>NC_090443.1:417117456-418317456 GCF_031143425.1 Pleurodeles waltl
ATTTGGATTTTTTTCACCTTTTGGATGAAAAATGTGAAATTTTTTCAAATCCCTACTCAGAATGGGACTTTGTCACATTTTTGACAAAAACTATGAATTTTCACTTTTTCACCATTTGGATCAAAAAAGTTTATCTTTTCATCCAATAAGTCGAAATGTCCCATTCTGACATGGGAAGCGGAACACATGTCAACTTAGACAAAAGTTGAATATTTTTCTAAGTCCCATATCATAATGAGATGGGACTTAAAAAAAAATTCAACTTTTGTAAAAAGTCAAAAGAGCTTCCAAGTCCCTTGTCAGAATTTGACTTTCTCACGTCTTTAAAGAAGAAAATTAAATTTGGATGTTTTCACTTTTTGGACGATAAAGGTTGACATTTTTTCTAAGTCCCCCATTCAGAATGGGACTTTGTGACTTTTTTGAAGAAATGTATTCAATTTGGAGTTTTTCACTTTTTGGGTGAAAAAGTTGATTTTTTTTTTAATTGCCCACTCAGAATGGGACTTTGTCACTTTTTTGAAGAAAAAAATTGAAATCCGATTTTTTCACTTTTGGGACTAAAAAAGATGAAATTTGGATTTTTTTACTTTTTGGATGAAAAAAGTTGATTTTTTTTCTAATTGCCACTAAGAATGGGACTTTGTCACTTTTTTGAAGAAAAAAATTGAAATTTGATTTTTTCACTTTTGGGACTAAAAAAGATGAAATTTTGATTTTTTCACTTTTTGGATGAAAAAAAGTTGAAATTTTTTCCAAGTGCCCACTCAGAATGGGACTTTGTCACTTTTTTGAAGAAAAAAATTGAAATTTGTTTTTTCACTTTTGGGACTAAAAAGATGAAATTTGGATTTTTTTCACCTTTTGGATGAAAAATGTGAAATTTTTTCAAATCCCTACTCAGAATGGGACTTTGTGACATTTTTGACAAAAACTATGAATTTTCACTTTTTCACTATTTGGATCAAAAAAGTTTATCTTTCCATCCAATAAGTCGAAATGTCCCAGTCTGACATGGGAAGCGGAACACATGTCAACTTAGACAAAAGTTGAATATTTTTCTAAGTCCCATATCATAATGAGATGGGACTTAGAAAAAAATTCAACTTTTGTAAAAAGTCAAAAGAGCTTCCAAGTCCCTTGTCAGAATTTGAATTTCTCACATCTTTAAAGAAGAAAATTAAATTTGGATGTTTTCACTTTTTGGACGATAAAGGTTGAAATTTTTTCTAAGTCCCCATTCAGAATGGGACTTTGTGACTTTTTTGAAGAAATGTATTCAATTTGGAGTTTTTCACTTTTTGGGTGAAAAAGTTGATTTTTTTTTTAATTGCCCACTCAGAATGGGACTTTGTCACTTTTTTGAAGAAAAAAATTGAAATCCGATTTTTTCACTTTTGGGACTAAAAAAGATGAAATTTTGATTTTTTCACTTTTTGGATGAAAAAAGTAGATTTTTTTTCTAAATGCCCACTCAGTATGGGACTTTGTCACTTTTTTGAAGAAAAAAATTGAAATCCGATTTTTTCACTTTTGGGACTAAAAAAGATGAAATTTTGATTTTTTCACTTTTTGGATGAAAAAAGTTGAAATTTTTTCTAAGTGCCCACTCAGAATGGGGCTTTGTCACTTTTTTGAAGAAAAAAATTTAAATCCGATTTTTTCACTTTTGGGACTATAAAAGATGAAATTTTGATTTTTTCACTTTTTGGATGAAAAAAGTTAAAAAAAATTCTAAGTGCACACTCAGAATGGGACTTTCTTACTTTTTTGAAGAAAAAAAATTGAAATCCGATGTTTTCACTTTTGGGCCAAAAATAGATGAAATTTGGATTTTTTCACTTTTTGGATGAAAAAGTAGAAATGTTTACTAAGTGCCCACTCAGAATGGGACTTTGCCACTTTTTTGAAGAAAAAAAATGAAATTTGATTTTTTCACTTTTGGGACTAAAAAAGATGAAATTTGGATTTTTCACTTTTTGGATGAAAAAAGTTGAATTTTTTTCTAATTGCCCACTCAGAATGGGACTTTGTCACTTTTTTGAAGAAAAAAATTGAAATGAGATTTTTTCACTTTTGGGACTAAAAAAGATGAAATTTGGATTTTTTCACTATTTGGATCAAAAAAGTTTATCTTTCCATCCAATAAGTCGAAATGTCCCATTCTGAAATGAGAAGCGGAACACATGTCAACTTAGACAAAAGTTGAATATTTTTCTAAGTCCCATCTCATGAGATGGGACTTAGAAAAAAATTCAACTTTTGTAAAAAGTCAAAAGAGCTTCCAATCCCTTGTCAGAATGGGAATTTATCACTTCTTTGAAGAAGAAAATTAAAGTTGGATGTTTTCACTTTTTGGACGATAAAGGTTAAAAAAAATTCTAAGTCCCGATTCTGAATGGGACTTTGTGACTTTTTTGATGAAATGTATTCAATTTGGATTTTTTCACTTTTTGGATGAAAAAGTAGAAATATTGTCTAAGTGCCCACTCAGAATGGGACTTTGTCACTTTTTTGAAGAAAAAATTGAAATCCGATGTTTTCACTTTTGGGATTAAAAAAGATGAAATTTGGATTTTTTCACTTTTTGGATGAAAAAGTAGAAATGTTTTCTAAGTGCCCACTCAGAATGGGACTTTGTCACTTGTTTGAAGAAAAAAATTGAAATTTGATTTTTTCACTTTTGGGACTAAAAAAGATGAAATTTGGATTTTTTCACTTTTTGGATGAAAGAAGTTGACATTTTTTCTAAGTGCCCACTCAGAATGGGACTTTGTCACTTTTTCGAAGAAAAAAATTGAAATCCGATTTTTTCACTTTTGGGACTAAAAAAGATGAAATTTGGATTTTTTCACTTTTTGGATGAAAAAAGTTGAAATTTTTTCTAAGTGCCCACTCAGAATGGGACTTTGTCACTTTTTCGAAGAAAAAAATAGAAATCCGATTTTTTCACTTTTGGGACTAAAAAAGATGAAATTTGGATTTTTTCACTTTTTGGATGAAAAAAATTGAAATTTTTTCTAAGTGCCCACTCAGAATGGGACTTTGTCACTTTTTTGAAGAAAAAAATTGAAATTTGTTTTTTCACTTTTGGGACTAAAAAGATGAAATTTTGATTTTTTTTCACCTTTTGGATGAAAAATGTGACATTTTTTTCAAATCCCTACTCAGAATGGGAATTTGTCACATTTTTTACAAAAACTATGAATTTTCACATTTTCACTATTTGGATCAAAAAAGTTTATCTTTCCATCCAGTAAGTCGAAATGTCCCATTCTGACATGGGAAGCGGAACACATGTCAACTTAGACAAAAGTTGAATATTTTTTCTAGGTCCCATCTCATAATGAGATGGGACTTAGAAAAAAATTCAACTTTTGTGAAAAGTCAAAAGAGCTTCCAAGTCCCTTGTCAGAATTTGAATTTGTCACATCTTTAAAGAAGAAAATTAAATTTGGATGTTTTCACTTTTTGGACGATAAAGGTTGACATTTTTTCTAAGTCCCCATTCAGAATGGGACTTTGTGACTTTTTTGAAGAAATGTATTCAATTTGGAGTTTTTCACTTTTTGGGTGAAAAAGTTGATTTTTTTTTAAATTGCCCACTCAGAATGGGACTTTTTCACTTTTTTGAAAAAGAAATTGAAATCCGATTTTTTCACTTTTGGGACTAACAAAGATGACATTTGGAATTTTTCACTTTTTGGTTGAAAAAAGTTGATTTTTTTTTAATTGCCCACTAAGAATGGGACTTTGTCACTTTTTTGAAGAAAAAAATAGAAATTTGATTTTTTCACTTTTGGGACTAAAAAGATGAAATTTGGATTTTTTTCACCTTTTGGATGAAAAATGTGAAATATTTTCAAATCCCTACTCATAATGGGACTTTGTCACTTTTTTGAAGAAAAATATTGAAATTTGTTTTTTCACTTTTGGGACTAAAAAGATGAAATTTGGATTTTTTTCACCTTTTGGATGAAAAATGTGAAATTTTTTCAATTCCCTACTCAGAATGGGACTTTGTCACATTTTTGACAAAAACTATGAATTTTCACTTTTTCACTATTTGGATCAAAAAAGTTTATCTTTCCATCCAATAAGTCGAAATGTCCCATTCTGACATGGGAAGCGGAACACATGTCAACTTAGACAAAAGTTGAATATTTTTCTAAGTCCCATCTCATAATGAGATGGGACTTAGAAAAAAATTCAACTTTTGTAAAAAGTCAAAAGATCTTCCAAGTCCCTTGTCAGAATGGGAATTTATCACTTCTTTGAAAAAGAAAATTAAATTTGGATGCTTTCACTTTTTGGACGATAAAGGTTGACATTTTTTCCAAGTCCCCATTCAGAGTGGGACTTTGCGACTTTTTTGAAGAAATGTATTCAATTTGGATTTTTTCACTTTTTGGATGAAAAAGTAGAAATTTTTTCTAAGTGCACACTCAGAATGGGACTTTGTCACTTATTTGAAGAAAAAAATGAAATTTGATTTTTTCACTTTTGGGACTAAAAAAGATGAAATTTGGATTTTTTCACTTTTTGGATGAAAAAAGATGAAATTTTTTCTAAGTGCCCACTCAGAATGGCACTTTGTCACTTTTTTGAAGAAAGAAATTGAAATTAGATTTTTTTGACTTTTGGGACAAAAAAATATGAAATTTGGATTTTTTCACTTTTTGGATGAAAAAAGTTGAAATTTTTTCTAAGTCCCCTTCAGAATGGGACTTTGTGACTTTTTTGAAGAAAAAAATTGAAATCCGATTTTTTCACTTTTGGGACTAAAAAAGCTGAAATTTGGATTTTTTCACTTTTTGGATGAAAAAAGTTGAAATTTTTTCTAAGTCCCCATTCAGAGTGGGACTTTGCGACTTTTTGAAGAAATGTATTCAACTTGGATTTTTTCACTTTTTGGATGAAAAAGTAGAATTGTTTTCAAGTGCACACTCAGAATGGGACTTTGTCACTTATTTGAAGAAAAAAAATGAAATTAGATTTTTTCACTTTCGGGACTTAAAAAGATGAAATTTGGATTTTTTCACTTTTTGGATGAAAAAAGTTGAAATGTTTTCTAAGTGCCTACTCAGAATGGCACTTTGTCACTTTTTTGAAGAAAGAAATTGAAATTTGATTTTTTTGACTTTCGGGACAAAAAAATATGAAATTTGGATTTTTTCACTTTTTGGATGAAAAAGTAGAAACATTTTCTAAGTGCACACTCAGAATGGGACTTTGTCACTTTTTTGAAGAAAAAAATTGAAATCCGATTTTTTCACTTTTGGGACTAAAAAAGATGAAATTTTTCTTTTTTCACTTTTTGGATAAAAAAGTTGTAATTTTTTCCAAGTGCCCACTCAGAATGGGACTTTGTCACTTTTTTGAAGAAAAAAATTGAAATTTGTTTTTTCACTTTTGGGACTAAAAAGATGAAATTTGGATTTTTTTCACCTTTTGGATGAAAAATGTGACATTTTTTCAAATCCCTACTCAGAATGGGAATTTGTCACATTTTTGACAAAAACTATGAATTTTCACTTTTTCACTATTTGGATCAAAAAAGTTTATCTTTCCATCCAGTAAGTCGAAATGTCCCATTCTGACATGGGAAGCGGAACACATGTCAACTTAGACAAAAGTTGAATATTTTTCTAGGTCCCATCTCATAATGAGATGGGACTTAGAAAAATATTCAACTTTTGTAAAAAGTCAAAAGAGCTTCCAAGTCCCTTGTCAGAATTTGAATTTGTCACATCTTTAACCCCTTAGCTGCTGGGCCTTTCCCCCCCCAGTGCTGAGCCCTTTTTTGGCTATTTGGGGTAGTTCGCGCTTAGGGCTTCATAACTTTTTGTCCACATAAGCTAACCGCGCCAAATTTGCGTCCTTTTTTTCCAACATCCTAGGGATTCTAATGGTACCCAGAGTTGGTGGTTTCCCCTGGAGGAGACCAAGAAAATAGCCAAAATACAGTGAAAATTTTGTTTTTTCCAAAAAAATGGGAAAAAAGGGCTGCCGAAGAAGGCTTGTGGTTTTTTCCCTGAAAATGCCATCAACCAAGGGTTTCTGGTGCTGAAATCACTATCTTCCCACCTTTCAGGAACGGGCAGACTTGAATCAGAAAACCGAATTTTTCAACACAAATTTGGCATTTTACTGGGACATACCCCATTTCTACTATATTTGGTGCTTTCAGCCTCCTTCCAGTTAGTGACAGGAATGGGTGTGAAACCAATGCTGTATCCCGGAATGCTAAACATTTCTGAAATCTAGACAAAATTCTGAATTCAGCAAGGGGTCATTTGTGTAGATCCTACAAGGTTTTCCTACAGAAAATAACAGCTGAAATAAAAAAATATTGAAATTGAGCTGAAAACAACAGCCATTTTTCTTTATGTTTTACTCTGTAACTTTTTCCTGCGATGTCAGATTTCTGAAAGCAATATACCGTTTTGTCTGCTGGACTCTTCTGGTTGCGGGGATATAAAGGGCTTGTAGGTTCATCAAGAACCCTAGGTACCCAGAGCCAATAAATAAGCTGCACCCTGCAGTTGGTTTTCATTCTATACTGGGTATACAGCAATTCATTTGCTGAAATATGAAGAGTGAAAAAGAGGTATCAAGAAAACCTTTGCATTTCCAAAATGGGATCAAGATAAGGTTTTGAGGAGCAGTGGTTATTTGCACATCGCTGAATTCCGAGGTGCCCATACTAGCATGTGAATTGCAGGGCATTTCTCAAATAGACGTCTTTTTTACACACTCTCTTATATTTGGAAGGAAAAAATGTAGAGAAAGATAAGGGGCAATAACACTTGTTTTGCTATTCTGTGTTCCCCCAAGTCTCCCGATAAAAATGATACCTCACTTGTGTGGGTAGGCCTAGTGCCCGCGACAGGAATGCCCTAAAACACAACATGGACACATCCTATTTTTTTTATAGAAAACACAGCTGTTTTTTCCAAAGTGCCTACCTGTAGATTTTGGCCTCTAGCTCAGCCGGCACCTAGGGAAACCTACCAAACCTGTGCATTTCTGAAAACTAGAGACCTAGGGCAATCCAAGGAGGGGTGACTCGCGGGGCTCGGACCAGGTTCTGTTACCCAGAATCCTTTGCAAACCTCAAAAAGTGGCTAAAAAAACAAGTTTTCCTCAGATTTCGGTGACAGAAAGTTCTGGAATCTGAGAGGAGCCACAAATTTCCTTCCACCCGGCGTTCCCCCAAGTCTCCCGATAAAAATGATACCTCACTTGTGTGGGAAGGCCTAGCGCCCGCGACAGGAAACGCCCCAAAGCGCAACGTGGACACATCAACATTTTTGGAAGAAAACAGAGGTGTTTTTTGAGAAGTGCCTACCTGTAGATTTTGGCCTCTAGCTCAGCCGGCACCTAGGGAAACCTACCAAACCTGTGCATTTCTGAAAACTAGAGACCTAGGGCAATCCAAAGAGGGGTGACTCGCGGGGCTCGGACCAGGTTCTGTTACCCAGAATCCTTTGCAAACCTCAAAAAGTGGTAAGGGGGCACCTACCTTTTTATTTTTTTAGGAAAATTATGCCGGGGGGGGGGCGGCCCGTTTTCCGGGGGGGGGCTGCCCCCCAAAAGTGAAATCCCTGGTGTCTAGTGGGGTTTCCTGGCCCCCGATCGCAGCTGTGCTGCGATCGGGGGCCAGGAAACCGTTTCAGAAGGCCTCATAAGAAAGGGGAGACTCTCCCCTTTCTTACGAGGCCTTTTCAAAATGTTTCCTGACCCCCCCGATCGCAGCTGTGCTGCGATCGGGGGAGCCAGGAAACCTGAAAGTGTTTCCTGGCCCCCGATCGCAGCACAGCTGCGACCGGGGGCCAGGAAACACTTTCAGGAAGGCCTCGTAAGAAAGGGGAGACTCTCCCCTTTCTTACGAGGCCTTCCCGAACGTGAAAAAGGCCGTTTTCCCCCATGAAAGCAGGAAGCGGCCGCAAGGCTGCTTCCTGCTTTCATGGGGAAAACACCTTTGCAACGTCAGCGCGCCTCGCGGCGCGCTGACGTCACAAAGGGGCGGGTGGGGGGGCGGGGGGAGACACGGTAGCTTCCGTGTCTCCCGGGGGGGGAAAAAAAATAATAATAAATCCTCGGGTGCGACGCACCCGAGGATTTATTAATGCCCTTCCTGGTGTCGGCCACTGGTCGTGACCCGCACCAGGGAGGGTGTGTGGGCGTCGGCCAGTGGCCGACACCCGCATTTAAGAGGTTAAAGAAGAAAATTTAATTTGGATGTTTTCACTTTTTGGACGATAAATGTTGACATTTTTTCTAAGTCCCCATTCAGAATGGGACTTTGTGACTTTTTTGAAGAAATGTATTCAATTTGGAGTTTTTCACTTTTTGGGTGAAAAAGTTGATTTTGTTTAAAATTGCCCACTCAGAATGGGACTTTTTCACTTTTTTGAAAAAAAAATTGAAATCCGATTTTTTCACTTTTGGGACTAACAAAGATGACATTTGGAATTTTTCACTTTTTGGATGAAAAAAGTTGATTTTTTTTTAATTGCCCACTAAGAATGGGACTTTGTCACTTTTTTGAACAAAAAAATTGAAATTTGATTTTTTCACTTTTGGGACTAAAAAGATGAAATTTGGATTTTTTTCACCTTTTGGATGAAAAATGTGAAATATTTTCAAATCCCTACTCATAATGGGACTTTGTCACTTTTTTGAAGAAAAAAAATGAAATTTGTTTTTTCACTTTTGGGACTAAAAAAGATGAAATTTGGATTTTTTCACTTTTTGGATGAAAAAAGTTGACATTTTCTCTAAGTGCCCACTCAGAATGGCACTTTGTCACTTTTTTGAAGAAAGAAATTCAAATTTGATTTTTTTGACATTTTGGGACAAAAAAATATGAAATTTGGATTTTTTCACTTTTTGGATGAAAAAAGTTGAAATTTTTTCTAAGTCCCCATTCAGAATGGGACTTTGTGACTTTTTTGAAGAAAAAAATTGAAATCCGATTTTTTCACTTTTGGGACTAAAAAAGCTGAAATTTGGATTTGTTCACTTTTTGGATGAAAAAAGTTGAAATTTTTTCTAAGTGCCCACTCAGAATGGGACTTTGTCACTTTTTTGAAGAAAAATATTGAATTTTTTTTTTCCCTTTTGGGACTAAAAAGATGAAATTTGGATTTTTTTCACCTTTTGGATGAAAAATGTGAAATCTTTTCAATTCCCTACTCAGAATGGGAGTTTGTCACATTTTTGACAAAAACTATGAATTTTCACTTTTTCACTATTTGGATCAAAAAAGTTTATCTTTCCATCCAATAAGTCGAAATGTCCCATTCTGACATGGGAAGCGGAACACATGTCAACTTAGACAAAAGTTGAATATTTTTCTAAGTCCCATCTCATAATGAGATGGGACTTAGAAAAAAATTCAACTTTTGCAAAAAGTCAAAAGAGCTTCCAAGTCCCTCGTCAGAATGGGAATTTATCACTTCTTTGAAGAAGAAAATTAAATTTGGATGCTTTCACTTTTTGGACGATAAAGGTTGACATTTTTTCCAAGTCCCCATTCAGAGTGGGACTTTGCGACTTTTTTGAAGAAATGTATTCAATTTGGATTTTTTCACTTTTTGGATGAAAAAGTAGAAATTTTTTCTAAGTGCACACTCAGAATGGGACTTTGTCACTTATTTGAAGAAAGAAATTGAAATTTGATTTTTTTGACTTTTGGGACAAAAAAATATGAAATTTTGATTTTTTCACTTTTTGGATGAAAAAAGTTGAAATTTTTTCTAAGTCCCCATTCAGAATGGGACTTTGTGACTTTTTTGAAGAAAAAAATTGAAATCCGATTTTTTCACTTTTGGGACTAAAAAAGCAGAAATTTGGATTTGTTCACTTTTTGGATGAAAAAAGTTGAAATTTTTTCTAAGTGCCCACTCATAATGGGACTTTGTCACTTTTTGGAATAAAAATATTGATTTTTTTTTTTTTCACTTTTGGGACTAAAAAGATGAAATTTGGATTTTTTTCACCTTTTGGATGAAAAATGTGAAATGTTTTCAAATCCCTACTCAGAATGGGACTTTGTCACATTTTTGACAAAAACTATGAATTTTCACTTTTTCGCTACTTGGATCAAAAAAGTTTATCTTTCCATCCAATAAGTCGAAATGTCCCATTCTGACATTTGAAGCGGAACACATGTCAACTTAGACAAAAGTTGAATATTTTTCTAAGTCCCATCTCATAATGAGATGGGACTTAGAAAAAAATTCAACTTTTGTAAAAAGTCAAAAGAGCTTCCAAGTCCCTTGTCAGAATGGGAATTTATCACTTCTTTGAAGAAGAAAATTAAGTTTGGATGTTTTCACTTTTTGGACGACAAAGGTTGAAATTTTTTCTAAGTACCGATTCAGAATGGGACTTTGTGACTTTTTAGAAGAAATGTATTCAATTTGGATTTTTTCACTTTTTGGATGAAAAAGTAGATTTTTTTTCTAAGTGCCCACTCAGAATGGGACTTTGTCAGTTTTTTTAAGAAAAAAATTGAAATTTTATTTTTTCACTTTTGGGACTAAAAAAGATGAAATTTGGATTTTTATCACTTTTTGGATGAAAAAAGTTGAAATGTTTTTAAGTGCCCTATCAGAATGAGACTTTTTTCACTTTTTTGAAAAAAAAATTGAAATTTGATTTTTTCAATTTTGGGACTAAAAAAGATGAAATTTGGATTTTTTCACTTTTTGGATGAAAAAAAGTTGAAATTGTTTCTAAGTGCCCACTCGAAATGGGACTTTTTCACTTTTTTGAAGAAAAAAATTGAAATCCGATTTTTTCACTTTTGGGACAAAAAAAGATGAAATTTGGATTTTTTAAACTTTTTAGATGAAAAAAGTTGAAATTTTTTCTAAGTGCCCACTCATAATGGGACTTTGTCACCTTTTCGAAGACAAATATTGAAATTTGTTTTCTTTCACTTTTGGGACTAAAAAATATGAAATTTGGATTTTTTCACTTTTTGGATGAAAAAAGTTGAAATTTTTTCTAAGTGCCCACTCAGAATGGGACTTTTTCACTTTTTTGCAGAAAAAAATTGAAATCCGATTTTTTCACTTTTGGGACTAAAAAGACGAAATTTGGATTTTTTCACTTTTTAGATGAAAAAAGTTGAAATTTTTTCTAAGTGCCCACTCATAAAGGGACTTTGTCACTTTTTTGAAGAAAAATATTGAAATTTGTTTTTTCACTTTTGGGACTAAAAAGATGAAATTTGGATTTTTTTCACCTTTTGGATGAAAAATGTGAAATTTTTTCAAATCCCTACTCAGAATGGGACTTTGTCACATTTTTGACAAAAACTATGAATTTTCACTTTTTCACTATTTGGATCAAAAAAGTTTATCTTTCCATCCAATAAGTCGAAATGTCCCATTCTGACATGGGAAGCGGAACACATGTCAACTTAGACAAAAGTTGAATATTTTTCTAAGTCCCATCTCATAATGAGATGGGACTAAGAAAAAAATTCAACTTTTGTAAAAAGTCAAAAGAGCTTCCAAGTCCCTTGTCAGAATGGGAATTTATCACTTCTTTGAAGAAGAAAATTAAATTTGGATGTTTTCACTTTTTGGACGATAAAGGTTGACATTTTTTCTAAGTACCGATTCAGAATGGGACTTTGTGACTTTTTTGAAGAAATGTATTCAATTTGGATTTTTTCACTTTTGGGACTAAAAAATATAAAATTTGGATTTTTTTTCACTTTTTGGATGAAAAAAGTTGAATATTTTTTAAGTGCCATCTCAGAATGAGACTTTTTTCACTTTTTTGAAAAAAAAAATTTGAAATTTGATTTTTTCACTTTTGGGACTAAAAAACATGAAATTTGGATTTTTTCACTTTTTGGATGAAAAAAGTTGAATATTTTTTAAGTGCCCTCTCAGAATGAGACTTTTTTCACTTTTTGAAGAAAAAAAAATTAAATTTGATTTTTTCACTTTTGGGACTAAAAAACATGAAATTTGGATTTTTTCACTTTTTGGATGAAAAAAGTTGAAATTTTTTCTAAGTGCCTACTCAGAATGGCACTTTGTCACTTTTTTTGAAGAAAAATATTGAAATTTGTTTTTTCACTTTTGGGACTAAAAAGATGAAATTTGGATTTTTTTCACCTTTTGGATGAAAAATGTGAAATTTTTTCTAAGTGCCCACTCAGAATGGGACTTTGTCACTTTTTTGAAGAAAAATATTGAAATTCGTTTTTTCACTTTTGGGACTAAAAAGATGGAATTTCGATTTTTTTCACCTTTTGGATGAAAAATGTGAAATTTTTTCAAATCCCTACTCAGAATGGGACTTTGTCACATTTTTGACAAAAACTATGAATTTTCACTTTTTCACTATTTGGATCAAAAAAGTTTATCTTTCCATCCAATAAGTCGAAATGTCCCATTCTGACATGGGAAGCGGAACACATGTCAACTTAGACAAAAGTTGAATATTTTTCTAAGTCCCATCTCATAATGAGATGGGACTTAGAAAAAAATTCAACTTTTGTAAAAAGTCAAAAGAGCTTCCAAGTCCCTTGTCAGAATGGGAATTTATCACTTCTTTGAAGAAGAAAATTACATTTGGATGCTTTCACTTTTTGGACGATAAAGGTTGAAATTTTTTCTAAGTCCCCATTCAGAATGGGACTTTGTGACTTTTTTGAAGAAATGTATTCAATTTGGATTTTTTCACTTTTTGGATGAAAAAGTAGAAATTTTTTCTAAGTGTCCACTCAGAATGGGACTTTGTCACTGGAAAAAGTGAAGGGAAGGGAAGGGGAAAGGTAAAGGAGGGGTAGGGGGATGAGAAAGTGAAGGGTAGGAGAAGGGAAAGGGTAGGGGGTGGAGAGAAGGAGAAGAGGGGGAGGAGGAAGTAGACGGGAAAGGGAGGCAGAAAGGGAGGGTGGAGGGGAAGTGGAAAAGGGAATGGAAAAGGGAGGGGGAAAGGGAAGGGAAAAGGAAAGGGGAAAGGGAAGCGGAAGGGGAAGGGGAAGTGAAAGTGGAAGGGGGAGGGTGAAGGGAAAAGGAAAGGGGAGAAAGAAGGGGTGAGGGAAGGGGTGGGAAAGGGTGAAAGAAAATAGGAGTAAGAAAGGGGAGCGGGAAGGGATGGGAGAGGGGTAGGGGGAGAAAGAAAAAAGAGGAGGGGAAAGGGAGTGGGAGGTGGAAAGTGGAAGGGAGGGGAGGATTGGAGGGGGAAGGTGATGATGGGGAACGGAAGGGAGGGGAATGGGAAGGTAGGGAAAGGGGAAGGGGAAGGATGGGTAAGGGGGTAGTGGAAGGGGAAGGTAGGAGAAGGGAAGGAAAGGTAGGGGAAGAGTACAGGAAGGGTAGGGGAAAGAAAGTGGTAGGTGAAGGAAAAGGTAGGGGAACAGGAAGGGAAGCAGAAATTGAAGGGGACAGTGGGAAGGGGAAAGGGAATGGTAGGGAAAAGGAAGGGGAATTGTAGGGCAAAGCATGGAAAGGGGAGGAAAGGGGAGGGTGAAGGGAAAGGGAAAGCGGAAGGGAAAAGGAAGGAGAAATGGGGAAGGGGAGAAGGGCAAGGGGGAAAGGGGAGGGGAAAGAGAAAGGAAGAACGGAAAGCGGGGAGGGAAGGGGAGATAAGCTGAATGACAAAAGAGATAGTTAAATAGGGAAGGGACGGAAAGGAGAGGAAAGGGGGACGGGTCTGGACAAGAAGAGAGGAGAAAAATAAATTGAGCGGAAAAGAGATGAGGAAAAGAGTAACCGAAAAAGGAAAAGAAAGGAGTGGAGAAAGGAGAAAGATCTTGAAAGTAATGGTTAGAGGGGGATTGTAGAGGGTGTAAGAAGGGGGGGTAAGGGGCAGGGAAGTTTATCGGTTGGGAGGGGAAAAAAAGAACAGAAGGAAAATGAATGGGATTGGAATTTCAAGTCTGTATCAAGTCAGTTTCAAGTTTTCAGTTTGGTTTGAAGTTAGTTTTCAGTTTGGTTTCAAGTTCGGTGTTCAGTTCACTTTTCGTCTGGTTTATTTACTCACCTTGTCCCCTTAGACCCGCCTCTCCCCCCATCCTTAATGGAGCATCCTACGTTCCTCCAGCTTCGGCCTCTCATTGTCTCCAGCTCCAGCCGCCAGCAGTGGTCCTCCCCGTCCAGTGCCCCTCAGTGCAATGCTGCAGCTGCCTGGTTACCGGCCTTTTTATACCAAGGGCACGTCACAATCGAGACATTCGCAATGTGTCATCATACATCACCCCTTATGGGTGATACTATGTGTCTCAGTTTAACAGGGAGAGCAGGAAAGGCACGGGTTTCGACAAATGTCTTGAGAAAATACAACTATTTACTCGTAATGTTCCTGCGATGAACCTGAAAGAATATCCGGTCTACCTGACATTCTCCCCATCAGTGGTCTCTCCTTTTCTCTGCTGCGGCGAAGGCCCCCCCCCCCCCTCTCTACACTTGGCCTAGACCTCGTGAAGTCATACTGTATGGCCTGTCACATAATAAGTGTTGCATTCACAGAATTCTGCTTCTGGTGCTGCTGGGAAGGCACAGACCTCACACGTGAATTTAAAAGTTGGGTTTCCTTTATCTTCATCCAAATAAATATTTTAATCATATGATCCTGTGCATTCTATAGCGCTCCTTCATAAAAAGTGCGTAATTTATTGATCGGCAGGACTGACCCTGTGCTCTCGGCAGTGGCTCTTAACTCAGTAAATCACATTAAACCCGAGGAGCGCCAGTTGTCAGCGCTGGGCTCATTTACCAGCTCTGGCGCTTTTGTGGAGGTGAAGGGGGTAAGGAGTAATATTTTGGGCGGTGCGCAGGTTTGCACATCATGTGTGCTTTGATGTTATGTGGAGCTCAGAATTCATTCCATTTAACACAGGCCCCAGAAACTACAAGCCTTTTACATGCTGCCCCTTGCACTTTAAAAGCTAAAAATGGGCGGGCCTGTACAAAACCCACTGGGCAAATTCGTGTTTACAAGGGCCGAAAAAATAAACAATCCATAAAGGAACCCAGAAGGCGACGAACCCAGGCGAGTAGCTCCTGGAGTCAAGCGGCTAAACACAGCAGCGCTGCAAGCAGCGGAGGAAGTCATCAGCGCCCTTCCTTCCAGCTTCCATTGTATGTTAAAGTGGCAGGAGTTTGTAGCGCTGGACGTTATTTATTCTGTTTCTAAACAAACAAAGACCTTGTATCAGTTTAATACATGACTACCCAATAGAAACACCTGAAGCATTACAATAATTACAAAACAGTGCACTTGGAAAACCACACCTGGAGCTCCTTGGTCCACAGGAGTTCCCCGCTCTTGACGAGTTCCCCAGCCCGCCCAACTCTGAAGTCTGTGTTAGCTCCCTGGTCTATGGTAGTTCTTCACCCTGTATGAGCTCGCCACCCCCCACCCCCGCACTAGCTCTGAAGCCCTTAGCTCCCTCGTCTACTGTGGTTTTCCCCTCTTTATGACAATACCCCCCCCCCCAGTCCGTACCAGCTCTGAAGCCCCTGTTAGTTCCCTGGTCTACGGTAGTTCCCCACCCTCCAGAAGTTCTCCAGCCCGCACTAGCTCTGACGACCTCAGCTCCCTGGTCTAAGGTAGTTCCCCACCCTTTATGAGCCCCTCTCCCCCCACACAGTCTGCACTAGCTCTGAAGTCCTCAGTTCCCTGGTATGCGTTAGTTCCCCACCCTCCAGAAGTCCCCCAGCCCGCACTACCTCTGAAGCCCTCAGCTCCCTGGTCCACGGTGTTTCCCCCTTTATGAGCCCCCCCAGCCTGCACTAGCTTTGAAGCCCTCAGCTCCCTGGTCTATGTTAGTTCCCCTCCCTCCAGAAATCCCCCAGTCCGCGCTAGCTCTGAAGCCCACAGCTCCCTGGTCTACGTTAGTTCCCCACCCTCCAGACGTCCCCCCCAGCCCACACTAGCTCTGAAGCCCTCAGCTCCCTGGTCCACAGTGTTCCCCCCCCTTTATGAGCCACCTCCCAACCTGCACTAGCTTTGAAGCCCTCAGCTTCCTGGTCTATGTTAGTTCCCCTCCCACCAGAAATCCCCCAGGCCCCCAGCCCGCACTAGCTCTGAAGCCCTCAGCTCCCTGGTCTATGGTAATTCTTCTCCCTCAAGAAAGCCTCCAGCTCCCCAGCCCGCACTAGATCTGAAGCCCTCAACTCCCTGGTCTAAAGTAGTTCCCCACCCTAAAAAAGTCCCTCCAGCCTGGACTAGCTCTGAAGCCCTCAGCTCCCTGGTCTGAGGTAATTCCCCACCCTTTATGAGTCTCCTTCCCCCAGCCTGCACAAGCTCTGAAGCCCTCAGTTCCCTGGTCTATGGTAGTTCCCCACCCTGTATCAGCCCCCCAGCCTGCACTAGCTCTGAAGTCTGTCTACGGTAGTTCCCCACCCTCCAGAAGTTCCCCCAGCCTACCCAAGCCGCACAGTTTTCACTAATGCACTGGTCTGAAGTAGCTCTGAGCCCTTCCTGAGCTCCCCAGCTTCAGTAGCTCTCCAGCCCGGACAGCTCTTCACACTCCACTAGTTCACCGCCCCCTTCTAGTTCCCAGACCTGGAGAAGGTCTCGGCCTTTCAGTAGCGCCACAGCTGGTACCAGACGCCCATTCTGCACCATCCACAGCTCCCTGGTATAAGTAGCTCCCCGCCCTCCCTGAACTCCCACACCTGTACTAATCCCCCCACACTTGTCTGCACGGCCTCCATATCCTACAGTTGCTCCAGATCTTGTGCTAAATGCCCGACCTGCCTCAGCCTATAACAGCTCACCACCCAGCAGGGTCAGATTGGGTTCACAATTAGGTCCGGGGACTTTAAAAAAAAAAAAATAGTGGCCCACTTTTCCGGATTGTGCCCTTTCATGAAACACCTTTAATTGGACTCATTTTTATAGAAATGTTTGGCAACTTTAGTATTTTATAGACTATTGAGCCAGTAACATGGGTAAAAACTAAAACCGCTGTATTTTGGCCAGGCCTGCAACGTGAAATCTAATGTTCCGAAGGACTCAACACCTGATCTGACAGGTATTTTAATGTCCGGCCTCGTACGAAAATGAAGAAAATCATCGAAATCCAGTATTTTTCCCCAATGTATACACTTTAAACAATATCCATACGGCAGATGCACTTTACAATGATTTTTAAAGCTGCTTTAATAATCCATGATTGATCATCAAATTAACAAAGACAAAACAAGTCATGTTCAAAAGAATTAGGTTTTTATATATAAAGTTCCTCTTTACTTATCATGCTATGACTTTTGCAAAATTTTAAAACATGGACAGTGGCACATTGTTTTTCAATTTTTTTGTAGTTTTATGTAGTGTGAATTCGTCCCAAGGGCATGGAAGTGATTTCCATGAACACCAGTTGCATTACAGGAGATCAAATTCGTTTTTATTTAAGGCCTCGGGAGATTAAGTGATTTGCCCAGCATCACAGGATGTTGAGCTATCGCCGGGACATAGTTCATAAGTTCCTAAGTTGGCAGCAGTGGACAAGCTAGTCTCACAACAGCTAGGCCTATGCAAAACACACCAGTGTCCCCAGACTAACCCAACCCTCCACACAAATCCTTTAAAGGCACTGGGGCTGAGGTGACAACTGGAGCCTAACTTCGGGGGCAGCTAACACTGTGAACAATAAGGGCTGAGCCATCTCCAGAGATCAAATGTAAATTATTTGTGGCTCCTCCCTTTACTGTTCTTGTTCAATACAGCCTGTAATTTGTCTGAGCAATATGTAGAGTTTTTGAATTGTAGCATGCAGTGGACTAGTAAAATGGTTTGCAGCATAACAAGAACAACTTTTACAATGGATTTAGGGTTTTTGTTGGCAGAAAGTATTACAAATGCTTTATTCTAAGATGCTGCTGACCTAGTGTGGTCTGGAATTTTAGTTTTACTTCCTAGAGCAATCTTTTGCATTCGAAAACACACTGGAACCATTGCAGATATCTCAACCTAAAAGAGCTTACGAAAGACAACATTTAGGGGACACTTCTTTCTATATTGTGTTCATACTACATTTACTAGCATACACTACCTTTATTGCATTTCAAAACAGAATGTTAGTACCAGCGACAACTCTTTTGAGCTCTTGTGGGAGAGAGCACCTCATGTCCAGGCCTTCTAACACACAGTAGTATATGATTCTACATAATAACTATGGCCCTCATTATGACATTGGCGGTAAATCCCGGTTACCGCCACGGTGACGGCCGCCAACATACCGCCGCAGTGGCGAATATCTGTTCCCCATATTATGACACACACACTCCAATCCGACAGAATACAGCCACATACACAAATCCGCCAGACCAAAGGTCAGTGCTAAAGTGGTGGTACCCACACCCATGCCGTTACGCCAACAAAACAACGCCCACCACATTATGACCCATGAATCACCACGGCGGACATTCAATTGCGGTAAACCATTGGCGGTACATACGACCTCACTCAGAATGGACACCCACATACAAAACAACACTACATTGGCCAATACTAAAAACACACACCTGGCACTCATACACACACCACACCCACCCACCCACAGCACCATAAAACACACTCCCACATTATCTGCATCCCTTTAAAAACAACAATTACTGCCAGGAGATTGGCACAAACAGCACAGAGACAACTAGACACACACACCACATACACCCATACATCCCTCACGCACCCCACATCACACACCCCACCACATTACAAAACACACTCTCACCAACACACACAACACCCATGTCCCCACAAAGGCACCCCTGTTTCACTGATGAGGAGTTAAGGTTCATGGTGGAGGACATTGTCAGGGTAGATCCACAGCTATTTGGAGCACAGGTACAGCAAATATCCATTGCCAGGAAGATGGACCTATGGCGGAGAATCCTGGACAGGGTGAACGCTGTGGGACAGCACCCAAAAACAAGGGACGGCATCAGGAAGAGGTGGAACGACCTACGGGGGAAGGTACGTTCTGTGGCAGCAAGGCACCAGCTCACCATGCACAGGACTGGTGGTGGACCCCCACCTCTTCCCCCACAGCTTACAGCATGGGAGGAGCAAGTCTTGGCATTACTGCATCCTCAGGGACTCGCTAGAGTAGCCTGAGGATTGGACACTGGTGAGTCAATATTTACTACTTATCACGCCTATACCTGCATGCCATCACACCCCCTCACCCTCACTCCCATCACTCCACTCCATCCCACACACTGCACTTACACATGTGACTAATCCCAATGCCAAATCCTGCATGCTATACGAATGCACGGACAGACCTTCCAGCCGTGCATGTACACCCATCACCAAAGCATGCACAATACATCACCATACACAAACAAAGGTGGAAGGGCAACAGCAACAATATAGGGGAAGCCAGGGATATACAACATTTCACAGACATGAAGCATAATACGTCACTTACATCCCCACAGGTGCCCCATCCAATCCAAGTGGAGAGGAAGTGCCACCACTATCCAGTCCTCCAACAGAGGATGCCCCCAGTGATGACAGTAACTCTGGACTTCAGAATTTGAACCAACTACCTGGCCCATCATGGACCACTGGACAGTCGGTCACCCCAGCCTACTCACAGTCCACCACAGAGCCTCCCCATCAGTATCCAACACCACAGTATCCACCCAGCATACCCATACCTCTGTCCCCAGGACACGTCAATCATCAGTGTGCCCAGCTGTACAGGGACCCCAGTCCACACCTCGCCCCCAAGACAATCAGGGACCTCGGCTCAGTGGCAGTGGGCACACCATTCAGGGGACAGAGTTACAGGGCAAACGTGACACTGGGAGGACCGCTGTGCGCCAGGGGGAGGGGCCAGGGAACCGACTCTCCAGGAGGCACTCACCGAGATCCTGGGAGCCAACCAGCATTCTCAGGACACCATGGGCCAGATCCTTGACAACGTGCAGGAGAACAGGCAGCTGCAGGAGGAACAGTATCAGGGGGTCAGCGAGGACTTGCAGGCCATCAACACCACCTTGATCTCCATAGCAGGGGTGCTGGCAGACATGGCCAACATCATGAGGGAAGTAACAGCACAGCAGCGGGCCCCTACCACTAGCCAGTCCATTGACTAGCCCTCCACTTCCGCTGGAGCTAGTGGGCAGGAGGCCCCACCACAGGACCCACAAGCCACCAGCACCCCTCCCCCTGCAGAAGGTGAACCACCCTGCAAACATTCCCTGCGACCCAGACAGAAGCCAGAGACACTTGCCAAGACTACCGCCAGGAAATGAGATTCTCCTGATTGTACGCCTCTTGTCCCACACTGTCACCTTGTCCACTTTGATCTGCCTTTGCTCCTCTTCCTATGGCCCCGTGGACACTGGACCTGTGCTAAAAACAGACTGAAACAATACCCTGGATTTTCCTCCATCATCACCCCGTTCCATTGACAACTTTCCCTCAATTTCATACTACAATAAACACCCTTGAACACAGCTTGGCTACTAGTATTTTATGTTTTGAAAACGTGCATTTATGGAAACAATCACATCTAGTGCAAATGATCTGAACACTGTGAGAGCATTTAAATAATGACCGGTAGCTGTCTCTACTCATCACATCAGTACACAGTTGTTATCTCACCAACATCTGTAAAATGAGAAGCCATAGGTGACAGTAAGTGTAGATGCAATGGAAGTTAATGCCATCATGCTACAGCCACACAGAAAACATTAATAGTCAGAGGAATGGTCAGTTGCACTGTCTCACCTGTGTGTCATTGGAAGTTCTGATGTGTAACTGATGTTCAGTTGTCCTCATCCTCATCCTCTGCCTCCTCATCCTCACTGTCTTCAGGGTCTACTGCTGCCACAGGGGCATCTCCAGTCTCCTCCTCCTGCAGAAAAGGTACATGCCGTCTGAGGGCCAGGTTGTGCAACATGCAGCATGCCACTACTATCTGGCAGACCTTACCGGGTAAGTAGCGCAGGGATCCACCTGTCAGATGGAGGCACCTGAACCTGGCCTTCAGGAGCCTGAAGGTCCTCTCGATGATCCTTCTGGTTCGCCCATGTGCCTCAATATAACATTCCTCAGCCCCTGTCTGGGCATTCCTCACAAGGGTCAGCAGCCACAATAGGTTTGGGTAGCCAGAGTCACCTGTAAGTATTGATGGACAACATTTAGCCTTACACAATGTTATGGGGATGACACCAGAAGGCATACATTAACATACAGTGGGTGGGGACCATGGCTCATCTATTAGCCACACCCCGTGCCTCTGTAGTTAGGCCATCACATTTGGGATGCTGCTTTTCCTCAGAACAAAGGTGTCATGCACGGACCCAGGATACTTAGCAGTGACGTGGGAGATGTACTGGTCTGCCAGGCACACCATTTGCACATTCAGTGAGTGGAAACTCCTACGATTCCTGAACACCTGTTCATTCTGGCATGGGGGGACTAACGTAATATGTGTCCCGTCAATCGCTCCAACAATATTCGGGATATGTCCCATTGCATAGAATCCGGCCTCCACAGTGGCCAGATTGTCCACCTGGGGGAAGCTATATAGTTGCACATGTGTTTCACCATGTCAGACAAAACTCTTGCCTGCACGATTGAAAACATTGGCTGTGACATTCCTGCTGCCAAGCCCACTGTCACTCGGAAAGAACCAGTTGCCAAGAAATGGAGCACTGATAGCACTTGCACAAGAGGGGAGATCCCAGTCAGATGACGGATATCAGATATCAGTTCAGGCTCCAATTGGGCACACAGCTCTGTGATTGTGGCCCTGTCCAGTCTATAGGTGAGTATAATGTGCCTGTCCTCCAGTGTAGCCAAGTCCACAAGGGGTCTGTACACTGGGGTTTGTCTCCTCCTCCTATTCATCCGCAGCGGTAGGTATCTAAGGGACACTAGAGTGAGTAGGCTGTCACAATTTGAACAATGGAACCACAACCTCAGTGTACATAGTGCATTTATGTGATGGGACAGTGGGAATGGCGAGGTATGTGCTAATTTAGGCTGTGACGCAGTTAATGTTGATATGACCGTTGTCCACCATCATCAAATGGCGACCGCCTGTCCTCTATGTAGGAACAGGTGGAAGTGAGGTAACTCTGCTTACGTGGGCGTTGTGGCGGAAGGCAGTCCTGCACCGCCGTGCAATTCCTCATTGGATAATATGGGGCTCTATGGAGTACAGTGGCCAATGGGGATCAGAGCCGGCGGTGATGGTGTATATCGCCGCAGAGGTGACTGCCATTTTCTATCTGATTCCTCACTTGTTTCCTGACCTTCAACAGGAAAATACCTACACTGCGTGTGCTGCTGTGACCAGTGTCTGGAACCTTTCATGGCCTGTATGACCGGGGAAAAGGCCCCTGCCTTCACTTCGTAGGAGTTGGAGCGATTGGTGGATGGGGTCCTACCCCAGTACGGACTACTGTATGGGCCTCCAGACCAACAGGTGAGTACACCTTGGGGACGATGCAAGTGGGAAGGATGCATGGAGATGTGTGTACAAGCATCGTGTCATCAGGGGGGATGTAATGTGGTGGAAACGGGATTGATGGGCCATATGTGTGACAGACTGGACTGCATGTGTAATGCTGTTCTCCTGTCTGTATTATCTCTGCAGGTCAGCGCCCATCAAAAGAAGGGATTATGGCGTGCCATCACCAAGGGCATGCGGACCCTTGGGGTCTATGGCAGGCGGAGCACCCACTGTCGGAAACAGTGGGAGGACCTGAGACGCTGGGCACGGAAGGAGGCCCAGCTGGGGATGGCCTCCCAACAAGGAAGGGGTGCCCGTCGGAACCTGACTCCCCTGATGGCCCCCTGATGGCCCGGTGGCCTACCCAGAGCTGGATGGGCACCTGAGGGCATCACAGTAGCCACAAAGGGGTCAGTAAAGTGCGCATTACTACAATAATTGGCACGTGGCATGGGATCCAGGTGGTGGGTGTGAATTAGTGGGTGCCCCTTAATGCCAGGTCAGACATTGCAGTGTGATCCAGCTAAAGGGTAATGGGTGTATGGCAAATGCAGGAAACCTAGCTTGTTAGCATTCCATGTCATTTAGGGCTTTGTGGGTACCAAGAGGGGTGCAGTTGGCGATTTGTGGCCCTCATCTTGCCATGGCATCTTGCCAAGTCACTGGCACTGCAATTCATAGTGCTCAATCCTGATCCTTGTGTGTCACAGTGCTGTGTTTGCCAACTGTGGTGTTGGTACAGTAATAGACCCATTGTTTCCTTTCTCTCTCTCCTCCCTTTTTTTCTTCTGTCATCCTGTCCATGTGTGCATTAGCATCATCCGGCGGCGGAGCAGGGGTACTGGCGACAAAGGGAGCCGCTTTCCACAGGACCCTGGAAGCAGAGTCCACTGACTCCGAGGGAACCAGTGGGATGAAGGGCGAGGGGAGCACCAAGGCAGAGACAGGAGGCGAGAACACTAACTCGGATACCTCCCCTATGGAAGCTCCTTGGTGGTGACGGACACCTCTATGACCACCCAAGCTGCAGGTACAGCCGCCCTCCCAGTAGCCCCTCAGCGAGTTGCCCGTGCCCGCTCACCCAGGAGGATGGGCATCTCCTTTGCTCCAGGCACCCCAGGCCCTGTCCCAGTGAGCCCTGCTGCCCTGAGTGAGGAGGCTATTGACCTCCTGTGATCCACCTCTGTAGGGCAGTCAACCATTGTGAATGCCATCCAGGTGCTGGCATCCCAGATGCAGCAATGCAATGCACACCTGGAGGGCATCCATGGTATATTGGCGGCCAGCAGAGATCTATTCAGGCTCTGGTCTCCTCTCTGATGGCAGCCATTGTCCCTGTTCCTACCGTCCCCCTCCAACTACCACTTCCCAGTCCCAGGCTCCTCAACCCATTCCATGCACAAATGCAGACGAGCATGCACGCAAGACAACACACAAGAGTGGCACTATCAAACACAGACACACACTTCATCCCACAAGCACTCACGCAAACACCAGACAGTTGCAGACACAACCACATCTACTGCCTCCACTGTCTCCTCCTCCTCCTCCTCCTTCACCTCCTACACAGTCACGTCAACTCTCACACCTACATGCACTGCATCAACGTAAACCCCCACCAGCATCACCACACCAATCAGCACACACACCTCACTAGCAGATACCTCCACAACATCCATGCACGCGTCTCCTGTGTCCTCTCCCATTCTGTCTGTCCCCCCTCCTAAAGGACACAAACGCAAGCACTCACACACCCAAGAGCCATCCACCTCAGATCAGCACACTGCCCATGCACCTGCACCCAAGTCCAGCAGACATACACCACCAACAACTACTCCCTCAACCTCCACTCCCATCCCTCCTCTCTCATCCTGCCCCACCGTCCGTAAGAAGCTTTTCCATGCCCAACATGACCTCTTCCCTCCCCGCCCCCCTGTCCTGCCCGTAGGAGAAGGGTCCCAACGACCCAGCCCAGCACCTCAGCCAAACAGTCCACACGGACAGTGGTGGCACCACTTAGTCGTGGTGGCAAGTCAGTGAAGGATCCGACTCCTCCAGCCAGGAAGGTTAAGGATCCCACACCTCCTGCCATGAAGGGGAAGGAGCCTGCACCTCCTGCCATAAAGAAGAAGAAGCCCTCCACTCCTGCCAGGAAGGTTAAGGATTCAATGCCTCCTGCCATGAAGGGGAAGAAGCCCTCGACCCCATCGGAGGCTGTCAGGGTGACACCACCACCAGTGGTCACGGGGCCCTCACCGCCAGCTGAGGAAGTGCAGCCCACTCCTCCTGCAGAGGCTGCCCAGGAGGCACCTTCACCTGCTGAGACAGTGCAGCCCTCACCTCCAGCAGAGGCTGCACAGGAGGCACCTTCACCTGCTAACACAGTGCAGCACTCACCTCCAGCAGAGTTTGTCAGGGTGACACCACCACCACCACCACCAGTGGTCACTGGGCCCTCACCACCAGCTGAGGAAGTGCAGGCTACTCCTCCTGGAGAGGCTGCCCAGGAGGCACCTTCACCTCCTGAGACAGTGCAGCCCTCACCTCCAGCAGAGGCTGCCCAGGAAGCACTTTCACCTGCTGACACAGTGCAGCCATCACCACCAGCGGAAGCCATCTAGGCCACCCTCCATGGACTGCTGTTCAAGGGGCCCCCTCCAGAAGCAGTGGGCATGTTCCCCACCTGAGAAATTGTGATCTTGCACTCCTCAGCAGAGAGATATGGGCATGGATCTCCCTCCAGAACCAGTAGGAAAGTCACCCACTCCAGAGACTGTGGCCTTGCACTCCCCAGCACATAGATATGGGCATGGGGCCCCCTCCAGAACCAGTGGGAAAGTCACCCACTCCAGAGACTGTGGCTTTGCACTCCCCAGCACAGATATATGGGCATGGAGCCCCTTCCAGAACCAGTGGGAAAGTCACCCACTCCAGAGACTGTGGCCTTGCACTCCCCAGCACAGTGAGATATGGGCATGGATCCCCCTCCAGAACCAGTGGGAAAGTCACCCACTCCAGAGACTGTGGCCTTGCTCTCCCCAGCACAGAGATTTGGGCATGGAGCCCCCTCCAGAACCAGCAGGAAAGTCACCCACTCCAGAGACTGTGGCCTTGCACTCCCCAGCACAGAGATATGGGCATGGAGTCCCCTCCAGAACCAGCAGGAAAGTCACCCACTCCAGAGACTGTGGGTTTGCACTCACCAGCACAGATATATGGGCATGGAGCCCCCTCCAGAACCAGCAGGAAAGTCACCCACTCCAGAGACTGTGGCCTTGCTCTCCCCAGCACAGAGATTTAGGCATGGAGCCCCCTCCAGAACCAGTGGGAAAGTCACCCACTCCAGAGACTGTGGCCTTGCACTCCCCAGTACAGAGATATGGGCATGGAGTCCCCTACAAAACCAGTAGGAAAGTCACCCACCTGAGAGACTGTGGCCTTGCACCCCCCAGCAGAGAGATATGGGCATGGAGCCCCCTCCAGCACCAGTGGGCTTGTTCCCGTATTCAGCTGAGGTGCCCCCCGCCCCCATCCCCCAGAGGTGCCTGCCCACTTGCAAACTGATGCCCCTGCAGAGTTCTATCTGGATGAAGTCAGGATTCAAGTTGGGCCTTGACTGTACCCGGTGGCCATGTAGGCCCTTAGTACTTTGGACTAGGCATTTGCCTTTTGTGTACATTTGTACATATCTGTTTTTCGTACAATTGGTTCTTTTTGTAGCTGTTTACAATCAATGCATTCTCATTACTGCATTCTTGTTGTCCTTGCATTATTCTGCTGTGTGTCGTGTGCCATTGTTTTTTGTCTGCAGCTGGTTGTGGGTATGGTGTGTGTGTGTGTCGGAAGTGTGTTGTGCGTGTCACTCTCGTTTTCCTCCCTCACTTGTGTGCTAGGCGGCTGTACTCACCGTCATCGTCTTCATCGGCGTTGGTGTTCCAGGTGGAGCATGACGTAGATGAGCATCGGGAATACTTGCAGTTCCAGTTCCATGGCGGCATTGTTCTTCCCTGTGTCTCCGATGGTGAGTCTTTGGTCTTCTGTGTTCTGTTTCCGCCAGGCTTTTGGTGGCATTTGTACCACCCCGGAAATCCTAGCAGATTGCGAGGTCATAAAATGGTAGGTGGTACTTTGTCTCCCGCCTGGCTGTTGACGGCTACCGCCGTGGTCAGTGGTGTTAACGCCCTGGCGGTTGGTGTGGTACATTGGCTGTCTATGGGAGTTATCACCGCCATGATCATAATTTTACAGTAATTACCGCCAGCCTGTTGGCAGTAATACCACCACCTTATCACTCACCTCCAATGTCATAATGAGGGCCTTTATGTTTCAGTTCCCATGAACATTTTTTGACTGTGACGTACTTGAGCACTCACATAGACTTAAACACAGCCCACACTTTCAAAGATATTGCTGTAGAAACACACAATTTACCTTGATACCCAAACATGAAGTATAACTATGAACTCTAGTAGCAGCAGACCAATAAACTGTAATACCATTTGTAGCAAGGTGAAGGTATTATCTGGTATGACTAAGGAGTTTTACCATGGAATACCAACACAATACCCAGTATGGACCTCGGATTAACTCTTGGCGAACCCTAGCTCAGTCCTGCTAGTGTGTCAAAGAGCAGTCAGGCTACTTAGAGGAACAGGTATAAAGCATTTCACATTACCAACCTGGACGATAAGTAAATGACATGACTCAAAAGAAATCCAACTCCAATTTAGACAAATATATATGCTTTCATCTTTGTTTAGACACCAAAATGAAGTTTGTAGCTTCTGTAGAACCAAAGTAGTGGCTTTTCAAATTACAGTACTTTGTAGGTTTAAACGGCTTCCATTGAAGTCAATGGGAAAAAACAGCAGTGTGCACTTGGGCCCTTGTTGACTGAGCACTGGCGAACCCACAGGAACTTAGGGGGTCATTCCGACGGAGGAAGCACCGCCAACAGGCTGGCAGTGCTTCAGGGGCAATTCTGACCGCGGCGGAAAAGCCGCGGTCAGAAAAGGGAAACCAGCGGTTTCCCACCGGTTTTCCCCTGCCCCAGGGAATCCTCCACGGCGGCGCTGCAAGCAGCGCCGCCATGGGGATTCCGACCCCCTTCCCGCCAGCCTCTTCCTGGCGGTGTAGCGGGTGTCGTGGGGCCCCTGGGGGCCCCTGCAGTGCCCATGCCACTGGCATGGGCACTGCAGGGGCCCCCTAACAGGGCCCCATTAAGATTTTCAGTGTCTGCAAAGCAGACACTGAAAATCGCGACGGGTGCCACTGCACCCGTCGCACACCAGCAACTCCGCCGGCTCCATTCGGAGCCGGCTTCATCGTTGCTGGGGCTTTCCCGCTGGGCGGGCGGGCGGCCTTTTGGCGGGAAAGTAAAAATGACAGCCGCGGTCATTTGACCGCGGTACGGTCTTTTGGCGGTCTCCGCCCGCCGCCCGCCGGGGTCGGAATGACCCCCTTAGTGTTTTGCGGGGACCTAGATCAAGAGTCAACAGTCAAACCTTTTGTTACTTTGCCCCGAGGGAGTCCGGTTGAAGAGGTGACATGGCTGTCCTTGGAGCTGAACGGTCCCCTGGACTTGGGGGTGGGCTCATACTCTACCCTTTGATGTACACGTCCTTGGGGTGCCAGGGCCAGGATTCAACAGTTGATTCATCACCACCTCATCTGGCAGTTGCAGGTGAAGAGCTGTTCTCTAACTGTCAGTCATGGGCTGGGCGTGCCAAAGATGCTTTGCTGCTCCAGTCAAAGTCACTTCCTTCAGGCTGCAACCACATAGGAGGGGGTTCACTGGCAAAGTCAGTCCCTATACTGGGGGGTGATCTGAAGTCATTGAACATTGTGTAGAAGTCAGTTTCTATGAAGGCGACAGAAAAGCCTTAGTAGATGCAAGGGTGTTCCATGGGCTTCTTGGCGGCTGGAGATCGTTTGGGTGGGGGGTGGGAGGGATAGGGTTTGAAACTTGGCTCAGCCTCACTTCCTCTCTTCAAAAGCTGGACACCAAGGCCCTCATTACAACATTGGCGGTAAATCCCGCTTACCGCCGTGCAGAACACCGCCAAGACACCGCTGCAGCCGCAGAAATCCGCCACAGCTATTACGACCCACAGGCCGGAATCTGCCAAAATCTAGACACTCACACAAGTCCGCCACACCAAAGGTCAGTGATTAACTGGCGATAACAAAACTTCCACTGTCACGCCAACAGGAATACGCCCACACTGTCACGACCCACGAATCCACGCGGCGATCTTTCAACCGCGGTATTCCATTGGCAGTACACACCGCCGCGCTCATAATACACACACATTTACAAAACATCACCACATTGGACAAATCGAAATACACACACCTAATACACATACACACACACCACTCCCACACACTAAATACAATATATAACACACACCCACATCACCCACAAACACCTACGACAAAATTTGAGAACGAAGCACAAAGAGAGACACCACCATCAGCAAACTAGCATCCACAGGCACACAACACCTTCACTCACACAACATCCAAGCACCTCACACAACACACACAAACACATCCCCTCACACATCACAACACACACCACCTCCCACATCACCCACACCACACCATGGCACCGCAAAGACACCCCAGGTTCTCTGAGGAGGAGCTCAGGGTCATGGTGGAGGAAATCGTCCGGGTAGAGCCACAGCTATTCGGTTCAGAGGTGCAGCACACCTCCATTGCTAGGAAGATGGAGCGATGGAACAGAATCGTCGACAGGGTCAACACAGTGGGACAGCATCCAAGAACTAGGGATGACATCAGGAAGAGGTGGAACGACCTACGGGGGAAGGTGCGTTCCGTGGTCTCAAGACACCAGATTGCAGTTCAGAGGACTGGCGGCGGACCCCCACCTCCTCCCACACAACTAACAACATGGGAGGAGCAGGTCTTGGCTATACTGCATCCTGAGGGCCTAGCAGGAGGAATGGACTCTGGTAAGTCAAATCTTAACTATTACATCCCCCACCCTACCTGCATGCTATCACATACCCCCACCCTCACCCCCATCACTCCAACACCTCACATATGTCCCACTATCACAAACCACACATCCCAACACCAAGCCCTACATGCAACATCAAAGCATGGACACCCATCACCAAAGCATGTCCACTAAGAATATCCACACAGATCCCCAAACCAAATATCACACAAGTTCCTAGACAAGAATGTAAGCACTGGGGTACAGGGTCACCCACCCATTGCACACCATGGCACACACAGATGCAATAATCATGCCTTTACACCCCTGCAGGACCCTTACCCAACGTCACCGGACAGGAGGTTCCAGACATGTCCACCCCCCCACAGAAGAGGCCCCCAGTGATGACAGCAGCTCTGCCCAACTGGATCTAGATGACCAGCCCAGCCCATCTGGGACCTCAGGACAGTTGGTTCCCCACACACTGGCACATGCCACCACAGAGCCTCCCCCCTCAGGAAACACCAGCACAGCACCCACCCAGCGGGCCCATCCCTCTGTCCCCAGGCCACGTCAAGCAGCAGTGTGTCCACCACTACAGGGAACCCAGGCAAACCCACAAACCTAAGAACAACAGGGACCTGGGGTCAGTGGCAGTAGGCACACAGTTCAGGGGACAGAGGAACAGGAAAACAGGGGAACTGGGAGGACTGCTGTGCGACAGGGGGAGGACAGGCCCAGGGAACCCACTTTCCACGAGGCACTCTCCAACATCATGGGAGCGTACCATCATTCCCAGGAGACGATGACTACGGTACTGGCCAAGTTTCAGGAGACCCAGCGGCTGCAGGAGGAACAGTATTTGGGGATCAGGGAGGAACTCAAGTCCATCAACACCACCCTGGTCACCATTGTAGGGGTGCTGAAGGACCTTGTGAACACCAGTAGGAACACTGTGGCACAACAAGGGGCCCCTGACACTAGCTTCGATGATGAACAGCCCACCACCTCCGCCAGCGCTCGTGGACAGGAGGCACCGCCACAGGACCACGACACCAGCACCCCACCCCCTGCAGATGGAGAACCACCCCGCAAACGGTCCCTGAGATCCAGGACAAAGACAGAGAACAATGCCAAGACCCCCGCCAAGAAATGAGACCCCCATGAATGGCATCCTTCTGTCCCACTTTGTCACCCTGTCCATCCTTAAACTGCTCTAGCTCCACTTCCTATGCCCTTTTGGACAATGCACCTGTGAGACAAATAGACTGGACTCTGCCATGGACATTCCTCCACTATCACCCCTGCCCATTTTACATCCCCCTCCACTAATTTGCACATGAATAAACACCCTTGAATCACAAAACAATCTGGAGTCAGTCTGTGCTTTCACTAATGTGTAATTGCAATAACTGAGGAAAATAGCAATGTCCATTGTATTATCAACATACCTATATCACACAGCTCTAGTCCATGAGGTAACATAGCAGAGGTCACACAGTGGGACCCACATCTGTGAAATGGAAAGGCAAAGTGACAGGTCAGGTTCCATACACTGGGTGAAAGTGACAGACATATGATAGGTCTAACAATTGTATGAGATGTAGGAGGCTGTGACGTCTTCTTACCTGTGTCTCACTGGAAGTATTGCTGGATCACGTTGTTTCTGTTGTCGATATCCTCTTCTTCTGCCTCCTCTTCTTCACTGTCCACAGGCTCCACAGCTGCCACAAGACCTCCTTCTGGACCATCCTCCTGCAGAAAAGGCACCTGTCATCGCAAAGCCAGGTTGTGCAGCATACAGCAGGCCAAGATGATCTGGCACACCTTCTTTGGTGAGCAGTAGAGAGAACCACCTGTCATATAGAGGCACTGGAGCCTGGCCTTCAGGAGGCCGAAGGTCCTTTCTATCACTCTCCTAGTTCACCCATGTGCCTCATTGTAGCGTTCCTCTGCCCTTGTCCTGGGATTTCTTACTGGGGTTAGTAGCCATGACAGGTTGGGGTAGCCAGAGTCACCTGCAAATGTCGAGGGACAACTGTTAGACACACACTAACGCGTAGGGACAACCCCAGACCCAGACAACTATTCACACGGTATAGGGTCCTTGTCCTCACCTATCAGCCACACACAGGGGGTCATTCTGACTCCCGCCGGGCGCGGTCACCGCGCGCCCGGCGGGAGCCGCCAAAATACCGTACCGCAGTCGGAAGACCTCAGCGGGTATTTTGAGTTTTCCCCTGGGCTGGCGGGCGGCCTTCAAAAGGCCGCCCGCCAGCCCAGGGGAAAACGACCTTCCCACCATGAAGCCGGCTCGTAATCGAGCCGGCGGAGTGGGAAGGTGCGACGGGTGCTACTGCACCCGTCGCGTATTTCACTGTCTGCTATGCAGACAGTGAAATACAAGCGGGGCCCTCTTACGGGGGCCCCTGCAGTGCCCATGCCATTGGCATGGGCACTGCAGGGGCCCCCAGGGGCCCCGCGACACCCCCTACCGCCATCCTGTTCCTGGCGGGCGAACCGCCAGGAACAGGATGGCGGTAGGGGGTGTCAGAATCCCCAAGGCGGCGCAGCATGCTGCGCCGCCTTGGAGGATTCTGACGGGCAGCGGAAAACCTGCGGGAGACCGCCGGTTTTCCTGCACTGACCGCGGCCAAAGCGCCGCGGTCAGAATGCCCTGCGGGGCACCGCCGGTCTGTCGGCGGTGCTCCCGCCGACCCTGGCCCCGGCGGTCTGAGACCGCCGGGGTCAGAATGACCCCCACAGTGCCTCTGGAGTTGCCCCATCACATAAGGGATGCTGCTATTCCTCAGAATGTAAGTGTCATGCACTGAGCCTGGAAACTTGCTGTTCACATGGGAGATGTACTGGTCGGCCAAACACACCATCTGCACATTCATTGAATGGTAGCTCTTCCGCTTTCTGTACACCTGTTCACTCCTGCGGGGGGGTACCAAGGCCACATGTGTCCCATCAATCGCACCTATGATGTTGGGGATATGTCCCAGGGCATAGAAGTTACCTTTCACTGTGGGCAAATCCTCCACCTGAGGGAAAACGATGTAGCTTTGCATGTGTTTCAGCAGGGCAGACAACACTCTGGACAACACGTTTGAGAACATAGGCTGGGACATCCCTGATGCAATGGCCACTGTTGTTTGAAAAGACCCACTTGCCAGGAAATGGAGTACTGACAGGACCTGCACTAGAGGGGGGATTCCTGTGGGATGGCGGATAGCTGAAATCAAGTCTGGCTCCAACTGGGCACACAGTTCCTGGATTGTGGCACAATCAAGCCTGTAGGTGACTATTACATGTCTCTCTTCCATTGTCGACAGGTCCACCAGCAGTCTGTACACCGGAGGATGCTGCCATCTCACCACCTGCCCCAGCGGACGTGCCCTATGGACGAGAACAGCGAGCACAGAGTCAGCCAACACTGAGGTAGTAAAAAAAGATTTTATTGCACACATTTGTCAATCCGCTATGTGCCTGTATCTGTGTTTATGCAAGGCTTAGATATGTGTGACTCATTTACAAATAATGCCATGTGGCCACCTGAAATGGCGGCTGCCTGACCTGTAAGGTGGGACAAGGGGATATGAGGTAACAGCGCTGGCGTTCTACACTGTCGTGGTAGGCGGTCGAAGGCCGCGGCGCAATCCTGCATTGGTTAACATTGGAGCCTATGGGTCCCAGGAGCCAATGACGATGTACGCCGGCGGTGACGGTATACACCGCCATGGACGTGACCGCCATTTTCTGTCTGTTCACTCACTTGATACCTGACCTTCGACAGGAGAGGACCTACACTGCAAGTGCTGCTGTAACCTGTGTCTGGAAGCGACAATGGCTCATGTGTCTGGGGAAAGGGCCCCTGCCTTCACTTCAGAGGAGTTGGAGAAGTTAGTGGATGGGGTCCTCCCCCAGTACACGCTACTCTACAGTCCTCCAGACAAAAAGGGTGAGAACACTGTGAGCATGCTGCATGGGCAATGCCTGTTTGGAGTGGTGTGGATGGAAGATACGGGAGGGAGACTGAGGCCTGCATGAGCGGACGGTGAGTGTATGTGGTCAGGGCAAGGGTGGGAACGTTGGCCAATGACTGTGATGGTCCGGACGGTTAAAGTTTTTCCTTTTGCCCTGTACTATGCCTCTAGGTCAGCGGCCACCAGAAGAAGGATATTTGGCGTGCCATCGCCAAGGATGTCGGGACCCTGGGGATCCACCACAGACGGAGCACCCACTGCCGTAAAAGATGGGAGGACATTCGCCGCTGGAGCAAGAAGACGTCGGAGGCCCAGCTGGGGATGGCCTCCCAACATGGGAGGGGTGCCCGTCGCACCATGACCCCCCTGATGTTCTGGATCCTGGCGGTGGCGTATCCAGAGTTGGATGGGCGTTTGAGGACATCACAGCAGCCACAAGGGGGTGAGTACAGTCACATCCATCTGACTCTGCGCGCATTAGGAGGTGTCTGGGTGGGGGAGGTGGGCAGTGGATTACCCTAGGCCAGGGCGAGCTTTGTAGGCAAGGACCCTTTGTGAGGCAGGCTATGTGGCACCCCAAGCCCAGCAGTGGTAAGAGCCATCTACACCTAGTCAGGCTCCTGTGACTTCCATGTTTGCCACAATTGGGCATAGGCCTTGTACCCCATGTCCCTGTGATTAAGTAGGGAACTCTAAGTGCATGGCATAGTGCAGAGGGCTGCTGTGTCTGTTGTGTCCGCCAACGGTAGCGGTATTTCATGCACTGAACATGTCTTTCTTCTTTCTCCCCCCCCCCGCTTTTTGTGGTCTCCCTGTTCTTGTGTGCATTAGCATCATCAGGCGGAGGAGCATTGCCACTGGAGCAGGAGGGAGCAGCATCCCACATGGCCCTGGAGGGCGAGACAACGGAGTCTGTAGCCACCAGTGGAACGGAGGGCGAGGGGAGCTCCACGGCAGGGACTGGAGCAGAGACAAGCGACACCGACTCCTCCTCTGATGGGAGCTCCCTTGCGGTGGCGGGCCCCTCTGTGCCGACCACATCTACAGGTACAGCCGCCACCCCCACCCCTACCAGCACCGCCCTCTCAGCAGCCCCTCAGCGTGGGAAACATCCTGAACAACTAGGTCTAAACCACTACTTGCCTGAACCACTACTGCTAAACAACTAAAAAGTCTCTACAACTAAGTACTGAACAACTACTGTCTAAACAACAATTGTGCCTGAATAACAATTGCCTGAACAACTAATTTTAAGGTAAGGTTTTCTTTTTGGTTTTTATGGTTTATTAGTTGTTTAGAATATATATTAAAATTAGTTGTTCCAGCAATTGTTATTCAGGCACAATTGTTGTTTAGACAGTAGTTGTCAGTACTTAGTTGTAGAGACTTTTTAGTTGTTTAGCAGTAGTGGTTTAGGCTATAGTTGTTTAGGACCTAGTTGTTCTGTCACATATTCCCTCAGCGTATATCCCGTGTCCGCTCACCCAAGAGGGTGGGCATCTCCTTCGCCCCAGGCACCTCAGGCTCTGCTGCCCTCAGTGAGGAGGCTATTGACCTCCTGAGATCCCTCACTGTTGGGCAGTCTACCATTCTGAATGCCATCCAGGGTGTAGAGAGTGCAACAAACAAATGCATACCTGGAGGGCATTCATTCTGGCCAGGCAGACCAATAGCGAGCATTTCAGGCTCTGGCCTCAGCACTGAGTCCAGCCTTCCCAACTCCAACCTCCTCCACCCAGACCCAATCCCCTGTACCTCAGCCTATACCAAGCACACCATCAGACCAGCATGCACACACCTCAACACACAAGGGAGGCTCAGGCAAACATAAGCACCGCACATCCCACAGGCACTCACACAAGCATCATACCCATGCAGACATACCAACATCCACTGCATCCACTGTGTCCCCCTCTTCCACGTCTCCCTCCTCCCTCCCAGTCTCGTCTCCACTCACACCTGCATGCACTACATCTTCAGCCACTACCTCCATCACCAGCACATCCATCACCACACACCGTGCACGTGCACTCACCACCCCCACTGCCATTCACACATCCCCTGTGTCCTCTCCCAGTGTGTCTGTGAGCCCTCCTCCCAAAGTACACAAACGCAGTCACACACCCACCCAACAGCCATCCCCCTCACAACAGCCTCCAGCCCATGCACCCTCACCCAAAGTCAGCAAACATACACCTCCTACATCCACTACCTCTTCCTCCACTCCCAAACCCCCTCCATCTACTCGTCCCAGTGTGCCTAAAAAGCTTTTCCTTTCAAATGTTGACCTCCTCCCTACACCTCCCCCCCCGTCCGTCTCCTAGGGCCCACCTTTCCAGATCCCAATCCAGCACCTCAGCCACCACATCACCGGGCACAGTGGTGCCAGCAATAGCAGGATTTTGGAGTGTGCCAAACAACAGGGCTGCCAGTGTCCCAAGGAGCGAGGGCAAGGACATTCCCCCATCACCAAAACAGAAAAAGTTACCCGCATCCCGGAGAGAGAAGGCGAAAACACCTGCCACCAATGGCTCAGGAAAAACAAAAGTTGAAAGTGGCAAGACAGCTGCGCCACCATCCAAGGTGGGGAAGGGCCAAAAAAAACAAAGGCAGGTCCACGTCGACGCCAACCTGCACGGCGGACAAGACCGCCACCGGCACTGCCACCTGCACCGCCGCCACAGACACCCCCGCCAGCACCGCAGACACTGTGCCCTTCACCAGCACCGCAGTCAGTGAGGCCACCACCAGCACCGCCGCTACTGACACTGCCGCCAGCACTGCAGTCAGTGAGCCGGCCACCAGCACCGCCGCTACTGACACCGCCGCCAGCACCGCAGTCAGTGAGGCCACCACCAGCACCGCAGTCAGTGAGGCCATCACCAGCACCGCAGTCAGTGAGGCCACCACCAGCACCGCAGTCAGTGAGGCCGCCACCAGCACCGCCGCCACAAAGACCACAGCCAGCACCGATGCCACAAAGTCCGCCGCAAGCCCCGCCGCTACTGACCTCGCCGCCAGCACCGCCAGCGGCCCGCGACATCCTGAGCCAGTGGCACCACCGAAGACATGGCTGGCATCCCCAGTGGTCAGTCGTACGAGGCTGGTGGTCAGTTCCAGGAGCCTGGGCAGCTTGCATGTTGCACCACCGTCAGTGGAGTGTCACATCCACTACCTCAGTCTTTGGCAGGATGAAGCACTCTGGGCACAAAGCCCCCTCCAGACCCAGTGGAGAAAGGCATCCACTACCTCAGTCCTTGGCAGGATGAAGCACTCTGGGCACCAAGCCCCCTCCAGAACCAGTGGAGAGATACATCCACTACCTCAGTCCTTGGCAGGATAAAGCACTCTGGACACAAAGCCCTCTCCAGAACCAGTGGAGAAAGGCATCCACTACCTCAGTCCTTGGCAGGATGAAGCACTCTGGGCACCAATCCCCCTCCAGAACCAGTGGAGAAAAGCATCCACTACCTCAGTCCTCCAGAACCAGTGGAGAGATACATCTACTACCTCAGTCCTTGGCAGGATGAAAATCTCTGGGCACCAAGCCCCCTCCAGAACCAGTGGAGAAAGACATCCACTACCTCAGTCATTGGCAGGATGAAGCACTCTGGGCACCAAGCTCCCTCCAGAACCAGTGGAGAAAGGCATCCACTACCTCAGTCCTTGGCAGGATGAAGCACTCTGGGCACCAAGCCCACTCCAGAACCAGTGGAGAAAGGCATCCACTACCTCAGTCCTTGGCAGGATGAAGCACTCTGGGCACAAAGCCCCCCCCAGAACCAGTGGAGAAAAGCATCCACTTGAGAGACTGGGCTTTGCACTCCCCAGCATAAAGCAGTGGGCAAACCACCCACTGGAGAGACTTGAGAGACTGTGGCTTTGCACTCCCCAGGATAAAGCAGTGGGCAAACCACCCACTGGAGAGACTTGAGGGACTGTGGCTTTGCACTCCCCAGGATAAAGCAGTGGGCAACCCGCCCACTGGAGCAACTTGAGAGACTGTGGCTTTGCACTCCCCAGGATAAAGCAGTGGGCAACCCACCCACTGGAGAGAATTGAGAGACTGTGGTTTTGCACTCCCCAGGATAAAGCAGTGGGCAAACCACCCACTGGAGAGACTTGAGAGACTGTGGCTTTGCACTCCCCAGGATACATCAATGGGCATGGAGCCCCCTCGTGGAGCTGGCGTTGTGCACTCATCCGGCTGAGGTACCCCCCCTTCCCTTCACCCTGAGGTGCCTGTTTCATTTCGAGCTGATGCCCCAGCAGTGTTCTCTCCATTTCGAGTCGGGTATCGAGTGTGGGCCTCTCCCATGAAATTTGGGCCGAGTGGTCCACAGACTATGAATGGTGCAGTACCCGGACTTGAATTGTTGGTGTACATAATTGTTTATACTGTATTTAAAGTTTTGACTAATGGATCTTTTTTAATTACAATTGTTCCAATCATTTCCTTTCGTCATTGCGTTCTTCCAGGGGGGTTGGGGGGTTTAAATGTAATGTTGCAGCATATATTTGTGTGTGTGTTGTTGGGGGTGGGGGTGTTGCGTGTTGCGTGTGTGTATCAGTCTCTTTTCCCTCCCCTTCCCCTGTGTTGTAGGTGCAGTACTCACCGTGGTCGTCGCCGCCGTCTTTCGTGCTCTTGGTAGAGGAGCAGGAAGACTATCGCAAGGAGGATTTGGAGTTCTGGCTCCATGGCGTCCTGATTCCTCGTGGGTTGTGTGGAGGTGAGTGTTTCCGCTTCCAAGTCCTGTTTCCGCCATGTTTTTGTTCATGTTGAATCCACCCCGGAAAAGGTGGCGGATTGGCCTCTCATAATAGTGTGGGCGGTACATTGTCTTCCGCCTGTCTGTTGGGGGTGACTGCCATGCTGTTTGTTTGTACCGCCGTGGCGTGTTAAAGTGGCTGTCTATGTTGGCGGTTTCCGCCATGGTCGTGATTCCATTTTTTTTACCGCCGGCCTGTTGGCGGTCTTTTAACACCGACCGCCAGGGTTGTAATGAGGGCCCAAGTTTCTTCAGGCTCAGGCAATCAGAGCCTGTCGGGTCACAGTTCTTCGATCTTAGCCCTTCTCTACTCCTGTAATTTTCAAGGGACTGGTGCCACCAGTCATGGGAGACTTCCTTAGAATTTCGGTGTCCACAGGGAACCCTCTGGTCGGGATCAATGAGTTTTCACCTCCAGCACACTTCGGGCACTCAGTTCCAGTACAGGCCCCCTTAGGTCACTCTATGTCCTCTTCTTCATGCTGGGGCCGTGGTCCAGCTCCTGTTGTTGGTGCAGACGTCTCTTTGTGCTTCTTTCTTCTTTTCTAGGTAAGATCTAAGTTCTGGTGCCAGTGGAGCACCTTAAATCCTGGTTTAGGGGGTGTTTAGGGGTGTGAGGAACAGTGGCCAATGGGCTACTGTCCCTGCGGCTAGTTCGCCCCTGCACTGATGACTACCTATGGATTCTACCCAGAACCCACTATTCTTAGAGTCTGCCAAGATGGCTGAACCCTTCCTTGCCTGTGCAGACCTCCTAGCCCACCTCAAAGGTGTTTCTAGTTTGAGGAGGGTGCACGCCTCCTGCATAGCTAATTTCCCACCTGCCCAGCCGGGCAGGGTGGGAAGGTTTTTGTCCTCTACTTGGAGGACAGCTCTCGGCATATCATAGGCGGAGGAAGCCTTTGTGGTTCACCACTCTGATGTTTTCTAACTAGCCAGCCTGGGAGGGGAGGAGGTGTGACCTCCTTCCTGCCCAGGCCCTTTATCCTTTGTCCTACCATGTTGATAGCACTGCCAGCAGGAGGTCAGACACTTGTCTGTGGTGGTAGAGGCTTGGGGAGCCTGCCAAAACAGTACAGGACTTGGTAACATGGTGGGCACCCTCTAAGGGTGCCACCAGGGGATCTGATTTTTAATCCTGAACCTGTGCATCAGTTCCACGGTTAAAAAGCACAGTATTTGATACTAAACATGATAGGATTTGGCTGGGCGACTGCAGAGCTGGACATCTGAACAGTGGTCACATGCCAGCCCATGTTATCCAATGGACCACTGGTTACTTGGACCATCATTGCAGTTTAAATGGCAGCACGGAGCATATGTGCTCCTGCACATATGCCCTCACTCATAGAACTGTGACCCTGCCCCCTTGGCTACAGGGGTCCTGCCTTAGGGGTGACTGACCTTTCCACAGGCAGTAAAAGGGACTCTGGCTGCGCCTGGTTCAGGCAGAGTCTATCTCGAGCAGCATGCTCATTGTGCATGCTGACATTGCAGCTCTGCAGTCTTTCTTTTACTTGGGTCACTCAGAGTGGCAAAATAAGTGCTGCAGCCCGGCTGACCCCTCTTTACCACCCTGGCCCTGGGTACCAGTTACTAGGTACTTACAGGGGTGGTAAGGTGCTTGCCAATTCACCTACGCAATTCAACATTTACTTTAAGGGAAAGAGTATTGGTACTGGGGTCTAGTTAGCAGGCCTCAGTACACTAACAAGTCAAAAACCACAGCATCTACAGCAAAAGGTTGCAGGTGACCATCCAGAAAGGGGCACTTTACAACATGACCCACTCCCCAAGACAAAAGGGGATGAGCATTAACCTCCCTTCTGGTAGTGCTCATCTTCCAAGTGGAAGAACCTGGAAAGGCCATCTACATTGGCATGGTCAGTCTCTGGTCTGTGTTCTACTACAAAGCCCATCCCCTTTAGGGAAATGGACCACCTCAGCAATTTGTGGTTCTCTTCTCTCATTTGCATTAAACACCTAATAAACCTGTGGTCGGTTTGAACTTTGAAGTGAGTCCCAAACAAGTATGGCCTCAGCTTCTTCAGGGAGCAAACCAAAGCAAAGGCTTCCCTCTTAATGACACTCAAACACTGCTGTCTGGGAAGGAGTCACTTGCTAATAAAAGCTACTGGCTGATCCTGTCACTCATCGTTGGTCTCTGACAACACTTCCCCAGTCTCTAGTTCAGAAACATCTGTCTGGACAATGAATTGTTGCCCATAATCAGGTGCTTTTAGGACAGGTACTGAACACATGGCTGTTTTCAAGACATCAAAGGCATTCTGACAGGCTGCTATCCAAATGACTTTCCTGTGTTGTTTCTTAGCAGTTAACCAAGTGAGAGGGGCCACAATGGTTCCATACCCCTTCACAAACCTCGTATAGTACACTGTCAGACCTAGAAAGGCTATGACCTGGGTCTGGGTTGTGTAACGCTGCCAGTCCAGGATTGTCTGGACTTTGGCCTGGAGAGGTCTAACTTGACCTCCACCTATCAGGTCACCCAAGTAGACAACAGAGCTTTGTCCTTTCTGGCATGCACTGGCCTTGATAGTCAGGCCTGCCTGCTGCAGGGCCTGTAAAACATCTCTGAGGTGGACCAGGTGATCCTCCCTGTTGGAGCTAAAGACAGTTATGCCATGTAAGTAAGCTGCACTAAAGTCTTCCAAACCTGAGAGAACTCGATTCACCAGCCTCTGAAAAGTGTCAGGTGCATTCTTCAAGCCAAAGGGCATCACTTTAAACTGAAAGTAGCCCTCAGGGGTGGAGAATACAGATATCTCCTTTGCTCCCTTTGCTAGTCAAATTTGCCAGTACCTTGATGTTTAGTCAAGTGTACTTAGGACTTTGTCTGCCCCTAGCTTATCAATAAGCTCATCTGCTCAGTTTTAGTGACTGCATACGCCCCCTTATGATCAACACAAGACCTCATCTCAGGTTTCCCACCTTTTGAGGGAGGCTTGGAGACAAGTATCGCTGGGCTGGCCAAGGGACTATCAGAAGGTTCAATCTCCCCTAGCATCTTCTTGACCTCTGTCTTGATGCATTCCGTAAATTGGCCAGACAGTCTGTACAACTTGTTCTTGATAGGGAGGCTGTCATCAGTGTCCACATCATGGGTACACCATATTGTTTGTCCAGGGGTTAAGGAAAAGGGCTCTACAAACTGACTGAGAACCTGTCTGCAGTCAGCCTGCTGCTGTGCATTGAGGGCAGCTGACAGCTCTACACCGTCCAATGTGCCATCTTAAGGGATGGATGAGAGGCTCACTCTCCTCCTCCTCCTGCCTTCATCTATGACCAACAGGATGGTCATGTCAGCCCTGTCCTGATGTGGTTTTAGACGATTGACATGAACCACTTTGTGAGGATTCCTGTGGGTGCCTAAGTCAACCATGTAGGTGACCTCACCCTTTCTTTCCACAATGGGATACGGCCCAGTCCACTTGTCCTGGAGGGTCCTGGGAGCCACAGGTGCCAATATCCACACAAGCTGACCAGGTTGATACTCAACCAGGGCTGTCTTCTTATCATACCAGTGCTTTCAAACTCCTGGCTGGCCTGAAGATTCTTGTTTGCCTTCTTCATGTACTCTGCCATGGCAAAACGCATGACTAGTACATAGTCCACTATGTCTTGCTTAGGCTGTTTGAGAGGCTTTTCCCATCCCTCCTTCACAAGACCCAGAGGACCTCTTACAGGGTGACCAAACAGAAGTTCAAAGAGGCTGACCCTAACCTCCTTCTGAGGAACCTCCCTGTATGCAAAGTGGACGCATGGCAAGAAGACATCCCACATCCTTCTGAGTTTCTCTGGGAGTCCCATGATCATGTCCTTGATGGTCTTGTTGAACCTTTCAACTAAATCATTTGTCTGGGGGGATAGGGGTTAGTGAACGTATAGGTCACACCACATTCACCTCCGTTGCTTTTAGGTATGCAGATATGAAATTTGCCTCCCTATCAGAGACCACCTTTTTAGGAAACCCTGCTCTAGTGAAGATACCCAGTAGGACCTGGGGTACTGCAGGTACAGTGGCAATCCTAAGTGGGACTTCCTCTGGATACCTAGTGGCATGGTCCACTATCACTAGGATACATCTGTTCCCAGATGCAATGGCTGGGTCAAGGGGACCAACTATGCCAATCCCTACCTGCTCAAAGGAAGTCCCAACCACAGGTAGTAGAATTAAGGGAGCCTTTGGATGTGTGCCTGTCTTGCCACTGGCTTGGCAGGTCACACAGGAGGAACAAAACCCCTTCACTCTCTCAGACATCTGAGGCCTATAAAAATGGGCCATTAGCCTGTCCCAAGTTTTGGGCTATCCTAAATGTCCAGCAAGTGAAAAATCATGAGCCAAAGTAAGAATGAATTCTCTGTACATCTGGGGGATGACCACTCTTCTAGCTGGCCCTGGTTTTGGCTCCCTGGACTCAGTGAACAATAGGGCATTCTTCCAATAGACTCTGTGAATACCACTGGTATCTCCTTGTTCTTGCCTGGCAGCTTGCTGCCTGAGGCTCTAAGGAGAGGGCAACTTCTGTGCTCCTTGTAAAGCTCTTACATGGGGGGTCCTCCTACATTGAGTAGCTATGACATGTAAGACCTGGCTTCGTCAGTTGCAGTTCCCTCCCCAGGCATCAGGACTTCAAACTGGGGTGAGTTCTTCCCCTGATCCTTTGTGGAAGTAGTGGCTCAGTCAGCAGTCATCTTGCCCTTCTTCTGGCTCTTAAGATGCTGGACCATAGTTTCAGACTCCAGTTCCTCTACCTTTGCCCTAACTAGCAACCTGTGCCAATGTGGTCACTTCCACCCATCCAGGGAGACCCAGCATTTCTGCAATAGACCACCTTCTCAATCTCTTCCCATGCAAATGTTTCCAAATCATTTCCCAACAGACACTATACTGGGTTGGCAGGGGCCATAGCCACTTTCTTTGGCCAGTTAGTCCTCCCCCTCTAGATTCACCAAAGCCATTGGGTGGGGCCTAGTCTCATTATCAGCATTGGTAATAGGGTAATTCGCACCAGGGATCTTCTGGTCTGGGGAAACCAGTTTGTCTGTCACCGTAGTGACACTGGTACCTCTATCCCTCAGAGCCTTTTCCTCAGTCCTATTGATTCTTGCCCACTGTCTGTTCTTTTCCAGATTGGAAGGTAAAACAGGCAAAGGTTCAATGTCCACCCCACCCAGGGAAACTAAGGTAGCCCCTTTGTGGCCTCTGGCCTCTCCAGAGTAAACTGCTACTCCCAAACCAACACTAAGAATGCCCTTGGATTGCCTCTCAGTGGGGGGCTTCTTGGTGCAAACTGAATCATCTCTCTAATGACCTGGCAGATTACAGTCAAAGCAAGCCCCAGCCTTCTTGGGATCCCAGTTCTTACCCTGAAACCCCTTTCCTTTGTCCTAGGAAGCGTTGCAAACCACTCGCCTGGGAGTTTTTTTGGGGGCCTGGTGAGAGCTCTGTCTTTTTACCCTTGTCAGTGTTATTCCCCTTCCCCTGCTGAGAAGTTTGTGCACCCTTCTTGGAGGCACCTCCACCTTGGGATTTGGTCTGGGTTACCCTGACCTAACCCACTTTTTAGCTATCTTCCCAAGCTCTTTGGGAGAAGACAACTCAGAATCTACCAGGTGCTATCACAATCTCTCTGTATTGCAATTAGTCAAGATATGCCCTCTCATCAAAAGATTATATAGCCCTTAGTAAGTGTCAACTGTATTGCCCTTTATCCAGCCCTCTAGTGTCTTGCTAAGGATGGTATATAAAATTACTAAGGAGACCAAATTTTAATGCAAATATTATCCATTGTGCTTTCTTGAATTTGTTTTAATTAACTGAACATTATATTGATACAAACATGATACATGCTACAAAGGAGTCTTATCATGGAATGCCAACACAATACCCATCAGTGGACCTCGGATTCACTCTTGGAAAACCCTAGCTCAGTCCTGGTGTTGTGGCAAAGAGCAGTTAGGCTACTTAGATGAACATGTGTAAAGCATTTCACATTACCAACATGGACGATAAGTAAATGACATGACTAGACAGAAATCCAACACCAATTTAGAAAAACAGATTACTCTTTGACCTTTCCTTAGACACCAAAACAGACTTTGTAGCTTCTGTACAACCGGAGTTGTGGCTTCTCAAAATAAAGTACTTTATAGTTTTAAAGGACTTCCATTGAAGTCAATGGGAAAAACAGCAGTGTGCACTCGGGCACTTGTAGGGTGAGTTCCGGCGAACCCAGATGAACTTAAGGTTCTGCGGAGACCTAGACCAAGAGTCAACAGTCAACTTTTTGTTACCTTGCCCCGGGAATCCAGTTGCAGAGGTGACTTAGCTGTCCTTAGTGCTGAACGTTCCGCAGAGGCTGGTGCGTTTTGCACTCCATTGCAAAACTGGTCTTGGAGGTGGACACACACCCTACCCTTCGGATGTAGAGGGTTTTAGGGGGCCAGGACCAGGATTCAACAGTTTGATCTTCACCACCTCGTCCGGCGGCTCTGGGCGCAGAGGTGGCCTCTAGCTGACAATCAAGTGCTGGGCATGCCAAATATGCTCTGCTGCTTTGCTGCTCCACTTGAAGCCACTTCGTTCAGGCTGCAAACCCACAGGAGAGGGGTCACTGGTGACATCTACCCTTATGCTGGGTGGGTGCTCTTCAGAGGGTGCACGTCGTGTGGCCATCAATTTCTGGGCAGGTGGTAGACAAGCCTTGGTAGCTGCAATGGTGTGCCACTGGCTTCTTGGTGGCTGTAGGTTGTTCGATAGGGAATAGAGGTTTGAATCTTGGCAGGGGCCTCACTTGCACTCCTTTGATAAAGGACACCAAGTTTATTTAGGCTCAGGCACTCAGAGCCTGTCAGGTCGCAGTTTATCAATCTCAGCCCTTTTTTATTCCTGCAATTTACAGGGGACAGGTGCCACCAGTCAGGGGAGTCTTCCTTGGAATTTCGGTGTCCACGGGGGTCCCTCTGTTCAGGACCAATGAGTTTCCACCTCCAGCACATGTTGAGCAATCGGTTCCAGTACTGGTCCCCTTAGTTCACTATGTGTCCTCTTCTTTGAGCTGGGGCTTGGGTCCAGGTCCTGTTTTTGGTGCTGACGTCTCTTTGTGCTTCTTTTTTCTTTTACAAGTAAGATCTGAGTTCTGTTGCCAGGGGAGCCCCTTAAATCCTGGATTCAAGGGTCTTTGCGGCTGTGAGGGACTGTGGCCAATAGGCTATTGTCCTTGTGCTAGTCCAACCCACCAGTGACTACTTCCTGTGGGTGTACGTCACTGTTCTACCCAGAACCCACTATTATTAGGGTCCTCCAAGATGGCAGAACACCTCCTTGCCTGTGCAGACCTCCTAGCCCACCTCAAATGTGTGGCTAGTTTGCGGGAATTGCACACCTTCTGCATAGCTAATTTCCTGTCTGCCCAGCAGGGCAGGACAGAAAGATCTTTGCCCTCCACTGGGGGGACAGTTCTTGGCACATCAAAGGTAGGGGAAGCCTTTGAGGCTCACCGCCCTGATGTTATCTCACTAGCCAGCCTGAGAGGGAAGGAGGTGTGACCTCCTTCCTGCCCAGGCCCTTTGTCCTTCATCCTGCCATGGTGATAGCACTGCCAGCAGGAAGTCAGACTCTTGTCTTTGGTGGCAGAGGCTCGGGGAGCCCACCAAAACAGTACAGGACTTGGTAACTTGGTGGGCACCCTCTAATGGTGTCACCTGGGCATCTGATTTTCATTCCTGAACCTGTGTATCAGATTCAGGGTTAAAAGCACAGTGTTTGATACCAAACACAACAGGATTCAGCTGGGCCATTGCAGAGATGGACATCTCAACAGTGGTCAGATGCCAGCTTATAATATCCAATGGGCCTCTGGTTACTCGGGCCAGCATTGCAGTTTAAATGCCAGCACTGGGGCACATGTGTTCCTGCACATAGACCCTCACTCATAGAACAGTGCCCTCTGGGCTAGAGAGGGCCTACCTTAGAGGTGACTGACCTGTCCACAGGCAGTAACAGGGACTCTGGCTGCGCCTGATGCCGGCAGAGTCTCACTCGAGCAGCACGCTGCTTGTGCAGGCTGACATGGCAGCTCTGCAGTCTCTCTTTTAATTGGGTCACTCAGGGTGGCACAATAAATAGCCCAGCCCTGCTGAGCCCTCTTTACCACCCTGGCCCCGGGAACCAGTCACTAGGGACTTACAGGGGTGGGAAGGTGCTTGTCAATTGGCCTATGCAATTCCACATATACTTTAAGGGAAAGAGCATTAGTACTGGGGCCTGGTTATCAGGCCTCAGTACACCAACAGGCCATAAACCACAGCATCTGACAGCAAACATTAGGGGTTGACCATCCAAAAAGGGGCACTTTACAACACCATTTATGAAAATATTCAAAAAACATGCCTAAAGGAAAACTGTGTAAGACTATGAAATCCTAGAAATTTTGTCTGTGGATTTTTTGTGAGACAAAGTAGTAGTAAAACAAAGCTCTTCTTGAAAAAATGTAAGTGTATGCATCAAACAACTAACAAGAGTGATGGAGCCAACTAGAAATTACATTTAAAAAGATTTGGGCCAATCAACAGTAATCGTATTTAGAACATAGATTGTTAGCAAATATTCTTTCATCTACTGTTTTGTAGCAGACATGACATAGGCACAATGACAATCCTAAGCCCAACCTCCTCTGATTTTCAGATGTAGATTACTCAATCTTCTGAAAGCAGATAGGTACTACCAGAGAGAAAAACCCGACACTTGATATTTTCCAATGCATGCACTGCCCTTCTATGAAATGAACCGTTTTCTTCCCACTCTTTTGTGCCTTGGTTAAAGAGCTAACATCAAACCTGACTGTGTTGCTCTTCTCAGAAATCCTCCACCACCCCTGTTGAATTTCAGGTGTGATCGTACCGCTAAATCTAAATATTAACATGACGCTCTCCTGCGAGGTCTGACTGCAGACTCCATGGAGTAGGCAGCCTGGGGCTCCTTCTGCCCAGTCCAAGAATTTTATTGCTTCAGAAGAGAGAATTACTTTGGAGGCCACCCCTGTGATATTGCTCTGCTTCAGGAGGCAGCGACTTTGTCTGAATCTGATGGTACGACTGGTATTGATATGATCTGGGGTGATGACATCCCACCAAAATATGGGGAACATATTATGAAACTGGGCTGGTAGTAGCAAGAAGCTACTGGGCAGTGAGGGCCAAAAATGTTTTTAGGGAAGCAGAGATTCCTGAGGAAATTTGAAAGATTTGAAAATGATGTGAAGAAACTCATGGATGGTGGAAGAGGAAGGAATAATAAGGCAGCTGCATCATCTTAATGATACGTGCACCTGAAATTGGGTGGCCTGCAGGAGGAAGTACAGGATGCAAGTAGATGGGAGTCACCCTATGAACGTGTGACGATGGGATTGATGAGGTGGATTGCAACATGGTTTCTGGTGTGTCTGAAATGATGGCTCACACAAGATACTGTGTAACCTAATACATATACTGTTGGTGTCCTTAGTCGGAAATGAATCCAACAGTTAAAAAGCAAAAACAACACAACATGCTATAAAATTTCCAACAAGAATAAGGGTGTAATGGACACAGGCAGGAATTGTGTAAAGATATTAAGGGGGTCATTACAACATTGGCGGTAAAAGCCGCTTATCGCCGTGCAGAAGACCGCCAATACACCCGCCGCGGCCGCGGAATTCCGCCATAGCTATTATGACCCACATCTTGAAATCCGCCGAAATACAGACACCCATACATGTCCGCCACACCAAAGGTCAGTGATAAACTGGCGAAAACAAATCCTCCATCGCCACGCCAACAGAAACACGCCCATGCTATCAGGACACACGAATCCACACGGCGGTCTTTCAACTGCGGTATTCCATTGGCGGTACACACCGCCGCGCTCAAAATACACACACATCTCCAAAACACCACCACATTGGACAATTCCAAATACACGCACCTGATACACATACAAACACCACTCCCACACACCCAACACAATATAAAACACACACCCACATCACCCACAAACCCCTACGACCAGAAATTTTGAGGAAGCCGAAAGACAGAGAGCACAGCAATTGAGAACCCCACCACACAGAGGCACACAACACCATCACCCATACAACAGTCCACGCACAAAACACCACACACCACTACACAGCACCACACACATCAACACATACACCACCCCACACATCACCCACATCACCCCATGTCACGCCAAAGACACCCCAGGTTTTCCGAGGAGGAGCTCAGGGTCATGGTGGAGGAAATCCTCCAGGGTAGAGCCACAGCCATTTGGCTCACAGGTGCAGCACACCTCCATAGCCAGGAAGATGGAGCTATGGCGCAGAATCGTGGACAGGGTCAACTCTGTGGGACAGCATCCAAGAAATCGGGAGGACATCAGGAAGAGGTGGAACGACCTACGGGGGAAGGTGCTTTCTGTGGTCTCGAGGCACAACATCGCGGTTCAGCGGACTGGCGGCGGACCCCCACCTCCTCCCCCACAACTAACAACATGGGAGGAGCAAGTCTTGACCATCATGCATCCAGAGGGCCTCGGAGGAGTCGGTGGAGGAATGGACACTGGTAATTCAAATCTTAACTATCATATCCCCCACCCTACCTGCATGCTATCACACCCCCCCGCCCTCACCCCCTCCCCATCACTCCAACTCCTCACTAATGTACTAATAACACAAACCACACATCCCAACACCAAGCCCTACATGACACAACTAAGCATGGTCACCCATCACTAAAGCATGCTCACTGCACATACCCATTACAACCCCCTAACCATCATCACACAAGCCCCCACACAGGAATGCTTGCACTGGGGTACACGCTCACCCACCCATTGCACACCATGACACACACACATGCAATAATCATGCTCTTATACCCCTGCAGGACCACTACGGAACGTCACCACACAGGAGGGTCCAGACATCTCCACTCCACCCACAGAAGAGGCCCACAGTGACGACAGCAGCTCGGGCCAACTGGATCCAGATGACCAGCCCGGACCATCGTGGGCCTCGGGACAGTCGGTTCCCCTCGCACAGGCACAGCCCCAACACTGACCTTACACCCTCTGGTAACACCAGCACAGCACCCACCCAGCGGGCCCATACCTCCGTACCCAGGACACGTCAATCAGCTGTGTGTCCACCACTACAGGGAACCCAGGATAACCCACCACCCCAACAACAACAGGGACCTGGGGGCAGTGGTAGTGGGCACACGGTCCAGGGGACGGAGGCACAGGAACACAGGGGAACTGTGAGGGCTGCTGTGCGACAGGGGGCGGACAGGCCAAGGGAACCCACCCTCCACGAGGCCCTCTCCTCCATCATGGGAGCATACCACCACTCCCAGGAGACGATGGTGACGGTCCTGGACAAGTTTCAGGAGACTCAGCGCATGCAGGAGGATCAGTATTTGGGGTTCAGGGAGGAGCTCAGAACCATCAGCTCCACCCTGGGCACCATCGTAGGAGTGCTGAAGGACATACAAAAGACAATGAGGGACACCGTAGCACTCCAAGGGGTCCCTGACACTAGCATGGACAATGAACTGCCCACCACCTCCGCCGGCGCTAGTGGACAGGACGCCCCACCACAAGACCACCACACCAGCACCCCACCCCCTGCAGATGGAGAACCACCCCGCAAGCGGTCCCTGAGATCCAGGAACAGGGCAGAGCAAGATGACAAGACCCCCGCCAGGAAATGAGACCACCCTGATTGTCCTCCCACTGTCCCACTTTGTTACCCTGTCCAGATTGGAACTGCCCAAGCTCCACTTCCTATGCCCATATGGGCATAGCACCTGTGAGACTAATAGACTGGACTCTGCCATGGACATTCCTCCACCATCCCACATCACCATTTTACAACCCCCCTCCATTTATGAGCACTTAAATAAACACCCTTGAAGCACAAAACTATTTGGTAAATTTGCATTATCAATGACAGTGTCAAAAAGCGTTTTCTATTATAATGCCAACATACCTATGTCACACATCACAAGTCCATGAAGGATGCAAGCAGATGACACACGTTGGTATCCACACCTATGAAACCGTAATGGAAAGGTACAACTCAGTTACCAAATAATGCTACTAAATGACAGACAGGAGAGAGGTAGAAGTGTGAAAGTGAATGTAATAGTGAAAAAAAAAGTTCTCACCTGTGTGTCACTGGAAATATTGCTGTATGACTGACTCCCTGTTGTCTATGTCTTCTTCCTCAGCTTCCTCCTCATCACTGTCTACAGGCTCCACAGCTGCCACAACACCACCATCTGGACCTTCCTCCTGCAGCAAAGGCACCTGGCGTCCCAAAGCAAGATTGTGAAGCATCGAGCAGGCGATGATGATCTGGCACACCTTCTTTGGTGAGTAGAATAGGGAACCACCTGTCATATGGAGGCACCTGAACCTGGCCTTCAGGAGGCCAAAGGTGCGTTCAATCACCCTCCTAGTCCGCCCATGGGCCTCATTGTAGCGTTCCTCTACCCTGGTCCTGGGATTCCTCACTGGGGTCAATAGCCATGACAGGTTGGGGTAATCAGAGTCCCCTAATAGCCACACATGGTGCCTCTGGAGTTGACCCATCACATGCGGGATGCTGCTATTCTGCAGGATGTAGGCGTCATGCACAGAGCCAGGGAACATAGCATTTACCTGGGAGATGTACTGGTTTGCCAAACATACCATCTGTACATTCATGGAATGATACCTCTTCCGGTTCCTGTACACCTGTTCACTCCTGTGGTGGGGGGGGCAGAGCTACATGGGTCCCATCAATAGCACCTATGATGTTGGGGATACGTCCCAGGGCATAGAAGTCACCTTTAACTGTAGCCAAATCCTCCACCTGAGGGAAAACGATGTAGCTCCTTATGTGTTTCAGCAGGGCAGACAACACTCTGGACAATACGTTGGAAAACATAGGCTGGGACATCCCTGATGCCATGGCCACTGTTGTCTGAAAAGACCCATTTGCAAGGAAATGGAGCACTGATAGCACCTGCACTTCAGGGGTGATTCCTGTGGGATGGCGGATTGGTGAGATCAGGTCTGGCTCCAATTGGGTACACAGTTCCTGGATAGTGGCACGGTCAAACCTGTAGGTGATGATTAAATGTCGCTCCTCCATTGTCAACAGGTCCACCAGCGGTCGGTACACCGGAGGATTCCGCCATCTCCTCACATGTCCCAGCTGACGGTGCCTAGGAAGGACAACAGCGACCACAGAGTCAACAAATTCCCAGGTATGTACCCACAGCTACACAGAACACAACACCAAATAAAAAACTCTTCCTGTATGTGTGTTGAGTGTAGGCCTAGGTATGTGTGACGCAGTAGTAAATGAAGCCATGTGGGCCCCTGAAATGGCGGCTGCCTGACCTCTAAACTGGGACAATGGGATGTGAGGTATCTGCGCTGGCGTTGTACACCGTCGCAGTAGGCGGTCGTAGACCGCGGCGCAATGCTGCATTGGTTAACATTGGACCCTATGGGTCCCAAGAGCCAATGACGAAGTGCGCCGGCGGTGATGAGACGCATCGCCGCGGACGTGACCGTCGCGGACGTGACCGCCATTTTCTATCTGTTCAATCACTCAATACTTGATCTTCGACAGGAGAGGATCTACACTGCAAGTGCTGCTGTGACCTCGGTCTGGAAGGGACAATGGCTGCTGCATCTGGGTAAAGGGCTCCTGCCTTCACTGCTCAGGAGTTGGAGAAGCTCGTGGACGGGGTCCTCCCCCAGTACACGCTACTCTACGGTCCTCCAGACCAACAGGTAAGTACACAGGGAGCATGTTGTATGGGCTATGCCTGGGTGGAGAGTGCTGGATGTCAGTAGGAAGGGGGCAGAGGTCAGGGAACATGAGGGACTGTGAATGCATGTGCCACATGGCAAGGGTAGGGATGGGGGCCACCCACTTCGACGGTGCTGTTGTTAATGACTTCTCTTCTTCCCCTGTACATGTCATGTAGGTCAGCGCCCACCAGAAGAAGGACATTTGGCGTGCCATCGCCAAGGATGTCCGGACCCTGGGGGTCCACCAGAGACGGGGCACCCACTGCCGTAAAAGATGGGAGGACATTCGCCGCTGGAGCAAGAAGATGGCGGAGGCTCAGCTGGGGATGGCCTCCCAACGTGAGAGGGGTGCCCGTCGAACCATGACCCCCCTGATGTTACGGATCCTGGCGGTGGCCTACCCTGAGTTGGATGGGCGCTTGAGGGCATCGCAGCAGACACAAGGGGGTGAGTACACTCTCATTCTGCTGACTTTGCGCGCAGTGGAGGGGTCTGGGAGGGGGAGGAGGGCTGTGGGTTTCCCTAGGCCAGGGCGAGTTCCGTAGGCTAGGCCCCTCCGTAATGCAGGCCATGTGGCACTTCACCCCACCTCTGTAGAGTACCAAGTACAGGTATACATGACCCTGTGTCATCTATGTGTGCAGATGACCACCATAGCCATGTAGGGCAGATCCCAGGAATTGCATCTGTAGAGGCCAAGAGTACGGCGTAGTGCAGGGGGCTGCTTGTCTGTATTGTCCGCCAACGGTAGCGGTAAGCCATGCACTCAACCTGTTTTTCTTCTGTCGTTCCCCCCCCCCCCTTTTTGTGCTCTCCCTGTTCTTGTGTGCATCAGCATCATCAGGTGGAGGTACAGTGGCACCGGAGCACGAGGGAGCTGCATCCCACATGGCCATGGAGGGCCACACCACAGACTCTGAATATACCAGTGGGATGGAGGGCGAGGGGAGCTTCACGTCGGTCACCGGATCACCAAACAGCGACACAGACTCGTCCGCCGATGGGAGCTCCCTTGTGGTGGCTGCACCATCTGTGCCCCCCACTTCTACAGGTACAGCCGCCACCCCCCCTACCAGCACCGCCCTCCCAGCAGCCCCTCAGCCTTCGCTCCATGCCCGCTCACCCAGGAGGGTGGGCATCACCTTCGCCCCAGGCACCTCAGGCCCTGCCCCTGTCACCCCTGCTGCCCTCAGTGAGGAGGCCACTGACCTCCTCAGGTCACTCACTGTTGGGCAGTCTACCATTGTGAATGCCATCCAGGGTGTAGAAAGGGAGTTGCAACACGGTAATGCATTCCTGGAGGGCATTCATTCTGGTCAGGCTGCCCTTCATCGAACCCTGCAATCTCTGGCCTCAGCACTGATGGCAGCCATTGTCCCTGTGTCTAGCCTCCCCTCTCCAACTCCCTCCACCCAGACCCAGTCCCCTGTACCCCAGCCTATCCCAAGCACACCATCAGACAAGCATGCATACACCTCAACACACAAAAGTAGCTCAGGCAAACATAAGCACCACACAACCCACAGGCACTCAAACAAGCATCACCCACATACAGACACAACAACATCCACTGCCTCCACTGTGTCCCCCTCCTCGTCGTCTCCCTCCTCCCTCCCAGTGTCGTCTACACTCTCACCTGCATGCACTACATCTACAGGCACTAGGACTCGCACCAGAACACCCAGCACCACACCCCGCTCACCTGCACTCACCACCCCCACTACTATTTACACGTCCTCTGTGTCCACTCCCAGTGTGTCTGTGACGCCCCCTCCCAAAGTACACAAACGCGGGCACCCACACACCCAACATCCATCCACCTCACGACAGCCTCCAGTACCTGCACCTGCACCCAAATCACCTAACGTTACACCTCCTACAACCACCTCCTCTTCTTCCACTCCCAGACCCTCTCCAGCTACCCATCCCAGTCTTCGTCAGCAACTCTTCCTCAGCAACGTTGACCTCTTTGCCACCACCCCCACCCCTCCAATTCATAGGTCCCTTAGTAGCACCTCAGCCAAAAAAAGTCCAGTACCAGTGGTGCGTGTTGAAGGTGTGTGGAGTGCACCGGCCACCAGGGCAGCCAGTGTGACACAGAGCCAAAGCACTGCCAGTCCACCCCCTGTAAAGCACCTAAGGTTGGAAAGTGGCCGACGGGACAGGGTGAAGACTCCTGGCGGCAAAACTGCTCAACAGGGTCCCAGGGGGAGTGCCGAGTCAGCGGTGACTCCTCCAAAGGTGGTGAAGGGCCAGAAGAAGTCTGCACAGTCTGGGAAGAGCAGCACGGCGGACAAGGGCGCCATCCTCCCCGTCATCTGGGACGCCACCCCCAGCACTGTCGTCACTGGTCCGGAGAGCACCGCCAGAGTCAGTGCCCAGGAGGGCAGCACAATCGTCACTGGTCCGGAGACCACCGCCAGAGTCAGTGCCCAGGAGGGCAGCACAGTCGTCACTGGTCCGGAGACCACCGCCAGAGTCAGTGCCCAGGAGGGCAGCACAGTCGTCACAGGTCCGGAGACCACCGCCAGAGTCAGTGCCCAGGAGGGCAGCACAGTCGTCACTGGTCCGGAGACCACCGCCAGAGTCAGTGCCCAGGAGGGCAGCACAGTCGTCACAGGTCCGGAGACCACCGCCAGAGTCAGTGCCCAGGAGGGCAGCACAATCGTCACTGGTCCGGAGACCACCGCCAGAGTCAGTGCCCGGGAGGGCAGCACAGTCGTCACAGGTCCGGAGACCACCGCCAGAGTCAGTGCCCGGGAGGGCAGCACAGTCGTCACTGGTCCGGAGACAACCACCAGAGTCAGTGCCCCGGAGGGCAGCACTGTCGTCACTGGTCTGGAGACCACCGCCAGAGTCAGTGCCCTGGAGGGCCCCGGCAGCCACAGCCCCTCTGGGCAATGAGGGACCGTCATGCCACACACCAATGCACAGGTCAGAAACTGCAAAGTCAAGCACCGCTGAACAGGGCACAGACCGCCATGGCAAAGCACCACTGAACAGGGAAAAGACCGCCATGGTGAAGACCGCTGAACAGGGCAAAGCACCGCTGAACAGGTCAGAAACTGCAAAGTCAAGCACCGCTGAACAGGGCACAGACCGCCATGGCAAAGCACCGCTGAACAGGGAAAAGACCGCCATGGCAAAGCACCGCTGAACAGGGAAAAGACCGCCATGGCAAAGTAACGCTGAACAGGGAAAAGACCACCAAATCAAGCATCGTTAGCCCATGTGCAGCTGGGACAGTGACGGAACAGGAACAGTCACGGGGAGCCTGATGCAGTCTGGGCACCAGTCCCCCTCCAGAACCAGTGGAGACTGTTATCCACTTGAGAGACTGTGGCTTTGCACTCCCCAGGATGGTACAGTGGGCAAGCCACCCACTGTAGAGACTTGAGAGACTCTGGCTTTGCACTCCCCAGGATGGTACAGTGGGCAACCCACCCACTGTAGAGACTTGAGAGACTGTGGCTTTGCACTCTCCAGGGTTGAACAGTGGACAACCCACCCACTGTAGAGACTTGAGAGACTGTGGCTTTGCACTCCCCAGGATGGTACAGTGGGAAAACCACCCACTGTAGAGACTTGGGAGACTGTGGCTTTGCACTCCCCAGGATGGAACAGTGGGCAACCCACCCACTGTAGAGACTTGAGAGACTGTGGCTTTGCACTCCCCAGGATGGAACAGTGGGCAACCCACCCACTGTAGAGACTTGAGAGACTGTGGCTTTGCACTCCCCAGGATACATCAATGGGCATGGAGCCCCGTCGTGGATCTGGCCTGGTGCTGTAATCCGGCTGAGGTGCCCCCCCTTCCCTTCCCCTTGAGGTGCCTGTTGTATTTCTATCTGATGCCCCTGCAGTGCTCTCTCCATTTGTGGACAGGTATCTAGTGTGGGCCTCGCCCATGCATTTTGGGCCCAGTGGTGCACGGACATTGAAATGTGCATACCTGCACTACTAATCGTAATGTATCAATTCTGGAATGTGTATATGTATCTGTATATATTAGCTTAGTGTATTTTGCTACATTACAAAGTTTGAACTGATTTTGTTTTGTCTTTGCATTCTTCTGGGGGGGTTTGGGGTTGTTACTGTGCTGTTTGGACATGCATTGGTGTGTGTGTTGTAGTGGGTGAAGGTGGGGGTGGGGGTGTTGCGTGTGTGTCCCCCTGACTTTTGCCTCCCCCATCCCCTATGTCATAGGTGCAGTACTCACCGTTGTCTTCGGCGCCTACGTAGATGGTGATCGTATAGGAGCAGAAAGACAAGCGCAGGGAGTATTTGTAATTTGGGCTCCATGGTGGCCTCCTTCCTTGTGGAGTGTGTTCAGGTGAGCGTTTTCCCATTGCAAAAGCTGTTTCCGCCGTGTTTTTATCCACGGTGAATCCGCCCCGGAAAAGGTGGCTGATTGGCGGGTTGTGATACAGTGGGCGGTACATTGTCTTCCGCCTGTCTGTTGGCGGTGACCGCTGCGCTGCTTGTCTGTACCGCCGTAGCGGTCGGAGTGTTAAAGTGGCTGTCTATGTTGGCGGTTTCCGCCACGGTCATAATTCCCTTTTTTGGTCCGCCGGCCTGTTTGCGGTATTACCGCAGCTTTAACACCGTCCGCCAGGGTTGTAATGACCCCCTAAGTGCCATGGGAAAAATGTGTTTTCGCCTGCAGCACTGTTTGCATGACAATGGCCTGGAGTACATGGGCCACATTTGCAGCTGTCATCTTCAATGTGGCAGTCTGATACCACTGATGGTGATACAAAAAGGCAACTGCAAAACAGTGAAGATGCAATTTACTGACACTGATTACAGTATTATTCAAAATCATTTTCTAATTAAGAATTGATAGAATAGTCCACAAAGCACCACATGCCTATATGTATTGTTACATTTAAGTTAAATAATGTGCACAGTGCTATATTGTTTGAAAGAAAGAAAGAAATGAAATGCTCTGCCCTGTCCTACATGTCACTACTAACGCTCTTTCAGCCCAATAGTCATTGCACTTGTGAAGGTGCGGAGGAGCTCTGTGTGGAAGTGTTCGGGGTGGGGTTTGTTGAGGGGAGATGTGCACAGGAGAGAGAGCAAGCAGCCATGAAAGAGAGAGAGAGCAAAGAAAAGCACAGGGCATGTTGGTAGTAGGGGAAGGGGGCAGGAGAGAAACCTGAGAAGGAGAGAGCTGGAAAACACATGTGCTCTGATGGAGTGCTTAACGAAAAACATAGTAGTTACCTAAAAGTGACCACTGGAAGAGCACAAGTCAGGAGGATGGTAGCGAGGCTGTGCTCCAGGAGAGGGAGATGCACAAGACTGACAAGGAAAGCCAACAAATAGGAAGCAAGCAAATGAGTGACAAGCCAACCAATTGAAAGCAATGTTGTAAGCAAAGGGCGGGCTCTAAAGCCTTGTAAATTCTTAATAACCCCACAATAGATGTCTTGCAACAAGACAGTTTGTGCTGTCTGGTAGGCTCTATCTAACAAGGGGGCTTAAGTGCAGGGAGTTCTGACATATATGACAAGTGCTTTGACCACACAATGAAATTAGCAGCTCAATTTACCAATATTGGCAAAATGGCAGTGTCAGCTGAAGAATCGCACTAGTATAACCGGATGTGCCACAGATGGAGTTGTATTCACAGTAGGAAAAAGTCGGCATTCCATGCTTCCAAAAATCGGCAAACAGTCTAATCACATGCTTAATGAAACATTTGTTCTTCACAGCACATCGATGTAGAGCTGTGTAATATGGGCATTAATACCAAATGTCTGAAAGTAAAAAGCTGACGCATATAGTGGTGGAATGAAAGTAAGCTGTAAGCAGTTTCCCTTTAAAACAAGGAATCTTACAACGTGGCTTAGTAATGTATTCCAGAACCGCCAGGAGATTCAGGCTACCAATGTAATTTTTAAGAATAATTACAACACACCCTAAATATAGTCAGTCATATTGCAGCATAAAATGTGAAATGGAAGTCATTTCATACCAGTGATTTGTGGGAAAAAGATTTATAAGGGAACAAACAGGGAAGCAAGGTTGCCCCACAGCAGCATCTCAATATAGAAGGAATACGGCACAGGTGGTGAAAATACCAACATCTCTTGGGAAAAGGAATACAGTGACCAAAGCAGATAGAAGAAATGTATTGTTTAATAATACCTTATCTAAATTGTCTCACAAAACAGCAAATTACTGTTTCAAATAACAACTGCTGTCCCAATTCTACACAACAAAAGTTGAACAAGCACTGACAAAGTCAATAGGTTTGGCGTTGGGTACCAATCTTTTTTCTTTATCAGTACTGGTTTCTTTTTCTCATGTCTTCTGCAGAACTTTATTACTGGGAAAACTGCCAGGCTTTCATCATTCTAAAATGTTGGATAGAAGCTAAAATATTTTTTGGTCTCAAACAACACATATTGTCATAGTATTCACTGGCACTGAAGGAAACTATTTTGTCTGCGGGTGTGTTCTTTACGAAAGGGCAGAATGAAGTCTTCCACAGTGAATTTAGCCAATGGCTGAAATGGGCAGATGTGTTGCCCCATGCTGTGGTGGGTGGAAGACAAACGTGAATGACAATAACACACCAATGCAGGAAGAGAGCTGGATGAAAGCTCCCGTGACCAAGTAAAATATACTTATACATCTAGTAAAATTGAAAGGTCTTGGCTAATACCATCAGTAAAAACAAATTGCCCATCACAATCAGTCATTCACACACAAGTCATACCCAATGATATCCAGCTCTTTGATGCACATGCAAAAAGCTGTCACTCACCCCCTGCACCATGCAGTGGTGGGCGGACGTTGTGGGCAAATGACAATTTAACAGATCAATGGATGAAGTCCGCTGACCAAAACTTTGCATGTAATCATATTATAGACTTTTTTTTAAACTAAAGCCTGGTAAGTCAGCTAAATGTGTCTTGAAGAGCAGAAAAAGGAAAAGCAATGATACGTATCCTAGTGGCGTAACATTAGCTCCCACAATGCAGGGAGGGGGCTCCCATGCTCCAGGGGGCATTCTCAGCAGATTACACTGAGCAAACTGGTAGGTGGTGGGATGAGGGAGATCTCTATGAACTTTACAGGGGGGCAGTTCAATTTTAGTTACGCCACTGACATATCCTTCTGATACGTATTCTACATCGGGAGATGCACTTTTGGCAGCAGAAAAAAACAAGCATTTGCAATTCAATCTGTCTCGCGTTTACTTGTCATTGTAAATTTATAACTGGCCTTCTTTTGCCATATTGATTGGTCAACCCTGCCGATGGAGTTCACACTGCTGTTCTGCGCTGTGAGCCCTGTGAGTCAACAACAGTGGCTATCTTGTGCTGCAGTGCCGCTGGCTGGCGCGTCCTCTTGCGATTGGCATTGCATCTCGCTCTCAGAGGGCTGTCTGTCTCTTGGGCTCCAGCCCGCGGTGTCAGGTTCACCAGTGCGGCCCTCTGCGCACCTCTGATATTGTCTCTTTCTCCAGGGGCGCCCTTTTTGCTGGTGCCTCGCATGCCCTTTCTCTTGGCTTGCGGTGATGTCCTTCACTGCTGGGGGCATGTGGCGCTATCTTCCCATTGGCGGTGGCGGGCTTCAGATATGGCGCAGGTGGGGTTGCAGGCTTTTTGCCACTGCTTCGTCTTCTCCCCCAATATTCACGTGCGGCTTCACCTCAGTCCTGCCAGGGGGGAGGGGGAGAGGTACACAGTAGTACAACGCAAGCTCTCACTTGCAGGAGCTGCTGTGGCGTAATTCGGACAGTGCGGGTGCCTTATGTTTGCTGTGCCACTTCACCCCAATTTTGCCGTACTCACTTACTTTGGATCTGTCCTTGAGCAGGCTCATGGTAGGCGGGGCTGCAGGGGTATCACAGGGGATGCTATTGTCCGCACTGTGTGGCTGTCATGTCTCCTTGCACCAATGTTCTTCGCGCTGGCAGTGGGTGCAGGGGTGCCATATTCGAAGGCTACTCTTCCCTCCACGAACAACAGTAAAGTTGCTGCCACCGCCCACATGGGGACAGACCCACTCATCGCCATTGTAGTGTTGGGGGTCATGGGCCCTCATGCTAACAATAAGGGTGACACGGACACATAGTGAGGGATCATAGAAGTGGCCTAGGGCATGTGCCCCCGGACCTTTTTATTAGCAGTGTCACCTGAATGGTGACACCTGTGATGGATGGGTGTGGGGTGAGTGTGGAAGCCAACCCTCAGCAGAGTGGATGGTGGAAACACTAGAATGTGTCCAGCAGGACACTACAATACCAAAGCTTTGTATAGCCTCATTCATGTTTGCAGCACACATTTCTCTGAAGGAGGAGTTCATCTGGCTCTTAAACTGGTCAGATGTACCCTTATTTAAATAAACAGAGTTATTTGTTTGTAGTTATGAATAATTAAAAAAAAATACTTTTATTTTATATCTTTCTTTCCATGTCAGCATGCTTGAGATTGGGCAGTGTAGAAGAGCAGTGGGAGTGTGTTTGCCTGCTGCCAGGTGCTACTACAGGCAAACATGTTTGTTCAGATTGGTTTGCTGAGGCTTAGTTTCAGTGAAGCAACTTGTAAAATAGTGCTTAGTGTCACAAGGTGATCTACTCCGAGCAGGTTAACGAGTGTGGTTGGACGACAGCTTCAACCTTGTTACTGCTTACCTGAAGGACACTTCACCCACTTACATTTTGTGTCCCAAATGTTTTAGAAAATCCGCGGCCTGTATTTTATTTGGCTCTGCAGTTCATATTTGAGAGAAAAGGTGGAGGTAGCCTGTTTATACATTAGAACGCAGTTTCCTTAGGTTGTCGATATACATATAAAAGAACATTTGTAAATAACCTGCCACAATTCAATGTTTTTTAAGCACCCGTCATTCATTTCATTGATTAATAAAGCTTGTCCTTAGATATCAGCAAATTTTCCATATCTCCCTGGAAATATTATCTGTATGTTATGCTATGTGTATTTGTAAAGCACCAGCCAGGGCATCCTACCACTTCTAAAGGGCCTGGTCTGCAGCGTCCTGCTAGATAGGGATTAGAGACTCTTTGTGTCTATAAGTTCAGTTCGGCTCAAACAGGGATCAAGCAAGAGAGCTGAGATTAGTTTTCTTTAGGCCTGGGTGGAGTTCATGGAGTCTGACTAAATAAAAACTATGTGAAATTCTGTGGAGATGGAGTTCCATGACAAACGAAGACCTGAATGCGCCAGATCTCAGAAGTGCTAAGCAGGGTCAGGCCTGAATAGCCAGGCCCGACCCTGGCTTAGCTCTTCCGAGATCAGGCGCATTCAGAAGAGGGACTTAGGCAGTAAAAGCTGCCGTTTCAGGCCTCTTGTGCACCAACTTGTCCTGTGTGCAGTTCACATGGGGCAGGCTAGTGCACAAGATGCCAGAAACAGCAGCTTTCTTAAGCTGCCTAAAGCCCCGGCCTACATTCAGGCCAGGGACATAGGCACCAAAGGTGCCAGGCACCTTGTGCACCGGCCTGTTCCGTGTGCATTGCACACAGGACAGGGCGGTGCACAAGAGGCCTGAAATGGCAGCTTTCACTGGCTACGGCCCTTGCCTAAATTCAGGCCAGGGACATAGGCAGTGAAAGCTGTCAGGCCTGTTGGTCACTGGCCTGCCCTGTGTGCAGTGCACACTGGACAGGCCGGTGCACAAGAGGACTGAAACTGCAGCCCTCACTGCCTACGGCCCTGAATTCATGCCGGAGCTGTAGGCAGCGAAAGCCGCAGTTTCAGTCCTTGTTTGTGCACCAGTGTACCAGGGAAAAGAAGAGATGAGGACTTAACCTTGGTCTTCCAGGGGGTCCTCCTCTCCTCGCTGTCCGACGGCAACAAGTCTGAAGTGGCTGCCTCCCTCTGGCCTCTGCTCCCTGCTCCAGGGATCCAGTGCACACTGCACCCCAGTTATGGGTTACACAGCGCAAGTGCAGATTGTCTGCATTTGCGCTGTGTGTGCCCACAGTACTGCAGTACGCACCAGGTGAGCTCCGCTCCGCTGGCAAGTCTAGCAGAGTGTTTGGACCAACTCAGAACTCCAGGCAGAGCTCAGAGTTCCAAAAACTCAGTTAGCTCTGCCAGTGTTACAGAGCTCCCCACACACCCCTAGTTTTCTACCTAAGATAATGTGGGTCAGCTCATTCCCTAAATGTAAACATCAAGCAAAAGGTACCAAAAATTTCACTGTGTGAACCATTTATGGATAAGTAATACCTGGAACAAAAAAGAAACAAATTGCATAAGAACACAACCTGGGGTTGGATCATAATCTCATTACACATTATTCAATATACTGTTTTCTATTCGGAAATATAAATAGGTCCTTTAAGTTTATATGAAAGTGAAAATTGATTAAACTGCAAATTTCTTGGGACGCAGCATCTAACAACAAAGTGGTTTTAGATTCTAAATGATGTGATAGAATTAAACAGTGTCCTGGCTGAACAAAGACCACATGGCTCTTCGCCTATTTCTATTTCCGTGCAATAGTGTATTTATGCTATAGCGACAGGTGAGATTTCTACAGTTCAGACTCTACTTAAATATTTTTGGTGCTGTTTATTTGTTTATATTCGTACTGCCGAGCTGTGGTTAGTGTTTGCTCCATGGCCATAGTAGTAACCAATGAGGATAGAATGTCAGCTTTGTTTTTGTTAATTCGCCAACCATTTCGCAGACTAAACTTCACAATCAAAGGCAACTGTTCACCACCAAATAAACTGCCAACACCTGAATGCTGGTGAGCAGTTTTCTGAAATGTAACTTCCCAAAAATGTTGATTCTGTTTTAAACATCAGACCCTAATACTGAGAGGCATTAAGTCTATCATCCTTTCACTGGTTTATGCCCCCACATTGGTCAGTGCTGTGAAAAATTAAGGAATCCTTAATACGTGATTAGTGGGCACCCTAAAATTAAGCAACTGCGTCTTTAATCTATGAACATTGAAACACATCTTTCCTTAATTAGACTGTCACATTGTATTCAGGTTGCCCATGCCTTTATCCAATCAAGATCTGGCTACGGAAATAGTGTGTTTTTGGAGTGCCTACCAGTACTCTGTATTGTATCCACCAAGTTAGCAAGCATTTGCTATGCAATAGGTCTAGCATTTGCTTGAATTAGAGCTATTTGTGTCATAAATGTATAACTAGACTTTTCTTGCCACATAAATTGGTCAACTCTGCCACATAATTTGGTCCTGTCTGCCACATAATTCCAGTGGCCCTGTATATAACTAAGGCACTTCCATTTACCTTCTTCTTCTCCCTGAAGCAAAAAATGGAAATATTGCCATCATTTATTATATTTTTATATTATTTTTTGTTGACCCCCCAACCTAGTGTGGGGAATCAGGTGATCTAAACAGAAAGATCAGGTAATGCAATGAGTTATGGGCATTGTTAAAGAAATGTCAGGTAAACTGAGTGCAGCGAATATTGTAGTATCTTCAGTGTAATGCTCAGAACAGCCCCTAGAGGACACCACTATAAAAATTATATTTGTAAGAAACATGGTCATCTAACCCTATAGTCAGCCCAGAGAGGGTATAACAACATGAAAACAGAATGGCCGAAAATAATGTAGTGTAATCATATAAGTAGCCCATAGAGGACATAGGCCCTCATTATTACATTGGCTTACTGCCATGCAGACTGCCGCCAATATACCGCCGCTGCAGCGTATAAAGGCCAAGCATATTATGACGCACACATACCAGTCCGTCACTATACAGCCACACACACAAGTCCGCTAGCCCAAAGGTCGGTGATAAACTGGAGGTATCCAAACCCACACCGTTAAGCCAACAGAGCTACGCCCACAACATTATGACCTACAAATCCCCGCGGTGGACATTCAATGGCGCTAAACCATTGGCGGTACATACCACTGTGCTCAAAATGCACACACGCATTCAAAAACAACACCACATTGGACAATTCAAACTACACACACCTGACACACATACGCACACCACACCCTCACCACTATAAAACACACACCCACATTACCCACAACCCTTTACAACTAAAAACAATTGCCATAAGAGAGATAGCAAGACCACAGCCACACACCACCATCACCTATACACCATCCACACACCTTACACCACACACCCCAACACATCACCCCACACACCCACACCCCTCACACTACACCCATGGCACCACAAGGACACCCCAGGTTCTCTGAGGAGGAGCTAAGGGTCATGGTGGAGGAATTCATCCGGGTAGAGCCACAACTATTCAGATCACAGGTGCAGCAGACATCCATTGCTAGGAAGATAGAGCTATGGCGGAGAATCGTGGACAGGTTCAACACCGTGGGACAGCCCCCCGAGCAAGGGATGACATTAGGAAGAGGTAAAACGACCTACGGGAGAATGTGCATTCCGTGGCAGCAAGACACCAAATAGGTGTACTGAGGACCGGCGGTGTACCCCCACCTCCTCCCCCACAACTAATAACATGGGAGGAGCAAGTCTTTGCATTCATTCATCCTGAGGGCCTGGCACTCTGGTAAGTCAACTCTTTACTACTTACAACCCCCCACCTGCATGCCATCACATACCCTCACCCTTACCCTCACTCCCATCACTCCACCACCTCCCACACACCCCACCATCACAACCCATCCATCCCAATCCCAAACCCTGCGTGCAACACCAATGCATGAACACCCATCACGGACCTGCATGGACAACTATTACCATTACATGCACACTAGAGAGAATCACCTAGCCCACCAAATAACAACTCACACAAGGCAAAGCTGTCAGGGCAATAACAACCATAGGGGCAACACACCCATGCACATGATGTCACACGCAGAAATAATAACACTGCATTTACATCCCCACAGGTCCCCCAGCCAACGTCACCGGAGAGGAGATGCCAGCAACATCCAGTCTCCCCCAGAAGAGGCCCACAGTGATGACAGCAGCTCTGGACGCCTGTATCTGGATGACCAACATGGCCCATCAGGGATCTCCAGACAGTTGGTTACCAAGGCACAGTCACACACCACCACAGAGCCTCCTTCATCAGGAAACACCAGCATAGCAATCACCCAGTGAGCCCATACCTCTGTCCCCAGGACACGTCAATCAGCAGTGTGTCCACCACTACAGGGACCCCAGGCCACCCCACAAACACAGGACAATCAGGGACCTGGGGTCAGTGGCAGTGGGCACACGGTTCAGGGTACAGAGGCACAGGACAACAGGGAAGCTGGGAGGACTGCTGTGCGACAGGGGGAGGACAGGCCCAGGGAACCGACTCTCCAGGAGGCAATTACCGCGATGCTGGGAGCATACCAACATTCCCAGGATACGCTGGGCCAGACACTGGACAAGATGCCGGAGAACAGGCGGCTGCAGGAGGGACAGTTCCTGGGGATCAGGGAGGACTTGAAGGACATCAACACCACCCTGGTCACCATTGCAGGGCTGCTGGCAGACATGGCCAACACTATGAGGGAGGAAGTGGCACACCAGCGGGCCCTACCACTAGCCAAACCAATGAACAGCCCTACACCTCCGCTGCTGCTAGTGGACAGGAGGCCCAGCCACAGGACCAACAGGCCACCAGCACCCCTCCCCCTGCAGAAGGAGAACAACCCTGCAAACGTTCCCTGCAATCCAGGCAGAAGCCAGAGAACATTGCCAAGACTCCCGCCAGGAAATAAGACTCTCCTGAATGTCACCCTTGTGTCCCACCCTGTCACCCTGTCCACCTTGAACTACCATTGCTCCCATTCCTATTCTCCCTTGGACAATGCCTTTCCTCCACCATCACCCCAGCCCATTGCACATCCCCCTCTACTTCTTAGCACTTAAATAAACAGCCTTTGGAAAAATACAAGTATGGAGTATGTCAAATGATTTAAGTATGTATTTGTTTAACAAGGTTTATACATTGCAATTCAACTGAACAGTAATGTATACATACGAATAACCTGTAGTTGGCTGCAGTCAACACACCAGGAGCGATAGTGGGGCAGAAATATCTGCAAATAGAGATGCCAAAGGGTACAGTGAGTGGCCATAGAAGTGGGAAAATCAGCCTGCCAGTGACAATGTCAAATACAAAACTGTCAATTAAATGCGACGCTACACTGTCTTACCTGTGTGTCATTGGAAGGATTGACAAATTATTGCACTTCTGTTGTCCTCATCCTCATCCTCTGCCTCCTCATCTTCACTGTCCACAGGATCCACTGCTGCCACACGGCCATCTCCAGCCTCATCCTCCTGCAGAAAAGGCACCTGGTAACGTAAGGCAAGGTTGTGTAACATACAGCATGCCACGATGATCTTGGGTGAGTAGCACAGGGAATCACCTGTTAGATGGAGGCAACAAAACCTGGCCTTCAGGAGGTCAAATGTCCTCTCTATAATTCTTCTTGTTCACCCATGTGCCTCATTGTAACGTTCCTCTGCCCTTGTCCTGGGATTCCTCACAGGGGTCAGTAGTCATGAGAGGTTGGGATAACCAGAGTCACCTGCAAATATTGAGAGACAACTGTTAGCAACACACTAACCCTTAGGGCCCACACCATACCCATACACCAACATCCATTGGGTGGGAACCAGGGCTTGCTTATTATCCACACCTTTTGCCTTTAGAGTTGAGCCATCACATATGGGATGCTGCTATTCCTCAGGATAAAGGCATTGTAGTGTAGCCATTTTTAATGTAGCCTTTGCGCGTTTGCTAAAAGCATTAGGCCTCGGTGCACTTTGTTCTAGATGCATTTTATTCAGCCTCGTACTGTTATTTTTCAATAACCAGTTTCACGGTCTTGGTTTATTTTCTTCTAGCACACTGTTTAGCTTACTTCAGCACCGGAGTTCTCAAACAATACATTCTTGCTCGCTCTGTGCTTCAGTCAAGGATACAGTCTGGTACATTGCCGATAGACGTGATAGGAGTTTAGTCTTTAGGGTTCGTAGAAAGTACACATTCGTAAGTAGGGACGTTTCTCAGAGCACCGGCGTGTTGATTATAAAAACACTTCCTAGTCCTAGTACACGTAAGAGGGAGATTCCGACCAGGGAACCACAACTAGACGCTGACTGCCCTGTTGCAGATGCTGATCCAGATCACAGGCCTTTGCTCAGGTATGAGGGTTGATGTCCTCCCGGGGAACCTGAAAGGCAAGCTTAGAGCTTAACATGCTGTGCTCAAAATAGAACTTAGAAGAGAGAACGTAATCAGATAGCACTATGATAGCGTTATTCTTATGTTTTACTCTCCTCGTTACTATTTCAATCCTACTGTGTTGTATGGTTCTGGTTATTGCGGCTCACGCCTTATTATCTAAAATGCAGTCGTTTTCTTAAATCAATCTGTAAAACTTAAACTGCCTCTGTCATTTGTATCTGAGACCACACTTGGTATGAGAGAACTGGTTGGGATCTGAGTAACCACAACTTCCCTGAGAAGCTCTAAGATGTCATGCGCTTGGCTGCCCAATCATCCCTTCCCTTTGGGAGAGATGAGGCACTGCTGGTTAGCCGGAGCAAAACCGGATTGAGGGCGGCAAGGGTCCTTCTCCGTGGGTTAGACTTAGTCCCCTGCACTGAGAACGACCCTGTCACCCAAAAATCCAGTAGTCTCATTAGGATAATGAGAGCCAACGCAACAGCATCATGCACAGACCCAGCATATTTTGCACTGACATGGGAGATGTACTGGTCCGCCAGGCACACGCTCTGCACATTCAGTGAGTGAAAGCTCTTTCGATTTCTGAACATCTGTTCATTTCGCCGGGGGGGGGGGATAAATGCAATATGTGTACCATCAATTCCCCCAATAATGTTGGGGATATGTCCCATTCCATAGAAATCAGTTTTCAATGTGGCCAAATCCTCCACCTGGGGGAAAACGATGTAGCTGCGCATGTGTTTAATCAGGGCAGGCAACACTCTGGTCAGCACTATTGAGAACATATGCTGGGACATTCCTCCTGCCAAGCCCACTGTCACTTGGAAGGAACCAATTGCCAGGAAATGGTGCGCAGATAGGACTTGCACAAGAGGGGGGATACCAGTGCGGTGACGGATAGCAGAGATTAGGTCAGGCTCCAATTGGGCACACAGCTTTGTGATTGTGGCCCTGTCAAGTCTATAGGTGAGGATAATGTGCCTGTCCTCCATTGTTGCCAAGTCCACCAGGGGTCTGTACATGGGGGGATGTCTCCATCTCCTATTCATCTGCAGCGGTTGCAATCTATTGGGCAAAACGGTGAGCAGCTGGTCAGTATCTCATATTTCCAACCACTACACTTCATTGCGTGTTGTGATTGTAACAGTATATAGTTGGAGAGGTCCAAATGGTGCATATGTGTATTGAGACGCAGTTAGGTGCCATGGCCTGCACCCCCCCCGAAATGGCGCCCGCCTGTCCTGTATGGAGGGACATGTGGAAATGAGGTAATTCCGCTGACGTTGTGCACTGTTGCGGGAGGCGGTCGAGAACCGCCATGCAACTCCTCATTGGTTATCACTGGGCCCTATTGGGTACAGTGGCCAATGGTGATGTACGCTGGTTGTGACGGTACACACCGCCGTGGACGTGACCGCCATTTTCTATCTGTTCATTCACTTGCTACCTGACCTTCAAGAGGAGAGGACCTACACTGCATGTGCTGCTGTGATCTGTGTCTGGAACCGACCATGGCTCGTGTCACTGGGGAAAGGGCCCTTGCCTTCAACTCGGCGGAGTTGGAGCGACTGGTGGATGGGGTCCTACCCCAGTACCAACTGCTGTATGGGCATCCAGACCAACAGGTGAGTACACTGTGAGCACGATGCATGGGGCATGACTGCATGGAGTGGTGTGTGTGAAGGCCTTGTGTAGGGGGGGTTTGGATGGATGTCCCCTGGGCAGCGTGCATCATGTATGCTGGGCCATGTCTGTGCGTAAAGTGGTGGGAAGGGCTAAGGTGGGCCATGAGTGTAACAGGCATGATAGTTAGACTAATACCTTTCCGTTTGTCCATTTCCCTGCAGGTCAGTGCCCATCAGAAAAAGGATATATGACGTGCCACTGCCAAAGACGTGCGGACCCTAGAGGTTTACGGCCCAGCTGGGGAAGGCCTCTCAACGAGGAAGGGGTGCCAGTCGGACCCTGACTCCCCTGATTGGCTGCATACTGGCGGTGGCGTACCCTGAGCTGGATGGGCGCTTGAGGGCATCACAGCAGCCACAGTGTAACCATATATGTTGCCCCTAGAGAGCGTAGTGACTTATACATTTTCAGGCCTAGTCAACCCACTGCAATACTATTACAAATAAGGCCCTTAACCCCTTTGCTGCCAGGCCTTTTCCCCCTCAGGTGCCAGGCCTTTTTTGGGCTATTTGGGGCAGTTCGCGCTTAGGCCGTCATAACTTTTTGTCCACATAAGCTACCCACACCAAATTTGCGTCTTTTCTTTCCAACACCCTAGGGATTCTAGAGGTACCAAGAGTTTCTGGGTTCACCTGAAGGAGACCAAGAAATTAGCCAAAATACAGCAAAAAGTTTTTTTTTTGTTTTAAATGGGAAAAAAGGGCTGCAGAAGAAGGCTTGTGGTTTTTTCCCTGAAAATGTTATCAACAAAGGGTTTTTGGTGATAACATCACCAGCTTCCCTGCTTTCAGGAACAAGCAGACGTGAATCAGAAAACCACATTTTTCAACACGGTTTTGGCATTTTACTGGGACATACCCCATTTTCACTATTTTTTGTGCTTTTAGCCTCCATCCAGTTAGTGACAGAATGGGTGAGAAACCAATGCTGGATCATGGAAAGCTAAACATTTCTGAAAAGTAGACAACATTATGAATTCAGCAAGGGGTCATCTGTGGAGATCCTACAAGATTTTCCTACAGAAAATAACAGCTGAAATAAAAAATATTGAAATTGAGGTGAAAAAAACAGCCATTTATCTTCACGTTTTACTCTGTAACGTTTTACTGCGATGTCAGATTTTTAAATGCAATATACCATTACATTTGCTGGACTCTTCTGGTTGTGGGGATATATAGGGCTTGTAGGTTCCCTAGGTACCCAGAGCCAATAAATGAGCTGCACCTTGCAATGGGTTTTCATTCTTCCCGGGTATACAGCAATTCATTTGGTGAAATATAAAGAGTGAAAAATAGGTATCAAGAAAACCTTTGTATTTCCAAAATGGGGACAAGATAAGGTGTTGAGAAGCATCTCTGAATTCTGGGGTCCCCAAAGTAGCATGTGAATTACAGGACATTTCTCAAAGAGATATCTTTTTACATTTGGAAGGAAAACATGTACAGAAACACAAGGGGCCATAACACTTGTTCTGCTATTCTGTGTTCCCCGAAGTCTCTCAATAAAAATGGTACCTCACTTGTGTGGGTAGGCCTAATTTATGCGACAGGAAACGCAACATGGACACATCACATTTCCCCAAAGAAAACTGATGTTTTTTGGAAAGTGCCTAGCTATGGAATTTGGCCTCTAGCTCAGCCGGCACCTAGGAAAACCTACCAAACCTGTGCAGTTTGGAAAACTAGACACCAAGGGGAATCCAGGATGGGGTGACTAGTGGGGTTCTGTTACCCAGAATCATTTGCACACCTCAAAATTTGGCCAAAAAACACTTTTTCCTTTTTGGTGAAAGAAAGTTCTAGAATCTGAGAGGAGCCACAAAGTTCCTTCCACCCAGCGTTCCCCCAAGTCTCCCAATACAAATGGCACCTCACTTGTGTGGGTAGGTCTAGTGCCCGTGACAGGAAATGCCCCAAAACACAACATGGACACATCAGATTTTCCTAAAGAAAACAGGGCTGTTTTTTGCAAAGTGCTAAGCTGTGCATTTTTGCCTCTAGCTCAGCAGACACCTAGGAAAATCTACCAAACCTGTGCATTTTTTAAAACTAGACACCTAGGGGAATCCAGAATGGGGTGACTTGTGGGGCTCTCGCCAGGTTCTGCTACCCAGAATACTTTGCAAACCCCAACATTTGGCCAAAAAACACTTTTTACTCACATTTTGGTGACAGAAAGTTCTGGAATCTGAGAGGAGCCACAAATTTCCTTCCACCCAGCATTCCCCCAAGTCTTCCTATAAAAATGGTACCTCACTTGTGTGGGTAGGCCTAGTGCCCACAAAAGGAAATGCCCCCAAACACTATGTGGACACATCACATTTTCCCAAAGAAAACAGAACTGTTTTTTGCAAAGTGCCAAGCTGTGGATTTTGGCCTCTATCTCAGCCCGCACCTAGGGAAACCTGCAAAACCTGTGCATTTTTTTAAACTAGACACATAGGGGAATCCAGGATGGGGTGACTTGTTGGACTCTCACCAGGTTCTGTTATCCAGAATCCTTTGTAAACCTCAAAATGTGGCCAAAAAAACACTTTTTCCTCACATTTTGCTGACACAAAGTTCTGGAATCTGAGAGGAGCCACAAATTTCCTTCCATCCAGCATTTCCCCAAGTCTCCCGATAAAAATGGTACCTCACTTGTGTGGGTAGGCCTAGTGCCCGCGAAAGGAAATGCCCCAAAACACTAGGTGGACACATCAAAATTATCAAATACAAAACTATCTGTTTTTGCGGGGGAGGGGCACCTGCGGTTTTGGTCCTGGGCTCAGCAACCATCTAGGGAAACCTACCAAACCCAAACATTTCTGAAAACTAGACACCCAAGGGAATCCAAGGAGGTGTAACTTGCGTGGATCCCCCAATGTTTTCTTGCCCAGAATCCCCAGCAAACCTCAAATTTAGCTAAAAAATGACATTTTCCCACATTTATGTGTGGGATCACCGCATCGGGACAAATTTCCTACCACCCAACGTTCCCCTCAGTCTCCCGGTAACAATGACACCTCACTTGTGAAGGTGGGCCAAGTGCCTGTGACAGGGAAGAGCCGAAAACATGTCGAAATTGAGGGGGAACCACAGCGGGTTCAAAAGGGCAGTTTGAAAACAAAAATTTTTAGGCTCACAAGTGGGGCAGAATTTTTATCGCTATAGATGAGATAATGCTGGATGGTAGGAATTTTGTGGATTCCATTAGACTCCTGCAGATTCTGGAAGGTTCCAACACAAAAATATGGGAACAATGTGTGATTTTCAGCAAAGTTGGAGGTTTGCAGGGCATTGTGGGTAAGAAAATGTTGCGGAGTGCGTGTGAAGCACACCACCCTGGAATCACCCAGATTTTTTGTTTTCAGATGTGTCTAGGTCTTGTGGATTTTTCTACATGGCAGCGTCCCAAAGTCCAAAAAGTGCAGCCCTCGCCATTCCAAGTGGGACGATTTTGAGAGTTAGCCAAGCTGTCATGGCCCAAATGTAAAACCAAAACCCAAAATAATCAAATGTCCTCTTGCTTGCCCTGGGATAAGATGTTTTAGTGTGCAGGGGAGAGCTGAAAGACTGTTACCCCCTTCAGTTGGGTTGGGGGCATAAGCAGGCCCATACTGGTTAGTAGCTACAACCCACTGTTTTTTTTAAAATTCCCTGACATCTGGTAGACTTTCTGCCCCCCCGGGGTGTGGATTGGGGGTAATTGCCCCATCTGCCCACTGGTGGGCAGAACAACTTTGACCCCATTTATTTTGGGTGGGGGTATGGCCATACCCCCACCCTCTTATTTTGAAAACAAAATCTTCCCTGGTCTCTGGTGGGCTTTCTGCCCCCCCTTTGGGGCAGATGTGCCTTCCAAAAATAGGCCGATCTGCTCCCATCGGGGGCAGATATGGCCAACAGTAATGTGCCCACATGGGGAGTGGCCCTTGCTCAATGGGCTGCCCCCCCAAACAAAACACACACATACACACACTCCAATCCCTGGTGCCTAAGGGGTTTCTGTCCCTGGGGGCAGATTGGCCAAATAGAAATAGGCCGATCTGCCCCCAAGGGGAGCAGAAATGGCCTAAAATAAATTTGCCCCTCCAGGGAAGCGACCCTTCCGTAAAGGGTTGCTCCCCTTGCGTTAAATTGGTGCAAACAAAAATCCCGGGGCCTAGTTGTTTCTGCCCCCAAAGGCGTAATGAAAATAGGCCGATAGGCCCCCAAGGGGGGCAGAAATGGCTTAAAATAAATTTTTTCCTCAGAAGGAAACGACCCTTGCCTAAGGGGTTGCTCCCCTTGCATGAAATTGACGTAAACAATAAAAATCCCTGGTGTCTAGTGGTTTCTGCCCCCCTTGGAGGCAGATTGGCCTAATAAAAATAAGCCGATCTTCCCTCAAGGGGGGTAGAAATGGCCTAAAGACAATTTGTCCCCCAGGGGAGCGACCCTTGCCTAGGGGGTCGCTCCCCACATATAAGAAAATAAAATAAACAAAAAAAAATCCTTGGGGTCTAGGGTTTTCTGCCCCGATTGGGGCAGATCGGCCTAATTACAATAGGCTGATACAAATTTGCCCTCCCCAGGGGAGCGACCCATGCCTAAGGGGTCGCTCCCCTCACATGAAACTGACAAAACAAAATCCCTGGTATCTAGTGGTTTCTGTCCCCCTTGGGGGCAGATTGGCCTAATAAAAACAGGCCGATCTGCCCCCAAGGGAGGCAGAAATGGCCTAAATACAATTTGCCCCCCAGGGGAGCGACCCTGCCTAAGGGGTCGCTCCCCATATATAAAAAAATAAAGTAAACAAAAAATATATATATCCCTGGTGTCTAGGGGGTTCAAGATCAGCCTAAATATAATAGGCCGATCTGCCCCCAGGGGGGATAGAAAAGGCCTAAAAATATTTTCCCCTCCTGGAGAGTGGCCCTTGCCTAGGGGGCCGCTCCCATTATGTATAAATATAAATTAAATACAAATTCCCTGGTGTCTAGTGGTTTAAGCCCCCCGAGGGCAGATTGGCCTAATAAAAATAGGCTGATCTGCCCCAAAGGGGGGGATAGAAAAGGCCTAAAAGTAATTTTGCCCCTAGGGGAGCAACCCTTGCCTAAGGGATCGCCTCCCACATATAAAGGCATTTTTTTTTTATCCCTGGTGTCTTGTGGTTTCTGCCCCCCCGGGGGCAGATCGGCCTAATTATAATAATCCGATCTGCCGCCAGGGAGGGCAGAAATGGCCTAAAAATACATTGCCCCCCTGAGGAGCGGACCTTGTCCAAGGGGCCGCTCCACTTATTCAGTAACAAAAAAAATATATATATTTCCCTGGTGTCTAGTGGCATTTCTGCTGCCCGATCGCATCGCGATCAGGCAGCAGAAATGCAGAGAGAGACATCAAAGGAAAGGAAAGGCTTTTCCTTTCCTCTGATGCCTCTCTCGGCCCCTCCACGTGATCGGAGGAGAAAAGCTTTTGCATTTCTCCTCCGATCCGCACTGGAAGCTGAGCTTCCAGCGCGGAGGGGTAGGTCTCTGAAGAGGTCAGCGCGTGATTGCGCGCTGATTTCATCAGATGCCAAGGGGGGCCGGGGGTGCAAGGGAAGCGATTCCACTTCCATCCCTGCCCAGGGGAGAGGGTGCGAGGCCCCCGGGGAGACCGCTAGCGCTGCCCCTACTTGGACGTAACGGTTACGTCCTGGGCACCTGAGCGGTGCTGCCCAGGACTTAACTGTTACGTCCGAGGCACCCAAGCGACTAAAATACAAACTACTCCCAGCTGTAAATCAAAAGTTCCAGCCATGAGCGAGATTAAAAAGACACTGAATGGTGGGAGAGGTTACTATTTGTGGGTCCCCCACAACCTAGTGTGGGGACCTAGAAATGACCTAGACCTAAAGAGAGCATCATGCTGATCGGTTTGGTGGTGGTCCATTGTCGCAGGACCACCACACTGTAGGTAATGGGCAAAAATGTGTTGAAAAAAAATCCCCACAAAGCATTTTGGGGTGAGTTTCCCAAGTGCAGTGAATATTGTAGTATCAGCTCTCCTGTTGTCCCCAGAGAGTCACTTTGAGGATTTCTGTGTTTATTTCTGTTGTAAATGGTCCATTTTGTATAATTTCCAACTGTTAAACTTGTAAAGTGGTACTCATGTAAAGCCCTCCTCTGATCGAAGTCTATCTATATGAAACTTTATGTAGTCATGTAAAGCGCTCCTCCGATCAAGTTTGTGCAGTATGAAACTTCACATTCTCATGTAAAGGACTCCTCCAATCGAGTTTGTGCTATATGAACCTTAAAAATATGTATATATTAAATACATTTTTTTTTTAAACTCCTGCTTGCAGCCTTTGTGCACAGACACCACAAAGAAACAGCGGCATGCCCAAAACAAGGAAAAGGAAGAAACAACATACGGCCATAGAGCGCGAAGCGGAGAGGCAGAAGAAAAAAGTAGTGCGCCTTACTAAGGTATATGGCTAAACGTGCAATAATCAATATAACAGGGTCAGTCTCCAAGGTGGTAAAAAGCAGCCTAAGGTGGGACATATGTAAAGCATTTACCTAGGAAATCAAGGTAATTTTGAAAGGCAAGCCAAGGAACAAATGAAAGTGATAGGTGTGAGATAGGCATGGCTAAAGCCCAAAGAGTAGATTACAACATGTTGAAGAGCAGCTCTTGTGCACTGCTAAGCTCGCCTGAAAATGCTAAGTCCTTGTGGGACTAAGGAAAACAAACATGCCTCATCAGTTCTCACCAGTGAATGCGCTTAGCAGCAAAGCAAATACTGTTTAAATGTCTGTGCCTTGACCACAAGGTCAATTATCTGAAGCCTTATCTTTCCCTAAAAAAGAAGTTAAAATTCACACCTCAGCAATACAAATAAGTCCTTTGTATCTTCAGCAATTAGGCATTCCCAACATTAAAGTCAGGGTGAGAAACTAGGGTGCATATTTATACTAAAGATTTTGACGCACAATCAGCACAAACGTTGCCCCGTATTTAAACTTTGACGCCCGAGCCCACGGACGACAATATTCTGCCGTGTGCGTAATTTTTGGGATGCGGCAACCCGCCTTGCGTTAATTATATGCAAGGTAGCCGTTCCCGTCCAAAAAATGGCTTAAAGGGCCGTGCGTCGTATTTATGCTTTCGGGCAAAAATGACGCACAGCCGGGAAGCGGAGCCAGAAAATTACACACCGCCCGATTTGCATAAAAAATTAACGCCTGGGTCAGGGCAGGCGTTAAAATGGGGCAAACACACCTGTATTTAATCAGAACACACAGAACAAACAGCAGAGCAGCAGAGCAGCAACAGGGAGCCATGGAGGTGATACTAATCCAGCGTGCACGCAGACGCAGAGCCCAGCAGCAACAACAGCAGCTACCACAACACCAGCAGGGACCCCAAAGGCAGCGCAGAAGGCAGGAGAGGATATTCCGCCCAAGAACTACCCTTCAGGGCCTCAGGGAACACGACATCATCCAGAGGTACCGGTTGAACTGGCAGGCCATTCAGCAGCTGCTGCGCAACATTGAACAGCAGTTGGCCCCCACTTTGGTGACACCCCGCACCATCCCAACAGAAACAAAGCTGCTTTCCGTACTTCATATGCTGGTAAGTGGCTCTTTCCAAACAACTGGTGCCCTGGTTGGAGGAATATCACAACCATCATTGTCCGCCTTTTTGCCCAAAGTACTGGATGTCATCATTCGACTGACACCCCGCCACATCTGCTTCCCTAACACACTGCAGAAGCAGCAGGAAACAAAACAGGGGTTCTACCTCATCAGTGGCTTCCCACACGTCCTTGGTGCAATCGACTGCACACATGTACGCTTTGTGCCACCTGCTGCAACTGAACACCTCTACCGCAACAGGAAGCACACACATTCCATCAACGTGCAGGCCATAGTCGATCACCAGGGATTGATCACCAACATCGTGGCTAAATATCCTGGGAGTGTACATGACTCATACATCTTCCGTCACTGCACCATCAATGAACACTTCCAGGATGGACGGTATGGCAATGGACTACTTGTTGGTAAGTACAAAAACCTACTTATATACACACTGTACAGCAACCCTCTAGGACACACAACACATACACCACAACAGCAACATGTGAACAGGAACACACTGAGGTCGTGACATCGCTAGCCATGTTTCTTAGGTCACCATTGAACCTGTCACACATCGGAAATTACTGTACAGTCTAATGTTAAGACATCAAAGATCACAACGCGTGGAGTGGGTTGCCCAAATGTCACCTTGCAAAATGTAAGTGTCCCAATGACCTTTATATTAATCCATTGCCTAAGTCTAAAGGTATGGGATGTCCAGGTACATTGATATGAACGTGTTAACAACACTGTCAATTTTAACTGTGCATGGAACTATCATCTCACCCCCAGTGAAGACACCTGTATGACAAGTCACAATGCTAGGGAGGGCACACTGTACTGCAAATCCCAAAACATACTGCTGACAAACGGTTAGCAGACAAACACTTGTTCAGCCAAGGAAACAACACAATGCAGATGGTACATCCTACAAGCATACAATGCCACATTATAACACAAAAGAGTCACAGACAACACAAGACAACTACTGCCATGAAAGGTAATTTCAATAGTGCCAGCTACATCACCATGATCCCAATTATATTCTCTTGCAGCTGATCAGGGGTATGGCATCCAGCCATGGATCATGACACCATTAGCAACCCAAGTACTGCTGCAGAGCGTGCCTACAACGACGCCCATAGGAGGACACGCAGCATTGTCGAGCGGACCTTCGGCATCCTCAAGTCAAGGTTCCGCTGCCTCAACATCACTGGTGGTAGCCTCCTATATTCCCCAGAGGTGGTCTGTAGGATCATCCTCACATGTGCAATATTGCACAACATTTGTATCAAAAGAAACATTCCCCTCCTGGAACCAGAGCCACACATGCCTGAAGAGGAGGAAGAGGAGGATGCTGGCCTGCAACAGGAGGGGGAACTACAGAACACGGCCGCTGGTATACGCAGGCGGCAACAGATCGTAAATTTTTTTTTTTTAATATGATCACCTTCACCACTTTAGTTAACGAATTTAAATAAACACCTATTCTAATCACCATATCATGGTCTGGCTATTCCTTTTTGCACACCTTCATCTCTACTTATCAGAATAAGAGTGTTGCCTCATGGAGCATTGCTGAGATACTGGGTAGGACACGGAACATCCCAGAGCTAATGTGATGCCTAACATACAATGGTCACACACACACACACTCTTAATGACACATATCATGTACATTTCTCCTTTGAAGGCCAATAGCAGAGGACCACAACTATTTCACACATACATGTTGAAATCAAGGTCCAACGCAGCATATGGCACACAACTAAGACACCATCACTCAATAAGGGGAAAACAAGCCTCATACATGAGGCAGTCAATGTGCTTTGGCATCAGTAAAAGGAATGCCTGACCAGACCCTTGACAGCAGTAAGTCCAACTGCATCCAATATTTGCAAGGAGCATCTGTGACCAGAATCCCATAGAAGCAGAACAGAGACAGCACAAGTGCCACACATATGAGCAGCATTGCAAACATGACATTCCATGTACATGTCAGCCCATTTCCTAACTCCTGACACAGCCATGCACCTGGTCACAACCCACCTGTCGGAAGAGGTCCCTGGAATACTAAGATGTGTACCCTGATATTACCTCCTCTACACACACAGACCAACATTAGCAAACCAGTGTGCTACACCCTTTCCTATGGTATGCCATTGTCATAGAACATCTGACTGCAAGTACGTCAGGTCAATTTATACACTGTCTTCTAGTTTCAAAGCCCTGTTAGCACATGTAGATTGCTTCCCCTGTGAAAATGTCTGTTGGCCCTTATAATTCAAGTCTCACCTACAGGACTGGTGAGAAACAGATGCAGCCCACACTTGTGATCACCTCCATGCACACCACCCATTTAAAAAAGCACTGCCCCTGATGATGCCTGGAACAGCATAGGAGTTGCCATTATGTCAAATACACCGTCAAGCATTGATACTAATTAAGCCGTGTAAAACAGCCACTGGGTTCATTTGTCACCTTCAAAAACACAGGACATACACAGTTTTACATGTCAACTGTCTAGTTTGTCCTCCAAACAGTCTCAGTCAGACCACTGATTACGTAACTTGTCAAGTAGCTGGATCCTGAATCACCTTGCATTCTGTCAGCCTGACTGGCAACTGTCTGCGCGTCACACTAAAGTATCCCTGTGTCCACATATGTACCACACTTGCGTTAGCAAACCTCTCATTCATCAGGGGGCATTGGGCATGGGCTTCTTCCATGCATACACAAATACATTGTATAGCATCATCTGCCTTTTAACTGTACCATTTGAGTTCCATCCTCTTGGAAAAGCAAAATTCATGGCCCTTCCCTTGTCTGGGTTGCATTTATGCATGAATGACAAAGTGTGTCAGTGTCCCAGGGCTGTAGGCAGGGATTGGGTACGGGGCTTTCAGCACAACCAGCAACCTCTGATAATGTCCATGAATAATACCCAAATGTCAGGACCATGACAGTTCACACACAGAATCACAGTGCGCACAACATAGTGATGGGCCGTGTGTGGTGAATAGCTGTGAGAATAATCAGCACAGAGGCTATGATGTTCCCAGAAGCTGTGGGAAGTGCAGAGGCCAACCTGTGTACAAATGTTGTAATGACACCTGCCGGAACATGTCACCTGAGACATTATCTCACTCAGCACACCAAGGTTGCCCTGTTGACTGTCTCATTACACGTCTTTAGTGACAGGGTGGGACCATCCACATGTTGGTTCACATGTCCACATGCACTTTACTCACATTGATCAACCAAGGATACTCGGTAGATACAGGAATAGCTGCAAACTGACTCATGATGAGTCATGGACCGAACAGTGACAAATTACACCCCCAAAAATATACAGGATCATCATTGGACCACACACATGAACAAGACACCTATGCACAATTGATCACTGGAAATAAGTGGACACGTGCTGTCTTGTATGCTGGTCCACCACAACCACTTGATAGTTGGGGCTCACTTTATGGCCTCAACTGTGGTGTCATCATACATTTGAGATTCACCCTTGTCTGTCTGTGCAAACAACATGGTACCGACTTCCTCAATGCATGTGTATGACTCACTGTGGGATTCTCCAAGTAGTGCCTAGGAAGCTCTTACCAATACTCTAGGACATAGGATGTAGAAAATGTGGACCATTGACATGAACAAGCGTCTGCTTTCCATCTGGTTCATCCTATGTCACATGTGGTGTCTACGTGACCCTAAAACTTGGAAGTACACTTTACGGTGTTGTTACATGTATGACTAACACATGCCCTCGCTCATTTCCAATATGACTTGCATCTAATGATTGGACACATGGACGTCACATTCATACAACCATATGTACAATTATGCTTCATGTGATACACACACACTTGGTCATCCAACACATTAGTTGCCAAAGCACACAATTTGAGCCAAAGGCATTTAGATATTGTACATATGTGCGTCACATTGCTATCCTCTCCTTATGCCAAACATGCACAATTTGTGCAACACATATATTTAGGCCACACTTATGACCATCTATTGCGTCAGCCAACTGTAAAAATACTGTGAAGGGAGTAGTGGATCATGTTCTGCTGCAGTATGATGTCACACATATGAACATTCACCTTCAACACCATACTGTCTTCAATTAGCCAATCTCTGATGTGTCCCAAATGTAACATAACCAAAAAACAAGTAAAAATGCCCCAAACCAGTTAATGCACTGTAATTTTGAGGTCCCTAGCGTTGTGCGTCATTTTTTGTTTACCAAAACTGTATTTGCGTCATTTTTTTTGACGCACAGGAGTGAAATTTAGCCCGCATCCAGATATTTGTACAGTCCATGTACCATTATGTGGATGCAGGTTAATATTCACGTCTGTGCGTCAAAAAAAATGACGCAAATACAGTTTTGGTAAACAAAAAATGACGCATAACACGAAAAAGGCGGGACTTTTCATACAGGAAGTGATGTAATAGGATATCCTGTTTACAGATCATGTACAGTGGGTGTACTTTCACTTTCACTTTGCAGACTATGATCCTTCTAGACTGTGTTGTTGTGTAGAGAGTGTTGTCCTGAGATTTTGTGCTGTTTTTGTCTTGTGTGCTATCTATATTGTCAATTTGTGAAATAAATATTGTTGGTGTATACTGTACTACTGTGTTTTGTCTACATTTGTCCATTTATCTTGTGTTTTTTTTGTTTGTGTGAGTCTGTTGTGGGTAGTGTTAGTTTGGGGATAGTTGGGCTCTTTTAGTGTTTAGGTTTACATTTTTTCTGTCTTTGTACCCCTACTTTCCCCCTTTTCCCCTTTCTATTTCTTTTACCCCTATTCCATTTCACTTCTAAGTATGTCTGGTAGGCCACGTCTTGGCAGGATGGGGGAAGAGGAGTTAGGGGTGTTCATCTGGCTTGTGACGCATTTCTTGCCGCTCATGATCCAGGCAGGGGACAGGGTGATACAGGGGTATCCGACAGAGGCGCACAGAATCCAGTGGGGAAAGGTGCTGCATCACCTGCAGCGTGTGTATGCCAGCCAAAGGAGTGACCACCAGCTGAAGCACCGGTGGGCTGACCTCATCACCAGGGAGCAGGATCTCTTGGACCACCTGGGAATCATGATTGGTGGCACTGTTGGTGAGTACGAATTATGTTAATGTACACGATTCAATGTTCAGTAGTGACATCAGGGGATTAGTACAATGTCTGCCAGCTAACTTGCTAACTGTGTGTAATGCTGGGGAAATATAAGGGGATCATTGATGCACTATGGCAAGGATCACAATTGCTAGCTGTCAGGTAGCACGTGCTCAGGAAACTTACAGCTTACTTTTCCATGAAGGAAATTGGTGCAGCCTTTTTGTCAGAACAGCTAACAAAATATGAGCCAATCATGTCTATATAGGGTACTATTGACAGCGAAGTACAGATGTACCAACATTTAGACCAACTATGTTGACGTAATTGCTAGACTGACTTTAGAATCACTACATGATGCAGAAAATGAGTGCTGCCTTCACATCAATTGATAACAGCAAAGTGGCTCAGACATATGTCTCATGTGAGTCTGGTGTGTGTGGAAGGAAAGCGTTCACGGAAGTACTATGAATGTGTGGGATTATTGTGTTCCTTGATCTTTTTGGATACATGTCAGTTCTTGATTTGAAAACATCGTGAAAAGGTGTAAGGTGCCCTCAGCTAACATCTTAAGATGTTTTTTGGAATTAGTTGAGCCACAATCCAAATATGGATGGCAGTCCAAGTGTATGCGCATGGCCTCACATCTCCATGGTTGGTGCAAATCACCATAGCTGGGCCACATCAATTGAATAAACTGTAACAACAGGATGGCTTACAAAAGTCCCTGCCCCTCCCTCTGTACATTGGACCTATGTGCAATAAATGTGTCATGGCCACAAGACATGTTTGACTGGTAATGCAGTCCTCAAGTAACCAGGCTTTGGATGTCTCTCTTGGATGCACATGATGAGACGATTACACTCCATATTTTTTAGTGCTCACCAATTACGGGGCATGTTTGCAACCACATGATAGTTAGGGCCAATGTATGTGTGCAGATATGTGTGTAACTGTCACAGCAGACCCATGCTATGTACAAGTTGGCCATGATATATCAGATGCAGTACCATCATGTCTGAATGGCTGCCATTTCCTTATTCAGCCTACACATTGTAAATGTTTATGAAATTGTTGCACTGTGCACAGATTTTGAGCACATTTCTTCCTTCCATACCTTACAGGTGGACCGGCACCCTACACTGTGGGAGAGGTGGTGACATTTGAGGACCCCGACCACTCCAGTAAGTGTTGATATGTCTGTTATGTGTTGTGTTTGCTGGTTATGGACTTGTGTGAGTTGGACGCATAGCAAGGTGTGATGCGTTGGGCAAGCTTTTCTCTTGTTCCATGAGTGGGAATGCAGTTCTCACATGTTTTGAGTTTGCCAATGAGTATCCAATGGTATCATGTAGGGATTGTAGGACATCCCTGTAGGCCCCACTGTGAGTACAGGGGTTAGTCATGAGTATGACACTTGTATCACCAAGAGTCGCAATGGAAGTCAGCCCCAATTTAGTCAGCCTGTCAGACCCACATTCTCTAAGATTGGTACAGCAAATAGCTTTCCAATAGACATCTGCTTCCCTATTTACCTACGTTATTTTGAAACAGTAGGTAGAACCTCCTAGCAGCATGTACTTCCACATGTAGTGCAACAAGTCTGTGGAACCTGAGTGCAATGGCCTAGGTGTGCATGCAATTCATAATCATGGGTGTTCTAGCAACTCTGTGTCTGATGTAAGTCAGGCCTCACTGGAAGTATATGTTGTGTACCAAGTTCTGCATTTCCTGACATGTCTGACCCTATGAGTGCTCTAGGGTTTGCTGACTCCTAATTGTAGATAGACCTTACCTGTGGTGTGTCTATAGAGACAAACATGTGTGGAGTTTCCTATACACTCCTCGGTGTACATGTTGTTGGCAAATTATAGTTGTGTATCCACCCCCCTCAAACACGGGCATGGGTTTGTGAATGGGGTACCTAGTACTGATGCTACCAGTATGTTACACATACATGTGAATAAGTGACGGTTTGGTTGCATACTAGTATACACACTCAGGTTTGGCACTTGGTACTATACTGGCAAGTCCAGTTACAACTTGCAGACCATATGGCTTTAGTTTTGCTTTCCGTACACTGACATTTGTAGCCCAAGTCTTGGCGGAGGATATGCAGCATGATTCTTAGATGATAACTGGCAGAACTCAGATTGCAAGTCAAAGCCAGTTATTACCCATCTTGTAGGTTATGGATGTGCTTTGTGTGATGTGACCTTTGTAGTCTGGCCTGCCATATACTTCCTCAGGGACATTCAATGCTCTGTATTGTGATATGAGCTGTTACAAGTACAGTAGATGTAATGTCTGATAAACTTGCTGTGCCATTTCACACAATGAAGTTACTAATGTAGAATATCTGCATTTGTCTTCACAGCTGCTAACATGACTCCAGACCAGGTCTGTGAATTTCACCGCCGGGCCATGCGATATCAGCACATCTTGCTGGTAGAGTCGGGGTTCCGGAGGATGGCCCGGCGATATCGCCATGAACTGGCCTCCGGTGCATGGAGAGCCTTCCCACAGGGTGGGCCTACTTTGCCCACCACAGCCACCACCAGCACAACCACCAATACGAGCCAGGTGGCCCAACCCACAGCTGCCACTGTTTGTCCAACATCTGCTGGACTTCCAGGCCCCAGCATTGCCACCGGTGCAGGACAGCCCACTAGCCCTGGCACCACACCCACACAGACCTCCTCCACCGGTACACAGACTGCCACTGCTCCATCTGTTGACCCTGCAGCCTTCAACCGAATGGAACATGAGATGGACAAAGTGCTGCGCAAGTTGAGCCACCTGAGCCGGGACGTGCGGCACATTAACCGGCGGGTTAAGTCCATTAAGAGGACCCTCCAGAGGGCCAACCTCTAGACACTTTTTTGATGGACATGATTCCCTCCCCTCCCTCCTCTTTCCTTGTTCTTATAGTTAGTGGGCTTAGGGGGCTTAGTGTTAGGTTAGTATAGGCTGTTAGTTTAGTTAGTGTTAGTGGGTGGGGGGTCCTGATTGTTTCTATTTTTACTTATTACATGTGTGGGTGGGTGGGTGGTAGGCTATGTTGGGGTTCTTGTGTGTTAAAAAAAAAAAAAAAAGACCAAAAAAACAATAAAAACTAAAAACAAATGACAAAAAAATATATATTTGTATAGGATAGTATAGTATGTGTTTAGGTTAGTATGTGTTGTCCTCCATGTGTCCCGTCTCATAAGGGGGATGGGGGGTAGATGTTTAGAATGTTTCGTTACATGTGATAAGTAAGTGTAGCTTAGGTTAGTTAGGGACAATTGTGGGTAATGAGTAGTCAGGGTAGATTAGGGTAGGTAAGATTTTTCCCTCAGTTTCCTCATCTGTGATTAGCATTTAATAAATATTTGGTTAACCCTTAATTGTATGTGTTGAATGGTACTTGATCGTGGGTTTGGATTCAGTGTACATCAATTTGGTACTATAACATCTATAGCCTATGCTACAAACAAATCCCAACTGAGCTGTACGATTGGCAGCTAGCCCGGAGCTACCTTGCAAAGTGTTGACCCTTCGTTACAACCACCAATCACAGTTAATATGGATCCCAATGTGTTTCTGTTGATAAGTGTGTTTTCAAAGTCACAAACAGTGCTTCCAGACTTGGTATTGGGGAAACTGTTTTAGGTCTGACTGCAGTGTGATGATCATGCACACCCTTATAAGATGAGTTCTCATTGGCATTCTTGTCTTCATGACCCTCATACATCATTTGTGACACAGTTAGGCATGATTACCTATTTGTATGTTAACTCAGACCCCTTCATTTGTGCAGTTTTTTTTAGTGTTTACTTAGATTAGTGTGGCATGTTTATTGTGTTATTTTTGCATGTTTAGAGCAATTTGAGGCCACTATTTGATGACAGCATTTTTCTGTCCAACACAGCATGGTGGTGTATGGTTTCTCACTTCATCCGATATGTCCCTCAGGATGGGCAGAGTATGATGCAATCATGGGCATTGTGCAGAATTCTCTGGATACATATTATCAGGACGGTTGTATTGACAAGCTACGTAATTTGACAGTAGGCACATTTCAGTTATCTACTTCACAGTTGATATGTCACATTATCCAGAGACAGATTTGTTGTGTAAGTGTTATTTATTGAAACGTGCTGTAGTGCTATCTGTACATTGTCCATGATTGTGAGTCCATTATAGTGCAAAAACAACAAGTGATGGACGGAATGCTGAACATTGTCAAACATTCACCCCAGTACAATGATCTGGGCCTAAATCCATCGTTTTTTTGCTGCCCATGCCATTCCAGTTTGGACCCAGCCATATGCAAATCAGTCTTGACGCTGTTCCCCATGGGAACAGTCCAGTCCGAACTGCTAGGCCAGGTCTTCCCTGGACTGGAAACAAGCATCCTGGGACCAGTTTTGGGGTTTCACCCCTCATCAGCCAGGCTAGATTGAATTCAGTGGCATGGGAAGCACGGGACCCACGTCTGGGCATGCCCTTCCCACTTAGGGCGACAAAGCAAAAACAACAAGTGATGGACGGAATGCTGAACATTCTCAAACATTCACCCCAGTACAATGATCTGGGCCTAAATCCATCGTTTTCTTTGCTGCCCATGCCATTCCAGTTTGGACCCAGCCATATGCAAATCAGTCTTGACCCTGTTCCCCATGGGAACAGTCCAGCCCGAACTGCTAGGCCAGGTCTTCCCTGGACTGGAAACAAGCATCCTGGGACCAGTTTTGGGGTTTCACCCCTCATCAGCCAGGCTAGATTGAATTCAGTGGCATGGGAAGCACGGGACCCACGTCTGGGCATACCCTTCCCACTTAGGGCGACAAAGCAAAAACAACAAGTGATGGACGGAATGCTGAACATTGTCAAACATTCACCCCAGTACAATGATCTATGCCTAAATCCATCGTTGTTTTGCTGCCCATGCCATTCCAGTTTGGACCCAGCCATATGCAAATCAGTCTTGACCCTGTTCCCCATGGGAAGAGTCCAGCCCGAACTGCTAGGCCAGGTCTTCCTTGGACTGGAAACAAGCATCCTGAGACCGGTTTTGGGGTTTCACCCCTCATCAGCCAGGCTAGCTTGAATCCAGTGGCATGACATCTTAAATTGGGATCCAACACAAGGGGTTACGGAAATGCTTTTGACATGCTGGGGTTGATGTTTCAGACAGTGCAGAGGGACAGGATTTGGCAATGAGTAGGAGAGAGACAATCACTGGGCTGGGTGACACGATAAACAGTGGTTTGCAGAACAGTGCTCAAGTAAAGTTGTTGCAAGACTGGCAAGTTACAATGCGCAGGACCTTGGTAAATGTGGGCCATGTGGCAGGGACTGGTGCTTCCGGGTCATTTTCCTTGTGAATGTGATCTGTTCCATGTCTTCTTCTTCTGATGTGTGTTTTGCCTGCTTTGTCCTTGTTGTTGTTGGTTGTGAAGGGGGAACACACACCTCAGTGTTAGAAGACGTGGAGTCAGACATCCCGGTCGCAGCTCCCTTTGAAGGTCTTAAGGGCAGTACTGCAGCAAGGAGAGCCTGCTGGTTCTTGAGAATAGCAGCCTCATCACGATGGTAGGCAGCCAGGTCGGCCCTGAGGGAGTCATGATTGCATTCGTGCATGCAGTGGAAGGTTTGGGGTGCGAGGTGTTTTGGCAACTCCCTTACTGCAGTGGAGAATTCCTTGACAGTTTCTTGTAGTCCTTTCAGTATGGATGTTAGGTCTTGCATAGCTGCTGCCTGATCTCCAGATGACATCATGCACGAACGCAGCCCCTCGAGGCTGGCTGCCATAGTTTGCATCCCCACCCGCACCTCCTTGGCCAGCTCCTGCTGTACCCCAACTACAGTTCTCTCAAAGCTGGTGCCAGTGTCGTCAGAGTCCTCAGCTGTATTGGAGCTCGCAGGTCTTACAATTGGGGTAGTGGGTGGATCCTCTGCGAGGGCTGCTTGTTCTGTGCTCCTCCTTGTGACTAAAGGTGGGGTCTGGAGGGTGTCAAGGACCTTTTGGATAGTCTCCTGGGGAATGTTTATCGCCTCGTCATCCATGTCATCAGGGAAATCTGGGACAGGCATATCGGCCGGAGATCCATCTTCCTCTGCAATGAAACAGGGTACAATTAGTGTGTCTGTGTTGTGGCAATTTTGATGTGACGTGCCTGCCTTTTGATGAATTCACTTTGTGATCATGTTTTGTGTTCATTTCTCCAGTCCTTCAGATGGGCATTCTTCCAGGCCTATGGCCCACCTGTGTGTCACATGTATGTTATTGAGTTATCAGACTTGTCAGCCTCATTGCCTCTAGGTGTTGGTTTATGCCAAATAGAGAATTGCCACCTTCTTGTCCTACTCAACCCTCCGTGTACATCCATTCTCATGGTGAGACCTTTCACTGGCTGTGGGTGTACTGATGGCCCTGGCAGCACACTTAACAATCTGGACCTGCCCCAATCTCTGATCTGTCACATCCACTTAAATGTAATTGACATGTGGCATATCCTATGCATGGCAATGTTATGATCCGATATGGATGTTGACATTGGTAATGTGTCCTGCTGATGTTGGGGAATGTGTGTTACATTGGATTGTCCTGATAATCGTATCAGTGTCCTATTTCCTCCTCTGACTGTGCGGGTGTTTTTCAGTGACCACTTACATGTGTCCCCTCCTCAATGCTGTTGTCTGAGCAGTATGACATTTGGGATGTTGCATTGTTACCCAGGCACAGGATGGACCCTGACATATGCAGCATGGGTGTATCCTTAGTGCTGTGTAGCTCCTATTGTTATTTACACTGGCTGATGTTTGCAACAACTATGGGCATTGACATTTGAGAGTACTGGGGCCTTTGTCTTGTTTCTGGGGATTGTTGCAGTTGTCATCCTCACCCCCTAATTTAGGTGTGTATGATCCATGGGGAGGTTACTGCCATCGGCTACTTGAGCTGCACACAGAGCAGAGGTGGTAGTGGCAACTGTTGTCGCAGTTACATTCCAGTTGTCCGTATGGCTAGAGGTTGTTAATAGGGCCCTATTTAATGTAGGGGGTATGTTGGCTGACGTGTGCCGGGATGTCAGTTTGACGTAGTGGCCTTCCCTCCTTGCGTGGCTTTCCCTTTGCTCCATTGTTGGCATGACAGCATGCCCCCATGGGACTGTTGTTGGTGTTGTGTAATGGTGTGCCCCAGGTCTTCTCAGAACGGGCCATGCCCCCCTGCCGTGCCCCTTTACCCATGCCACTCCATGTATTAGATGACTTCCATGCATTTAGTGGTCGACATCCCCCCCCGGTTGTAGATGACATTAGTGAATTTTAGTTCCCCATGCGACTTACCCTGCATGTGCGTTGTCTCCTGGTAGTCTGCGCTGTCCTGTCCTTGAATCTCTGTGACGATCTCCTCAGGGATGACGGCTGTGACCATCTCCTCCATGTGGTCGAGGGCCTCCTGGTATGCTGAACTCCCCCCTCCAGTCTGCAGTGCTGCCTTCCTGTTCCTGGCCATCTTTTCTTTGGTCCTGCACTTGCAGTCATGCCAGCGTTTCTTGCACTCGATGACTGTTCTGTGTACTTCTGCCACACTGTTAATCTTGTCGACAATTTGTTGCCAAATGGCCTCTCTCCTACTGATTGGCAACTTTGATGTGACAAACAGTTGGTGCTGGTGTTCCGTCACCTCTTTAACCAGAATTTTCTGCTCCTCTGCACTAAAGCGACACTTTCTTTTCTTCTTAAAAGTGTCCTGGTTCTTGTGTGGGTCCTCCTGGCTGGTTCCTGGTCTGCTGTCATCTTCCTGGGGTCTGTAGTGGCATCTGGGATCCATTTTGGCTCTCCACTGGTGAAATGGCAGTGTTCGCTGGTTTTTTTTACGCTATTGCATCAAAAACAAACGGCGCATATCCGGTTTGCGGTGTCGTAAATCGACCCACAGTCATTTCCGCCGCGTTAACGTCGTTTTCCTTTACGACTTGACGCCGCAGTGTGCGTAAAAGATAATGACTCCCACCTGTTGTTTGCGCCGCCGTGCGTCAAAGTATAAATATGACACCCGCACAGCGCAACCCAAAATGGCGTTAGCCGGCGGTAATATTTTTGACGCAAAACTGCGCCGGCGCAGTTTTGCGTCAAAAAGTATAAATATGGGCCTAGATTTTTCAAATGGCACCAACCTAACTCAGACAGAAAACTTATGAGCCTTCCTTGAACAACTAAACATTTCCCTACTCCCAAGCAAATACCTTGAAGGTCCTTGGGTTCTGTTTAAGACTTGTTAGCAGTATCGGGGTGCTGAAACTTTAGTGGATGCATCCTTTACACATATTACCATAAACAAAAGTTTGAATTTGTATGATAATGTTCTATTCCAAGAGGGCTAGAAGACTTTTTTCAAGGACACTATTTTATCTCAAGAATTTTTTCCCCACAACGTATTCTTGAGATTTGAACAGGTAAAGTCATAGAGGGAGGGAATTGAACGTTAAGGGCATTGTGGTCAGATGAGCTCAATGTATGCGCCAACACTTATAAGAATATGAAATGCCACAATAAAATAAAGATAATGTTTGATCTTTTTACCACCCATGCTTGATTATAACATACGAATGCTAAAAGTGAATCACGATTTGGTCAAGTGAGGAAGCTAGGATTGAAACTCTGGCCTTTCTATGTCTCATAATTCAGACTAGATATAATAAAAGTCCTGATTTAATGATTTCAAGGTTCTTCTAAAATGTTCTTCTCCATCAACGTGCCTCAACAGTTTCTAGCAAGAACACTTTTCAGAAGAGATCCTTCATATGACACAAACATGAAGCAAACACAAGACTGGAGGTATACCATTCAGAGAGAAAACAGCACATGCAGAAGGAGTTCTTTATTGGTAGGAATTGTCAGAGTTCAGTTTGGCCGTACAATCCTGTTGGCAAAAAGCTTGGCTTGTTCTTCAGTGGCTCCTGGCTTCAGCTGTTTCAAGCACTGCAGCAGAACTCCATTTGGCTGCCTCCAATAGACTAGACACTTGCTACTTCATCTAAATAAAGAAAACAGAGTTAAATAACCAGTGGATTTTTTTTTCTTCAGCAGGTGGGAAACTTCCACACAACAGCGACATCCCTTTGTCAGTTATTTTATCAGGACTGTTATAAATGGGGGTTCTGGTTGGCAAGGTTAGGCACCTAAGCCGGGCAGAACTCACCACTCTTGTCAGGGTAAGGGAGCTACACACCCAAGATAACTCCTGCTCACCCCCTTGGTAGCTTGGCACGAGCAGTCAGGCTTATTCCAGAGGCAAAGTAGAAAGCGTTTGCGCAACACATACACACCTGTGACACAATAACTGCACCACAGAAGAGGCTCCACACAAAGTTATATAAAAACCTACTGTATTGTATATAAATCATAGACCAAACATAACACATCATAAATTACTTTGCCTACTAGGCAATTGTCGAACCATCTCAATTAGTTTAATTAGACAAATCTTGCAAGTTGCACACATCATGAAAAACACCCACCCTGTACATACAAGCCATACAAGGCAGATCCTGAAATACGGTTGTAATCCTGACAAGGCAAAAACGACACAGATCATAACATCAGATCATGAAATGTAGCAGTTAAGCTAGGGAGAGAAAATACATGAATCACCAAACATCCCTGTAGTACATAAGTAACCACTATGGTCATAACACCTCATCAGTAATACCTAAATTACAAATTACCATCATAAATACACAGATCTAATGCCCCTGCACCTCTATTATATGTCAGGCAGTAATGTGAGCACCAACCATCGGTTACAGGAACCCCTGCACACTTACTACAATGAATACGGTAATACAAGGCAGAATCGGCAAGATCGTGATCTTTGTTGAGGATTCCTTCTGTCCTACCACCTGATTTGTGAATGCCCCTAAAGGTTTGTGCAAACAACACACACCACCCACGTTGGCAGGGAGACCTCACTGGGTCCCCTGCATTTGGAATTATCAAAGGTTACTGTGGCCGCTGCGGGCTCTCCCACTAGGGAAGTTATGGTACTCCAAATCACCCTCTTGGCTCTTGGTTCTCGCCAGAGACCTCGCCGGGTCCCTCCTCCCTAAAGATGGCTCCATAGCAGTTGCCCGCAAGAGCCCAGTGCAGCTGTCTCAGGAAATGAAATACTCATCACCAAGGATCTCCTCTTTGTGGGACGGACGCCCCCTCTGCATAGCTCACCACTTCTTTCCCTACACTGCGGGATTCCCTTGGTAGTGGAGACCAATGCAGGCGATATCCCAAAGTGGGTGCTGGGTCCGCGCACGCTGGCCACCCCAGAATGCCCTAACACCAAAAGGGATGCCTGCTTCTGCCACCGGGGCACCAGGTCATGCATGCTTCTTCTGCGCTTATTGCCTGCAGCCGCTGCTATATTCCTTATTCTTCCCGGCCACTCCTCACAGGCGGGAACAACTTGGCACTCTCTGCGTCGCTTCAGAAGAGCACAAAGCCACAGGGGAAAACAGTAGCGCTCACCACCCACTTCCTGCAGTTTGAGAGCAGCGATGACCTCATGCTAATCTTTTGGAATCAGACAAGGCAGGAGAAAACCGGAGTGCACACCACGCACTTCTTTCTTGGCACTGGTCGGGACCAACAGGGGGAGAATCCTCCAGCTTCCAAACCAACAGGGGTGGGAGGAAAGCAGACAACCAACCCCTGGAAAACAACTGAGGAGCACGAAATCAGGGAACCAGCAGCAGGCCAGCACATCAGGGTCCTTGAAGCAATGTGACAGTTCTTATTGTGACCCAGCAAGTCACAGGTCAGTACAACACACAAGTCAGTAGAATAGCAGTTCCTCCTGGCAGCATAACAGTTCCTTCTGGCAATGTGCAGTCTGTAGAGCCAGCAGCATCTGGTTACAAGTCCACACAGTGTCTAAAAACAGGGGTCACAGCCCAAGTACTTGTATTTGATCTAGGGGCAAATTCAAAAGAATCCTAGAAGTGCACAACACCCCCTTTGGCCCCAGCCATGGCTCTAGACATCAGTAGGGAGAGAACAATACCTGTTTTTTTGTGAGGGCAGGACGCAGCCTATACAAATGTAAGTGCTCCCCTCTCTAAGACTAGGAAGACTATTCAGTATGCAGATGTAATCCTGTCACACCTCCACCCTCCCTGTGTGATGGCTGTCTGCAAAGTATGCACATAGCCCAGCTGTCACTCTACCTTAGAAAGACATGGATTGTAGCCAGGCTGAAAAGTAGGCCTGAATGGAGTTCGTGTAGAGAGCTATGCGGAGCTATGCGGAGTCAGGAAGAAACTCCGTCACGCTATGTGGAGTTCCACTAGTGAGCGGAGTTTTTTGCCACACCTGTTCACGTGACGTTTAAGGTCACTGGCAACTCGAAGTTGTACCTCGCGTTGGAATTCTCACGCTAGCGGCACCACGCTGTTCGCATGGGCGCAGCCATCCTGTTTTTTTTGCTTGTTATGGGGCCTAGTTTATATCCTCTCTATATCTCTCCCATCCCCCACCTTTAAAACATATTTTCCCTTAGTTTATTTTTATTAAATTACCTTTTTTCTCTCTCTTTTTATATTTTAACTTGTCTCCTAATTTTTTTGTGACTTTTTCACTTATTTTTTTTCTTTTGGTTTTTTTCCCTTCCCTTTTCCTTCCTTATCTCTCCCCCCAAGTCCCCAGCGCCATGGCACAGCAGGGGAGTGGCAGCATCAGGTCCCAATCTGTCAGCCGCCTTCCTTGCGGACGGCGGCAACTTCAAGGGGTGCAGCCTTGCGGCATATTTTTTTAGGTGCAGGTGACTGCCTTAGTGTTCCTTGTGCAGCTCCTCCTCCCTTCCAGCTTGTCAGCAGGCGGCAGGCCCTATTCTGGGTATGGCCTCCGGGAGCACCAGCAGCACTGGGAAAGGGTGCGCCAGGCTGTGAGCTGCAGCTGTGGGGCCAGGCGCTCCCAGCAACAGCTGACGCACAGTCGGGCCGAAATTCTCGATCGGGAGACAGACATGCTCAGTTTTGCATGCATCCAATCTAATGCATTGAGAGATTGAGAATGAGATGAGAACTGTGAAAATTATTAGTAATTCTAAAATGTAGTTTAGGATATTAGTAATAGGGTTAGGAAATTAGAAATAGGAGGATGGTCCTTGATACTAATATTATTATTATACAGGCCCCCTGAACCTCTGATGTAGAAATGTTACTGTGTTTGCCTTTTCATCTAAAAAAAAAGTAATATTCTTGGAGAAACTATTTAACAACAGTACCACTAATCTTTTCTAAATTGTTTTCTTACATCATCCAGCATCAGGGGCAGCAGGAGGGCTGCTGTTGAGGCGGGCAAGGCAGCTGAAGGTGGTCCCTCCACAGGTGCCGGGGCCGATGGGTCTGCTGGCCCCAGTAAGTGCTCCTGTTGTTGTTAATAATAATATTTATTTCCCTAACTTTTACCACTCTACCCTTAGACTTATTTTCTACCTTTTCACTGTGCCTGTCTTCTATTTTTTTTCCAACTCCATCTCGATTTATCTGTTTTGTAAAATCTTCTTATCACTGCAAATTCCTATTTACTTATTTTCTATACTTCCAGTTTATTTACTTCGAACTGTCTGGCTATGATAGTCTGTCTTTAGCTTCCTTTCTTGTGCTTTGTCAGAGAGCTTTCCCTCTCCGCTTATGTATTATCTTGTGGAGTGGTGGTGAGGCTCAGAGAACACATGTACTGAACACTACATACCCATGTAAGATATTCTACACATGTTTTGTGAGAAGGCATTCTTTTTCTTGCTCCAGCTCAATCATTAAAAAAAACTAAAAAGGGTGTTTTTGTACATGGTCATGTCATTGTTTGTACCCTCCAATTTTGTGTTTGTATTAGTAGTATACTAGCAGTTGATGACCGGGCACCATGGTTGGAAGTATGAGGAGGATGGCCCCATTGCATTAGCCAACCAAGACCATATGTCCTTCATTGACTAATTATTGCACCTTTTTATTTCTCTTGAAAAACTCAGATTCATCAATAGCTAGTTCACCACCTCCATTGCCATTTTTTACTTGAGTACCTGGCATTTAATGCATTTCCAAAAAACAAAATGCCCAACTGATATTTTGATAGAAGAGAATCTGTAAATGAAATATGGTGATGTATTCTTTGGTTGTATTTTGCTATTAGAAAAAAACAATAGGGGGAGGCGTATGTGGCGTTGAAATTGTATAATGTTTTTTCCTAGCCGCACTGACCACAAGTGCCGGGGCCAACAGTGACAGTGCCAGTGTCGACGCATCTGCGGGAGTGGATGAGGGGGAGTCTCTGCAGCAGCAGAGGCGGGCTGTGGTAAGTCCTATGGCTTGCTTATTGACAATTAGTAATATAGTCACGACAAGGGTGTACTAGTGTTGTTGACTCACTCGTCAATAGCCTGCTTTAGTAGATGCAGCGGGAGCTAAGTAAGTATTGGGCTCTTCTATCACAACTCAGCAGACTAAGGTTTATAAAATGAACTTGAACTCTGATGTGTTTTGGAAAATTGAAAAAAGGATGGAAGTAGAATGGATGAGTGAAATATAATATGAGTGAAAGGATGTGTGTGTGGATGAAAGGGTGCATAGTAATAATCATATAGGTGGGTGATGAGGAGGATGATGATAGGATGCATGTGTGGATGAAGGATGGATGAAAGGGTATATGAGTGAAGGATGCCAGCTCAGGTGGATGAAAGGGTATGAGTGAAAGGATTCCATTCCTGGATGGGTGAACGGACTCCCTGTGTGGGTTAGATGGGTGAATGGGTACAAGGATGAATGGGTGGTTATTGTGTAAATGTATGTTGGTGAAAGGTTAGAGAGCCATGTTTGTAATTTGGATAGTTTTAAATGGTGACAGACTGGATGAGAGAATGTAAAGATTAGCTTAAATGTTGTATAACAAAGCCAAGGGTGAAGAAGAATAAGAGTACTAGAAGAAGAAGACATTTGCAATGATGAATAGATAAATGCTTGGAAAGAAGAAACAAGGGAGCTCTTCTAGATAGGGGCATTCTCCTCACCTACTTTACTTGCTTGGAATAGTTTTTATCAAAGGTTTGATGCAAAGGTTTGGATGGTATTTCAGAAAATTCCCTTGACTCACAGTATTTTTAAAGCGAGGCAGGTAATATATATCCCAGCATCCATTAACCATCGACTCCTTCCTCATTATGGCCTTTCACCAGTGCCACCCATGATGACCTAACAGCTGCATGGTTCAGTTCGGCAGAATCAACACTGCAAAGTTGGCTGTGCAATGTGCGTCTGTCAGCTTAAATTAAGTTAATGTGTCAAACACTTTTCAGTGCATGGCAATGCTTAAAAAAGGTTTGTTTCCCTTTCCTCCCAGTGCCCACTGTGTCAGTCACTCCCTCGTACTTCACTCCATTAATCTTTCTTAAGTTCTGTCCCACACTTGTGAATAATTTGAAAAAGCCAATCTTTGGTTGTACACATTTTTCAAGCCATGTGCTAAATATAATTCATTATGACTTCCATAGTGGATTTGCTTCTCTTCTAATTTTCCCTTTCAACATTTGACAACCACAGTGAGTCACACTACTAGCCAGACCTTAGGCACATGATGATGAGGAACTGATTGATCTGGAAAGTGTGAACTCTCCCCACCCATCCTAATCCACTCTACCTTACCCTGCAGTTTAGTACGTTAAGAAGATTCCTTTCCTTACTGCAAAGCAAATGTATTTTTTCTGGAAAAAAAGTAGTTATTACAATGTGTGGTGGAGGAGGGGCATGGGGACAGTGGGTAAAGTGGTCCATAAGTAAGTGCCTTGATTTTCCTGAATGGGAAAGTCTGTGATGATGCGAATGCGCCACATACAATCTAAAACCCATTCCTTAATCCTTTTCCTGTACTGCACTGCATCGCTTCTTCCGCGGCCTACTTATGGCAGACAGGATGGCTGCATGATTGATTATAATATGTGGTGTGTTTCATTCTTATTATCGGCCTTGTAGTCCAGGTACAAAGAAGAACAGGGCCATTGGAATAAAATAATTTTCTAGTACAGCTGTCCCAGCTGCAGACAGTAACGAGTAAGACTATGGCACCAGCTGAGCTGGCAATGCCACCATTAATTTAGCACAACAGTAGAGAGAAGAATACTTGTACTCCATAGTGCATTTAATGGCTGTGATCACCTTAAAATTGAATGGCCTGAGGTGACCACCAAATGTACTGCTACTGTGCCACTACACTACATGATTTTAAACAAGTGCTTTGCTCAGAGGACTGTTTACAATTTCTCTTTTTTCTTTCTTGAAATAGCTATTCCTGCTGTTTCACTATCTGGTCAGGAAACAGCAGCCCGGCTGCAACGGACAAAGCTGCAGGCCATATGGGCCGAGTACCAGCAGCTGGTGGTCCTCGAGGAAGAGGAGGAGGAGGTGGCAGGAGCAGTCGCTGCTGCTGGTACTCAGAGCCCCAAGCGAGGCCCCAGTGCCTCCAACCCAGCAATACCTATGCCGCAGTGCCAGGGCAGCCGCCTGCCGTATTATCCTTGCTTCCGCCCCTCAGAGACCATCTTCTAACGCCGCTTCCTGCGGAGGCTGGCGCAGTTAGAGGCCCATCAGGCATGTGTGGAGGGGCTCCTCAGGAGAATCCTGGCCCGCCTTTAGTGCCCTCCTCTGCCCCTTTTTTAGCCTTTTATTTTGGTGGCTGGGACTTGTTGTGGTTGGAGAGGGTGGGAATGGGTTTGTGAAGGACTATTCTTTTTTTAACATTGGACAATTGGACATTTTCTGTTTTGAATATTGTTTGGGGAAAGGCACGTTTCTTTGGGGAAAGATATGGGCAAATTGTGGGTGGAAGGGGTAGGTACTTATTTATTATTTTTGTTAGGAATGAGGTTAAATAAATAGTTATTTACAGTTCTTTTTGCCTAAAATCTTTTTTTGTGGTGTTTTACTTCACACCGCTGCCTTTAAGCAGCGTGTTTTCCAAATCTACTGATAGTGTATTCATTTTAGCGCAGCTAAAATCTGCTGATAGTGAATAACAATTATTTATGTAATTAGGTAACCTTGTCTCAATACTCTTCGAGTCTCTGCGGTGCATTCTTCAACATTTGACCTACATGAGTGATGAGTGGAGTGGAGAGATGTGCCATTGACAATTATATTGCCTAAACTAAAGGTACAACAATGCTCCATAATTATCTTACCTGAATGGATGAAGACAGGGCTGCATGGTTTCTCAAGGCAACATGGTGGTAGTAGTAGTACCATGCTAGCGCACTAACAGTGAAGGCATCGGAAGCGGGTCCCACTCCACCTAGGTGAACTGAAATGAAGATCCTGCAAACTGAGTGGAGGTTGCTTCTACCACAGTCGCTCCACCAAGTGTGAGATTAGTCAATGGTGTAATTTGTGAAGTAACACATCAATCAATCGCACAGCCCGGTGGAAGAGGGTTAGGGATTTGATGAATGAATAGGAAAAGGGATTTTGGGAAAGGTGTGACAAAAAAAGAAACACAACACAAACATAATATTCACCTGGGAAATGATCAGCAGCTTGTTGTGGGAGGAATAGAAAAACATGAATATGACAAGGATAACTTAACATTCTGCAAGCCCCAGTGCGACCCAAGTTGTATACATCTAAAAACTTTCGGTCAGCTATGTTTGCAAAATAATACATATAATAATTAATCTTGGGGTGATAACACACACAGTTCTAAAAAAAAGAATATTCAAAGAAAAATTGTAGTAGTCTGTATTGCCAAATTGGGTGGTGTAGCTGCAATCTTCTGGGATTGCCCCGTCAATCTTCTTGGGTGCCTGCATGAAGTGGTCCAATAAGGTAAGCATGAGTGTTATGGTGCAGGAGAAGAGAAGGCCTGTGGATTGTAAAACAGAAATGATTATCATCATGATATTAGAATAAATCAATCAATCAATCAAAAAATGTATAGAGCGCGCTACTCACATGTGAGGGTCTCAAGGCACTGGTGGCGGGGGGAGGAGGGGTTACTGTTCGAACAGCCATGTCTTGAGGTTTTTTCTGAAGAGCAGGAGGTCCTGAGTCTTGCGGAGGCTGGTGAGGAGGGAGTTCCAGGCCTTGGGGGCGAGGTAGGAGAATGATCTGCCTCCGGTGGTGGTGCGTTGGATGCGGGGGACTGTGGCGAGTGCGAGGTTGGCGGAGCGGAGGTGGGGAGTGGGAGTGTGGAAGTTCACTCTTTCATTGAGGTAGGTAGGTCTGGTGTTGTGGAGGGATTTGTGTGCGTGGATGAGGATTTTGAAGGTGATCCTCTTGTCGATAGGGAGCCAGTGAAGGGATCTGAGGTGTGACGAAATGTGTTCATGTCGTGGGAGGTCCAGGATGAGGCGGGCGGCTGTGTTCTGTATTCTCTGGAGTTTGCGTTTGAGCTTGAGTGTGGTGCCGGCGTTTAGGGCGTTTCCGTAGTCCAGCCTGATGATGATGAGTGCGTGGGTGATGGTCTTTCTGGTCTCTATGGGAATCCATTTGAAGGTTTTTCACAGAATAAAGAAGTATGGAATGGAAGGTAAGCTTCATGAGGAGTAGTATACCAAGAAGACTCAGAGGTGGCAGAGCAAGAGCAAAGACCTTTGCCATCATCCAGCAACAATCAAAGACAAGTGTCAGCATTTATCGGGAAGATCTAACTCGCAAATGTCATGCTCATCATAACATTTAGCCTAGAGCACTGCAAAATGTGACATTATCATCGATAACATGTCTGTATTCTCCAGTTTCCTACAACATGCCCCCACCCAACCACATATTTTCAAGTTTGAACCAGCTAGCAGACACACACAGCAGCACTGCATTTCCCAAATCAAGTAATTGACACACCTCTCACCACCAGTGCGCAGAATGGAATAGACCTCTTGCATCACCCCTGTTGATTTCCATGAAGTTCATAACTTCCTTCTTCTGGCAGTTGTTTAAGTTGTTAAATCATGCTCTGATTCCTTCCAACATACTCCAGTCCAGACTCTGATTAACAATTATTATGTCCAACTCCATACCAACTGCTCCCGAGAGTCACAGTCTCACGACCCTATTGAGATAGAGCGACCAATAACTGTTTAACAACCAGAGAAACATTGAGTATTTTTAATTTTCTTGACTAGATTTGTGTTTGTTAGCTAAATGAACTGGTCGGGTCTTCATTGACAAATGTGAACCAGAAAGCAGAGCATCAGGAAACAAAGCAGTGTGAAAATGCCAGCAAACATATTTCCGTAAGTGTAAAAAGGGAAGGGGAAAAAATCACCTTGAAGAAAAAAATGATCACCAATTATTATTTTTATGCCAACAACATTTTAAATCGATCACGATGGAAACACAAGCCAGTGTAATATATTTAAATGATACAAACACCCACTATCACTATCCGCCACCACTACACATGATGAGTCACACAAACCATCTCAATTATCAGCATTGAAACAAGTATCCGTCCTATCAATCATTGAGGCATATATAGCATTACTTACCAGTTCCAATCAAGCATAGTGTCACATTGCTGATCCTCTTCCATTCAGGAAACAAAAAACACATTGGCCAATAAGTTGAAAATCAAATGTCTGGGGCAGTCCTGCCAGGGAACAAACGAAAGCATAGGCACAAAATGGAGGCAGGCATTGTCTTGCTAATCTTCTTGAAGTGATTTTGGTGGGTTTGGGGGCTTCTTCAATGCACACTGGTCCATCTAGAATTCGGCCATACATGTGCCTAAAACAGTTGCGGTTCATTAGTCATTTAGACAGAAACTAACAATATACAATAATAAGGTTCCCATAGCTAGATATGTTTTTTCTCAAAGCGGTTCATAGTAGAAAGTAGAAAGCTCTGTGGTGCCCCAGGTCTAGTCAGGGAAGCAGAGTTGGTTCTCAGACTTAGGTGGTTCACCCAACAGTTGGTCAGCTAACACACTACCATGACCTGAGTATGACCAATCATCACCCTCATCCACCTCCTGTTGTACTTCAGGTATGCTGTAATTTGGTGGTATAAAGTGCTGATTCATTTTGATCATGCAGCTGAAGAGATGTCTGTGTGGTCGTGAGTGTGGTCACGCGTCACGTCGAGCACAGGCCTTCTGTCTGGCAGTACTGTGGGTGATGTCTCTTTATCTTCATGCACCTAAAATAAACATGCAAGAAGGATCAGTGAATCGTGGCATTGTTGTTGCAGTCGCATTAGTAGTAGGAACAAACAATATCATAGAATGGTTACTTAAATAAACCTATAATAATTATGAAAAATGTATCCATTCATAAAAACAACACACCAACATTAATTTTCATTAGCATGCATAGTCATGAAGGATAAGAAAGAGCAACAACTACAACATACAGAATGTAACTGTTAGCATCATCTGTCTGCACCAAGTTGACATGTGGCACTCAGGGAGGTGCTAGTGACAAATGGAATAATAATAATCCTTGAATAATCTAATGATAAGTAATGTAGTGCAACTGTACGCCTATGGCAGACATGGGACTAATGGGGAAAATTGGGGGAAAAAATTGATTTAAAAAAATGTAATTTCTTTTTTAATCGAAAAGCAAGAAAAAATGTTTACAAAAAATAAATATTATTATTATTAGACTGATATTATAACATTAAATAAAATAAAGGTTGTGAAAAAATTTAGAAGAAAAGGATAAAAATTTAAAATAGATGACAATTGCAAATGTACAAGGGGAAGGGGACTAGCATGAAAACTATAGGGATTTGGGAGGCAAGGAGTGTTGGAGGTGAAAAATGCAAAACAAAAGTATATAATAAAATATAAACAAATGCTCATACAGTACATTTAGTAATAAGCGTCATTGACCTATTAGGCCTAAATAAACCCACAAAATGTCCACCAGCCACATTTAAAAAAAACAACCAGCAAGGAGGTATGGCCACCACCACAAAGAAGAACACATGCAGCTCGAAAGAACACTGGGTGCCTACACAAAATGGCCACCAGCCACATGGTCAAACAACAACCAGCAATGAGACACAGCCACCACAACAAGAAGAAAAAATGCAGCCCAAAAGCACACTGGATGCCTACACAAAATGGCCACCAGCCACATGGTCAGACAATAACCAGCAAGGAGGCGTGGCCACCACAATAAAAAAGAACATATGCTATGCAGCCCGAAAGCACACTGGCTGCCTACACAAAATGGCCACCAGCCACATGGTCAAACAACAACCAGCAAGGAGGCATGGCCACCACAACAAAGAATACATGCAGCCTGAAAGCTCATAGGCTGCCTACACAAAATGGCCGCCAGCCACGTGGTCAAACAACAACCAGCAAGGAGGCACAGCTACCACAACAAAGACGAGCACATGCAGCCCGAAAGCACACTGGCTGGCTATACAAAATGGCCATCAGCCACATGTCAAACAACAACCAGCAAGGAGGTATGGCCACCACAACAAAGAAAAACACATGCAGGGCCACTGGCTGCTTAAACAAAATGGCCACCAGCCACATTAAACAACAAGCAGGATGAATGGAAAACAAAAAAACACATATATGTATAGGACTATAATTTTGACCACACAAAAAGGGCCCCTGACCACATGGCATGGGGAACAAAGACAATTGGTGGCCTATGACAAACACTCTCATGCATTGACCACACAAAGAAGGCATTGGTACAGGAGAAAAAAAAAACATTAAGTCAGTATTAGTAATTCCAAAAACTAAAATGAAAGGGACTAGAAAACGTTACAACAACAGCACACATCATTTAAAGGCATGCATTAAGTACTGTATAACCCCCGTACACTGTTTGCACAACATTTTGTTACTTTTAATCCATTGCCATCCATACTGTTTCAGTTCCAAAGACACCACAGTTGTTTTTCATCATGGACCCATGACTAGTACTGGGCCTATGGCTGGAAGGCCTATTACATTACGTTAGCCACTTAACATTAACATTCAATTTAATGAATATTGCAAATTTACAAAACAAAACAGAGCAAATGTCTTACACTGTTAAACATTTTTACTTTGTAGAACAAAAACGACAAATAAAAATATAACTAGGCCACAAATGCAAGCCACCCACCAACATAAATTAAAAAAAAACAATGAAAGTACTGATAAACCCTGGGGCATGCCCCCATCTAATAAACTAGTTGTACAATCCCCTTATACAAGTGTTTTTAACTTACTTATGAAAACTCAAATACAACAGACCTTAACTCCAATGATATATCCAGGAGACAAAAAAGTGTTCCATCCAGCTCAAAATCTAAGTGAAAAGTGACCAGAAGATGAACAAAGCAGTGGGAGGAGCCTGCTGGACAGGAACAGGAAGTTGGAGTCTCTGGGGCACTTCCTGTTAGGAAAAAAATTTGCTTCCCACACAACAATATCAACGCGAACGGTCAATTAGAGAAGATTGTTCACTTGAAGTTGTAGTTTTGAGCTGCTTCGCCAGGTTGCAGCCTCAGTCAGTCGCGCTCACTCGCACTCTCCTACGTCAAAAAAGATGCACTGGAAGTCAATGGTGTGGCGCTAACTCTTGTGAGAAGGTAAAAAATCTCGTTTGTGATCACAAGAGAGTGGAAGTCTTTCATCTCACATCTGGCACGGATAATGACAGAGAGATGGCTCGGCCCTTACTGTTCAAAGTGTTAGCTGCCTCAAAGGTAGGGTCTAGTTGCTCTCCCGGGAGCAACATATCAAGCCAGGATTGCTAGTAGTGAAGATGGAGTTAATACTGGGTGGTAGGGTCGGATTGGGAAGGAGGGCAGTCGGGCATGGGACGATGGGCCGGCGCCTAAGAATCACCTGTGGGCTGGATCTTTTTAAGCCCTCAGTCAGCCAGCCCACAGAGCCTTGCTATCGTTGCCAGCCTCCACAATGGCACTGGAATGTGAGGCAGGCTGGCTGTCAGGGCAGTGGCTTGCATCACTAAGCCTGCCGTCGCAGAATTGAGCTTGGTCCCTGTGGGGCTGCCAAAACCCCAAAAGCAGTGTTCCTCACCTGTCAGGCTCTCAACAGAGGCTGGGACAGAAAGAGCAAAGCAGCCGTGCTGGGGTGGGGAAGGGGGGGTAGTGGCACGTGGTATGCCCTTTAGACCATATTCACTTCAGCCCCCATTGCACCCCCACTTCTGTAGCCACTCCAGAATCTTTGCTCTTTGCTTTTTTCCTCCTTTGCCAGGCCACAACCCTGAGGCTATAGTGGGCTGGGGAGGGGGTGAGTGGGAAGCAGCCTCCCTGGGGGCCAGTTGTTGCTCTGGCTGTAGGGTCATTCTCACTTCACCCCTATTGGGCCTGGCCCAGCCCAAAAGCAGTGTCATTTCCCTGGCCCCTCCCCCACCGGGCCTTCACATCACATTCAGGCCTTGGTGGATGGGGAGGAAGGGCGTAAGCAGGGGCTTTGCTGGGGGCGAGATGTTGCCACCGCAGCTCCAGTGTCTTTCAGGGTTTAGGTGGGGGGGAGTGTGAGTCTGGGGACACTGGTGTGTTTTGCATAGGCCTAGCTGTTGTGAGACCACCTTGACCAGGGCTGCCAACTTTGGAACTTGGGAACAAAGTCCCAGCGTTAGCTCAGCATCCTGTGATTCTGGGCAAATCACTTAATCTCCTGAGGCCTAAAATAAAAACGAATTTGATCTCCTGTAATGCAGCTGGTGCTCATGTAAATCACTCCAATGCTCTTGGGATAAATTCATATATAAAACTATTAAAAAAAAAAAAGCTATCTGCCATTGTTCATGTTTTACAATTCGGCAAAGGCAGTAGCATGATAATTAACCGCTTCGCTGCCAGGCCTTTTCCCCCTCCTGTGCCAGGCCTTTTTTTGCCTATTTGGGGCAGTTCGCGCTTAGGCCCTCATAACTTTTTGTCCACATAAGCTAACCAAGCCAAATTTGCGTCCTTTTTTTCCAACATCCTAGGGATTCTAGAGGTACCCAGACTTTGTGGGTTCCCTTGAAGGAGGCCAAGAAATTGGCCAAAATACAGTGAAAATTTCGTTTTTTTTAAAAAAAATGGAAAAAGTGGCTGCAGAAGAAGGCTTGTGGATTTCCCCCTGAAAATGGCATCAACAAAGGGTTTGTAGTGCTAAACTCAGCAGCTTCCTAGCTTTCAGGAACAGGCAGACTTGAATCAGAAAACCCAATTTTTCAACACAATTTTGGCATTTTACTGGGGCATACCCCATTTTTGCAATGTTTTGTGCTTTCAGCCTCCTTCCAGTCAGTGACAGGAATGGGCATGAAACCAATGCTGGATCCCAGAAACCTAACCATTTCTGAAAAGTAGAGAAAATTCTGAATTCAGCAAGGGGTCATTTGTGTAGATCCTACAAGGGTTTCCTACAGAAAATAACAGCTGATATAGAAAAATATTGAAATTGAGGTGAAAAAAACATCAATTTTTCTCTACGTTTTACTCTGTAACTTTTCCCTGCAATGTCAGATTATGGAAAGCAATATACCGTTACGTCTGGTGGACTCCTCTGGTTGCGGGGATATATAGGGCTTGTAGGTTCATCAAGAACCCGAGGAACCCAGAGCCAATAAATGAGCTGCACCCTGCAGTGCATTTTCATTCTATACCGGGTATACAGCAATTCATTTGCTGAAATATAAAGAGTAAAAAATTGCTATCAAGAAAATCTTTGCATTTCCAAAAAGGGCACACGATAAGGTGCTGAGGAGCAGTGGTTATTTGCACATCTCTGAATTCCGGGGTGACCATACAAGCATGTGAATTATAGGGAATTTCTCAAATAGATGTCTTTTTTACACACTCTCCTATATTTGGAAGGAAAAAATGTAGAGAAAGACAAGGGGCAATAGCACTTGTTTTGCTAATCTATGTTCCAAGGAGGGGTGACTTGCGGGGCTCGGACCAGGTTCTGTTACCCAGAATCCTTTGCAAACCTCAAAATTTGGCTAAAAAAACACATGTTCCTCACATTTCTGTGGCAGAAAGTTCTGGAATCTGAGAGGAGCTACAAATTTCCTTCCACCCAGCGTTCCCCCAAGTCTCCCGATAAAAATGATACCTCACTTGCGTGGGTAGGCCTAGCGCCGGCGACAGGAAACACCCCAAAGCGCAACGTGGACACATCCTACATTTTGGAAAAAAACAGAGGTGTTTTTTGCGAAGTGCCTACCTGTAGATTTTGGCCTCTAGCTCAGCCGGCACCTAGGGAAACCTACCAAACCTGTACATTTCTGAAAACTAGAGACCTAGGGGAATCCAAGGAGGGGTGACTTGCGGGGCTCGGACCAGGTTCTGTTACCCAGAATCCTTTGCAAACCTCAAAATTTGGCTAAAAAAACACATGTTCCTCACATTTCTGTGGCAGAAAGTTCTGGAATCTGAGAGGAGCTACAAATTTCCTTCCACCCAGCGTTCCCCCAAGTCTCCCGATAAAAATGATACCTCACTTGCGTGGGTAGGCCTAGCGCCGGCGACAGGAAACACCCCAAAGCGCAACGTGGACACATCCTAAATTTTGGAAAAAAACAGAGGTGTTTTTTGCGAAGTGCCTACCTGTAGATTTTGGCCTCTAGCTCAGCCGGCACCTAGGGAAACCTACCAAACCTGTGCATTTCTGAAAACTAGAGACCTAGGGGAATCCAAGGAGGGGTGACTTGCAGGGCTCGGACCAGGTTCTGTTACCCAGAATCCTTGGCAAACCTCAAAATTTGGCTAAAAAAACACATGTTCCTCACATTTCTGTGGCAGAAAGTTCTGGAATCTGAGAGGAGCTACAAATTTCCTTCCACCCAGCGTTCCCACAAGTCTCCCGATAAAAATGATACCTCACTTGCGTGGGTAGGCCTAGCGCCGGCGACAGGAAACACCCCAAAGCGCAATGTGGACACATCCTAAATTTTGGAAAAAAAACTGAGGTGTTTTTTGCGAAGTGCCTACCTGTAGATTTTGGCCTGTAGCTCAGCCGGCACCTAGGGAAACCTACAAAACCTGTGCATTTCTGAAAACTAGAGACCTAGGGGAATCCAAGGAGGGGTGACTTGCGGGGCTCGGACCAGGTTCTGTTACCCAGAATCCTTTGCAAACCTCAAAATTTGGCTAAAAAAACACATGTTCCTCACATTTCTGTGGCAGAAAGTTCTGGAATCTGAGAGGAGCTACAAATTTCCTTCCACCCAGCGTTCCCCCAAGTGTCCCGATAAAAATGATACCTCACTTGCGTGGGTAGGCCTAGCGCCGGCGACAGGAAACACCCCAAAGCGCAACGTGGACACATCCTAAATTTTGGAAAAAAACAGAGGTGTTTTTTGCGAAGTGCCTACCTGTAGATTTTGGCCTCTAGCTCAGCCGGCACCTAGGGAAACCTACCAAACCTGTGCATTTCTGAAAACTAGAGACCTAGGGGAATCCAAGGAGGGGTGACTTGCGGGGCTCGGACCAGGTTCTGTTACCCAGAATCCTTTGCAAACCTCAAAATTTGGCTAAAAAAACACATGTTCCTCACATTTCTGTGGCAGAAAGTTCTGGAATCTGAGAGGAGCTACAAATTTCCTTCCACCCAGCGTTCCCCCAAGTCTCCCGATAAAAATGATACCTCACTTGCGTGGGTAGGCCTAGCGCCGGCGACAGGAAACACCCCAAAGCGCAACGTGGACACATCCTAAATTTTGGAAAAAAACAGAGGTGTTTTTTGCGAAGTGCCTACCTGTAGATTTTGGCCTCTAGCTCAGCCGGCACCTAGGGAAACCTACCAAACCTGTGCATTTCTGAAAACTAGAGACCTAGGGGAATCCAAGGAGGGGTGACTTGCGGGGCTCGGACCAGGTTCTGTTACCCAGAATCCTTTGCAAACCTCAAAATTTGGCTAAAAAAACACATGTTCCTCACATTTCTGTGGCAGAAAGTTCTGGAATCTGAGAGGAGCTACAAATTTCCTTCCACCCAGCGTTCCCCCAAGTCTCCCGATAAAAATGATACCTCACTTGCGTGGGTAGGCCTAGCGCCGGCGACAGGAGACACCCCAAAGCGCAACGTGGACACATCCTAAATTTTGGAAAAAAACAGAGGTGTTTTTTGCGAAGTGCCTACCTGTAGATTTTGGCCTCTAGCTCAGCCGGCACCTAGGGAAACCTACCAAACCTGTGCATTTCTGAAAACTAGAGACCTAGGGGAATCCAAGGAGGGGTGACTTGCAGGGCTCGGACCAGGTTCTGTTACCCAGAATCCTTGGCAAACCTCAAAATTTGGCTAAAAAAACACATGTTCCTCACATTTCTGTGGCAGAAAGTTCTGGAATCTGAGAGGAGCTACAAATTTCCTTCCACCCAGCGTTCCCACAAGTCTCCCGATAAAAATGATACCTCACTTGCGTGGGTAGGCCTAGCGCCGGCGACAGGAAACACCCCAAAGCGCAATGTGGACACATCCTAAATTTTGGAAAAAAACTGAGGTGTTTTTTGCGAAGTGCCTACCTGTAGATTTTGGCCTGTAGCTCAGCCGGCACCTAGGGAAACCTACAAAACCTGTGCATTTCTGAAAACTAGAGACCTAGGGGAATCCAAGGAGGGGTGACTTGCGGGGCTCGGACCAGGTTCTGTAACCCAGAATCCTTTGCAAACCTCAAAATTTGGCTAAAAAAACACATGTTCCTCACATTTCTGTGGCAGAAAGTTCTGGAATCTGAGAGGAGCTACAAATTTCCTTCCACCCAGCGTTCCCCCAAGTGTCCCGATAAAAATGATACCTCACTTGCGTGGGTAGGCCTAGCGCCGGCGACAGGAAACACCCCAAAGCGCAACGTGGACACATCCTAAATTTTGGAAAAAAACAGAGGTGTTTTTTGCGAAGTGCCTACCTGTAGATTTTGGCCTCTAGCTCAGCCGGCACCTAGGGAAACCTACCAAACCTGTGCATTTCTGAAAACTAGAGACCTAGGGGAATCCAAGGAGGGGTGACTTGCGGGGCTCGGACCAGGTTCTGTTACCCAGAATCCTTTGCAAACCTCAAAATTTGGCTAAAAAAACACATGTTCCTCACATTTCTGTGGCAGAAAGTTCTGGAATCTGAGAGGAGCTACAAATTTCCTTCCACCCAGCGTTCCCCCAAGTCTCCCGATAAAAATGATACCTCACTTGCGTGGGTAGGCCTAGCGCCGGCGACAGGAAACACCCCAAAGCGCAACGTGGACACATCCTAAATTTTGGAAAAAAACAGAGGTGTTTTTTGCGAAGTGCCTACCTGTAGATTTTGGCCTCTAGCTCAGCCGGCACCTAGGGAAACCTACCAAACCTGTGCATTTCTGAAAACTAGAGACCTAGGGGAATCCAAGGAGGGGTGACTTGCGGGGCTCGGACCAGGTTCTGTTACCCAGAATCCTTTGCAAACCTCAAAATTTGGCTAAAAAAACACATGTTCCTCACATTTCTGTGGCAGAAAGTTCTGGAATCTGAGAGGAGCTACAAATTTCCTTCCACCCAGCGTTCCCCCAAGTCTCCCGATAAAAATGATACCTCACTTGCGTGGGTAGGCCTAGCGCCGGCGACAGGAGACACCCCAAAGCGCAACGTGGACACATCCTAAATTTTGGAAAAAAACAGAGGTGTTTTTTGCGAAGTGCCTACCTGTAGATTTTGGCCTCTAGCTCAGCCGGCACCTAGGGAAACCTACCAAACCTGTACATTTCTGAAAACTAGAGACCTAGGGGAATCCAAGGAGGGGTGACTTGCGGGGCTCGGACCAGGTTCTGTTACCCAGAATCCTTTGCAAACCTCAAAATTTGGCTAAAAAAACACATGTTCCTCACATTTCTGTGGCAGAAAGTTCTGGAATCTGAGAGGAGCTACAAATTTCCTTCCACCCAGCGTTCCCCCAAGTCTCCCGATAAAAATGATACCTCACTTGCGTGGGTAGGCCTAGCGCCTGCGACAGGAAACACCCCAAAGCGCAACGTGGACACATCCAAAATTTTGGGAGAAAACAGTGCCTACCTGTGGATTTTGGCCTGTAGCTCACCCGGCGCCTAGGGAAACCTACCAAACCTGTGCATTTCTGAAAACTAGAGACCTAGGGGAATCCAAGGAGGGGTGACTTGCGGGGCTCGGACCAGGTTCTGTTACCCAGAATCCTTTGCAAACCTCAAAATTTGGCTAAAAAAACACATGTTCCTCACATTTCTGTGGCAGAAAGTTCTGGAATCTGATAGGAGCGACAAATTACCTTCCACCCAGCGTTCCCCCAAGTCTCCCGATAAAAATGATACCTCACTTGTGTGGGTGGGCCAGGTGCCTGCAACAGAATAAGGCCCAAAACCTGAAGGGATAGAAGGGATAGCACAGCAAGTTTATAAGGGCATATTCTTTTATACATCTTTAGACGGACTCTGCTTTGGGGACCCACATAAGTGAGGTGTCATTTTACTTGGGAGACTGAGGGGAAAACTGGGGAGTAGGAATTTTGTGCTGGAGCGGTGATCCTACTAAGAAAAATCAGGAAAATATGCTTTTTTATGCAAATTTTGAGGTTTACAGAGGAGTCTGGGTAAGAAAATGTTGGGGGAGCCACACATGCCACACCTCCCTAGACTCCTTGGGGTGCCTAGTTTTAAAAAGTTTCTGGGTTTTGTAGGTTTCCCTACATGACGGCCGCACCCAGGACCAAAAACATAGGTGGGCCCTCCCCCCCAAACACAGGTATTTTTGGAATATATCACTTTGATGTGTGCACATACGTCCGTGATGTTCCAAACACTAAAATTGTGAAAAGAAACACACTTAGGTTATGTGAAGAAGACCCCTCACCCACCAACCAAGTTGGTGGCATGCTTCATCATCGGGGTCCCACCCGAGGCACCTAGCGTGTCTCAAGTGTGCTGCGACGCCTGATTACAGCGGAGCAGGTTTTGTCATTTGTACCACACATACTGGTTGGATTTGGCACGAGGGTGAGCGATGGTTCAGTAGATCAAATTTTATTAACAAGAGATTTCACAAAAGTGAAATGCACTGGTAATAACTGAAAGGCCAAAAAACTGAACCAATGACTCACAGCTCGTGAGCTGTAAAGCCACGACAAGGCACCAACCGCTTTACAGTCCATTCACACACCTTTCATACATGACATGCACTAGACCATTCACGCCGCCAGCCACGGGCCCAGCACATTACAAGACTCGCATCCACAGACAGCGCCAGTCAAGGGCCCATCACTTTCATACGCCCACATGCCTGATACAGCAATCACACCAGCTGATGAGTGTGTGGACTGGCGTTTGGCCGGCACTGCCAGCCAAGCGCCACACCACCAGCCAAGCGCCACCCCACCCACACCACCAGCCAAGCGCCACCCCACACACACCGCCAGCCCAGCGCCACCCCACACACACCGCCAGCCAAGCGCCACCCCACACACACCGCCAGCCAAGCGCCACCCCACACACACCGCCAGCCAAGCGCCACCCCACACACACCGCCAGCCAAGCGCCACCACACCCACGCCGCCAGCCAAGCGCCACTCTACACATGCCATCCCCTTTTTTTTGTTTTTAAACAACAAAGAAACCACTAATCATAAATTAGTACAAAACTACAAACACAAAAGCTCTAACTGAATACATGACTAATGCCAACCGTGAAACCGAACATATAAAAATATAAAACACCAGTTTACGCTCACGGAATTTCCCAATAATTCTTCTGTGTGTGGTAGCTCCTGAAACAGCCACCCACACACAGCCCAGGCTTTGAAGGACAATCAGGGCAGTACATCCTAGTCTCCTTCCTGATACCTCTTCGAGCACAGACTCTACATCTCTTAGCAGGAAAGTTTTTTTTGGCCGCGGGAGGAATGTGCTCAGCAAAGTGACGATCTTTCAATCTAGCCACATCCTGCACCACTGCTTCTCTAGGAACTCTTGCCTGTTCCAGCACAACAAGGCTAGCTATGATAGACTCCTGAAATTTCACAAATGTCATCCTTGACTCTGGAGAACTATCCTTAAACACAACAAAAGCATTAAAAGTTGCCAAGTGGAACAAGTGAAGCGCTAATTTCTTATACCACACATAAGACTTACGAGCAGCAGTGTAAGGTTCTAACCTCTGATCTACTCTATCAACACCACCCATGTGCTTATTATAGTCTAAGATGCACACAGGTTTGCGCACTTTGGCAACCTGACCCCAAACAGCCACAGGTGAAGTACTCTCATCATGGATGGTGCTTAGCATGTATACATCCCTCTTGTCTACAAATTTCAGAGCTAGCAGCTCATCATTCCGCAAGGCACTGCACTGTCCCTTCTCAAGTTTTTTACAGACAAGCTCTTTTGGATAGCCTTTCCGATTAGAGCGGATTGTGCCACAAGCAACAGTGTCCACTCTGAACAACTCCTTGAACAACCGAACTCCAGTGTAGAAGTTATCTACATATAAATGGTGACCTTTGTTAAATAGTCGTCTACCAAGTTCCCACACAATTTTCTCACTAACTCCAAAAGTGGGAGGACAACCAGGGGGGTCAATATTGGAATCCCTACCAGTGTAGACCCGGAAATTATAAACATATCCTGTACTACTTTCTGACAGCATATACAATTTAATTCCATACCGTGCCCTCTTGCTAGGAGTGTACTGCCTAAAAACCAAACGACCCTTGAACAGGACCAAAGACTCATCTACAGATATTTCTTTCCCTGGAACATAGATCTCTGAAAACCGATCTACCAAATGATCAAGGACAGGTCTAATCTTAAAAAGACGGTCAGAATCAGGATGATCTCGTGGCAAGGCTAAAGCATTATCTACAAAATGCAACATCCGAAGAAGAAGCTCATACCGGTTACGACTCATGATGGCAGGAAATATAGCAGTTGCCATCAAGGGACTAGTAGACCAATATGAAGACAGCGACGGCTTCCTTATCAGCCCCATCAAAAAAGTTAAACCCAAGAACTTTTTAAACTCTTCCAGATTTGTGGGAATCCACCGGCTAGCTCTAGAGTGTGGCCTAAGTCTGGCAGCGTTGTCCCTCAAAAACTGCTCTGCATACAAATTAGTCTGCTCAACAATCTCTTCCAAAAATATATCGTCCATAAACAACTCAAAAAAGTTGACGGGCAAAAAGTTTTCCGTATTAACTCGACACCCTGGAAAACCAGTAAACGCAGGCAACTGTGGCTGCTCCATGTTTGGTGCAACCCATGCGTCAGGTCTTCCAATGGGAAGCCTTTCAGCCGCTGGCTCCTGCACCATTGGCACATCACTGTCCTCCTCTAAAACAGGCCCTTCATCAGCACTGAGAGTGGCTTCATCATCAGATGATTCATCTCTGACAGAAAATTCACTTCCAGAATCCTGCACTTCCTCCTCTGCCTCAGATGCAGAGTCAGTCTCATATTCATGGTCAGAAGATGACTCAAAAAGCACACTAACAACCTGCTGAGCGGTCATCCTACGGCTGGCCATGATCCTTCCTACAAAAATTAACTGGACAAATACACCACCAACAACCAGCACTGTGTAAAATAAGTAACAAAGTATAGGTTTATCACTAAGAATTATAAACTCAAAAACTATACTGCTCACTTGCCTGAAAAAGCTTGACTCACCAGCAACTACTCTGCACAGCCACAGCAATCACCAACGATATCCCACTAAAAAGAGAAAAAAAAAAACAAATTAGACATAAGACAACACAATAATCATTGTGCATAACTCTAAGGACAATTTCACACACAATCCTGCATTCAGTACACCACCTACAAACATGTCATTCATGCATTGCAACAATACTCACTTGGAGTAAATTTATTTACTTACCTAAAACATGCAACTACGCAAACCGCAGGACAACTACTGCCAAAACTGCAACAAGAAACAGCAAAGTCAGCAAAAGCTTTGAACTAAAACAAAAAGGAGAAAAACTGTTATTATCATAAAAGCAAATACTTTGCCAGTTGACAAACACTCCGCCACTAACCATTTTTTCATTTTCCCTTGTGTCTAGTCTTCTCTGCTTGGGGGAAGATGGGCCTAAAAAAAAATAGGCCAATCTACCCCCAAGGGGAGGGGGCAGAAATCGGCCAGATTACATTGCACCCTTTGGGGGGGGGGCGACCCTTGCCCAAGGGGCCACACCCCCACACAAAGCACACACACACACATAGTATCCCTGGCGCTATGGGGATTCTGCCCCCCTTGGAGACAGAAAGGCCTAAAAATAGGCATATCTGCCCCCAAGGGGGGCAGAACTGCCCAAAAATACATGTGGGCCCCTGGGGGCGACCCTTGCCCAAGGGGCCGCCCCCCAACACAAAAAATAAAAACCAACAATAAAATCCCTGGTGTCTAGTGGCTTTCTGCCCCCCTTGGGGGCAGATCGGCGTAAAAATAGGGCCAATCTGCCCCCAAGGGGGGCAGAAACGACGATAAATACATTGCGCCCCCGGGGGGAGCGACCCTTGCCCAAGGGGCCACCCCCCAACACAAAGCACACATACAAACATACTATTTCTGGCACTATTGGGATTCTGCCCCCCTTGGGGGCAGAAAGGACTAAAAAAAATAGGCCTCTCTGCCCCCAAGGGGGGCAGAACTGCCCAAAAATACATGAGGGCCCCTGGGGGCGACCCTTGCCCAAGGGGCCGCCCCCCAACACAAAAAATACAAATCAACAATAAAATCCCTGGTGTCTAGTGGCTTTCTGCCCCCCTTGGGGGCAGATCGGCCTAAAAATAGGGCCAATCTGCCCCCAGGGGGGGCAGAAACGACGTAAAATACATTTGGCCCCAAAGGGGAGCGACCCTTGCCCAAGGGGCCGCCCCCCAACACAAAAAATACAAATCAACAATAAAATCCCTGGTGTCTAGTGGCTTTCTGCCCCCCTTGGGGGCAGATCGGCCTAAAAATAGGGCCAATCTGCCCCCAGGGGGGGCAGAAACGACGTAAAATACATGTGCGCCCAAAGGGGAGCGGCCCTTGCCCAAGGGGTTGCTCCCCCACACTAATATAACACACACACACACACATACTGAAATCCCTGGTGTCTAGTGGGCATTCCTGCTGCCCGATCGCATCGCGATCGGGCAGCAGGAATGCTCAAAGAGACATCGAGGGAAAGGAAAACCCTTTCCTTTCCCTCGATGCCTCTCTCAGAGCACCCCCACCCCGCACGAAGGTGAAAAACTCACCTTCTCCCTTAGACGCGCTGGAAGCAAATGGCTTCCAGCGCGTCTTTCCCCCTTTCCATGAAATCAGCGCGCGATCGCGCGCTGACGTCATGGGGGAGGGGGGGAGCGTGAAAGGGGAAGGGATTCCCCTTTCAGCCCTGGCCTGGGGGTGTTGGGGGGGGGCCCTCGGGGGAAGCGCTAGCACTTCCCCCGACTGCCAGTCCCAGGACGTAATGGTTACGTCCATGGCGCCACACGGGCGCTGCCATGGACGTAACCATTACGTCCCTGGCGGGGAAGGGGTTAAAGAGGAATATTTTTATATAAAACCCTTATTTTTTTTTTAAATGCCTGTTTTGTCTTTGTTAATTTGATCAGTCATGCATTATTAAGGCAGCTTTAAAAATCATTATAAAGTGCATTTGCCTTACGTTTACTGTTCAAAGTACATACTGATTAGGGGACAAATGCTGGATTAAGATGGTTTTCTTCCTTTTCGTACGGGACCGGACATTAGACTACCCGTCAGATCAGGTGTTGAGGCCCTTGGAACAATATATTTCACGTTACCTCCTGGCCAAAATGCAGTGGTTTTAGTTTTTACCCATGTTACTGGCTCTATAAGCTATAAAATACTAAAGTTGCCAAACATTTCTATAAAAATGAGTCCAATGAAAAGTGTTTCATTGAAGGGCACGATCCGGGATTGTGGGCCACTATTCTTTTTTAAGAAGTGCTAATTGTGATCCCAATCTGACCCTACTGGGTGGAGAGCTGTTATAGGCTGAGAGAAGTTGGGCAATTAGCACAGGATGGCGCAACTGTAGGATATGGAGGCCGTGAAGGCAAGTGTGGAGGGGATTTAGTACAAGTTTGGAAGTTCAGGCAGGATGGGAATCTACTTTATACCAAGGAGCTAGTGGATGGTGTAGAATGGGCGTCTGGTACCAGCTGTGGTGCTACTGAAAGACCGAGACCATCTCCAGGTCTGGAAACTAGAAGGGGGAGGTGAACTATTTGAGTGTGACGCGCTGTCCGGGCTGGAGAGCTACTGAAGGGCTCAGAGCTACTTTTGCAGCAGCAGTCGATCGCGCTCACTCATGCTCACCCACATCAAAAAAGATAAGCCGGGAAGTCACTGGCATGGTGCTAACTCTCACGAGCAGGTAAAAAATCTTGTTTGTGATCGTGAAAGAGCAGAAGTCTTTCATCTCATATCCCGCATACGCAAAATGACAGAAAGCGAGCGCCAACAGGGCAAAAACTGAAAAAAAATCCGCTACTTTGTGGTGTGCAGATTCTATTGATAACTCTGCGTTCTCTGCGGAACGCGGAGTTGCTGAATTCCACAAACTCCACCAGCGGAGCGGAGTTTTTCACCCAGTGCAATATGACTGACTATATGGAGGCCATATTGTAATTATTCTTGAACAGTACATTCGTAGCCTGAATTGCGATGCGGTTTTGGAATCCATTACTAAGTCACATTGTAAGTTTCCTTATCTTAATGGGAAACTGCTTAAAGCTTAATTTCATTCCACCAGTATATGCATCAGCTTTTTACTTTGAGACATTTGGTATTAATGCCCATTTTATAGAGCTCTACATCCTGTGCTGTGAAGAACAAATGTTTTCATTAAGCATATACCTGTTTACTGACTTGTGGAAGCTTGGAAGGCTGCATTTTTCGTGCTGTGAATACTCTATCTCTGGCACACCCGATTATACTAATGCGATTATTCAGCAGACACTGCCATTTTGCCAATATTCGTAAATTGAGCTGCTATTTTCACTGTGCGCTCAAAGCACTTGTCAAATATGTCAGAACTCCCTGCAATTCAGCCCCCATGTTAGATGGAGCCTACCAAACAGCACAAACTGTCTTGCTGCAAAAAATCTATTGTGGGTTTACTAAGAATTTACAAGGCTTTAGAGCCTGCCCATTGCTTACAGCATTGCTTACAACTAGATGGCTTGTCATTCATTTCCTTGCTTCCTATTTGATGGCTTTCCTTGTCAATCTTGTTCTTCTCCCTGTTCTGGAACATATCTTCTTTACCATCCTCCTGACTTGTGTTCTTCCATTGCTAACTTTTATGAAACTATTATTTTTTTGGTTTAGCACTCCATCAGAACACATATATTTCCAGCTCTCTCCCTCTAGGGTTTCTTTCCCACCCCTACCCCCCACTCCAAACATGCCCTGTGCTTTTGTTTGCTCTCACTCTCTCTCTCTCTCCCTTTCATGGCTGCTTGCTCTCTGTCCTGTGTACATCTCCCCTCAACAACCCTCACCCCTCTCCCCTCTCCACTCAGAGCTCATCTACTGCTTCACAAGTGCAAAGCCCATTGGGCTGAAAGAGCATTAATACTGACATATATGACAGGGCGGAGCATTTCTTTTATTTCTTTTTAAAAACAATATAGCACTGCAAAAAATTTTACTTTCATGGAACAATACATATAGGCATGTGGTGCTTTGTTGAGTATTCTATCAATTATGAATTAGAAAATGATTTTGAATAATACTGTAAACAGTGTCATTAAAACGCATCTTCACTGTTTTACAGTTGCTTTATTGTGTCACCAGCAGAGGTATCAGACTGCCACATTAAAGCTGATAGCTGCACATGTGGCCCATGTACTCTGGGTCAATGTCAGGCAAACAGTGCTGCAGGCAAAAACACATTTTCCCATAGCACTGAATATCTTTACACAATTCCTGTCTGTGTTCATTGCACCCTTAACTGTTGTTGGAAATTTTATAGCATGTCGTTTTTAACTGTTTGATTCATGTCTCACAAACGAGAAGGTTACATAGGTGGTCATTATGAAATTGGCGGTGACTGTTAAAGTGGCGGTAATGACCATGGCGGTGATTACTTCCATAGACAGCCAATGAACCACACCAACCGCCAGAGTGTTAGCACCACCGCCCACAATAATAAAACATTGCAAATCGCCACGATTTCCGAGGCGGTACCAACGCCATCAAAAGCCTGGCGTAAACAGAACACAAAAGACGAAAGACTCACCATCAGAGACACAGAGAAGATCAACGCTGCCATGGAACCGGAACTTCAAGTCTTCCCCATGCTCTTCTATGCCATGCTCTACCTGGAACACCAACGCCGACGAAGACAACAACGGTGAGTACAGCAGCCTAGTATACAAGGGAGGGAGGGAGGAAAAGGAGAGTGACACACACACACGCACAACACACACCAGACACACAACCAGCTGCAGAAGAAAAGCAATGTCACAGGACCCATGTCATAATAATGCAAGGACTACAGCATTCAAGAACTGATAGTGTAATTGGATGCAAACAGCCACCATATTGTCCATATGACAAAAAATACATGATTCATTGTTCTGAAATGGCCAATGGCCAGTCCAGAGTACAAAAGGCCCACATGGCCACAGGGTACAGTCCAAGGCCCAACTCGTCCCCTGACGTAATCCACACTAGACTGTGCAGGGGCATCATGCTGGGAATGGCCAGGCACCTCAGGGGCAAGGGGGTGGAGGGCACCTCAGCTGAAGTGGGGGACTTTCCCACTGGTTCGGGAGGGGGCTCCATGCCCATGACAATTAGCTGGGGTGTGCAAGGTCACAGTCTCTGAGTTGGGGGACTTGACCCCTTGTTCTGGAGGGGGATCCATTCCCATGACAATTAGCTGCAGAGGGCAAGGTCACAGTCTCTGAGTTGGGGGACTTGCCCACTGGTTCTGGAGGGGGCTCCATGCCCATGACAATTAGCTAGGGAGTGCAAGGACACAGTCTCTGAGTTGGGGGACTTGCAGACTGGTTCTGGAGGAGGCTCCATGTACAACAGTCCCTGGAGGGTAGCCTACATGCCCTCTGCTGGAGGTGAGGGCTGCTGTGTCCCAACTGGAGGTGAGGGCTGCTGTGTCCCAACTGGAGGAGAGGGCTGCTGTGTCCCAGCTGGAGGTGAGGGCTGCTATGTCCCAGCTTGAGGTGAGGGCTCCTTGCCCACTGCTGTTGGAGGGAAAACCTTGCCAGGCTCAGCTTGAGGTGGGGGCTCCTTGCCCACCGCTGTTAGAGGGGAAACCTTGCCAGGCTCAGCTTGAGGTGAGGGCTTCTTGCCCTCTGAGGTTGGTGGGGACCTCTTGCCTCTCTTAGTTGGTGGAGTGGGATCCTTCCCATTCTTGGCTGGTGGAGTGGGAACCTTCCCTTTCTTGGCTGGTGGAGTGGGATCCTTCCCTCTCTTGGCTGGTGGAATGGGATCCTCCCCTCTCTTGGGTGGTGGAGTGGGATCCTTCCCTTTCTTGGGTGATGGAGTGGGATCCTTCCCTTTCTTGCATCCACGACTAGGAGATTCCTCCATTGTCCCCGTGGACTGTTTGGCTGAGGTGATGGGCTGAGTCGTTGGGACCCTGCTCTTGCGGGCAGGACGGGTTGGTGGTGGGGGAGGAAAGAGGTCAAGTTGGGTAAGGAAAAGCTTCTTAGGCAAGGTGGGGTGGGATGAGGGAGAAGGGATGGGAGTGGATGTTGAGGGAGTGGTTGTTGGAGGTGTATGTCTGCTGACTTTGGGTGCAGGTCGATGGGCACTGTGCTGATATGAGGTGGATGACTGTTGGGTGTCTGAGTGCATGTGTCTGTGTCTCTTGGTGGGACAGACAGAGTGGTAGAGGACACAGGGGATGCGTGTATGGATGTTGTGGAGGTGTCTGAAAGTGAGGTGTGTGTGCTGCTTGGTGTGGTGATGGTGGTGGTGGCTGTTGATGCAGTGCATGCAGGTGTGAGTGTGGATGTGACAGTGAGGGAGGAGGAGGAGGGGGAGACAGTAGAGAAAGTGGATGTGGTTGTATGTGCAACTGTCTGTTTGTGTGAGTGCTTGTAGTCTGAAGTGTGCTGCCTGTGTTTCTGTCTGCCACTCTTGTGTGATGTTTTGTGTGCATGCGTGTCTGTATGTGTGCATGGGATGGGTTGGGGTTGAGGAGATTGGGACTGGGAAGTGGTAGTTGGAGGGGAGACAGTAGGAACAGGGACAATGGCTGCCATTAGAGAGGAGGCTAGAGCCTGGAAAGATCTCTGTTGGGCCACCAATACACTGTGAATGACCTCCAGGAATGCATTGCATTTCTGCATCTGGGATGCTAGCCCCTGGATGGCATTCACAATGGTTGACTGCCCTACAGAAATGGATCTTAGGAGGTCAATAGCCTCCTCACTCAGGGCAGCAGGGCTCACTGGGGCAGGGCCTGAGGTGCCTGGGGCGAAGGAGATTCCCACCCTCCTGGTTGAGCGGGCACGGGTAACTCGATGAGGGGCTATTGGGAGGGTGGTGCTGTTACGGGGGTGGTGGCTGTACCTGTAGCTGGGGTGGTCCCAGAGGTGTCCGCCACCACAAGGGAGCTTCCATCGGAGGAGGTATCAGAGTCAGTGTTGTCACCTGTCTCCGCCGTGGTGCTCCCCTCGCACTCCGTGCCACTGGTTCCCTCTGCATCAGTGGACTCTGCCTCCTGGGTCCTGTGGGATGCAGCTCCCTCTGTCGCCGTTGCCCCTGCTCCTCCACCAGATGATGCTAATGCACACATGGACAGGATGACAGAAGAAAAAAGGGAGGGAGAGAGAGAAAGGGAGCACTGGGTCAACTACAGCACCAACACCACAGATCGCCTACAGATTGCCGTCACACACAAACATCAGGATTGAGCACCTTGCATTGCGCTGGCAGTACATTGGCTAGGTACCACAGCAAGATGAGAGCAAAATACTGCCAACTGCACCCCTCCTGGGAGTCACTAAGCCGTGTCTGACATGGAATGCAACCTAGCTAGGTTACCATATTTAGCCATGCAGCCATTACCCTTGAGCTGGATCACGCTGCGTTCTCTAAGATGGCATTAAGGGGCGCCCACTAACTGACACCCACCACCAGGTTCCCATGCCACCTCCAATCATAGTTGTAACGCACACTGTACTCATCCCCTTATGGCTGCTGTGATGCCCTCAAGCGCCCATCCAGCTCAGGGCAGGCTACTGCCAGTATGCAGACCATCAGGGGGGTCAGGTTCTGAGGGGCACCCCGCCCTCATTGGGAGGCCATCCCCAGCTAGGCCTCCGCGGTCTTCCGGGTCCAGGGTCTCAGGTCCTCCCACCTCTTCCTACAGTGGGTGCTCCCCTTGCTGTGGACCACCAGGGTCTGCATGTCCTTGACGATGGCACACCACAATCCCTTCTTCTGATGGGCGCTGACCAGCAGAGGAACCATAGACAGGAGGACACCATTACACATACAATCCAGCCTGCTACACATTTGGCCTACAAACCCCTCCCATCCCCATTGGCACACACATCACCCAGCACCCACCATGTACACCACCACCAGACATATGATCCCCCCCCCCCCAAATGGCACGATGCTTGCACAAACATCTCCATGCAACCTTGTCACATGCCTCTTGACCAAGGTGTACTCACCTGTTGGTCTGGAGGCCCATACAGTGGCCCATACTTGGGTAGGACCCCATCAGCAAGCACTCCAAAGTGAAGGCAGGAGCCCTTTCCCCGGTCACACGGGCCATGGCAGGATCCAGACACAGGTCACAGCAGCACATGCAGTGTAGGTGTTGTCCTGTGGAAAGTCAGGAAACAAGTGAGGTCATAGGCAGAAAATGGCGGTCACATACATGGCGGTGTACACCGTCACCGCCAACGGTGATCCCCATTGGCCACTGTACTCCACAGAGCCCCATGTTATCCAATGAGGAATAGCACGGTAGTGCAAGACCGCCTTTCGCAATGACAGCGCAACGCCGGCGGAGTTACCTCACTTCTACCTGTCCCTACATACAGGACAGGCGGTCGCCATTTTGTGGTGGTGGACAATATTCAGATAATTGAGAACTGCATCATTTCAATAATTTGCACATACTTTGCAATTACCAATGTCCCATAAAGTTACTTCTCTATGTACACTGAGGTGGTGGTCCCATTGTTCAAATTGTGACAGCCTACTCATTCTTGTGTCCCTTAGATACGTACCACTGCGGAGGAATAGGAGGAGGAGGCAAGACCCCGTGTACAGACCCCTTGTGGACTTGGCTACACTGGAAGACAGGCACATAATACTCACCTATAGACTGGACAGGGCCGCAATCACAGAGCTGTGTCCTCAATTGGAGCCTGATCTGATTTCTGATATCCGTCACCCCACTGGGATCCCCCCTCTTGTTCAGGTTCTATCAATGCTCCATCTCCTGGCAACTGGCTCTTTCCAAGTGGCAGTGGGCTTGGCCGCAGGAATGTCGGAGCCAATGTTCTCAATCATGCTGGCAAGAATTTTGTCTGCCCTGGTGAAACACATGTGCAGCTACATTGCTTTCCCCCAGGGGAAAGATTTGGCCACTGTGAAGGCAGGATTCTATGCAATAGGACATATACCCAACCTTATTGGGGTGTTTGACGGGCCACATGTTGCGTTTGTCCCCCCGCCAGAATGAACAAGTGTTCAGGAATCAGAAGAGTTTCCACTCACTCAATGTGCAAATGGTGTTTCTGGCTGACCAGTACATCTCCCACGTCACTGCCAAGTATCCTGGGTTGGTGCATGACGCCTTCGTCCTGAGGAATAGCAGCATCCCAAATGTGATGGCACAACTACAGAGGCACAAGGTGTGGCTAATTGGTGAGCCTAACTCCCCACCTAATGTATGTCAGCGTATGCCTTCTGGTGTTGACCCTATTCCATGGTGTGAGGTTAATGTTTGTCACTCAATAACTGCAGGTGACTCTGGCTACCCAAACCTATTGTGGCTCCTGACCCCTGTGAGGAATGCCAGGACAGGGGCTGAGAATCGTTATAATGATGCACATGGGCGAACCAGGAGAATTATTGAAAGGTCCTTCGGCCTCCTGAAGGCCAAGTTCTGATGCCTCCATCTGACAGGTGAATCCCTGTGCTACTCACCCAAGAAGGTCTGCCAGATAGTAGTGGCATGCTGCATGTTGCACAACCTGGCCCTCAGACGACATGTGCCTTATCTGCAGGAGGAGGACACTGGAAATGCCCCTGTGGCAGCAGTGGACCCTAAGGACAGTGAGGATGAGGAGGCAGAGGATGAGGATTTGGACAACAGAACATCAGTTATACGTCAATACTTCCAATGACACACAGGTGAGACAGTGGAACTGATCATTCCTCTGATTATTGATGTTTTCTGTGTGGCTGTAGCAGGTTAGCATTTACTTCCTTTGTATCTCTACTTACTGTCACCTATTGCTTCTCCTTTTACAGATGTTGGTGATATGACAACAGTGTACTGATGTGATGACTACAGACAGATACAGGTCATAAAATGTATGCTATCACAGTGTTCAGATCATTTGCACATGATGCGACTGTTTTCAGATATGCACATTTTCATCACTTAAAACACTTTCACTTAGGGTGTGTTCAAGGGTGTTGATTGTTGTGCAAATTATTGACAGAAAAGTGCAATGGAATGGGGTGATGGTTGAGGAAAGTCCAGAGTATTGTTCCAGTCTGTTTACAGCACAGGTCCAGTGTCCAAGGGGCCATTGGAAGGGGAGCGGAGGCAGTTCAAAGTGGACAAGGTGACAAGGTGGGACACAAGGGTACATTCAGGAGGGTCTCATTTCCTGGCGATGGTCTTGGTCTTGGCAAGTGTCTCTGGCTTCTGTCTGGGTCACAGGGAACGTTTGCGGGGTGGTTCACCTTCTGCAGGAGCAGAGGTGCTGGTGGCCTGTGGGTCCTGTGGCAGGGCCTCCTGCCCACTAGCTGCAGCAGAAGTGGTGGGCTGGTCAGTAGACTGGCTAGTGGTAGGGGCCCCCTGGTGTGCTGTCCATTCCCTCATGATGTTGGCCATATCTGCCAGCACCCCTGCTATGGAGACCATGGTGGTGTTGAGGGCCTCAAAATCTTCCCTGATCTCCTGATGGTGTATCTCCTGCAGCCGCTTGTTCTCCTGCATGTTGGGAAGGATCTGGCCCATCTTGCCCTGGGATTGTTGGTAAGCCCCCAGGACATTAGTGAGTGCCTCCTGGAGAGTCGGTTCCCTGGGCCTGTACTCCCCCTCCCGCAAAGCGGTCCTCCCAGTGTCCCTGTTCCCCTGAACGGTGTGCCCATTGTGACTGACTCCAAGTCCCTGATTGTCTTGGGTGTGAGGTGTGGTCTGGGGTCCCTGTACAGGTGGGCACACTGCTGGTTGACGTGTCCTGGGGACAGAGGTGGAGGGATGTTGAGTGGATGCTGTGGTGTTGGTTAATGATGGGGGAGGCTCTGTGGTGGACTGTGAGTGGGCTGGGGTGGCCGACTGACCAGTGGTCCCTGATGGGCCAGGTATTTCATCCAGATCCAGAAGCCTAGAGTTACTGTAATCACTGGGGGTGTTTTCTGTTGTGGGACTGGTTTGTCGTGGCACCTCCTCGCCACTGAGATTGGCTGGGGCACCTGTGGGGATGTAAGTGATGTATTATACTTCATGTCTGTGACATTTTGTACATCCCTTGCTTCCCCTCTATCGTTGCTGTTGCCCTGCCACCTTTGTTTGTATATGGTGATGTATTATGTGCTTGTTAGTTCTCCATGCTGTGCATGCTTTGTTGAAGGGTGTCCATGCAGTGCTGGAAGGGATGTGCATGCAGTGGGTATGGCATGGAGGGATTGCCATGTAAGTTTGTTACTTGGGGTAGTGCACTGTATGGGATGGAGTGGGGTGATGGGAGTCAGGGTGAGGGGTCATGGTGGCATGCATGTATGGGGGATGGTAAGTAGTGAATATTGCCTCACCAGTCATCCGGCAACTCCAGTGAGTCCCTTAGGATGCAGTATTGCCAAGACTTGCTCCTCCCATGCTGTGAGCTGTGGGGTAGGAGGTGGGGGTCCACCGCCAGTCCTCTGGATGGCGAGCTGGTGCCTTGCTACCACAGAATGTACCTTCCTCCATAGGTCGTTCCACCTCTTCCTGATCTCATCCCTTGTTCTTGAATGCTGTCCCATGACGTTCACCCTGTCCCTGAATCTCCGCTATAGCTCCATCTCCCTGGCAATGGATATTTGCTGTACCTGTGCTCCAAACAGCTGTGGGTCAACCCTGACTATTTCCTCGACCATGACCCTAAACTCTCATCAGTGAAACAGGGGTGCCTTAGTGGGGACATGGGTGTTGTGTGGTGTGTGTGTTGTGCAGAGGGTGTTAACTGATGTGGTGGGGTGTGGGATGTGGGGTGCATAACGGATGTATGGGTGTTTGTGGTGCATGTGTGTAGTTGTTTCAGTGGTCTTCGTGTTAGTCTTGGGGAGCTTATTGGTATTCGTAAAGGGTGGTGGGTAATGTGGGTGGGTGTTTTATAGCGCTGTGGGTGGGTGTGGTGTGTGTATCGGTGTCAGGTGTGTGATTTTAGTTTTGGCCAATTTTGTGTTGTTTTGTAGTTGGGTGGCCATTCTGACCGTGCCGGTGTGTACCGCCAATGGTTTACAGCCATTGAATGTCCACCATGGTTATTCATGGGTCATAATGTGGTGGGCGTTGTTTTGTTGACGTAACGGTAGGGGTGGCGCATTTGTGTATGTGGCAGTATTCTGTTGGTTTGGTGTGTGTGTGTCATAATATGGCAAACGGATATTCGCCACAACAACGGTATGTTGGAGGCCGTCACAGCGGCGGTAAGCGGAATTTACTGCCAATGTCATAATAAGGGCAATAGTATCTTGTGCGAACCATCATTTCAGACATACCAGAAACCATGTTGCAATCCACCTCATCAATCCCATTGTCATACGTTCAGATGTTGACTCCCATCTACTTGCATCCTGTACTTAATCCCCGCGGGCCACCCAATTTCTGGTGCACATATCGTTAAGTTGATGCAGCAGCTTTATTATTCCTTCCTCTTCCACTGTCCATGCATTTCTTCACATCATTTTCAAATCTTTGCAAGTTTCCTCAGGAATCTCTGCTTCCCTAAAAACATTTTTGGCCATCATTGCCCAGTAGCTTATTGCTACTACCAGCCCAGTTTCATACATATTTTCCCCATATTTTGGTGGGATGTCATCAGCCCAGATCCCATCAATGCCAGTCGTACTATCAGATTCACTTTTTCACATTTGCAGTTGTGTTGGATAGTTATTTCAAAATCCCTTAACCTGAGGTCAGTTCTTCATTGCATGTATGAAGGTTCCATCACACCTACATCTCCATAAAGGTTCAACTAGTGTGATCTTAGCAAAATGTGCAAGTTGTGAGCATGTAAACTAGAAACAAAGTAGCTTTTTTACCTAGACCAGTCCATACACCGCTTGTATTGCTATCTTCAAGGGATCTTTACATTCTTCTACCCAAACCACATTTTCTAGTGCACCATGGGTACTTTACCCATCTGCTTTTCAGGCTCCCAAGCATATGTGGTGACATAAATTCATGTTTTTTGTTTTTGATATTGCTTTAGTCAGTAGTAGTTTGAGAACACTCTGAATGTGATTGGAGAGCTATACTCAAGGGCTATCTACTTATCTTTATACCATTGCAGGGCTTGTCAAAGAGCTATAGGCATAGATCAAGTGTTGGAAATTCCAGAGAGAAAACTCCACTTTAATGGTTTCAAAGTATTTAATCTCACTGTCCCACAATCCCCTCAATACCTATAGTGTCTCATTTCCTAAAACCAGACAAAGTCGCTGCCTCCTGAAGCACAGCAATATCATATGGGTGGCCTCCGTAGTAATTCTCTCTTCTGAAGTAATAAAATTATTGTACTGGAAAGAAAGAGCCCCAGGGAGGCAACAGGCTGCCTTCTTACTACAATGTGTCTACAGTCAGACCTAGCAGGAGAGCATGATGTTAATATTTAGATTCAGCTGTATGATGACACCTAAAATTGAAGAGGGCTGGGGGGGGATTTCTTGGAAGATTGACACAATCAGGTTTTATGTTAGGCCTTTAACCAAGGCACAAAAGGGTGGGAAGAAAATGGTTCAATTCATGGGAAGGGCAGTGCATTATTGGAAAATATCCAGTGTGGGGCTTTGCTCTCTGGTAGTACCTACCTCCTTTCAAATTATCAAGTAATCTGCATCTGAAAATCAGAAGAGGTTGGGCTTAGGATTGTCATTGTGACTACCTCATGCCTGCTACAAAACAGTAGATGAAAGAATATTTTCAAATGACTTATCTTCTAAATAAGATTACTCCTTATTTGCCAAAAAAGTTTTAAATGTAATTTCTAGTTGGCTCCATCACTCTTGTTAGTTGTTTGATGCATACTCTTGAATTTTTTCAGCAAGAACTTTGTTTTGCTACTACTTTGTCTCACAAAAAATCCACAGAAAAAAATCTAGAATTTCATAGTCTTACACAGAGATTTCCTTTAAGCATGGTTTCAGAATATTTTCATAAATTATGTTGTAAAGTGCCCCCTTTTAAATGGTCACCACCGCCCCCCACTTTTTGCTGTCAGATGCAGTGTTTTTTTACATATTAGTGTACTGAGGTCTGCTAACCAGGCCCCAGAACCAATGCGCTTTCCCTTAAAGTATATGTCGAATTGCTTAGGCCAATTGGCAAGCACCTTACCACCGCTGTAAATACCTAGTAACTGGTACCCAGGACAGGGTGGTAAAGAGGGGTCAGCAGGGCTGCAGCACTTATTGTGCCACCCTGGAAAACAAAAGTAAAAGAGAGACTGCAGAGCTGCCGTGTCAGGCGGCCAAAGCAGCTTGCTGTCCGACTGAGATTCTTCCCGCACCAGGCACAGGCAGAGTCTCTGTTACTGCCCTTAGACAGGACAGTCACCCCTAAGGCAGGCCCCCTCTTGCCCAGGGGGCACTCTTCCATGAGTGAGGGCATATGCGCAAGAGCAGATATGTCCTTGTGCTGGCATTTAAACTGCAATGCTGGCCATAGTAACCGGCGGTCCATTGGATATTATGGGCTGGCATCTGACAACTGTTCAGATGTTCAGCTCTGCAATGGCCCAGCCGAATCCTGTCATGTTTGGTATCAAACACTGTGTTTTTTTTTACCCGGAATCTGATGCACAAGTTCAGGAATAAAAATCAGATGCCCAGGCGGCACCCTTAGAGGGTGCCCACCATGTTACCAAGTCCTGTACTGTTTGGTGGGCTCCCCCTAGCCCTGACCACCTGCTGGCGTTCTATCACCATGGCAGGACGAAAGATGAAGGGCTGGGGCAGAAAGGAGGTCACAATCCTTCCCTCCCGGGCTGACCAGTGAGAAAACATCAGGGCATTGGCATCCCCCAACTTTGGTGTGCCAAGGGCTGCTCCCTCAGCGGAGGACAAAGACCTTCCCGCCCTGCCCACGCGGGCAGGTGGGAAATTAGCTATGCAGGAGGCGTGGACCTCCCTCAAACTAGCCACACATTTGAGGTGGGCTAGAACGGTCTACACAGGCAAGGAAGGGTTAATATGACCATCCTTTTTGTCACAGAAGGAGTGCAGGAGGAGGAGAGTGAGCCACCCCCAGACATCCTGTCATCCAACCTTTTAGATGGGAAATTGGATGGTGTAATACTGTCAGCTGCCCTCACTGCACAGCAGCAGGCTGACTGTAGACAGGTTCTCAGTCAGTTTGCAGAGCTCTTTTCCTTAACCTCTGGACAGACAGCATGGTACCCATGATGTGGACACTGATGACAGCCTCCCTGTGAAGAACAAGTTGTACAGCCTGTCTGACCAAGTTAAGGAATGCATCAAGACAGAGGCCAAGAAGATGTTAGAGCTAGGTGAGATTAAACCCTTTGATAGTCCCTTGGCCAGCCCAGTGGTACTTGTCCTTAAGCCTCGCTCAAAATGGGAAACCTGATATGAGGTTTTGTGTGGATTATAGGAGGTTGAATGTAGTCACTAAAACTGATCTACACCCCATTCCCAGAGCGGCAGAGCTTATTGATAAGCTAGGGGCACCCAAATCCCTAAGTAGTTTTAACTTGACATCACAGTACTGGCAAATTGGATTGACCCAGGGAGCAAAGAGATATCTGCATTCTCCACTCCTGAGGGCCACTTTCTGTTTAAAGTCATGTCCTTTGGCTTGAAGAATGCACCTGCCACTTTTCAGAGACTGGTGAATCGAGTTCTCTCATGTTTGGAAGACTTTAGTGCAACTTACTCAGATGACATAGCTATCTTTAGCTCCACCTGGGAGGATCACCTGGCGCACCTCAGAGACGTTTTTACAGGCTCTGCAGCAGGCAGGCCTGACTACCAAGGTCAGTATGTGCCAGATACGGCAAAGTTCTGTTGTCTACTTGGGTGACCTGATAGGTGGAGGTCAAGTTAGACCTCTCCAGGCCAAAGTCCAGACCTTTCTAAACTGGCAGCCTCCCTCAACCCAGACTCAGGTCACAGCCTTTCTAAGCCTGACAGGGTACTATAGAAGGATTGTGAAAAGGAATGGAAACATTGTGGCCCTTCTCACTGCGTTAACCTCTAAGAAACAACCCAGGAAAGTCATTTGGACAGCAGCCTGTCAGAATGCCTTTGATGTCTTGAAAGCAGCCATGTGCTCAGCACCTGTCCTAAAAGCACCTGATTATGGGAAACAATTAATTGTCCTGACAGACGCTTCTGAACTAGGGAGTGGGGCAGTGTTGTCACAGACCAACAATGAGTGTCAGGATCAGTTAGTATCTTTTATTAGCAGGCAGCTCCTTTCCAGAGAGCAGTGTTGGAGTGCCATTGAGAAGGAAGCCTTTGTGGTGGTTTGCTCCCTGAAGAAGCTGAGACCATACTTGTTTGGGACTTACTTCAAAGTTCAAACCGACCAAAGGCCTCTCAAGTAGTTAATCCAGATGAGTTAAGAGAACTACAAATTGTTATGGTGGTCTATTTCCCTACAGGAGATGAACTTTGTAGTGGAACACAGACCAGAGACTGACCATGCCAATGCAGATGGCTTTTGCAGGTTCTTTCACTTAGAAGATAAGTACTACCAGAAGTGCTCATCCCATTTCGTCTCACGGGGGTGATCATGTTGTAAAGTGCCCCTCCTTTTGCTGTCAGATGCTGTTGTTTTGACCTATTAGAGTACTGAGGCCTGTTAACTAGACCCCAGTACCAATGTTCTTTCGCCTAAAGTATATGTTGAATTGCATAGGCCAATTGGCGTGCACCTTACCACCCCTGTAAGTACCTACTAACTGGTACTCAGGGCCAGGGTGCTAAAGAGGGGTCAGCAGGGCTGCAACACTTATTGTGCCACCCTGAGGGACCCAAGTAGAAGGGAGACTGCAGAGCTACTATGTCAGCCTGTACGAGCAGCTTGCTGCTTGAGTGAGACTCTGCCTGCACCAGGCGCAGCCAGAGTCCGTTACTGCCCCTGGACAGGCCAGTCAACCCTAAATCAAGACCTCTCTAGCCCAGGGGGCAGGAGGCACTGTTCTGCATTTAAACTGCCATGCTGGCCCAAGTAACTGGTGGTCCAATGGATAACATGGGCTGGCATCTGACCACTGTTCAGATGTCCAGCTCTGCAGTGGCCCAGCCAAATACTGTCATGTTTGGTATCAAACACTGTACTTTTTTAACCCTGAATCTGATGCACAGGTTCAGGATTAAAAATCAGATACCCAGGTGACACCCTCAGAGAGTGCCCACCATGTTACCAAGTCCTGTACTGTTTTGGCGGTCTCCGTGAAGCCTCTACCACCACACACAAGATTCTGACCTCCTGCTGGTGGTGCTATCACTGTGGTAGGATGAAGGACAGAGAGCCTGGGAAGGAAGGAGGTCATATCTCCTCCCTTCCCATGCTGGCTAGTGAGATAACATCAGAGCAGAAGGCCTCAAAGGCTTCTCCCGCCTTTGATGTGCAGAGAGCTCTCCTCTTAGTGTAGCCGGGCAAGTGGGAAATTAGCCATACAGGAGGCGTGCACCTTCCTCAAACTAGCCATACCTTTGAGGTGGGCTAGGACGTCTGCACAGCAAGGAAGTGTTCTGCCATCTTGGCAGACTCTAAGAATAGTGGGATCTGGGTACAACAGTAATGTACTGCCACAGGAACTCGTCACTCAAGGGGTGAACTACCCTCAGGGACAGTAGTCCATTGGCCACTGTCCCTCACACCCGTAAACATCCTCTAAACCAGGATTTAAGAGGCTCCTCTGGCACCAGAATTTAGATCTTACTGGGAAAAGAAGAAAGAAGCACAAAGAGACGTCTGCACCAACAACAGGACCTGGACCACAGTCTCAGCATGAAGAGGACACAGAGTAACCTATGAGGGCCAGTACTGGAACTGAGTGCCCGACGTGTGCTGGAGGGGAAAACTCATTGGTCCCAACCAGAGGGTTCCCTGTGGACACTAAAACTCAGAGGAAGACCCCCCTGACTGGTGGCACCTGTCCCTTGTAAATTGCAGTGAGGCCCATGTCAAATTTTAAGCCTCTATTTACCACCAACCCCACTCCCAAAATGACTTCCAGTTGCCTAAAAAAGATGGAATAGCCTTGCAGCTACCAAGGCTTGTCTGTCGCCTGCCCAGAAACCGACGGCCACACAATGTTCACTGACTCCAGAGCACTCCCCAGTATAGGGACCGATGTCGCCAGTGACCCCCAACCTGTGGGTTTGCAGCCTAAAGGAAGTCACTTTGACTGGAGCAGCACTTATTGTGCCACCCTGAGCGACCCAAGTAAAAGAGATACTGTAGAGTTGCCATGTCAGCCTGCCCAAGCAGCTTGCTGCTCGAGTGAAACTCTGCGCGCACCAGGCACAAGCAGAGTTCCTGTTACTGCCCTAGGACAGATCAGTCACCCCTAAGGCAGGCCCCCTCTAGCCCAGTGGGCAGGGGGCACTGTTCCAAGATTCGGGGCATATGTGTCAGAGCACATATGCCCAGCTGCTAGCATTTAAACTGCAATACTGACCCAAGTTACCAGCGGTCCATTGGATATTAGGAGCTGGCATCTGACCACTGTTCAGATGTCCAGCTCTGCTATGGCCCAGTCGAATCCTGTTTTGTTTGGTATCAAACACTGTGCTTTTTAACCATGAATCTAATGCACAGATTCAGGAATAAAAATCAGAAGCACAGCTGGCACCCTTAGAGGTTGCCCACCAAGTTACCAAGTCCTGTACTGTTTTGGTGGGCTCCCCCGAGCCTCTGCCACCACAGACAAGAGTCTGACCGCCTGCTGGCATGCTCTCACAATGGCAGGACAAAGGACAAAGGGCCTAGGCACGAAGGAGGTCACACCTCCTTCCCTCCCAGGCTGGCTAGTGAGATAACATCAGGGCAGTGAGCCTCAAAAGCTTCCCCCACCTATGATATGCCAAGAGCTGCTCCCCCAGCGGAGGACAAAAGGCTTTCTTGTCCTGCCCGGCCGGGAAAGTGGGAAATTAGCTAAGCAGGAGGCATACACCTCCCTCAAACTAGCCACATATTTGAGGTGGGCTAGGAGGTCTGCACAGGCAAGGAAGGGTTCTGCCATTTTGGAAGGCCCTAAGAATAGTGGGTTCTGGGTAGGATAGTCATGTACTCCCACAGGAAGTAGACACTGCAGGGACAGAATAGCTGCAGGGACAGCAGCCCATTGGCCAATGTCCCTCACACCAGTAAACTCCCCCTAATTAAGGATTTAAAGGGCTCCCCTGGCAACAGATCTTAGATCTTTCCTGGAAAAGAAGAAAGAAGCACAAGACCCTTCAGCACCAAAAACAAGACCTGGACACAGAGTGACCGAAGCGGACCAGTACTGGAGCAGAGTGCCCGATTTGTGCTGGAGGTGGAAACTTATTTGTCCTGAACAGAGTACACCGATATTCCAAGGAAGACTCCCCTGACCGGTGGCACCAGTCACCTGTAAATTGTGGGAGTAAAGAAGGGCTGAGATTGAAAAACTGAGACCTGGCAGGCTCTGAATGCCTGAGCCTAAATAATCATGGTGTCCATCATCTAAGGAGTGCGAGTAAGGACCCTGCCAAGTTTCAAGTCTCTATTCCCCACTGAACAACGTACAACCACCTAGAAGCCAGTGGAACACCCTTGCAGCTACCAAGGCTTTCTGCCACCTGCACGTAAACCAATGGCCACACGACGTTCACCGACTCAAGAGCACCCCGCTAGCATAGGGATAGATGTCTCCAGTGACCCCCCTCCTGTGGGTTTGCAGACTCAAAGAAGTGACATCGACTGGAGCAGCAAAGTATCTTTAGCATGGCCAGCCGTGATTGTCAGCTAGAGGCCACCTCTGCACCTAGAGCTGCTGGATGAGGTGGTGGAGATCCATCTGTTGAAACCTGGTCCTGGCCCCCCCAAAGCTCTCTACATCTGAAGGGTAGAGTGTGTGTCCACCTCCAAGTCCAGTTTTGCAACGGAGTACAAAACGCACCAGCCACTACAGACCATTCAGCACCAAGGACAGCCAAGTCACCTCCACAACTGGACTCCCTGGGCTGGGTAACAAAAATTTGACTTTTGACTCTTGCTCTAGGTCCCCGCAGAACCTTAATTTCCCATGGGTTCGCCAGAACTCACTCTACACATGCCTAAGTGCATACTGCTATTTTTCCCTTTGACTTCAATGGAAGCCCTTTGAACCTACAAAGTACTGTATTTTGAAAAGCCACAACTACAGTTGTACAGAAGCTACAATGTTCATTTTGGTGTCTGAAGTAAGATTAAAGAGAAATGTATTTTTCTAAATTGGTGCTGAATACTGTTGAGTCATTTAATTTACTTATCATCCATGTTGCTTTTAGACATGTTCCCCTAAGTAGCCTGACTGCTCTTTGCCACACTACCAGGACTGAGTTAGGGTTCTCCAGGAGAGAAACCGAGGTCCACTGCTGGGTATTGTGTTGGTATTCCATGGTAAGACTCCTTACTCATACCATATACCACATTTATCTTGCTACATTGGTGTTGGAGCGGTGCGGATCTTGAACTTGGGTTTCACTTTACCACTCACAAGTAGGTATATTTTTTAGTACATGAGAAATCATCAATTGACTTTTAAATTCAAAAAGTATTTTTTAGATTTGTCCTAAAAAGAATAGATAGTTGGAATTGCTAGGGCCCTGTGTTACATCCCCATTACAACAGGCCTTAAAAGTTTGCAAAAGCATTTTCAGAGAAGCTAAGGTAGTTAGGTAAAAAAAAAGTTTTGAAAAGATTTTTAAAAAGTTACCAACTCCTTAGGTAAACTAGAGCACAATGGAGAGGGCACTGAGCCTCTATCAGCCCATCCTCTCTATCCTCAGGGTCAGTGATCTGAGGGCAATGTGCAATGCTAGGGTCATCAGCTTTAGAGCTATTGCCAAGAGAGGAGACCTTGTAGAGGCCCACACCTCTTTGAAGAGGAAAGAAAGAGAGAAGAGGCATCCTCCTCTGAATCAGAGTCTGTGAGAGAGGAGGAGGAAGTCTTAGTCCCAGTTAGTGAAGGGGAAGGTGGAGAGGACCTTAACTCTATGCCCTTCCCCACACCTCCCTCTCCAGTGGGAAGTGTTATCAGTAACACTAGAAACCCCCTCCCCCCCTACCACCACACAGATAGAAGAAGTAGGAACCTTGAGGACAGGTTTCAACAACTGTTCCTGGAGGAGAATAGACTTGAACTTGAGGAAAGAAGACTAGCCTTAGAAGAGAAGAGGGCTAGATTGGGACTAGTTGCCAAAGATGGTGTCAGTAAAGAAAGTAAGGAAAGTGAGGGTTCTGTTAACCCTAAGGTCTCCAAAGGGATGTCCCAGTATATAGTGCAGGAGATGACATAGACAAATGGGTTGTAGCATTTGAGAGATGTTGCAGAATGAAGAAGGTTCATCCACAGCACTGGGGAGGGATCTTTACTTTGGGAGTTATAACCAGCTAAGGGCAGAGATAAACTTCTGACCCTACCTGAGGAAGTGACTAAGTCGTATCTCCATATGAAAGAGACCTTCATTTAAGGGTCTGGATTCACCACAGAGGTGTACAGAGTCAAGTTTAGGACCCCTGTAAAGGACAATACCGGACTTGGGGGGACTTTGTAGACTCCTCAGTCAAAGCAGTAGATGGTTGGATAAACGGCATTAAAGTTGACACGTATGAAGGGTTATATCACCTTTTGATGAAAGAGCATATCCTGACTAATTGTTATACAGAGAAATTGTGAAAGCAACTGGTAGATTATAAGTTGTCTCCTCCCAGAAAGCTGGAGAAGATAGCTAACAAGTGGGTTAGGTTCAGGGTAACCCAGACCAAATCCCAAGGTGGAGGTGATTCCAAGAAGGGTGCACAAACTTCTCAGCAGGGAAGGAGAATGGCACTGACAAGGGTAAAAGACAGAGTCCTCACCAGGCCCCCAAAAGAACTGCAAGGCAGGTGGTTTGAGACTCTTCTCAGACCAAAGGAAAAGGTTTTCAGATAAGAACTTAGATCCCAAGAAGGCTGGGACATGCTTTGACTGAAATCTGCCAAGATATAAAAGGGATGATCCAATTTGCAGCAAGAAGCCCCCCACTGAGGGGCAATCCAAGGGCATTGTTAGTGTTGTGTTGGGAGTAGGAGTGTACGCTAGAGAGGCCAGAGGCCACACTGAGACAACCTTGGTCTCCCTGGGTGGGGTGGACATTGAACCCTTGCCCGTTTTACCTTGCAATCTGGAAAAGGACAGATAGTGGCCAAGAATCAATTGGACTGAGTTAGAGGCTCTGAGGGATGCAGGTGCCAGTGTCACTACAGTGACAGCCAAACTGGTTTCCCCAGACTAGATGATCCCTGGTGAGCATCACCTTATTACCAATGCTGATAATGAGACTAGATCCCAACCAATGGCTTTGGTGAATATAGAGTAGAGAGGAGTAATTGGCCCAAGGAAGATGGCTGTGTCTCCTGCCATCCCAGTAGAGTGTCTGTTGGGAAATAATTTGGAAACATCTGCCTGGTGAGAGGTTGAGAAGAGGGTCCATGCAGAAATGCTGGGTCTCCCTTGGTGGGTGTGTGACCACAAGGGCACAGGTTGCTAGTCAGGGCAAAGAAAAGGAACTAGAGCCTGAAACTATGGCCCAGCAGCTTAAGAGCCAGAGGGAGGTCAAGATGACTGCTGACCCAGCCTCTACTTCCACACAGGATCAAGGGGAAAACTCACCCCAGAGTGAGATCCTGATGTCTGGGGAGGGAACTGCAACTGAGAAAGCCTAGGCGTACCTGGCAGAGCTACTCAATGCAGGGGGAACCCTCATGGAAGAGCTTTGCAAGGAGCAAATAAGATTCTTTACACTTGAGAGCCTCAGGCAGCAAGCTGCCAGGCAAGAACAAGGAGATACCAGTGGTACTCTCAGAGTCTATTGGGAGAATGGCCTACTGTTCACTGAGGCCAGGGACCCCAAAGCAGGGGCATCCAGGAGAGTGGGTTTCCCCCAGGTGTACAGAGAATTCGTCCCCACTTTGGCTCAGGGTATTCCATTAGTTGGACATTTAGGATAGCCCAAGACTTGGGACTGGTTAGGGGCCCATTTTTACTGGCCCCAGATGTCTGAGAGAGTGAAGGAGTTTTGTTGTTCCTGTGTGACCTGTGAAGCCAGAGGCGCGACAGCCACACAACCAAAGGCTCTCTTAATTCGACTACCTGGGGTTGGGACTCCCTTTGAGAGGGTATGGATTGGCATAGTTGGTCCCCTTGCCCAGCCACTGCATCTGGAAACAGATATATTCTAGAGGTATCGGACTGTGCCACTAGATACCCAGAGACAAACCCACTTAGGACTGCCACTATACCTGAAGTAGCCAAGGCCCTCCTGGGTATCTTTAGCACAGCAGGGTTTACTCAATAAGTGGTCTCTGATAGAGGAACAAATTTCATGTCTGCATACCTAAAAGCTATATGGGATGAATGTGGTGTGACTTATAAGTTCTTCACCCCCTATTACCCCAGTCTAATGGCTTAGTTGAAAGGTTCAACAAGACCATCAAGGACATGATCATGGGACTCCCAGAGAAACTCAGAAGGATTTGGGATGTCCTCTTGCCATGCCTCCTGTGTGCATACAGAGAGGTTCCTCAGAAGGGGTTGGGTTCAGACCCTTTAAACTTCTGTTTGGACACCCTGTAAGGGGTCCTCTGAGTCTTGTGAAGAAGGATGAGAAAAGCCTCTCATAAAGCCTATGCAAGATATAGTGGACTATGTACTAGGCATGTGTTCTCCCATGAGAGAATTCATGAAGAAGGCAAACAAGAATCTTCAGGCCACCCAGGAGCTTGCAAAGCACTGCTATGATCAGATGGCAGCCCTGGTTGAGTATCAACCTAGTCAGCTGGCGTGGGTATTGGAGCTTGTGACTCCCAGGGCCCTCCAGGACAAGTGGACTGGGCTCTATCCCATTGTGGATAGAAAGGGGGAGGTGTAGGAAAGTACCATCTTGCCTGGCATGTTACCCCCATATTTCACTGTATATATGTTGTTTTAGTTGTATGTGTCACTGGGACTCTGCCAGCCAGGGCCCCAGTGCTCATAAGTGTGCCCTGTAAGTGTTACCTGTGTTATGACTAACTGTCTCACTGAGGCTCTGCTAATCAGAACCTCAGTGGTTATGCTCTCTCATTTCTTTCCAAATTGTCACTAACAGGCTAGTGACCAATTTTACCAATTTACATTGGCATACTGGAACACCCATATAATTCCCTAGTATATGGTACTGAGGTACCCAGGGTATTGGGATTCCAGGAGATCCCTATGGGCTGCAGCATTTCTTTTGCCACCCATAGGGAGCACTGACAATTCTTACACAGGCCTGCCACTGCAGCCTGAGTGAAATAACGTCCACGTTATTTCACAGCCATTTTACACTGCACTTAAGTAACTTATAAGTCACCTATATGTCTAACTTTTACCTAGTAAAGGTTGGGTGCTAAGTTACTTAGTGTGTGGGCACCCTGGCACTAGCCAGGGTGCCCCCACATTGTTCAGGGCCAATTCCCCGGACTTTGTGAGTGCGGGGACACCATTACACACGTGCACTACACATAGGTCACTACCTATGTGTAGCTTCACAATGGTAACTCCGAATATGGCCATGTAACATGTCTAAGATCATGGAATTGCCCCCCCCAATGCCATCCTGGTATTGGGGAGACAATCCCATGATTCCCCGGGTCTCTAGCACAGACCCGGGTACTGCCAAACTGCCTTTTCAGGGGTTTCACTGCAGCTGCTGCCAACCCCTCAGACAGGTTTCTGCCCTCCTGGGGTCCAGCCAGGCTTGGCCAAGGAAGACAGAACAAAGGAATTCCTCAGAGAGAGGGTGTTACACCCTCTCACTTTGGAATAAGGTGTCAGGGCTGGGGAGGAGTAGCCTCCCCCAGCCTCTGGAAATGCTTTGATGGGCACAGATGGTGCCCATCTCTGCATAAGCCAGTCTACACCGGTTCAGGGATCCCTCAGCCCTGCTCTGGCGCGAAACTGGACAAAGGAAAGGGGAGTGACCACTCCCCTGACCTGCACCTCCCCTGGGAGGTGCCCAGAGCTCCTCCAGTGTGCTCCAGACCTCTGCCATCTTGGAAACAGAGGTGCTGCTGGCACACTGGACTGCTCTGAGTGGCCAGAGCCAGCAGGTGACGTCAGAGACTCCTTCTGATAGGCTCTTACCTGTGTTGCTAGCCTATCCTCTCACCTAGGTAGCCAAACCTCCTTTTCTGGCTATTTAGGGTCTCTGCTTTGGGGAATTCTTTAGATAACGAATGCAAGAGCTCATCAGAGTTCCTCTGCATCTCTCTCTTCACCTTCTGCCAAGGAATCGACTGCTGACCGCGCTGGAAGCCTGCAAAACTGCAACAAAGTAGCAACGACGACTACTGCGACCTTGTAACGCTGATCCTGCCGCCTTCTCGACTGTTTTCCTGGTGGTGCATGCTGTGGGCGTAGTCTGCCTCCTCTCTGCACTAGAAGCTCCGAAGAAATCTCCAATGGGTCGACGGAATCTTCCCCCTGCAACCGCAGGCACCAAAGAACTGCATCACCGGTCCTCTGGGTCTCCTCTCAGCACGACGAGCGAGGTCCCTTGAACTCAGCAACTCTGTCCAAGTGACTCCCACAGTCCAGTGACTCTTCAGTCCAAGTTTGGTGGCGGTAAGTCCTTGCCTCCCCACGCTAGACTGCATTGCTGGGAACCACGTGTTTTGCAGCTACTCCGGCTCCTGTGCACTCTTCGAGGATTTCCTTTGTGCACAGCCAAGCCTGGGCCCCTGGCACTCTAACCTGCATTGCACGACCTCCTGATTTGTCCTCCGGCTTCGTGGGACCCTCTTGTGCAACTTCGGGTGAGCTCCGGTTCACTCCACTTCGTAGTGCCTGTTCTGGCACTTCTGCGGGTGCTGCTTGCTTCTGAGTGGGCTCTTTGTCTTGCTGGATGCCCCCTCTGTCCCCTCACGCAATTGGCGACATCCTGGTCCCTCCTGGGCCACAGCAGCATCCAAAAACCCTAACCGCGACCCTTGCAGCTAGCAAGACTTGTTTGCGGTCTTTCTGCACGGAAACACTTCTGCACGACTCTTCACGACGTGGGACATCTATCCTCCAAAGGGGAAGTTTCTAGCCCTTGTCGTTCTTGCAGAATCCACAGCTTCTACCATCCAGTGGCAGCTTCTTTGCACCCACAGCTGGCATTTCCTGGGCATCTGCCCACTCCTGACTTGATCCACAGGTACTCTCGTCAGGAAATCCATCGTTGTTGCATTGCTGGTGTTGTTGTTTCTGGCAGAAATCCCCTATCACGACTTCTGTGCTCTTTGGGGAACTTAGGTGCACTTTGCACCCACTTTTCAGGGTCTTGGGGTGGGCTATTTTTCTAACCCTCACTGTTTTCTTACAGTCCCAGCGACCCTCTACGAGCTCACATAGGTTTGGGGTCCATTCGTGGTTCGCATTCCACTTCTAGAGTATATGGTTTGTGTTGCCCCTATACCTATGTGCTCCCATTGCATTCTATTGTGACTATACATTGTTTGCACTGTTTTCTATTGCTATTACTGCATATTTTGGTATTGTGTACAAATATCTTGTGTATATTTGCTATCCTCATACTGAGGGTACTCACTGAGATACTTTGGCATATTGTCATAAAAATAAAGTACCTTTATTTTTAGTATATCTGTGTATTGTGTTTTCTTATGATATTGTGCATATGACACTAGTGGTACAGTAGGAGCTTCACTCGTCTCCTAGTTCAGCCTAAGCTGCTCTGCTAAGCTACCATTTTCTATCAGCCTAAGCTGCTAGTCACCCCTCTACACTAATAAGGGATAACTGGACCTGGTGCAAGGTGTAAGTACCCCTTGGTACCCACTACAAACCAAGCCAGCCTCCTACAGGAGGTCACCTACTTGGTTGACTTAGGCACCCCTAGGAATCCCCTCAAAGTGGGTCATGTAAATCGCCTAAAACCATACCAGGACAGGGCTGACATGACCATCCTATTGGTCACAGATGGAAGGCAGGAGGAGGAGAGTGAGCCACTTCCAGACTTTCTTTCATCCAACCCTTAAGATGGTACATTGGACGGTGTAGAGCTGTCAGCTGCCCTCACTGCACAGCAGCAGGCTGACTCTAGACAGGTGCTCAGTCAGTTTTCACAGCTCTTTTCTTTAACCTCTGGACAGACAACATGGTGTACCCATGATGTGGACACTGATGGCAGCCTCCCTGTCAAGAACAAGTTTTGCCATGTTAATGAATGTATTAAGACAGAGGTCAGGAAGATGCTAGAGTTAGGGGAGATTAAACACTCTGATAGTCCCTTGGCCAGCCCAGTGGTACATGTCCTCAAGCCTCGCTCAAAGGTGGGAAACCAGAGATGAGGTTTTGTGTGGATTATAGGGGGTTGAATGCAGTCACTAAAACCGATGCACACCCCATTCCCAGAGTGGCTGAGCTTATTTATAAGCAAGGGGCAGCCAAATTCCTAAGTACTTTTGACTTGACTGCTTGGTACTGGCAAATTGGATTGACCCAGGAAGCAAAGGAGATATCTGCATTCTCCACTCCTGAGGGCCACTTTCTGTTTAAAGTGATGCCCTTGGGCTTGAAGAATGCATCTGCCACTTTTCAGAGGCTGGTGAATCGAGTTCTCTCATGTTTGGAAGACTTTAGTGCAGCTTACATATGTAACATAGCTATCTTTAGCTCCACCTGGGAGGATCACCTGTTCTACCTCAGAGAAGTTTTACAGGCCCTGCATCAGACAGGCCTGACTTTCAAGGCCAGTAAGTGCCAGATACTGCAAAGTTCTGTTGTCTACTTGGGTGACCTGATGGGTGGAGGTCAGGTTAGACCTCTCCAGGCCAAAGTCCAGATCTTTCTGGACTGGCAGCCTCCCACAACCCAGACTCGGTCACAGCCTTTCTAGGTCTGACAGGGTAATATGGAAGGATTGTGAAAGGGTGTGGGACCATTGTGGCCCCTCTCACTGAGTTAACCTCTAAGAAACAACCCAGGAAAGTCATTTGGACAGCAGCCTGCCAGAATACCTTTTATGCCTTGAAAGCAGCCATACGTTCAGCACCTGTCCTAAGAGCACCTGATTATGGGAAACAATTAATTGTCCTGACAGACGCTTCTGAACTAGGGTTTGGGGGCAGTGTTGTCACAGACCAACCATGAGTGTTAGGATCAGTTAGTGGCTTTTATTAGTAGGCGTCTCCTTGCCAGAGAGCAGCATTGGAGTGTCACTGAGAAGGAAGCCTTTGCTATGGTTTGCTCCCTGAAGAAGCTGAGGCCATACTTGTTTGGGACTCACTTCAATGTTCAAACCGAACACAGGCCTATTAGGTAGTTAGTGCAGATGATTGAAGAGAACCACAAATTGTTGAGGTGGTCCATTTACCTACAGGGGATGGGCTTTGTGGTAGAACAAGGGCCAGGGACTGGCCATGCCAATGTACATGGCCTTTTCAGGTTCTTCCAGTTAGAAGATGGGGACTACCAGAAGGGAGGTTGGTGCTCATCCCCTTTCGTCTTGAGGGGGTGAACATGTTGTAAAGTGCCTCTTTTTGGATGGTCACCCTTCACCTTTTGCTGTCAGATGCTGTGGTTTTGGACTTGTTAGTGTACTGAGGCCTGCTAACCAGACCCGAGTTCCAATGCTTTTTCCCTTAAAGTATATGTTGATTTGCATAGGCCAATTGGCAAGCAGCTTACCACCCCTGTAAGTACCTAGTAACTGGTACCCAAGGCCAGGGTGGTAAAGAGGGGTCAGCAGGGCTGTAGCACTTATTCTGCCACCCTGAGTGACCCAAGTAAAAGAGAGACCAAGAGCTGTCATGTCAGCCTGCACGAGAAGCTTGCTTTTTGAGTGAGACACTGCCTGCACCAGGCGCAGCCAGAGTCCCTGTTACTGCCCGTGGACAGGTCAGTCACCCCTTAGTCAGGACCTCTCTAGCCCAGGTGGCAAGGGGCACTGTTACATGAGTGAGGGCATATGTGCAGGAGCACATATGCCCCTGTGGTGGCATTTAAACTGCAATGCTGGCCCAAGTAACCAGTGGGCCATTGGACAATATGAGTTGTCATCTAACCACTGTTCAGATTTCCAGTGCTGCAGTGGCCCGGCCAAAACCTGGCATGTTTGGTATCAAACACTGTGCTTTTTAACCCTGAATCTGATGCACAGAGCCCTCCAAGTCCTGTACTGTTTTGGAGGGCTCCCCACAAGCCGCTGCCACCACACACGAGTCTGACCCCTTGCTGGAGGTGCTATCACCATGGTAGGATGACGAACAAAGGGCCTGGGCACAGCTCCTCCTTTCCCAGGCTGGCTAATGAGATAACATCAGAGCGGTAAGCCTCAAAGGCTTCCCCCGCCGTTGATGTGCCAAGAACTCTCCTCCTAGCAGAGGACAAACACTTTCCTACCCTGCCCAGCTGGGCAGGTGGGAAATTAGTTATGCAGGAGGCGTGCACCTTCCTCAAACTAGCCACACCTTTGAGGTGGGCTAGGAGGTCTATACAGGCAAGGAAGGGTTCTACCATCTTGGCAGACCCTAAGAATAGTGGATTCTGGGTAGAACAGTGATGTACTCCCACAGGAAGTCATCACTGCAGGCGTGAACAAGCCCAATGGCCACTGTCGCTCACACCTGTAAACAATCCCTAAACCATGATTTAAGTAGCTCCCCTGCACCAGAACTTAGATCTTACATAGAAAAGAAGAAAGAAACACAAAGAGACGTCTGCACCAGCAACAGGACCTAGAACCCAGCCCCAGCATGAAGAAGAGGCCACAGAGTAACCTAAGGGAGCCTGTACTGGAACTGAGTGCCGGATGTGTGCTGTAGGTGAAAACTCATTGGTCTCGACCAGAGGGTTCCTCGTGGACACCGAAACGCCAAGGAAGCCTTCCCTGACTGGTGGCACCAGTCCCTTTTAAGTTGCAGGAGTAAAGAAGGGATGAGATTGAAGAACTATGACCAGACAGCCGCTGTGTGCCTGCGCCAAAAGTAACTTCGTGTCCAGCATTTAAGAAGAGGGAATGAGGCCAGTGCCAAGTTTCAAGCCTCTACCCCCCCCCCCCCCAAACGACCTCCAGCTTCCAAGAATTCCATGGAACACCCTTGCAGCTACCAAGGCTTGTCTGTCGCCTTCCCAGAAACGGACGCTCACTCGATGTTCACTGACTCCAGAGCACCACCCAGCATAGGGACCAATGGCACCAGCAACCCCCCTCATATGGGTTTGCAGCCTGAAGGAAGTGACTTTGACTGGAGCAGTAAAGCATCTTTGGCACGACCAGCCCATGATTGACAGCTAGAGAACACCTCTGCACCTGGAAATGCCGGACGAGGTGATGAAGATCCAACTGTTGAATCATGGTTCTGGCCCCCCAAAGACATCTACATCCGAAGGGTAGCGTGTGAGTCCACCCCTAAGTCCAGTTTTACAACTGAGTGCAAAGCACACCAGCCACAGAGGACCATTCAGCACCAAGAACAGCCATGTCACCTCTGCAACCGGACTCCCTGGGCAAGGTAACAACAGTTTGACTGTTGACTCTTGGTCGAGGTCCCTGCAGAACCGTAAGTTCCTGTGGGTTTGCCGGAACTCACCCTACAAGTGCCGGAGTGCACACTGTTGTTTTTCCCATTGACTTCAATGGAAGCCGTTTAAACCTACAAAGTACTGTAATTTTGAAAAGCCACAACTTTGGTTCTACAGAAGGTACAAAGTTCATTTTGGTGTCTAAAGAAAGATGAAAGCGCTTCTATTTTCCTAAATTGGTGTTGGATTTTTTTTTGATTTGTGTCATTTACTTATCGTCCATATTGGTAATGTGAAATGCTTTATACATGTTCCTCTAAGTAGCCTGTCTGCTCTTTGCCACACTACCAGGACTGAGGATTCAATAAACTCTATATATTGCTCAGAAAAATTACATGCTGTATTGCACAATATGCAGGAAAGGTAAAGGGAGGAGCCACAAATAATTTACATTTGATCTCTGGAGATGGCTCGGCCCTTATTGTTCAAAGTGTTAGCTGCCCCCGAAGTTAGGGTCTAGTTACCAGCCCCCCTCCCGGGAAGTACATCAGGCCAGGATTGCTAGTAGTGAAGATGGAGTTAGTACTGGGTGATAGGGTCGGATTGGGAGGGAGGGCAGTCTGGCATGGGGCAATGTGCCGGTGCCTAAGAATAACCTGGATCTTTTTAAGCCGTCAGTCACCCAGCCCACAGAGCCTGGCTATCTTTGCCAGCATCCACCAGGACACTGGAATGTGGGGCAGGCTGGCTGTGGGGCACTGGCTTGCATCACTAAGCCTGCAGTCGCAGATTTAAGCTTGGTCCCTGTGGGTCTGCACAAACCCCCAAAAGCAGTGTTCCTCACCTGCCAGGCTGTCAACAGAGGTTGGGACAGGAAGAGCAAAGCACCCTCGCCCGACGGGGGAGGGGTGTGGTGTCAGGTGGTATGCTCTTTGCACCATATTCACTTCAGCCCCCATTGCCCCCGACACCCCCTCCCAACTTCCGAAGCCAGCCCAGAAGTTTTGCTCTTTGCTTTTTTTCTCTTCTGCAAGGCCATAACCCTGAGGCTAAGGTGGGCCGGGGAGGGGGTGAGTGGGAAGCGGCCTCCCTGGGCGCCTTCACATAAATTCAGGCCTTGGTGGATGGGGAGGGAGGGCGTATGCAGGGGCTTTGCTGGGAGCGAGATGTCACCTCAGCCCCAGTGTCTTTCAGGGCTTAGATGGAGGTGGAGTGGGGGAGGTGGGGTGAGTGTAGGGACACTGGTGTGTTTTGCATAGGCCTAGCTGTTGTGAGACCTCCTTGACCAGAGCTGCCAACTTTGGAACTCGGAAACTACAACCCTGCGTTAGCTCAACATCCTGTGATCCTGGGCAGAAGACCGAAAGGGACATAATGAGGGCTTTAATCTCCCGAGGCCTAAAATAAAAACGAATTTGATCTCCTGTAATGCAACTGGTGCTCATGTAAATCACTTTAATACCCTTGGGACGAATTCACACTATATAAAACTACCACAAATAAATAAAAAGCAATCTGCCATTGTTCATGCTTTAAAATTCTGCAAAGGCCATAGCATGATAATTAAAGAGGAGTCTTTATATATGAAAACCTTTTAACAAGAAAAAGGGCTCTTTTGTTAATTTCGTCAGTCATGGATTATGTTAAGGCAGCTTTAAAAATCATTATAAAGTGCATTTCCTTTATGGTTACTGTTTAAAGTGCAAACTGATAGGGGAAAAATACTGGATTCAGATGATTTTCTTCATTTTCGTACGGGGCCGGACATTAAAATACGCGTCAGATCAGGTGTTGAGGCCCTTAGACCATTATATTTCACGTTGCCCGCCTGGCCGAAATGCAGTGGTGTTAGTTTTAACCCACGTCACTGGCTCTATAAACTGTACAATGCTAAAGTTGCCAAACATTTCTATAAAAATGAGTCAAATGAAAGGCGTTTCATGAAAGGGCACGATCCGGGAATGTGGGCCACTAACTTTTTTTTAAGAAGTGCTAATTGTGATCCCAATCCGACCCTGCTGGGTGGTGAGCTGTTATGGGCTGAGGGAGGTCGGGCAATTAGCACAGGATGTGGAGCAACTGTAGGATATGGAGGCCGTGCAGGCAAGTGTGGGGGGGTTTAGAACAGGTTTGGGAGTTCAGGTAGGGCGGGGGGCTACTTTATACCAGGGAACTGTGGATGGTGCAGAATGGGCGTCTGGTACCGGCTGTGGCGCTACTGAAAGGCCGAGACCTTCTCCAGGTCTGGGAACTAGAAGGGGGCGGTGAACTAGTGGAGTGTGAAGAGCTGTCCGGGCTGGACAGCTACTGAAGCTGGGGAGCTCAGGAAGGGCGCAGAGCTACTGCAGACCAGGGCGTTAGTGAAAACTGCGCGGCTTGGTTAGGCTGGGGGAACTTCTGGGTTTGGGGAACTACGATACACCAGGGAGCTGAGGGCTTCAGAGGTAGTGCGAGCTGGAGGACTTCTGGGGGAAAAAGGCTTGTCGTTTCTAGGGCCTGTGTTTAATGGAATGATCTCTGAGCTCCACATAACATCAAAACACACATGATGTGCAGAAACTGCGCACCACCCAAAATATTACCCCTTACCCCCTTCACGGCCACCAAAGCGTTAGAGCCGGAGCAGGTAAATGAGCCCAGCGCTGGCAACTGGCGCTCCTCGGGTTTAATGTGATTTACTGAGATAAGCGCCCACTGCCGATGGCACAGGGTCTGTCCTGCAGATGAATAAATGACGCACTTTTTAAAAGTAGCGCTACGAACCAGCGCTCTGGAAAGCACAGGATCATATTTTATTCATATCATATATTTGAATTAAAACTGAGGAATCCCAACTTTTAAATTCACGTGCGACGTCTGTGTCTTCCCAGCAGCACCAGGAGAAGAATTCTGCGAATGGAAGGCGTATGGTGTGACAGGCCCTCCAGTGTGACGTCACGAGGTCTAGGGCACTTGCATAGGGGGGCGGGGCCTCCGCCGCAGAGAAAAGGGAGAATGTCAGGTAGAACGAGACCTTTCAGGTTAATCGCAGGATCATTTTTATGAGTAAATAATTGGATTTTCTCAAGACATTAGTCGAAACCCGTGTCTTGCCTGCTCACCCTGTTAAACGGAGACACATGGTATCACCCATAAGGGGTGATGTATGATGACACGTTGAGAAGTCCCCATTGTGACGTGTCCTTGGTATAAAAGGCCGGTAACCAGGCACCTGCAGCATTGCACTCAGGGGCACCGGACGGGGCGGACCACTGCTGGCGGCTGGAGCTGGAGACAATTAGAGGCCGAAGCTGGAGGAGCATAGGAGGCTCCATTAAGGATGGGGGAAGAGGCGGGTCTAAGGGGACAAGGTGAGTAAATAAACCAAACGAAAAGTGAACTGAGAACTGAACTTGAAACCAAACTGAAAACTAACTTGAAACCAAACTGAAAACTAACTTGAAACTGACTTGATACGGACTTGAAATTCCAATCCCATTCATTTTCCTTCCGTTCTCTTTCTTCCCCTCTCAACCGATCAACTTCCCTGCCCCTCCTTCCTCCACTCCTACAACCCCCCTTTAACCAAATTTGCATTCATTCTCCTTTCTCCAGTCCTTTTCCTTTTTCCGTTCCTCTTTTCCTCATCTCTTTTCCGCACAATTTATTTTTCTCTTCTCGTCCTGACCCCTCCCCCTCTCCTCCTCGTCCCTTTCCGACTTACCTATCTATTGTCATTTCCTTTCCCCATTCCCTCCCCTTCCATTTCCTTCCCCTTCCTTTCCCCTTCGCCTTCCCCACCCTTCCCTTGTTCTACCCTACCCTTCCCTTCCGCTTTGCATTCCCCTGCCTTTCCACTACCATTACCCTACCCTTTCCCTTCCCATTCCTCTTCAATTTCCCCTTCCCCTACCCTTCCCCTTCCTGTACTCTTCCCCTGCCCTTCTCACCCCCAGCATTCCCTTTCCATTCCCCTATCCTTCCCTTCCCCTACTTTCCTCTTCAACTACCCTTCTTCCCCAACTTTTCCCTTCCCCTTTCCTTTCCCTCATCCTTCCTCTTTCCTTCCCCCTTCCCCCACACTTTCCTTCCTGTTTCACTAGCTTCCCCTTCCCTGACCCTACGCTTCTCCTACTCTTCCCTTCTCCTACCTTTCCCTTCCCCTATCACGTTCCTTCCTCCTCCTACCCTTTCCCTTCTTTTCCCTTCCTTTTCCCATCCTTCCTTTCACCTACCCTTCCCCTCCCTTCTTCCACTACCACTGTTCTTCTTTCCCTATCCTTCCACTGCCTTTCCCCTTCCCCCGCCCTTCCCTCATTCTTCCCGTTCCTCCTTTCCCTTCCACTTCCATCACCTTCTCATCCTCCACTCTTTCCCTTACCCTACTCGTGTTCTACCCTTCCACTTTCCCCTCCCTTCTATCCCCCTTCCCTTCCCTCCCCTTTACCCTCCCCTTCTCCCTCCCCTTCATATTCCCCTTCCCCCTCCCTTTCCTCCCCTCTTCTTTCCTTTCCCCTTCCCCATTCCTATTCCCTGCCCCTTTCTCTTCCACTTCCCTCTTTCTGCTTTCCCCTTTCCCTTCCCTATCACCTTCCCCTTTCCGTTCTCCTCTTACCCTTTCTCCCCTTCCCCTTTACCCCTTCTTGCCTTTTCCCATTCCCGTTCCCTTTCTCTTTCAGCTTCCCCTTCTCTCCTTCCCCTCTTCTCCCCCTCCCGTTCCCATTTCCTTTCCCTCTCCCCCGCTTTCTTGCTCCCTTTCCCCTTTCCCTAAACTTCCCGTACCCTTCCTCCCAACCTTTCTCTTTCCCTTTCCCACTGTCCCTTTCTGCTCCCCTTCCCCTTTTCCCCTTCTCCCTCCTCTTCCCCTTCCAGCTATCCTTGTCCTGCTCCCCTTCCCCTACCATCACCTTCTCATCCTCCACTCTTTCCCTTACCCTACTCGTGTTCTACCCTTCCACTTCCCCTCCCTTCTATCCCCCTTCCCTACCCTCCCCTTTACCCTCCCCTTCTCCCTCCCCTTCATATTCCCCTTCCCCCTCCCTTTCCCTTCCCTTCCTCCTTTCCTTTCCCCCTTTGCTTTTCCCCTTTCAACTTCCTTCTCCCCTTTCTCTTCCCCATCACCCCACTTTCCCCTTTCCGTTCTCCTCTTACCCTTTCTCCCCTTCCCCAATACCCCTTCTTACCCTTCCCCATTCCCGTTCCCTTTCTCTTTCCCTTTCAGCTTCCCCTTTCAGCTTCCCCTTCTCTCCTCCCCCTCTTCTCCCCCTCTCCCCTTCCCATTTCCTTTCCTTCTCCCTCGGTTTCTCGCTCCCTTTCCCCTTCCGCTACCCTTTCCCTACCACCTCCTTTCCCCTACCCTTACCACACCATTCCCTTATTCATTCCCTAACCTTCTCCTACCCTTCCCATTCTTCCTCCCCTTCCCCTACCTTCCCCCCTCCTCCCTTACCCAGTACCCTACCCCTCTTGCTTCCCTTCCTCTCCCCCTCCCCTTTCCGCTACTACTCCCCTCTCCCCTTCCTCACCTTCCCCTCTCCTTCCTACCCTTCCCCCTCCACTCTTCCTTCTTCTCCCACTCATCCCCTTCCCCTTTCCCCCTCTCTTCCCTTTCAACCTCCCTTTCCCTTCCCCCTTTCCTCCCCTTTACTTTTCGTTCCCCCTCACCTTTGACTTCCCCTTTCCCTTCACCCTCCCCTTTCTCTACCCTTCCTTCTTTCCCTTCCCCCTCACCTTCCACTTCTCTTTCCCCTTCTCTTTCCCCTTTCCAATTTCCCCTTCATCCCACCCTTTCTCACCCATCCCTTCCCCTTCCTTTCCCCTCTCCTACCCTTTCTTCTTCCTCTAACCTTCTGTAGGAGGCTGGACTGGCTTGTAGTGAGTACCAAGGGGTACTTACACCTTGCACCAGGCCCAGGTATCCCTTATTAGTGTATAGGGTGTCTAGCAGCTTAGGCTGATAGATAATGGTAGCTTAGCAGAGCAGCTTAGGCTGAACTAGGAGACGAGTGAAGCTCCTACAGTACCACTAGTGTCATATGCACAATATCATAAGAAAACACAATACACAGATATACTAAAAATAAAGGTACTTTATTTTTATGACAATATGCTAAAGTATCTCAGTGAGTACCCTCAGTATGAGGATAGCAAATATACACAAGATATATGTACACAATACCAAAAATATGCAGTATAGTATTAGAAAACAGTGCAAACAATGTATAGTTACAATAGGATGCAATGGGGACACATAGGGATAGGGGCAACACAAACCATATACTCCAAAAGTGGAATGCGAACCACGAATGGACCCCAAACCTATGTGACCTTGTAGAGGGTCGCTGGGACTGTAAGAAAACAGTGAGGGTTAGAAAAATAGCCCACCCCAAGACCCTGAAAAGTGGGTGCAAAGTGCACTAAAGTTCCCCAAAGAGCACAGAAGTCGTGATAGGGGAATTCTGCAGGAAAGACCAAAACCAGCAATGCAACAACAATGGATTTCCAGACGAGGGTACCTGTGGAACAAGGGGACCAAGTCCAAAAGTCACGATCAAGTCGAGAGTGGGCAGATGCCCAGGAAATGCCAGCTGTGGGTGCAAAGAAGCTGCTACTGGACAGTAGAAGCTGAGGATTCTGCAAGAACGACAAAGGCTAGAAACTTCCCCTTTGGAGGATGGATGTCCCACGCTGTGGAGAGTCGTGCAGAAGTGTTTTCCTGAAGAAAGACCAGTAACAAGCCTTGCTAGCTGCAAGTCGTGCGGTTAGGGTTTTTGGATGCTGCTGTGGCCCAGGAGGGACCAGGATGTCGCCAATTGTGTCAGGGGACAGAGGGGGCGCCCAGCAAGACAAGGAGCCCTCTCAGAAGCAGGCAGCACCTGCAGAAGTGCCGGAAATGGCACTACGAAGTGGAGTGAAACGGTGCTCACCCGAAGTTGCACAAAGGAGTCCCACGCTGCCGGAGGACAACTCAGGAGGTCGTGCAATGCAGGTTAGAGTGCTGTGGACCCAGGCTTGGCTGTGCACAAAGGATTCCCTCGGAAAGTGCACAGGAGCCGGAGTAGCTGCAAAACACACGGTTCCCAGCAATGCAGTCTGGCGTGGGGAGGCAAGGACTTACCTCCACCAAACTTGGACTGAAGAGTCACTGGACTGTGGGAGTCACTTGGACAGAGTTGCTGGATTCAAGGGACCTCGCTCGTCGTGCTGAGAGGAGAACCAGAAGACCGGTGATGCAGTTCTTTGGTGCCTGCGGTTGCAGGGGGACGATTCTGTCGACCCACGGGAGATTTCTTCGGAGCTTCTAGTGCAGAGAGGAGGCAGACTACCCCGACAGCATGCATCACCAGGAAAACAGTTGAGAAGGCGGCAGGATCAGCGTTACAGAGTTGCAGTAGTCGTCTTCGCTACTTTGTTGCAGTTTTGCAGGCTTCCAGCGCGGTCAGCAGTCGATTCCTTGGCAGAAGGTGAAGAGAGAGATGCAGAGGAACTCGGATGAGCTCTTGCATTCGTTATCTAAGGAAATCCCCACAGCAGAGACCCTAAATAGCCAGAAAAGAGGGTTTGGCTACTTAGGAGAGAAGATAGGCTAGCAACACCTGAAGGAGCCTATCAGGAGTCTCTGACGTCACCTGCTGGCCCTGGCCACTCAGAGCAGTCCAGTGTGCCAGCAGCACCTCTGTTTCCAAGATGGCAGAGGTCTGGAGCAAACTGGAGGAGCTCTGGCCACCTCCCAGGGGAGGTGCAGGTCAGGGGAGTGGTCACTCCCCTTTCCTTTGTCCAGTTTCGCGCCAGAGCAGGGCTGAGGGGTCCCTGAACCGGTGTAGACTGGCTTATGCAGAAATGGGCACCATCTGTGCCCATGAAAGCATTTCCAGAGGCTGGGGGAGGCTACTCCTCCCCTGCCTTAACACCTTTTTCCAAAGGGAGAGGGTGTAACACCCTCTCTCTGAGGAAGTCCTTTGTTCTGCCATCCTGGGCCAAGCCTGGCTGGACCCCAGGAGGGCAGAAACCTGTCTGAGGGGTTGGCAGCAGCTGCAGTGAAACCCCTGAAAAGGCAGTTTGGCAGTACCCGGGTCTGTGCTACAGACCCGTGGGATCATGGGATTGTGCCAACAATGCCAGGATGGCATAGAGGGGGCAATTCCATGATCATAGACATGTTACATGGCCATATTCGGAGTTACCATTGTGAAGCTACACATAGGTATTGACCTATGTGTAGTGCATGCGTGTAATGGTGTCCCCGCACTCACAAAGTCTGGGGAATTTGCCCTGAACAATGTGGGGGCACCTTGGCTAGTGCCAGGGTGCCCACACACTAAGTAACTTAGCACCCAACCTTTACCAGGTAAAGGTTAGACATATAGGTGACTTATAAGTTACTTAAGTGCAGTGGTAAATGGCTGTGAAATAATGTGGACGTTATTTCACTCAGGCACAAGTGGCAGGCCTGTGTAAGAATTGTCAGAGCTCCCTATGGGTGGCAAAAGAAATGCTGCAGCCCATAGGGATCTCCTGGAACCCCAATACCCTGGGTACCTCAGTACCATATACTAGGGAATTATAAGGGTGTTCCAGTATGCCAATGTAAATTGGTGAAATTGGTCACTAGCATGTTAGTGACAATTTGGAAAGAAATGAGAGAGCATAACCACTGAGGTTCTGGATAGCAGAGCCTCAGTGAGACAGTTAGTCATAACACAGGTAACACATTCAGGGCATACTTATGAGCACTGGGGCCCTGGCTGGCAGGGTCCCAGTGACACATACAACTAAAACAACATATATACAGTGAAAAATGGAGGTAACATGCCAGGCAAGATGGTACTTTCCTACACCTTCCCTTTTCCTTCCCTTCCCCTACTCTTACCTTTCCCCTTCTCCTACCTTTCCCTTTCCACTTCGCCTACCCTTTCATTTCCCCTTTCCCTGCCTTCCCTTACCCTTCCATTCCCTTTCCCTTTCACATATCAGTTCCGTTCTCCTACCCTCCCCATACTGTTCCCTACCCACCCCACCCTTCCCCTACCCTTCCTTCCCCTACTGTAGTGAATCCTAGTTTGTTTTAACGGGCTAACAGGAGTTAGCTTAGCCGTAGGCTTGTAAACTCGTGCCCCCGTCACCCAGTGACTTTTAACCTACTTAGCTTGCTCTGGCTTAGTCCATTTAATTATTTATTTCCTTTAAAATGGCGGCCTTTTTTATAGTTAGGCCACTTGTTATGGGTTCTATTATCAGTGTCACTGCGCCAAGGCGTCAAGATCAAGCACGAAAGACAAACATACAGTAGGCATTCACACTTAGGGATTTTCCCTCTCTATATTTTCGAGGGATTGTTGATATTAATTGCCGTCCCAAGCATGCCTGTTATCTATTGTTATGAATAACACTTATGTCAGGGGACCTTGTAGATCTGTATAAATACAACACACTTTTAGACAGATAATCAGAGGGATTCCGACCAGAGGGCATCGACACCATCGCTGATACCGATGCTGCAGTCATCTTGACACTGATCCAGTCTTCGTGTCTCTGCGGAGTCTGAGATAGAGACCTCATTCCAAGGTAACGAGGGTTGGGGGCTCCTCTCATGGACACGGTTTTGGCAGATTAGGTTTAACGAACCCAGCTCTTCCTTTTTAGGTAGGAGGTTAGATCTACTCTCCTTAGGGTATTAGGGCTTATTCCATCTTTTACATATACATATATTTTTTATCTTATATTGCATAATGGTGGGGGTCTTTATAACAATGACTCTCCTCTTTTCAATACTGTTGCTTGGTATATTCATTATCCTAATCATTGCAGTTCATGCAACTTATCACAAATTGCAGTTATGTTGAATAAAAACTATTATAACTTTACTGCATCTGTGTTATTTCCTTTGTTTGTATGAGACATTATAAATCTGTGAGAAAAGGGTAATTTCCGTTTCACCACGACAACCCTGAGATATTGTATTTTGAGTCCATGTGTAAGCGACTGCTACAAATCACCTTTTACTATTGTGTTTTTGGTGAGGTACTGCTAGTAAGCCGGTAAGGTTTGGACAACAGTTACAAATAGTTGTAGGAAGAGACTTAGTCACCTACAAACGAAAGTACTGTCATCCTGAGACCAGCAGTCTTGCTCAGAGCAAGAGTCCAAACTACGACACTACCTTCCCTTCCCCAAATTTCACCTACCGGTAAAGGGGAGGGGCAAGGGGAGCCTTCCCCTCTCTCCCCCCTCTCTTTTAACTTCCAATTTCCACTCCCCTTCCCCCTCCTCTTTCCCATCCCCCTCCTCTTTCTCTTCCCCTCCCCTTTCCCCTTCCTGTTCCTGTCCCCCACCTCTTTCTTTTCTTTCCCGTTCTCCTTCTCCTTCCCCTTTTCTCCTCCCTTCCCATCCCTTTTATTCCCTTTTTCCCTTCTCTTCCCCCTTCTCCCCTTCACCTTCCCCTTCCACTACCCTTCCCTTTGCCCCTTCCCTTTTCCCATTCCTTTCCCCCTTTCCCTCCCTCCTCCCCTTTCCCCTTTCTTCTTCTCACTCCCTTATCCCCACTCCCCTTCCCCTCCAATTTAATCCTTCCGCCTCCCAATTCCCTTCCCCTTCCGACTCCCATTGTCCCCTTTCCCTTCCACCTCCCCTTCCCTTTCCCGCCCCCTCCCCTTCCTGTTCATTTCACCTTCCCCTACCCTTTCCTTTCTCCTTACCATGTATTTCTCCTACCCTACCCCTACTCTTCCTTTCCCTTTCCCCTTCTCTCTACCCTTCCCCTCTCCTTCCCTTACCCTTCCCATACTGTTCCCCTACTCATCCCCTACCTTTCCCCTATCCTAACCCCTTCCCCTTAAAGTACCTTCTGCTTCCCCTACTTTCCCCTTCCCCATCTCTTCCCCCTCCCTTTTCCCATTCCACTCTCCTGTTCCATTCCCAATATCCATTCTCCCTTTCTCCATCCTACCCTTCCCCTTCCTCCTCTCCTTCCCCCTCACCCTCCCCTTTACCTTCCAATTTCCATTCCCCTTCCCCCTCCTCTTTCCCATCCCCCTCCACTTTCTCCTTTCCTTTCTGTCTCCTCCTTCCCCTTTTCCCTTGCCCCTTCCCTTTCTCCTCCCCTTCTCCTCTTCTTCCCTTCCCCCTCCCTTCTCCCCACCCCTTTGCCTTCACCTTTCCCTTCACCCTCTCCTTTCCCTACCCTTCCTCCTACCCTTTCTCCTTCCCCTTCCCCCATCATCCTATCCTTTCACCCTTCCTCTTCCCTCTTTTCCCCTCCCCCTTTCCCTTTCCTTTTCCCTACCCCCTCCACTTCACCTTTCCTTTCCCTCCCCTTCTCATCTTCCCTTTCCCCCTTCCCTCCCACTCCCTTCCCCCTTCACCTTATTTTCCACTTCCCATTCCCCTTCCCATCCCACTCCTCTTTCCCTTTCCCTCCCCTTTCCACTTCCGGTTCCTTTCCCCCTCCCCTCCCTTCCCTCCCTGTTCCTTTCCCCTTCTGCCCCTTTTCCCTTCCCCCTTCTCCTTCCCTTCTCCTTTTATCCCCTTCTCCTTTCACATCCCCCTCCCTTCCCTCTCTCTGCCCCTTACCTCCACCTTTCCCTTCACCCTCCTTTCCCTCCCCTTCCTCCTACCCTTCCCCCTTTCGCCTTCCCTTTCTCCTTCCCCTTTCCCCTTCATCCTATGCTTTCACCCTTCCCTCTTTCCCCTTCCCCCTCTCCCCTTTCTCTTTCTCTTTCTCTTTCCCCTTCTATTTTCCTTAGCCCCTACCCTTCACCTTCCCTTCCCCCCCAACTCCCCTTCCCTGTCCCCTTTCCCTTTTAACCTTCCCCTTCACCTTCCCGCCCACTTTCCCTGCTCCCCTGCCATTCCTATTTCCCCTTCCCCCATTTTCCCTTCCCCATCCTCTTTCCCTTCCCCTTCCCACTCCCCATCCCCCTTTCCCTTCCTCTTTCCCTCCCCTGCTCCTCCTCCCTGTCTTTCCCCCTTCCCCTACCGTTTCATTTTCCCTTCCCCTTCCCATATCCATCCCTTTCCACTTCACCTGCCTTTCAGCTATCTTTCCCCTACTCTTACCATCCTTTTTCCTTCCCCTACACGTCCCTTCCCCCTTCCTTCCTCCTCTCCTTTCCCTTCACCTTCACCCTCCCCTTTCCCTACTGTTTCTCCTACCCTTCCCCCTTCCCTTCCTCTTTCCTTTCCCCCGTTCACCTCTCCCTTTTGCTTCCTACTTTCCCTCCACTCTCCCCTTTCCCTACCCTTCCTCCTTCCCTTCCCACATTTCTTTCCCCTTTCCCTTCCCCATCCCCTTTCCCATTCCCGCTCCCCTCTCCCCTTTCACCACACCCCTTCCCCTCCCATTTCCCCTTCTCTCCTCCTCCCAATCCCCTTTCCTTTCCCCTTTCCCTTCCCCTCCCCTCCCCTTTCCCACTCTTCTCCCCTTCCCTTTCTCATTCCCCTACCCTTTCCTTTCCCCATATCCACCCCTTTCCCCTTGCCCTGCCTTTTTCCTACCTTTCCCTTACTCTTCCTTTCCCTTTCCCCTACCCTTCCCCTTTCCATACTCTTCCTCTACTCTTCCTCTTAACCTTCTTCTTTCCTTCTTCTTTCCCCTCCCCACTTTCCCTTCCCTTCCCTTCCCATCTCCTTTACCCTAACCCTTCACCTTCATGCTCCAGTTTCCCTGCTTCCCTTTCCCTCATTTTTCCCCTTTCCCTTCCACCCTTTCCCTTCCCCATGCACCTTCCTGCTTTCCCTTCCCTTTCCACTTTTCTTTCCTTTCCCCTTCCCCTACCCTTTCCTTTGCCCTACCCTTACTTTTCCCTTCCCCTGCCATTCCCATATTCCCTTCAATTTCCGCTTCCTCTATCCTTTCCCTTCCACTTCCCTTCCTCTACACTTCCCCTCCCCTTCCCGTACTGTTTTGCACTCATCTCTACCCCTTCTCCTAACCTTTCCCTACACTTCTCCTTCCAATTTCCCCTTGCCCTACATTTCCCTTACCCCACCTTCCTGTTCCCCTACCTTCCCCTGCCACTACCATGCCTCCAACTCCCCTCCTCCCCTTCCCCTTCTCCACTTAACCTTTCCCTTACTCTTCCCTCTCCCCCATCCTCCCCTTCCTCCTCCTGCCTTTCTCCTCCTCCCCTTCCACCTCCACTTTCTCATTCCATTCGCCCTTTCCCTCCCCCTCCCCTTCCCATTTCCCTTTTCCGTTCACCCTCCCCTTCTCCTTTCCCTTCTCATTTACCCTTCCCCTTCTCCTCTTTTCCCTTCTCCCCTTTTCCTTCCCCTCCTTTTACCCCTCCCTTACCCCTTCCTTTCCTCCTCCGTTTCCTCTTCTCCTTTCCCTTCCTTCTCCCCATTCTCCCCTTCCCCTCCCCTCCCCATGCTCTTCTTCCCCTTCCCTCTCCCCATCCTCCCCTCTTTCCCTTCACTCTTCCCTTTGCCCCTTTCCTCCCCTCCTTCCCCCACCCGATCTCTTTTACCTTCTACTTCCCATTCCCCTTCCCCCTCCTCTATCTTATCTCCCTACTCTTTCCCTTCCTGTCTCCTTTCCCCTTCCCGTTCCTTTCCCCCTCCCTTTCTTTTCCCCTTCCCCTTCCTGTTCTCCTTCGCCTTCCCCCTTTCATCCTCCCTTCCCATTTCCCCCTTCCCGTTCACCTTTTGCTTCCCTTTTCTCCTTTCCCCTTTCCCTTCCCCCGTTGCTTCACCTTTCCCTTCACCCTCCCCTTTACCTACCCTTCCTCCTTCCCTTACTCTTTCCTTTGCCCCTTTCGCCTTTCCCAATCCCTTCCCTTTTCCCTCCCTCCTCCCCTTTCCCCTTTCCTCTTCCCACTCCCCTTTCCCCACTCCCCTTCCCCTCCCATTAAACCCTTCCGCCTCCTGTTTCCCTTCCCACTCCCATTGTCCCCTTTACCTGCCACCTCACCTCCCCTTCCTGTTCATTTCCTCTTCCCCTACCCTTTCCTTTACCCTTGCCCTCTATTTCCCCTACCCTACCCTCCCCTTCCCCTTCCCCTTTTCTGTTCACCCTCCCCTTCTTTTTTCCTTTTGCCCTTTCCCCTTCTCCTCTCCTTCTCCCCTTTCATTTTCCGCCTTTCCCATTTCCCCTTTGTTTTCTCCTTTCGCTTTCCCTTCCCCTCCCCTTTCACCTACCTTTACCCCTCCCCTGTTCCTCTTTCCCTTCCCTCTCCCCATCCACACCTTCCTCTCCCCTTACCGATCCTCTCCCTCCCTATGCTGTCCTTCCCCTTCCCTCTCCCCATCCTCCCCCTTCCCCTTCACTCTTCCCTTTCCACTTTCCCTTCATCCTGCCCATTTCCCTTTTTCATTTTCTCCCTTTCCCATTTCCCCTTTTCCTCCTCTTCCCCTTCTCCTTCCCCTCCTTTCCCCCTTTTACCTTCCACTTCCCATTCCTCTTCCCCCTCCTCTTTTTTACCCTCCCTACTCTTTTCCTTCCCGTCACCTTTCCCCTTCCCGATCCTGCCCCCTCCCCTTTCTTTTCCCCTTTCCGTTCGCCTTCTCCTTCACCTTTCCCCTTTCCTCCTCCCTTCCCATTTCCTTCCCTTTTCTTCTTTCTCCTTCTCCCCTTTCCCTTTCCCCTCCCTTCCCCCACCCTTGCCTTCACCTTTCCCTTCACCTCCCCTACTCTTCCTTTCCCCTTCCCCCTACCCTTCCCCTACTGTTTCCCTACTCATCCCCTACCTTCCCCTATCCTTCCCCATCTCTTCCCCCTCCCTTTTCCCATTCTACTCTCCCTTTCCATTCCCAATCCCCATTCTCCCTTTCCCCATCCTACCATCCCCCTCCCCTTCCCCCTCACTTCTCTCCTTCCTCCTCTCCTTTCCCCTCCCCCTCACCTTCAAATTTCCATTCCCCTTCCTCTTCCCTCTTTTCCCCTCCCCATTTCCCTTTCCCCTTTCATTTTCCCTACCCCCTATTCCTCCACGTCACCTTTCCTTTCCCTCCCCTTCTCACCTTCCCCTTCCTCCGCTCCTTCCCCCTCTTCCCCCTCCCTTCCCCTTCCCATTTCCCCTCCCCATCCCACTCCTCTTTCCCTTTCCCCTTCCCCCCTCCCTTTCCTTTTCTCCTGCCCCTTTTTTCCTTTCCCCTTCTCTTTCCCTTCCTCTCTCCCTTTTCTCCCCTTCTCCTTTCACTTCCCCCTCCCTTCCCTCTCCCCGCCCCTTTGCCTTCACCTTTCCCTTCACCCTCCCCTTTTCCTACCCTTCCTCCTACCCTTTCTCCTTCCCCTTTCCCCTTCATCCTATCCTTTCACCCTTCCCTCATTCCCCTTCCCCTCTCCCCTTCCATTTTCCCCAGCCCCTCCCCTTCACCTTTCCTTCCCCCTCCCACATCCCCTTCTCCTTCCCCTCCCTTCCCCCTCTCTTTTACCTTCAACTTCCCATTCCCCTTCCCCCTCCTCTTTCCTACCCCCTACTCTTTTCGTTCCCGTCCCCTTTACCCTTCCCGATCCTGTCCCCCTCCCCTTTCTTTTCCCCTTCCAGTTCGCCTTCTCCTTCCCCTTTCCCCTTTCCTCTTCCCTTCCCATTTCCCCCTTCCTGTTCCCCTTTTCCTTCCCCCTTCTCCCCTTTCCCTCTCCCTTCCCCCTCCCTTCCCCCTCACCTTTGCCTTCACCTTTCCCTTCACCCTCCCCTTTCCCTACCATTTCTCCTTCCCTTCTCCATTCCTCCTTCCCTTCCTCTTTCCTTTGCCCTTTCCCCCTTTCACCTTTCCCATTTCCTTCCCCCTTTCCCTCCCTCCTCCCCTTTCCCCTTTCTTCTTCCCACTTCCCCTTCCCCTCTCCCTTTTCCTTTTCTCCCCTTCTCCTTTCACTTCCCCCTCCCTTCCCTCTCCCCACCCCTTTGCCTTCACCTTTCTCTTCACCCTCCCCTTTTCCTACCCTTCCTTGTACCCCTTCCCCTTTCTCCTTCCCCTTTCCCCTTCATCCTATCCTTTCACCCTTCCCTCTCCCCTTTCTCTTTCCCCTTCCATTTTCCCCAGCCCCTCCCCTTCACCTTCCCACATCCCTTCCCCTTTTCACCTTCCCCTTCACCTTACCGCCCCCTTTCCCCACTCCCCTTCCGTTCCTATTTCCCCATCCCCCATTTTCCCTTCCCCATCCCCTTTCCATTCACCTTGCCACTCCCCTTCCTCTCTCTCTTCCTCTTTCCCTACCCTTTCATTTCTCCTTCCCCTTCTCATATCCGTCCCTTTCCACTTGACCTGCCTTTCAACTACCTTTCCCCTACTCTTACCTTCCTTTTTTCTTCCCCTACACTTCCCTTCCCCTCCCCTTCCCCTCCCTCCCCCCTCCCCTTTGACTTCACCTTACCCTTCACCTTCTCCTTTCCCTACCCTTTCTCCTACCCTTCCCCATCTCTTTCCCTTCCCCCTTCCCATCATCTTTCCTTGTACCTTTCCCTTTTGCTTCCCACTTTCCCTCCCCTTCTCCTTCTCCTTCCCATCCTCTTTCCTTTCCCCCTTTCCACTTTCCCCATCCCCTTTACTCTTCCCGCTCCCATTTCCCCTTCCTTTCCCCCTCCTGTTTCCCCTTCCCAATCCCCTTTCCTTTCCCCTTTACCTTCCCCTTCCCCACTCTCCTCCCCTCCCCTCCCCTTTCCTTTCCCTTCCCATTTCCATCCCTTTCCCAACCCTGCCTTTCTCCTACCCTTCCCCTATCTTTCCCCTTTCCATACTCTTCCTCTACCTCTTATCCTTCTCTCCTTCCCCTTCCCACTTTCCCTTCCCCTCCCATTTCCTCTCTCATTTCCCCTAACCCTTTACCTTCATGCTCTACTTTCCCTGCTTCCCTTCCCCTCATGTTTCCCAATTCCCTTCTCCATGCACTTTCCTACTTTCGCTTCCCTTTCCACTTGTTTCCTTTCCCCTTCCCTTTCCCCTACCCTTCCCCATTCCATTCCCCTACCCTTCCCCTATTCCCTTCCATTTCCCCTTCCTCTATTCTTTCCCTACCACTTCCCCTACCCTACCTTTCCTGTACTGTTCTGCTACTCATCTCTTCCCCTTCTCCTAACCTTTCCCTACACTTCCCCTCCCAATTTCCCCTTGCCCTTACATTTCCCTTCCCCCACCTTCCTGTTCCCCTACCTTCCCCTGCCGCTACCATAACCTCCCCCTACCCCTTCTCCCCTTAACCTTTCCCTTCCCCTTCCCTCTCACCATCCTCTCCTTCCCCTTCATCTTCCCATCCTCCCCTCCTGCCTTTCTCTTTCTCCCATTCCTCCTCCCCTTCCACCTCCCCTTTCTCTTTCCATTTCCTCTTCCCCCTCCCCTTCCCCTTCCTGTTCCCCTCCCCTTCTCATTTCCCTTTCAAGTTCACCTTCCCCTTCCTTTCCTCATACCTTTTCCCCGCCCGTCTTCTTTCCCTTCTCCCCTTTCCCCATCCTCCCCTTTTCCCCTTCCTTCCCCTTCACCCTTCCCTTTCCCCTTCATCCTGCCCTTTTCCTACCCTTCCCTTTCTCCTTCCCCTACCCTTCCTCTACCCTTCTCTTACCGTTCCCCTTCCCCTACCTTTCTCCCTCCCTTTCCCCTACTCTTCCCTCCCCTTCCACTACCCTTCCTCTACCACTTCCATTCCCTTACCCTTCCTGCACTGTTCTCCTACTCATATCCTACCATTCCCCTTCTCCTACTCTACCCTTCCATTCTCCTTACCTTACCTTCCAGTTCCCCTTCGCTCTCACCTTACTCTTCCTTTACCTTCCCCTATCCTTACCCCAATCCTCTTTCCCTTCCCTTCTTTATCCCTTCCCCTACCACTTCACACCCCCTACCTTTCTAATACCCTTCCCATACTTTTCCCCTACACTTAACCATCTCTTCACCTTCCCCTACCTTCCTGTACCCCTACATTTCCTGCCCGAACCCTCCAGTTCTCCCTCCCTTTCACACTTCTCTTTCCCCTTTCCTTGCCCAACCTTAACCTTACCCTTCCCATCCTCCCCTTCCTGCTCCCCTCCCCTTTACCTTTCCCCTTCCCTTTTCTCCTTCAACATTCCCCTTTTCCCTTCACCATCCCCTTTCTCCATCCCCTTTGCCCTTCCCCTTCCCCTACCCTTTCCCCTACCCTTTCCTTTCCCCTTCACCTTTCTATTCCCTTTCCCTTTCCCCTTCCTGTTCCTTTCCCGTTCCCATTCCTATTCCCTTCCCCCTTCCATTTTACCCGTCCCCCTTCTCCCTTCCCCTTTGCCTGTCTCCTTCCTCTTCCTTTCCCCTTCACCGTCCACTTCACCTTTCCCCTCTCATTTTCCTTTATTTTTCTCTCCCCTTTACCCTTCCCTTCCCCCTAACCTTCCCTTTTCCTTCCTGTCCCCTTCCCTTTTCTCCTTCCCCATTTTCTTCCCTCCCCTTTTCTCCTTCCCCATTACCCTTCCCTTTTCCCTTTCCCCTCCCCTTTCCTGTGCCCATTCCCCTTCCTCTTTCCTTTACCATTCCCCTTCATTTTCCCATTCACTTTCTTCTTCCCTTTTCTCCTTCCCCTTCCCCTTTGCCCTTCTACTTTGTCTTTCTCCTTCCCGTGCATTACCTCTACCCTTCCCCTATCCTTCCCCTGCCACATCTCCTTCCCCTCCCCAACTCTTTTGCTTCCCCTTCCCCTCCCCTTTCCATTTCCCTTCCTCGCCCTTTCCCTTTCCCCCTCCCATTTCATCCTCCCCTCTCTTTTCCCCTTCCCTTTTCCCTACACTTTCCCCTTACTCTTTCGTTTTGCTTTTCCCTTCTCCCCTTCCCGTTTCCCTTCCCCTCCCATTTTCCCCTTTTCACTTTTCCCTTCACCCTCCCCTTTTCCCTTCCCCTCTTCCCCTTCCCCTCACCCTACCCTTCCCATCCCTTTCCATTCCCCTTCTCCCTCCCCTATCCCCTACCCTTTCCTTTCCCATCCCCCTTCCCGTTGGCCTTCCCTTTCTCATTCCATTCCATTTCCTTTCCCCTTCCGACTTCCTTTTTCCATAACCTTTCCCCATCCCTTTTCTTCTTCTCCTTTTCTCTTATCCTTCACCCTCCCCTTTCTCCTTCCTTTTCAACTTCCCTTCCTCTGCCTTTCCCTTTTCACCTTTCCCCTTCCCTCTGCTCTCCCCCTTCCTTCTCCCCTTCCCTTTTCCCCCTTCACCCTCTTCTTTCCCCTTCTTCCATTTCCCTTCCCCTTCTCCCTCCCTTTACCCCTCCCTTCCCCTTCCATTCCCCTCCCCTTTTCCTTTTCTTTTCCTCCACCCTCCCCTTCCCCTCCTCTTTCCTCCCCTTCCACTGCCCTTCCTGCACTGTTCCCCTACTCATACCATACTCTTCTTCTCTTCCCCTACACTTCCCTTCCCCTTCCCCTACCTTCCCTTTCCCCTTCCCCTCCTACCTTACTCTTCGCTATCCTTTACTCTACTCTACCCTTCGCCTTCCCCTACCCTTCCATTTCCCCTTCCGTTCCCCTCCCCTTTCCCTTCCCCACTTCACTACCCTTACCTTTCATTTCCCCTTTCCATACTCTTCCATTTCCCCTTCTGTTCCCCTTCCCCTTTCCCACTCCACTATCCTTCCCTTTCATTTCCCCTTTCCCTACCCTTCCATTTCCCCTTCTGTTCCCATCCCCCTTCTCCTACTCTTCACTACCCCTTCCCTTACCACTTCACTTTCCCTACCTTTCAAATTCACTTTCCATACTGTTCCCCTACTCATCTCCTACCTTTCCTTACACTTAACCTTCCCTATACCTTCCCCAACCTTCCTGTCCCCTCTAGATTTCCCATCCTCAACTCTCCCTTTCTCCCTCCCTTTCGCACTTTTCTTTCCCCTTCCCTTGCCCCTCCCCTCCTCCTCTTCTCCTCCCCATTCCCCTTTTCTTTCCCCTTCCCTTTCCCCTTCAACCTTCCAACTTTCCCATTTGCCCTCCCCCGCTTCCCCCTAGCCTTTCCCTTGCCCTTTCCTTTGCCCTTCAGTTTCCTATTCCCTTTCCCCTTCCCTTTCCCTTTCCCCATCCCTTTTCTTCTTCTCCTTTTCTCTTATCCTTCACCCTCCCCTTTCTCCTTCCTTTTCAACATCCCTTCCTCTGCCTTTCCCTTTTCACCTTTCCTCTTCCCCTCTTCCCTCTGCTCTCCCCCTTCCTTCTCCCCTTCCCCTTTCCCCTTCACCCTCTTCTTTCCCCTTCTTCCATTTCCCATCCCCTTCTCCCTCCCTTTACCCCTCCCTTCCCCTTCCATTCCCCTCCCCTTTTCCTTTCCTTTTCCTCCACCCTCCCCTTCCCCTCCTCTTCCCTCCCCTTCCACTGCCCTTCCTGCACTGTTCCCCTACTCATACCATACTCTTCTTCTCTTCCCCTACACTTCCCTTCCCCTTCCCCTACCTTCCCGTTCCCCTCCCCATCTTCCCCTTTCCCATCCTCCCCTCCTCCCCGTACCTCTCCTATTCTCACCTTCCCCTTCCTCCTCGCCTTCCCCTCACCTTTACCTTCCCTTTACCCTTCCCCTCCTACCTTACTCTTCGCTATCCCTTACTCTACCCTTCGCCTTCCCCTACCCTTCCATTTCCCCTTCCGTTCCCCTCCCCTTTCCCTTCTGCTTCCCCTTCCCCACTCCACCACCCTTCCCTTTCATTTCCCCTTTCCCTACCCTTCCATTTCCCCTTCTGTTCCCCTCCCCCTTCACCTTTCCCACTCTACTACCCTTCCCTTTCATTTCCCCTTTCCCTACCCTTCCATTTCTCCTTCTGTTCCCCTCCCCCTTCTTCTACTCTTCACTACCCCTTCCCTTACCACTTCACTTTCCCTACCTTTCAAATTCACTTTCCATACTGTTCCCCTACTCATCTCCTACCTTTCTTTACACTCAACCTTCCCTACACCTTCCCCAACCTTCCTGTCCCCTCTAGATTTCCAATCCCCAACTCTCCCTTTCTCCCTCCCTTTCGCACTTTTCTTTCCCCTTCCCTTGCCCCTCCCCTCCTCCTCTTCTCCCCATTCCCCTTTTCTTTCCCCTTCCCTTTCCCCTTCAACCTTCCAACTTTCCCATTTGCCCTCCCCCGCTTCCCCCTAGCCTTTCGCTTGCCCTTTCCTTTCCCCTTCAGTTTCCTATTCCCTTTCCCCTTCCCGTTGGGTTCCCTTTCCCATTCCTATTTCCTTACCCTTTTCCCCTTCCCCTTTGCCTTTCTCCTTCCCATGCTTTTCCCCTACCCTTCTCATACTCCTCCCTTTCCTCCCCCATCCCTTTTCCCCTTCACCTCCACTTCCCCTTCCCCTCCCATTTTCCTTTTCCCTTCCCATTTCCCCTAGTGCTTTCCCCTTCACCCTCCCCTTTTCCCTCCTGTTCCCATTTCCCTTCCTCTTTCATTTCCCATTCCCCTTCCTTTTCCCATTCCCATTCCCTTTTCTCCTTTGCCCTTCCCCTTTGTCTTTCTCCTTCCCCTGCCTTACCTCTACCCTTCCCCTATTCTTTTCCTTCCACCACCTCTAGCCCCTCCCCTTCCCCATTCCCTCCCTTTTCCCTCCCCTTTACCTTTCCCCTCATCTTTTCCCTCCCTTTCCCCTTCCTTTTCCATTTCTCTTCTCCCACTCCTTTCCCTTCCCTTCTTTCTCCCTTCCCTTTCCCATACCCTTCCATTTCCCATTCCCATTTCCCTACCCTTTCCCCTTTATCTTTCCTTTTGCTCTTCCCTTCTCCCCTTTCAGTTTCTCTTACCCTCCCCTCTTCCCCTTCCCCTTTCACCTTCCCATTCCCCTTCTTCCCTTTCTCCCTCCACCTGCCTCTAACGTTCTCTTCCCCTATTCCGTCCTCTTTTCCTTCTCATTTGCCATTTCCTTTCCCCTTCCTGTTGCCCTTGCCTTTTCCCATTCCATTTCCTTTTCCCTGAACTTCTGCTCCCTTTCCCCTTCACAATCCCATTCACCTTCCCCTTCTGCCTTCCTTTTCCCATAACCTTTGCCCTTCCCTTTTCTCCTTCCCCCTTTTCCTTTCCCTTCTCCTTTCCCCTCCTCTTCCCTTTCCCCTTCCCCCTGCTCTTCCCCTTCATCTTCCTCCACCCTTTCCCTCTCCCTTCCCCTCTCTTTCCCCATTCCCCTTCCCTTTTGCCCTTCCTTCTCCATTTCCCTTTTCTCTTTCACACTCCCCTTTCCCCCTTCTTCCATTTCCCTTCCCCCTCCCTTTACCCCTCCCCTCCCTTCCTCTTCCATTCCTCTCCTCCACTCCCCTCACTTCCCCTTTCCTTTCCCTTCCCCTTTTCCTCCACCATCCTCTTCCACCTACACTTTTCCCTCCCCCTTCTCCTTCCCCTTCCCATTCCTATTCTCTTTCCCCTTCCCGTTGGGTTCCCTTTCCCATTCCTTTTCCCTTTTCCCCTTCCCCTTTGCCTTTCTCCTTCCCATGCATTTCCCCTACCCTACACCTACTCCTCCCTTTCCTCCCCCTTCCCTTTTCCCCTTCATCACCACTTCCCCTTCCCCTCTTAGTTTCCTTTTCTTTTCCCTTCCCCTTCCCATTTCCCCTAATATTTTCCCTTCAGCCTCCTCTTTTCCCTCCTGTTCCAATTTCCCATTCCCGTTCCCCTTCCCTTTTCTCCTTTGCCTTTGTCGTTCTCCTTCCCCTGCCTTGCCTGTACCCTTCCCCTATTCTTTTCCTTCCTCCACCTCTACACCTTACCCTTCCCCGTCCCCTCCCCTTTAACTTTCCCCTCACCTTCGCCTTCCCTTTCCCCTTACTTTTCCATTTCCCTTCCCCCACCCATTTCCCTTCCCCTTTCTTTCTCCCTTCCCTTTCCCATATCCTTCCATTTCCCTTTCCCATTTCCCTACCCTTTCCCCTTTCTTTCAATTCAATTCAATTCAATTTATAACTTTATTTCGGCTAGAAGCCAGAAAAGTAAACAATACAAAACATAACATGATTGTACAGCATGACGGTTAATGACACAGTTTGCTTTGGGGGCCCTGAAAGATACAAGAGTATAAACTATATATTTAAAATTTTAACTTCCTGGAGGGTATAAAATATTAGGTCATTGTACTTTGGCTCTCCTCAATTAAAACTTGTCAAGTTAAATATAATCTAAAACCAAATTGTAAAAAAAACACATGATTATAACAATTCTCTTGTTCGTATCTCCCTATGTTCTACAAATACCTCACTCCCGAGGAACCAGTTTTATCATGTATCTCGGTTGTTTGGTATAAAGGGAGAAAATTCCAAAGTTTACTTTAAGAGCCCTAAAAGAATCATGAGATCACAAAGTTGTAAAAAAAAGGAAAAAAGAGGAAAAAAACAGTGCAAATCGTCATTGTTCTTAAAATCTGAAAGTCCCAACCATTATGTCTTTAGCTTCAGCCAGTTAAGACCTGTTATATAAAATAAATGTGGTCCAAAACCAATATGTTAAAAAAAACATGTTTATAGCAATTCTCTTGTTCTTATGGCCCATGCACTTCTCAAATATCTCGCAACAGAAAAGACTATTTTATCATTTGTGTCAGTTGTTAAAATTCGTAATGCTGTATTCCATTCCCTTATCCCCACTGCCCTACATATCGGAGCGATCCACTTTTTCCTAGGTACCAGATATCTAGGGCAGAAAAACATAAAGTGCGCGAGTGATTCTTTTGTCTTTTGACAATGATGGCAATATATTAAATTGCAGTCCTCCGATCTCCATTGCGCTGTGAAAGTCTTAAGTGGGAGGGTCCCTAATCTGAACTTGATGAATAGTGTTTTGTTGTAGGGAGGGTTTACGTTATCTATATAGGCCTCAAATTTGGGGCTGCATTTATGGTCTAAAAACTGTAGAGTCAGACTGCCATGATTTTTTAACCAAATTTGGGCCAGAATGTTCTCCCAATAGCACCTTTTTACACGCTCCTTTGTTTCCTTTGTCAGTTTGTGGGGAGCACTCCACACCTCCTCCATCTTAAGGGATTTACACATGTCTCTAATGTGTCTGAACCAAGGGATCTTTAGTACACTGTCACTTGCGAGAAATTCATCTAATGCTATATGGAGAGTGGACCGATACTCTGAGGTCCAAAGACGGATCCAATACATTAGTGGTCTTAGTGCAATTTCATTTATGGCTAAGTCAAATCTGAGCGGGGTGAGAGGGGTGCTCATCGGCAACTTCAGGAAGTTTCGTAAAAAGCGGTTTTCAACCGTGGTCAGACACCTAGAGTTAGTATGTCCCCAAAGCTCAGCACCATAAATTGAGGCTGCTACTGCCATTGCTATATAAACGGTGATGGCAGGTGTTATCTCCCCTTCCGAAGTATTGGCTATTTTCCTCGCTATCACTGTTGACCTTTGCCTAAGTACTGTTAAACTCTTCCTGATCTGTGCCGACCAACGTTGGTCATCACTTAGCCTGATCCCCAAATAATCAAATTGGCTAACTCTCTCCACTGGTTGGCCTGCTATCATCATTTTTCCCCTAAATAGTTTATGTGGGTTGAAAACCATGAACTTTGATTTTGTTGGGTTAATTTCGAGGCCTCTGCTAGAGCAAAAATTAAAAAAGGTGTTCAATTCATTTTGTAAGCCCATAGGTGTTCTTGAAATTAATAAAGTGTCGTCGGCGAACATTAAAATGGGAACGGGGGCTCCAGCTAACCTTGGGGCATCATGATTACAATGTAACAATTGGTCCGCAGCACCGTTTATGTAAAGGTTAAACAATGTAGGTGCCAAAATGCACCCCTGCCTAACCCCTCTATCGACAGGTATAGCTTCAGTTAGATCGCCACTTTCTGACCAGCGCACGTGGGCATAAGTCCCTTCATGTAGGTATCTAATCAGTCTTAGTAGATCCTTATTTGGTTGATAACTCTCCATGACTTTCCATAATGTACCCCGGGGTACCATATCGAAGGCAGCCTTTAAATCGATAAAAGCTACGTACAAATTACTCTTGTTAAGTGGCAGGTATTTCCAGCAAAGAAGGTTGAACCTAAATGCCTGGTCTATTGTACTCAACCCTCTTCTGAAGCCTATTTGAGAATCCTCTATCCATGTCTGTAATCTATTCAGTAGCTGCTTAGTAAATATCTTTTGACTGACATCGATAAGACTGATGGGCCTATAGTTGATAGGTTGTTCCCTTGGTCCTTTCTTGTAAATAGGGACTATAATTGCTCCTTGCCACGTAGTAGGAAGTCCTCCTCCCCTCAGTATCTCATTACTAAGCGCATTTAGATACAATGACCATGTTGTCGGTCGGGAGAGATATAAATCCCCTGGAATACCATCAAGACCAGGGGCCTTCCCTTTACGTATTGATTGGAGAGCCTCTGTTGTTTCTTTTAAGGAAAAAAGTTCCAGATCAAATTTGGGTGGTGTTGTACTCCCCCACGTTGAGGTATTGACACAAAGTTCATTAGGTTTTAGGTGAGATGTAATAGTACTACTGATATGTGGTTTTCTGTATACATTTGAAAAATGCGTCACCCAGGTTTCTGGCTGGATTACAGGGTAGTTTTCTATTCCTTGGGAGCTGCTTTTGTCTGCCACTAGTTTCCAGAATAAATTAAAATCCTTCTCCTGGAGCGCCTCCACCATCCTATTCCAAAACCTATTCGCCCACTCTTTTTTTGCGTTCTTAAGTACATCTTTATATACAATCCTGTTTTTCCTTATCTCTCGACAGTTCCCTTCCTTAAGTGCTCCCATTCGCTGTGTTTTAGCCTGGCGGCAGGGGTTGGAAAACCACCTTGATGTTCTAGTCCTAGTCTCTGTCCGCCTCCTTAGCGTCTGGAAATGTGGTTTTAATCGGGTAATCAGGATACTATGGAGATGGACCAGATCTACCAATATGGTATTTATGTGTTTCAATGGGGAAAGTGTTGTTACAACTATTCTATAAATTAATAGCTGAAAATTTACATCGCCTTCAACCCGTTCCCATTTTACATTTTTACAATCATTGGTTCTAGTGAGGGCACTATTTAGAGTCCATGTTGTCAATGTCTTAGAGCTGAATAAGATAGTACAGAAGGAGACACTCAAAGCAAGGTGGTCACTGTCAACACGAGGAAGAATTATCATATCAATTAGGGTTTTCCAGAGGGTGTCATCTACTAGAACGTAATCCAGGTGGCTAGAATATGAGCCTCTCCTGTATGTAGGCGACGCCGGGTTATCTGATTTGGTATTCCCATTTACTATTCTTAATCCCTTTATTTTTATTGAATCTTCGAGTAGTTCTAAAGCTCCTCTTTCTTTCTTGGATGTAGCTTGCACCGGCCCAGATCTATCCCATGGGTCTGCGGGCTGAGATCCTTCTTGTTGACTGTCATCTCTACAGTTCAATTGCATATTGAAATCGCCCGCAACAATTAAGCCCCGCCCGTCAGGAAGGCAGTTAAAAAAATCTGCTAATATACTCATCTGAGCAGTCTGGGTCCTTTGGGTGCCAGGTCTAATATATATATTCACAATTATTATGTTAACAGGACCTCTAGCAGTACTAATTTCGACCGCAACAGCTAATGAGTCCCTCGTGGGGGTTGCTTTCTCTTTTACCTTTGGGAATAGGTCATGTTTTAGCCAAATTATCAGACCGCCTGAAGCCCTGCCCGATGATGATGGAAGTGCAGTTTTCTGGAAGGTCCAAAAACCCTCTCTATTTACTACAGATGGAGCCCATGTCTCCTGTAATAGAATAATATGGTGTTGATCTATAAATCTGCACCAATCAGGGTTAGCTGTCTTCTGGGTCAGCCCTGCTACATTCCAAGATAAGATCTTAATCAATGGGTCATGATCATCCCCGTTTTCTAGCAGTTTCTCCCTTGTCTCATTTAAGCAAGCTATTGCTCGCTGGTCCTTCTCCTTTAGCGGGCCACTGCAATGTACTTTTGGCTCCGCCCCCAGGGTGTCAGATAAGTAGTTTTTTGGCATATGGGAATCGGGACTGAGTATGCCATCAGTCCCAACATCGGTCACGGGGGCTTCGCGTCAGTCTATGGCTGAAGTTGGGCTGTACTGTTGGTCCCTTCTCTGGGCACAGAGATGCTGGGCCATTGTGATATTATTTCTCTCTTGTGGAAACAGATTTATCAATGATTGGGGAAGTTTATGGACAAGTGTCACTTGGGATGATGCACCAGGTCTATCTCTTCCATCGAGTGCCAATAGGCCCTTGACTAGATTCTGACTGGTCAATTTTATCCCTATATGGTCTGCTGTTGAACCTATTCTTGTGAGTCTCTGTACGAAAACTATGTCCTCCCTTATAATGGACCTACACTTCTTTGTCCCTCTTATCCAATGGATAACTTTATTTTTGAGGGATTCCCCTTGCTCAAATTGGCCATTGCTCAACATAGGAACATTTGTCATGTAAATATCGTAGCCGCCGTGACTGATCGGGCTTTGTGGGGTATTTCCCGAGAGGCGTTTGGGGCTTTTATCTAAGTAACCTTCTCTGTGCATCTTCCAGTTAGCCCCTATGTCCAAGAATGTATCACGTTTTTTATGAGCACATGCTGCAGGGAGTACACTATTGCCCCCATGAGTGGTCTGTGTTACCATTTCGACCCTTTGGCCCCTACGCCTCTGTAACATTAGTGTCTCAGGTGTTAAAACTGGCTTTGCCAAGGGGTTAGGGGCAGATTTTTGCGATGACTTCCTTATGTCCCCAATTACCACAGATATGCCGTCCAACTTTTCATATATCATGTGGGTGAAAGTTGTAAGATACTCTCTAAGACTTAAAATTTCAGCTCTTATCTGCGCTAACTGTGAGTCAGCCAGATGTTCCTTCTGGGTAATTATAACTGGTGCTGGCTCCTCAGTTCCCCTTGGTATAATTCTCTCTAATTCAGGTGGCGGTGATAGGGCAAGGGGTAGGAAGCGATTATTACAGTTTGGCAAGGGGGATACATCATCTTGCTGGCTAGGGAGGTTTGATTTAGGGCTCTCTATTGGATTATTGAAAATCCCTGATTTATTAAGTTCTGCACTGATGCCCTGAGATATAGATATCTGCGAGTCTCTATTAACAGGAGCGAAGAAGGATTTTATGTCATTAGAGGCGGCAATGGCATCTTTCCTACGAGATTTTGAGGGCTTAGTGGCTAGCAGGCTCTCCACTTCCTCAATAAGATCATCAATTTGGGTAAGCGTGCAGTTTTCAGCCGCATGTCGAGGTGCTCTTTTTGCCCTTCCTTGCTCGGTCGGATTGCTAGTAGCTTTCCTTTTCCCCATCTTGGTAGGATATTATCCTCGGTTACGTTATAACAGAAGAAGGAGGGACTAATATGTTAGTAGTTAGCAAGTGACGAAACTAATATGTTCCAGAAGCCGGCAAGCCCAGATTAAAAAATAGCACAATAAGGGTGAAGTTAATTTACTTTGTTAAACCCCAACACAGTACCTTCAGGCAGCCTTACGCTAGTAAGGTGCCTAGTTCAAGATGCAGCGGGAGTGCGAAGGTAATTTAAAGGGCTCCTGCCCTTCGATGTAGGTCCTGGCGAGGTCCCAGCAGTAGCGCGCTTCCCGCGACGGCGGGAGCGCGAAGGTGATTTAAAGGGCTCCTGCCCTTCAATGTAAATCCCGGCGAGGTCCCAGCAATAGCACACTTCAAGGTGATTTAAAGGGCTCCTGCCCTTTAATGTAGGTCCCGGCAAGGTCCCAGCAATAGCGCACTTCAGGGTAATTTAAAGGGCTCCTGCCCTTCAATGTAAGTCCCGGCGAGGTCCCAGCAATAGCACACTTCAAGGTGATTTAAAGGGCTCCTCCCTTTAATGTAGGTCCCGGCAAGGTCCCAGCAATAGCGCACTTCAGGTAATTTAAAGGGCTCCTGCCCTTCAATGTAAGTCCCGGCGAGGTCCCAGCAGTAGCGCGCTTCCCCTTTCTTTCCTTTTGCTCTTCCCTTCTTCCCTTTCAGTTTCCCTTCCACTCCCCCTCTTCCCCTTCCACCTTCCCCTTTTCCCTTCCCATTCCCCCTCTTCCCTTTCTCCCTCCCCAGCCCCTACCGTTCTCTTCCCCTTCCATTTCCCTTTCCCCATTCACCCTCCCCTTTTCCCTGAACTTCTGCTCCCTTTCCCCTTCACAATCCCATTCACCTTCCCCTTCTGCCTTCCTTTTCCCATAACCTTTGCCCTTCCCTTTTCTCCTTCCCCCTTTCCTTTCCCTTCTCCTTTCCCCCTCCTCTTCCCTTTCCCCTTCCCCTTCCCCCTGCTCTCCCCCTTCCCCTCATCTTCCTCCACCCTTCCCCTCCTTCCCTTTCCCATTCCCCTTCCCTTTTGCCCTTCCTTCTCCCCTTCCCTTTTCTCTTTCACCCTCCCCTTTCCCCCTTCTTCCATTTCCCTTCCCCCTCCCCTTACCCCTCCATTCCTCTTCCATTCCTCTCCTCCACTCCCCTCCCTTTCCCCTTTCCTTTCCCTTCCCCTTTTCCTCCACCATCCCCTTCCACCTACAGTTTTCCCTCCCCCTTCCCTTTCTCCTTCCCCTTCCCATTCCTATTTCCTTTCCCCTTCCCTTTTCTTTTCCTTTCCCATTCACTTTCCCATTCCATTTCCCCTTCTCTTTTCCCCTTCCCTTTTGCCATTCCCCTTTCCTGTCTTTCCCCTACACTTCTCTTTCTCCTACTCTTCCCCTGCCCCTCCCCTTTAACTTTCCGTTTTCTACTTCCCCCACCCTTTCCACCTCTTTTTCTTCCCCTTTCCCTTCCTCTTACCCCTAAACTTCATTTTCCTTTGCTTTCCCTTTCCTCTTCCCATTATCTTTCTCCTTCCTGATCTCCTTTTCTTTCCCATTGCCTTTCACCTTCCCGTTCCCATTCCCTTTCCTCTTCCCCTTCCATTACCCATTCCATTTCCCCTTCTCTTTTCTCCTTCCCCTCCCCTTTCCCCTTCTCCTGCCTTACTCCTACCTCTCCAATACTCTTCCCCTTTACCTTCTCCCATCCCTTCCCTTTGCCTTTCCCCTTCTCTTGCCTTACCACTGCCCTTCCCCTACTCTTCTGCTTCCCTCTCCCTTCTCCCTCCCCCTAACCTTCCCCCTCCACTTCCCCTTTCCCCTCGCCTTTCCCTTCCAGTTCACCCTCCCCTTCCCTTCCCCCTACCCTTTCCCCTTCACCTTCCCCTTTTCCCTTTCCCCTTCGCTTTTCGTACCAACTTCCTCTTCCCTTCCCCTTTCCCTTTCCTTTTCCCTTTCCCCTTTCCTTTTCTCTCTTTCCCTTTGCCTTCACCACACCCTTTTCCTCATTCCCCTTCCCTTTTCCCTTTTCCCATCCCACTCTACTTCCCTTTCCCCTTCTCCCTCCTCTCTCCTTCCATTCCCCTTCCCTTCCCCTTTTCCTTCCCCTTTTCCTTCACCCTCTCCTTCCCCCTACCCTTTCCACTTCCCATTCCCATTTCCTTTCCCCTTCCCCATTCTCTTTTTCCCTTCCTCTTTGCCTTTCCTCTTCCCCTGCCTTTCTCCTACCCTTCCCTTTCCCCTACTCTTCCACTGCACCTTCCTCTCCACTTCCCCTTTAACCTCCCCTTCCACTTCCCCTCCCGTTCCCCTCCCCCTACCCCCTCGACTTCCCCTTTCCACTTTCCACTTCCCTTTTCCTTTTATTTTTTTCCTTTCCCTTACCTTCACCCGCCCTTTCCCTTTCTCCTGTCTTTCCCCCTACCCTTTCTATCACTTTTCCCTTCCATTCCCTTACCTTTCTCATCCCTTTTCCCTTCCTCTTCCCTTCACTTTCCATTCCCCATCCCTTCCCCTTCCTCTTTCCTATCCCATCCCAACCCATACACTCCCCTTCCCTTCTCCCCCTCTCCTTCCCCCTGCCTTTTCCTTTACTTTCCCCTTCCCTTTCCCCCTCATCTTCTCCTTCTCCGTTTCTTTTACTTTCCCCTTTCCTTTCCATTCTCTTTCCCCTTCCCTTTTGCCTTTCCTCTGCCTTTCCAAAACCCTTCCCTACTTTACCCCTTCACCTTCCTCACCCTTCCTTTCCCCTTTCCCCATTCACCTCCCCTCCCCTTCCATTTCTATTTCATTCTCTTTCCCCTTCAGTTTTCCCCTTTCCCTTTCACCCTCCCCCTTCTCTTCCCCTTCCCCAATTAACCCATACCTCTACCCTTCCCCTCCCCCTCCCCTTTTCCTTTCCCCTTTCCAATTCCTTTTCCCCTTCCCGTCCCCTTCATTTTCCCCTTCCCTTTCCCTCTCCCCTTCCCGTTCCAATTCCCTTTTCCCTTCCCGTTCCCCTTCCTTTTCCCATGCTCTTTCCCCTTCCCTTTTCTTCTTCCCCTTCCCATTTGCCTTTCCCCTTCCCCTGCCTTACCTCTTTCCTTCCCCTAGTCTTCCCTGTCCCCTTCCCCTTTCTGCTTCCACTTCCCCTTCCCCTCCCTCTTTCCTTTCCATTTTACCCTCCCCTTCCATTTCCCTTCTCTTTCCTTTTCCCCTACCCTTCCTATACCCTTTCCCTTTCTTTCCCCTTCCCTTTCGCTCCTCCCTTGTCCCCGTCCCCTTTACCTTTTCCACTTTCCCTTTCACCCTCCCCGTTCCCCTTCCCTTTCACCCTCCTCTTCTCCTTTCCCTTCACCCTCCCCTTCCCTCCCTTCTATTCTCCTTTTTCCTGTCCCTTTTACCTTCACCCTCCAATTCCCCCTACCCTTCTCTTTCCCCTTCACATTCCCATTGCCTTTCCCTGTCCCATTCCTCTTCCCTTTTCCTTTCCCCTTCTCCTCCTTACCCCTCTGCTTCCATTTTCCTTCCACTCCCCCTTCCCCTACACTTTCCTTTCCCCTTCCCATTCCCCTTCCGTTCCCATTCCATTTCTCCTTCCCTTTTTCCCTTTGCAATTCCCCTTTGCCTTTCCTCTACCCTTCCCATTTTCTCCACATTCCACTTCCCCTCCCCCTTACCCTTTCCCCTCCCCTTTTCCCTTCCCCTTACCTTAAACCTCCCTTTCCTTTTCCCCTTCTCTTTCTCCCTACCATTTCCCTTCCCTTTCCCATCCCTTTTCCCCTTCCCCCTCCACTTCCATTTTCCCCTTTTGTATTCCCTTTTCCTCTTACCCCTTTCCTTTCCCATCCTCTTTCCCTTACTACCCTTATTCACATTCCCGTTCCCTTTTTTTCCACCTATACCTCCCCTTCCCGGTTTCCCCTCCCCTTTCCCCCTCTCCTTCCCCTTCTGCCGGAAGGGGAGGATGGGGAAGGGAAAGGGAGAGTAATGGGAAAGGAGGGGGAAAGTATGGAAAGGTATAGGAAGTGGGAGGGGAAGAGGAAGAGGAAAGGGGGTAGTGGAAGGGGAAAGGGAAAATAGATGGGGAGGGAGAGAGGTGAGGGGGGAGGAGAATGGCAGGGAAAGGGTTAGGGCAAAGGAGAAGAGGGAAAAGGGAAAGGAAAAGGGAAGGGGAAGTGTAAGATAAGGGTAGATGTAGGGCAGGGGAAGGGAAAAGGGGAACGGGGAAGGAATGAAAAAGTGTGGGGAACGGAAATGGGATGGTAAAGGGAAGGGGCACAGGAAGGGAAAATGGAATGGGAACAGGAAGGGGGGAAGTGAAAGGAAAGGGGAGGGAGAAGAGGAGGGGAAGGGCAGTGAAAGGAGAGGGTAATGGTAGGGATAAGGTGAGTGGGATGGGGAAGGAAAAGGAACGCGAAGGGAAAAGAAAAAGGGGAGGGTAGAGGGAAAAGGGAAAGGGCAAGAGAAAGGAAAGAGAAGGGGAAGTGTAAGGGAAGGGTAGATGTAGGGCAGGGGAAGGGGAAAGGGGAAGGAATGAAAAAGGGAGGGGAACGGAAATGGGATGGGGAAGGGAATGGGAAAGGGAAGGGGCACAGGAAGGGAAAATGGAATGGGAACAGGAAGGGGGGAAGGGAAAGGAAAGGGTAGGGAGAAGGGGAGGGGGAAAGGCAGTGAAAGGAGAGGGTAATGGTAGGGATAAGGTGAGTGGGATGGGGAAGGGAAAGGAAAGCGAAGGGGAAAGAAGAAGGGGGAGGGGAGAGGAAGGAGAGGGGAAAGGGCAAGAGAAAGGGAAAAGAAATGGTGAAAAGTATGGGGAAGGGGAAATGTAGGGTAAGGGAGAGGCAGGGGAAGGGCAAAGGGGAAAAGGAAAGGAGGAAACGGAATGGGAAGAGAAAGGGAATAGGAAGAGAAAGGGGAATGGAGATGGGAAAGGGGAATGGAGATGGGATAGGGGAATGGAAAAGGGAAGGGGAAAGGGAGAGGAAAAGTTTAAAAGAAGGAAAATGAAGGAAAAAGGGGAAGGAGAAAGGGGAACGGGAACGGGGGGGTTAAGAGGAAAGGGGAAAAGTTTAAGGGGAATAGGGAAGGCAGAAGGGTAGTGAAAAGGGAGGGGAAAGGGAGGGGATGGAGAAGGGGACAGGGAAGGTAAAGGGGAGGGAGGGGGAAGAGAAAGTATAGGGTAAAAGGCAGAGGAAAGGGCAAAAGAGGTGGGGAAAAGGGAAGGGGAAGGGAAAAGGGAATGGGAAAGGGAAGAGCAGGAGGAAAGAAAAAGGGAAGGGGAAAGGGCAGCGTGAAATGTAAAGGTTTAAAGAGAAGGGGAAGGGAAGAGGAAAGGAAAGGGCAGGGGGAAGGGAAGGGGAAAGGGAGGGAAGGGGAGGGCAAAGGGGAAATCGAAAGGTAAGAGGCAGGGGAAATGCAGGGGAAGTGGAAGGGGAAAGGGAAGGGCAAACCGGAAGAGGGGAAGGGGAATGGTAGGTGAAAGGGAACACGCAAAGAAAAGAGAAAGGGAAAAGGGAAAGGGGAAAAGGGAGGGTTAAAGGGAAGGGGAAAGGGAATGGGAAAAGAAACGGGAAAGAAGAAAGTGGAAAAGGGAAGGAGAATGCAATGGTAGGGAGAAGTGACAGGGGAAGGGAAAGGTGAACGGGTAAGGGATGTGTAAGGGAAAGGGAAGAGGAGAGGAAAGGAAGAGGGATGGGGAAGGTGGAAGGGGAGGGTTAAGTGGAAATGTTTAAGAGAAAGGGTAAAGGAAAGGAAATGAGAAAGGAAAGGGAAGGGGAGGCAGAAGGGTAGGGGAGAGAGAAGGGGAAAGGGAAGGGGAGGTGAAGGGGAGGGAAAAGTAATGGGGAAAGGCAGGGGACGGGGAAGGGCAAATGGCAAGGGATGGGCAAGGGAAGAAGAGGGGAAAAGGAAAAGGGAAGGGAAGAGGAAAGGGTAGGGTGAAGTGGAAAGGTTTAAAGGGAAGGGGAATAGGAGGGGGAAGGGGAGGGGGCACGGAAAGGAAAGGGGAAGGAAACAGGGAGGGGAAAGGAAAGGGGAAGGTGAAGACAAAGGGGAAAGGGAGGGAAGGGGAGGAAAATGGGAATTGAAAGGGGAAAGGGAAGGGGAGGGAGGGGAGGAAAAGTATAGGGCAAAGACAGGGGACAGGGAATGGCAAAGGGAAGGAGAACAGGAAGGGGAAGGTGAAATGGGAAGGGGAGAGGGAGAGGGAAAGAAAAAGGGAAGGGGTAGGTAATGGGAAAGGGAAGGGTATGGGAAAGGGGAAAGGAACAGGTAGGGGCAAAGGGAGGGTGAAGACAAGTGAAAGGGAGAGAAGGGGAGGGGGGAGAGGAAGGGGAAAAAGAAATGGAAAGGTAAGTGGTAGGGAAAATGCAGGAGAAGGGGAGGGGGAAAAGGAAGGGCAAACCGGAAGAGGGAAAAAGGGAAGGGGTAAAGGGAAGGGGAAGGGTAGGGGAAATGGAAGAAAGGGGAGCGTTAAAGGGAAGGGGAAACGGAATGGGAAAAGAAACGGGAAAAGGGAAGGGGAAGGCAAGGGAGAAAGGGAAGAGAAAGGGGAATGGTAACAGGGATGGGCAAAAGGTAAAGGCAGAGGGGAAGTGAATGGGAAAGGAAAGGGGAGGGTGAAGGGAAGGGCAAAAGGGAAAGGGAACAGGACGGTGAATTGGAAAGGGAAGGGGAACAGGGAGGGGAATGGGAAAGTGAAGGGCAAATGACAGGGGAAAGGGAAGAGGGGAAGGGAAAGAGGAGGGGAAACTGGAGGGGATAAGGGAAGAAGTGGTATGGGTAGGGTAAAGGAGAGGCCGGGGAAAGGGAAAGGGGGGATGGGAAATAGGTAAGGGAAGGGGAAAAGAAAGGAAAATGGGAAAGGGGAAGGGGAAAAGGGTAAGGGAAAAGGAAAAGGGAATAGGAGAGAGAAGGGGAAGGAGAAGTGGAAGAGAAGGGAGCGGGAAGGGAGCAGGGGACGTTGTAAAGGGAAGGGGAATGGGAAAAGGAAGGGGAAATGCAAGGAAGGGGAAGGGAAGGTCAAACGGGAAGAGGGAAAGGGGAAGGGTAGGGAAAAGGGAAAGCAAAAAGGAGAAAGGAGAATGAGAAATGTAAAGGGAAAGGGGAGGTTCCCTTCCCCTTTTCCTCCACCATCCCCTTCCACCTACAGTTTACCCTCCCCCTTCCCTTTCTCCTTCTCCTTCCCATTCCTATTTCCTTTCCCCTTCCCTTTTCTTTTCCTTTCCCATTCACTTTCCCATTCCATTTCCCCTTCTCTTTTCCCCATTCCCCTTTCCTGACTTTTCCCTACACTTCTCTTTCTCTTACTCTTCCCCTTCCCCTCCCCTTTACCTTTCCGTTTTCTACTTCCCCCACCCTTTCCCCCTCTTTTCCTTCCCCTTTCCCTTCCTCTTACCCCTAACCTTCACTTTCCTTTCCTTTCCTGAGTGGATCTCCTCCTCTTTGGATAGTATTCTGCCCATCAAATTAAGATCTAACAAGCCCCCCCCATAAGGCTAAACCTTGGTTCTCACCTTGTCTGTTAGAATTAAGAAAAAAGTGCAAAAGGTTAGAAAGATCTTGGAGAAAGAATTACAGTCACACCGAAAGAGAAATATATAGGCAATCTGTCAGACTCTACCACCAAAACATTAAAGCCGCCCAGTCCTCTTACTACGGAATAAGAATAGAAAACTCCTCCTGTTCACAAAAGGAAATTTTTCAGATTTTTAAGGAATTAACCATAACCCCTATGCCCTCTCCTCCCACAGAGCCCTCCACTGAATACAGTAATCTTCTGGCATCTCACTTCAATGACAAAGTCATCAAGATATACTCTGGGTTCCCTTCTTCTCCTCCCCCAGGTACAGTAGAGTACCAAACGATGGATCCCTCCCTCTCCGGAAGCACATTAACCGCTTTTGTACCTCTCACTGACACCGCTACTACCAACCTTCTTCTTCAAATTAAATCGAGCTCCCCCGTAGACCCCACCCCTCCTTCCATCCTCTCGCGAGTTTCAGATATTATTGTACCTCCCCTTACAAAAATACTGAATCATTCCCTATCCTTAGGTTTCCTCCCCCCTCTTTTTAAGCATGCCATCATTAAGCCTCTTTTAAAAAAAACTAAATTGAACCCATCTCTGTTAGAGAATTATAGACCCATTGCTCTCCTTCCCATTTCAACATAAATTCTGGAGAAACATGTTAACCACCAATTAACCAGCTACTTAGAGAGCCATGAACTCCTTCACCCCACTCAAATGGGTTTCAGAGCCCATCATAGCACGGAGTCAGCCCTCCTTACAGTGACGGAGTCAGCCCGGCAACTTCTGGACCAAGGGTCTCATGTAGCCGTGATTCTACTTGATCTCAGCGCAGCATTTGATACGGTGGATCACAACCTTCTCTGCTGTAGGCTCTCTGAATTAGGGATAGGAGGCCTAGCATTGTCCTGGCTGTCCGCTTTCGTCAAAGGTAGATCTTTTCAAGTCCTGGACCGAGCCTACTTCTCTGATATCTTTCCATTGACTTGTGGAGTTCCTCAGGGCTCCTCCCTGAGTCCAACTCTTTTTAATGTTTATCTATCCCCGCTGGCTAAAGTGATCGCTCCCTACAATCTGTCTTTGGTCACCTATGCCGACGATACTCAACTTGTGGTGTCACTATCTAGTTCTGGGGATTCGTCGGCGGCCAACCTTTCGTGTTGTATGAAAGACATTGGAGTTTGGATGATCCAGTCTAAGCTTAAATTTAATGATGGAAAGTCAGAAGTCATTGTACTAGGCAATGCCCCCCCCGCCCCTCCCCTTTCACTATACTCTGAGGCCTTCAACAATCTTCCTCCTCCCAAGGACCAGGTAAAAAGCCTTGGTTTTTGGGTGGATTCTCGCCTGACCATGGATTATCAAGCAAAAAGAGTTTCCTTTACATGCTTTGGCATTTTAAGAGTCCTTAGGAAAATCTTTAATCTTCTTCCCCCTATGGCCAGAAGAATCCTTGTTCAAACTCTGATCCTTTCCCGTCTGGACTATGGGAACTCACTTTTTCTCAGCGCCCCGGCTTATGTCATAAAAAGGCTGCAAACAGTCCAGAACGCAGCTGCCAGGCTTCTTGTCGATCTTCCCAGACATTTATCCGCTAAGCCTGCTTTTTCCATACTTCACTGGCTTCCTATTAACCCCTTCGCTGCCAGGCCTTTTCCCCCTCCTGTGCCGAGCCTTTTTTTGGCTATTTGGAGCAGTTCGCGCTTAGGCCCTCATAACTTTTTGTTCACGTAAGCTACCCACGCCAAATTTGCGTCCTTTTTTTCCAACATCCTAGGGATTCTAGAGGTACCCAGACTTTGTGGGTTCCCCAGAAAGAGGCCAAGAAATTAGCCAAAAAAACGTGAAAATGTTGTTTTTTTTAAAAAAATTGGAAAAATGGGCTGCAGAAGAAGGCTTGTGGTTTTTTCCCTGAAAAGGGCATCAACAAAGGGTTTGCGGTGATAAAATCACCAGCTTCCCAGCTTTCAGGAACAGGCAGACTTGAATCAGAAAACCCAATTTTTCAACACAATTTTGGCATTTTACTGGGACATACCACATTTTTACGATTTTTTGTGCTTTCAGCCTCCTTCCAGTCAGTGACAGAAATGGGCATGAAACCAATGCTGGATCCCAGAAACCGAAAAGTAGACAAAATTCTGAATTCAGCAAGGGGTAATTTGTGTAGATCCTACAAGGGTTTCCTACAGAAAATAACAACTGAAAAAGAAAAATATTGAAATTGAGGTGAAAAAAAAAAATCAATTTTTCTCTACGTTTTACTCTGTAATTTTTTCCTGCAATGTCAGATTTTCGAAAGCAATATACCGTTACGTCTGCTGGACTCTTCTGGTTGCGGGGATATATAGGGCTTGTAGGTTCATCAAGAACTCTAGGTACCCAGAGCCAATAAATGACCTGCACCCTGCAGTGGGTTTTCATTCTATGCCGGGTATACAGCAATTCATTTGCTGAAATATAAAGAGTAAAAAATAGCTATCAAGAAAACCTTTGTATTTCCAAAATGGGCACAAGATAAGGTGTTGAGAAGCAGTGGTTATTTGCACATCTCTGAATTCCAGGGTGCCCATACTAGCATGTGAATTACAGGGCATTTCTCAAATAGATGTCTTTTTTACACACTGTCTTACATTTGGAAGGGAAAAATGTAGAGAAAGACAAGGGGCAATAACACTTGTTTTGCTATTCTATGTTTCCCCAAGTCTCCTGATAAAAATGATACCTCACTTGTGTGGGTAGGCCTAGCGCCCGCGACAGGATACGCCCCAAAACACAACGTGGACACATCACAGAAAACAGACCTGTTTTTAGCAAAGTGCCTACCTGTAGATTTTGGCCTGTAGCTCAGCCGCCACCTAGGGAAACCTACCAAACCTGTGCATTTCTGAAAACTAGAGACCTAGGGGAATCCAAGATGGGGTGACTTGTGTGGCTGGGACCAGGTTCTGTTACCCAGAATCCTTTGCAAACCTCAAAATGTGGCTAAAAAAACACATGTTCCTCACATTTCTGTGGCAGAAAGTTCTGGAATGTGAGAGGAGCCACAAATTTCCTTCCACCCAGCGTTCCCCCACGTCTCCCGATAAAAATGATACCTCACTTGTGTGGGTAGGCCTAGCGCCCGCGACAGGAAACGCCCCAAAGCGCAACGTGGACACATCACAGAAAACAGACCTGTTTTTAGCAAAGTGCCTACCTTTGGATTTTGGCCTGTAGCTCAGCCGCCACCTAGGGAAACCTACCAAACCTGTGCATTTCTGAAAACTAGAGACCTAGGGGAATCCAAGATGGGGTGACTTGTGTGGCTGGGACCAGGTTCTGTTACCCAGAATCCTTTGCAAACCTCAAAATTTGGCTAAAAAAACACATGTTCCTCACATTTCTGTGGCAGAAAGTTCTAGAAACTGAGAGGAGCCACAAATTTCCTTCCACCCAGCGTTCCCCCACGTCTCCCGATAAAAATGATACCTCACTTGTGTGGGTAGGCCTAGCGCCCACGACAGGAAACGCCCCAAAGCGCAACGTGGACACAACCAAATTTTTGAAGGAAAACAGAGGTGTTTTTTGCAAAGTGCCTACCTGTAGATTTTGGCCTGTAGCTCAGCCGCCACCTAGGGAAACCTACCAAACCTGTGCATTTCTGAAAACTAGAGACCTGGGGGAATCCAAGATGGGGTGACTTGTGTGTCTGGGACCAGGTTCTGTTACTCAGAATCCTTTGCAAACCTCAAAATGTGGCTAAAAAAACACATGTTCCTCACATTTCTGTGGCAGAAAGTTCTGGAATCTGAGAGGAGCCACAAATTTCCTTCCACCCAGCGTTCCCCCACGTCTCCTGATAAAAATGATACCTCACTTGTGTGGGTAGGCCTAGCGCCCGCGACAGGAAACGCCCCAAAGCGCAACGTGGACACAGACAAATTTTTGAAGGAAAACCGAGGTGGTTTTTGCAAAGTGCCTACCTGTAGATTTTGGCCTGTAGCTCAGCCGCCACCTAAGGAAACCTACCAAACCTGTGCATTTCTGAAAACTAGAGACCTAGGGGAATCCAAGATGGGGTGGCTTGTGTGGCTGGGACCAGGTTCTGTTACCCAGAATCCTTTGCAAACCTCAAAATGGGGCTAAAAAAACACATGTTCCTCACATTTCTGTGGCAGAAAGTTCTGGAATCTGAGAGGAGCCACAAATTTCCTTCCACCCAGCGTTCCCCCACGTCTCCCGATAAAAATGATACCTCACTTGTGTGGGTAGGCCTAGCGCCCGCGACAGGAAACGCCCCAAAGCGCAACGTGGACACAACCAAATTTTTGAAGGAAAACAGAGGTGTTTTTTGCAAAGTGCCTACCTGTAGATTTTGGCCTGTAGCTCAGCCGCCACCTAGGGAAACCTACCAAACCTGTGCATTTCTGAAAACTAGAGACCTGGGGGAATCCAAGATGGGGTGACTTGTGTGTCTGGGACCAGGTTCTGTTACCCAGAATCCTTTGCAAACCTCAAAATGTGGCTAAAGAAACACATGTTCCTCCCATTTCTGTGGCAGAAAGTTCTGGAATCTGAGAGGAGCCACAAATTTCCTTCCACCCAACGTTCCCCCACGTCTCCCGATAAAAATGATACCTCACTTGTGTGGGTAGGTCTAGCGCCCGCGACAGGAAACGCCCCAAAGCGCAACGTGGACACATCACAGAAAATAGACCTGTTTTTAGCAAAGTGCCTACCTGTGGATTTTGGCCTGTAGCTCAGCCGCCACCTAGGGAAACCTACCAAACCTGTGCATTTCTGAAAACTAGAGACCTAGGGGAATCCAAGATGGGGTGACTTGTGTGGCTGGGACCAGGTTCTGTTACCCTGAATCCTTTGCAAACCTCAAAATTTGGCTAAAAAAACACATGTTCCTCACATTTCTGTGGCAGAAAGTTCTGGAATCTGAGAGGAGCCACAAATTTCCTTCCACCCAGCGTTCCCCCACGTCTCCCGATAAAAATGATACCTCACTTGTGTGGGTAGGCCTAGCGCCCACGACAGGAAACGCCCCAAAGCGCAACGTGGACACAACCAAATTTTTGAAGGAAAACAGAGGTGTTTTTTGCAAAGTGCCTACCTGTAGATTTTGGCCTGTAGCTCAGCCGCCACCTAGGGAAACCTACCAAACCTGTGCATTTCTGAAAACTAGAGACCTGGGGGAATCCAAGATGGGGTGACTTGTGTGTCTGGGACCAGGTTCTGTTACTCAGAATCCTTTGCAAACCTCAAAATGTGGCTAAAAAAACACATGTTCCTCACATTTCTGTGGCAGAAAGTTCTGGAATCTGAGAGGAGCCACAAATTTCCTTCCACCCAGCGTTCCCCCACGTCTCCTGATAAAAATGATACCTCACTTGTGTGGGTAGGCATAGCGCCCGCGACAGGAAATGCCCCAAAGCGCAACGTGGACACAGACAAATTTTTGAAGGAAAACCGAGGTGGTTTTTGCAAAGTGCCTACCTGTAGATTTTGGCCTGTAGCTCAGCCGCCACCTAAGGAAACCTACCAAACCTGTGCATTTCTGAAAACTAGAGACCTAGGGGAATCCAAGATGGGGTGGCTTGTGTGGCTGGGACCAGGTTCTGTTACCCAGAATCCTTTGCAAACCTCAAAATGGGGCTAAAAAAACACATGTTCCTCACATTTCTGTGGCAGAAAGTTCTGGAATCTGAGAGGAGCCACAAATTTCCTTCCACCCAGCGTTCCCCCACGTCTCCCGATAAAAATGATACCTCACTTGTGTGGGTAGGCCTAGCGCCCGCGACAGGAAACGCCCCAAAGCGCAACGTGGACACAACCAAATTTTTGAAGGAAAACAGAGGTGTTTTTTGCAAAGCGCCTACCTGTAGATTTTGGCCTGTAGCTCAGCCGCCACCTAGGGAAACCTACCAAACCTGTGCATTTCTGAAAACTAGAGACCTGGGGGAATCCAAGATGGGGTGACTTGTGTGTCTGGGACCAGGTTCTGTTACCCAGAATCCTTTGCAAACCTCAAAATGTGGCTAAAGAAACACATGTTCCTCACATTTCTGTGGCAGAAAGTTCTGGAATCTGAGAGGAGCCACAAATTTCCTTCCACCCAGCGTTCCCCCACGTCTCCCGATAAAAATGATACCTCACTTGTGTGGGTAGGCCTAGCGCCCGCGACAGGAAACGCCCCAAAGCGCAACGTGGACACATCACAGAAAATAGACCTGTTTTTAGCAAAGTGCCTACCTGTGGATTTTGGCCTGTAGCTCAGCCGCCACCTAGGGAAACCTACCAAACCTGTGCATTTCTGAAAACTAGAGACCTAGGGGAATCCAAGATGGGGTGACTTGTGTGGCTGGGACCAGGTTCTGTTACCCTGAATCCTTTGCAAACCTCAAAATTTGGCAAAAAAAACACATGTTCCTCACATTTCTGTGGCAGAAAGTTCTGGAATCTGAGAGGAGCCACAAATTTCCTTCCACCCAGCGTTCCCCCACGTCTCCCGATAAAAATTATACCTCACTTGTGTGGGTAGGCCTAGCGCCCACGACAGGAAACGCCCCAAAGCGCAACGTGGACACAACCAAATTTTTGAAGGAAAACAGAGGTGTTTTTTGCAAAGTGCCTACCTGTAGATTTTGGCCTGTAGCTCAGCCGCCACCTAGGGAAACCTACCAAACCTGTGTATTTCTGAAAACTAGAGACCTAGGGGAATCCAAGATGGGGTGACTTGTGTGGCTGGGACCAGGTTCTGTTACCCAGAATCCTTTGCAAACCTCAAAACGTGGCTAAAAAAACACATGTTCCTCACATTTTTGTGGCAGAAAGTTCTGGAATCTGAGAGGAGCCACAAATTTCCTTCCACCCAGCGTTCCCCCACGTCTCCCGATAAAAATGATACCTCACTTGTGTGGGTAGACCTAGCGCCCGCGACAGGAAACGCCCCAAAGCGCAACGTGGACACATCACGGAAAACAGACCTGTTTTTAGCAAAGTGCCTACCTGTGGATTTTGGCCTGTAGCTCAGCCGCCACCTAGGGAAACCTACCAAACCTGTGCATTTCTGAAAACTAGAGACCTAGGGGAATCCAAGATGGGGTGAGTTGTGTGGCTGGGACCAGGTTCTCTTACCCAGAATCCTTTGCAAACCTCAAAATGTGGCTAAAAAAACACATGTTCCTCACATTTCTGTGGCAGAAAGTTCTGGAATCTGAGAGGAGCCACAAATGTCCTTCCACCCAGCGTTCCCCCACGTCTCCCGATAAAAATGATACCTCACTTGTGTGGGTAGGCCTAGCGCCCATGACAGGAAACGCCCCAAAGCGCAACGTGGACACAACCAAATTTTTGAAGGAAAACAGAGGTGTTTTTTGCAAAGTGCCTACCTGTAGATTTTGGCCTGTAGCTCAGCCGCCACCTAGGGAAACCTACCAAACCTGTGCATTTCTGAAAACTAGAGACCTGGGGGAATCCAAGATGGGGTGACTTGTGTGTCTGTGACCAGGTTCTGTTACCCAGAATCCTTTGCAAACCTCAAAATGTGGCTAAAAAAACACATGTTCCTCACATTTCTGTGGCAGAAAGTTCTGGAATCTGAGAGGAGCCACAAATTTCCTTCCACCCAGCGTTCCCCCACGTCTCCCGATAAAAATGATACCTCACTTGTGTGGGTAGGCCTAGCGCCCGCGACAGGAAACGCCCCAAAGCGCAACGTGCACACATCACAGAAAATAGACCTGTTTTTAGCAAAGTGCCTACCTGTGGATTTTGGCCTGTAGCTCAGCCGCCACCTAGGGAAACCTACCAAACCTGTGCATTTCTGAAAACTAGAGACCTAGGGGAATCCAAGATGGGGTGACTTGTGTGGCTGGGACCAGGTTCTGTTACCCAGAATCCTTTGCAAACCTCAAAATTTGGCTAAAACAACACATGTTCCTCACATTTCTGTGGCAGAAAGTTCTGGAATCTGAGAGGAGCCACAAATTTCCTTCCACCCAGCGTTCCCCCACGTCTCCCGATAAAAATTATACCTCACTTGTGTGGGTAGGCCTAGCGCCCACGACAGGAAACGCCCCAAAGCGCAACGTGGACACAACCAAATTTTTGAAGGAAAACAGAGGTGTTTTTTGCAAAGTGCCTACCTGTAGATTTTGGCCTGTAGCTCAGCCGCCACCTAGGGAAACCTACCAAACCTGTGCATTTCTGAAAACTAGAGAGCTAGGGGAATCCAAGATGGGGTGACTTGTGTGGCTGGGACCAGGTTCTGTTACCCAGAATCCTTTGCAAACCTCAAAATGTGGCTAAAAAAACACATGTTCCTCACATTTCTGTGGCAGAAAGTTCTGGAATCTGAGAGGAGCCACAAATTTCCTTCCACCCAGCGTTCCCCCACGTCTCCCGATAAAAATGATACCTCACTTGTGTGGGTAGACCTAGCGCCCGCTACAGGAAACGCCCCAAAGCGCAACGTGGACACATCACAGAAAACAGGCCTGTTTTTAGCAAAGTGCCTACCTGTGGATTTTGGCCTGTAGCTCAGCCGCCACCTAGGGAAACCTACCAAACCTGTGCATTTCTAAACACTAGAGACCTAGGGGAATCCAAGATGGGGTGACTTGTGTGGCTGGGACCAGGTTCTGTTACCCAGAATCCTTTCCAAACCTCAAAATTTGGCTAAAAAAACACATGTTCCTCACATTTCTGTGGCAGAAAGTTCTGGAATCTGAGAGGAGCCACAAATTTCCTTCCACCCAGCGTTCCCCCACGTCTCCCGATAAAAATGATACCTCACTTGTGTGGGTAGGCCTAGCGCCCACGACAGGAAACGCCCCAAAGCGCAACGTGGACACAACCAAATTTTTGAAGGAAAACAGAGGTGTTTTTTGCAAAGTGCCTACCTGTAGATTTTGGCCTGTAGCTCAGCCGCCACCTAGGGAAACCTACCAAACCTGTGCATTTCTGAAAACTAGAGACCTGGGGGAATCCAAGATGGGGTGACTTGTGTGTCTGTGACCAGGTTCTGTTACCCAGAATCCTTTGCAAACCTCAAAATGTGGCTAAAAAAACACATGTTCCTCACATTTCTGTGGCAGAAAGTTCTGGAATCTGAGAGGAGCCACAAATTTCCTTCCACCCAGCGTTCCCCCACGTCTCCCGATAAAAATGATACCTCACTTGTGTGGGTAGGCCTAGCGCCCGCGACAGGAAACGCCCCAAAGCGCAACGTGCACACATCACAGAAAATAGACCTGTTTTTAGCAAAGTGCCTACCTGTGGATTTTGGCCTGTAGCTCAGCCGCCACCTAGGGAAACCTACCAAACCTGTGCATTTCTGAAAACTAGAGACCTAGGGGAATCCAAGATGGGGTGACTTGTGTGGCTGGGACCAGGTTCTGTTACCCAGAATCCTTTGCAAACCTCAAAATTTGGCTAAAACAACACATGTTCCTCACATTTCTGTGGCAGAAAGTTCTGGAATCTGAGAGGAGCCACACATTTCCTTCCACCCAGCGTTCCCCCACGTCTCCCGATAAAAATTATACCTCACTTGTGTGGGTAGGCCTAGCGCCCACGACAGGAAACGCCCCAAAGCGCAACGTGGACACAACCAAATTTTTGAAGGAAAACAGAGGTGTTTTTTGCAAAGTGCCTACCTGTAGATTTTGGCCTGTAGCTCAGCCGCCACCTAGGGAAACCTACCAAACCTGTGCATTTCTGAAAACTAGAGAGCTAGGGGAATCCAAGATGGGGTGACTTGTGTGGCTGGGACCAGGTTCTGTTACCCAGAATCCTTTGCAAACCTCAAAATGTGGCTAAAAAAACACATGTTCCTCACATTTCTGTGGCAGAAAGTTCTGGAATCTGAGAGGAGCCACAAATTTCCTTCCACCCAGCGTTCCCCCACGTCTCCCGATAAAAATGATACCTCACTTGTGTGGGTAGACCTAGCGCCCGCTACAGGAAACGCCCCAAAGCGCAACGTGGACACATCACAGAAAACAGGCCTGTTTTTAGCAAAGTGCCTACCTGTGGATTTTGGCCTGTAGCTCAGCCGCCACCTAGGGAAACCTACCAAACCTGTGCATTTCTAAACACTAGAGACCTAGGGGAATCCAAGATGGGGTGACTTGTGTGGCTGGGACCAGGTTCTGTTACCCAGAATCCTTTCCAAACCTCAAAATTTGGCTAAAAAAACACATGTTCCTCACATTTCTGTGGCAGAAAGTTCTGGAATCTGAGAGGAGCCACAAATTTCCTTCCACCCAGCGTTCCCCCACGTCTCCCGATAAAAATGATACCTCACTTGTGTGGGTAGGCCTAGCGCCCACGACAGGAAACGCCCCAAAGCGCAACGTGGACACAACCAAATTTTTGAAGGAAAACAGAGGTGTTTTTTGCAAAGTGCCTACCTGTAGATTTTGGCCTGTAGCTCAGCCGCCACCTAGGGAAACCTACCAAACCTGTGCATTTCTGAAAACTAGAGACCTGGGGGAATCCAAGATGGGGTGACTTGTGTGTCTGGGACCAGGTTCTGTTACCCAGAATCCTTTGCAAACCTCAAAATGTGGCTAAAAAAACACATGTTCCTCACATTTCTGTGGCAGAAAGTTCTGGAATCTGAGAGGAGCCACAAATGTCCTTCCACCCAGCGTTCCCCCACGTCTCCTGATAAAAATGATACCTCACTTGTGTGGGTAGGCCTAGCGCCCGCGACAGGAAACGCCCCAAAGCGCAACGTGGACACATCACAGAAAATAGACCTGTTTTTAGCAAAGTGCCTACCTGTGGATTTTGGCCTGTAGCTCAGCCGCCACCTAGGGAAACCTACCAAACCTGTGCATTTCTGAAAACTAGAGACCTAGGGAAACCAAGATGGGGTGACTTGTGTGGCTGGGACCAGGTTCTGTTACCCAGAATCCTTTGCAAACCTCAAAATTTGGCTAAAAAAATACATGTTCCTCACATTTCTGTGGCAGAAAGTTCTGGAATCTGAGAGGAGCCACAAATTTCCTTCCACCCAGCGTTCCCCCACGTCTCCCGATAAAAATGATAACTCACATGTGTGGGTAGGCCTAGCGCCCACGACAGGAAACGCCCCAAAGCGCAACATGGACACAACCAAATTTTTGAAGGAAAACAGAGGTGTTTTTTGCAAAGTGCCTACCTGTAGATTTTGGCCTGTAGCTCAGCCGCCACCTAGGGAAACCTACCAAACCTTTGCATTTCTGAAAACTAGAGACCTAGGGGAATCCAAGATGGGGTGACTTGTGTGGCTGGGACCAGGTTCTGTTACCCAGAATCCTTTGCAAACCTCAAAATGTGGCTAAAAAAACACATGTTCCTCACATTTCTGTGGCAGAAAGTTCTGGAATCTGAGAGGAGCCACAAATTTCCTTCCACCCAGCGTTCCCCCACGTCTCCCGATAAAAATGATACCTCACTTGTGTGGGTAGGCCTAGCGCCCGCGACAGGAAACGCCCCAAAGCGCAACGTGGACACATCACAGAAAACAGACCTGTTTTTAGCAAAGTGCCTACCTGTGGATTTTGGCCTGTAGCTCAGCCGCCACCTAGGGAAACCTACCAAACCTGTGCATTTCTGAAAACTAGAGACCTAGGGGAATCCAAGATGGGGTGACTTGTGTGGCTGGGACCAGGTTCTGTTACCCAGAATCCTTTGCAAACCTCAAAATTTGGCTAAAAAAACACATGTTCCTCACATTTCTGTGGCAGAAAGTTCTGGAATCTGAGAGGAGCCACAAATTTCCTTCCACCCAGCGTTCCCCCACGTCTCCCGATAAAAATTATACCTCACTTGTGTGGGTAGGCCTAGCGCCCACGACAGGAAACGCCCCAAAGCGCAACGTGGACACAACCAAATTTTTGAAGGAAAACAGAGGTGTTTTTTGCAAAGTGCCTACCTGTAGATTTTGGCCTGTAGCTCAGCCGCCACCTAGGGAAACTTACCAAACCTGTGCATTTCTGAAAACTAGAGACCTAGGGGAATCCAAGATGGGGTGACTTGTGTGGCTGGGACCAGGTTCTGTTACCCAGAATCCTTTGCAAACCTCAAAATGTGGCTAAAAAAACACCTGTTCCTCACATTTCTGTGGCAGAAAGTTCTGGACTCTGAGAGGAGCCACAAATTTCCTTCCACCCAGCGTTCCCCCACGTCTCCCGATAAAAATGATACCTCACTTGTGTGGGTAGGCCTAGCGCCCGCGACAGGAAACGCCCCAAAGCGCAACGTGGACACATCACAGAAAACAGACCTGTTTTTAGCAAAGTGCCTACCTGTGGATTTTGGCCTGTAGCTCAGCCGCCACCTAGGGAAACCTACCAAACCTGTGCATTTCTGAAAACTAGAGACCTAGGGGAATCCAAGATGGGGTGACTTGTGTGGCTGGGACCAGGTTCTGTTACCCAGAATCCTTTGCAAACCTCAAAATTTGGCTAAAAAAACACATGTTCCTCACATTTCTGTGGCAGAAAGTTCTGGAATCTGAGAGGAGCCACAAATTTCCTTCCACCCAGCGTTCCCCCACGTCTCCCGATAAAAATGATACCTCACTTGTGTGGGTAGGCCTAGCGCTCGCGACAGGAAATGGCCCAAAACACAACGTGGACACATCACATTTTTTCATAGAAAACAGTGCCTACGTGTGGATTTTGGCCTCTAGCTCAGCCGGCACCTGGGGAAACCTAGCAAACCAGCGCATTTTTGAAAACTAGAGACCTAGGGGAATCCAAGATGGGGTGATTTGCGGGGCTCTGACCAGGTTCTGTTACCCAGAATCCTTGGAAACATCAAAATCTGGCCAAAAAACACTTTTTCCTCTCATTTCGGTGACAGAAAGTTCTGGAATCTGAGAGGAGCCACAAATTTCCTTCCACCCAGCGTTCCCCTAAGTCTCTCTATAAAAATGGTACCTCAATTGTGTGGGTAGGCCTAACGCCCACGAAAGGAAATGGCCCAAAACACAACGTGGACACAACATATTTTTTCACAGAAAACAGAGGTGTTTTTTGCAAAGTGCCTACATGTGGATTTTGGCCTCTAGCTCAGCCGGCCCCAGGGGGGGGGGGAAATGCCCTAAAATAAATTTGACCACCCACCCTCCAAACCCCCCCTGCCCAGGTGCGACCCTTGCCTACGGGGTCGCTACCCCTGCGTGACATTGGCGCCAAAAAACAAATTCCCGGTGCCTAGTGGTTTGTGCCCCCTTGGGGCAGATTGACCTAAAATCGACCAATCTGCCCCCAAGGGGGGCAGAAATGGTCTAAACACAGTTTGCCCCCCAGGGGAGCGACCCTTGTCTGATGGGTCGCTCCCCATCTCTAAAAAAACAAACAAACTAAAAAAAAAACACTAAAAAAAATTTGCCCTGGCAACAAGAGGTTTCTGCCCCCCCTGGGGGCAGAAATGGCCTAAAATAAATTTGCCCCCCGAACACCCCCCCCGTTCTCCCCCCCCTCCCCCCGGAGCGACCCTTGCCTACGGGGTCGCTCCCCCTGCGTGACATTGGCTCCAAAAAACAAATCCCCGGTGCCTAGTGGTTTCTGCCCCCTTGGGGCAGATTGACCTAAAATCGACCAATCTGCCCCCAAGGGGGGCAGAAATGGTCTAAACACAGTTTGCCCCCCAGGGGAGCGACCCTTGTCTGATGGGTCGCTCCCCATCTCTAAAAAAACAAACAAACAAAAAAAAAAAATTGCCCTGGCGCCTACAGGTTTCTGCCCCCCCTGGGGGCAGATCGGCCTAATAATAGGCCGATCTGCCCTCAGGGGGGGCAGAAATGGCCTAAAATAAATTTGCCCCTGAACACCCACCCCCCCCACCCCCCGGAGCGACCCTTGCCTACGGGGTCTCTCCCCTTGCGTGACATTGGCGCCAAAAAACAAATCCCTGGTGCCTAGTGGTTTCTGCCCCCTTGGGGCAGATTGACCTAAAATCGACCAATCTGCCCCCAAGGGGGGCAGAAATGGTCTAAATACAATTTGCCCCCCAGGGGAGCGACCCTTGCCTGATGGGTCTCTGCCCATCTCTAAAAAAAAAAAAACAAACCAAAAAAAACCCACAAAAAAAAAGCATTTCTTTTTCAATCGCGCTGGAAGCTCTGCTTCCAGCGCGATGGGGGAGACCCTGTGACTAATCAGCGTGCGCTCGCGCGCTGACGTCACAGGGGGGGTTGGGGGGGGTCGCGGGTGGAAGGGGAAGGGCTTCCCCTTCCATCCCTGACTTGGGGGGGTGGGGGGGAACCCCACAGAGGGAGCGCTAGCGCTCCCTCTGGGCTCTGTGCACAGGACGTAATGGTTACGTACTGGGCACAGCAGCACTGTGCCTCAGGACGTAACCATTACGTCCTGGGCACAGAAGGGGTTAAGCAGCGTATTTAGTTCAAGACCCTATGCATTGTTCACAGAGCCCTGCAAGATAAGGGTCCAATGTTCTTCAGAAAGCGGCTATATCTTTATGTCCCCTCTCGAAGTCTAAGGTCCTCCTCCTCTCGACTTGTGACCATCTTGCGGTCTAAGAGAGCCTGGGGGGCCAACTCCTTCTCCACCAAGGCCGCTCGTCTCTGGAATGATCTTCCCTCTGAACTCCGTCATGAACACTCAGAACTGCTTTTTAGAAAAAAAACTTAAGACCATTCTTTTCTGTAGGTAGCTCTCTGAATTCTCCTATTGCTAGCACTGGTCAGGTTAGGTTTAGCGCTGGGATGCCTTCGGGTCACTACGCGCTTTATAAATCCTTAAAACTAAACTAAACTTTCCCTTTCCTCTTCCCATTATCTTTCTCCTTCCTGATCTCCTTTTCTTTCCCATTGCCTTTCACCTTCCCGTTCCCTTTCCTCTTCCTCTTCCCCTTCCATTACCCATTCCATTTCCCCTTCTCTTTTCTCCTTCTCTTCCCCTTTGCCTTTCCCCTTCTCCTGCCTTACTCCTACCTCTCCAATACTCTTCCCCTTTACCGTCTCCAATCCCTTCCCCTTCCCTTTCCCCTTCTCTTGCCTTACCACTGCCCTTCCCCTACTCTTCTGCTTCCCTCTCCCTTCTCCCTCCCCCTAACCTTCCCCCTTCACTTCCCCTTTCCCCTCGCCTTTCCCTTCCAGTTCACCCTCCCCTCCCCTTCCCCCTACCCTTTGCCCTTCACCTTCCCCTTTTCCCTTTCCCCTTCGCTTTTCGTTCCAACTTCCTCTTCCCTTCCCACTTCCTTTTCCCTTTCCCCTTTCCTTTTCTCTCTTTCCCTTTGCCTTCACCACACCCTTTCCCCATTCCCTTTTCCCATCCCACTCTACTTCCCTTTCCCCTTCTCCCTCCCCTCATCTCTCCTTCCATTCCCCTTCCCTTCCCCTTTTCCTTCACCCTCTGCTTCCCCCTACCCTTTCCACTTCCCATTCCCATTTCCTTTCCCCTTCCCCATTCTCTTTTTCCCTTCCCCTTTGCCTTTCCTCTTCCCCTGCCTTTCTCCTACCCTTCCCTTTCCCCTACTCTTCCACTGCACCTTCCTCTCCACTTCCCCTTTAACCTCCCCTTCCACTTCCCCTCCCGTTCCCCTCCCCTTCCCCCTCGACTTCCCCTTTCCACTTCCCTTTTCCTTTTATTTTTTTCCTTTCCCCTGTCCCTTACCTTCACCCGCCCTTTCCCTTACTCCTGTCTTTCCCCCTACCCTTTCGATCACTTTTCCCTTCCATTCCCTTACCTTTATCATCCCTTTTCCCTTCCTCTTCCCTTCACTTTCCCTTCCCCATCCCTTCCCCTTCCTCTTTCCTATCCCATCCCAACCCATACACTCCCCTTCCCTTCTCCTTCCCCCTACCTTTTCCTTTACTTTCCCCTTCCCTTTCCCCCTCATCTTCTCCTTCTCTCCGTTTCTTTTACTTTCCCCTTTCCTTTCCATTCTCTTTCCCCTTCCCTTTTGCCTTTCCTCTGCCTTTCCAAAACCCTTCCCTACTTTACCCCTTCACCTTCCTCACCCTTCCTTCCCCCTTTCCCCATTCACCTCCCCTTCCATTTCCCTTTCCCTTTCCTTCTCTTTCCCCTTCAGTTTTCCCCTTTCCCCCTCCCCTTTCCTTTCCCCCTTCTCTTCCCCTTCCCCCTCTAATTAACCCGTACCTCTACCCTTCCCCTCCCCCTCCCCTTTTCCTTTCCCCTTTCCAATTCCTTTTCCCCTTCCCCTTCATTTTCCCCTTCCCTTTCCCCTTACCTCCCCTTACCGTTCCAATTCCCTTTTCCCTTCCCGTTCCCCTTCCTTTTCCCATGCTCTTTCCCCTTCCCATTTGCCTTTCCCCTTCCCCTGCCTACCTCTTTCCTTCCCCTAGTCTTCCCCGTCCCCTTCCCCTTTCTGCTTCCACTTCCCCTTCCCCTACCTCTTTCCTTTCCATTTTACCCTCCCCTTCCATTTCCCTTCTCTTTCCTTTTCCCCTACCCTTCCCCTACCCTTTCCCTTTCTTTCCCCTTTCCCCTTCCCTTTCGCTCCTCCCTTGTCCCCGTCCCCTTTTCCACTTTCCCTTTCACCCTCCCCTTCCCCTTCCCCTTCACCCTCCCCTTCACCCTCCCCTTCCCTCTTCCCCTGCCCTTCCCCTCCCTTCTATTCTCCTTTTTCCTGTCCCTTTTACCTTCACCCTCCAATTCCCCCTACCCTTCCCTTTCCCCTTCACATTCCCATTGGCTTTCCCTGTCCCATTCCCCTTCCCTTTTCCCCTTCTCCTCCTTACCTCTCTGCTTCCATTTTCCTTCCCCTCCCCCTGCCCCTAGACTTTCCTTTCCCCTTCCCATTCCATTTCTCCTTCCCTTTTTCCCTTTGCAATTCCCCTTTGCCTTTCCTCTTCCACTGCCTTTCCTCTGCCCTTCCCATTTTCTCCACATTCCACTTCCCCTCCCCCTGTCCCCTTTCCCATCCCCTTTCCCCTTCCCCTTACCTTCAAACTCCCTTTCCTTTTCCCCTTCTCTTTCTCCCTACCATTTCCCTTCCCCATCCCTTTCCCCTTCCCTTTCCCCTTCCCCCTCCACTTCCATTTTCCCCTTTTGTATTCCCTTTTCCTCTTACCCCTTTCCTTTCCCATCCTCTTTCCCTTCCCACCCTTCTTCACATTCCCCTTCCCTTTTTCCCCCCCCCTATACCTCCCCTTCCCGGTTTCCCCTCCTCTTTACCCCTCTCCTTCCCCTTCTGCCGGAAGGGGAGGATGGGGAAGGGAAAGGGAGAGTGTAATGGAAAAGGAGGGGGAAAGTATGGAAAGGTATAGGAAGTGGGAGGGGAAGAGGAAAGGGGGTGGTGGAAGGGGAAAGGGAAAATAGATGGGGAGGGGGAGGAGAATGGCAGGGGAAGGGTTAGGGCAAAGGAGAAGAGGGGAAAGGGAATGGAAAGTGGCAGGGGAAATGCAGGGGAAGTGGAGGGGGAAAGTGAAGGGCAAACCGGAAGAGGGGAAGGGGAATGGTAGGGGAAAGGGAACGTGCAAAGAAAAGAGAAAGGGAAATGGGAAAGGGAAAGGGGAAAAGGAAGGGTTAAAGGGAAGGGGAAAGGGAATGGGAAAAGAAACAGGAAAGAAGAAAGGGGAAAAGGGAAGGAGAATGCAATGGTAGGGAGAAGTGAAAGGGGAAGGGAAAGGTGAACGGGTAAGGGATGTGTAAGGGAAAGGGAAGAGGAGAGGAAAGGAAGAGGGATGTGGAAGGTGGAAGGGGAGGGTTAAGTGGAAATGTTTAAGAGAAAGGGTAAAGGAAAGGAAAGGAGAAAGGGAAGGGGAGGCAGAAGGGTAGGGGAGAGAGAAGGGGAAAGGGAAGGGGGAGGGAAAAGTAAAGGGGAAAGGCAGGGGACGGGGAAGGGCAAATAGTAAGGGATGGGCAAGGGAAGAGGAGGGGAAAAGGGAAGGGAAGAGGAAAGGGTAGGGTGAAGTGGAAAGGTTTAAAGGGAAGGGGAATAGGAGGGGGAAGGGGGGGGAACAGGGAAAGGAAAGGGGAAGGAAACAGGGAGGGGAAAGGAAAGGGGAGGGTAAAAGACAAAGGGGAAAGGGAGGGAAGGGGAGGGAGGGGAAGGAAAAGTATAGGGCAAAGACAGGGGACAGGGAATGGCAAAGGGAAGGAGAACAGGAAGGGGGAGGTGAAATGGGAGAGGGAGAGGGAAAGAAAAAGGGAAGGGGTAGGTAATGGGAAAAGGAAGGGTATGGGAAAGGGGAAAGGAACAGGTAGGGGCAAAGGGAGGGTGAAGACAAGGGAAAGGGAGAGAAGGGGAGGGGGAGAGGAAGGGGAAAAAGAAATGGAATGGTAAGTGGTAGGGAAAATGCAGGATAAGGGGAGGGGGAAAAGGAAGGGCAAACCGGAAGAGGGAAAAAGGGAAGGGGTAAAGGGAAGGGGAAGGGTAGGGGAAATGGAAAGCAAAAAGAAAGGAGAAAAGGGACTGGGAAAAGGAAAGGGGAGCGTTAAAGGGAAGGGGAAACGGAATGGGAAAAGAAACGGGAAAAGGGAAGGGGAAGGCAAGGGAGAAAGGGAAGAGAAAGGGGAATGGTAACAGGGAAGGGCAAAAGGTTAAGGCAGAGGGGAAGTGAATGGGAAAGGAAAGGGGAGGGTGAAGGGAAGGGCAAAAGGGAAAGGGAACAGGACGGTGAATTGGAAAGGGAAGGGGAACAGGGAGGGGAATGGGAAAGTGAAGGGCAAATGACAGGGGAAAGGAAAGAGGGGAGGGTGAAACAAAAGGGGAAAGGTTATGGAATGGTAGGGGGAGGGGAAAGAGGAGGGGAAACGGGAGGGGATAAGGGAAGAAGTGGTATGGGTAGGGTAAAGGAGAGGCGGGGAAAGGCAAAGGGGACGGGGGAAGGGAAATAGGTAAGGGAAGGGGAAAAGAAAGGAAAATGGGAAAGGGGAAGGGGAAATGGGTAAGGGAAAGGGAAAAGGGAATGGGAGAGTGAAGGAGAAGGGGAAGAGAAGGGAGCAGGGGAAGGGGAATGGGAAAAGGAAGGGGAAATGCAAGGAAGGGGAAGGGAAGCGCAAACGGGAAGAGGGGAAGGGGAAGGAAAAGGGAAAGCAAAAAGAAAGGGGAATGAGAAATGTAAAGGGAAAGGGGAGGTTTAAAGGGAAGGGTAAAAGGAAGGGGGAGGGGAAATTGAATGTGGAAAAAAACAGGAAAGATAAAAGAGGAAAAGGAAAGGGGAAGGCAAGGGGAAGAGAAAGGGAAGGGCAGGGAAAGGGGGGGGAGTTAAAAGTAAGAGAAAAGGGAATGGGAGAGAGGAGGGGAAGGGAAGAGAAGGGGAAGGGTAAAGGGGGAAGGGAAGGGGATCAGGAAGGAGAAAGGGAAGGGCAACAAGGAGGGGAAAGGGAAAGGTGAAAGGAAAGGGGAAGGGGAATGGAAGGGGGAGGGGAGGGTGAAGAAGAGGGGGAACGGGAAGGGATTGGGAGGGGGAAGGGAAGGGGAAAGGGAAAGGGAAGAAAGGGTATGGGTAGGGTAGAGGAAAGGCAGGGTAAAGGCAAATGAGTGAAGGGGAATGGGAAAAGAAAGGGGACATGGGAATCGGAAAGGGAAAGAGGGAAAGGGAAAAGGGAATGGGAGGGGGAATGGAAAGGGGGAGGGGAAGTGGAAGAGAAGGGAAAGGCAAGGTAGAAGGGGAAGGTTTAAGGGAAAAGGGAAGAGCAAGGGAGAAGGAAAATGAATGGGAAGGCGGCTGGTAGGAAGAAGGGGAAGTAGAGGGGGAAGTGGATGGGGAAGGAAAAGGGGAGGGGTAGAGGAAGTTGGGGGGAGGGGTAAGGGGAAGTGATGGATAGGGGAAAGAAAAAGGGAAGGGGACAGGGACAGGGAATGGGATGGGAAGGAAAAGGGGAAAGGGGATGGGGAAAGGAAGGAAAGGGAGGTGGTAGGGGAAAGGCAAGGGAATGGAAGGGGAAACGGAAAGGTAGGGGAAAGGGAATGTGAAAAGAAATGGGAAGGGGAAAGGGGAGAAGGGGAAGGGTTGGGGAAGTGAAAAGGAAAAAAGACGGAAGGGTAGGGGAAGGGAAGGGGTAAGGGGAAAGTGGAGGATGAAGGGGAAAGGTTTAAGGGGAAGAGGGGAAAAGGAAGGAGAAAAGGGAAGAGGCACAGGAAGGTGAATGGGTAAGGGAAGGGGAATTGGAAAGTGAAGAGGAAAGGGCAAGGGAAAGGGAAGAGGAACGGGGAGGATGAAAGGGGAATGGGATGGAAGAAGAAGGGGAGGAGAAAGAGGCGGGGGAATGGGAGGGGATAAGGGAAGAAGTGGTATGGCTAGGGTAGAGGAAAAGCCAGGGAAGGGGAAATGCAAAAGGGAGAGGGAAAAGAAATGGGAAAGGGACGGGTAAGGGAAGGAGAAAGGGAATGGGAAAAGAAAGGGGAATGGGAAAGGGGAAGAGGAAAGGGAAAGGAAAAAGCGAAAATGAAAGGGGAAGGAGAAGTGGAAGGGAAGGGAACGGGGAGGGAGAAGGGGAAATGTTTAAAGTAAAATAAAGGGGAAGGGTAAGGTAAAGGTTGGGGGCAGGGAAGGAGAAAGGGAAAGGGGAAGGGGAGGGGAATGGTAGGAGGAAGGGGAAAGAGTAAGGGGAATGGAAGGGAAGGGGAGGGAAAAGAGGAGAGGAAACGGGAGGGGAAGGGAGGGGGAATGGCAAGAAGTGGTATGGATAGGGTAGAGGAAAGGCAGGGATGAAGAAAGGGAAAAGGGAGGAGGGAGGGGGAAGGGAAATGGGAAAGGAAAGGGTAAGGGAAGGGGATTGGGAGTGGGAAAAGAGAGGGGAATGGAAAGGGGAAGAGGAAGAGGAAAAGGAAAAAGGGAAAGGGAAAATGGAGGGGGAAGGAGAAGTAGAAGGGAACGGGAGGGAGAAGGAGAAAGGGAAGTGGAAGGGAAAGGAAAGGGGAAGGAATGGTGAAGGAAAAAAGAAGAGGAGAAAGGGGGAAGGGAATGGTAAGGAAAGGGAAGGGGAAGGTATGGGAAAGGGGAGGGGAACAGGAAGAGGAGGGGGAAGGGGAATAGAATTGAAAGGGGAAGAGGAGGGGGAAAAGAAAAAGGGAAAGTGGAAGGGATGGGGAAGGAAAAAGGGAAGTAGAAACAAAACGGGAGGGTGAAGGGGACAGGCTTAAGGGTGGAATGGGATGGGGAAATGGAAGGGTAGGGGAAGGAGAAGTGGAAAGTGGAGGGGTAGGGGGAAGGGGAGGGGAATGGGAAGAGAAGGGGAAAGAGGAAAGTGGAAGGGTAGAGAGAGGGAAGGGGAAAAGTAGGGCAAAGGCAGGGGAAAGGCAAATGAGTGAAGGGGAATGGGAAAAGAAAGGGGACATGGGAATCGGAAAGAGGGAAAGGGAAAAGGGAATGGGAGGGGGAAAGGGAAAAGGGAATGGGAGGGGGAATGGGAAGGGGAGGGGAAGTGGAAGAGAAGGGAAAGGCAAGGTAGAAGGGGAAGGTTTAAGGGAAAAGGGAAGGGCAAGGGAGAAGGAAAATGAATGGAAAGGTGAAGGGGAAGGGGGCTGGTAGGAAGAAGGGGAAGTAGAGGGGGAAGTGGATGGGGAAGGAAAAGGGGAGGGGTAGAGGAAGTTGGGGGAGGGGTAAGGGGAAGGGATGGATAGGGGAAAGAAAAAGGGAAAGGGACAGGGACAGGGAATGGGATGGGATGGGAAGGAAAAGGGGAAAGGGGATGGGGAAAGGAAGGAAAGGGAAGTGGTAGGGGAAAGGCAAGGGAAGGGGAAACCAAAAGGTAGGGGAAAGGGAATGTGAAAAGAAATGGAAAGGGGAGAAGGGGAAGGGTTGGGGAAGTGAAAAGGAAAAAAGACGGAAAGGTAGGGGAAGGGAAGGAGTAAGGGGAAAGTGGAGGATGAAGGGGAAAGGTTTAAGGGGAAGAGGGGAAAAGGAAGGAGAAAAGGGAAGAGGCACAGGAAGGTGAATGGGTAAGGGAAGGGGAATGGGAAAGTGAAGAGGAAAGGGCAAGGGAAAGGGAAGAGGGACGGGGAGGATGAAAGGGGAATGGGATGGAAGAAGAAGGGGAGGAGAAAGAGGCGGGGGAATGGGAGGGGATAAGGGAAGAAGTGGTATGGCTAGGGTAGAGGAAAAGCCAGGGAAGGGGAAATGCAAAAGGGAGAGGGAAAAGAAATGGGAAAGGGACGGGTAAGGGAAGGAGAAAGGGAATGGGAAAAGAAAGGGGAATGGGAAAGGGGAAGTGGAAAGGGAAAGGAAAAAGCAAAAATGAAAGGGGAAGGAGAAGTGGAAGGGAAGGGACCGGGGAGGGAGAAGGGGAAATGTTTAAGGGAAAATAAAGGGGAAGGGTAAGGTAAAGGTTGGGGACAGGGAAGGAGAAAGGGAAAGGGAAAGGGGAAGGGGAGGGGAATGGTAGGAGGAAGGGGAAAGAGTAAGGGGAATGGAAGGGAAGGGGAGGGAAAAGAGGAGAGGAAACGGGAGGGGAAGGGAGGGGGAATGGCAAGAAGTGGTATGGATAGGGTAGAGGAAAGGCAGGGATGAAGAAAGGGAAAAGGGAGGGGGGAGGAGGGAAGGGAAAGGGAAGGGTAAGGGAAGGGGATTGGGAGTGGGAAAAGAGAGGGGAATGGGAAAGGGGAAGAGGAAAAGGAAAAAGGGAAAGGGAAAATGGAGGGGGAAGGGGAAGGAGAAGTGGAAGGGAACGGGAGGGAGAAGGAGAAAGGAAAGTGGAAAGGAAAGGGGAAGGAATGGTGAAGGGAAAAAGAAGAGGAGAAAGGGGGAAGGGAATGGTAAGGAAAGGGAAGGGGAAGGTATGGGAAAGGGGAAGGGAACAGGAAGAGGAGGGGGAAGGGGAATAGAATTGAAAGGGGAAGAGGAGGGGGAAAAGAAAAAGGGAAAGTGGAAGGGATGGGGAAGGAAAAAGGGAAGTAGAAATGAAACGGGAGGGTGAAGGGGACAGGCTTAAGGGGGAATGGGATGGGGAAATGGAAGGGTAGGGGAAGGAGAAGTGGAAAGTGGAGGGGGAAGGGGAGGGGAATGGGAAGAGAAGGGGAAAGAGGAAAGTGGAAGGGTAGAGAGAGGGAAGGGGAAAAGTAGGGCAAAGGCAGGGGAAAGGCAAAGGAGGAGGGCAAAGGGAAGGGGAACTGGAAGGGAAATGGGGAGGGGAAGGGTGAGGGTGAAAGGAAAATGTTTAAGAGGAAAGGTAAAGGGGAAAGGGAGGGGACATTGAAGGGAAGGTGAAAGGGAATGGGAAACTGAAGGCGAAAGGAAAGGGTAGGGGAGGGGGGAAGGGGAAAGGAAAGTGGAAGGGGAGGGTGGGGTGGAGGAAGAGGCAATGGGGAGGGGGAAAGGGGAGAAGGGGAAGGAAATGGGGAAGGAGAGCAGGAAGGGGAGATCTAAGGGGAAAGGGCAAAGGGAAAGGAGAAAGTGAAGGAGAAGGTGAGGGGGAAAGAATGGAGGAAAAGAAAGGGGAGAAGGAGAGATGAGAAAGGGGAGGGGGAAGGGGATAATAGGGGAAGGGAAAGAAAGGGAAAGGAAGGAGAAAAGGAAGAGGGAAAGGAGGGGGAGGGGATGGGGAGTGGAGGAGAGGGGGAAGCAGAGGGAGAAGAGAGGGAAGAGTGGAGGGGAGGGAAATGGGAAGAGAATAGGGCAAAGGGGAGGATAAGGAAGCAGAAGGGGAAGGTAGGGAAGGGGAAATGAATGGTAGGGGAATGGTAGGTGAGGGGGGAAGGGAAGTGTTGGAGAAGGGGAAACGGAAGGGAAGGGGAAGGAGAAGAGGAGGGGGAAGGGAAGGGGGAAGGGAAAGGGGAAGAGAAGGGGAAAGGAAAGGGAGAAGGGAAGGAGGAAATGGGAGGGGGAATGGGGAGGGGAAGGGAAGTGGGAAAAGAGGGGGCAGGATGGTGATGGGGAAGAGGATAGTGGAGCAGGAAAGGGAACAGGGACGTTAGGAAGAAGGGTAAGAGAACAGTAGGGGGAAGGGGAGGGAAAGGGGAGGATGAAGGGAAAGAGGAAAGGGGAAGGGACGAAGGGCGGAATGGGAAGATCAAAGAGGAAGGGGAAGAGGGAAGGGGGAACAGGAAGGATAGGGAAAGGGTAGGATGAAGGGGAAAGGGGAAGGGAACTGATAAAGCAGAGGGAGAGGTGAGACGAGGGGTAGGAGTGAAGGAGAAGGGGAGGGAGAAGGGGAGGGAGAAGGGGAAAGGGAAAGGATAAAGGGGGGAAAGGAAAGGGAAAGGATAAAGGGGAGAAGGGGAAAGGAAAGGGAATGGGGAAGGGGAGGGGAAAGAGGACAGAAAAAGAAAGGAGAAAGGGGCAGAGGAGGGAGAAAGGGGAAGTGGAAAGGGGAAGGAAAAGGGGAGCGTGAAAGGAACATGGAAGAAGGAGGGGAGGGGGAAGGGAAAAGCGAGGAGGAAGAAGAATAGGAACGGTAGGGGGCAGTGGAGGGGGGAAGGGTATGGGATGGGGTGGGAAGGGAAGGATAGAGGAAGGGAAGGGAAAGGGGAATGGAAGGTTAGGAGAAGCGTAGGGGAAGGAGAAGTGTAAGGGAAGGGGATGTTAGGGGAAGGAGAAGGTAGTGGAAGGGGGAAGATGAGGGAAAGGAAGGAAAAGGTAGGGGAAGGGTATGGGAAGAAGAAACGAGTAGTGGAAGGGGAGGGGAGGGGAAGGGTCAGGAAAGGGGAAGGAAAAGGTAGGAGAAGTGTAGGGTAAGGGTAGGGTGAAGGTAGTGGAAGGGGAAGGAAAGGGTAGCGGAAGGGGGAAGGAGAAAGGGGAGAAGGAAAGGAGGAAGGATAAGGGAAAGGAAAGGGAAAGGCAAATGTAGGAGAAGGGCAGGAGAAGGGGAGGGTAGTGGAAAGGGAAGGTAGGGGAACGGTAGAGGGAGGGAAGGAAGGGGAAGGGAAGAGTAAAGTAAGGGGAAGGGCAGGAAAGTAGTAGAAAGGTAGGGGAAGGGAAGGGTAGGGGAAAGGCAGGAGAAGGTGAAGGGTAAAGGGAAGGCTAGGGAACAGTACAGGAAGGATATGGGAAGGGAACTGGTTGGGGAAGGGAAGAGTAGGGAAAAGAGAAAGGCAGAGAAAAGGGGAAGGGTAGGACAAAGTGAAGGGAAGAGAAGGGGAAGGGGAAAGGTAAAGGAAGGGTAGGGGGATGAGAAAGTGAAGGGCAGAAGGGGAGGGAAAGGCGAGGGGGTGGAGAGAAGGAGAAGAGGGGGAGGCGGAAGTAGAAGGGATAGGGGAAGTGGAGGGGAAAGGGAGGCAGGAGGGGAAGGGGAAAAGTGAAGGGAAAAGGGAGGGGGAAGGGCAAAGGGAATGGGAAATGGAAGCGGAAGGGAAGGGGAAAGGGGAAAAGGGAGGGTGAAGGGGAAAGGGAAGGGGTGGGAAAGGGTGAAAGAAAATAGGAGTAAGAAAAGGGAGCGGGAAGGGATGGGAAAAGGGTAAGGGGAGCAAGAAAGGGGAGTGGAAAGGGGAAAGGGAGTGGGAGGTGGAAGGTGGAAGGGGAGGGGAGGATTGGAGGGGGAAGGGAGGAGAAAGTGAAGGTAGTTGAAGGGAAAGGGAGAGGATGGGAAAGGGGAAGGAAAGGGAAGGGAAAGGATGAGGGAACGGATGGGGACGGGGAGGGGGTAGTGGAAGGGGAAGGTAGGTGAAGGGTAGGAGAGGGGAAGGAAAGGTAGGGAAGAGTACAGGAAGGGTAGGGGAAAGAAAGTGGTAGGCGAAGGAAAAGGTAAGGGAACGGGAAGGGCAGCAGAAATTGAAGGGGACAGTGGGAAGGGGAAAGGGAAGGGGAGAGTGAAGGGAAAAGGAAGGAGGAAAGGGGAAGGAGAGAAAGGGAAGGGGAAAGGGAGAAGGGGAGGGGGAAGGGGAGATAAACTGAATTTGCAAAAGAGCTAGGTAAATAGGGAAGGGACGGAAAGGAGAGGAAAGGGGGACGGGTCTGGACAAGAAGGGAAGAGAAAAATAAATTGAACGGAAAAGAGATGAGGAAAAGAGTAACGGAAAAAAAAGGAAAAGAAAGGAGTGGAGAAATGCTTAATGTAAAGGTGGTTAAAGGGGGCAAGGAAGTTGATCGGTTGGGAGGGGAAGAAAGAGAATGGAAGGAAAATGAAGGGGATTGGAATTTCAAGTCAGTTTCAAGTTAGTTTTCAGTTTGGTTTCAAGTTCGGTTTTCAGTTCACTTTTCGTTTGGTTTATTTACTCACCTTGTCCCCTTAAGCCCGCCTCTCCCCCCCATCCTTAATGGAGCCTCCTAAGCTCCTCCAGCTTCGGCCTCTCATTGTCTCCAGACGCCAGCAGTGGTCCTCCACGTCCGGTGCCCCTGACTGCAATGCTGCTGCTGCCTGGTTACGGGCCTTTTATACCAAGGGCACGTCACAATCGAGACTCCTTAACTTGTCATCATACATCACCCCTTATGGGTGATACCATGTGTCTCAGTTTAACATGGAGAGCAGGCAAGGCACGGGATTTGACCAATGTCTTGAGAAAATCCAACTATTTACTCATAGAAATGATCCTGCGATGAACCTGAAAGAAGGACCCGTTCTACCTGACATTCTCCCCATCAGTGGTCTCTCCTTTTCTCTGCTGCGGCGAAGGCCCCTCCCCCTTCTCTCTACTTGCCCTAGACCTCGTGACGTCACACTGTATGGCCTGTCACATCTTAAGTGTTCTATTCACAGAATTCTGCTCCTAGTGCTGCTGGGAAGGCACAGACCTCACACGTGAATTTAAAAGTTGGGTTTCCTCAATCTTCATCCAAATAAATATTTTAATCATATGATCCTGTGCAATCTAGAGCGCTCCTTCGTAGCGCTACTTTTAAAAAGTACGTAATTTATTGATCGGCAGGACTGACCCTGTGCCCTCGGCAGCGGCGCTTAACTCAGTAAATCACATTAAACCCGAGGTGCGCCAGTTGCCAGCGCTGGGCTCATTTACCAGCTCTGACGCTTTGGTGGAGGTGAAGGGGGTAAGGAGTAATATTTTGGGCGGTGCGCAGGTCTGCACATCATGTGTGATTTGATGTTATGTGGAGCTCAGAATGAATTCCATTTAACACAGTGTAGTGGCAGGAAAATGAATGATGCAAGGCAGCTGCGTTGTCTCAATATTCTTTAATTCAGTGCTACAAACAATAAGCCCACGAGGAGCCGGCAAGAGCGCATCAGCGTCCGATCTCCACGCTCCGCTCCCGTTTTGTCCCTCGCACCGCCCCCTGACGTCACGACCATCCTCGATCCGGATTGGCCGCGACGTCATGAGGAGGTCAAACACAAAGGAAGGACCAAATCCTGTCCCCCCGCGTCTCATACGTTAACTTCACGTACAACATCTCCTTCTTTTAACAGAACAAGAAAACATATGGAACTTCATCTCATAACAAAATCTTCGAACCTCTTGGGAGCTCGGATATGCCTCACTGGCCTGCTCGGAGTAATATACTGGGGTGAACCCATCCTGACGGCGCATGCATCCTCTCGGCCTGAACTCATTACGTTGTGACTGTCGCTTTTCACAGGTTCGGGCCTGCTACCATTCTGTCCCTCGGCATCCACCAAGCTGCGCCATGCTTCCTCACACCGCTCTGCACTTCCGTGCCCGATTCGCCCTCGCATGGAGGGCGTATTCACACACTCCTCATCACCAGCGACTACATTCCTGGCTTCGTGACTTTGTCCACTCATCTACATCGTCCGTGCTCTCAGCACCATACACACGACTACCTCTCATGATGATTTCCTCTTGACCAGCCTTGAGCCTGACAATGTCGTCCTTGCTTCGCCACCCCCCTCCTTCCAAACAGACTGCCCCCCTTGTCACTCCTTGCACACGTACAGGGGTTTGGAACACAGATTCCCCTTTCTTCACCTTGTTAGGTTTCTTCACCAATACCCAATCCCCCTGCACTATATTTTTAGTTTTGGCTCTGTTCACAGTGTCAGCATATCGCTTGTTGCTTTCCTGTTTAGCTATTATTCTTCCTTTGACTCTCAAACTCTCATCAGATACCACCTCTATTTCCTCCCTCATGTCATACCATTTATTGAATTTGGGGGTAAGCTCACTCATGTACCTTCTCCCTCTCATCAAGTAGAACGGAGTGTGTCCCGTAACTTCACTGGGCGTGTTATGAAAAGTGTGCACCTTGTCCGCTAGAAACGCTTTCACATCCATGTTGGAGGCGACTGCCTGTTGTACACCCTCTTTAAGGAACCTATTCATCCGCTCAACCTGCCCATTGCTCTTCGGGCTGTACAGCGGTGTCTTCTCCTGCTTAATCCCTAACCTGGACAGAAAATCCGTCATCTGCCTGGACACTAGCTGGGTGCCATTGTCGGACACCATGATCTTCGGCTGCCCCTCAATCGCGAAAATTTTCGTCAATGCCTTGATCACTCGTTCAGTGGTAACTTCCCTGACGAACTTGTAGTGAATCCATTTGGAGAAGTAATCCGTGAGGACAATGAGATGTCTACAATCTTCTGGTAGCAGGGTAAATGGGCCCGCGAAATCAATGGCAATCTTGTTCCATGGGCCAGCAGGAATGTCCACCAGCTGCAGCTCCCCTTTTGCCGTCTTCCAGTGCTTGTCGGCCCTTAAGCACGGTCCACACCGATCAATGAAGCTGCTGACGTCGCTGCACATCCCTGGCCACCAGTAGTACTGCTTGAGGAGATTCTTTGTAGCGGTACTGCCCGGGTGGCCCTTATGGGCAATCCTGATTAGCTTGTCTCTCAAACTTTCCGAGGTACAAACAGCTCGTGTCTCTTCACAAAGCCGCCCTCAATGGTGAGTTCAGAGCTAACTTGTTGAAAACTCCTGAGTGCTCCGTGCAAGTTCCGGACTGGGGGCCAATGAGCCTTCATGTGGTCCATCACCCTCCGAATAGTCGTGTCCTTCTCCTGAGCCGTCAACCACTCTTCCTCCGATATGGATCCCTCGCACATGGCTGTCGCGTCAATCATTGCCACCACGCATTCCGTGTCATCCAGGGAACCATCCTCCTCACCCGTGACCGGTAAACGCGATAGGCAATCCGCCCTGCAGTTGAGACCACCCTTGATGTGTCTGATGATAAAGTGATATTCTTGCAACTTGGACAGTAAACGTAGGAGCCTCGAGCTGGCTTTGCCATTGCCACGTCCTTCACCGTCCATCATGTATATCAAAGGTTTGTGGTCAGTGACCAGTTCGAACTCCCTGCCCCACAGATAGTTCCTCAGTTTCTCCACGGCCCAGACGCACGCGAGCGTCTCCCGCTTGATGGTGCTGTAGTGCTTCTCTGCTTCGTTCAATGACCGGGATATGAATGCGACTGTGTTCTCCTTCTTCCCTTGGAATTGGCAAAACACTGCACCAATACCCTTGGCACTAGCGTCAACCGTGATTACGTTCCGGAGGTCCTTGTTGTACGGCTGTAATACTGGAGCCGCGGCGATTGCCTGCTTGACGGATTCAAAAGCAGCGCTTTGTTCCTGCGTCCACGTGTATTTTTTGTTCTTCCGCAGCAGTTTCCTTAGAGGTTCCACAGTGGTCGCGTATCCTTGCATGAACTTGGAATAGTATTCGCTGAGTCCCAGGAATGATCGCAAGGCGTCTTTGTCTCCTGGGCAAGGAGCATCTCGTATGGCCCTCACTAAGTCATCTTTAGACGCGATGCCATTTGGAGTAAGCACATGCCCTAAATATTCTATCTTCGCTTCCATGAACTTGCACTTGTCCTTGGAGACCGTCATCCCCCTTCTTTTTAGCACCTCCAGCACTCTGTCTAGCAGTTCCAGGTGTCCCTTCTCATCTTCCGTGTGTATCAGAATGTCGTCCTGGAAGGCTTCAACTCCCTTCATATCGCAGAAGAGAAGGTCCATCAGCTTTTGGAAGACGCCCGAGGCCGATGCAAGGCCGAACGGAAGACGGACGTATCTGTATGCTCCAAACGGGGTAATAAAGGTGGTCAATTCCTTGGAATCCTCCATGAGACATACCTGGTGGTATGCGGACTTCAGGTCTATCAGGGTGAAAAACCTCGATCCTGATGTGGAAGATAATATCTCCTGAATGTTGGGCAGGGGATGGCAGTTCACCAGGATATTTCTGTTCAAGGATCGCAGGTCTACACACAACCGAATGTCCTCTGTCCTCTTCTTCTTGGATACCACGATTGCGGACACCCACTCTGATGCACCTGCTTCCTCTATTACTCCTTCCATTTTCAGCCTATCCAGAACAGCCTTCAGCTCCCCCCTTACAGAAAGAGGAATCGTTCTAACCTTGTGCTTCATTGGTATGGCACCCTCTTTCAACCGTATGGCATGCACAAATCCTCTTACACACCCTACCTTGTTTTCAAAAACGGAATCAAATTCTTCGAGAACCTCAGCTAATCCTTCATGCAAATCCTCGGGCTGTACGTAATTGACCCAGTCATCCCTCAGAACTATGGGATCTTCTGCCCCAGGGACTAGCATCACACCCAGCTTCGCCAGGTCCTTCCATCCCACAAGGCTCCTCCCTTTTTCAGCCACATATATCTTTGTTCTCACCGTGCGCCCTCGAAAGGTGAGAGAGTCCCAGAAGTACCCCCTCATCACTATGTCGTGTTCCCCGAAAGCCTTTGGATTCACATCCGTCTCATGCAGTCGTACATCCTGCCATTTCAAATCTAATGTCCTATCAGAAATCAGGGTAAGGGGGGAACCAGAATCAGCCGTAAATGGCAATTCTACAGCACCGATCATGACGGAGCCAATAGGCCCTTTCACTCTTCCGTCCTCATCATCAATGGACAACACGATGTCCGCATCCGCATCCGTATCACTCTCGCTCACCGAGCTCACTTTCATGCCCGTACTGTATTTCTTGGCTTTGCACACTGCCGCAAAGTGGCCCATCTTCCTGCATTTAGAACAGCTTTTGTACAAGGCAGGACAGGTCCTGCTGTCCGCTAAGTGGTCCCTTGACCCACATCTAAAACAAGCGAGAGGCCTCCTGCCTCCCCCTCTATCGCTCGCCGCCCTGTCTGGAGTCTTGGGCGCATGTTTATGCCTGTCCTGCACATAGAACACATTTGAGGCCTGACTAGTGCTCGCCAGTTCCTTAGAAGACACCATGGAGCGTTCCACTGCCTTTGCAATGGCCATCACTTCCTTCAGTGAAGGGTTCCTGCATGCAAGCAAACGTTCCTGCACTTTCTTCGAATGGCAGTAGAACACCACCTGGTCTCTAATGTATGTATCAGTCATCTCTGCAAATTCACAATCTTGGGCCAAAACTCGTAGGCACGCAATGTACTGTTCGATAGTCTCTCCTTCCTCCTGTTTCCGCAGTGCGAATTTATGGCGCCCCACCATGATGTTACACTCCTCAGCATATTGCAGCTCAAGTCGCTTAACGGCCTCCTGGTATTCATTCAGAGGAGCTGTAGCCCCAGGAGGATTCACATAAACCGGCAAGCTATCGAAAACCTCCTGGCCAGCCTTCCCCAACAGTCCGAATAACAGCGACTTTTTCCGCTCGGGGCTATACCCCTTACCATCAATGGAGACGATATAGTTCTCAAATGCGCGCAACCATCCCTTCCATTTCATGCACGGCTTACCAGGAGAATCCAGGAAGAGAGGAGGCACGCAGATATGACCGGTCTGCGACATGGCCGGAAAGCGATCACCACACCGGGAGAGACCACGCGATACAGGTGCAGCAGCAACTATGGAAGGCTCCTAGGCAGCGCGGAAGACCACCACAGCACGCCGGATAGCCGGGGATCACCAGTACACTGACCGCTTCCAATGAGGTGTACACACGTGTACAGGAACCCGGAACATAGGCCTAGGGCCTGGTCCTCGCGTGGCAGGGGTCGTCAAAGATCTATGATACGGAGCTCCCCAGCATCAGTTCATCCGAGGCAGTGCATGTGGTCACCGGCGAGGAAATATCAGCGCTCCCACTGGCATCAAGAAACATCAGGTATGGTGGGCTACTCTCGTGGGCCTTGTTATAAGCTGTGACCCTCGTCGCCATTTGTAGTGGCAGGAAAATGAATGATGCAAGGCAGCTGCGTTGTCTCAATATTCTTTAATTCAGTGCTACAAACAATAAGCCCACGAGGAGCCGGCAAGAGCGCATCAGCGTCCGATCTCCGCGCTCCGCTCCCGTTTTGTCCCTCGCACCGCCCCCTGACGTCACGACCATCCTCGATCCGGATTGGCCGCGACGTCATGAGGAGGTCAAACACAAAGGAAGGACCAAATCCTGTCCCCCCGCGTCTCGTACGTTAACTTCACGTACGACACACAGGCCCCAGAAACTAAAAGACTTTTACATGCTGCCCCTCGCACATTAAAAGCTAAAAATGTGCGGGCCTGTACAAAACCCATTCTGCAAATTCGTTTTTGCAAGGGCCGAAAAAATAAACAATCTTTAAAGGAACCCAGGCGAGTAGCTCCTAGAGTCAAGTGGCTAAACACAGCAGCGGAGGAAGTCATCAGCGCCCTTCCTTCCAGCTTCCATTGTATGTTAAAGTGTCAGGAGTTTGTAGCGCTGGACGTCATTTATTCTGTTTCTAAACAAACAATTAAGAGAAAGTCCAAACTATCCGAACAACCAAGTCCTTGTATCAGTTTAATACATGACTACCCAATAGAAACACCTGAAGCATTACAATAATTACAAAACAATGCACTTGGAAAACCACACCTGGATCTCCTTGGTCTACGGGAGTTCCCCGCTCTTGAAGAGTTCCCCAGCCCGCCCAGCTCTGAAGTCTTTGTTAGCTCCCTGGTCTATAGTAGTTCTTCACCCTGTATGAGCTCGCCCCCGCACTAGCTCTGAAGCCCTTAGCTCCCTCGTCTACCGTGGTTTTCCCCTCTCTATAAAAATTCCCCCCGACCCCCCCAGTCCGCACCAGCTCTGAAGCCCTCAGCTCCCTGCTCCACGGTGCCCCCCCCCCTTTTATGAGCCCCCCCCCCCCAGCCTGCACTAGCTTTGAAGCTCTTAGCTCCCTGGTCTATGGTAGTTCCCCTCCCTCCAGAAATCCCCCAGCCCGCACTAGCTCTGAAGCCCTCAGCTCCCTGGTCTAAGGGAGTTCCTCACCCTGCATGAGCCCCTTCAGCCTGGACTAGCTCTGAAGCCCTCAGCTCCCCGGTCTACGGTAGTTCCTCACCCTTTATGAGTATCCTCCCCCAGCCTGCACTAGCTCTGGAGCCCTCAGCTCCCTGGTCTACGGTAGTTCCCCACCCTACAGAAGTTCCCTCAGCCTACCCGAGCGGCGCAGTCTTCACTAACTCCCTGGTCTGAAGTAGCTCTGGGCCCTTCCTGAGCTCCCCAGTGTAGTGACGGGTTGGATTGGAATGTATTGTGCAGGGTTCCAATTGGAACACGGATAAGGTGACAGTTGAAGCCTGGAGGAGAGAGGAGACGCTTCATGGTGTGCGGGGCTTGTAATAAACACTTAAAACTCATCTGTTTCAAGTGCGTCATTACAGGAATTGGCGACGAGGTAAAGAACAGCCCCACACCGGTTTACTTTGACTGGACCTGATCCTTCTTCACGTCTTTGACAACACAGGTTCGCGTCTTCTAACTGGAAGTCTTCTTCTTAGTTGCCAGAGTCTTCTCATCAGTTCCCGGTAGGCTGCGCAGCTGGCTGGTATCGCCCACAATTGGTCGGGGATTTGCGCTTTTTGGGAGCCGCGCAACCTTAAAATCTATTGGGCGCGTCTCGAGCTGTATTAGGAGCTTGAGATCGCGCAAAGGCTGTGCCCACGAAGGCTGCTCTCGCTTCTTAGCTCGAGATCGCGCAAAAGCTGTGCGTACGAAGGCTGCACTCGCTGTGGCAGCAATCAGTTTGGGAGCAGTGTTTCCAGGGCGTGCGAAGACCGTGCACAGGAAGTAATGTGTACTGCAGCTGTCAAGTCTGAAGCAGCGCCCAGGAGGTAATTGGTTGCTGATCTTTGAACCTGGAAGTAAACAGAGAAAATTGAAAGGAAAGAACCTTAAGTACTACATTATGTCAAAGGATTAGAAGAAAGACTTTGGATTTTTTTTTGTTTTTTTTTTGTTTTTCTCAGTGATTAGACTATTCTTGCATCTGCGTAGGGGAGCAGGGTGTTTAAAAAAAAAAAAACTGGGTATACAATTTTAATACACTAGTTACGGTTTATTCATCTTTCTATTGAGACAATGTCTACTTTGAATTTACATGCACCACAACCATTTCTTTTAGCAAAAGGGGATCCTGTCATAAAGTGGCAAGAATGGAAAGAATATTTCTGCAATTACATCGACACTTTTGAAGAAGAAGAATTCTCTGCGGAAAAGAAAAAGAAAATTCTATTGCATTGTATTGGTCCCGGGGGCTTGAAATTGTACAATGAGATGGAAAAAAAATCTAGGAGTGATTCTGATGGAGGGGATGTATTTACTCAAGCATTAGAGGATTTAGACGCTCATTTCTCTCCGACGGTCTGTGTAGCGGTGGACAGATTCAAATTTTTTCAAAGAAAACAATCTAAGTTAGAATCTGTAGAAGAGTATGTGTCAGCTCTTAGGATCTTAGCTAAAACGTGCAGATTTGGTGGACTGCAAGATGAATTCATACGTGATCAAATTGTAATGCATATCAGTAATCCTAATATTCAAGATAAATTATGGGTAAATGGAGAAGCACCGTTGAGGGAAGTTACTGTGCTAGTTAAAAAAGCGGAACTTACTGGTAGATGCGTCAAAGCCATGGAAGAGGATACGAAAGAGGTAAAGCAAGTTTTGGTTACCCAAGGAAATTCTACTAGCAAAAACGACACGAAGAGTACACGCTACAAACAGAAGGATCAGCGAGATCAACACAATATTAAAAAATGTTTTAGATGTGGAAGCGTTGACCATTTTGCTGATAACAAGAAGTGTCCTGCTAAAAATCAGAAATTTTCATTATGTGGTCGCATTGGGCATTTCGCAAGAGTTTGCAAAAGTGCAAAAAAGGAAATATTACGTTTATCGAAGAAGAGAATGATTTGGTGTGTCAGGAGAATCAGGATGATGAGAATGGGGTCTTTTGCATTGAATATGATTTGCTGGAAATTGAACAAGGAGGGAATAAAAAACCTGTATGCGTGCTGAGAATGGGTGGTATAGATGTCGATGTAACAGTTGATTCGGGTTCACCTTTCTCAATAATTGAACAAAAAATTGGGTCAGAAAAATTCAAAGTAACATATGGTGACATACTTGATAGAACTGAGGTGAAAGCAAAAAGTTATACTGGGGAGAGAATTAATTTTGTAGGGTACAAAAATATGGAATTCGAATTTAAAGGGAAAAAGGCTATGTGCAAATTGTATATATCGGAAAAAGGACCATCTGTTTTGGGGTGGGTTGACCAAGGGAAATTAGGGATAATCCTTAACCCCAATAGTTCTGAACCAGTATTATCAACTGTTAGTAGCGTTGATTATGATGGAATTGTTCACAAATTTCCTAAAGTGTTTTCAGGTAAAGTGGGGTGTTTGAACGATTTTAGACACAAGATTGTGTTGAAAAGTGGACAATATGCAGAGCTTTCTTTTTTCGGTACTGCTTAATACTGTAGGACATTTCTCATTTGAGGTCAGGGCATAAGCCTGCTAGCGCATATTTTACAGGTAGATTTATATTTTTTATGTGTGAAAATGTTTTACCTCTAGGTTCATGTGTTTGGTTATTGCCTTTCAGTTCAATTCCAAACTATGGAACTGTACTTTGATGACTATCGGTTATTGTCTTAACACTCATGTGCTCCGTATATATGTTGAGCTGCTTTCATTTATTTCTAGACTGCCTAATGCGCAGTGCTCAGACACTGATTCCAAAGTGTATAACGAAGCCTCATTTTTCTAAGAGTACTGAAGTGCAGGAAATTGTTTTCTCTCTTCGATGCCAGCTCTTCGCTTCCAAATATCTCTCTTCAAATGTGTTTCATTTTTCTGGCTGTTAACAAGTGCACGCTGATTTTAATGTGCATTATCACAAGCCAGAAACCGTTATGTAGCAGTGTGTTTTCCAGCATATTTTGTAAAATGGCAGCAGTCTTAACTTGTTTCAGATTAAGTGCATTTCTAAAACTGTGCACTTTATATTTACATAACTGTTTCTGGTATTTTGCGTGTCAGCCATAGTCTGCTTTTCATCGGCTTGGAACAGAGCTAGTTAGACTGTTCTGCAGAAGTTCACAAAAGGGTATCTGACAAGAGGATATTTGTTACAATTTAGAGATCACTTGATCCCTGGCGAGCGCTAGACTCCATGGAATAGCACAACCTGATCCACTCCGTGTCTAGGGTTCTGAGTTTTTGTGTTGTTTTCATCCTCACAGACCTGTTTTTAGCCACATATTAAGTAAGTGTACAGGGACTGCATCATCTAGACATTAGAGGAGTAATATCTCCCCTCACTTATGTTTCTTACTTTTCTGTATATACCAATGGGTGTGCTGCAGACCGTCACCTTGTGCAACTCTCTCACGTCTTGATAATTGCTGTGCATGTGTTTTGAGCATTTGCATTTTGTTTATGTGCATTGGGAAATGCATGGGTGTCCATACATGTAGGCTGCATCTATACTTTTCCCATTCATTTGCACAGCAGACGTGAGATTCTGGGACAAGGCTGCCCCATAAAGTAACAGTTTTCCCCAAAATTAAAACATGTCGAGGTTGAGAAGACAGACTGAAAGATTGCTTTTCAGGGGGATACGGGCAATTTTTAAAGCTCAATATCAGCATGAAAGGTGTTACTTTCCTGCATATAAGGTAAAGAGTGCTCGTTGTGTAAATGAGGGTTGGATCCTCTGCCCTCCGAAATCATACTTGAGGTTCTGCTTTGTGTTAGTTAGATGGTGGGAGGACCTCATTCTCAAAAGTTGGTTTCCACCCCTCAGAATCAGATTCTTGGTCTCCTTTGAGGTGGGACAGATCACTCGACTCGTCTGGTGGCTGGTGGCAGGTGACCATAACGGAGCAGGAGAAAGAGAGAGAAAGAAAGCAAGATGCAAGGATGTGAGGAGACAGGGGCTTTGCTGCAGCATGAACGGTGACTGAGAGATGCAAGTGAGATAACATGGAAGAGAATGGATACAAGAGTCAGCTACTGGAGAGGTGAGAGGCTGAAAAGAAATGCACTGGTGCAGCAAGTGCAATGGCACCCGGCCCAGTGAACCCTGACAATGGTGATTGTACTACCCCAAACAGTAGTCAAAGAGGCCGTTTTCTTGCTTGCACCAGGGCCCATGGCATCCTTGCAACGCTAACATAGTAAAAATGAGAAAAATCTTTAGAAAAGCTAAGGCACTTAAAAGTGTTGTAAGAGTATATGTGACTCAGACGTAGGAGAGTTTAGAAGGTGTAGATAGGTGCAGGAAAGGAGAGTCAAGGAGATGCAGGAGATTGTAGAAAGAGCTGCATGAGAGGTGAAAGTCTGGAGTGAGAGTACGAAAAGACAAGGTCAAGCTGTCGGAGCAGTGAATTGGAAGTGAAAGCAAATATGGCACGTGCTAGAAGAGACTGGTTTGAAAGTGGAGTTATAAGTGGAGAGTAGGTTGTTGAAAGGAGACTTGTTTGAACAAGATTGCATGGCAGAGTTCAGTAGAGAGTCAGCCGCGGTTCCATGCTCTGAGATAGTCCACTCCACTTGACCTGACCTAAATAAACATGATTCTGGCCCAAGTACTTTTTGAGCTCTGTTCTGCAGCCTTCAGAAGATGTGGAAAACCTGAATCAATTGTGAAAAGATTGTTTTGTGATATGTTGTGAAAGGGAAACATCCTGAACAATGAGTTGTAGAGACTTTTTATTTGTTTAGCAGTAGTGGTTTAGGCTATAGTTGCTTAGGACCTAGTTGTTCTGTCACACATTCGTGTGTGGTTTCACTCTCTTTTTCCTCCCCTCTCCCTTGTGTGCTAGGCAGAAGTACTCACCGTGGTCGGCTTCGCCGGCGTTGGTGTTCATAATGTAGCAGAAGGTAGATGAGCATGGGTAAAATTTGTAACTCGGGCTCCATGGCGTCTCCACAGGTGAGTCGTTTCCCATCTGTGCAGTGTTTCTGCCAGGCTTTTGATGTCGTTGGTACCGCCCCTGAAATGGTGGCGGATAGGCTGGTCATAATAGAGTGGGCGGTACATTGGCTTCCGCCTGGCTGTTGGCGGTTACCGCCGTGGTGCTTGTTTGATTCCGCCCTGGCGGTCGGTGTGTTAAAGTGGCTTTCTGTCTGAGCGGTTTCCGCCGTGGTCATTACAACCCTGGCAGTCAGTGATAAAGTGGTGGTAATATAAATGGAATAATGAGGGCCTTAATCTCCTCGTGCCTACAATTCAGCACCTTAATGCCCTCACACATGATTTACCACAATTTACAAATCCTAGATTTACTGACACCGATCCTGGCTTCCACCCCAGCCTCAAGGCCACACTAATTCTTATCATGCTGATGCAGATACCAGATCTGCCAGTACTAGATTCACTCTTGACATGGTCTATGTCCTTGAATACATATGACCCTGCGCTAGACTCATGATGAGCTATTAAACACCGAAGGTTCCACCTGTGGTTGTACAGCCTGACTTTCACCAGTATTATTGGGGACTGGAATCCCTCTTCAGCTCCAACTCCATTGAGATCCAGGGCATATAAAATGCCCCTCACCTTACTGTCGATGATGAGGAGGTGGGCCGCGTGTTCCATTCAAATGTACATCGAAGAAAGACTGTACTTAGACTTGCAAATTTACCAGTGGGTGAGATACTTCACAGAGGCAGAGCTGGACTCACTACCTGGTCCACCAAAAGAAGAAAGTGCCTCTTGCTGTAGTGGTGCAAAAAGCAGCAGAAGTGTTTGCTTTACAGTTGTCAACCTGGAAATTAAAGCCAGTTTCTTGACTGAAATTCATCAGCCGGGCTAGGCTTTGTCTGAGCAACTGTTACCATTTTACAAGTCTATTATGACACTTTCATGGCTACATCATCTAAGCCACGCTCTGCCCTTCTGGTCAGCCAACATGTGGCCAGATGGCACAGGCCAGCCCCTGGCAATCCTGCATTTCTGACGAAACACTTAAAGCCTAAAAGTGTTGTGGTGCAGGAATCCACAAGTAAAATCAATCTAAATGGTTTTCCGGTGAACCCTCTAGATAGAGAATCGAAATGTACTGATGCCTTTGGTACGAAAATGTTGCCCTCAGCAAGCCTACTTTATGTTTTCTGAATGTGGGGGGACTTCTCCGTTTTACAAATTGTCCAAATGAGCTTTACCGTGGCTTTCATTTTGTCCTTACCTCTTATTCCCCAACACCAGATCAATATCCAGCAGACCATGCCTCTATGCTTATGCAAGAAGTAGATCTGCTTCTGGCTAAAAAAGCCTTCTAACGGATGCCGGACTTGGCAAAAGGTGCTATTTGCGCTTCTACCTCATGCCCAAGAACAATGATACATAAAGTACGGCCCGAGGGCCACATGCGGCCCTCCTGACCTTCACTTACAGCCCCCACTGAATGACCAAACTAGGCTGCTAACAGCACTAGCATTCATAAAAATATTAATTAAACAGGCAGGCGTTTATTTACACTAACTGAAATAAAATAAGAGAAGTATGTAAGGTGTCCTGCATCATTTCTCCCACATATTTGAACAAACGTGTAAAAAAAAAGTCTCTTCGATATTAAAAAAGTGTATTTCATTAACATGCGTTTCACCTTAATACCTCAGATTATGTAAGTACTTTGAGATGTATTTTTTAAAAGTGACAGTTTTCAAAATGAACATAGAAATAGTCATGCTTCCTCCCAACCTGGCAACAATGCCATCACTGAACTAAGAGACAAGTCAGTTATCACCCTTTGGATGCTCTGGGTTGTTATTATAGACAACATTATGGACAACATTATGGCCCTCATTATGACTTCGGCGGTCTTACAAGAAGGCCGCCGAAGCCGCGGTCGCCACTATACCGCCAGTGCTGGCGGTATATGTGGCTCCCTATTATAACTTTTCTGCTGGGCCAGCGGACGGAAACAGTGTTTCCGTCTGCTGGCCCAGCGGAAAAGTCACATCAACATTGCCGCCGGCTCATAATAGAGCCGGCGGCAATGTTGATGTGCAGCGGGTGCAGCAGCACCCGTTGCGCATTTCACTGCCTGAAATTTGGGCAGTGAAATGCGCGATGGGGCTGTGCCTGGGGGCCCCTGCACTGCCCATGCCAAGTGCATGGGCAGTGCAGGGGCCCCCAGGGGAACCCTGAGTCCCCCTTACCGCCAGCCTTTCCATGGCGGTGTTTACCGCCATGGACAGGCTGGCGGTTGGGGACTCATAATCCGCAGGGCAGCGGTGCTTGCTGGCGTATGTTGGAGGGGCTGGCGGTATGGCCGTGGCTAATGCGCCACAGTCATAATACGCTGGTGGTACACAGCCAGCCTGTTGGCGGTGATGCCGCCAGCTTGCCGCCAGGGTCTTAATGAGGCCCTATATTTCAATAAAGCATACACAAGAGAACATTTTTTAAACAAAATTTGGTCAAGTGGGGAAGCCATAAATAATTCCAGGTTTTATGGTTTCACATAGTGCAATTCTGTTTCAATACAATTCAGTAATTAAGCTACTTCCGTTTTTACACTTGGCTCTCCCATGGTAGTGATAGCAAGGAGAGAAGGCTTACCTCAAGATGCGGTAGAAGGATTACGACTCAGATACAGCATTACAAAAAGCCACACTGCTACTGTGCTGGCAGGAATGCGGCCCTCGGGCACACAAAAGACCTTACTTTGTGGCTCCTGGGAAAATGTGTGTGGGTACCTATGCCATAGAGAGAGAAAGAGAGAGACACAGGTCTCAGACCTATACTAGACCACCAGCATCTGAATGCCTTTCTGAAGACGGGAACATTCAAAATGCTCATTCTGGCTCAGATCCTCTCTGTTCTGGATCCAGGGGACAGGATGGTGTCCCTAGATTTGCTTGTGTACTTTCATATGTCTGCCCTGCATATCCACAGATGCTAACTACAGTTCACAATAGGGTCAAAACGTTTTCAATTTGCCAAGCTGCCTTTTGGCCTTGGCTTGGCCCCATAGGTGTTCACAAAACTGATGGTGGTGGTCAAAGTTCATCTTCAGAGGTTAGTGGCTCGCCGCTCAAGGCTTACTTGCCACAGACATTTAGGGGCATATTTATACTCCGTTTGCGCCGAATTTGCGTCGTTTTTTTCGACGCAAATTCGACGCAAAACTAACTCCATATTTATACTTTGCCGTTAGACGCGTCTAGCGCCAAAGTTCATGGAGTTAGCGTCATTTTTTTGCGTGAACACCTTCCTTGCGTTAATGATATGCAAGGTAGGCGTTCCCGTCTTAAAAAATGACTGCGATGCATATGCGTCGTATTTATACTTCCGGGCAAAAATGACGCCCGGGAGTGGGCGGGACTAAAAAACCCGCATTTGCGCCGGATTTTAGCGCCTGGGTCAGGGCAGGCGTTCAGGGACCTGTGGGCTCAGAATGAGCCCAGAGGTGCCCTCCCAAGCCCCCAGGGACACCCCCTGCCACCCTTGCCCACCCCAGGAGGACACCCAAGGATGGAGGGACCCATCCCAGGGAAGAAAAGGTAAGTTGTGGTAAGTATTTTTTTTTATTTTTTTTGTGGCATAGGGGGGCCTGATTTGTGCCCCCCTACATGCCACTATGCCCAATGACCATGCCCAGGGGACAGAAGTCCCCTGGGCATGGCCATTGGGCAAGGGGGCATGACTCCTGTCTTTGCTAAGACAGGAGTCATTTCAATGGGGGATGGGCGTCGTAAAAAAATGGCGCAAATCGGGTTAAGACGATTTTTTTGCCTCAGCCTGACTTGCCCCATTTTTGGACGCCCAAACGCCATTTTTCCCTACGCCGGCGCTGCCTGGTGTATGTGGTTTTTTTTCACGCACACCAGGCAGCGCCGGTCGGCTAACGCCGGCTAACGCCATTCAATAAATACGGCGCCCGCATGGCGCTTCAGAATGGCGTTAGCCGGCGCTAATTTTTTTGGCGCAAAACTGCGTTAGCGCAGTTTTGCGTCAAAAAGTATAAATATGGCCCTTAAAGTCTACCTCAGACTATGGTCAGCCTCTTGATCTCTTTTGTTTTTTCAAACAATAAATGGAAATTCCACTCACTTGAGACTACACAGAGGATTCCCTTCATAGTGGCAGTCCTAGACATGGTGGTTAGTCAAGGCCTTTCCACCCCCTCAGCAAGTCTGGGACAATTAGGATATGATACCAGCATTTCAGGCTCAGTCCTGGGTCTTGGTGGGGATGGGTCTTGAGCTTATTTGAAATTTGACCACATGCATTCTCCTCGTCCTGTATTCCAGGTGGAGCATGAAGACACTACAATGTAACCTAAGGTTTAAATGAGCCCAGCACTAGGGTTGCCTTGCCAAAACTGCCTGATCTTACAAGAGACAGTTCATGAACTCATATGGTGGCAAAAGAGCACCTAAATGACCTGAAGAATTTCCCTTTGCCATGCGGACCTCATGGTTGTGACAGGCATGTCACTGGTATGGTGGAGGGCCATCTGGGAGGGGATCAGAGGCTTCTGGTCTCCAGTGGAAAGTCAGCTCTACATTAACCTTTTGGAGCTGCGGGTTATCTATCTAGCCTTCAAAGCTTTTCTACTGACCATCAAGGGAAGGCTGGTATGGGTCTTAGCAAATAACATGGGTATTGTGACAAGTAGAGTGGGGGAGTGGTTCCTGAATCCATTGTCAGTACCTGCTGCATCTCTGTGAGGTGGTTGGACCAGCAGAAGATTTCTTTGGTGACCAGCACATAGTAGGGTCACTGAATACTAGAACTGACAAGTTGAGCAGGCTGTTGGCTGGTCGACTACTATTGGCATCTCCGTCCTAAGGTGGGGCTGAGCATCTTCAGTCAGTAGGGTATTCCAAAGATAGGAGGTGCGGCCCCTCTGCTGAATGCAGAAAAATAAAGTGATAATAAATTAATTTTATTATCACTTTATTTTTCCACTTAGGGCAGGGCCAGCATCCTCCAGGTTAGCAGGTGGAAGAGGAGTGTTATGTGCACTTCTAAGTGAGCATGTCAGTTTAGCTGGCCAACTGAGGCTGAGCAAACTGACATGCACACTTAAACCTCTCCACCTGGCTGTGTTGCACAGCTGGGTGGAGACTAAGTGCAGTCTCTCACTCCCTCCCTGAGAGTCATTTCAGCCGACTTAGGCCAATCCCGGCACTTTTCTCATGCTGGGAAACAGCATGAGAGAAGCGTTGGGATTTGGTGGGGAGGGGAGGAAGAAGACGAGAAGAACTGAGGTGGCGGGAGTGGTTAAACACCGAGGCAGCAGGTATGTTTTTTTTTTATTATTGCCCCTCTCACCTCTTCCTGGCAGCAGCCACTAGTGCAAGATAAATCTGTTTGCCACAGTCAAGGACATGCAGTGTCAATCTTTCTGCACACTGGAGTTTCCTCCAGAAAGGTAACTGATAGATAAATTCTGTCTGTGACGGGACACGGGTTTCCTGAACATGTTCCTGCCACTGCCTCTCTTGCCTCAAATTTTGATGAAAGTCAGGACAGACTACGCACATGTCATCTTAGTAGCCAGGAGAGTGTGGTACCCAGAGCTTCTGAGCATCTACCCTCTAAACCAGCTTCCCTTTTGGGATCTCCTACACCCAAATTTCGGCAGCCTACTCCTCCATGCATAGAGATTGAACTATGACGGTTAAATTATTTTGACTTTCCTCCTGAAGAGGTAGTGTTGTTCTTGCAGCCAGATAGTCATCCACGAAGTCCATCAATGCCAGATGCTGAAAAAAGTTGGTGGACTGGTGTTGGGGTATATCATCTCCACGCACTGTAGACCATACTCTGTGATGTATTGTTTTGTCATTAGCCCAGCACAGCCCTGCACAAAGCACAGCTAAGGGTTAATGTCAGCTTATAACGAAAAAGGGGTACACCCAAAAAATTCAATCAATTCAGGTTCGGGAACAGGGAAAATATTGACATCAAAATACAGATGATCCCTCTTAAACTATACCTTCCTTACAATGGAAATGAATCCTAAGTGGACAGACCCATACCACAAATTACATCGCTTTACAAAAAGGTTTTTGTGTATTTTATTATTTCTTCCTCAATTCACATAAAACTTTCTCTTTAGTTTGTATTTTTGTTATTTTTTCATTGTTTTCGCATTATATCAAAAACCATTAACACATATGTGAATATTTGCAGTTATTTCCTTGATTTATGGGTATCATACAAAAATGTTTTTTTACAAATTTTAGAGAATGCTATACAATATCATTAATATTGTTAAAACATCACAACCCCACTTGTCAGTCTTGTCTCACACTCATAACCGCCATCCCATTCATACCACACCTTATACATACTACACAACTCCCAGTTCAGAGTTACCCGTACACCCAAACAACGGAGTCCGATCTTCCTTCCATTATGGTGTCCCAAACTGGGTTGAAATTGTCAATGCATGTTTCGGTGGGTTTACATACTTAGTACCAGCTTCTTCAGGACCAAACACCCATATAAATAACTTTATATCCACCTATTCAGACAAATGGGGATATATGTATATAACCGATAGAATTAATGTCACGGAAAGACTCCACTAAGTATATTCTTTTCTTCTAATAAGTACAGACAAAGGGAAAGCTGGCACCTTCTCGCAGCACCCCTTTCCAATACTTCACAAGGGTAGATCTTGTTGAGATTCAAGTCCCTTGTCCACTATCCCTACTTGTTTACTGTTTTCTGCAGAGAGTGACCTCGCTAGCTGTATTCTGTATCCAAAATCGGCTTTCAAATGCTGCTAGCCACAGGGGTCATAAGGAAAGTTCCAGAGGCAGACAAAGAACAAGGCTGTTACTTATGCTATTTTCTGATACTCAAAAGGATGGAGGAATCAAGCCAATTTTAGACACTTGAGTTCTGAACACCATTCTTGGAAGGAGAAGTTCACAATGTTGACTGAGCCAGGTTCCAGGGAACTGGATGGGGTCCTTGGACTTACAGGACACACACTTTCATGTACCCACCCTGCAGTCTCACAGATGCTTTGTTTGGTTTGTAATGGAGTTGCAACACTTTAGTTCACCGTCCTGTACTTTAATCTCACCTCAGTCCCTCTGGTATATACATAGGTGATGGCTGCGCTTGCAGCCCATCTTCCCAGATCAGGGATATATATTGCAACACCACAGTGTCATCCATGGGGTTTTCTATCAACGAGCTGAATTCTCATCTACAGCTTATACATTGTCCCTTCCATAGGGGCCATCATGGGCCCTGTGGCACGCAAAGCTTTTCCACCCCTGCAATGAGCCTGATCATTCAGGTTATAATCCTGGTGTTTTGGGGTCACTTATGCGTTCCTGCACAGGTGGTTTTAAGGCTTTTGTTTCTCTTTCCTCATGCATCCCTCTGTTCCCATATATTTTGGAGGAGGCTGGCTGGGACCTCAAATGATGGCTGTCAGACACAAATCTGACCTTTGGCAGACTTTTGTCCCTGCTCCATTGACAGCTCACAGTAGTGATGAACAAACTGTCACTGGGTAAGAGCAGTAAACTGGGAGAGGTGGAAATCAGGGGACTTTGGTCCCTGGAAGAGTAGAAGCATGACATCAACTTGCTTTAGATTTGCACCATTTGCTCGGCTCTGAACAGCTTTCTTCCATTCAGAGAAGCTGTGTCAGGTCGTGACAGACAACAAGACCTCCAAGTGGTACTCCAGCTAGTAAAGGTGGTATGAAGTCAGCTAGTAAAGGTGGTATGAAGTTGCGGGTCCAGTGCCAGACAGTGCTGTGGCTCTGGCAGTGGGTGGATTCCCATGGGATCCCATTGATGGTTAACCATTTAGCAGGTTTGCTGAATGCCAGTGAGAACGAGCTCACCAGATGCCATCTGGAAGACCACAGAGATGTGGCACAAGTTGTCTTTCAACTGTATATGTTTTTGATGCGCCAAGAATGCAGTGTCACAACTACTATCCTTTGGAGATTCCACTCTCTGTGAGGCACATTCTACCTGAAGTTCTTTTGATGCTTGTTTTCTCTGTTCCCAGCCAAAGTTTTGTTGTGAACACAGTTAAGAGTTTTTTTGTCAACTCACTTGGCCTATCTACCAACCTTCATTATTCAAGTCTCTAGTTGTGATGTGTTTTTAAAGGGGCTTATATACATGTTCCCTCCTGTACTCTTTATTATATCTCATTGGGGTCTTAAATTGATCCTCACGTTCTTGATGTGCACATCCTTCGAGCTGCCCATTAGGACAGTATTCCTCATTGCAGATACTTCACGACAGGTCAGTGAGCTCAGGATGTCAATTCAACTTCTATAAACTACTTCCTACAACGCCTATCAAAATGCATTCAAAGACACTCTAAAACTTTAATCTACAAGATTCACCAAACCTCCTGCCTGAAATTTCTGCTGACATCTCTTGAAGGCCTTTAACTACAGATTTCAATCAACCGCCTTCCAAAAATAAAATTCAAGACTCCTAAAAGACAGAGGGCCTCATTCTGACCCTGGCGGTTGAAAACCGCCAGTGCAGAGTGCTGCGGAAGCACCGCCAACAGGCTGGCGGTGCTTAATGGGCAATTCTGACCGCGGCGGTAAAGCCGCGGTCAGAAAAGGGCAACCGGCGGTTTCCCGCCGGTTTACCCCTGCCCCAAAGAATCCTCCATGGCGGCGCTGCTCGCAGCACCGCCATGGGGATTCCGACCCCCTTCCCGCCATCCTGGTCAGGAACAGGATGGCGGGAACGGGTGTCGTGGGGCCCCTGCAGTGCCCATGCCAGGGGCCCCCTAACAGGGCCCCATTCAGATTTTCAGTGTCTGCTAAGCAGACACTGAAAATCGCGATGGGTGCCACTGCACCCGTCGCACACCAGCAACTCCGCCGGCTCCATTCGGAGCCGGCTTCATCGTTGCTGGGGCTTTCCCCCTGGGCGGGCGGCCTTTTGGCGGTCGCCCGCCCGCCCAGTGGAAAAGTCAGAATGACCGCCGCGGTCATTTGACCGCGGTGCGGTCTTCTGGCGGTCGGCGCCCGCCGCCCGCCGGGGTCGGAATGACCCCCAGAGACCCTTTAGGAGCTATAATCTTACTGCTACCTGAACTGAAGTGTCAGATGGCTGTGTCTTCTCTACAAACCCAGGTAGGGCTAGGGATTCTTTCCAGTCATACTCTAGAACTTCTAATACAGCTCTAAACTTTTAAAACCTGAATTTACTACTAGCGTCATTCCTAGAATGCTCTTTAATCAGCTGTCAGTTTGAATTGCAACACCCTAAGGGACATCATTGTATTTTAGAGTTTAAGAAACTTAGCACACACAGTGCCAACCACAAGACTGGTACCCCATTGTCAGGAATCCCCAAGGTGCCCCCTGCATTATCTGTCAGCATCCCCAGGGATTAGGGTTAAATCATATCTCTGTTCTTGGTTAAACCTTCATGTTTCTCAGTAAACGTAATGTGCTGTGTTACACAATTGGTTTTATCAATGCTTGTTTTACCAATGCTTGTTTGCTAATGTGAGCAGGTGTAGACATGTGCTTCTAATTGGGTGTGGTGGCTCATCCACATGTGGAAACTCAACTGCTTTCCTGATTGGCTATAAATAGAAAGAGTGAAGCATGCCTCGCTGCTTGGCTTTGTTTTGCTTCCTGATCTCAGCACCTGATTTGGCAGTCCAGCCCCTTCTGTCATCCTCGTATTCAGGACTTTTGAGGCAATTCTTTTCTTAGTTCCTGTACCAGCTGATACCAGGTATTCCTCCAGCACTCCGGAAAAAACGGCAGCTAAGTGACTAGTATTCTCCAGGGAGTTTGTTCTTTGAGCGCAGCGCATTCCTAAAATAGCTGGCGTATTTAAGACCTCGTATTTTGGCAGAGTGCTTATCTTGAGGAGACAAATGCATTTCTGAACATTCTACATTATTATTGTAGTTACTTGCCTAAATGTGCTTCAGGAAATCTGCCTGAGCTCAAGTACTACAAAAAGTGACAGTGCAATTTTAAAAGAGCATTTACGTGACTTTTCTTTCTCTAATAGCATAATTCTTGGATTTAAATTGTGTCATTCATACCTGTGTTTCAGGTTTGAGGAATATGCTTTTGAAGGGTTTTTCACACACACACAGTAAAACCAAATCAAACTGTGCCACCCTAACTGTTTAAACCCAGAGTGGACATTTGTATTTCTTAGATTGTTTTTGTTCCTTTTAGTTTAACCCTATTCATGCAGGAAAGTTCTATACATGATATAATTAATGCCCTTGTTTGTCTTTCTTGTGCATGATAAGTGCAACCACAGTTCTAATTGTAGTGTGCAACAGTGAATCTCTGTGAAGCCAGCCCTAGTGTCGCAGTACTTATAGTTATGATACTCAGTTTGGGTTTTTGTTAATGCAGTGTTAGTAATTGTGGCAACAGTTATTATTATCCAAGAAAGGTGCTAGAGCATCCCAGTGTTCTTCTACCGCTCCTGTGCCCATATCAGAAAGAGAGATTCAGTTTCAAGGAAGTTGAGTGCACTAACTCTACTATCACTCTGTCAACAATGACCTGCCCCCCGAAGATACAGGGTGCCTGGCTGGACCGGCAAGACGTGGCAGTGTTTTGTCTCTTTCGCTTCCACTCCCCTTTCCTTTTGGGACACCTGCCGGGGTTGCTGTGTCTACCAGGAAGTGCTGAGAGGTGTTCTAGGAGGTCGGGGGCATACCATCACCCCTGCAGACATCCTGCTTTTCAGGTGAGTGGCCCCATCTGGACACCTCAAGAGCTGCAGCAGTAGTTCTATGCCAATCTTTCGATCAACACCCCAAAGAGAGAATTCCTAGCATAACTCATCTTCCTTTAACACAAAAACCACCTTGCAACTTTGTCTTTGACCATGGCTCATTGACAGTGTACTCCTCAGACATCCGCCATTTCTGAAGTACTTCTTGGGGTTCTATTAAAAAAGTGAGGTATCTGTGGTTAGAAGTAGCCATCACAAGAACATGTTACTTACCATTGGTAACGTTCTTGCCTGTGGATATACTAAATGCATATTTCTCCCACCATAAGCTTCTGTGGAGTGTTCTCCAAAACTATTAACAAGGTCCCAAGTTAGATTCAGCACACTGTCTTCTCTAATCAGTCACAGTTGATCCACGGCTGAGGGAGCATAAATATTCAGGATAAACTGATATCAAGACGCTGGGGCAGCACCTACAAACCACTCTGCACTATCATTTCCGAAGGCGATACGTGGCTACTTGTGCCAGATGTCGCCAACGGCCAGTGCACAGGAGCAGTTGCTTGAAAAACTCTGGATCCAATTTGATGCCTGTGGATATTCAAAAGATGACAAATCTGTGGCTAAATATAGTATCCACCAGAAATTATGCTATCCAAGGGAGGTAATTTGCTCTTATTGCTTGTAAGACAACTTTTGTCCACAGCAGACCAACTTTAGATCCCCCAACTAACTACAAATATTGTATCTTTAATAATACATAAAAAAATTCTCCCAGAACTACTGGTAGCTTCACCTTTTGTTTAAACCTATCTGCATTTCACATCCTAATCAGGGTATCACCTTAAGTGTAGTGCCCCCTAATCTCTTCCACAAATTTCTCTAAATGCTCTATCCTCTGAATGAGCTCAACTGCAACACTGAGGTTAAGGTCAGAATTTGCCTACAGCCTCAGTAGAATTGTTGTACTATTTATTCTCATCAGTATTTGATCCCTGGGAACCTGTTTGTTGTTTATTTTTTCAAAATCACAAGGTCAAGAGCTTCTACATAAACTTCCATACTTTCGTCCATTTCTTGTTCTCTAGAATAAAGTTTGTAGCGTTCTATGAAAGTATGAATCTTATGCCCATATCTAGTTAACTGGTTGACAGATTAACCACATACATTCAAACTGACCGAGTTGACCAGAGCTGGTAACAGATTAAATTGTCTAAACCCTTCTTCTGCTGGCAGGTCTTCAGTAAGAAGAAGTGTACATTTGTCTCAATCGAAGACTTGTCCAGACACAAAAAACATTTTCAGCAACACTAACAAATAATCTGAAGAAAAAAGAGGTTATTAAAATAGTACACATAATGACAATTCAGATCAGTTCACAAAAAAGGTCTTCAGAATATAAACGCAAGAAACTAACAAAAGAAAAGTGGTCACCATCCTCTGCTAGTTGAATTGCACTGGTAAAACATAGGCTTCTATTTAAAGAAAAGTGGCGCATCGTCTATGATGCGCCACTTTTCTTGCGCCCCCGGCACCTAACGACACCATGGCGGTCGGAAGCACAATAACGTCAAAATGTTTGATGCTATTGTGGTACTTTGCTAGGCCCTAGGTTACTATGAAGAGGCGTTAAAAATGACACAAAAAAATATGCTGCAATTAAATATTTTGGGGGTGATTCTGACTGCGGTGGACGGCGGTCGCCGCCCGCCACGCGGTTCCCGCCGAAAGACCGCTCCGCGGTCAAAAGACCGCGGCGGTCATTCTGGCTTTCCCACTGGGCTGGCGGGCGACCGCCGAAAGTCCGCCCGCCAGCCCAGCGGGAAACACCCTTCCCACGAGGACGCCGGCTCAGAATTGAGCCGGCGGAGTGGGAAGGTGCGACGGGTGCAGTTGCACCCGTCGCGAATCTCAGTGTCTGCTAGGCAGACACTGAAATTCTTTTTGGGGCCCTCTTACGGGGGCCCCTGCAGTGCCCATGCCATTGGCATGGGCACTGCAGGGGCCCCCAGGGGCCCCGCGGCACCCCCTACCGCCATCCTGTTCCCGGCGGGAGAACCGCCAGGAACTGGATGGCGGTAGGGGGTGTCAGAATCCCCATGGCGGCGGAGCGCGCTCCGCCGCCATGGAGGATTCTCAAGGGCAGCGGAAAGTCGGCGGGACACCGCCGACTTTCCGTTTCTGGCCGCGGCTGAACCGCCGCGGTCAGAATGCCCAGCGGTGCACCGCCAGCCTGTTGGCGGTGCTACCGCCGACCTCCGCCATGGCGGTAATTACCGCCAGGGTCAGAATTACCCCCTTTATGTTTCACTGTGCCATTTTTGCAGGTTTCTGTAGGAAGCTGGCCTGGTGTGTGATGGATACCTATGGTACTTACACCTTATACCAGGTCCAGGCATTCCCTATTAGTGAAGTGTAGGCAGTGTCTAGAAGCCAGGCTTTCTAGAGGTAGCTGTGGATGAGCAGCCAAGGCTCATCTAGGAGACATGCAAAGCTCATGCAGTACCACTGTAGTCACAAAGCACTCACACACATTAAAGAAAACACTCAGTTGTACAAAAATAAAGGCACTTAATTTTTTGGAACAAATCACCACAAAATACTAGACAGGTAACCCGCCCTTATGAGGTAAGTAATACACTAAGGGGGTCATTCCGACCCCGGCGGTCAAGGACCGCCGGGGATGCGGGAGCACCGCCAACAGGCTGGCGGTGCCCCGCAGGGCATTCTGACCATGGCGGTTTGGCCGCGGTCAGAACAGGAAAACCGGCGGTCTCCCGCCGGTTTTCCGATGCCCTCAGGAATCCGCCATGGCGGCGCAGCTTGCTGCGCCGCCATGGGGATTCCGACACCCCATACCGTCATCCTGTTCCTGGCGGTTCGCCCGCCAGGAACAGGATGGCGGTATGGGGTGTCGTGGGGCCCCTGGGGGCCCCTGCAGTGCCCATGCCAATGGCATGGGCACTGCAGGGGCCCCCGTAAGAGGGCCCCACAAAGAATTTCAGTGTCTGCTCAGCAGTCACTGAAATTTGCGACGGGTGCAACTGCACCCGTCGCACCTTCCCACTCCGCCGGCTCCATTCGGAGCCGGCTTCCTCGTGGGAAGGGGTTTCCCGCCGGGCTGGCGGGCGGCCTTCTGGCGGTCGCCCGCCAGCCCAGCGGGAAAGCCAGAATGGCCTCCGCGGTCTTTCGACGGCGGAGCGGCCATATGGCGGTTCCCTCCAGGCGGGCGGCTCCCGCCGCCTGCCGGGGTCTGAATGACCCCCTAAATATGTACACTAGTAATCAGAAACAGGCATAGAAAAGGTTAGAAAACAGTGCAAATAGCAATAACCAGTAGTGACCCTAGGGGGATCACAAACCATATACTAACAAAATGGATTGCGAACAAGGTATCCCCACATAGGTAAGTAAAATGTGTAGTGGGGAGCTGACAGTAGTAGAAAACCACAGAAATAAGTAACACAGTACCCCCAGCAACCAGGAATGCTGCAGTAAAACACTGGAGTTTCCCAAAACCACCCAAAAGGAGGAAAATAAGAAAAAGAAGGCACCCAGAGAGGGCTGCAAGAAAACCTATGATGGATTCCTGAAGAAAGAATACCTGTGGAGAGAGGGGACCAAGTCCAAGAGTCGCAGTGGAGTCCAGGAGGAGTAGGAGGTACTATCCACCCAGCTGTGGATGCAGGAGTTGGTCGACGGTGATAAAGAACAGGTCAGCACTGCAGCCCTGGAGAAGAGTACGTGATTGATGCAGATAAAGCTCCACGCTGGAAGGAAGACTGCAGATGCGTGTTGGTGCGGGAATTCCACTAACAAGCCTGGCAAAGGCAAACTCGTGGTTAGTGGAAAAGAGGTGCTGCCGGGGACCAGCAAGGCCCCGGAGGCCTCAACCCAGGAGGTGGAGTCACAGGGGACCCTCAGCGTCGCAGAGAGTCCACAGGAGCAGAGGCAGCACCCACAGGACGGGGACACAGAAGTCACAGAAGAGGCCCATGCAGCACTACAAAAGAGGATCCCACGCCGCAGGAGAACCACACAGGAGGCTGTGCTTTGCAGGTTGGAGTGGTGGGGGTTGGAGCTATACGTCACCTCAAGATACCTCGGAGGAGTTGCAAACAAGCCTTGGCAGCTGTAAGAGACACAGGCCCTCATTATGACATTGACAATTTACAACAGAGAGAGAGAGAGACACAGCAGGAGCACCCACAGAACCAGAGCCACAGAACACCATCACCCATACACCATACACGCAGCTCACAGCCCACACCCCAACACATCACCCCACACACCCTCACACACACCACTCACACTACACCCATGGCACCACAAAGACACCCAAAATTCTCTAAGGAGGAGCTAAGGGTCATGGTGGAGGAAATTATCCGGGTAGAGCCACAGCTATTCGGATCACAGGTGCAGCAGACATCCACTGCTAGGAAGATGGAGCTATGGCGGAGAGTTGTGGACAGGGACAATGCCGTGGGACAGCACCCCAGAACAAGGGATGACATCAGGAAGAGGTGGAACGACTTACGGGGGAAGGTGCGTTCCGTGGCTGCAAGACACCAGATAGCTGTACAGAGGACTGGCGGTGGACCCCCACCTCCTCCCCCACAACTAACAACACAGGAGGAGCAAGTCTTGGCAATAATGCATCCTGAGGGCCTGGGAGGAGTAGCAGGAGGACTGGACTCTGGTAAGTCAAATCTTTACTACTTTTCACCCCCCCCCCCCCAAACCTGCATGCCATCACATACCCCTACCCCTACCCTCACCCCGTCACCCCACCACCTCACATACACCCCATCACAACCTACACATCCCAAAACCCACCCCTGCATTCAACAACAATGCATGGACACCACTCACAGCCCTGCATGGACACCCATTACCACAGCATGCACACTAGTGACAATCACTAGCCAACCAAATTACAACTCACACAAGCCAAAGCTGCCTTGGTAATAACCATAGAGGGAAACATACCCATGCACAAGATGTCACACACAATAACAATAACACTGCTTTTACATACCCACAGGACCCCCACACAACATCACTGGAGAGGAGGTGCCAGCAACATCCAGTCCCCCCCCCGAAGAGGCCCACAGTGATGACAGCAGCTCTGCAAGCCTGGATATGGATGACCAACCTGGCCCATCAGGGACCTCTGGACAGTCGGTTACCTGGCCACAGTCCCATCCCACCACAGAGCCTCCCCCTCAGGAAACACCAGCACAGCACCCACTCATCGGGCCCATACCACTGTCCCCAGGACACATCAATCAGCAGTGTGCCCACCACTACAGGGACCCCAGGCAATCCCACAAACACAGGAAGATCAGGGACCTGGGGTCAGTGGCAGTGGGCACACGGTTCAGGGGACAGAGGCACAGGACAACCGGAAAGCTGGGAGGACTGCTGTGCGACAGGGTGAGAACAGGCCCAGGGAACCGACTCTCCACGAGGCACTCACCAACATCCTGGGAGCATACCACCATTCCCAGGAGACCATGGGCCAGATATTGGCCAAGTTGCAGGAGACCCAGTGGCTGCATGAGGGACAGTTCCTGGGGATCAGAGAGGACCTGAAGGATATCTACACCACCCTGGGCACCCTTGCAGGGGTGCTGGCTGACATGGCCAACACCATGAGGGAGGCAGTGGCACACCAACGGGCCCCTGACACTAGCCACACCGATGAATAGCCTTCCACCTCCGCTGACGCTAGTGGACAGGAGGCCCCCCCACCGGAACAACAAGCCACCAGCACCCCACCCCCTGCAGAAGGAGAACCACTCCTCAAACGGTCCCTGCGCTCCAGGCAGAAGCCAGAGAACATTGCCAAGACCCCCGCCAGGAAATTAGACTCTCCTGATTGTCACCCTTGTGTCCCACTCTGTCACCCTGTCCACCTTGAACTGCCATTGCTCCACTTCCTATGCCCCCTTGCACAATGCACCTGTTATACAAAAGCCTGGACCCTATCCTGGACCTTCCTCCACCATCACCCAAGCCCATTGCACATCCCCATTAACTTCTCAGCACTGAAATAAACACCCATTGACAAAATAAGTACGGAGTATGTCAAAGGATTTAAGGATGTAGTTGTTTAACAGTCACTAGTCATTGCAAATAGACTGTACAGTGATGTACACATAGTTATGACCTGTAATGTGCTGCAGTCAATACACCAGGAGCCACAGGAGGGCGCATATATCTGCAAATAGACATGTTAAAGTGTACAATAAGTGGCCATAGTAGTGGGAACAGCAGCCAGCCAGAGAAAAATCACTTCACAAAACAGCAATGAAAGGTGAGGTTACAGTGTCTTACCTGTGTGTCACTGGAAGTACTGTTGAATTATAGTTGTTCTGTTGTCCACATCCTCTTCCTCTGCCTCCTCTTCGTCCCTGTCCACAGGCTCCACCGCTGCCACACGCCCATCTCCAGCCTCATCCTCCTGCAGAAAAGGCACCTGGCGTCTCAAGGCCAGGTTGTGCAACATGCAACGATGATCTATCAGACCTTCTTGGGTGAGTAGCACAGGGATCCACCTGTCAGGTGGAGGCACCTGAACCTGGCCTTCAGGAGGCCAAAGGTGCGCTCAATGACCCTCCTTCTCCGCCCATGTGCCTCATTGTAACATTCCTCTGCCCTTGTCCTGGCATTCCTCACTGGGGTCAGTAGCCATGAGAGGTTGGGGTAACCAGAGTCACCTGTAAATATCGAGGGATACCTGTTAGCCAGACACTCACCCTTGGGGCCAAACCCACACCCATATACCAACAGACACCGGGTGGGGACCATGGGCTCACCTATTAGCCACACACCCTGTGCCTCTAGAGTTGAGCCATCACATATGGAATGCTGCTATTCCTCAGGATAAAGGCATCATGCACAGACACAGGATACTTTGCATTCACATGGGAGATGTACTGGTCCGCCAGGCACACTATCTGCACATTCAGAGAGTGTAGGAAGTTGGCTCTGTATGTGCTATTTCAAAGTAAGGAATAGCATGCACAGAGTCCAAGGGTTCCCCTTAGAGGTAAAATAGTGGTAAAAATAGATAATACTAATGCTCTATTTTGTGGTAGTGTGGTCGAGCAGTAGGCTTATCCAAGGAGTAGTGTTAAGCATTTGTTGTACATACACATAGACAATAAATGAGGTACACACACTCAGAGACAAATCCAGCCAATAGGTTTTTTTATAGAAAAATATCTTTTCTTAGTTTATTTTAAGAACCACAGGTTCAAATTTAACATGTAATATCTTGTTTGAAAGGTATTGCAGGTAAGTACATTAGGAACTTTGAATCATTTCAATTGCATGTATACTTTTCAAGTTATTCACAAATAGCTATTTTAAAAGTGGACACAGTGCAATTTTCACAGTTCCTGGGGGAGGTAAGTTTTTGTTAGTTTTACCAGGTAAGTAAGACACTTACAGGGTTCAGTTCTTGGTCCAAGGTAGCCCACCGTTGGGGGTTCAGAGCAACCCCAAAGTTACCACACCAGCAGCTCAGGGCCGGTCAGGTGCAGAGTTCAAAGTGGTGCCCAAAACGCATAGGCTTCAATGGAGAGAAGGGGGTGCCCCGGTTCCAGTCTGCCAGCAGGTAAGTACCCGCGTCTTCGGAGGGCAGACCAGGGGGGTTTTGTAGGGCACCGGGGGGGACACAAGCCCACACAGAAATTTCACCCTCAGCGGCGCGGGGGCGGCCGGGTGCAGTGTTAGAACAAGCGTCGGGTTCGCAATGGAAGTCAATGAGAGATCAAGGGATCTCTTCAGCGCTGCAGGCAGGCAAGGGGGGGCTTCCTCGGGGAAACCTCCACTTGGGCAAGGGAGAGGGACTCCTGGGGGTCACTTCTGCAGTGAAAGTCCGGTCCTTCAGGTCCTGGGGGCTGCGGGTGCAGGGTCTTTTCCAGGCGTCGGGACTTAGGTTTCAGAGAGTCGCGGTCAGGGGAAGCCTCGGGATTCCCTCTGCAGGCGGCGCTGTGGGGGCTCAGGGGGGACAGGTTTTGGTACTCACAGTCGTAGAGTAGTCCGGGGGTCCTCCCTGAGGGGTTGGTTCTCCACCAGCCGAGTCGGGGTCGCCGGGTGCAGTGTTGCAAGTCTCACGCTTCTTGCGGGGAGATTGCAGGGTTCTTTAAAGCTGCTCCTTTGGATAAAGTTGCAGTCTTTTTGGAGCAGGTCCGCTGTCCTCTGGAGTTTCTTGTCGTCGTCGAAGCAGGGCAGTCCTCAGAGGATGCAGAGGTCGCTGGTCCCTTTGGAAGGCGTCGCTGGAGCAGAGTTCTTTGGAAGGCAGGAGACAGGCCGGTGAGTTTCTGGAGCCAAGGCAGTTGTTGTCTTCTGGTCTTCCTCTGCAGGGGTTTTCAGCTAGGCAGTCCTTCTTCTTGTTGTTACAGGAATCTAGTTTCTAGGTTTAGGGAGAGCCCTTAAATACTAAATTTAAGGGCGTGTTTTAGGTCTGGGGGGTTAGTAGCCAATGGCTACTAGCCCTGAGGGTGGGTACACCCTCTTTGTGCCTCCTCCCAAGGGGAGGGGGTCACATCCCTAATCCTATTGGGGGAATCCTCCATCTGCAAGATGGAGGATTTCTAAAAGTTAGAGTCACCTCAGCTCAGGACACCTTAGGGGCTGTCCTGACTGGCCAGGGACTCCTCCTTGTTTTTCTCATTATCTCTCCTGGACTTGCCGCCAAAAGTGGGGGCTGGGTCCAGGAGGCGGGCATCTCCACTAGCTGGAGTGCCCTGGGGCATTGTAACATGAAGCTTGAGCCTTTGAAGCTCACTGCTAGGTGTTACAGTTCCTGCAGGGGGGAGGTGTGAAGCACCTCCACCCAGAGCAGGCTTTGTTTCTGTCCTCAGAGAGCACAAAGGCTCTCACCGCATGAGGTCAGACACTCGTCTCTCAGCAGCAGGCTGGCACAGACCAGTCAGTCCTGCACTGAACAATTGGGTAAAATACAGGGGGTATCTCTAAGATGCCCTCTGTGTGCATTTTTTAATAAATCCAACACTGGCATCAGTGTGGGTTTATTATTCTGAGAAGTTTGATACTAAACTTCCCAGTATTCAGTGTAGCCATTATGGAGCTGTGGAGTTCGTTTTTGACAGACTCCCAGCCCATATACTCTTATGGCTACCCTGCACTTACAATGTCTAAGGTTTTGCTTAGACACTGTAGGGGCATAGTGCTCATGCACATATGCCCTCACCTGTGGTATAGTGCACCCTGCCTTAGGGCTGTAAGGCCTACTAGAGGGGTGACTTACCTATGCCACAGGCAGTGGGAGGTTGGCATGGCACCCTGAGGGGAGTGCCATGTCGACTTAGTCATTTTCTCCCCATCAGCACACACAAGCTGGCAAGCAGTATGTCTGTGCTGAGTGAGGGGTCCCTAGGGTGGCATAAGACATGCTGCAGCCCTTAGAGACCTTCCCTGGCATCAGGGCCCTTGGTACCAGGGGTACCAGTTACAAGGGACTTACCTAGGTGCCAGGGTTGTGCCAATTGTGGAAACAATGGTACATTTTAGGTGAAAGAACACTGGTGCTGGGGCCTGGTTAGCAGGGTCCCAGCACACTTCTCAGTCAAGTCAGCATCAGTATCAGGCAAAAAGTGGGGGGTAACTGCAACAGGGAGCCATTTCTTTACACAAGCCCCCCCCCAGCCCACAGGCCAGGAGACTCAGCCAAGGCTGGGAGAGTCTTCCTAGTCTGTCAGGCGAGGAAGAGTAGAGGAAATAGGCTGGTTTGTTGCAGGGCCTACTCTGCCTTACATCCTCCTGTTCAGGTCCTTCCCTCTGGGGAACTGACCCACTTCCACAGTGATAGGACCTAGTCTGAACTGCCTCTTGTCTGTGCTTTTTATGTCTTCACCCATTCTCTCTATTTTGGGGTTAGAGGTATCCACCTCTGCTAATCTTATCTTAGCCAGGGTCACCCCTAGCTTACCCAAAGAGGTTACCCAGAGCTGGAGTAGCCCCACCATGACCAACAGGGTCAGGGGGCCTAACTTGCTATTTGGCATGGGGTCAGACCACCATGCCAATGATAGTGCAGCCATAAAGGCTAACACCCAGCAGAGGCCACTGACAGCTGTCAGTGCCCAGAACCACACCTTTAGCTCTTCACCTACAAGGGAAGGGGCTAAGTTACAGGCTTCTTTGGGTTCAGGGTGCCTGTCTGCTGTATTAGAGTGGGGGGTTACCACATCTTGTAGTAAACACCCTTCTTCCACTCTTTCTTCTGTTAGCTGAGGAGCCACCCACTCAGGCTTAACAGTTGCCTGACTAGCCAGGACTTCTTGTGGGTCAGGTTGGACTTTATCAGAGCCACTTTTGGAGTTCTCCCCTACTGGAGCAGAATCTCCTTGGCTTGCTGGAACCTTGGCTAAAGGTTGTCCACCTTTCCTACTCTGTTTCCTTTACTTTTTCTTCTGGGGCCTACTTGCATTTACTGCAGAGGCAGGCACTCCAGAATCCTTGGGAGAGGACTGGCACTGGACCAGTTCCTCTCTTGGGCTCTGACTAACCTCTGGGTAGTCATTTCCAAGGAGACAATCAAGGGGGAGGTCTGTACTGACTACCACCCTTCTCCAGCTAAAAGTCCCACCCACTTCTATGGGCACAAAAGCCACAGGCCTATCAGTGACCCTGTCTGGGCTAACTCTTACTCTGGTCATCTCACCTGGGATGTACTGGTTTGAGAACACCAGCCTGTCATGCACAATAGTGTGACTGGCACAAGTGTCTCTCAGGGCAGTGGCTGGGATTCCATTCACCAGTAGGTGGTGGAAGTGTCTACTTCCCTCTGGAATCTCCAACTCACCTGTTGGGCCCTTTTTCCAATTGAAGGCTATGAAGACCTCCTCATCTGAGGAGTCATCTCCAATGGCTACACTGGTTACCCCTGGGATTTTGCTAGGGGGTTTGTTTTTGGGACAAGAAGTGTCCTTGGTGTGGTGCCCTGTCTGTTTACAGTTATGGCACCATGCCTTAGTGGCATCCCAGCTCTTACCCTGGTACCCACCTTTGTTTTGGGTTGTGTCTCTGGGCCCACCCACCTGGTCTGGTTTTTGGGGGCCTACAGGGGACTCTTTTTCTTTGTTTCTAGTGTCACCCACTTTCTCCTGGGGAGGCTTTGTAATCCCTTTCTTTTGGTCACCCCCAGTGGAAGTTTTGGTTACCCTAGTCTTGACCCAGTGGCCTGCCTTCTTTCCCAATTCTTGGGGAGAAATTGGACCTAGGTCTACCAGATACTGATGCAACTTTTCATTGAAGCAGTTACTTAAAATGTGTTCTTTCATAAACAAATTATAAAGCCCAACATAGTCATACACTTCATTTCCAGTTACCCAACCATCCAGTGTTTTCACTGAGTAGTCTACAAAATCAACCCAGGTCTGGCTCGAGGATTTTTGAGCCCCCCTGAATCTAATTCTATACTCCTCAGTGGAAAATCCAAAGCCCTCAATCAGGGTACCCTTCATGAGGTCATAAGATTCTGCATCTTTTTTAGAGAGTGTGAGGAGTCTATCCCTACACTTTCCTGTGAACATTTCCCAAAGGAGAGCACCCCAGTGAGATTTGTTCACTTTTCTGGTTTCACAAGCCCTCTCAAAAGCTGTGAACCATTTGGTGATGTCATCACCATCTTCATATTTTGTTACAATCCCTTTGGGGATTTTCAACATGTCAGGAGAATCTCTGACCCTATTTATGTTGCTGCCACCATTGATGGGTCCTAGGCCCATCTCTTGTCTTTCCCTTTCTATGGCTAGGATCTGTCTTTCCAAAGCCAATCTTTTGGCCATCCTGGCTAACTGGATGTCCTCTTCACTGGAGTTATCCTCAGTGATTTCAGAGTTGTTGGTCCCTCCTGTGAGGGAACCAGCCTCTCTGACTATTATTTGTGGAGTCAGGGCTTGAGAAGCCCTGTTCTCCCTAGATAGGACTGGTGGGGGGGAATCACCCTCCAAGTCACTATCATCATCCTCTGTGTTGCCATCCTCAGAGGGGTTGGCTCTTTCAAACTCTGCCAACAGCTCCTGGAGCTGTAGTTTGGAAGGTCTGGAGCCCATTGCTATTTTGTTTAGTTTACAGAGTGACCTTAGCTCTCTCATCTGTAGATGGAGGTAAGGTGTGGTGTCGAGTTCCACCACATTCACATCTGTATTAGACATTATGCTTCTAAAAGTTGGAATACTTTTTAAGAAACTAAAACTAGTTCTAGAATCTAATTCAAACTTTTACCAAATTTGTAAACTCTAAAAGAAAATGCTAACAGGGACTAACACAAGGCCCTATCAGGACTTTTAAGAATTTAGAAAACTTTTCAAATTGCAAAAATCAATTTCTAATGACAATTTTGGAATTTGTCGTGCGATCAGGTATTGGCTGAGTAGTCCAGCAAATGCAAAGTCTTGTACCCCACCGCTGATCCACCAATGTAGGAAGTTGGCTCTGTATGTGCTATTTCAAAGTAAGGAATAGCATGCACAGAGTCCAAGGGTTCCCCTTAGAGGTAAAATAGTGGTAAAAATAGATAATACTAATGCTCTATTTTGTGGTAGTGTGGTCGAGCAGTAGGCTTATCCAAGGAGTAGTGTTAAGCATTTGTTGTACATACACATAGACAATAAATGAGGTACACACACTCAGAGACAAATCCAGCCAATAGGTTTTGTTATAGAAAAATATATTTTCTTAGTTTATTTTAAGAACCACAGGTTCAAATTTAACATGTAATATCTTGTTTGAAAGGTATTGCAGGTAAGTACATTAGGAACTTTGAATCATTTCAATTGCATGTATACTTTTCAAGTTATTCACAAATAGCTATTTTAAAAGTGGACACAGTGCAATTTTCACAGTTCCTGGGGGAGGTAAGTTTTTGTTAGTTTTACCAGGTAAGTAAGACACTTACAGGGTTCAGTTCTTGGTCCAAGGTAGCCCACCGTTGGGGGTTCAGAGCAACCCCAAAGTTACCACACCAGCAGCTCAGGGCCGGTCAGGTGCAGAGTTCAAAGTGGTGCCCAAAACGCATAGGCTTCAATGGAGAGAAGGGGGTGCCCCGGTTCCAGTCTGCCAGCAGGTAAGTACCCGCGTCTTCTGAGGGCAGACCAGGGGGGTTTTGTAGGGCACCGGGGGGGACACAAGCCCACACAGAAATTTCACCCTCAGCGGCGCGGGGGCGGCCGGGTGCAGTGTTAGAACAAGCGTCGGGTTCGCAATGGAAGTCAATGAGAGATCAAGGGATCTCTTCAGCGCTGCAGGCAGGCAAGGGGGGGCTTCCTCGGGGAAACCTCCACTTGGGCAAGGGAGAGGGACTCCTGGGGGTCACTTCTGCAGTGAAAGTCCGGTCCTTCAGGTCCTGGGGGCTGCGGGTGCAGGGTCTTTTCCAGGCGTCGGGACTTAGGTTTCAGAGAGTCGCGGTCAGGGGAAGCCTCGGGATTCCCTCTGCAGGCGGCGCTGTGGGGGCTCAGGGGGGACAGGTTTTGGTACTCACAGTCGTAGAGTAGTCCGGGGGTCCTCCCTGAGGGGTTGGTTCTCCACCAGCCGAGTCGGGGTCGCCGGGTGCAGTGTTGCAAGTCTCACGCTTCTTGCGGGGAGATTGCAGGGTTCTTTAAAGCTGCTCCTTTGGATAAAGTTGCAGTCTTTTTGGAGCAGGTCCGCTGTCCTCGGGAGTTTCTTGTCGTCGTCGAAGCAGGGCAGTCCTCAGAGGATGCAGAGGTCGCTGGTCCCTTTGGAAGGCGTCGCTGGAGCAGAGTTCTTTGGAAGGCAGGAGACAGGCCGGTGAGTTTCTGGAGCCAAGGCAGTTGTTGTCTTCTGGTCTTCCTCTGCAGGGGTTTTCAGCTAGGCAGTCCTTCTTCTTGTTGTTACAGGAATCTAGTTTCTAGGTTCAGGGAGAGCCCTTAAATACTAAATTTAAGGGCGTGTTTTAGGTCTGGGGGGTTAGTAGCCAATGGCTACTAGCCCTGAGGGTGGGTACACCCTCTTTGTGCCTCCTCCCAAGGGGAGGGGGTCACATCCCTAATCCTATTGGGGGAATCCTCCATCTGCAAGATGGAGGATTTCTAAAAGTTAGAGTCACCTCAGCTCAGGACACCTTAGGGGGCTGTCCTGACTGGCCAGGGACTCCTCCTTGTTTTTCTCATTATCTCTCCTGGACTTGCCGCCAAAAGTGGGGGCTGGGTCCAGGAGGCGGGCATCTCCACTAGCTGGAGTGCCCTGGGGCATTGTAACACGAAACTTGAGCCTTTGAAGCTCACTGCTAGGTGTTACAGTTCCTGCAGGGGGGAGGTGTGAAGCACCTCCACCCAGAGCAGGCTTTGTTTCTGTCCTCAGAGAGCACAAAGGCTCTCACCGCATGAGGTCAGACACTCGTCTCTCAGCAGCAGGCTGGCACAGACCAGTCAGTCCTGCACTGAACAATTGGGTAAAATACAGGGGGTATCTCTAAGATGCCCTCTGTGTGCATTTTTTAATAAATCCAACACTGGCATCAGTGTGGGTTTATTATTCTGAGAAGTTTGATACTAAACTTCCCAGTATTCAGTGTAGCCATTATGGAGCTGTGGAGTTCATTTTTGACAGACTCCTAGCCCATATACTCTTATGGCTACCCTGCACTTACAATGTCTAAGGTTTTGCTTAGACACTGTAGGGGCATAGTGCTCATGCACATATGCCCTCACCTGTGGTATAGTGCACCCTGCCTTAGGGCTGTAAGGCCTACTAGAGGGGTGACTTACCTATGCCACAGGCAGTGGGAGGTTGGCATGGCACCCTGAGGGGAGTGCCATGTCGACTTAGTCATTTTCTCCCCATCAGCACACACAAGCTGGCAAGCAGTATGTCTGTGCTGAGTGAGGGGTCCCTAGGGTGGCATAAGACATGCTGCAGCCCTTAGAGACCTTCCCTGGCATCAGGGCCCTTTGTACCAGGGGTACCAGTTACAAGGGACTTACCTAGGTGCCAGGGTTGTGCCAATTGTGGAAACAATGGTACATTTTAGGTGAAAGAACACTGGTGCTGGGGCCTGGTTAGCAGGGTCCCAGCACACTTCTCAGTCAAGTCAGCATCAGTATCAGGCAAAAAGTGGGGGGTAACTGCAACAGGGAGCCATTTCTTTACAGAGAGTAAAAGCTCTTTCGATTTCTGAACACCTGTTCATTTCTCCAGAGGGGGACAAAGGCAATATGTGTACCATCAATAGCATCAATGATGTTGGGGACATGTCCCAGTGCATAGAAGTCAGCCATCACTGTGGCCAAATCCTCCACCTGGGGGAATACACTGTAGCTGCGCATGTGTTTCATCAGGGCAGACAACACTCTGGTCAGCACATTTGAGAACATAGGCTGTGACATCCCTGCTGCCATGGCCACTGTCGGTTGGAAGGAGTCACTTGCCAAAAAATGGAGCACTGATAGGACTTGCACAAGAGGGGGGATCCCAGTGGGGTGACGGATAGCTGAGATCAGGTCTGGCTCCAATTGGGCACACAGCTCGTAGATTGTGGCCCTATCAAGTCTGTAGGTTAGTATAATATCAATAAACACAAAAAAGTATGGGGTTCACTAATGATACGGAGCTATAACCACAGGAGATTATCCACGGGCTCCTAGACCTCGCTGGGTGTCAAAAAGTGGAGTGTGAGTGCTGTGGGATGGTGATCCCCCACCACCAAAACCCCCCTCTTCTCCCTTCCTCTCTTTCTCCTCTTTTTTTCCCCTTTTCTTCTGCCTTCCCCTGTTCTAATCCCTTTCCCCTTCTTTACACTCCCCCCCTTTTTTCCTCTTCCCCCTCCGTCGTGGTTGTTGTGTTTGTTTTCCGTGTCCTTCCTTGATGCAATACACGTCAGGAGGCTATTTTTCGAGACTGGGGACTACGTTCCCCAGCCACCTTAGCGCCCAAAAAGTGCTGCGTCGCTCGCGCCAGCCACAATGGACACTGGGAACTCCATTTTCCAGCTTCCTTAGCGCGCAGCCGCATCACCCTGGCACGCCCCCTGACTGCCAGTCTCGGACAACCGGCTGCAGCCCCCCGGCACCGGACGCGCAGGGGAGTTTGATCATCTCGTCTTCATTTACACTATATATACCGCCCACGCGCTGTACCACATACCTCAAGTGGTCCAGCGAGGGGTTGGGCTAGGTGCACAGCGAGCGCCTCCTTTGACGTAGTAAGTGCAGGAGCACTTACTCTTCAGCTATTCTTCAGTCGCTTTTGTGATCTTCAGCTTGATCTTCTGCCACGCCACAGATAAGAGTTTTGGTTGGCTGAAAAAGAGTGTGTGTTGCTCCTAGTAGTTTTTTTTACTTTCCTGCATCTTGGTTTAATTTATTATCCCTTACTGTAGTACTTTCATTTTAGTGTACCTTACATCGGGCTCAGACGCCACGCCCTGACCCCAGGTTTAGAATTGTGTGGTTTTCCTTACTCTAGTTGAGAATTACCCTCTCTTCAGTTTCTCATCAGCTGTGTGGATACCAACTGTTATCCCCTTGGCATTTTTTACAGAGGTAATCTCTGTCCGTGGGGGTGCTCCTACGGATTAAGATTCTGTTTTCTGATATTAACTATCGTCCCTGCCTATGTCTTTATTTTCCTCTTCCCCCCAGAGTGTGACTACAAGGGGACACTCCCCCTCCTGGAATCTGAGGCCAGTAGCCTTAGATGTTGGTGTAAGGTATTATTTTGTCGGTAGATATACGTTTCACCGCATTCATTGCATGACTTTGGCTTGCTGTGGCACCCCTCATCACTGTGTGTTTTGCTGTGTTGTGCTGTTGATGTTCACATAACGTTATCCACGTTTTTATTCCGCCAGGCCTCCGCAAGGCATTTCCTTGCCACAGGTAGGCCCCTTCAATTGTTAAAAAATCCTTCCCACTCTCTTATTGAGGGTGGTCTCTCTATTTGTACATTGCATGACGTTTAGGGATCCAAGGCCCTGAAGAATGCCCCCAGACCTTCCTTGGCTCATAGTAGAGGACAGAAACATGTTGGCCATTATTAGATAGGTGACCCAGTGAGTCCTTACTTTCACCTTGGTGTCCCATCCTTGTTTTTAATACACCAGCAGACACCACTATTAAAAGTGTAGATTACACACCAGTAACTGCCTAGGTGTTTTTATATCTTACCCTAGCTTAGCTGGATCACACTAACTCCAGATAAAAATATATTTACGCACTCCCTCCCGTTCCTTCAACGGTGAGGTTGAGTCCGCCCAGGTGGCACTTTCCTACCTGGGTGGGGCTAGGTGGTCAAATGATGAAGCATGACACTATATAGTGTGTGAGACCACCTAGTCCGTAAAGGAAATACCCCCTCCCCCTACCCATCACCATCCCACAATACGCACACTCCACTTTTTGACACCCAGCGAGGTCTAGGAGCCCGTGGATAATCTCCTGTGGTTATAGCTCCGTATCATTAGTGAACCCCATACTTTTTTGTGTTTATTGGCTTTATATGTAGGGAGATAGTATGGGTCGATTCCTACCAAATACTTGGTTCCAATCTCCCTTAACTCTCCAGTTGTGATACGATGGTTAGGATAATGTGCCTGTCCTCGATTGTTGCCAGGTACACCAGGGGTCTGTACAAGGGGGTATGTCTCCATCTCCTATTCATCCTCAGCAGTTGAACTCGAGGGTGAAAAAAACGGTGAGCAGATGGTCATATTCAAAGATATCCTCAGATTAAAATGCCTTGCATTTTGTGACAGAAATAGTATGTGAACGTGTAGGTCCGTTAATGTGCCTATGTCTGCTGTGACGCAGTTAGGTGCCATGGCCTGTTCCCCCCTGAAATGGCAGCTGCCTGACCTGCGTGGAGGGACAAGTGGAAATGAGGTAATTCCGCTGACGTTGTGCGCCGTTGTGGGAGGCGGTCGATGACCGCCGTGCAACACCTCATTGGTTATCATTTGGGCCTGTGAGTTCCAGTAGCCAATGGTGATGTACGCCGGTGGTGACGGTACGTACCGCTGCGGACGTGAGCGCCATTTTCTATCTGTTCACTAACTTGCTACCTGACCTTCAACAGGAGAGGACCTAAACTGCAAGTGCTGCTGTGACCTGTGTCTGGAAAGCGACCATGGCTCGACTGTCTGGGGAAAGGCCCCCTGCCTTCACTTCAGAGGAGTTGGAGAGACTGGTGGATGGGGTCCTACCCCAGTACCGTTTACTTTATGGTCAACCAGACCAACAGGTGAGTACACTGTGAGCACGAAGCATGGGGCATGAATGCATGGAGTGCTGTGTGTGTAAGCATTGTGGAAGGGGGGGATGGCTGAGGGGTCCTGGGCAGAGTGCTGCATGTATTGTGGGCAGTGTCTGTGTGTAAGGGGATGGGAGGGCTATGGTGGGCCATGAATGTAACTGGCCGAATGGTATGACTAATACCTTTTTTCTATGTTCTTTTTCTGCAGGTCAGCGCCCATCAGAAAAAGGGTATTTGGCTTGCCATCACCAAGGACGTGCAGACCCTGGGGGTCTTTGACCGGCGGAGCACCCAGTGTCGCAAACGGTGGGAGGACCTGCGCTGCTGGGCAAGGAAGAGGACGGAGGCCCAGCTGGGGATGGCTTCCCAACGAGAAAGGGGTACCTGTCGTACCCTGACCCCCCAGATGTTCCGCATCCTGGCAGTGGCCTATCTGGAGTTAGATGGGCACATGAAGGCATTACAGCAGCCACAAGGGGGTGAGTAAAGTTTCAGAGTCAGAAAGGTGATATCTGGGTGGGGGATGTGGGTCTGTGGGAGCCCCTAGGCCAGGAAGAACATGGCAGGGTAGGTTCCATGATGGGCAGGCCCTGATGCACTCCAACCCCAAATATGCTAGTGGGCATCTACTACTGGGCAGGGTCCTGTGGGTTTCAGGTGTGCTTCTATTGTGTTAGGCATTGTACCCCATGGCCTGGTGACTAGCATTGTAACTGGTAGTGCATGGCGTAGTGCATAGGGCTGTTCCCTGTGTGTTGTGTACGCCAACCGTGGTGTTGTTGCTGGCATTGACCAACTGTCTCTTCCCCCCACCCTTTTTGTTTTGTCACCCTGTCCTTGTGTACATTAGCATCATCTGGCGGAGGAGCAGAGGCACCGGCGACGGAGGGAGCTGCATCCCACATGGCACATGAGGCCGAATCCACAGATGGTGAGGGCACCAGTGGGACGTAGGGCGAGGGGAGCACCATGGTGGAGACTGGAGGGGACAGTTCGGACAGTGACACATCCTCCGATGGAAGCTCCCTGGTGGTGGCGGACACCTTTGTGGGCCACCCCAACTACAGGGTCAGCCACCAACGCCCGTGCCAGCACTGCCCTCCCAGCAGCCTGTCAGCGTGTTTCCCGTGCCCGCTCACCCAGGAGGGTAGGCATCTCCTTCGCCCCAGGCACCTCAGACCCTGCCCTAGTCAGCCCTGCTGCCCTCAGTGAGGAGTCTATTGACCTTCTGCGATCCTTCTCTGTTGGGCAGTCAACCATAGTGAATGCTATCCAGGGTCTGGCAGGGCATTTGCAACAAACAAATGCATTAATGGAGGGCATTCACTCTGGCATGGTGGCCCAACAGAGATCATTCCAGGCTCTGGCCAACTCCCTGATGGCAGCCATTGTCCCTGTCTCTAGCCTCCCCCCTCCAACTTCCTCTACCCAGTCCCATTCCCCTCAACCCCAGCCTATCCCAAGCACACTTTCAGACCAGCATGCACCCAAATCAACACACAGAAGTGGCTCAGGCAAACACAAGCACCACACTTCATCCCACACGCACTCACACAAGCACCATCCAGATGCGGACACACCAACATCCACTACCTCCACTGTGTCCCCCTCCTCTTCCTTATCTACCTCCGTCCCAGTAGTGTCTCCACTCACACCTGCATGCACTACATCCTCATCCACTACCTCCATCACCATCACGCCTATCACTACACGGCCCTCACTGGCAGTCACCACCCCCACATCCATGCATACGTCCCCTGTGTCCTCTCCCGCTGTGTCTGTGCCCCCTCTTCCCAAAGTACACAAACGCAAGCACTGAGACACCCAACAGCCATCCACCTCACGAAAGCATCCAGCCCATGCACCTGCACCCAAACACACCAGACACCTCCTACCACCACTCCCTCTTCCTCCACTCCCAAACCTTCATCCTCTTCCAGCCCCAGTGTCCCTAAAAAGCTTTTCCTCTCCACCCTTGACCTATTCCCTGCCCCTCCCCCCGTCCTTCACTTCAGGCCAGGGTGGTCAGGACCCAGGCTAGCACCTCAGCCACCCAGTCCACGGCCACTGTCGTTTCTGCAGCCACTGCAGTTGTGAGAGGCACCGCGAAGAGACCCGTTCACACAGCCAGTATGCCTGCACCAGCTGCCAAGGGCAAAAAGGGAGCACCAGCTGGCAGACGCAAGGAGGCACCACCAGCTGGCAGACGCAAGGAGGCACCATCAGCTGGCAGAAGAAAAGAGGCACCACCGACTGCCAAGAGCAGGAAGGAAACACCAGCTGCCAAGGGCAATGAAAAAGGCACAGACGCCGCAGGCAGGATGGATCTGGTGCCTGGTCCTGGAGCAGCATCTGGGCAAACAACACCAGCCATAGACCTTCCGCCTTCCAAGGCTGCGGGAGAAGGGCTGGAACCTCCCCCACCACTGTCAGCACCGCCGCCAGCACCACCACCAGCACCACTGCCAGCAGCAGAAGCCCCAGTGGGCAGCCGTCTGAGGCTGAGGGGGAAGGGCTGAAGCCTCCACCGACCACTGGCAGCACCGCCGCCAGTATTGCTGCCAGCACCGCCGCCAGCACTGCCACCACTGCCACCACTGAGCAGCTGTCACCGCCGGCGGGCAGTGTGTAATCGTGCCTCCATGGGCTGTAGTGAGTCCTGGCCCCTGCAACAACTGTAGGTGTGACACCCAGGTGAGAGACTGTGACCTTGCACCCTCCAAGATCTGCATCACTGGGCACAAGGCCCTCTCCAGAACCAGTGAAAGAAGGCATCCACTCACCCTCTCCTAGCTAGGATGAAACATACTGGGCACAAGGCCTCCTCCTGAACCAGTGGAAAAAGGCATCCACTCACCCCCTCCTTGGCAGGATGAGGCACACTGGGCACAAGGCCCCCTCCAGAACCAGTAAAAGAAGGCATCCACTCACCCCCACCTTGGCAAGATGAGGCACACTGGGCACAAAGCCCCCCCCTAAACCAGTGGAGAAGCCATCCACTTGAGAGACTGTGGCTTTGCACTCCCCAGGACCAAGCAGTGGGCAAACCACCCACTTGAGAGACTGTGGCTTGGCACTCCCCAGGACCAAGCAGTGGGCAAACCACCCACTTGAGAGACTGTGGCTTTGCCCTCCCAAGGACCAAGCAGTGGGCAAACCACCCACTTGAGAGACTGTGGCCTTGCACTCCGCAGGACATTGCAGAGGGCATGTAGCCCCCTCCAGGAGCAGTGGCGTTGTACAATCTTCCGGCTGAGGTGCCCCCACCTCTCCTTCCCCCTGAGGTGCCTGTGTATTTTTGACCTGATGCACCAGCAGTGTTCTTTCCGTATTGAGGCAGGAGTCAAGTGTGGCCTTTGCCTATGTGATATGGCCCTGTGGGCCACGGACATTTTAGACTGGGCATTGTCCCTCCATTTGTATATATTGTAGATACCGTTTTGTGCTTTGAGGACGTATTTTTTTAACTTTATATTATTACACTGACTTTACTCACTCCCTTTTGTCTTTGTATTATTCCTGAGGGGTACGGGGTGGATATGTAATGTTGTTGCATCTGTTGGTGTGTATGGTGTTGGGGGTGGGGGTGTTGTGTGTCGCTCTCTTTTTCCTCCCACCCTCCCTTGTGAGCTAGGTGCGGTACTCATCGTGGTCGTCTTCACCGCTGTTCGTGTTCCTGGTGTAGGAGGAGGTATACCAGCATGAGAAACACCTGTAGTTCGGGCTCCATGGCATCGTGGTTCTTCCTTGAGTGTCCAGAGGTGAGTCATTTCCCTTTTGTGTGCTGTTTCTGCCATGCTTTTGATGCCGTTGGTACCACCCCGGAAAAGCTGGTGGATTAACTTGTTGTAATAGGGGGGGCGTTACATTGTCTTCCGCCTTTCTGTTGGCAGTTACCGCTGCAGTGCTTGTTGCTACCGCCGTGGCGGTCAGTGTGTTAAAGTGGCTGTCTGTGTTGGCAGTTTCCGCCATGGTCATAATTCCATTTTTTTTTACCGCCGGCCTGTTGACGGTATTACTGCTGCTTTATCACTGACCGCCAGGGTTGTAATGAGGGCCACAGTGTACCAGGGTACTCTCCTTCATGAGAAGGCAAAAGCTTACCTCTACCAAAGTTGGACAGCTGTCAGAGAGGACCAAGAGGACTACTCTGGACCACCACCCGTGATGCAGGATCCACACAGCTCAGCAGGACAGGGAATCCTCGCAGCCAGTTGTCGCTAGTTGTAGGTGCCTGCTGTTGCAGGGTAGTGACTCCTTTACTCCAAGGGCGATTCCTTCTTCTTCTTCTGCAGGCTAAAGAGTTGCAGTCTTCTGAGAACGTACGGTCCGGTAAATGTTGCAAAGCTGGCAGGAGACGTGGAAACAAAGTTGCAGAAGAGTGTTCTTCATTGTAGCAGCGTTTGTCGGTTCCTGGAGGATCCAGTCGCGGTTACAGTGGCCAGAAGCTGAAGTAGAGGTTGCAGAGGAGTCCTACTGGAATCTTGCAAGCTGAATCTGAGGACCCACCCAAGAGAGAGACCCTAAATAGTCCTGAAAGGGGGATTGGTCACCTAACCAGGTAAGAACCTATCAGGAGCGGGCTCTGACGTCACCTCCCTGGCCTAGCCACTCAGATCCTCCCAAAGTTCCCTGCCAACCTTGGAAACAAGGTGGCAGAACCCAGAGACTCTCTGGAGGAGCTCTGAGCACCACCCCTGGGGTGGTGATGGACAGGGGAGTTGTCACTTCCCTTTCCATTGTGCAGTTTCATTCCAGAGCAGGGACTGGGGGTCCCTGAACTGGTGTGGACTGGTTTATGCACAGAGGGTACCAAATGTGCCCTTCAAAGAAAACCAGTGGCTTGGGGAGGCTACCCTTCCCAGGCCAGTCACACCTATTTCCAAAGTGAGAGGGTGTTACCTCCCTCTCCCAAAGGAAATCCTTTGTTCTGCCTTCCTGGGCTTAATCAGATCAAGCACCAGGAGGGCAGAAACCTGTCTGAGGGGTGGCAGCAGCTGGGCTGCCCAGAAAACCCTGTAAGACTGGTGGTAGCAATGCTGGTGGTCCTCTGAGGAGCCCCCAGAGTGCATGGAATCATACTTCCGAAACTTGGAACAGTATTGGGGTACGATTCTGACATGTTTGATACCAAACATGCCCATGTTCGGAGTTACCATTATGTAGCTGGACATAGGTAGTGAGCTATGTCTAGTACGCACGTAAAATGGCATTCTTGCACTCACAAAGTCCAGGAAAATGGGTCTGGAGTTTGTGGGGGCACCTCTGCTAGTGCAGGGGTGCCCTCACACACAGGTACCTACACCCTGCCCTCTGGGCTGGGAGGGCCTATCATTGGAGTAACTTATAGTAACATGCTGTAGTGACCTGTAGTGAAAACGGGTGCATGCACCCGTCTCACGCAGGCTGCAATGGCAGGCCTGCAGAACCCTTTGCATGGGTTCTCTATGGGTGCCAGAATAACTGCTGCAGCCCATAGGGATCCCCTAGAACCCTAATGCCCTGGGTACCTAGGTACCAAATGCTAGGTACTTGCATGGGGGGACAAGTATGCCAATTGTGGGAAGAAAAAGGTACAATTTAGAGGAGAGAGCAAAACTACTGGGGTTCTGGTTAGCAGGATCCCAGTAGACACAGTCAAACATGCTGACAACATACAGGAAAAGGGGCAACCATGCCAAGAAAGAGGGTACTTTCCTACAGTCTCCTAGTGCCAGAATGCCCCCCCCTTGCATACATTTAGCCTGGCACAGGCATAATGTGGCACAAGGGGTTACAAAGTGGTGCAAGGCATGCATTGCACCACTTTGTAAATATGGGGTGGCAAAGAAGTCACTTTAGCTCCGCCTTAGCAAAAAAGAATTACACTATGGTGACGCAATGTAGCGCTAGGGGCTGTTAAATATGCCCCATAGTTTGAACACAACAAACCAACACAAAAAAAGTCACTGTCATCTTTCAGCTGTTTTGCAAAACTGAAATAAATATTTCAGTTAGAACTGTGAAGAGAAATGTCTGTACTTGAAGATCAATGGAAATATTCGTAACATCGTTGCTAGCCCAGAACAAAAGCAGACAATAAATATCTCACAGAAGTGTTTTATAAAAGGAATGTTTAGGCACATCTCAGGCTACTCTCTTTACTGTTGTTACGTATGCATTGATTCCCATCTCTTAGTGGTACAGTATACTTGTGCAGTTGCATGTGATGCCAGGTGTGGGGAGTGAACGCATACAGGCCTCACGCAACTAGGGCCCTACGAGAATTAGGTGTGGTGTGTAGGCCTCTCAGCCCCTGTCAAAGAGGTTCACTTCACCAGGGAATCCTACCACTGATGCAGACAGAGTGAACTTCCACAGGACAACGCATTAGAGGAACAGCGTAGTCTCTGAGTCTTCCACAGTCTGAGGTCGTTGTTTCCAGGAGAACTGGCTAGGCGAATGTATTTTTTTTTTTATCCTCCTTCATCCAAGGCACCAGGTCTTTTTCTTCACTCTTGTGATCGACCGTCCTCCTTTGACCGGGGAGGGTGGGGGCCTCCTTCTTTCTCTCTCAACATGTCCACCTCACAATAAAGGTAGAGGTAAGAATTTCGAGAGACACAAAGGAAGAATAATCATCAGACAAAATGTATATATTCACCAATTGTACCTCCAACCAGGCTTTAAAAGGTAGCCAAAATGTCCTTGACTTAGTGATACCCATTACCATGTCCATTTTAAATACATATTTCACTTGATCCAGCCACTCTTTGTAGGAGGGAATAACCCTACCTACCCACTTCCTACAGATTTCTCTTCTGTTCCAATCTACCAAAAATAACTAATAGTGGGGTGATCCTAATCTCAACCCCCAATATATTAGATATCGTATGCCTCACTGCTTCCCAAAAAAGTTGAATCGCCGAACATTCAAAAAACATATGGACATCCGACGCCTTTTCCATACCACACTTTCCACATTTGATCACCACGCCTTTCCCCATCTTTGAAAGTCTGTAAGGAGAGAAAAAAGCTCTATGTAGTGTGAATATATGGTTTCGTCTAAACGGAGCAGGTTTGACCACTTGATATACAGTACGCATAGACACCTCCCAAACCTCCCGAGCTGTATTTCCGGAAAAAAGTCACCTCATAAATCTTTGGGCAGATTAAATTCACCATCCCCTGCCTCCACTATCTCCCAATACCAAATCGCCACTACTTTGTTTGGGAGGGGATCTTCCAGAATCTTATCTTCTATCTGAAACTGCAAACCACATCTCTTATTATCCTTAGCTATCCACCCTTTCAATTGAAGATATTTTAACCTTGACAAGGCCCCACCTGTTTTCTGACAAATTTCTTCCCAAGATATTAAGTCCCCATCCTTAACGAGCTCTCCCCAGTATTTAAAACCTGCCTTCTTGATTGGAATAGCCAAAACATCCTTAAGACACTCAGGTGTACCTGGTGAATCCCAGATAGGTGACCAAATACTATAATAATCAATCCTGAGCAAAGACCTGACATTTAACCATAATTGCACAGCATCCCGCAGGAGTTTCAACTTAATTTTTTTGAAAAATGTGGAATCTCCAAATTTAAACAAATAATGGTTTAGACCCTCCTTTACTTCCGCTAACATAGCCTTAAACATACATCCCATCTCTATGGTATCTAAGGAAGAGCCCAAAATCCTAACATTTTTAAGTTGGAACACCCAACCATATAATTGCAGACCAGGTAACGCTAATCCGCCTCCTTCCTTTTTCCTCCGCAACTTTTTTCAAGAAATCCTCACTCCCTTCTGCGCCCAAATAAATGAATTTATATCTTGCTGAAATTTGCCAATCAAAACTTTATCAAACTGTAAAGGGATTGAGTTATATAGGAAACTGACTTTAGGTAAGATTATCATCTTGACTAGATGTATTCTGCCCAAGGTTGACAAAGGTAAATACATTCAATTTTTCATCAAATTAGAACACTCCCTACGTAGCATACTAAGATTAGCGTCCACGATTTGCTCAATATCTTGAAGTATCTTAATACCAAGATACCTAATTTCACTTTTTCTTAAAAGATTTCCCGTGCTCTGATTCCATGCCATTATAACTGTCTTATCAGCATTTATCTGATAGCCCGAAACCTTACCAAAATTCTCAACTATATCCAGAACTGCTGGTAATGCTATATGTAAATCAGATGTACAAACTAACAAATCATCAGCATAGAGGGAGCCTTTTTTCTCCCATTCACCATATACAAAAGATGGAATTTTCTGTTCTTGTCTGATTCTTCTGGTAAGAGGTTCAATATATAAATTGAACAATAATGGTGAAAGTGGGCATTCCTGTCTCGTACCCCTAAATATTTGGATCGGAGAAGTCAAACTTCCATTTACTAAAACCCTAGCTGCCGGTTTCGAATAAATTTGGCACATCACCCGGCAAAATTTATCCCCAAAACCATATTCTTTTAAAATATTAAACAGAAAGACTCAGTTCACACTATCAAACGCCTTTGCAGCATCCAGCGTTACTGCAGCTAAGGGGAGGCTAAATGTTGTAGCTATATCAATAGTCCCTATTAAACTCCCTGTCAATTCATGTAAGTAAGTACCTCCCCTTCATAAATCCTTTCTGATCTTTATGTATGAGACCACCCACCACTTTATTCAATCTATCTGCCAGAACCTTAACAAAAACCTTATAATCAGCATTCAATAAAGAAATTGGTCTATAAGTCTCACACCTAACAGGACTTTTGCCTGGCTTCAAAACCACCGTAATTATAGCGCTGTTCTGGAAGTTCCTCTCCCTTATCACATATCTCTTCAAACAAAGAACAACATTATCGGAACAATAGCATCCCCCAGCATTTTATATAATTCAATTGGAATACCATCAGGGCCTGCTGCTTTCCCCCCTTACTTGACATAATTGCTGATTTAGGCGGTCATTCCGACCCTGGCGGTCATGGACCGCCAGGGCCGGGGACCGCGGGAGCACCGCCAACAGGCTGCCGGTGCTCCCAAGGGCATTCTGACCGCGGCGGTACAGCCGCGGTCAGAAACGGAAAACCGGCGGTGTACCGCCGGTTTTCCGCTGCCCTGGGGAATCCTCCGTTGGCGGCGCAGCTTGCTGCGCCGCCATGGGGATTACGACCCCCATACCGCCATGGGGTGTCATGGGGCCCCTGGGGGCCCCTGCAGTGCCCATGCCAATGGCATGGGCACTGCAGGGGCCCCCGTAACAGGGCCCCACTGAGAATTTCAGTGTCTGCCTAGCAGACACTGAAATTCGCGACGGGTGCAACTGCACCCGTCGCACCCTTTCCACTCCGCCAGCTCCATTCGGAGCCGGCATCATCGTGGAAAGGGGTTTCCCGCTGGGCGGGCGGGCAGCCTTCTGGCGGTCGCCCGCCAGCCCAGCGGGAAACACAGAATAACCGCGGCGGTCTTCTGACCGCGCAGCGGTATTCTGGCGGCTCCGGCCGGCACCGCGGTTACCGCGGCCGGCGGGAGTCAGAATGACCCCCTTAATCTCTTCCATTGTAATTTTCTGATTTATCATTTCATTCTCTATGTCTGTAATTTTAGGGAGTGTATCCGCATCCAACCAACTTCGAACCTCTTCATTTGTTACCACAGTATCTTCCTTATATAAGTCTGAAAAAAACAATTGAAAAACCTCCCTTATATAATGAGAACTAGACTGTCTTTGCCCCTTTTGATCAAAAATCTCTCTGATTTCCTTTTTTGTCCTATCTGTCTTGGCTTTCCAGGCCAACAGTTTAGTTGGGTTCCCTCCATATTCGAAATGAGCCAACTTACTGGCTTCCCATCTTTTTTTTAACCTAGACTGTAATAACGTCTCCAATTGTAGTTTCAAATGAGACCTCATGACTTCTAACTGTTCTAGAGATTCTAAGCCACCCATCTCCAAGCGATCACACTCATTCAATTTGCTTTCCAACACCTTAATTTCCATCCGGTACTTCTTATTCCTGACAACGGTGAGACTCGTAATTTTGCCTCTTAAAAATGCCCTAAACGTATCCCACACCATGCTTATTGAAGCTGAACCGATATTAAACTTAAAGGATTCCTCCATCTCAATAAACAATTGAGTCTCCAACTATCCCGCAGAAAGAGAAAACCTGTTGAGTACTGCCCTTACTCTCCAAATATCCCGCAGACCCAGTTCTCTCATCCTAGATTTAAAAAAGCTCTGAGATTTTAACATAACTGTGGACCTAGAACTTTGTGATCTATCTAAATCATTATCCAACAAGACATTAACATCACCCCCCAAAACTATTGGGTTAACCCCCCTCCCCGGGGACCCGATCCCTGACTCATATGGGCTAGCTGATAAGCCCTGATTAAGGAGCGCTACCAAAAGAAAACCGACCAGAGGGACATAGAGAGGAGGATACAACCCCTCATATTTCAAGATGTTCCACTTCTTATCAACTCTGGTAAATCATCCGCTGTTTTTATGTCTCTTAAATTGTACATCTTATTGTTGTACATCACTCGCAAAATGGCTGGAAATTTGAGTTGCACTGACGCACCCAGCTTTTTTAAATCCTCAATACGATTACCCAGTTCCCATGGCTATTAAGGGCAGTACTAGCAAGATCCGACCTAACTTCAAAGGGAAAGCCATTCCCTCTTAAAGTTTTTTGTTTTAATGCTTGCGACAGGATCTTCTCTTTTAGAGCATAGGTCAAAAAGTTGATCAAAATCTTCTGAGGTTTCTTCCTGGCAGGGTCTCTCCTAAACGGGTCCCTATGTATCCTCTGAATGTCCGCCACAATCTCCTGTTCGGTTTTTTCCAACTGTAGGGAATTCTTAATAAGTGAGGCACAATATGCCTTAATGTCGTTCCCCTCCTCCCCCTCCGGTATATTCAGAATTCTCAGATTATTCCTCCTCGCCGCATTCTCCATCCGTTCCAACTTATCCCGTAGGTCTTGTTCACAGGCTTTCGACTTCAGCGAATCCTGCTTAATCTGTGCTACATCTTCTTGTAGGGACTCCATTGATTCTTCCAAAAGCTGCGTTCTTTTAGCCAATAAGTCAAATTTATTTTCCAGTATCTTGCACATCTCTTTTATACCGGCCTGATTTACCTTGGATGCCGAGAAACCCTTTTTGATCTCCCCGCTTCGTGATCATCTCTTCCATGGGAGAGAGCCTGGCAGTCCCTCCCCCATCCTCCACCCTTAATGTCTGTAAAAAGGCTAATGCATGATTATCATTTCCCATCGGAACTGTGGAAGGCTCACCAGTCTGATCCTCTTGTAAGTTTAAATCCACTGCAGGGACCGAGCACTGATCTTTTTTCCCTCCGCTCTTATCCCCTACTGCCATTTCCACACTCACTTCTGATGCCACTAATGGGAGGATTTTGAAGTAGGACCGCAAAGAGGGGGTTATTTTAGGCCTTACATTAACAGGGGAGTCAGCCTTCCCCCTTTTAACAAGCTTGGCACCAAAAAACGTTTCGTGGTGGGAGCTCACTAACGGAGTCTCCTTTAAAAAATCACAACTCACACCCCCACACTCTCCAGTCTTACCTCCAAGGTTCACCTCCCGTGAGGGACCAGATTTTTTTAAACTGTCAGGGTTCTTCTCCCAAAGTCTCCTCCTGCCTCTGCCTCTCACCAAGCCAGCTGCCTCCTCCACTGCTTGAGCTGCCTGGCTTCCTTTTTTCACAATAGGCAGAAATGCTCCGTGTGCCTCTTCATCGACTCTCAGCTCCTGAGGCAGTAAGCTGCTTGTGCTGGCTCTGCCGCTTCTCCTATTGCTGCCGCTGCTTCTCCCTCGAAGAGGGAAACGCGCTACAGCCAAGCGCGTCTTTCGCAGCTCCAGAGCTGTGAGCTGCCAAAGCACCGCTCCAGCGGCGCCGCTTCTGTTCTCCTCAGTCCCGGTAAGCCGCACATGTGCCCTCCTCTCCTCACCCCCGGTCCGGTTTCCTTAGTCAGACGCTCCGCGGCACGCGTCTGTGCCGGCCGCCATGTTCCCCCCGGCTAGGCGAATGTTACTTCCAGTGGGGAGCAGATAATATCTGGCAGCCACTGCCCCACATTCTAAGATAACCTCTGTGGTTTGGATAGGGCACACAGAGATCTGGTGCCAGCACCACCACAAGTCTTCACAAGATCACTTAAGCCTCCTGCCTGTTCTTAGACACCAGTGCAGTGATGAAGAAAGAGAACTTTGTTGCACCCAGTCCCTCGCTGCTCATCTGCACCATAAGTGCTGCAAAGCAAGTGTCTGAATCAGGAGTGAGTAGGATACTAATTTATTTACAAGCAGTCGCTCCCAGCACTCTTTACTCAACCGACCACCACCTCAAATCCAACAAATCCCGGGCTGCACTCCAGACACTGAACACATCTGCATTCCACATTTCGTCCTCAACTCTGGTGGAATACAGCGTACCACCATTCCACAGTTGAATGCCCGGCAGCAGCAATTTTCTCCTGAGAGACACACTTAAAATAAAGGGGCATATTTACAAGCCCCTAGCGTCACCAGCGCGTCACGCTCTGGTGGCACAGCTTGCCTACCCATATTTACTCGGCCATGCAAAGGCACCTTGCATGTCTTTTCTTGGCCTTGTATAATGGACCGCTTTCATACATTACCCTGCGTGGAAGGCCGTTCCATGAATGTTGCTGTGGGTGTTCCCATTCAACACCAGTGGAATCTGATGCATTCACAGATTTACAAGGATGGGAAAGTGTCAGATTCCTATGCTACCCCAGGGGTGGCTTAAAAGTGGTACATCGAGGAGAAATATCTTTAATTCTCCTAGTTTTTTCCACTTTCTATGTGGAATGCATTCTGCAGCACACACAGAAGGAGGAAAACATCATTAATGATCGTTTATGTGCAGGAAGGTGTTCCTTACTGCACATAATCAATCATCCCTGCAGCGCAGGCACCCTTTGTAGGAGGCTGACCTGGTGTGTGGTGGTTAACTATTTCATTTAGACATTACCTGCTCCAGTTATCCCTTATTAGTGTAGTGTAGTCAGTGTCTAGAAGTCAGGCTCTCTAGAGTTAGCTGTGGATGATCAGCCAAGGCTTATCTAGGAGACATGCAAAGCTCATGCAACAACACTGTAGTCACAAAGTACTCACACACATGAAAGAAACACTCAGTTGCACAAAAATAAAGGTACTTATTTTGATGACACACATATCAAAAATACCATAGAGGCTATACTCCCTTAGGTAGTAAGTAATACACAAATTATATACACTAGTATGCAGAAATAGGCATAAAAATAGTTAGAAAAGGGGGGCACAAACCATATACTATGTGGAAGTGGAATGCGAACATCGGTCTCCCACCTAGGGAAGTGTAGTGTGTAGAGGGGAGCTGGGAGTACTAGAAAACCCCAAAGGTAAGTACTAAAACCCACCCCGGTGACCAGGAAAGCAGGAGTAAATCACAGTAAGTTTCTTAGAACACACACCGAAATGAGAAGAAGAATTATGCAAGAACCAGAAGAGACTGCAAGTCAGTAACAGTGAATTCCTGGGCCAGGAAACCTGTGGAACAAGGGGACCAAGTCAAAGAAGCACAGAAGAGTCCAGTAAGAACAGGAGCCCTTTCTAACCCGGATGAAGGTGAAAAAGAAGAACAATCGGTGAAGAAGAACAGTCAGTACTGCAGCTCAGAAGACCGAGTCGGGTTCCTGGATGATGCAAGTGCTGTCCCACGCCGGATGGTGGATTGTAGTCTGGTTTGCGTTGCTAGAGTTCCCCAACAAGCCTTGGCACAGGCAAAGCTCATGGTTAGCGGAAAACGGTGCTGCCTGGGACCAGGACGGACCAGGTGGGCTCTACCCAGGAGGGGGAGTCATCGGGGGCTCTCCGCAACTCAGCGAGCCCACAGAAGACCAGGCAGCGCACACAGGAGTCCCAGAGCACGGGGGCAAAGAAGTTGCAGAAGAGGCCCACCCAGCACTATGACAAAGGCTCCCACGTCACTGGAGAACCACTCAAGAAGCTGTGCGTCACAGGATAGAGTGCTGGGGGCCAGAGCTACAAAATGCACAAAGGACTTGGAGAAAGGATGCCAACAAGCCTTGGCAGCTGCAAAAAACACGGTGCATGGGGGTACTGTCTTGCGTGGGGAGGCAGGCTCTTACTTCCACCAAAGTTGGACAGTTGGACGGGAGGACCGTCGGGACCACTTCAGTCCACCACCCATGATGCAGCATCTACGGAGCTCGGCAAGAGAGGGGATCCACGCAGCCAGTCGTTGTTGCAGTCAGTGCCTGCTGAAGCAGGGTAGAGACTCCTTCGCCCCAAGGAATATTCCTTCGCTCTTCTGGTGCAGGCTGAAGACGGGCTGTCCTCAGAGGATGCAGGATCGGAAAACAGTTGCAGTTGCTGGAAGTAGCTGAAGACACAATATTGCAGAAGGCGTCTTGCTTCTTTGTTGCAGCTTGTAGAGTTCCTAGAGAGTCCAGGTGCAATTTCTTAAGTGAGAAGTCAAAGTGGAGAGTGCAGAGCATAACTGCTGGCGTCTTGCAATCTGAATCTAAAGAACTACCCAAAGAGAGACCCTAAATAGCCCTGAAAGAGGGATTGGCCACCTAACCAGGTAAGCACCTATCAGGGGAGGGCTCTGACATCACCTGTTGGTACTGGCCACTCATATCCTCCCAGTGTTCCCTGCCAACTTGGAATCCAAGATGGCAACACCCAGTGACCCTTTGGAGGAGCACTGAGCACCACTCCTGGGGTGGTGACTGACAGGGGAGTGGTCACTCCCCTTTCCTTTGTCCAGTTTCACGCCAGAGAAGGGACTGGGGGTCCCTGAACCAGTGTAGACTGGATTATGCAAGGAGGACAAATGCAAAAAGAACAAGTGATGGACGGAATGTTGAACAATGTCAAACATTCACACCCAGTACACGGATCTGTGCCTTTTGTTATGCAAGGAGGACACCAAATGTGCCCTTCAAAGCATTTACAGTGACTTGCAGAGGCTACCCCTCCCAAGCCTGTTATACCTATTTCCTTAGGGAGAGGGTGTAACACCCCTCTCCCAAAGGAAATCCTTTGTTCTGCCTTTCTGGGCTTTAGCTTTTCAAGCAACAGGAGGGCAGAAACCTGTCTGGGAGGTGGCAGCAGCTTGGGCTGCATGGAAACCCTCAGAAGGCTGAAATGGCACTACTGGGAGTCCACTAAGGAGCCCCCATTGTGCATGGAATCATACAACCAATGCTTGCAAAAGCCTTGGGGTATGATTCCAACATTTTTGATACCAAACATGCCTGTGTTCGGAGTTGCCATTATGTATCTGGACATAGGTAGAGACCTCTGTCCAGTACACACGTAAAATGGCGTCCCCGCACTTACGAAGTCTGGGAAAATGGTCCTGAGTTCGTGGGGGCACCTCTGCTAGTGCAGGGGTGCCCTGACACACAGGTACTTTGCACCCTGCCGTGCACCTTTTCACGCAGGCTGCAATGGCAGTCCTGCAGAAGCCTTTGCATGGGCTCCCTATGAGTGGCAAAATATGTGCTGCAGCCCACAGGGATCCCCTGGAACCCCAATGCCCTGGGTACCTAGGTACCATATACTAGAGACTCATAGGGGGCACCAGTATGCCAATTGTGGGTGAAATACTGTGTTAACAGTAAGCAACAACTTAAGTTTGGGGAGAGAGAGCATAATCACTGGGGTCCTGGTTAGCAGGATCCCAGTGAACACTGTCAAGCACACTGACACAGGCAGAAAGTGGGGGTAACAATGACAAGAAAGAGGGTACTTTCCTACAGAAAAAACGAGGGACATTAATGCTAACCTTTCCCAGATGAGTCTTCACTGTCTAAGTGGAAATCTGCATTGGAGTGGTAACTCCCAGGTCTATGTTCCACTGTAAAGTCCAAACCCTGTAGGGAAATGGACCACCTCAAAAGTTTTGGGTTTTCTCCCTTCATCTGCTTAAGCCATAACAGAGGTTTGTGGTCTGTCTGAACAATTAAGTGAGTACTAAAGAGATATGGTCTCAACTTCTTCAAGGCCCAGACCACAGCAAAGTCCTCCCTCTCTATAGCTGACCAACACTTTTCTCTGGAGGTCAACCTTCTGCTGATAAAAGCTACTGGTTGATCCTGGCCCTCTGTATTAAGCTGTGAAATAACTGCCCCCACCCCTACCTCTGAAGCATCAGTCTGAACTATGAACTTCTTGGAGTAGTTTGGGCTTTTTAGAACAGGTGCAGAGCACATGGCCTGTTTAAGTTCCTCAAAAGCTTTTTGACGGCTGGCTGTCCATAATACCTTCTTAGGCATTTTCTTAGAGGTGAGGTCATTAAGAGAGGTAACAATGGAGCCATAGTTCGTAATGAGCCTTCTTAAATACCCAGTGAGACCTAGGAGGGCTCTGACCTGGGTCTGTGTTGTAGGTGGAGTCCAATCTAAAATAGTTTGGATCTTCCCCTGTAGTGGATGAATCTGTTCCCGACCTACTAGGTGTCCCAGATAAACTACTTTTCCCTGCCCTATCTGGCACTTTGAAGCCTTGATAGTAAGGTCTGCTTTATGCAGAGCCTCTAAAACTTTCCATAGGTGGACCAGGAGGTCATCCCAGGTGGAGCTAAAGACAGCTATCTCATCTAGGTATGCTGCACTAAAGGCTTCCAGACCTTGGAGGACTGCACTCACCAACCTCTGCCAAAGGGCATAACAGTACATTGATAATGCCCTTCAATGGTTGAAAATGCTGTTTTAGGTTTAGCACCTTCTGACAACCTAATCTGTTAATAGCCTTCCGTAAGGTCAAAAGTGCTGAGATAGTTGGCAGATGCCAGAGTATCTATGAGCTCATCTGCCCTGGGGTTTGGATGAGCATATGTCTTGGTTACTGTATTGAGCCCCCTTTAGTCAACACAAAACCTCATCTCCTTTTTCCCATTCTGAGTGTGTGGTTTTGGGACCAGCACCACTGGGCTAGCCCAGGGGCTATCTGAGTGCTCAATCATTTCTATGTCAAGCATCTTCTGCACTTCTGCTTTGATGCAGTCCCTTACATGGTCAGGCTGCCTGTAGATTTTACTCTTCCTAGGCAGGTTGTCTCCTATATCAATGGTGTGTTCACACCATGTGGTTTGCCCAGGTGTAAAGGAAAACAGTTCTGAGAACTGTCCTAAGAGATTTCTGCAGTCTTCTCTTTGAGTCTGAGAAAGGCAATCTGATAAGACTACCCCCTCAACAGACCCATGAGCTGCTAAATTAGAAAAGAGGTCAGGGAGAGGGTCACTCTCTTCTTCCTGTCCCTCATCAGTGGCCATGAGCAGGGTTAAATCAGCCCTGTCATAGTAGGGCTTTAGGCGGTTCACATAAAGTACTCTGAGAGGACTTCTTGGACTGCCAAGGTCAACTAAATAAGTGACATCACCCTTTTTTTCCACCATGATGTGTGGTCCACTCAATTTGTCTTGGAGTGCTCTTGGTGCCACAGGCTCAAGAACCCACACTTTCTGCCCTGGTTGGTACACTGTCAGGATAGCCTTCTAGTCATGCCATTGCTTCTGCAATTCTTGGCTTGCCTGAAGGTTCTTAGTGGCCTTCTTCGTGTACTCAGCCATTCTGGATCTTAGGCCAAGCACATAATCCACTCTATCTTGTTTAGGGGGCTTCAGGGGTTGCTCCCAACCCTCCTTTACAATAGCTAATGCACCCCTAGCAGGGTGACAAAAGAGGAGTTCAAAGGGGCTGTAGCCCTCTCTTTTTGGGTTACCTACCTGTAGGCAAAGAGGAGGCATGGTAACATGACATCCCATCTCCTGCTGAGTTTTTCAGAGAGGCCCATTATCATGCCTTTGAGTGTTTTCTTAAAACACTCAACCAACCTATTTGGGGATGGTGTAGTGAATTTATATATTTATATGTTACACTACACTCTTTCCACATTGCTTTCAAGTATGCAGACATGAAGTTGCTACCTCTGTATGATACAACCTCTTTTGGGAAACCCACCCTGGAAAAGATTCCCAGTAGGGCTTTGGCCACTGCAGGTGCTGTAGGGGTCGTAAGAGGTATGGCTTCTGGATACCTGGTGGCATGGTCCACCACCACCAAAACAGATGTTTCCAGAAGCTGTGGGAGTGTCAAGGGGGCCAACAATATCAACCCCTACCCTTTCAAAGGGTACCCCACCCACTGGCAGTGGGATTAAGTGGGCCTTTGGAGTGCCACCTGTCTTGCCACCGGTTTGACAAGTGACACAGGAGCGACAAAACTCCTTAGTATCTACAGATATGTGAGGCCAGTGAAAGTGAGGGACCAATCTGTCCCAAGTCTTGCTTTGCCTCAGATGTCCAGCAAGAGGAATATCATGTGCCAAGGTCAACAACAATTATCTGTATTGCAGAGGGGTGACCAATCTCCTGGTGGCACTAGGTTTAGGTTCCCTTGCTTATGAATACAAGAGATTATTTTCCCAGTACACCCTGTGGGTGCCACTGATACCCCCTGCTTCTCCTTTGACAGCTTGCTGTCTCAAACCCTCAAGTGTGGGGCAGGTTTGCTGTGCCACACTTAACTCCTCCCTCAAAGGCCCCCCTGCATCTAAGAGTTCATTTGTGTCAGCTTGAAGTTCTTCAGGTGTAGGTTCTGTCCAGGGAGTTGACTCCTCCTCCTCAAAGGGGGGATCATCAGTGGAGGGAGGGATATAGGATAATTTCTTACCCTTCCTAGCCCTGCTTTTGGGAAGCTCTTGGTCCATGGTTTCAGGATCCAAGTTTCCCTGTTCTCTTTGCTTCTTGGCATGAGCCCTGGTTAAAGCAAAGATATGCCCAGGAATGCCCAGCATGGCTGCATTGGCCCCAACTTCACTTCAGCCCAAGCTGAAGTCTTCAAGTCGTTCCCTAGTAGACACTCTAGAAGTAGGTCTGTGGACACTACAACGTTTTTAGGACCAGTAACTACCACAGTTGATATCAACAACTGCCATGGGGTGGCTTACAGTGTTGTTATGGGCGTCAGTCACTTGGCACTGATGAGCAAGTAGGTGTTGCTCAAGGGCCACCAGTTTTTCAGTCACCATGGGGACACTGGCACCTGTGTCCCTGTAGGCCTCATCCAGAACACCATTTATTAGGTGTTGTTGCTTGTACTTATCCATAATAAGGGGACAAGCAACAAGGGTGGCAAGGTCAATGACACCATCACAGACTACAACAGCCTCATTGGTTTTCCTAATTAAACCAACCCCCACTAAATTTCCCAGAGCGAGCCCTACTACTCCCTTGGACTGACTATTTGTAGTATTAGTTTTCCCACCACCACTGCTATTTCTAGGGGCACGAGTTGTAGCAGTGGAGGTAGTGGTGGTGGGAGGTTTGGTGCTATTCTTAGGACAAGAGCTGTCTCCTGCCCTATGGCCTTTGTTTGTACAAATATAGCTCTAAGGCTTTTTGTTCTGATTGTTGTGAGAAGAGGATTTAGATGCACCCCCAGAAGAGTTTTGCAGGCCTGATGAAAACTCTTTGTTTGTATCTTTGTCCCCGCATTTGTCATGTGACTTACGATCCTTCTTCTTGTCCTTGGCACCCCCTGTATGAGTTTTTCTGCTCACCCTTGTTCTGATCCATTTGTCTGCCTTCTTTCCCAATTCTTGGGGAGAAGTCAGATCTGAGTCTACCAAGTATTGGTGCAACAAGTCAGACACACAGTTATTTAAAATATGCTCTCTAAGTAATAGATTATACAAACCCTCATAATCAGACACTTTGCTGCCATGTAACCAGCCTTCTAAAGCTTTGACAGAACAGTCCACAAAGTCAACCCAATCCTGTGAGGCCTCTTTTCTATTCTCCCTGAACTTGATCCTATATTGTTCAGTGGTGAGACCAAAACCATCTAAGAGCGCTGTCTTAAGAATACTGTAATTGTTTGAATCTTCCTCTCTGACAGTGAGAAGTCTATCCCTCGCCTTGTCAGAGAAGGACAACCAGATAATAGCAACCCACTGCCTTTGAGGGACCCTATGAACTTTACAAGCCCTCTCAAGTGCAGCAAACCACTTGTAGATATCATCTCCCACCTTGTGTGGGGGAACAACCTTGTGCAGGTTTCTGGAATCAATGGAGTCCTCCCTGACTCTACAATACCTGAATCTTGAGTTGCTGCCACCATGGGGTGCTAACCCCAACCCCTCACTCTCCCCTGCCAAGGCCTCCCTATCTGGGGCTAGCTGTTGCTGCTGTAGCCTCAGACTGGCCTCCTCCAGTCTCAGCTTTCTGAGCTCTTTAACTATAGAGTCATCCCCTGGAGTTGGGCAGTGTGATCCCTCAGACACTGAGGTGACATGAGAGTGGGCAGAAGTGGATCTTTCCCTAGTGTTAGTGACCCTGGTTACCTGCCTCTGGGTGTAAAGGGAGCCCTACCTGAGTGACTTCCCCTCCCACTCCCAGCTACACTGGGTGATCTGCTAGGGACAAGATCTTTGGAAGAGCCCTCCCCTGAATCTATAAGATTATTCTCTAACTTAGTGGGGTGAGAGTCTCCCTCCTCCTCCTCTCCTGGCTACCAGCATGTTCCTGGTCATCCTGAAGAAGGAGGATCAGAAGAAAACTCTTGTTAGGAGTCTTCCCCATGTCTAGCTTCCACTCTGAACAAAGCTCCTTCAATTCCTTGAAGGTCATGCCCTCATAGGGGGAGTCCATGACCTCAGAGCTAGGTCCAGCTGCAAATATGGTGTGTGTGTTAGGGTGGTATAGAGTGTACCTAACCAACCTAACCTCTAGTCTCTTGGAAAGTTTAGAGACTAGAATTTCTACACTAGGTACTATTGAATATACCTCTAGGTATAGAGTGGTTTTTCCTGTGGAAAGCACCAGGTGACAGAGTGATAAGGCAATTGCAAGTACTTATCCCACCGCTGCAACGAATGGTAGGAGGCTGGCCGGGTGTGTGGTGGGTACCAATGGTACTTATACCTTATACCAGGTCCATTAGTCCCTTATTAGTTTAGTGTAGTCAGTGTCTAGATGCCAGGCTCTCTAGAGGTAGCTGTGGATGAGCAGCCAAGGCTTATCTAGGAGACAAGCAAAGCTCATACAATACCACTGTAGTCACACAGTACTTACACACATGAAAGAAAACACTCAGTGTTACAAAAATAAAGGTACTTTATTTTGGCAACAGAAATACCAAAAATACCATAGAGGCTATACTCTATAGAACACACACCCAAAGAAGAAGAAGAATTATGCAAGAACCAGAAGAGGCTGCAACATACCAACATTGGATTCCTGGACCAAAGGACCTGTGGAAGAAGGGGACCAAGTCCAAGAACCACAGAAGAGTCCAGGAAGAACAGGAGACCGTGCTAACCTGGATGAAGATGTAAAAGAAGAACCCCCGGTGAAGAAGAACAGTCAGTACTGCACCCCAGAAGACGGATTCGAGTTCTTGAAGGATGCAAGTGCTGTCCCACGCCGGATGGTGGATTGCACTCTGGTTTGCGTGGCTAGATTCCGCCAACAAGCCTTTTCACACACAAAGCTCGCAGTTAGCAGAAAATGGAGCTGCAAGGGACCACGAAGGACCAGGTGGACTCTACCCAGGAGGGGGAGTCAGAGGGAGCTCTCCGCAACTCAGCGAGCCCACAGAAGACCAGGCAGCGCACACAGGAGTCCCATAGCACAAGGACAAAGAGGTTGCAGAAGAGGCCCTTGCAGCACTACGACAAAGGGTCCCATGTTGCAGGAGCGCCACTCAGGAAGCTGTGCGTCACAGGCTAGAGTGTTGGGGGCCGGAGCAACAAGATGCACAAAGGACTTGGATTATGCCAACAAGCCTTGGCATCTGCAAAACGTGGTGCACGGGGTACTGTCTTGCATGGGGAGGCAGGCTCTTACCTCCAGCAAAGTTGGACAGTTGGACGTGAGGACCGTCGGGACCACTTCAGTCCACCACCCGTGATGCAGGATCCACACAGCTCAGCAAGAGACGGGATCCACGTAGCCGGTCGTCATTGCAGTCGGTGCCTGCTGAAGTAGAGTATTGACTCCTTTACCCCAAGGAAGATTCCTTCACTCTTCTGGTGCAGCCTGAAGGCGGGCTGTCCTGAGAGGATGCACAACCGGAAAACAGTTGCTTTTGCTGGTAGGAGCTGAAGATACAATGTTGCAGAAGGCTTCTTGCTTCTTTGTTGAAACTTGATGAGTTCCTGGAAGGTCCAGATGCAGTTTCTTCAGTAAGAAGTCGAAGTGGAGAGTGCAGAGGATTTCTGCTGGGGTTTTGCAACTCGAATCTGAAGAACCACCCAAAGGAGAGACCCTAAGGGGACTGGTCACCTAACAAGGCAAGCACCTATCAGGGGAGGGCTCTGATGTCACCTGCTGGCACTGGCCACTCAGATGCTCCCAGAGTTCCCTGCCAACTTGGAATCCAAGATGGAAAAACCCAGGGACCTCTGTAGGAGCTCCGAACACCACCCCTGGGGGTGGTGATGGACAGGGGAGTGGGGGGTCCCTGAACCGGTGTAGACTCGTTTATGCAAGGAGGGCACCAAATGTGCCCTTCAAAGCATTTCCAGTGGCTTGGGGAGGCTACCCCTCCCAAGCCTGTAACACCTATTTCCTCAGAGAGAGGGTGTAACAACCCTCTCCCAAAGGAAATCTTTTGTTCTGCCTTCCTCTGCTTGAGCTTCTCAAGCAACAGGAGGACAGAAACATGTCTGGGAGGTGGCAGCAGCCTGGCCTGCCTGGAAACCCTCAGAAGGCTGAAATGGCAATACTGGGGGTCCTGTAAGGAGCCCCCAGAGAGCATGGAATCATACTACCAATGCTTGCAAAAACCTTGGGGTATGATTCCAACATGTTTGATACCAAACATGCCTATGTTCGGAGTTACCATTATGTAGCTGGACATAGGTAGTGACCTATATCCGGTACACGTCTAAAATGGCGTCCCCGCACTCACACAGTATGGGAAAATGGTCCTGGATTTCAGGGGGGGGCACTTCTGCTAGTGCAGGGGTGCCCTCACACACAGGTACTTTGCACCCTGCCTTCTGGGCTGGCGGGCCTACCATAGGGGTGACTTATAAGTGACCTGGTGCAGTGTAACTGGCAGTGAAAGGGTGCTTGCACCTTTTCATGCAGGCTGCAATGGCAGCCCTACAGAAGCCTTTGCATGGGCTCCCTATGGGTGGCAAAATATGTGCTCCAGCCCAGAGGAATCTCCTGGAGTCCCAGAGCCCTGGGTACCTGGGTACCATATACTAGGGACTTATAAGGGGGCACCAGTATGCCAATTGTGGGTGAAATACTGTGTTAATAGTAAGTAACAACCAAATTTAGGGGAGAGAGAGCATAATCACTGGCGTCCTGGGTAACAGGATCCCAGTGAACATGTCAACCACACTGACAACAGGCAGAAAATGGGGGTAACCATGCCAAGAAAGAGGACAATTTCCAACACCCTTGGACAATGGTGCAAGGGAGCCTGCATTGGCACTAGGCAGCTAATTGTGTCTAGTGCTGAGAAAAGTCAGGGATGCATTGTATTGCTTTAAATACGATGCATCCCTGCACTTTCCTTTTGGCGCAGCCCGGCACTACAAGATGGCTTGCGGTGCCAGGCTCTGTCATTATTTTATAAATATGCCCAAACGTGTTTTCACACACTTAAACTTTTGTGTTATATTGACTAGTTTAAGTGGTGCCCACCATCATCACTCATTTTCGGTGATAAAAAAACAACTAAATAATGTTGTTTTTTTATTGACCAATCTAAGTGGTGCCAGCCATCAACGCACATTTTCTGTCACTGACTGACTCAGATCATTTCAAAATGTAATTTAAAAAAAAAAATCTGCCTCACCTCGCGGATAGCCTATTTTCCGCTTCAGGATATGAGCATGTATATTCATTGTTTGGAAATATGGTACTCCTGCTAAATCAAGTGTTCTCGTTTTTAGTTACTTCCGTCATAGGGCACTTAACATTCTGCCTTATGTCCATTATTTATTGCATGTTTTATTTAAGCTATTATAATAATAAATATTTACTCTATATGATTTTATTCATAAGGGGGAAAAAAAGGTTCAAGTACTTGGTAGACAAGCAAACTTTTAATTCATTTCTGGAGTAATTAAACACATCATAATAATTGTCTTTGTTGTGTCTGACAGCTGTTTTGATGAAGCAAATTTCCAGCAACATACATCCAACTCAGAATTTGGCAAACTATCCGTTTCATTTACGAACACTGGTGGTCATTCTGACCCTGGCGGTCTTTGACCGCCAGGGCGGAGGACCGCGGGAGCACCGCCGACAGGCCGGCGGTGCTCCAATGGGGATTCCGACCGCGGCGGTAAAGCCGCGGTCGGACCGGCACCACTGGCGGGGTCCCGCCAGTGTACCGCGGCCCCATTGAATCCTCCGCGGCGGCGCAGCTTGCTGCACCGCCGCGGGGATTCCGACCCCCCCTACCGCCATCCAGATCCCGGCGGTCGGACCGCCGAGATCCGGATGGCGGTAGGGGGGGTCGCGGGGCCCCTGGGGGCCCCTGCAGTGCCCATGCCACTGGCATGGGCATTGCAGGGGCCCCCGTAAGAGGGCCCCTACATGTATTTCACTGTCTGCTGCGCAGACAGTGAAATACGCGACGGGTGCAACTGCACCCGTCGCACAGCTTCCACTCCGCCGGCTCGATTCCGAGCCGGCTTCATCGTGGAAGCCTCTTTCCCGCTGGGCTGGCTGGCGGTCTGAAGGCGACCGCCCGCCAGCCCAGCGGGAAAGTCAGAATTACCGCCGCGGTCTTTCGACCGCGGAACGGTAACCTGACGGCGGGACTTTGGCGGGCGGCCTCCGCCGCCCGCCAAGGTCAGAATGAGGGCCACTGTCTTCTCTTAACCGTGTATTCATCACGTTATGTCTTGCAATGATTTCAAGACTATATCAGAGTTTCCTTTTGTAAAGACAGCCGTTGGTTTTGTATTGGTATTCCCAAGCAGATAATTTCTTGTGTCAGTGATATCTGTTTCGGGTAAAATATCACATCAATTTCTTTCCAATATTCAAATACACCTGTACAGTAATTGTCATTTGTCATAATGTTCTCCGTGACATTTTACAAATAATAATTAATTTGCATGAGCTATTCTGTATTGTAATCTTCTCTTATGGGTGTAATGTAAACAGCCATCTGGAAAAATATGGTTAGAGCAAATGATTTTCATCCAAAGTTGTTCTCCTTAAACACGTTTCTTCCCAAGCAGCTCTTCAGGGTTGAGACCCTGGGCCAAATCTGGTCAGTACGCCAGAAAGAGAATTGAATTTGTGTCCTGGATCTCAAAAAGGCTATTTGCCTATCTGGATATCTAGGGATCAAAAACTGACACTTGAAGTTAGAATCTGCAGGGGGTGTTAGGAAAAGTACAAATAATGCCATCTGTCTTGAACTTGCGTGTAGGTATTTTAACAGTTGTCATGGTATTGGTGAGGGTCATTTTACCCTTCATATTATCTGCAAAGCTGCAGCTTGACCCAATCCTCAAATGCAAACAACTGCACACTTAGAGATTGAGTGGTGTCTCTTCCAGTTCTTCTACCATTTCTAAATCATCTTGTCTCCCTGGAAACCCAAGAAAAAATATTTTTTTGTGGGTCGCCACAAATTTGTTACACTTTAAAATTTGAAAAACCTGAACCTATTTCATTCAAACCTTTCAGATGTTCTGAAATGTCCGGTTGCGGGCCTAGCAGGGCCTAGTATTGGCTAAGCCAAATATTTTATTTGGATTGCCCTATCCACCTTCGTGTGTCTCCCCAACCGGCCTTCTCACTTTAAGCTGCCATTAGTGTCATGTTTTCTAAACGGTTTATTGTATTTGTATCCTCCCACTCCATCTATTGATCCTCAGTAGGAAGTATTTTTTGTTTACTTCCATCATGTCATCCTCATTTGAGCCAATGGTCAGTTCAACCTCTAACACTGAAGACTACTTTCTTGGTGTATATGACTTTGGCCTATAGGGGCAGTGAACTTAGGGCCTCATTTATAAGACCTTTGTGCCATCATTTATTTTGTGCAGCAGTGGCGCTAGCAGTGCACTGCACTGCTCCAGATTTACAAACTGACGCATTGGGCCCAGTGCGTCCGTTTGTAAAGCCCTGCATCAGATTATACCAGTGTCAGGTACAATCTATTCAGGGTAGGCATGCCAAGGCAAAAAGCCACGCAGAACTGATGCAGTGAAATTCAAATGTTATTATGTTACTCACAATTTTAGTGCCTGCTCAGAGCAGGCATAATATTGATGCATGGCTTTTTCCAATGGGAGCTTCCTCGCACTGCTGGAGTAGTGTCATGTTTACAATGCTACTCCAACATTGCCTGAGTTTAGCGCCAACATCTGAATCAAAATTTCTGACGCATCTGTGAAAACGTGCGTCATGGAGCTCTATATTTTTAATACACCGCATCCATGGCGCTGCTAGGAGATCTTAGGGAAGGGCAAGAAATCTGACGCATCGATGCTGATGCTAAGATTTTTCTAAATGAGGTCTTTAATTTCCTCTTAGTGTGACAACCATTTGCGACATTGTACGTGGATAAGTTGGTTCTTTGCACCTGCCTGTCTTTTCTACCAAAAGTGGTATCTTCTTTTCACATGGGACAGTCCATGACATTTCGATCTCTCTTTCTTCCTCCTCACGCCACCAGAAGATTGGCTGCACAGATTAGACTCTCAGCAAGCAGTGTCCTACTATATCATCTCCACTCGACAGGACAGAGGGGATGATCAGTCCATGTTGTCCGTTAGGGATGATGGAGTATCAGCTTAGCTCGCATGGTGCGACTTGGTGTCACTGAAAAGCCATAGGGCATTATTTGAATAAGCCTGCATCGTGTCTGCACAGCGGACACTCCAGGTGCAGGCCAAAGGCAAGCCCATCTCCATTTAGACATGCTGCTGATGTCATTCTCTATGTGATGTTAAGTGCTTGGGTTTGGTGTCATTGATGTAGTGTCCTACTGAACACGTTCTAGTGTTTATGCCAGCCACTCGGCTGAGGGCTGGTCTTACATGCACACCCCACACCCACCCAACACAGGCGTCCGGTGTCTGCCTTCAACCAACGAGGCACGAGAGGAAGAAAGACTGTCTTCCAGCTAGAAACAAGTGCAACACTGGCATCTGGTGGCCAGAGTAGGTACTGCACCCTTGTTTCTGCTTTACCAGGAAAACAAGCTGTGTTAAAGAAAAGTCTACAGCAACACCCCAGAGAGTGACTGTACCGGACCAACAGTGCGCCCGTGAACGGAAACGGCACAGAAGACGGAAACGGTGCAGAAGATGGAAGCGACGCGTACAACGCTGCACAGAGAAGGAGAAGACTACAGCTTTCCCAGCGAAGCTGCAACGGTAAGAAATGGACGTAAGTGCCACGTGAGGCACGAGGAGAGCGGCCGAGATGGAGGAAGTGAGCGGTGACCCTCCTGCCAAGGAGCGGTCCACCAAGAGGATCTGGGAACAGACCAGACCGGGAGAGGTCTGCCAGAAGAGTGGATCACGTCCTACCCGCAGGACTGAGCCTGCGAGAGGCTGTGACCGAGCAAGGTGCACCAGTGGAGGTGCAGTGATAGGTCCATGTGACGCAGCATGCGACCTGTGGCACGACGCCACATTGAGGACGAAGAGCAAGATGCACCAGCAGAGGTGCAGCGGAAGGTCCATGTGCCGCAACATGCAACCTGTGGCGCGACGCCACACCGAGGAGGAAAAGGAGAAGAGAGCGTGGCACGATGTCGCAACAAGAAATGAGAAGAAAAGAGGAGTGTGACAGACCGGTCACACCACAGATCTACTCCATCACAGGTGTACAAGTGGAAGGAAGTAGAGTGACACAACTGAGGACTCGTGCGAGCAGATGAGAAGGTATCCATCAGCACAAGACAGTCACCAGGGTGAGCAGACGACACTGAAGACAGCTACGCGGGTGGATCCCCGCGCTTCTCAGTGCGACCGTCCTGTCACTTGTCACTGGCTGCTTGGCTGGGATGGCATCCCTGTCATCAACTGCACAGGCCACACAAGACCCGCCAGTGGCCATGACGTCCATCAAGTGATCCTTCCACCGATGAAGACGCCGCCACCTGTCTGATCTGCAGAAAAATGAAAAACAGATCATCTTCACGATGAGGTGCATCGCCCAACCACCGAATGAGCACAGCACCACCTGAATGGAGCCAGTCAGTAACAAGAACCGATGCTGACAAGGCATCTCTGGCAACGTAAAAAAACTCACCATCTGAACACCTGCCATGAGCCCCGTGCACCAGACACCTGCCGGTAACAGCAAATCCAGATAATTTGGACCATCCACCCTTGGGGTTGCACAAGATTTGGACATGGCCCTGTTGGGAGTTCAGAGCGACTCCTTTGGCGTGGCCTATGTTGGCCCGCACAGCCTAAGCAGTCCCGTGGCAATCCAGGGGCAAGGGCCGCCAATGAATTCCTGTGACAGAGGAATCTTGCTGAGAGAGAATGCATCTGAGACAGCTCCACGTCAGGCATCAGGAAGCACGGAGGTCTCATACTGAGACTGGTCACCTAAAGACTTTGCACTATGGCCAGAGCACCTGAATCCTGATGGCTCGAGCAAGCTGACCTTGCACCAACCACCCTTGGATGTGGTCCTGTAGGCTGTTCCTCTGTGACGTCTTTGCTGGGCCTGCGATAGGCCGGCACAGTCCACACAGTCCAGTGGCAGCCCGCCAAAGGGCCTCGAGGACACTCCTTTTCGATGGAGGTCTGGCACGAGAGGGAAGACTGCTGCTGCTCTGCCGCTGGACTCCCAGGTGCACCAGGCTGTCACATCATCTGCAGTCTTAGGAGGTAGACAATCTCCAGAGCCAGAATTCAGTCCAGATCTGTGTACAGTGGACTCCCCACTGCTCCAGATGCACCCGCATCAGAGACTGTAAATGGACTTTGGCAACGTGAGCCCAGGCAGGACCGGACCGACAATATCCAGCGAACTGTGAGGTCGTGGACAAGCGATTGAAGTATCCGGATGTCATTGGCACTGCTGTTCGTGTCGAGCGCAGGCTGGTTGAACAACGGAGGCGTGCTGTGATGCCGAGTGCCCAGCTGCACCTATTCCATGCCACAGCTCAGGCGGACCACCTGAAGAGACCCTTGGGGTCATTACAACATTGGCGGTAAAAGCCGCTTACCGCCGTGTGGAAGACCGCCAACACACCGCCGCGGCTGCGGAATTCCGCCACAGCTATTATGACCCACATCTCGGAATCCGACAAAATTCAGACACCCACACAAGTCCGCCACACCAAAGGTCAGTGATAAACTGGCGATAACAAAACCTCCACCGTCACGCCAACAGAAATACGCCCACACTATCACGACAGACGAATCCACGCGGTGGTCGTTCAACCGCGGTATTCCATTGGCGGTACACACCGCCGCGCTCAAAATACACACACTCTTACAAAACACAGCCACACTGGACAATTTGAAATACACACACCTGAGACACATACATACACCACTCCCACACACCCAATACAATATAAAACACACACCCACATCACCCACAAACCCCTACGACCACAATTCACGACCGAAGGCCAGAGAGAGAAACCACCATCAACAAACTAGCATCCACAGGCACACAACATCCATCACCCACACAACTTCCACGCACCTCACCCAACACACCACTACATATCACCACACTTATCACCACACACACCACCCTACACATCACCTACACCACCCCATGGCACGGCAAAGACAGCCCAGGTTCTCGGAGGAGGAGCTCAGGGTCATGGTGGAGGAAATCGTCCGGGTAGAGCCACAGCTATTTGGATCCCAGGTGCAGCACACCTCCATGGCAAGGAAGATGGAGCTATGGCGAAGAATAGTCGACAGGGTCAACGCAGTGGGACAACACCCAAGAGATCGGGAGGACATCAGAAAAATGTGGAACGACCTACGGGGGAAAGTGCGTTCCGTGGTCTCAAGACACCACCAGGCGGTTCAGCGGACTGGCGGCGGACCCCCACCTCCTCACCCACAACTAACAACATGGGAGGAGCAGGTCTTGGCGATTCTGCATCCTGAGGGCCTCGCAGGAGTCGGTGGAGTAATGGACTCTGGTAAGTCAAATCTTAACTATTATATCCCCCACCCTACCTGCATGCCATCACATACCCCCACCCTCGCCCTCACCCCTATCACTCCAACTCCTCACAAATGTACCAACATCACAAACCACACATCCCAACACCAAGCCCTGCATGCAACAACAAACATGGACGCCCATCACTGAAGCATGCCCACTGCACATACCCATACAGCCCCCTAAACCATCATCACACAAGCTCACACACAGGAATTCCAGCACTGGGGTACACGGTCACCCACCCATTGCACACCATGACACACACAGATGCAATAATCGTGCCTTTCCACCCCTGCAGGACCACTACCCAACGTCACCAGACAGGAGGGTCCAGATATGTCCACTCCACCCACAGAAGAGGCCCACAGTGATGACAGCACCTCTGTCCAACTGGATCTAGATGACCAGCCCGGACCATCGTGGGCCTCGGGACAGTCGGTTCCCCTCACACAGGCACAGGCCACCACAGACCTTCCCCCCCCTCTGGAAACACCAGCACAGCACCCACCCAGCGGGCCCATACCCCCGTCCCCAGGACACGTCAATCAGCTGTGTGTCCACCACTACAGGGAACCCAGGATAACCCACCATCCCAACAACAACAGGGACCTGGGGGCAGTGGCAGTGGGCACACGGTCCAGGGGACGGAGGCCCAGGAACACAGGGGAACTGGGAGGGCTGCCGTGTGACAGGGGGCGGACAGGCCAAGAGAACCCACTCTCCACGAGGCCCTCTCCTCCATCATGGGAGCCTACCACCACTCCCAGTAGACAATGGCAACGGTACTGGCCAAGTTTCAGGAGACCCAGCGCCTGCAGGAGGAACAGTATTTGGGCTTCAGGGAGGAACTCAGAACCATCAGCTCCACCCTGGACACCATCGTAGGGGTGCTGAAGGAAGTACTCAACACCAGGAAGGACACTGTGGCCCTACAAGGGGCCCCTGACACTAGCATGGATGATGAACTGCCCACCACCTCCCCTGGCGCTAGTGGACAGGAGGCACCACCACAGGATCACCACACCAGCACCCCACCCCCTGCAGAGGGAGAACCACCCCACAAACGGTCCCTGAGATCCAGGAACAAGACAGAGAACGATGCCAAGACCCCCGCCAAGAAATGAGACCACCCTTATTGTCATCCCACTGTCCCACTTTGTCACCCTGTCCATATTGAAACTGCCCCAGCTCCACTTCCTATGCCCATATGGGCAATGCACCTGTGAGACTAATAGACTGGACTCTGCCATGGACACTCCTCCGCCATCACCCCTCACCATTTAACTTCCCCCTCCAATATTTTATATTTAAATAAACACACCTAAAGCACCAAAAGATCTGGAGTCTGTCTGTGATTTCGAAATAGTGTATTTGCAATTACAGTGACAAAATGTTCTTGAAATAGTAATGTCAACATACCTATGTCACACAGCTCTAGTCCATGAGGAATCTAAGCAGATGAAACAAGTTGGGACCCACACCTGTGAAACCGTAAGGGAAAGTGACAACTCAGTGACCATACACTGGGTGAAAACGACAGACAGGATAGAGGTAGAAGTGTAAAAGTACACGTAGTAGGCAGGAATGTATTCTCACCTGTGTTTCACTGGAAATATTGCTGGATAACTGAGTCCCTGTTCTGCATGTCTTCTTCCTCTGCTTCATCCTCATCACTGTCCACAGGCTCCACAGCTGCCAAAACACCGCCATCTGGACCATCCTCCTGCAGAAAAGGCACCTGTCGCCGCAAAGCCAAGTTGTGAAGCATACAGCAGGCACACCTTCTTTGGTGAGTAGAATAGGGACCCACCTGTCATATGCAGACATCTGAACCTGGCCTTCAGGAGGGTGAAGGTCCGCTCGATTACTCTCCTAGTTCGCCCATGGGCCTCATTGTAGCGTTCCTCTGCCCTGGTCCTGGGATTCCTCACTGGGGTCAGTAGCCATGACAGGTTGGGGTAACCAGAGTCACCTAATAGCCACACACGGTGCCTCTGGAGTTGACCCATCACATAAGGGATGCTGCTATTCCGCAGGATGTAGGCGTCATGCACTGAGCCAGGGAACATGGCATTCACATGGGAGATGTACTGGTCTGCCAAACATACCATCTGTACATTCATGGAATGATAACTCTTCCAGTTTCTGTACACCTGTTCACTCCTGTGGGGGGAGACCAAAGCCTCATGGGTCCCATCAATGGCACCTATGATGTTGGGGATATGTCCAAGGGCATAGAAGTCACCTTTCACTGTAGGCAAATCCTCCACCTGAGGGAAAACGATGTAGCTCCGCATGTGTTTCAGAAGGGAAGACAACACTCTGCACAATAAGGTGGAAAACATAGGCTGGGACATCCCTGATGCCATTGCCACAGTTGTTTGAAAAGACCCACTTGCAAGGAAATGGAGCACTGATAGCACCTGCACTTGAGGGGGGATTCCTGTGGGATGGCGGATTGCTGACATCAGGTCTGGCTCCAACTGGGTACACAGTTCCTGGATTGTGGCACGGTCAAACCTGTAGCTGAAAATCAAATGTCTTTCCTCCATTGTCGACAGGTCCACCAGCGGTCGGTACACCGGAGGATTCCACCATCTCCTCACATGTCCCAGCGGACGGTGCCTATGAAGGACAACAGCGAGCACAGAGTCAGACAACTCAGAGGTATGTACCCACAGTCTACACAGAACACCAATCATACACAAAATGTGGCCTGTATGTGTGTTGAGACTAGGCCTAGGTATGTGTGACGCATTTGGAAATTAGGCCATGTGGGCCCCTGAAATGGCGGCTGCCTGACCTCTAAAGTGTGACAATGGGAGGTGAGGTAACTGCGCTGGCGCTGTACACCGTCGCAGTAGGCAGTCGAAGACCGCAGCGCAATGCTGCATTGGTTAACATTGGACCCTATGGGTCCCAGGAGCCAATGACGATGTACGCCGGCGGTGATGGTACACACCGCCATGGACGTGACTGCCATTTTCTATCTGTATAATCACTCAATACCTGATCTTCGACAGGAGAGGACCTACACTGCAAGTGCTGCTGTGACCTCGGTCTGGAAGAGACAATGGCTCCTGCGTCTGGGGAAAGGTCCCCTGCCTTCACATCGGAGGAGTTGGAGAAGCTCGTCGATAGGGTCCTCCCCAGTACACGCTACTCTACGGTCCTCCAGACCAACAGGTAAGTACACAGGGAGCATGTTGTATGGGCTATGCCTGTGTGGAGAGGGCTGGTTGTAAGAAGGAAGGGGGCAGAGTTCTGCATGCATGAAAGTCGGTGGGTGCATGTGCCACATGGCAAGGGTAGGGATGGGGGCCACTCACTTTGACGGCGCAGTTGGTAATGACTTCTCTTCTTCCCCTGCACATTTCATGTAGGTCAGCGCCCACCAGAAGAAGAATATTTGGCGTCCCATCGCCAAGGACGTCCGGACCCTGGGGGTCCACCACAGACGGAGCACCCACTGCCGGAAAAGATGGGAGGACATTCGCCACTGGAGCAAGAAGACGGCGGAGGCTCAGCTGGGGATGGCCTCCCAACGTGGGAGGGGTGCCCGTCGAACCATGACCCCCCTGATGTTCCGGATCCTGTCGGTGGCCTACCCGGAGTTGGATGAGCGCTTGAGGGCATTACAGCAGACACAAGGGGGTGAGTACACTCTCATTCAGCTGACTTTGCGTGCAGTGGAGGTGTCTGGGTGGGGGAGGAGGGCTGTGGGTTTCCCTAGGCCAGGGCGAGTTCCGTAGGCTAGGCCCCTCCGTAAGGCATGGCCCTGTGGCCCCCCACCCCACCTCTGTAGAGTGCCAAGTACAGCTATTCATGCACCTGTGCCATCTATGTGTGCAGATGTCGTCCATAGCCTTGTAGGTCATTTCCCAGGAATTGCACTGTAGAGCCCAAGAGCGCGACGTAGTGCAGGGGGCTTCTGTGTCTGTCTTGTCCGCCAACGGTAGCGGTAATCCATGCACTCAACATGTCTTTCTTCTGTTTCCCCCCCCCCTTTTTTGTGGTCTCGCTGTTCTTGTGTGCATTAGCATCATCAGGCGGAGGAGCAGTGGCACCGGAGCACGAGGGAGCTGCATCCCACATGGCCATGGAGGGCCACACTACGGACTCAGAATTCACCAGTGGGACGGAGGGCGAGGGGAGCACCACAGCGGGGACAGGAGCTGAAACCAGCGACACGGACAAGACCTCTGATGGGAGCTCCCTTGTGGTGGCGGCAACATCTGTGCCCCCCGCATTTACAGGTACAGCCGCCACCCCCCCTACCAGCACCGCCCTCCCAGCAGCCCCTCAGCCTTTGCCCCGTGCCCGCTCACCCAGGAGGGTGGGCATCACCTTCGCCCCAGGCACCTCAGGCCCTGCCCCAGTCACCCCTTCTGCCCTCAGTGAGGAGGCCATTGACCTCCTCAGGTCACTCACTGTTGGGCAGTCTACCATTTTGAATGCCATCCAGGGTGTAGAAAGGCAGTTGCAACAAACTAATGCATTCCTGGAGGGCATTCATTCTGGTCAGGCGGCCCTTCACCGAGCCTTTCAAACTCTGGCCTCAGCACTGATGGCAGCTATTGTCCCTGTCTCTAGCCTCCCCCTCCAACTTCCTCCACCCAGACCCAATCCCCTATACCTCTGCCTATCCCAAGCACACCATCAGACCAGCCTGCACACACCTCACCACACAAGGGAAGCTCAGGCAAACATAAGCACCACACATCCCACAGGCACTCACGCAAGCATCACACACATACAGACACACCAACATCCACTGCCTCCACTGTGTCCCCCTCCTCGTCGTCTCCCTCCTCCCTCCCAGTCTCGTCTACACTCACACCTGCATGCACTACCTCTACAGCCACTACATCCCTCACCAGCACACCCCGCTCAGGTGCAGTCACCACCCCCACTACCATACACACGTCCCCTGTGTCCTCTCCCAGTGTGTCTGTGACGCCCCCTCCCAAGATACACAAACGCAGGCACACACCCACCCAACAGCCATCCACCTCACGACAGCCTCCAGTGCATGCACCTGCACCCAAAGCCACAAAACGTACACCTCCTACAACCACCACCTCTTCCTCCACTCCCAAACCTCCTCCAGCTACCCGTCCCAGTGTGTCCCAAAAACTTTTCCTGGCCAGCCTTGACCTATTTCCCCCCCCCCCCCCGTCCAACTCATAGGTCCCGAACAAGCACCTCAGCCACAACATCACCGGGACCAGTGGTGCCTGTTGTCACAGGTACGTGGAGTGCACCGGCCACCAGGACAGCCAATGTGGCACGGAGCCACAGCACAGCCAGTCCCCCCCATGTGAAGCACCAGAAGTTGGCCAGCGCCCGGGGGTCTCGGTGGGAGTGTGGACTCAACTGTGACTCCTCCCAAGGTGGTGAAGGGCCACAAGAAAGCCAGCAAGTCTGGGAGGAGCAGCACGGCGGAGAAAACCGCCATCATCCCCGCTGCCCAGGAGGGCCCCGCCAGCCCCATCCTCGCTGCCCAGGAGGCCACCGCCAGCCCCATCCTCGCTGCCCAGGAGGGCACCGCCAGCCCCATCCTCGCTGCGGCAGGAGGGCCCCGCCAGCCACAGCCCAGCTGACCAATGAAGGACCGCCAGCCCAGCTGGGCAATGAAGGACCGCCAACTCAAGCACCGCTGAACAGGGAGAGCACCGCAAACTCAAGCACCGCTGAACAGAGCAAGCACCGCTGAACAGGGCAAGCACCGCCAACTCAAGCACCGCTGAACAGGGCAAGCACCGCCAAATCAAGCACCGTTGAACAGGGCAAGCACCGCCAACTCAAGCACCGCTGAACAGGGCAAGCACCGCCAACTCAAGCACCGCTGAACAGGGCAAGCACCGCTGAACAGGGCAAGCACCACCAACTCAAGCACCGCTGAACAGGGCAAGCACTGTCAACTCAAGCACCGCTAGCCCATGAGTGGCAGGGGCACAGACACAACAGGGACCGTCACGGGGTGAGTGATGCACTCTGGGCACCAGTCCCCCTCCAGAACCAGTGGAGACATGCATCCACTCCGTCTATCCTTCCCAGGATGAAGCACTCTGGGCACCAGTCCCCCACCAGAACCAGTGGAGACATGCATCCACTACCTCTGTCCGTCCCAGCATGAAGCACTCTGGGCATCAGTTCCCCTCCAGAACCAGTGGAGACATGCATCCACTCTGTCTGTCCTTCCCAGGATGAAGCACTCTGGGCACCAGTCCCCCTCCAGAACCAGTGGAGACATGCATCCACTCCCTCTGTCCTTCCCAGGATGAAGCACTCTGGGCACCAGTCCCCCTCCAGAACCTGTGGAGACTGTTATCCACTTGAGAGACTGTGGCTTTGCACTCCCCAGGATGCAGCAGTGGGCAACCCACCCACTGTAGAGACTTGAGAGACTGTGGCTTTGCACTCCCCAGGATGGAACAGTGGGCAACTCACCCACTGTAGGGACTTGAGAGACTGTGGCTTTGCACTCTCCAGGATGGAACAGTGGGCAAACCACCCACTGTAGAGACTTGAGAGACTGTGGCTTTGCACTCCCCAGGATGGAACAGTGGGCAAACCACCCACTGTAGAGACTTGAGAGACTGTGGCTTTGCACTCCCCAGGATACATCAATGGGCATGGAGCCCCCTCGTTGATCTGGCGTCGTGCACTCATCCGGCTGAGGTGCCCCACCTTCCCTTCCCCCTGAGGTGCCTGTTGTATTTCTATCTGATGCCCCTGCAGTGTTCTTTCTGTTTTGATCTGGTATCGTGTGTGGGCCTCGCCCATGCATTTTGGGCCCAGTGGTCCACGGACTATGAATGGTGCAATACCTGGACTACTATTCTTGGTGTTTATTTTGTTAATAGTGTATATATGTATATTTTTGCTTACTGCATTTTGATATATTACAATGGTTACCCTCAGTTCCTTTTGTCTTTGCATTCTTCCGGGGGGGTTGAGGGGTGTAACTATGATGTTTAGATATGTATTAGTGTGTGTGTTGTAGTGGGTGAGGTGTGGGTGTTGCGTGTTGCATGTGTGTGTGTCACTCTCTTTTCCCTCCCCCCTCCCCTGTGTCGTAGGTGCAGTACTCACGTGGTCTTCGCCACCAGCGTTGGTGCTCCTGGTACAGGAGCAGGAAGACTATCGCAGGTAGGATTTGGAGTTCCGGGTCCATGGTGTCCTCCTTCCTCGTGGAGTGTGTAGAGGTGAGCGTTTTCCCTTCAAAATTCCTGTTTCCGCCGTGTTTTTATCCGCGGTGAATCCGCCCCGGAAAAGTTGGCGGATTGGCCTGTCATAATAGTGTGGGCGGTACATTGTCTTCCGCCTGTCTGTTGGCAGTGACCGCCGAGCTGTTTGTTTGTACCGCCGTGGCGGTCGGAGGGTTAAAGTGGCTGTCTTTGTTGGCGGTTTCCGCCACGGTCGCAATTCCCAAAAAAATGCCGCCAGCCTGTTGGCGGTCTTACCGCTGCTTTAACACTGTCCGCCAGGGTTGTAATGACCTCCTCTGTGTATATATTTTGTGTCTTTGTTTTTCACCCACAAGTTGGACTTTGTTGTTTCGTTCCTCAATAAACTTTGGGAGGGATGTAGGGTCCTGCTGGACACATTCTAGTGTTTAAGCCAGCCACTCGGCTGAGGGCTGGTCTTACATGCAAACCCCACACCCACCCAACACAGGTGTCACCAGTCAGGTGATCCTGCCAATAAAAGAGGCCGGACGCACGTGCCGGTGGCCAGTTCTAACTATCATGCTACGGAGTCTGTGTCCCTTATTTTAGTAGCATGAGTGCCTAGGGCCCCCAACACTACAATTCAGTCACTTAACTCTCCTGATTTTTTTCTTGCCTTTGCATGTGCTGGATGCAGGAGTAGCTGAGGTATTTAAGAGATCTGTATATCGAGAACACTTACCTTATTTAGTTTTTCATCCTTGAATTAATATAAAAATAATGGTGATTGATTAGAACTTTGACATAGTGAGCCTCCCAGAAACTTGCTTTAGTGAGGACAGGGGGGTAATTCTTATGATATTACTCCCACTAATTACACACTTGACTGCACTGTGTTTGTAGGAAAGAAAGGGAGGCCTCGCTTTTCTATTTAAAGGTTAATGAACATGTTTAAAGCTGGATGCAAGTGTTTTTCCACCTTCAAAACATTCTCATTCAGAATAAGGGTGCTGCTGGTGCCTCATGGTCCATTATACTGACATTCTGACCCCCTTGGGTAGGGCCAGAGGCTCCTAATCTTTTGGCTGCAGCTCTTCTTCATGTCCCTTACAATGCTACCCACAATATGGTTTGGGCGATCTGACTACTAGCAGCTAAATTCAAGGGGTTATTTTCTTTATTTGATCTATCTTTGAATTCTCATCTTCCTGATTATTAGGTGGGACATGCCTTAGATATGATCTTCTCCCTGACCTCATACTACTATTTATGTCACATCCCTTTTCGGTTCCATGGAATGACCTTTGTAACATACCTTATTCTTGCTTCCACCAGAAGCAGCTTAAGACTACGCCTTGCCCTCTTTCATCCACCAAGTTTTCCAACTAGATGGATGTTTTAGCAGATGCTTTCATTTTTTTTCTCCCAGCAACCTCTGTCCTCTTAGACCGTGTGACGAGTGGATTTCTGGGGCACCAGGGCAGTGAGGATTACTAGCTTCCACTTACATCAGTTGGAGTTGTTCACTGCTGGTGACCTGGGGCTACAGTACTAGTAGACCCCAAACTTGATAACCATGTACTCCTCTCCAGCACTTGACTCTCTCAGGGTAGTGAGACAGAGCAGTCCAAAAGACATTTAGAATACTGTTTACACCATAACACCAGCCAGTAGGATAAGTATCCAGTCAGTACTTTACTTTAAAAAAAAAAGTACTTTAATACACACAAAAGATCACTACACATAAAACTAAGATACACAGTGAAAATCAGAAGTCTGTGTGACCCTCTGGGCCAGAATTCTGCCCCCAAACAGTAATGTAGCACCTAGACACTAAGCACAAAAAAACAGTTAACATTGCATTGAACAGGCTACAATGAACAGGGTTACTCTTGAATGCTAGAGCAATTGTACCTATACTTTTATTGCAGTGATAGGTCAGGTGTTCCTGGTTCACCTACTGTTCCACCACCCAGGACAACTGAAGTGCCCAACCTTCCTTGGTGAGGACACTGTTTTGGTGGTGTCAGTGGTCTGGATGGATTCCCACTAACATAGTAGCCACTGGTCTAGTTGTTGATGGGTAGTGGCTGGTCAAGGTGCCAGTCCACCCTGATATCCTCAGATGACACAAAAAAAGGTGTAGTCTGTACCACAGAGCCCACTGGTCACAGTCTTGATTTCCTAATAGCAGGGCACCCATGGGGACTGTGCCATGTGCTACTTGTGCAGGACAAGGACAAAACTGGACACTATGCAAGACCTGTGGCTGGGATCAAGGGTTCAAATGGTAAGTACTTTAAAAGGCCATTCTTTGTCCAGCTACAGATGATAACTGGAAGCACCACAGGCTCACACAGCGCAGGGGAGGGATCAGGGAAGAAGGAGTCTCACCTTCAGTGACAACATGGAGCTTTCCCCCCATCTCCCTCAATGTTGATGTGCAACACATTTCCTTATCTTGAGCAGGTGGCTGAAGTTTCCTTTTGTTCTGAAGGACAGAATACCCTCAACAGGCCTCAGACAGTTTGTTCTTTGTTCTGATGCCGTTTGACAACTTGACAAGCTGTAGTCCAGCTCCTTCCATCAGACTGGCAAATTCCTTTCATTTGTCACAGAGACAACTTCACAAGTTCAAACCCTAACCCCATGTCTGAAAGGAGAATGGCAATCCAACCTTTGGACTCCTTTCCTGGATCTTGACGTCCTCGATAACCACCTGTGGGTACCTTGTCAGCCTGGAACAACCACCTGACTAATAATGCTGATAAAGCCAGACTTTTATCATTCCCTGACTGAAAGGCATATCCAATAAGGGGCTCTGCTCTTTTTGTATCCTGGTTGCCCCTCCAATCCTGTGGCATATTTCCGGCATGTTCACTGCGTGATCAGCCCATGTGGGGAGGGCTCTCCCAGTCACCTGGTACCTGTCTGTACTAGCCCCCAGAAGAACACGTTACTTACCTTCAGTAATGAATTATCAGGTAGAGCATATTCTAATTGCAGATTCCTTACCTTAGAATTTCTCCCAGGCGTTAGTCTGGATCCGGAGATTTTTCTTTGAGGAGTGCCATCGGTCGACTCCGTATCTCTCAATGGCGTTGTGGTCACCGGATATGATGTCGCTGGTCATATATAGGTGCCACCACAGCGTGCTGACGTCACTTTCTTTTCACAACTTTCCACGCCATAAGCGCGGACTAATAAGAACACCGACTCTGGTGTACCAGAACAAGGGCACTGAAAGGGAAGTCCCTGTCCCTAGAAATCAGTTTGCAGAGTGGGGAGGATATCCAGGCAGTAGTGTTTGGTGAACATGTGCAAAGATGCCCATGTTGCTACCTGACAGACATCCAGGACTGGAACTCCACGTGCTAACCCAGTGGTTGCAGCTGCTGCTCTGGTACAGTTAGCATGCAAACCCTCCGGGGGTTGCTTCTTACCCTCACCCTGAGTCTCCGTGCCCTGAGCTGACTTCCTTTTAGCCTTGTGTCCCTTCCCCACCTTGGAAGTCGCTGCTGGGACCTTGGCACTGTCCTCTTTTGTCTTGGAGGAGGCCTTGCTGGTTGGTACGGCGTTTTTACCTACGGCATTTTGTCCCCTTCTTCACCTTGGCAGGTGGCGGAATAGGGTGATCCTTGGCCTCACTAGGTGGCACACTGGCAACCCTGATGGGTGCGGCCCGTGATGTCACTGGACTTGCAGGGACCACAGTGCTCGAGGATTTCATGGCTGAGGTGCTGGGCTGGGATCTGGACATCCTGGCCCTAGGGAAAGGACGGGGGGAGGTGTAGGGAACAGGTCAATGTTAGCGAGGAAAGGTTTTTGAGACACACTGGGATGGGAAGATGGAGGGGGTTTGGGAGTGGAGGAAGAGGTAGTGGTTGTAGGAGGTGTACGTCTGCTGAATTTGGGTGAGGGTGCATGGGCTGGAGGCTGTTGTGAGGGGGATGGCTGTTCAGTGGGTGTGTGATGACGTTTGTGTAGTTTGGAAGGAGGGCTCACAGACACACTGGGAGAGGACACGTGACGTGTGCATGGTAGTGGGGGTGGTGATTGAACGTGAGCGGTGTGTGGGAATGGGCGTGCTGGTGATGGAGGTAGTGGCTGAGGATTTAGTGCATGCAGGTGTGAGTGGAGACGAGACTGAGGGAGGAGGAGGATGTGGAGGAGGGGGACACAGTGGAGGCAGTGGATGTTGGTGTGTCTGCAAGGGGATGGTGCTTGTGTGAGTGCCTGTGGGATGTGTGGTGCTTATGTTTGCCTGAGCCACTTTTGTGTGTTGATTTGTGTGCATGCGTGTCTGATGGTGTGCTTGGGATAGGCAGAGGTAGAGGGGATTGGGTCTGGGTAGTGGAAGTTGGAGGGGGAGGCTGGACACAGGGACAATGGCTGCCATCAGTGCTGAGGCCAGAGCCTGAAATGCTCTCTGTTGGGCTGCCATGCCAGAATGATTGCCCTCCAGGTATGCATTTGTTTGCTGCAAATGCCTCTCGACACCCTGGATGGCATTCAAAATGGTTGATTGCCCAACAGTGAGGGATCTCAGGAGGTCAATAGCCTCCTCACTGAGGGCAGCAGGGCTGACTGGGGCAGGGACTGAGGTGCCTGGGGCAAAGGAGATGCCCACCCTCCTGAGTTAGCGGGCACAGGAACCACACTGAGGGGCTGCTGGGAGGGCGGTGCTGGTAGGGGGGTTGGAGGCTGTACCTGTTGATGCGGTGGGCACAGAAGTGCCCGCCACCGCAAGAGAGCTCCCATCTGAGGAGGAGTCACTGTCACTGGTGTCTCCTCCTGTCCCCGTCATGGAACTCCCCCTGCCCTCCGTCCAACTGGTGCCTTCAGACGCCGTACATTCATCCTCCTGGGCCATGTGGGTTGCAGCTCCCTCCTGCTCCGGTGCCAATGCTCCTCCGCCAGATGATGCTAATGCACACATGGACAGGGTGACAAAACAAAAAGGGGAGGAAAGACAGGAGAGACACATGGTCAATGCCTGCAACAACACCACCGTTGGCGGACACAACACACAGTTCAGGGGAAAATCACATGCCTATGGGGGACTGTGCCTAGACCCATTTGATGCACACCTGGAACCCACAGGAGCCTCACTAGGTGTAGAGGGCCACTACCACTTTTGGGGTTGGACTGCCACTGAGCCTGCCTAACAATGTATCTACCCTGGCACGTTTGCCCTGGCCTAGGGGAACCCACAGCCCACTTTCCACACCCAGAAACCTCATAAAGCGCGCAGAGTCAGCTGCATGAGACTATACTCACCCCCTTGTGTCTGCTGTGATGCCCTCAAGCGCCCATCCAACTCCGGATATGCCACCGCCAGGATCCGGTACATCAGGGGAGTCATGGTGCGACAGGCACCCTTCCACGTTGGGAGGTCCTCCCCAGCTGGGCCTCCGCCGTCTTCTTGGTCCAGTGGTGCAGGTCCTCTCATCTTTTGCGGCAGTGGGTGCTCCGTCTATGGTAGACCCCCCAGGGTCCGCACTTCCTTGGTGATGGCACGCCAAATACCCTTCTTCTGGTGGGTGCTGAGCTAGCGGAAAAGTAAAGAAAGAATGGATTTTACTCCCCCCTCCGGTTGATCTTACTCATTGGCCACAACCTCCCACCCTAGCCGAAAAACACATACACTGACCATCATCACATGCTGGCCTCTGCGCCCCCCCCCCCCCCCCCACCTGTATCTTCCATCGACACCACTCCATACATTCATGTCCCATCCATCATGCTCACAGTGTGCTCACCTGTTTGTCTGGTGGACCGTAGAGTAGCGTGTACTGGGGGAGGACCCCAGCCACCAGGTTGTCCAACTCCTCTGCGGTGAAGGCAGGGGCCCTTTCCCCAGACACTGTAGCCATTGTCGCTTCCAGACTCAGGTCACAGCAGCACTTGCAGTGTAGGTCCTCTCCTGTTGAAGGTCAGGTATCAAGTGATTGAACAGTTAGAAAATGGCGGTCACGTCCAGGGCGGTTTACCGTCACCGCCGGCGTACATCGTCATTGGCTCCTGGAACACATAGGGCCCAGTGATATCCAATGCTAAATTGCGCCGCGGTCTTCGTCCGCCTACCGCGATGCTGCACAACGCCAGCGCTGTTACCTCATTTCCCCTTGTCCCTCCTTACAGGTCAGGCAGCCGCCATTTCGGGGGGCCACATGGCAGGGCAACTAACTTCGTCACAGCACTTTTGGGCAGGAATATGCACATACAGCGCAAAACACCGATTACATCAGAATTGTTCTAAACACTCTTGTGAAACCTCTGTGGTGTATGACCCTCTGCTCACCCTTCTCCTCCATAGGGCACGTCCGCAGGGGCAGATGATGAGATGGCGTCATCCTCCGGTATACAGACCCCTGGTGGACCTGTCGACAATGGAAGACAGACACATCATTATCACCTACAGACTTGATCGTGCCACAATCCATGAGCTGTGTGCCCAGTTGGAGCCAGACCTGATGTCAGCTATCCGCCATCCCACAGGAATCCCCCCTCTAGTGCAGGTCCTGTCAGTACTCCATTTTCTGGCCAGTGATTCCTTTCAAACAACAGTGGCCATGGCATCAGGGATGTCACAGCCAATGTTCCCTAATGTGTTGTCCAGAGTGTTGTCAGACCTGCTGAAATACATGCGCAGCTACATCGTATTCCCCCAGGTGGAGGATTTGCCCACAGTGAAAGGTGACTTCTATGCCCTGGGACATATCCCCAACATCATTGGTGCCATTGATGGTACACATGTGGCATTTGTCCCCCCCACCCCGCAGGAATGAACAGGTGTACAGAAACCGCGAAAGCTACCATTCGATGAATGTGCAGAACGTGTGTTTGGCAGACCATTACATCTCCCATGTGAATGCAAGAATCCTGGCTCTGTGCATGATGCTTACAATTTGAGGAATAGCAGCATCCCTTATGTGATGGGGCAACTCCAGAGGCACTGTGTGTGGCTAATAGGTGAGCCCAAGGTCACAACACAGTTTACATAGGTGTCTGGGTATGGGGATGTCCCTAAGGGTTAGTGTATGTCTAACAGCTGTCCCTCGATATTTGCAGCTGACTCTGGTTACCCCAACCTGTCATGGCTACTGACCCCAGTGAGGAATCCCAGGACAAGGGCAGAGGAACGCTACAATAAGGCACATGGGCGAACTAGGAGGATAATTGAGCATACTTTCGGCCTCCTGAAGGCCAGGTTCCGGTGCCTCCATCTGACAGGTGGCTCCCTATACTACTCACCAAACAAGGTGTGCCAGATCATCGTGGCATGCTGTATGTTGCACAACCTGGCTTTGCGATGCCAGGTGCCTTTGCTGCAGTAGGATGGGCATGATGTCGGTCTAGTAGCAGCTGTGGAGCCTGTGGACAGTGAAGAAGAGGAGGCAGAAGAAGAACATATAGACAACCGAAGCACAGGTAAGAGACTGGCACTGCTCCTCTCATATCACACTACTGTAAGACATTGCATGATTTTCCCTTTTAGGCTCTGTGTATGAACCCTGACAGTTCAGTTTGGCTTTCCATTTCACAGATCTGGGTACCACTTTGTGCCTTCTGCTATGTTTACTGCTACCCAACAAATGTTGAACATTGGTATGTGGAAATGAACATTGACATTGCTATTTTTCAGTTGCAATTACACATTTGTGAAAGTACAGACTGACTCCAGATTGATTTGTGATTCAAGGGTGTTTATTTCTGTGCTAAGAAGTGGAGGGGGCTGTGCAATAGGCTGGGGTGATGGTGGAGGAATGTCCATGGTGGAATCCATTCTATTGGTATCACAGGTGCATTGTCCAAGGGGGTATAGGAAGTGGAGTAATGGCAGTTCAAGGTGGACAGGGTAACATAGTGGGACAGAAGGGTGACATTCAGGAGAGTCTTATTTCCTGGCGGGGGTCTTGGCAATGTTCTCTGTTTTCTTCCTGAATCTCAGGGACCTTTTGTGTGGTGGTTCTCCTTCTGCGGGGGGGTGTTGGTGGCCTGTTGGTCCTGTGGTGGGACCTCCTGTCCACTAGCGCCGGCGGAGGTGGAGGGCTGTTCATCATTCAGGCTAGTGTCAGGGGCCCGTTGGTGTGCCACTTGTCCCTTTTGGTGTTGGCCATGTCTGCCAGCACCCCTGCAATGGTGACCAAGGTGTTGTTAATGGACTTCAAGTCCTCCCTGATCCCCAGGTAGTGTTCCTCCTGCAGCCGCTGGGTCTCCTGAAACTTGGCCAGTACGGTGCCCATGGTGGTATGCTCCCATGATATTGGAGAGTGCCTCGTGGAGAGTGGGATCCCTGGGCCTGTCCTCCCCCTGTCGCACAGCAGTCCTCCCAGCTTCCCTGTTATCCTGTGCCTCTGTCCCCTGAACCGTGTGCCACTGCCACTGACCCCAGATCCCTGATTGTGTTGGGTTGGTGGGTTTGCCTGGGGTCTCTGTAGTGGTGGACACACTGCTGATTGACGTGTCCTGGGGACAGAGGCATGGGCCCGCTGGGTGGGTGCTGTGCTGGTGTTTCCTGAGGGGGGAGGTTCAGTGGTGGTTTGTGAATGTGGCAGGGGAACCGACTGTCCCGAGCCCCGAGGTCCCTGATGGGCCGGGCTGGTCATCTTGATCCAGGCGTGCAGATCTGCTGTCGTCACTGTGGGCCTCTTCTGTGGGGGGACTGGATATGTCTGGCACCTCCTGTCCGGTGACGTTGGGTAGGGGTCCTGTTGGGGTGTAAATGCATAGTTATTGTATCTGTGTGTGCCATATTGTGCAATGGGTGAGTTTCCCTCTAATCCTGTGCTTGCATTATTGCCGTGGCCTTTGTGTGAGTGGTGTTTGTGTGCCCTGGCTGAGTCTCTCTACTGGACATGCTGGGATGATGGGTGTCCATGCAGGTCTATAATGGGTGTCCATGCATTGCTGTGACATGCAGGGCTTGGTATTGGGATGTGTGGGTTGTGATAGTGGGGTATCTGTGAGGTGTTGGGGTGATGGGTGTGAGGGTAGAGGTAGGTGTTTGTGATGGCATGCAGGTAGGGGGGGGATATAATAGTAAAGATTTGCCTTACCAGAGTCCAGTCCTCCTGCTACTCCTGCGAGGCCCTCAGGATGCATGATCGCCAAGACTTGCTCCTCCCATGCTGTTAGTTGTGGGGGAGGAGGTGGGGGTCTACCGCCAGTCCTCTGTACTGCTACCTGGTGTCTGGATACCACAGAACGCACCTTCCCCCGTAGGTCGTTCCACCTCTTCCTGATGTCATCCCGTGTTCTTGGATGCTGTACCACTGCGTTGACCCTGACCACGATTCTCCGCCATAGCTCCATCTTCCTTGCAATAGATGTCTGCTGCACCTGTGATACGAATAGCTGTGGCTCTACCCGGATGATTTCCTCCACCATGACCCTGAGCTCCTCCTCAGAAAACCTAGGGTGTCTTTGAGGTGCCATAATGTGGTGTGGGTGATTGTGTGAGGTGCTGTTTGTTGTGCTGTGTGATGTGTTGTGTTGGTGTGTGTGTATCTCGGCGGCTGTCAGCACTGCAGTAAGCGGGATTTACCACCAGGGTTGTAATGAGGGCCTAAATGTTCACTACATGCAGCAGAGTGCTGTTGGCGTCAGGCGTAGAAATGAGTTCTAAAATACGAGTGTTCCGAACTAAATTGTATTTATAAACAAGCAACAAAAAAGCCAGGCTACTTAGAAAGAAACAGGACTTTCTAAATGGGCGCAGGTCTGGGCTTATGCGATGCCTTGTGTACATGGAGCCCCTCAGCCAGACAGTACACATACATCTGCAGCCCTCAAATTCAGATCCTGTGCAGACCAGTTGTTTTTACAGGCCACAGATCTGCTCAATACGTCATTCTCCCACAGAGCATCTCTGGCCACTCCCCTATGATGCTTCATCTAGGATCCCCAAGGGATGGGAGACTCCCACTTTGGCAGCGAAAACGCATGGAATCTGGTGGCTAGAAAGTGCACTGATTTCCTGGGGCAGGAGATACAAACATTCTTTGAATTAAATGAGGAATCAGTGGACTCCTTGGGAAGCCTTTGGGCAGCAGGGAAGTCTTACATGAGAGGGGTTGCTAAATTCTTCATAAGGGGCCAGGAACGGTAAAAGAACAAGGAGATAATTGCTGTTGGAAAGTGCCCTAGTTGGCATGGTTACCCCCCACTTTTTGCCTCATATTGATGCCTACTTTGACTGAGAGTGTGCTGGGATCCTGCTAGCCAGGCCCCAGCACCAGTGTTCTTTCCCAAAATCTGTACCTTTATTTACACAATTGGCACATCCCTGGCACACAGTTAAGTCCCTTGTAAAAGGTACCCATGGTACCAAGGGCCATGTGGCCAGGGAAGGTCTACAAGGGCTGCAGCATGTATTATGCCACCCGGGGGAACCCCTCACCAAGCACAAGCACACTGCCTTTGCAGTTTGTGTGCGCTGGTGGGGAGAAAAAGGCAAAGTCGACACGGCACCCTTCCCAGGGTGCCATGCCTACAAACCACTGCCTGTGGCATGGGTAAGTCACGCCTGTAGCAGGACTTACAGCCCTAAGGCAGGGTGCACTATAGCACAGCTGAGGGCATACCTGCATAAGCAATATACCCCTACAGTGTGTAAGTCCATTCTTAGGCATTGTAAGTGCAGTGTAGTCATATTGAGTATATGGTCTGGGAGTTTGTCATTACTAAGTTCCACAGCTCCATAATGGCTTCACTGAATACTGGGAAGTTTGGTATCAAACTTCTCAGAACAATAAATCCACACTGAGGCCAGTGTGGGGTGTACTGAAAAATGCACCCAAAGGGCATCCTAAACTGCTAGTACAGGACTGACCAGTCTGTGCCAGCCTGCCACTTTCAGACAAGTTTCTGACCACATGCGGTGAGAGTCTTTGTGCTTTCTGTTGCCATAAACAAAGCCTGTCCTGGGGGGAGGTGCTTCACACCTCCCCCCTACAGGAACTGTAACACCTGGCGATGAGCCACAAAGGTTCAGGCCTCTTGTTACAGTGCCCCAGGGCACTTCAGCTAGTGGAGACAAAGCCCAACTTTTGGTGGCAAGTCCGGCAGAAAAATTAGGGAAAGCAGGGAGGAGTGACCACCCCAGCTGGGACCACTCCTATGTGGTCCAGAGCTGTGGTGACCCCTTCCCTGCAGAATCCTCCATCTTAGTTTGGAGGACAAGGACCAGTAGGGTTAGGTCTGTGTCCCTCTCCCCTATGGGAGTGGACACAAGAATGGTGTAGCCACCCTCAGGGACAATAGCCATTGGCTACTGTCCTCTGACCCCTGTAATGCCCCCTAAATCCAGGTTTAAGGGCTCCCCTGAACCCAGTTCGTCAGATTCCGTGCAATCTTACAAGAAGAAAAAAGAAAGAAGAAAGACTGCTTATCTAAAACCCCAGCTGAGAAGACGGAAAACAAACCTGACTTGGCTCCAGCCCTACCGACCTGTCTCCAGCTTCAAAAGCCCTCCATAACAAAGCTATGCAACCTGCAGGTCCAGGAACCTCTGCATCACAGAGGTCCAAAAACCTCTGTTGACAGCGGCCCTGTCCAAAAAGTAACTACACCTAAGGAGTCCAGAGCGTCCCACACCGTATGTCCAGGTGGCTCAACTGACTAGAGAGGGTCTCCAGGCGATTCTGATCAAGTGCACATCCTGGGTTAACCTCTCTTGTCCTCCATGATGACGCCTGCAGCCCAAATCCAGAGGACTCCCCTGACATCAACAGCACTGGACGGAGATACCCGTCACCAAATGGCACACTGCACTCGCAGCTCCCTGGCCTTGGGGAACCCGAGCTTCGGTGAAGCAACATTCAGCAAGCAGCCCTTCTCCTTGTCCAGCCTGTAGTTTTCTGAAACTGAACCCTTGGACCCAGCCTGCAGCATCTAAGTGATTCCGGGGGGTCCCCTCATAGGAAAGCATTGGGAGCCCAATGCTGTGTTTGGAGCCTGCACCCAGCCACCCCTCTGCCGCTCAGGGTGTGTGTTTGGTGCTGACCTGTGCTCCCCCCAGTGGTCCCCTAAATGCCCCAGGTCTCCTCTCCGAAGATGCGAGTACTTACCTGCAAGCAGGCCTGAATCCGAGCGCCCCCAGTCTCCATAAGAGTCCATGTTAAATTTGCCTCATCTTTGATCTCTGCACCCGGCCGGCCCCATGTTGCTGGTGGTGGGTGTTTGGGGTTAACTTTAACCGAACCTGTGGACTTCCTAACCCCCGTAGCCTGGAAATGTAAGTCTTGTACCTACCTGCAAATTGTATTAACTTTTCTTCCCCCAGGAACTCTTTCTGAAAATTGCACTGTCAACTTTTAAAACAGATAATGGCCATTTATTCAAAAACTGTACAACTTGCCAATTCAGATCAAAGTGGTATTGATACATATGAGAACAACTTATTTATTTATTTATGCACCTACCTGCAACTTGAATCTTGTGGTTTTCTGCTGTAAAAAAAACATTGGTATGGAGTTAGTCATTGAGTACGTGCTTCCCTTATTGTCTGTGCATGTACAACAAATGCTTTGCACTACCCTCTGATAACCCTAACTCTTCGACCACACTACCACAAAAGAGAGCATTAGTATTATCCACTTTAGCCTCTGTTAAGCCTCTGAGGAACCCCTGGACTCTGTGCACACCATATCTCATTTTGATACAGTATATAGACAGACAGCTTCCTACAATTGCCCTAGAAGCCCAGGTCTTCTGCCCTGAAAGAATGGAAAGCCTTGACTACGGTAAAGCAAAAACAAGTGAAGGACGGAATGCTGAACATTGTCAAACACTCACCCCCAGTCATAGATCTGGGTTTAATCCATCGTTCTTTTGCTCACCATGCCACCCCAGTTTGGACCCGGCCATATGCAAATCAGTCTTGACCCTGTTCCTCATGGGAACAGTCCAGACCGAACTGCCAAGCCAGGTCCTCACTGGACCGGAAACAAGCATCCTGGGACCGGTTTCAGGGTTTCACCCCTCATCAGCCAGGCTAGCTTTAATCCAGTGGCATGGGAAGCACTTGACTACGGTAGCCTTGGTGACCGCCAGCTGGCCATCCACAGATCAACCCTTCGCCACCTCTGCCTGGATGGGGCCAAAAAGAGCTAGAGACTCTTGACTAGGCGAGTCTGCTAATAGGGCAACAAATCTGGCAAGTTACTTTACCGGTTGGCAACCCATGTCTCACCTGTTCTGGGTGGTCCCGAAGGTTACAGCTCCTGAGGGCGTGATTGCATTGGAGGCCACATCCATTGCAAATGCTTTTGTGGAATACTATAAGAACCTGTATACCAAATGCCTTAGACCGGAGAGATAAATGTCCTGGCCTCATTACAGCTATTCCTCTACTGACTCGTTCTAGGTCTGATAAATACAGTCTTGAACACCCTACTGAAGCCGAAGAGCTGGAGAAGCCCTCAAGGCTATGAATCCAGGTAAAACCCTTGGCCCAGAAGGCTTCCCCATGAAGCACTACCAGAAACTACATAAACACATATCAGGACCCCTACTTCCATGTTTGAAGAAGCCATGCACAGGGTGAGCTTTGCTCCCGATTTGGATCTGGCCACCACCGTAGTTCTTCACAAGGATGGGAAACTGCCTGAAAATTGCCCATCCTGCTGCGCTATCTCCCTGATTAACTCTGAACTGAAATTGTGTGCCAAAATCATGGCAAATATGGTGAATAGACTCCTCATGGTCCTCACACAGCTTGTTCATCCAGACCAAAGTGGATTTATCCTCAGCCGCAGTAAACGTCACTGCATTTGTAGAGTGAAGGCATTGTTTGCACATCAACACCGCATAACTGACCCTGCCGAGCATATGCTGATCGACTTTGAGAAAGCCTTCAACTCTCTGGACTGGGGCTTCCTCATGTGGGTATTTGAAAGCTTTGGATTCGGACACAATTTCTATCTCACGCTCGAGTACTTTACTCCTATCCTAGGGTGCAGGTCAGGGTCAATGAGTTGTTGTCAGACCTCTTATCGGATTGAAGTACCCAGCAGGGCTGTCCTCTGTCACCCTTGCCATTTGCTCTGGGATAGAACCGCTGACGGCCTGGATCCAACGCGACGCTCAGGTTTGGGGGTTTCACTGGAGGTATGACAGGGATGATCTCATTGCCCTTTATGCAGATGATATCCTACTATTTCTCTCAAGACCAGCAGAGTCATCAGCTCTTCCATATTCTACACCAATATGGGCAGGGATCAGGCCTCGGGTCAATTGGACCAAATTCCATTTGTTCTCTTTGTCTGGAGACAGGGGTGTGGTAGAATGGCAAAATTGAATGCCATGCCACAAACTCAGCTTTCAAGACTTGGGAATGCACATTTCTTTCTTCCTGGGCCTTACGTGGAATCTCACTATCAAACCTCTGGTCTCTCGGATAACCCAGTATCTCTCACGATGGGCAGGCCTCTCACTTAACATCCTGAGCAGGGTTGCCTTGTTTAAGATGATGATAATACAATGGTTCTTGTATATCTTCCATAACATCCTGGAGTTGATACCTCAGACCTGGGTTTGCCCTCTGGAAACCCTTTTGTGTGGACTGCCTAGATGTCAAATGGGGTAATGCCATTGTATAATTGTCTGCTCTCAATGCTTTCATAGGTTTGTTTGTTACGAAAAGTAAAAAACAAATGAATTTTTATTATACAAAAAAACAAGCTACTTTTCATTGGAACAAAATTTTAATTCATGGTGAATGACATCTGCCATATTTTCGGTCATCAAAGACATTAGAGAACCACCAAAACAGCTAGCTGGACCCTTCTCTGTCAGGGGGTAAATATAATTTTATAGCTGACTTTTTCATAAATAAAACAGGTATAATCACAATAATCTTATTTTTACTGTATATCATTGCTCCCTTGTTTCTCTTCCCAAATTCACCTTCAAATTCCAGCTAATTTTCTAGCTAGGTTTTACCTCATCACTGCCAATGGTTTTGTTGATCTACTCTGATACAGCAAACTCTCGTACTCCCTTGCTGATTACAACCTCCAAAATTACATAGGAGTTTGCTGCTGTCTGAACATTCCCTTCTCATTGCTGTAATAAATGCTTTGCTAGTGTCAGGCTTGTTTCATAGTGGTCTGAATCTTGCTTGTCATGTCCCTGTTGAAAAAAATGTTCTTTAGTGTAGGAAAGTGCCCCTTTTAGCGTGGTTACCCACCCCCCACACACACACTTTTTGTCTGGTATTGATGCTAACTTGACTGAGTGTGTGCTACGATCCTGCTAACCCGGCCCAAGCACCCGTGTTCTTTACCTAAACTGTACCATTGTTTCCATAATTGGCACATCCGTGGCACACAGGTAAGTCCCTTGTAAAAGGTACCAGTGGTATCAAGGGCTCTGTGACTAGGAAGGGCCCCTAAGGACTACAGGATTTATTGTGCCATCCTAAGAGACCTCTCTCCAAGCACCTGCACACTGCCATTGTGCCACAAACTAGTACCTGTAGCATAGGTAAGTCACCCCTCTAGCAAACCTTACAGCCCTAGGGCATGACACACTATACACAGATGAGGGCATAGCTGCATGAGCAATATGCCCCTACAGTGTCTAAATCCATTCTCAGACTTTGTAAGTGCTGTGTGGCCATATTAAGGACATGGGATGGGAGTTTGTCATTACGAACTCCACAGCTCAATGATGGCTTTACTAAAGGCTGGGAAGTTTGGTGTCAAACTCCTCAGCACAATAAACCCACATGATGCCAGTGTTGGAGTTATTGTACAATGCACACAGAGGGCATCTTAGGGATGCCCCCTGTATTTTACCCAACCCTTTAGTGTAAGGCTGATCAGTCTGTGCCAGCCTGCCACCAACAGACACGTTTCTGACCCTATAGGGTGAGGGCCTTTGTGCTCTCTGGGTTCAGGAACAAAGCCTGCTCTGGGTGGTGGTGCTTCACACCTCCCCCCTGCAGGAGTGGTAACACTTGGCGGTTAGGCTCAAAGGCTCAGGCCTCTTGATATAGTGTCCCAGGGCACTCCAGCTGCCCCACTTCCCCCCCTCCTTGGAACAAGTCCCATTTTTGGAGGCAAGTCCGGTAGGAAAATTAGGTGACCACTTCAGCTGGGACCACCCTTGAGGTGTCCAGAGCTGAAGTGACACCCTCCTTGCAGAATCCTCCATCTTGTTTGGAGGAAAGGGCCAATAGGGTTAGGAACCTGCCTCTCTCTCTAAACGGAGTGGACCCAAGAAGGGTGAAGCCACCCTCAGGGACAGTAACCATTGGCTACTGCCCTCTGACCCGTGTAACGCCCCTAAATCTATTATTTAGGGGCACCCCTGAACCTTACTCACCAGATTCCTGGCCTCAAGAAGAAGAAAGAAGGACTGCTAAGGTGACCCCAGCAGTGAATACGACAACTGACTTGGTCCCAGCCCTAGTGGCTTGTCTGCAGCTTCAAAGACCCCTGCTCCAAGAAGGTGACGCATCCTGCAGGCCCAGCAACCTCTACAAACTCCCAGAGAACTGCCTGTCCAGCAGAGGACCAAGAACTCCTGAGGATAGTGGCCCTGTCCAGAAGAAATCACCAAAAGGATTCCAGAACTGCCCCATATTCGCAAGTCCTTTCCACTCTGCACCTGATGCCCATGGCCCAAGTCCAGGTGGCCCACCAGTTCAGAGAAGGTCCCCAGGCGATTCCAATGAACCTGCAGCTTTCCTCTGACCGTGACCGGAGCCAATAAAGATACCTGACACCCAAGGAGACCCCTGCACCTGCAGCCCCCTGGCCTTGGGGAATCCAACCGACAGTCCAGAAACATGCAGGGGGCACCTCATCTGCCTGTCCAGCCTTTGGTTTCCTGGAACCGACTCCCTGGACCCAGCCTGCAGCATCTTTTGTGACCCCCGGGGCCTCCCCATTGAAAACCATTTTGCACCCAGCCCTGTGTTTGCACCCTGCACTTTGCCGTCCGTGCCGCTGAGGGTGTGTGTTTGGTGTGAACCCCTCAGGCCTGTGTTCTGGAACTGTGGGTACTTACCTGCAGTCTGCTTTCTACAGAGCAATCCCAGTGCTCTTATGATTCCATTACAAACCCGACGCCAACTTTGACCTCTGTACCCAGTCGGCCCTGTGTTGGTGGTGGTGCACTTGTGGGGTCAGCCTAAATCTTGACCTGTGGACATCCTAATTGCTGAAGACTGGAATCGTAAGTTGTGTACTTACCTGTTTTCTGTGCTAACACCTTTTGCCCAAAGGACTCTTTGGACTCCTATGGAAAATTGCACTGTGTCAACTTTTGAAATAGAAAATTGCTACTTACTTGTAAACTGCCTTATTTACAAAAAACAAGCAAAGTACATTTGATATATATGCTTGATACCTATTGACAACTCTACTTACCTACAACAAAGTTCTTCTGGTTCTAGTAATAAAGTAACAAAATATATTTTTGCTATATAAAAACCACTGGCCTGGAGTTAGTCAATGAGTGTGTACCACATTTCTTGACTGTCTGTATACAACAAATGCTTTCCACTACCCTCTTATAAGCCTAACTGCTCGATCACACTACCACAAAAGAGCATTAGTATTATCTACTTTAGCCTCTGTTAAGCCTCAGGGAACCCCCTGGACTCTGTGCACACTGTACCTCATTTTGGTATAGCATATACAGAGCCAGCTTCCCACATTTAGATCCTGAATTTCTGGAAAACTGTCAACCATTTTTTCAACTCCCTTGCATGTCTAACTGTTACAGCAATCCATTTTTTCACCTGCAAGTGTTAGTAACAATTAACTGATGCATCCTTCTCAAAAGGTTGTGTGCCCTGGCTGTAGTACAGAATTGGTAGTTGTGATGTTTCTTGACAATCTCTGCTGCTGCAGTCTTTCGTTGCACTGATTTTATTAGACCGGAATGCGGTCTTTAACACAGTCAGCCCTCAAATTCTATTAAACAAACTTGAAGAAGTGGCTTTCATGGCCACCACTCTGTTGTGCTTCTCCAACTGTCTTACTGACAGAACCCTGCAGGCACTGCTTGCTTGGTTTACCTCCTCTGTGGGAAATTTGGGATGTAGAAACCCCCAAGGACTCGGTTTATCCGCTCTTCTCTTCAGCATATGTAAGACTACATTGGCTCACCTGATTCATCCCTCTGGATTTGTCCTCTTCCTTTATACTGACGACATTCAGAGACCAGTTTGCACCCACAGCCTTTCACCATTGTGCATTCCTTTTTAAGTAGCATAATTCTAATTGACTTTTGAGATACATTTCTTATTGAAAACCCTAAATACATTTTCAAAACCATCGGTGTGTGTGTGCTTTGTCTGTTGCTTTCTCTCAAGTGAAGTGCCCTGCCTGTCTCTCTACCAGGAAGGCAATTTACTTAATTTTCGGCAAGCCTTAAAAACCTGGCTGCTTCTTTCTCTTTGTCTATCTAAGCATCCTGACTTGGACATGATCTAAAGTAGGCTGCTTGGATCACTTAGTTGTTCTTAGTGCCAAGATACCTCGCCGGGTGAGTGCCGCACTACGTAAGTACTAAATATAACCTATTGATGGGGGGAATGTTTCCAGATTCAGTCTGACATCTTGGGAGGAATCTGTGGGAAGATAGGAAATGCCATTATTGAAGGGAAGAAACTTTTTCTTTGGTGACATTAAAATCTTTCCATGAGCAAGGGGCCCTGGGCGTAGAACTGTCTGCAAGATACTTGTATGTTCCTCTGGTGACAGCATACAGATATGTTCCTCCGACGAGCACCAGTAGTGTGACGTAAAATGATGGCGCCCCCTTGCAGAATAGGATGCGATGTACCTCAACAAAGCTAAAAACCTCACTATAAGTCAATTCAATGCCTGCCACATTATCCTACTCCCCCACCCCTAACTATCCCTCTTCACAATAGCCCCCGCCAACTCAATTGCCTGTCTCTGACTACATCTTGAACTATTTGCATCCTAGAACTATCAACCTTCAACTTCCTGTCTTCTGCAGGCGTCTACTTACTGCCCCCTCCCCTTCAAACTGCCTGGCCCACCCTAACAATAAAACCGCTTGAAACCATACAAAACTTCTCAGCCAAACACTTTACAACGGCTCATCGGCGAACAGCACTTACAATAATGCCCTTCTCTTATGCACCTGTGCCATGGCCACCACATTCTCAGTCGACCTACTTCCCAAACCATCTAAAAAGAGGGATGGGCAGGCGCAAATAATCCCTGCCGGTCACACTACCAGCCACTGTGTCACCTTGTTCTAAAATAGCCGCTGGTATCCCAAAAGTCCACTACTTCACGCTTCACTGCCGCCCCACCCTCCCAAGATAGCCCAACCGTCAGGTACAGTCCTTGTACTACGCCCAAAATTGCCAAGCCCTCCTTATGCACAGCACTGCAAGAAGCTAGTTGAAGACGCCAAATAGCTCCACCTACCGATATTGCATCTTGATCTAATAGTTAATTTTCGTAAGACCTGTCAGTGATGCAACTATATAACAGACAGTCTGTTGGAGTAGCTTTTTTAATTTGTGCTTGCTCGTAAACGTGAGATTTCTCAGGCAGACACGACATACACTGTTGCGTCGGGCCCTGTCGAAGTTCTCGTCTCACGGTCTAGCATGTGACCTCCCTCTATTTAGGTCGAGCATTCGAGACCTCTTGTATATACTTTAGTATATACTTCTATACTTCTTTGTGGGCTCTCTGCTTTTTCACTGGTTTGTTTCAGTGTCCTTAAAAAATCCTTGCTTGTTAGTGGTCAATCCTTGCTCTTTGTCCCACCCTTTACACACCCCTGGAGCATGGCCCCAGTACTTGTACCCTTCCACTTGTGCCAATGTAGCATGTGCTTGGGGAGTACTTTTTTCTGAGGCTAATACCATTTGACCAGAGCACTGGATGTTTCTAGTGGCTCCAGTCTGTTTTTGTTAACAGGGCTCTAAATCATGTTCTTCTCTGGTTACATGTGCTGTGCATTTAAAGACTGAGGTCAAATGTTAGAGGCTATTTTATGAGGGTGCCTATTTCTGCCCCTGCCTCCTCGGTGCAAAGACAATCGATTTTCTTACGCACTGCCGATGCGTAGAGATAATCGCTACCGTTACAATATTTAATTTAAGGTATAATCCCCAGTTCAAAATGGCCGCCGCACGTCATGCGCGATGACCTAATTCACGTCATGAGGAGGCCGACTGTTTTCTTCGATGTTGCTTGTTTGAATTTTGAAGACACTATGTTATCCTTTTCCCAATTGCTACATGATGTGTTTGGCAAAGATTTTCAAGGCTCGGTTCTGCTCTGGCTTCGCTCTCCCCATTAATTTCATGGCGCACTCACATCGATGCAAAACCGTAGCATTAAGATAGACGAGTCAGGGTTGATAACTGTGGAACACTCTCCTGGCGGGTGACATCAGAGTGCGATAATCAAACAGGACGAGGTGTGCGTCAAAGAATCTATCAGGTTTATAGCCTACACATTATTAATCAGTAACACCGGTGGTGACAGAGGAGACAGGCTAATGAGAGTTAATACAATACAGACAAGCCATGGCTGTCTCTCACGTGTGGTGTCGGTTTACTGCGGCTTGCAGCCTTTTAAGTAATTTTCCTGAGTCATGACTTCGCTGTAGCTGCGCATCCTCTCTCAGTCACCGCCATCACCTCGTCACCTCACTCCCTCGCACTAGTCATTACTGGTTTAAAGCGAACCCAACTTCCCGTGACCCGTCGCTGTCACTTTTTCCCTCATAATATAGAAAAATAAAAAGTAAACAAAAAAAAAACTCCTGTCCCGTGGAGATGGAGCCATAACGAGCCTGGTAGCCAAAATCGGGCAGCCTACCTGGCGAGTTAGAATGTATACACCCGAGCCATTTAGGCAGGGCCACTGGAATTAGATGACGACTGAGAACTAATTAATGCCCCAGTCTGACTAAACAATACAGCAATATTACGCAAGTTATGCGGTATAAGAAGGCAGTATTTTTTAGCTGTTTTGTCATTTTAGTCCACAATGTTAGTTCCTGGGCGTGTTTCACCTCATAAATATCAGTGTAACACTTGAATGCAGCAGTCAGCATCTAGAAGGTCAGCAGTTAGCCTATCCAAAGGGCTTACCACAGCACAGTCCCGTGTGTGCCACTTTCTATAAGGTACTTATTATCTGGTTGAGATATAACTATTTTGTGTATAAATTTGCGGAGTATGCAGTAGATGGTGGACTTATTTGTCAAGTGCAGTGTATCGATAATTATGTGAAATTGCTGCGGTCACAGATTCACATTTGACCGCCTTAATCCAAGCTTCTTTGAACCAACCCGACCCCTGCTTCTCCCTGGGGGTGTGCTGAGCTTAGCAAGGTGAACGGCTAAGTGTGCAAAAGGTTATCCTACACTGTAGATACATATGGCCTTAGGTTGCTGTTCCCCAGAAGGGAGTGCCAGATAAAAAAATGGAACAAAGAAATGTGTCTGTAAATAGCCAATGTTGCAGCTGTACTGGCAGCAAAATATATTATTATATAAAATAAAATATATTATTTACATCCAAGAGCATCTCAAGGTTCTGGCAGAGCATTGGTCTCATGGTTGCACATCCTACGGTGGTCAAGGCAGCTCAGCAAGTCGCTAAAGGGCTACTGTTATAGCACAATTTCCGCCATAGTTTGCGCGACTGCTAGATGTTGACACAGGGTCAGTGTGTGCTGGCTGGATTTCCATTTGCTGCAGGTGCCTTATGCATGAAAATGGGGACACTGTAAAGTAGCACTGGTTAAACATGTTGCAAAGCCCTGCAGAGAGTTAAGCATGCCACTGCTCTCCGTGGCTGGTCAGTGCAAATATATTATAAATATATATATATATATATATATATATATATATATATATATATATATATATATATATATATATATATATATATATACATACACACACACACACAGAGTCTATCAAAGAAGTAGAAAGCACTTCTACTTCTAGAGTGGGAGAAGAGAGATACAGGATGCATTGTTTAGTTTGAGGATGCATTGTTTAGTTTGTGCCAGTATTTTTCGTTGCCCGACCCCTGCACGTATTTATGATAGTACCACAGAAGTTGGTACTCTCTATTTCTGAGCAACGTACGCAATAAACTAAAAAACATACATGGATCTAACACTTCCAGACCTTCCCTAATGATTGTCATTGACCTGGAATTGTCCAAAATGTGACACTTGTTGAAGTGTGATGATTAGTAATTAATGCTGGCACTGGCATTTGATAGCAGTGGCAGAAGCTGTTGGAGACTCCAACTGCAGTGGAAGGCCTTGGGCCTGACACTTATATTTTAACCAAATAACCACAGTCTATAACGAAGCAGTTTCCTGGCAACAGGACTGTCTGGGAGGTACTCTGATGTCCTGAATCATGGGTGAGCTTTTCAGCAGCATTGAGGCTGGGCTTGAACCAGGATCACAGGTGCTGTGCGGCTCCAGACCTGCTGTGAAACATGCAGCGAAGATGTTTCTTTCAAGTGAGACTCCTGGGAGAAATGGAGGAGTAGAAGGAACCAGTCAGACAGAATGGTGACCGTGTATCTGTGATTCACTGCCATGATCAGGTCTGTCTTTTCTCATAGCCCATGAAGCAGTGCCTGGTGATTGAGGTGGTGACAAATTTACTGCTGTTGGTAAAAGTAAAATGGAAGGCTTCTTCAAGAAGAATAGCAATATCTGAACTGCCGTACTCTTCATTATTCTCTTCCCCAGATCCGCTGTGCTCTGTAAACTCGAATCAATAGATCAAGAGGTTATGGTGTCCAGTCGCAAACTGTACTTTGCAGTAAGGTGAGTAGCACTGCATTACTTACCTGCATGTGGAGGTCTCCACCTCACCTATGTTTTTGGGGCGTACATCTCCACCTCAACTGGGGATCCTCACACTTGTATGCCTATGTTTTAGTCTTAGACTTTCAGATCCTTCTTCCATGTCGCTTTCACTTTAACTAGGAGGTTGCTAGAGTTGTTCTTTTGTTCTGTGGCTTTATTCCAGATGCTATGTTGAGACTGCGTGATGCTGACATTGGCTTCCTCTGCGGTGAAGCAGTTTATTTTATTTAGGTGTCTCTAAATGCCTAATCAACCCAGCTCTGCAGGAGACCTTGATTAGAATAAGGCCGCAGATGCAGTCTATCCTGCTCTGAATGCAGCCTTTAACCATTCGCCTACATGGGGAACGTCAGAGTGGCAGACTGGCCAGTCCGGCCCTCTGTGTCTCCAGTGCCTGCTAACTTAGAGGAGAGATTGATTTTCTAGCTCGATGATTCTGATCCTTTCGTTTAGTTGACAGACATTTTTGTCCTACAGTCTTTTTGTTCACCCTGGTGCTACTCACATACAAATTAGATGTTCACCTCTGACACAGCATCATTGGGTCAGGATGGCTTAATTTTGTGCATAGGTATTTGTGCTATCTGGCATTCAGGGATACCCAGCCAGGGGCTTGACTGTATCATACAGAGTTGGCAGAGGGCATGGAAGTCTCTGGTCGAGATTTATGCCCTGACATGGGCGACACTGTCTACATTTGTGCAACACTACAGAATATATTGTGAAGAATCCAAGAAGAAGGATTTTTGATCCAAGGCAATGTGCTAAGTTTCCAGGCCCTGTGATAAAATAACTATATGTGGCACCCTTTAATTTATGTTGCCTCTTTCTCTTTGGGATATTGGTTCGGCTGACCCGATAAGAAAATTTACTAGAACTTTCCTAACAAAGTGTAATGGCTGGAATGAGAAACGGGGATGAAACGGAAATCCTGTCATTACTTACCAGTAACCTGCATTACCCCAAACTGACTGAGCCTTGTGTCTTTCCCTGTGGGTCACTCTGTGAGCCTGTTTTATCATTCTCCTAGGGAAACTATTCATCCTTGCATTCGTATGGTATATGGGACAGCAAGGATCCCTTACAATCTACCACCATTTAATTTCCTATAACAGGCATGTTCTGACATCAGGGCACATCTGTTACATTTACCAAATGCTGCTATTTTTTGGTTCAGATAAGTACAAAATGTAATCAGCTTAGATAAAATACTGATTTTTTTAATATGTGAACTGATCTTGCATTTGTTTTATCTCTTATCACCCAATCAAGGTGTTGTCGTGCCTATTTCTTAAAGGTGTGTAAAACAACGCTGTAATGTATGGGCAACACTCCTAACAAACTATGCAGCACGGACGCCCACGCAGTCAGACCTGGGAGGTAGGAAAGTAAAGGGTGGGAAGGAGGAACCACTAGACATGGTGCAGTCAAAGGTTTTCAATAAGTAAAAGGCCCTAATCTTAGCATAATAGGGTAGCAAGCAGACCGATCCCAGCCCGAGTGTGGCGCGTGAAGTATGCAGTCTACAGATCAGATGCTCTGGTGTGTCATGTGCACATCCCTTTTCAGCAGCCTGTGATTTAGGTAGTCACGCTAGTGGCTGCTCAGTGTGTAGGTGGCTCAGCCACCCAACATTCATCTACTTTACTACGGTCAGGAGTGTCACAGGCTATTGAGGTGGAGAAAGTTCTGAAGTCCCAGTCTGACAATAGGCTAATGGTGATTTTTAGTTTGACTATGGTGGTTCAGTCTCTTACTTTTGAGAATTCAGCCTTTCTTCTGGGTAATGATGGCACCAGCTTTGTACATTGCAGCAGTGTCTAAGACAGTCCGCATCCACAAACACGACACAAAATATACTTGTTGCTCCTTTTGGCTAAATCTGCATGCACGGGTGACTATTTTGGGTGACTGCAGACTGATGAAACAGGATTCCCAAGAAGATCTTGTTGGTGGGGAACATGAGCAGGAGCCCTGTGAGCCCATGCCCTGCAGTGCTCATACTGTCTACCATCCAGAACGTTGTACCTTTCGAGACCCTGAGATGTCATCTTATGTTAAGTGCATTTGTGTGTTTCATTCCCATTTGCACAGTCCCAATGTGCTCTTAATGACAAAAAAGCTATTTTAATTGTGAAGTAAGCGCACATGTAAGACTTTTACATGCTTCCAACTCCAGGGTTTACTTCGAGCCAGACCAAACCCTTGAAGAAGCTAAGCCAAGCTTGCTGGATTTGGGGCCAAAATAGTGGTCCACTGGAATGTTTACCGCAACTTTGATGGAAGTTTATAACTTGGCATTGATACAAATCTGTGCAGGACTTTCAATAAATTTGGTTCCTTTAATCTTCCGAGAAAACCTCAAACGTTTTCAGCCACTGACAATTCTCCCACTGCCGCACTCCAATCTGCCATTTTGTACCCACCATTGCAACTTCAGACAGGGATCATTAATACTCAAATCAGGGGTGGATCTACTTCATTAGAAAGAGTGCAGCCTGAGCTACCAGGCAAGGTCCCCTCAAAAGGAACACGAGCATCCCTGGACCTGTTTCGGCCTGCATATTTTGTCTGAAGTGGCATAGCGGGTGAAAAATGGTGAACTGGAATGAGACCCAGGTGACTGCCAGTGACTGAGACATTTGCTAGCATTCCAGCCATCACAGTTGTATTTTTTTTGATCTGCCTGCCTACTAGCAATGGCCGCTGGGTAGCCTTACTGACCAGGAATTTAAATAGCGTTTTTTTAAAATTCTTTCAACTTCAGGCCTTTTAAAAAAACAGCATTGTCAAAGGCAATAGGGCTGTCTTTGGCTTTAGGACTATTGGCGTTGTCAATGTTTTTTTCTGTGTTTCAATTTCTATTTTTTCACTAGAAAAATAAGGCAAATTGATAGGCATATTAGAAAGACAAAGATATGCTAATGTATAATAGGAGGTATTCCAATATGTCGATGGTTCCCGGCGTATGCCTGTGGATACATAGGTAATCTTCTTCAAATGTTTTTATATGTTATATAGTTCTATAAAACTATTCTATGATGGCCACCTTTACATCAAGCGTCATACCTAATAAGGACAAAGAAGGGACAAAGCCATCTCACAGACTAGAGGTTCACTCTATCTGAAATTCACTTTTACCCTGTAAAAAACAATAATACCCCATTGTCCTGCACCTGTGGAATCACTCTTACCACGCAATTTATTGATCATGAGACAGCCATTGCTCCATACATTAATTAATAAATAGGATGAGCAAAACAATCAGAGAAAATCCAATGAAGGTGAGGCAGTGAGCCTGAGATCAGTACTGGGGAGATTTATGAGCTAATTAACTCACATCTCCACAGAGGCAGTTGGCCAGCCCCCAATGAGGTAAAGAGCACAGTTAACAGAAGCAACCGCAGTTTATTTTAAATACTGCTTTTTGGGATCATAGGTTCATGAAAAATTGAGATTTTCCTAGCCTTGGTGTCAGAAAGGCTAGATTTTATTAAAGACAAGGAGGCGAGTATTATGCTATTCTTTTCATGCTTTATTTTAAACAGCAGCCAAGAAACTACAAATCCCAGAATCCCTGGGAAAAAAACTACAAAACTGCGTCACAATGGGATCCACCAATCACACAACGATCCCTATAATAACTATCTTGACTGAGAGCAACAATCCCTCTTTTCTTGCGAAAGTCAGTCAATAGAACGATTCGAGAAAAACAATAATAGACCATAAAGAGTCAAAAATGCTGAAAGGACGTCCATACAGAAGGCCTTGAGGAAAGGATAACCCTGTGTAGATCCTGTTGGTTGAAGAGAAGGTCCAGAAGGAGTTGAAAGAAGCTGATCAGACGGTAGCGCTGTTATTGGTTGCGGTGGAGGCAACTAGAATAAAGAACAGGGAGGGTTAGAAGAGGCGGGATAATACTCGCCTCCTTGTCTTTAATAAAATCTAGCCTTTCTGACACCAAGACTAGGAAAATCTCAATTTTATTACAAGACAGGAGGCTCATATTATGCTTGTTCAAAGCAATGAAACAACATTTTGCAGAGGATGATCAACAGGTTTACAATAGAACGTTCTAAACGTATTGACGTTAGACCAATCTGCAGATCTAAGGATATCCTGTAAACTAGCCCCAGTAAAGAAGGCCTTAGAAGCTGTAGCTCCTCTAACAGAATGTGCACCGTAAATGTTAATAGGGACACCAGCCAAATCCATCAGCCACCTAAGGCAACGGGCTAAAGTGGGAGATGATACAGGTTTGTGGGGTTTTTGATAGGAAATCAGTAATTGAGAAGAAGATGTTGTCCTGAGATCTGCAGTTCGTGAAACGTACTCTTTCAAGCAATTAGCCACACACAACTTAGGTCGGGAGGGAAAGAAAGGGTAAATCACAGAAGACAAATTGGTCTTAGTGCGTCTAGCCACATTAAAAGACACACCGAAGGCAGAGAACTGAAAGGAGGAAACATCCAGAGCTCTGACATCAGAAACTCGTTTGATAGAGACCAAACAAAGGAGCATAGTGATTTTAGCAGACAGATATTTTAACGAGAGGTCCGAATTGTCGGGCCAAGAAAGGAGAAGACAGAGGACGGAGTTCACATCCCACATAGAATTATATTTGGGGGTTGGAGGTTTGGAAAAGCGTATTCCTTTTAGTCGTCGGCAAATTAAGGGATGTTCTCCCACTGGTCTACCATCCATCCTGACATGTTCCGAAGATATTGCTGATCTGTAGGTGTTAACGGTACGGTATGCTTTGCCCTGAGAGGCTAAGGAAGCTAGAAAATTTACAATTAAGGTAACGCTAGCTGAAACGGGATCGGAATCCCTGCCCATACACCAGCTACACCATATTGACCAAGCCGCTCTGTAGACCTTTGAGGTACCCGGCGCCCAAGATTGTTGGATGAATTGGACAGCCTGTTGCGAAATTCCTGGGGTTCTCCAGGAAGCCCCGAAACTCTCCAAGCTATGAGGAATAGAGAGCCTTGTAATATGAGGTTGTGAGGATGTCCCTGAGGATTCAACAGAAGGTCTGGGAAGGGGGAGATCAGGACTGGAAGATCCGACGAGAGCTCTAATAGGGTCGGAAACCAGGGTTGAGACTGCCAGAATGGGGTGATTAGAACTAGAGAGGAGCGCTGACGGCGTACATGTGCCATGACTCGGGCAATAAAGAGAAAGGGAGGGAAGGCGTACAGAAGGGAAGGAGGCCACGGCTGGAGAAAAGCATCGGGAGCCAAGGCTAAGGGATCTGGTCTCCAGCTGAAGAACTTGGGAAGATGGGAGTTGAGTCTTGAGGCAAAGAGGTCTACGGACATTATACCAAAGATAGAAGAAAGACGCTTGAATATAGAAGGGTGAAGACGCCAATCGCTCGAGTCGTGGGAGTGTCTTGAGAACCAATCGGCCACCACATTGAGATTGCCTGGGAGGTATTCCGCTCTGACCGAAATATTTTTGTGAAGACAAAACTCCCAAAGACTCTTGGCCAGAAGGGCTAAAGGTTTGGATCGTGTCCTGCCCAGGCGGTTTATATAAGATACTGCAGATAGATTGTCCATTCAGAGAAAAATTGAACATTTTACTCTGTATTTGGTAAAGGATTGGATGGCAAAGGAACCTGCAAGCATCTCTAAACAGTTTATGTGCATTGACGACTCCTGAACGGACCATGGCCCGCCAGTCGAGTGTGGACCACATCTTGCGCCCCATCCTGTCAGACTTGCATCTGATTCTAAGACAAGATCTGGGGCGGCAGAGAAAATCGTTGTCCCGTTCAAGGCGTCTAAATGACTCATCCACCATGTGAGTTCTTCCCTGGAGTCCGCGTCGAGAACAACCTGATCCAAATAAGACAGTCCCTGTTGAAGATGGCAGATTTTGAGTCTCTGAAGGGCTCTGTAGTGAAGAGGGCCCGGAAATATGGCCTGGATGGAGGAAGAAAGGAGGCCCACTAGACGAGCTAGTGCCCTGAGGGAAGTATAAGGGAGAGACAAGGCATGACGAATTTCTTTCTTTATTAAAGAAACTTTGTCCTGCGGAAGCTGGAGAATCGACTCGGCGGTGTTGACGAGGAATCCAAGGAACTCGAGAGTTTGGGAAGGAACAAGAGATGACTTTTGGAAGTTTATAAGGAACCCCAACTGAGAAAGGAGGTCCTGACAAATTTTTAGATGAGATGTTAGGGAAGACTTGTCTTGGGCCATAAGTAGGAAATCGTCGAGATATACAATAAGGCGTATTCCTTGAGCCCTGAGAAAGGCCACCACTGGTTTGAGTATCTTGGTGAAGCACCAAGGGGCAGAAGAAAGGCCGAAGGGAAGAGTTTTGAAACGAAAGAAATAATTTTCCCACCAGAACTGGAGGAATTTTCTGAATGAAGGATGCACCGGTACTGAAAGGTAGGCGTCCTGGAGATCTAAGCGAACTAGCCAGTCGTTGTGAAGAAGGATATCCCTTAGATGGAGAATAGTCTCCATCTTGGAGTGGTGATAGACTACGAAGTTGTTGAACTCCTTTAAGTTTATGACCGGTCGATGCTTTTTGTTTTTCTTTTGAACCAAAAATATATTGCTGAGAAATCCAGAAGGATCGAACACCACTTCTTCTATAGCTTGCTTTGACAGTAAACCTTGTATCTCGTCCTGAATGAGGCGAGATTGATCCTGAGAAAAATGAAGGGGGTGAGGAAGGAAGGGTTGGAAAGGGGTCTGATGAAGTTCTATGCAATAGCCTTGGACGGTCTGTAGTATCCAAGGGTCGGAAGTTATTGACAGCCAAACGTTTAAACACAAAGCTAGTCTGCCTCCTGCTGGAGGAAGGCCAGAATTGAAAGTTCTTACCTGCAAGCTGTTCCCCTTTGGCTCTGAAACCCCTGTTGCGGCCGCCACGGTATCTGCGAGGGTAGAATTGGGGTTTGTATCCTAGATACACTTCAATCTGGTTGGACTGGATGTAGGAGCCTCTGTTGAGGGATTGCTCCCTTGATGAGAAGCGGCTGGCAAAACGGCTCCTTCCTTTGCCGGCCCTTCCAAAAACCCGACTGGAAAAAATTATCTTCATTGAATAATGAGCTTTGTCCAGGGAATTAAAAGTAGAGACGTATTTGCCCATCTCCTTTATGAAAGAGTCCCCAAAGAGTAGTCCATCAGCATTAAGGCCTTCCTCTTTCGAAGCCAGAGTGCTGAGTTTTGGATCAATCCTGAGGAGGAGGCTTTTGCGACGTTCCTGGGAAATGTAGGAGTTGCCGTTGCCCAACATACAGATAGCCCGTTGAGCCCAGTTGGAGAGAGTATCAGGATCCACTTGCGAGCCTTCCATCTTGGCTTCTTCAGCCAGATCGAAAATCCTGGTGAGGGGACCTACCAGGTCTAGGAGTATATCTTGACAATTTGACCAGGCTCGGTCAACTCCTTTCTTGGGATCCTTACCAAATTTTGTGAAGAAAAGGAGCATATTGGGATCAATGGCAGGGGTATCAGTGACTTTACAGGGTAGGGAGGGTCTAGGACATTCAGATTTCAATTTATTTCTGGATGATTTATCCAGGGGATGTCGGAGATAAAAGGATACATAATCGGAAACATGATCTGAAGGGAACCATTCCGAAGAATTGGGATGATGTTTAGAAGTAGGGTCAAACAAAGGTTCACCAACCGGGTCAACTAGGTCATCGGGCACTAAGTGAGGGGAGTACTCATGAGGAGAAATTTTACGCCTTTTCTCCGAAGGCCCATCAAAATAATCATCATCAAGATTGTCTTGTACGACATCATCATCCCCATCACTATCCGTGTCCCGCAAATGGAGGATATTAAGGGGGGAGGAGGGGAGACCCGAAGATTTCACCTCTCGAGTTGGAGGCCCAAATTTACTAGAAACGCCTTTTGAACTGTCTCTGGAGTAGGACACACGTTTCTTGCCTCTCAAAAGAGGGTTCGCTTTGGGTGCGTGAAGCAGCTTCGAGATAGAGGCTTCCAAATTTTTTGAGACGTCCAACATAGACACTGATACAGCGTGTTGGACCGAATCTTTGATAAAGGATTTCAAATTGTCCTTTATGGACTGGGTTTGGTCGTCCTCTGACATAATGGGGAAAAGGAGAAGGTCTAAATTCAATAAAAGGGAAAGGAACAGGAAAAAATCCTGTTTAAACCAAGGGAAAAACAATTAGGAAAGAGTTAACTGACCTGGGGAAGCTGGCCAGAGTTGAGGGAATGTGCCACTAACCTTAAAGGAAAATAACGCGCTTGGAAAACAGCAAGCGTAATGAGCCAGAGAAGGAATTGGGTTACGAGTCAAGGGATTAAGCTGGGCAGTCGAGCGTGTAAAGCTTAACACGCTGAGGAGTTGAAAGACGCTCGTAAAAATAACTCGAGCGTGAAGGCTGAACGCAGCTGAGCACACGCTGGGCTGCCGCGTGTGGAAAGGAATTCGAGAAATGCCGTTAGTTGAGGCGTGGCTGTCAGAACGTTGAGAGAACGTTCTGACAGTCGGCCTGCCAGCGCGGAATGCGCAACGGAGCGCGCGAGCGCTAAAAATGAAACTTAAATGGAAACTAAATTACGGAGGGCATATTATCCGGGAGAAGGAAAAACCCCCACAAGAACAATGACAAATAAGGATATAAACACATAACACATCATATAATTACATTATAAAGTCATAAAAACAAACAAGAATGCGAGCAGTGTACTTATCTTGACTGCGAGCAGCAAGAAAAGAGGGCTTGTTGCTCTCAGTCAAGATAGTTATTATAGGGATCGTTGTGTGATTGGTGGATCCCATTGTGACGCAGTTTTGTAGTTTTTTTCCCAGGGATTCTGGGATTTGTAGTTTCTTGGCTGCTGTTTAAAATAAAGCATGAAAAGAATAGCATAATATGAGCCTCCTGTCTTGTAATAAAATTCAATACAAACATCCAAACTATAATCATGTCAGGAGAGTAAAGAAACCTTATAATGAAAAAAAAAATTATTTGATTTTTCTGGAACAAATACATTATGAGTTAAAAGGATGTCTACTCTTCTCTGATGAAAAGTTATTCACTTTCTGAAAAATCTCAAAGCACTGTATTGTAAAGGCGAACTTACTTCCTTGCTTAGGAAAGATAATTGCATTTCAGAGGTAAAATGTCATTACTTTGCCAATTCTGTATGTCAGTCATAACCATAGTTTCAAATATGAATTTCTGCCTTATGTGCACAGCTTCTGCTGAGGCGTGCACACGTTTCCTGTAACAAATAGAGTCATAATTTGACCGAATCTAAATTTCTCAAGTTATGATCTTTAAGAAAGACATTGAGTATGACCCTACTGATTTTATAAGACAGAACTTGGGATTGGAATCAGGGAACCTCTTTGTGCTCAAAAACTCTGTAAATGGGATTAGCGAGTGATAGAAGATGTAAAGAGTTTTCTTCTATGGTGTTTTTTAAAGGCCAAATGATCTGAGACTGAAAGTAGATGAAACCTCAAGTCTATGTGCAAAGCACTGGAACGTGTGTGGTGGGCGAATAATCTACTGATGAAATAGCACAGTTATTATCAGAGGTACTTCAGTAAGTCAGTACATCTGCACAACTCTAGCTCAAACCCCTTTTGTGGCTTTTTCCTTTCCATTTTTGCACATAAACATTTTCGGTGATACAAGTGAATGCACAAAGTATGCTTGGAGATCTATCGTTACTAAGAGTGATCGGATGTGAGTTTTAGTACTATCTGTTAATTTTGTACCCTTGATTTAGTAGTGGAAGCCAACAGAATAAAGAAATGTTTGACTGCAACCACATATGGATTGTGTGTATGTGGACATAGTGTTCTCGAAGTCAAGGAGTAACGATTAGTAGACTAGAAAGGATGCACACCCATTTCAAATGCAGCACGAGGCTGCATCATTGGTGCATGTGTGTTTGTATACCGAGTAGATCAAGGCAGTTATCACATTGCAAACATCACTTTAATTTATCATTTATATTTAGCAATAATTGGGCACAGCCTCGTATCCAACATCAGAAGGCTGCTTCTCATCTGCCACCTTGATCACATTCTGTCTCAATTGGTCCACCATCTCTCTTTTCTTTTTCCAGATGAGCCTTCAAAGTAGTTCATCTGGGCTGTCTGTTGAGTGCTGTCCATTAGGATTCAGTACTTGAACCTCATTGGATGTAGTGGCTTTGTTTGTGTTTGCCACACCTCCATCAGGCAAGGTGGCATGGCCTAATGCTGGACTGCTGCTCCTAATTTGGGCTCCCCTCAAAGGAACACATCCCGCTTTTTTGTTTGTTGCTAGAAATAATTTTGGTACATATTTTTAAGATGAGGCCGATGATCATCTCCTTGTAAGTTACAAAAGTGGCACGAGGCACAAAGAGGTGATTGTCACTCTGTCCTCCCAAACGATGTCACAAAGTGATATCCGGTTGGCTGTATATTTTGCGGAGAGTGTATGTCACTATATCAAGTTTAATGGTATCTAGCTGCACATATATTGACTCCACAACGTCAGATACCAACATATTATCGCCTTGTTAAGTGTTAAGCATACCTACAGAAGTATAGGTTTACTTGTTTTTACCTACACACCTACTTACCTTGGTGATTGTTTTAAGTATATTTAATTATTAAAACTTTGATATAGTGGTTGAACACATATGGAGAGGTGCTCCATCTCACACTGAGTACCCAACTGTAATGTTTGTTCAGAAATACAGAGGTGAGTGTAGGTGGACTAAAATTTAGATTGTTCACTGTTGTTTAGCAGGGATATGGAATAAAAAATCTATGCTGTGTTTCAGGGACCTACTGGCCTACAGAGTGTGACACGTCAGAGTGTGAGCTGTCTGTGTTTTTTGCTGTTTGTGGGCCTGTTTTATCCTCTAGTGGGCCGTTTTTAGGTTGAGCATAGCAGCGTGCAAGCGCTGCTTTTCTGATGTGTTGGTATGTATCTTAGCTTTTAAACACGCTCACTGCACGCCCATCACTATCGCTCGTGCATGGGCTTGCCTTTCAGAAATTCTTTGTTCTCCTTGGTAACTGCTTCACGTTTGTCCTTCCTAAGGGCAGTTTTGTTACTGCCTTGGCCATCGGCACTGTTACATGGATAATTGCACAATTGGCCATAACTTTGACTGTGAGCGAGCTTCTTTTTCCTTTTGTCTCTATCCTTCGCGCTCACGCAGAGCTTTGAATCGGCTCACTTATGTCAACTGTTTTACTTTTTATTTTCAATTTGTGTGGCAAGAAAGTTCCAGTTAGAAATTTACAACGCTAATAGCTCTAACTTGAGCAAATGCAAGACCCATTGCATTGCAAATGCTTGTACTGTCCCTGTGTCTCCTCCCTTCCAGGTTCCCATCAGCACAATGTTTAAATCGCTTACTGGGAGCTCGGTGACAGGCTGTTCTTGAAACAAAGACGTGTTTGTCCATGTCAGACCCAAAGCTGCGCACCATACCTTGGTTGGACAAGCGCCTCCGGCGGAAGTGCAGGCGCACAAGATTGCTATAGAATGATGAATCTGTAACACACCAAGGAAGGCTATTGCTGCAACGTGTGGGGGCTTTCCAAAAAAATTCAGCCAGCGATTTTATTACCAGGGGTGGACATAGTTTGAGGCATTTGTTCCTAAAATTAGTGCATCACAGAGCGTTGCAGGAAGAATGTAGCTTTTAAATGAAAATATAGTGACCACTTATATAGCTCACGTTCAAAGTAGTTGGCAACAAGTTGGGCTGGGCCCTTTTTACAGGGTCATCTCCAAACGTTTTGGCTTCTTCCTTTTCTTTCTGACCCCTTTTTGTTGACACTAGGGGCCATATTTATACTTTTTGACGCTAAACTGCGCTAACGCAGTTTAGCGTAAAAAAAATTAGCGCCGTCTAACGCCATTCTGAAGCGCCATGCGGGCGCCGTATTTATAGAATGGCGTTAGCCGGCGTTAGCCGACCGGCGCTGCCTGGTGTGCGTGAAAAAAAACCACGTACACCAGGCAGCGCCGGCGTAGGGGAAAATGGCGTATGGGCGTCTCAAAATGGGGCAAGTCAGGTTGAGTCCAAAAAATCGCCTTAACCTGATTTGCGCCATTTTGTTACGACGCCCATCCCCCATTAACATGACTCCTGTCTTAGCAAAGACAGGAGTCATGCCCCCTTGCCCAATGGCCATGCCCAGGGGACTTCTGTCCCCTGGGCATGGTCATTGGGCATAGTGGCATGTAGGGGGGCACAAATCAGGCCCCCCTATGCCCCAAAAAAAAAAAAAAAAAAACTTACCTGAACTTACCTTAATGTCCCTGGGGTGGGTCCCTCCATCCTTTTGTGTCCTCCTGGGGTGGGCAAGGGTGGCAGGGGGTGTCCCTGGGGGCAGGGGAGGGCACCTCTGGGCTCATTCTGAGCCCACAGGTCCCTTAACGCCTGCCCTGACCCAGGCGTTAAATTCAGGTGCAAATGCAGGGTTTTTTGCCCCGCCCACTCCCGGGCGTGATTTTTGCCCGGGAGTATAAATACCACGCACATGCCTGGGAGTCATTTTTTAAGACGGGAACGCCTACCTTGCATCTCATTAACGCAAGGAAGGTGTTCACGCCAAAAAATGACGCTAACTCCATGAACTTTGGCGCTAGACGCGTCTAACGCCAAAGTATAAATATGGAGTTAGTTTTGCGTCGAATTTGCGTCGAAAAAAACGACGCAAATTCGGCGCAAACGGAGTATAAATATGCCCCTTGGACTCTGAGCACTTTACCACTGCTGATCATTGCTAAAGTGCATGTGCTCTCTATTCTAAACTTGATATGATTGGCTTACACCTAATTGGCACATTTGATTTACCTGTAAGTCCCCTGTACAGTGGTAAACCTACACCCTGGGCCTGTATATTAAATACTACTAAAGGGTCTGCAGTGCAGCTTGCGCCACCCACAGAAGTTGCCCTTCAAACCTGTCTCAGGCCTGCCATCACAGAGCCTGTGTGGTGCAGTTTACTGCTCAAGGACCTGGCATTTAAATTTACTTGCCAGGCCTGGAACTCCCCTTAAACTACATAAAATTCACCCCTAAGGTAGGCCCTAGCCAGCCTTATGGGAAGAGTGCTTTGTGTGTAAAAGGTAGGACATATGGCTCTATGTATTACATGTCCTAATAGTGACAAACAGCCTATTTCGTTCCTCACTACTGTGAGTGCTGCCTCACTCATAGAATTGCATTGGAAATGCCCTATCAAATGCCTAAGTGGTATTGTCTGATCTATGAGGGGTGGCGTGGGCATGTTTGCTATGGTTGGAATGGTAGTGAGAAATGCTACTTACTGGTATGAGTGGATTGTTTTATTACCATTATAGAAATGCCACTTTTAAAAAGTGAGCATTTCTCTGTGCTTGTGACTCTGGTGTTTTGCAGCTTGACTCTAATCCACGTCTGGGGCAGAGTGAAAGCTGGGCTTTGTGCATACTTCTCAGATTGTCTGTACAAAGGGAGGGTGGAGGTGTCACAAGAGTGCATCTGCATACTGAAGGGTCTTCCTGCAGGGGTGTGGAATTTAATAAAATATCTACTTGTCCACGGGACAGATTGTTTCTTAACCCCTTCGCTGTCAGGCCTTTTCCCCCTCAGGTGTCAAGCCTTTTTTTGGCTATTTGGGGCATTTTGCACTTAGGCCCTCATAACTTTTTGTCCACATAAGCTACCCACGCCAAATTTGCGTCCTCTTTTTCAACATCCTAGAGATTCTAGAGGTACCCAGAGTTTGTGGGTCCCCCTGGAGGAGACCAAGAAATTAGCCAAAATACAGCAAAAAGTTAATTTTTTTTTAAAAATGGGAAAAAGGGCTGCAGAAGAAGGCTTGTGTTTTTCCCTGAAAATTGCATCAACAAAGGGTTTGAGGTGCTAAAATCCCCATCTTCCCAGCTTTCAGGAACTGGCAGACTTGAATCGGAAAACCATATTTTTCAACACAATTTTAGCATTTTACTGGGACATACCCCATTTTCACTATATTTTGTGCTTTTAGCCTACTTCCAGTTAGTGACAGAAATGGGTGTGAAACCAATGCTGGATCCCGGAAAGCTAAACATTTCTGAAAAGTAGACAAAAGTCTGAATTCAGCAAGTGGTCATTTTTGTAGATCCTACACGGTTTTCTTACAGAAAATAACAGCTAAAATAAAAAAATATTGAAATTGGGGTGAAAAAAACAGCCATTTCTATCCACGTTTTACTCTAAAACTTTTACCTGCGATGCCAGATTTGTGAAAGCAATATACTGTTACGTCAGCTAGAGTCTTCTGGTTGCGGGGATATATGGGGCTTGTAAGTTCATCAAGAACCCTAGGTACCCAGCGCCAATAAATGAGCTGCCCCTTGCAATAGGTTTTCATTCTATACCGGGTATACAGCAATTAATTTGCTGAAATATAAAGAGTGAAAAATAGGTATCAAGGAAACGTTTGTATTTCCAAAATGGGCACAAGATAAGGTGTTGAGAAGCTGTGGTTATTTGCACATCTCTGAATTTCAGGGTCCCCATACTAGCATGTGAATTACAAGGCATTTCTCAAATAGTGGTCTTTTTTACACACTGTCTTATATTTGGAAGGGAAAAATGTAGAGAAAGACAAGGGACAATAACACTTGTTCTGCTATTCTGTGTTCCCCCATGTCTCCTGATAAAAATGGACCTCACTTGCGTGGGTAGGCCTAATGCTCGTGACAGGAAACGCAACATGGCCAGAGCACATTTTTACACTGAAATCTGATGTATTTTTAGCAAAGTGCCTAGCTATAGATTTTGGCATCTAGATCAGCCGGCACCTAGGGAAACCTACCAAACCTGTGCTTTTTTTAAAACTATACACCTAGGGGAATCCAGGATGGGGTGACTTGTGGGGCTCTCACCAGGTTCTGTTACCCAGAATCCTTTGCAAACCTCAAAATTTGGCAAAACAACACTTTTTCCTCACATTTTGGTAACAGAAAGTTCTGTAATCTAAGAGGAGCCACAAATTTCCTTCCACCCAGCGTTCCTCCAAGTCTCTCAATAAAAATGGTACCTCACTTGTGTGGGTAGGCTTAGCGCCCGCAACAGACAATGCACCAAAATACAACGTGGACACATCACATTTTCCCGAAGAAAACAGTGGTGTTTTTTGGAAAGTGCCTAGCTGTGGATTTTGGCCTCTAGCTCAGCTGGTACCTAAGGAAACCTACCAAACCGGTGCATTTTGTTTAAACTAGACACCTAGGGGAATCCAAGATGGGGTGACTTGTGGGGCTCTCACCAGGTTATGTTACCCAGAATCCTTTGCAAACCTCACAATTTGGCCAAAAAAACACTTTTTCTCACATTCTTGTGACAGAAAGTTCTGGAATGTGAGAGGAGCCACAGATTTCCTTTAACCCAGCATTCCACCAACTCTCCCAATAAAAATGGTACCTCACTTGTGTGGGTAGGCCTAGTGCTCGTGACAGGAACTTCTCCAAAACACAACATGGACACATCACATTTTCCCAAAGAAAACAGAGCTGTTTTTTGGAAAGTGCCTAGCTGTGGATTTTGGCCTCTATCTCAGCCGGCACCTAGGGAAACCTACCAAACCTGTGCATTTTTGAAAACTAGACACCTAGGGTAATCCAGGATGGGGTGACTTGTGGGGCTCTAACTAAATTCTCTTACCCAGAATCCTTTGCAAACCTCAAATCAAAATCTGGCCAAAAAAACACTTTTTCCTCACATTTCGGTGACAGAAAGTTCAGGAATATGAGAGGAGCCACAAATCTCCTTCCACCCAGCGTATCCCCAAGTCTCCCAATAAAAATGGTACTTCACTTGTGTGGGTAGGCCAAGTACCCGCGAAAGGAAATGCCCCAAAACACTATCTGGACACATCAAAATTATCAAATACAAAACTACCTGTTTTTGCGGGGGCACCATTGTTTTTGGTCCTGGGCTCAGCAGCCATACAGGGAAACCTACCAAACCCAGTTTTTTCTGAAAACTAGACACCCGTGGGAGCCTAGGGAGGTGTGACTTGCGTGGATCCCATAGTGTTTCTAGAATCCACATCAAACCTCGAATTTAGAGAAAAAATCACATTACTCCCACATTTCTCTGTGGGATCACCACACCGGGACAAATTTCCTACCTCCCAACGTTCCCCTCAGTCTCCTGGTAAAAATGATACCTCACTTGTGTAGGTGGGCCAAGTGCCTGTGACAGGGAAGAGCCAAAAACATGTCGAAATTTAGGAGGAACAAAAGCGGGTCCAAAAGGGCAGTTTGAAAAAAAAACATTTTTAGGCTGACACTTGAGGCAGAATTTTTATCAGTATAGATGAGACTATGCTGGGTGGTAGGAATTTTGTGGATTCCAGCAGATTCCGGAAGGTTCTATCACAAAAATGTGGAAAAAACGTGATTTCCAGCAAAGTTGGAGGTTTGCAGGGCATTGTGGGTAAGAAAATGGTACGGGGTGCATGTGAAGCACACCACCCTGGACTCACCCAGGTGTTTAATTTTCAGATGTGTCTAGGTCTTGTGGATTTTTCTACATGGCAACGTCCCAAAGTCCAAAAAATGCAGCCCTCACCATTCCAAATGGGATGATTTTAAGAGTTAGCCAAGCTCTTATGGCCCAAATGTAAAACCAAAACCCCAAATAATCAAAAGTACTCTTACTTGCCATGGGATAAGATGTTTTAGTGTGTGGGGGGAGAGCTGAAAGACTGTTACCCCTTTCAGTTGGGGTGGGGGCATAACCATGCCCATACTGGTTGGTAGCCACCACCACACTATTTTTTTAAATTCCCTGGCATCTAGTAGACTTTCCGCCACCCCCTGGGGTGTGGATCGGGGGTAATTGCCCTATCTGCCCACCTGTGGGCAAAACAACTTTGGGCCCATTTATTTGGGGTGGGGGTATGGCTATACCCCCACCCTTTTATTTTGAAAAAAGAATCTTCCCTGGTCTCTGTTGGGCTTTCTGACCCCCTTAGGGGCAGATGGCCCATCCCAAAAATAGGCCGATCTGCCCCCAAGGGGGGCAGATATGGCCAACATGAATGTGCCCCCATGGGGAGTGACCCTTGCCTAAGGGGCTGCCCCCCCCAAACAAAACACACACATACATACACACCAATCCCTGGTGTCTAAGTGGTTTCTGCCCCCCCTGGGGTCGCTCCCCTTATCAATATAAATTAAAAAAAATAATCCCTGGTTTCTAGTGGCTTCGGCCCCACCTGAGGGCAGATCAGCCTAATTATTATAAGCCAATCTGCCCCCCGGGGTGGGGGATGGCCTAATAAATATATTTCCCCCTGGGGAGCGACCCTTGCCTAAGGGGTCGCTCCCCTTATCAATATAAATAAAAAATAAAAAATCCCTGGTGTCTAATGGCTTCTGCCCCCCCCCCCCCGGGGGCAGATCTACCTAATTAATATAGGCCGATCTGCCCCCGGGGAGGGGGGGCAGAAATGACCTTAAATAAAATGCCCCCCTTGGGGAGTGGCCCGTGCCCAAGGGGCCGCTCCTTTTATGACAATTCTCCCCCCCAAAACAATTCCCCTGTGTTGCTGTAGGAATGCACAGAGAGACATGGAAAGGGAAGGAAAAGCCTTTACTTCCCCTTTCATGCCTCTCTGACTCCCCTGTCCTCCGTACAGAGGAGAAACTAATCAGTTTCTCCTCTGTTGCGCTGGAAGCATTGCTTCCAGCGTGACGGGAGTTGACCTCTGATGAAGTCAGCGCGCGTTGGCGTGCTGACATCATCAGATGTCACTGGGAGGGGGGAGAGTCGTGGGTGGAAGGGGAAGCGATACCCCATCCAGCCCTGCGCATGTACCCCGGGGGGAGCGCCAGCGCTTCTCCCAAGGGCCTCTACCAGGACGTAATGGTTACATCCTTGGCTCGCCAGACCCACGCCGCCGGACGTAACCATTACGTCCTTGGCGGGGAAGGGGTTAAATCTATTTGACCGGTAAACAAATCTACCTGTACCTTTAGTGCCATGTAGTGCGGCAATGATAATAGCCTCTCTGATTATGCCAGGGCTACTATATAGTAGGGCTTGAATACTTGCAATTTCAATCCCTACTATAGCAATTTTCTTATTTTGCCACTTTTCTGCAAATTTACATACTGGAGTTGGAGGAAGCAGTAAGCAATAGTTCCAGGGCTGGAATGCATTTGAGTCTGCAAACCTACAAACTTTCATGTTTTAAGGATTTTCACCAGCTCTACTTTAATCTTTTCCCATAATAAGAAAGGTTGGAAATTTACTCTGACAATGGCAGAAGTAGAAGTTCTTCCAGGTTTGGGAAAAAAGTGGTTGGAGGGAAAGTAAACTTGTAAATGTTCAATAGAATTTCACATGAGCAAATCTACACATGCATATTTGCTCGTGCTAAAAAACAGTTCACAAATATCTTCTAGGAGTTACAATTTCCTGGTCTACTTCTGTAAGTTCTTGTGAATTCATGAAAGCCACTAATTCAAAGACATGTAGCATTGGGTGCACTTTTGTGACTTTCTTTAAGAATTGGGTCCCCCGTTAGGTCTGGCATTAACAAAGACATTTTGTTTTTATTACATTTATCTCTCTATGGCCTGGCTTTTCTGTGAGTGGTCGCATTCTGCTCTTTCACAAGGAGCATATTGGCACACAGAGTAGTTTTGTTCAGTGCCAGGAACTACTGTGGCAATTAGTGGCATAACGGAACTGAAGGGGGCTCCTCTGCAAGAACATGGAGGGCCTCCCCCTCCAGACTCACTCAGTGCAGGTGCTGTGTGGAGGGGGACACTTTGTTACGCCACTGGTGTCAATGTGTGCTTTTTGAGACCTAAAACATTTTTTTTCCTTTTATCAGTGTTTGTTACAATGGGGGGGGGCCTGGCAGCTCCCACAACAATAAAGAGTTACTAAAGCCACGTCAAAACAAGACACGCATTGACGAAACCAAAAGACTCACAAAAGATGATGGATTATTGGCTTTGCCAGTGCTTGTTTATTTTCGTGCTTCCCATAATCTTGTTGAAAATGGTTGCACTGATTTTCCATTTGGAATATTTATTTTAATTACTAGCATGTTTTAATACATTTTATTAAATGACGCTTCAAAGAAATAGCACCTAAAATGTCATAGTAGTGATAAATGTTTTTACCTACTTGCATTTTTTTTCTGAACGTTTTATTTTGAAAACAAAGAATCCTCACGCTTGTTTACAAGCTTCTGCAAACATTTTCATCTAATCAGGGAGCATTCTGGGAGCATTATACTTAACCTCATGTGGTTAAACTTTTTAAACGTGTACACTTTGTTTTATTTATTTTTTATCACTGGAAACACTGTCAGTAATGCAGTGTGATCTTAAAACACTTATTTACAGCACTCACCCTAATAATAAAGGCTTTTCATTAATGAACCATAAATATTAGTTTGAAGAGCACTAATTTATGGACACATATTACCTCAACTGTAGACAGTTCTCTTCTTTGTCAACCAAACGGTTTGTGCTGCAAGGGGTTGGGCCTACTTGTCCCAAGGACAAAATGAACATGAAAACGTGTTGCCCTTGACCCCAAACAATATGTCCCAAGCATCAGGTCATAGGAATTCTAAATCCCTGTTCTTCGGCTGGGAGAAGAAGAGGAAGGACACACCTGCATCTGTAAAGGCAGTGCTCTGGCTTTTCACAAAGGGCTTGTTTACCCCCTACCGATGGCTGGAGCCAGTGCTGTAGGAGAAAGGGGACATTCCTGTGCTGGTTGGAACCCCCTTTTATGGAAGCTGTGCAAAATGAGTATAAGTACAGGGGGATGTCCTCCACATTTTTAGGACACTGATGGACTTGGAGCCAGATGCTGCTGCAGGGAGACTCGGACGCTGCACGGATCAGCCATTGGACTGACGTGTGATGTACTGGCCTGGGGTCTGCTAAGCCCCAGAGGGACTGCCACTTATTCTACAAGGACCCTGGTGAGCTGGCCTGTTGTTTGCTCTCTTTCCTGTGTTCCCCAGTGACCACCAAAGGGCTGGGTGGTGTGCCCCCATGTCTTCCCTGCATTGGTGTGGCTTCCATGCTGTTTCCGGATGGGCACAAATGGAGTGTCCCTCCTTGGCTTCCTTCATCTTCTTGCTCACTAGTTGATCCACCGGGGTGGGGTGGTGTGCTCTCCTCTGGGTTTCTTGTTTGCTAGCGCTTAGTGAGCACTCTCTTAGCAGCTTCTGCCCGAGTAGCCCAGCATGTAAGGAGTTTTTGAACTACCCTAGGTTTAGCGTGTGGTGGAGCGCTGCAACCTACTTGCCTGGCAGCGTGTGGCGAGCGCTCCCCTTCCAAGTGAGTCGGCACCCACCAAAGAGGGTCTGGAAAAAAGAAGAGTATTGGGCTGCAGGAAATCTTGCCCCATCCTGTGCCCTTGGGGCACAAACAGGCACCTATTGTGGTGCATATCTCATGGCCGAAAGGAGCGCAGTGCCGGAGAGGACAGGGGCTGTTGGAGAAGGGGAGAGCCTTTCCCCTGGCTGATTCCCACTGGATGGAGAGGTTGCACCGTGGGGTGCCCACCCGGCAGCGGAGACAGACTTTCCGCGCTACTGTTTCATTGCACGGGGGGGCTTTGTGTTAGTTGCAGCACCTGGTGATGGCTGATGGTGATCGGGAGAGAGGCAGCCCTACCCAAAGGTATACAGAGGTACCGGGAGGCTCCTGCGGCTGGGCCACCCTCGGGTGAATCACAGCAGCAGTCCGAGAAGCCCAGGAGAGCTCTGGACACGCTACCTGTGCAATGCAGCTCCTTTTTCTTTGAAGTCTGCCAAGATTGGCAGCTGCACCACATGTATGCAGGCGGCTATTTTGTGTTCCTCCATGTGCAGAGGGAACCTAATGAGGTCTCCACCCCCGCTGACATAGGTGCATGTGTGTGGCTCCACCCCTGACCCTTGCACACACCTTTTTGGAGGGACATTTACTAAGGAACTGGCAGGACAGGAGGGAACCCTTGATGAAGGTCCTGTCCCTGCCAAGCCTTTCCTTTACGGTAATTATGGTGATAGGAGTGCTGGAGCTCCTGTGCTGGGTGTGTGCATTATTTTTCTCACTGTATAAATTCTAATAGAAGCTTCAAACACATTGTAACCTCTAAGGGGAAGGTGCTGAGAGGAGCACTGAATATCTTATATTCCCATGACATGCTGAATGCCCTCTTACTTCTTTGAAGGCTGTGCGCCCGGACCTGGAATAATTTTTAATGCCCTTTGGCAGTGTTGTATTAAGGGGCATTTCAAGGGCTACATTACATGCGTTGGGGGGGGGGAAGGGTTTTATGATGACGTACACAGGGAGGGAAATATTTATGACGTGCACATTGCTCTTTATTTGCGTTCATGACAATGTCTTGCCATTCATGACATTATGTTTATTCTGACACATGCATTTTTGGTGACAATGACAACCTGACTACTGCTTATGTTGCAGAATACCAGTAACCTATATGTTTACCTGACTACTGCTTATTGCCACAGACTACTAGTAACCTCTGAGATGTTCTGACAACTGCTTGTGTAGCAGGGTATTAGTGATACATGTTGTGTTTGATGATGTTTTATGCAATACAGTATATTTTTATGTAATTTGTTGTTGTGTCTCTTTTGTGGTATATTTATTGTGTCAGATGTGTTGTGTGTTTTGTTGACTCCGGGATAAGCCTGACTGCTTGTGCCAAGCTACCAAGGGTGTAAGCAGGGGTTCTGTTCGGTGTGTAGTCCTCTCTTCCTAACTAGAGTGGTGGGCTCTGCCTGGCATATGTGCATACCCCAGCCAACCAGCAACCTAGGCCCTCATTATGAACACAGCGGTGTTAACCGCTGTGTTCATTCTGGCTGTCATTTAACTGACCGCCGGCCCCCCTGGGACCCTGCCTGCCGTATAATGTACATTCTGCTGGGCCGGGATATTGCCGGTGGCTCCACATGGAGCCGGCGTCAATGCCTCTGTGTGGCGGGTGCAGCTGCACCCGTCGCGCAGATCACTGCCCGTAAATCAGGCCGTGACCTGCGCGATGGGGCACTTCACAAGGGCCCCTGCACTGCCCATGCCAAGTGCAGGGGCCCCCAGGGGGACCCCGGAGCACCCCTTCCGCCATTCTTTTCCTGGTGGGGCAACCCGTCAGAGAAAGGCTGGGGGCAGTAGGGATCATTATCCGAGGAGCAGCAGCGCTGCCCTGTCAGATAATGATTCCCTCCACCACCAGGCTGCCTGTCAGTGGCAGTCTGGCGGTGAAGGGAGGCTGCTTATGGCGGCCCTCCATGTGTTCTTTATATGGCGGGCTGAACCGCTGGGGATCATAATGACCCCCCTAATCTCTAAAAGGCTGCATTTTTACATATCTATAAAGGTTAAGGCACCTACTGCAAAGATCAATGCGTGCCCAGCAATTTTGAGGGGATTATAATAGTGGTAAAATAATTCTAGCGATAAACAAAGTTCTGGGAGAGTTCTGTGTTTTGCTTACTCATAGTTTTGACTTATAAAGTAGCTTAGAGGGTTAATGTGCCTGCGGATCGTATAACATGCAGGTCACAGATAGGTATTTTGTTTTGAGAAGTAAGCAGACTCCTGCTTTTGACGTTGAGACAATTTTGTTACTTCCAGTTCGCAAGGGGCACACCTTCTAATATAGCACAGTTACCTATTTGTCAGCATTAAGGAGCTGCATGCAGATTGTAACTCATGGGTTGCTTATTATTGTTTTTTTCTCAATCTGTTGTTGTTCCAAGATTGCAAAGAAGAGTTCCTTGGGAAAGTAATAAAGGGGGTCATTCTAACCCTGGCGGTAAAAACCGCCAGGGCGAATGACCGCGGTAGCACCGCCAACAGGCTGGCGGTGCACCGCTGGGCATTCTGACCGCGGCGGTTCAGCCGTGGCCAGAAACGGAAAGTCAGCGGTGTACCGCCGACTTTCCGCTGCCCTTGAGAATCCTCCATGGCGGCGGAGCGCGGGATTCTGACACCCCCTACCGCCATCCTGTTCCTGGCGGGTCTCCCACCAGGAACAGGATGGCGGTAGGGGGTGCCGTGGGGCCCCTGGGGGCCCCTGCAGTGCCCATGCCAATGGCACTGCAGGGGCCCCCGTAAGAGGGCCCCAAAAGGAATTTCAGTGTCTGCCTAGCAGACACTGAAATTCGCGACGGGTGCTACTGCACCCGTCGCACTCCAGCAACTCCGCCGGCTCCATTCGGAGCCGGCTTCATCGTTGCTGGGTCTTTCCCGCTGTGCTGGCGGGCGGCCTTTTGGCGGTCGCCCGCCAGCACAGCGGGAAAGCCAGAATGGCCGCCGCGGCCTTGTGACCGCGGTGCGGTCATTTGGCGGTAACCGCATGGCGGGCGGCGACCGCCGCCCGCCGCGGTTAGAATCACCGCCAAAGTCTTGTTAGTAGAGACAACCACAATCACTGTGCTATGTTTTATATCCTGACTGTGTGTTTCTCCCAAACATTCACTCTTAACATGTAGGGCCTCATTACAAGTTTGGCTGCCTCAGGACCGCCATGTTGGCGGTGGCAGTTGTACCGCCAACAAGCTGGTGGAGAAGAGCACCAAATTATGACTGTGGCTGGATTCACAACAGAATACAGCCAAAGCACCGTTGGCACCACGATTGAAGTCAGACCGCCATGGACAACGGTAGGCACCTGCAGGCTGGCAGAGAGCATGTTTCCGCCGAACACCTTACAAGGTTACACACTGCCAAGGTTTCCGTTGCTGTCGCACCACCACGGAAACCCAGGCGGAAACCAACTGCATAAAAGGAGACACTCACCTTCAGGAAGCCATACTCGTCCTGAGCCGCCATGGAACCTGAACTACACTTCTTACCACTGCTCCTGCTCACCCACCGACTCCGGAATCCACGGCGACGACATCAGAAACCGTAAGTACACACACTTACCTGGTACTGTTGTATATTGTCTTTTATGTACACACACACATCATACATTCTGGAAGGGGGTTCGAAGGCGACGCTCAAACGTAACAGTACACAAACAGGCACACTCACATACAGCCACACTCACATATACACAACAACCACGCTATGTCCAACACTCACACACAGACACATGTCACAAACACACACAGGTATGCATGGAAATACTGCAGAGGCCCACACATACACAGTACCACACAAAACATCACAACACAACTGCACTAACTCCAATCTCATGGCAGAGACCCACAGGGGACACTATCCACAAACACATCACACATACATCACAACATAACATCAAGAGGTGACAAATACACAGAAATACACAACCATACTACTTACTGAACGACTTATACACAACATCATATCTACCATACCATGCACAAATCCCGCACACAGTCAAGCACACAAAGCTACACAACACACCAACAAACACATTTCAACACAAACAACACAAAATCCCAAAACCACAAAAAATCTTGAACACATAAATGTTCAACACACAACACACACTCTACCACTTCCAGACAAAAGCACTGCACACAACCTCACATACTGGCTAAACAACACAGGTAGCCCAAGCAGCACACACACACACATACACATAAGACATACAACTAATGTCAGACATGAACACCTCCATACTAGGGAAAGAAATACATGACAAAGATTGAAGCATTAAACCCACAACAGGTTGGCTCAAATTATTATTGAACAAAATGATTAAAAGAAACAAAGACCAGAGGCCAGTCCATAAAGAAGAGTGGTTGCAAATGCACACAGTGCACATATCTGTACCCCAAACTTGACTCCTGACTGCCATGTAACCTCCACATGTTGGGGCATCAAGGGAGCAGGAAGTCACCTCAGGGGTTATCGGGATAGGGGGTGGCAGGGGTTGGATTTAGGTGTTGGGGGGCCTTTGGGATCTGGTTTGGGAAGTGGGGGAGTCTAGACTTAATCTTAGGTTTAGGGGAGGGTTGGGTTTTCTTAGGAGGGGTAGACTTCTTGGCAGGGGGAGGGGTATGGGTACTTGCGGTGGGTGGTCTTGGATGTGAAATGTCCAGACTTGGGGAGGGACACTGAACAGTTTAAGGGTATCATGGGGTGGGAGAGGAGTGGGGAAAAGGGCAAACTCATAAAGGAAAGCTTTCTTACACACACAGGACGGTTATGGAAAAATGGTTTGGGTATGGAGGAAATGGGAGCGGTTGTCTGAGGTGTTGTGGATGTCTTGGGTGCATGTATGTGTGAGGTATGTTTGTGGGTGGGTGCGGGCTTTTATGTGTCTTGGGATGATGGAGGTGGAGGTGATGGGGGATGCTGTGGTGGGTGGGTGACTGTCTTTTAGGGTGGTAACTGCAGGTATTATGGTTGTGCTGCATGTAGGCGTGTCTGTGGTTGTGGTGTGTGCGGATGTGGTGACTGGGGTAGATGTCTGAGGGTCTGCTTTGGTGCTGTCTGTGGGTAGGATTGGTGTGGTAGCTGGATCAGTGAATGTTGGTGTAGTGTCTTCAGGTGTGTCAGGTGTACTGTCAGTGATGTTGGGGGTGGTGGGGGTGTCAGGACAGGTTGTGACTGTTGCTGTGTGTGCATCTGAGTGTTGCTTGTGTGCATGCCTGTGATGTGTCTTGTGGTTCTTGTGTTTGTCTGAACTTTCCTTGAATGTTGAGGTGGATGCATGCCTGTCTGTCTTTGTGCTTTGGCTGGGTCAGGGAAGAGAGATTTGTGATTGGAAAGAGGCAGTTGGAGGGGTGACAGGAGACAAAGGGTGACTGGCTGCCATCAGTGTGGAAGCCAGAGCCTGAAAGGCTGGAGGTCAGCCAGTGCACAGTGAATGCCCTCCAGGAACGAATTACTCTGTTGGACTTGAGTTGTCAGTCCCTGGATGGCATTCACGATGGTCGACTGACCCACAGAGATGGACGTCAGGAGGTCAATAGCCTCCTCACTGAGGGCAGCAGGGCTAGCAGGGGCAGAGGTGTCTGAGGCAAAGGAGACGCCCACCCTCTTGGGAGGGCAGTGGTAGTAAGGGGGGTGGCGGACTTAGATGGTTCCGCCACCACCAGGAACTGTCCACTGGAGGAGGATTCCATGATGAAGAACTGAATCCTGTCTCCCCGTGGCACTACGCTTGTCTTCCGGGCCACTGGGTCCCTCGGTGTCGGTGATATCAGCACTCTGGGTTCCGTGGACAGCAGCTTCCCCACTCGGCTGTGCCCCGTCTCCTTCGTCTGCCGATGTTGATGCTGAGGAACAGAGTGAGAGGTAGGGTCATCACATTCTTTACATACACATACATTACACCATACGCAACTGTAACATCACACTTATGAGTACACCCCCAAGTAGGAAAGATTTTGAGCCAACATTGTCACAACAACATATTTCTCACAACCCTATATGACCACAATGTCACACCCAACATGAGCCTACTATCTGACAACTACATCACCATCCTATCAGTAGAGCTAAAACACATGCTATTCCAGCACAAGATTATTTGTCTACATAATAAGTGTGTCCCTAATCAGAGCATCCCTGTGAAACAACAGATAGTAATGGAAAACAGCATTCATTTTGATATCAAAGTCATACCTACTCTAAACCTACACTTGCTCAGTCCATTGCCAGATGTCATGTTCAATGAAAGTCACCTCATCACAATCCAATCTCCACACAGCATGTTGCGTAGCTATGACATCTCTAAAAAGTAACTGTGTCTAAAACATTCACAATGGCAAATGACTCATATGCATCTACAGCATTTGGCTTATCCAAGTTTGAAGTATGATAGAATCCCAAAACACTTCGCTAACACATCTATCAACTGTGTTTTTGCAAAGGATTATACAGACAATCAGGACCTACTCATCTTTGTCATTCTCAAAATAAGTCATGTACAGCAATAGGGGTCTACTTAGCACAAACGATACACCCACAGACGGTCACAGGGAGAATGCCAATACCTCTAATAAGATGGTTGTCTGTTGTGTGCATGAAGGCTACATAGAATTCCACTAATCATGCTGAGTAGCAACCCCAAGATGACCTGATCAAATGACCAACATCACTATCAACCCTTCAGATATGAATCAGACATCTTTGGAGTACAGTTACATTGACATAAACGACATGTTCAGTAACCATGATTGACACATACACCTACAGTCCAGTTATTTGTCTGACAACATATACCATTCCACCAACATGTAACTATCAACTACAATACCAGCAACACTAACTAGTCGTGGTTAAAAGAGCTTATCCATACTGAAATACTTCAAAACATATTGAGAATGGCAAAAGTAAATACGCCAAACCTACATCTTAAATATCACAAATGGCAGGAAGTACCAATACACACAAGAATTTGCCAAAATACAGTGGATGTTGTACACATATAGGAGATGTCCTGCTCTATGTAGGATGGGCAAAATAAATTGTTTAAGTGAATAGCAGGCTAGCCACTTACCTTCTCAATACCACACACATGGTACAGCTAGTCTGAACTCACATGTCTATGATATGTATTGCACCAGGAATGTATTTACCACCATGATTTTGATCATATAGGATGTCCCCCCTGATAAAAAATCACATTTGCCAAAGTACAGTCCACACTTAACACTTGGAACACCTCCTCACACATCTGACTAAGTATAATAAGTATACCATGTGAACTATCTGAATGATATAACACCCTCCCATGAATTTGATATCTATTTCACAACTCAGGAATATGTGGCCTGTTTCACACCTGTCAGACCCTATGTTGCACAAAGAGCTAGATCCAGAGGAATAGGAATGGACTGAGACCAAAGAGCCGGACAACTTACCAACAGGACATCTAAACTATGAATCAGTAGGTGGGACGGATGACACAGCAGGTTACACATAAGTATGTCAATGTAGAGGGACACATATGACACAGTCACATGTGCATCACCACATGCTGTCAAAAATAGGCTTAACAAAGGTGAGTTATATTTCCCTATTAACAATACTATGTCCACACCTGTGTATCAATGGTACCAACTGTACTTCTATGTATTCCTAGGAGACCCTTTACCTTTGGCACTTACCACATTGTTACATTTAAGATACTTACACATCAGACACTGAACTGGCAGAGGGATTTAAATGTCTGTAGTCAGTACTTAACCCCTTGTGGCTGCTGTGCTGCCCTTAAACGCCCATCCTCCTCAGGGTAGGCCACCGCCAAAATGCAGGTGTAGGAGGCTGGCCTGTCAAATAGTGGGTACCTGATGGTACTTACACCTTATGCCAGGTCCAGTTTTCTCTTATTAGTAGATTAGTAGTGTTCTAGCAGCTTAGGCTGATAGAGGTAGCTATAGCAGAGCAGCTTAGGTTGAACTAGGAGACATGCAAAGCTCCTACTATACCACTTATATCATATAGGTACTATATCATAAGAAACACAGTACTTAGGGTTACTAAAAATAAAGGTACTTTATTTTAGTGACAATGTGGCAAAAATATCTCAGAGGATATACTCCCTTAGGAGGTAAGTAAAATACACAAAATATACACACCAACCAAAATCAGGTAGGTAAAACAGTCAGAAAGTAGTGTAAACACTGTAGAATGCAATAGGCCTGGGGCAACACAAACCATATACTAAGAAAGTGGAATGCGAACCACAAATGGACCCCTAGGCTAGTGTAGTGTGTAGAGGGTCACTGGGAGTGTAAGAAAACACTTAAGGGTGTCCAAGATACCCCACCCCAAGACCCTGGGAAGTAGGAGTAAAGTACTACTATTTCCCCCAGAAACACACTTAACTCGTGATAGAGGATTATGCAAAGACCACAACAGACTGCAAAGCACTGAAGACGGATTCCTGGACCTGATGACCTGCAAAGGAATGGGACCAAGTCCAAGAGTCGTGAAAGTGTCCAGGGGAGGCAGGAGCCCACTAAACCCCGGATTAAGGTACAAAATGGCTGCCTCTGGATGGAAGAAGATTAAGATTCTGCAGCAACGAAAGGTGCCAGGAACGTCTCCTTTGTGCAGAAGATGTCACACGGAGTGCTGGAGGATGCAGAGTTGTTTCTTTGGCAAAACACTGCAAACAAGCCTTTCTAGCTGCAAGAGTTGCCGCTAAAGAAAAAGGGTGCTTCCCGGGCCCAGGAAGGACCAGATTGTTACCACTTGGGAGGGGAGACAGAGGGAGCCCTCAGCAATGTAGAGAGCCCATGCACAAGGTGGTAGCACCTGCAGAAGTACTTAAACATGGGTTCAAGAAGACTGAGCGCAGTGGTCATCTCAGCACTACGAAAGAGGGTTCCACGAAGCCGAAGGTCAACTCAGGCAGTTGAGCAATGCAGGATGTAGTGCTGGGGACCTGGGCTTGGATGTGCAAGAAGGATTCCTGGGAAATGTGCTCAGGAGCCCTAGCAGCTGCAGTTCACGCGGTGCACAGGATTACTGTCTGGAGAGGGGACGTAAGGACTTACCTCCTCCAAATTTGGACAGTTGGACCACTGGACAGTCTGGGTCACTTAGGTCCGCCACCTGTGTTCCAGGGGCCACGCTGGTCAGGATGAGAAAGGTCCCAGAGTACTGGTGACACTGAAGTGTGGTGCCTACTGGAGCAGGGGGAAGATTCTGTCAACCCACAGGAGATTTCTTCATGGCTTTCAGTGCAGGATGAAGGCAGGCAGCCCCCAAAGCATGCACCACCAGGAAACAGTAGAGAAAGCCGACAGGATTAGGCGCTACAATGTCGCTGGTAGTCTTCTTGCTAGTTTGTTGCAGTTTTGCAGGCGTCCTGGAGCAGTCAGCAGTCGATCCTTGGCAGAAGTCAAAGAGAGAGGTGCAGAGGAACTCTGGTGAATTCTTGCAAGTCGTTATCTGAGGTAAAGCCGATTGGAGAGACCCTAAATGGCCCTCAGAGGAGGATTGGCCACCTAGTCAGGTAAGCACCTATCAGGAGGGGTCTCTGACGTCTCCTGCTGGCACTGGCCACTCGGAGGCCTTCAGTGTGCCCTCACACCTCTGGATTCAAGATGGCACCGGTCTGAGACACACTGGAGAAGCTCTGGGCACCACCCCTGGGGTGGTGATGGACAGGGAAGCGGTCACTCCCCTTTCCTTTGTCCAGTTTTACACCAGAGCAGGGACTGGGGGTTCCCTTAACCGGTGTAGGCTGGCTTATGCAAGGAGGGCACCATCTCTGCCCTTCAAAGCATTTCCAGAGGCTGGGGGAGGCTACTCCTCCCCAGCCCTTAACACCTATTTCCAAAGGGAGAGGGTGTAACTCCCTCTCTCAGAGGAAATTCTTTGTTCTGCCTTCCTGGGACTGGGCTGCCCAGACCCCAGGAGGGCAGAACCCTGTCTGTGGGGTGGCAGCAGTGGTAGCTGCAGAGAAAACCCCAGAGAGCTGGTTTGGCAGTACCAAGGGTCCATTGTGGAGCCCGGGGATGCATGGGATTGGCACCCCAATACCAGATTTGGCATGGGGGACAATTCCATGATCTTGGACATGTTACATGGCCATATTCTGAGTTACCATTGTGAAGACAAATTTAAAAGCAGAGAGAGCATAAGCACTGAGGTTCTGATTAGCAGAGCCTCAGGGACACAGTTAGGCACTACACAGGTATACACATACAGGCCATAAACTATAAGCACTGGGGTCTTGGCTAGCAGGATCCCAGTGAGACAGTTAAAACACACTGACAAATACTCACAAACAGGCCAAAAGTGGGGGTAACAATGCTAGAGGCTATCTTCTCACAGCGGGCCATTAGGAGGTCAAAGTCCGACGGGCACCACTCCGTTGGGAAAACATCCCCAGCAGGGCTTCTGCGTTCTTCCGATCCCAGCGTCACAGGTCCTCCCACTACTTTCTACAGTGGGTGCTCTGTCGGCTGTGGACCCCCAGGGTCCACACTTGCTTGGCGATGGCACACCGGATTCACTTTTTTTTATGGCCGTTGACCTGCATGGATGACACAGACAAATGGAGAAAGTCATGTCCACATGCACCAAACCAACACAAATGGTCAAAACACTTAAGCCGCAGCAAGTAGGCAAACATTCCCATCCTTTAAGTTCAAACACCTTCACAATTTAACATCTGTAGGCAGCGCATTTGTTTTGTGAAGTGGAGTGTCCCATACAACATGCATGATCAATACCTGGAATTGACTACACACATATGACCAGAATACATGACTGTCCATAACATGGAGTGTCTACAGAAACATTTCTCACTTCATCATTGTTGTCCATGCTGCAATCTATGCTATGTATAAATGAAGTTACATTACACACCATCTACCATGTTACACTACTGTATGTCTACCTATGCTTATGTACACATTTCCATACACCCAGACATGAGTTGTGAAAGCCCCACTAATTCACATTTCATGTACACCATCATACACTCCAACTTTCACACAGTGGCATACCATTGGACTCACCTGCTTTTCTGGTGCACCATATAGCTGTTCATACGGGGGTAGGACCTCCTCAACAAGCTTGTCCAGCTCTTCTTGTGTGAAGGCTGGGGACCTGTCACCTGCAGGACATGTCATGATAGCTCCCAGAGGCAGTATACAGCAGCTCAGGTAGTGAAGGTCTTGCTGGCAACAGTGTCAGGAGTCAAGTGAGCAATACTGCAGAAGATGGCGGTCACGGCTGCCACGTACAGGACCGTCACTGCCGGTGGACATCACCATTAGGCCAAGTATGCCAAAGGCAGCAATGTGTTCCAATGGCAATGTCCACCGCGGTTGTAACAGCCATGAAGACATCCGCCTGTGAAGTGAGATCACTTCTCATGTCCACTTGCCATTTTGATGCAATGATATGTATGTGAAAGTATGGGAATCTGCGTCATTAATAATTTCCTCTACTGTGCAAAATATCAGTGAGTGCTGCCTTTGTGTTTAGTAATCTAATTATGCATGTGTGTACAGGAACAGGAAACACTAGCACTCTATCAACGTTCAAGTGGTATGTTTGGCAGATCAATACATTTTACAAGTCTGTTCGAAGTATCCAGGATCAGTCCATGATTCCTCCATCATGCGCAACAGCAATATCCCACTGCTGATGACACAACTGGCTGGCTGGCTGGTTGGTAAGTCACATTTGACATGTGTGTTTGCTATGTTTCTCGATTGCTATCACAAATGCGCATGTCCCAATTATATGTTTGTGTTGTTATACCTGTTCCTTACAGGGGACTCAGGCTATCCAAACTGTCCTTGGTTGTTGACGCCAGTGAGGTACCAAACAATGCCAGGGGAAGTCTGCTATAATGAGGCCCACAGAAGGACAGGACGTTTAGTTGAGCGGATCTTTGGGCTCCTGAAGGCTCGTTTTCACTGCCTGGATATATCTGGAGGAGCTCTCCTCTACTAACCCAACAAGGTTTGTCAGATAATTGTTGCCTGCTGCAAGCTCCACACCCTTGCCCTGAGACATCAGATACCATTCATATCAGATGAAGGGAAGGCAGAAGAACCTGTGGGTGGAAATGCAGATTTGCCAAGTGATGATGAGCCAGGTGAAGTTGAAGAAGGAGACTCTAGGGCAGATCTCGTCAATCAGTACTTTAACTGACGGAAGGTATGTGATGTCTTCTTGATGGCGAGATTACATTTTGTAATCTATAATTGATGGCTGGCATGTCATCTCCTATCTAGCATCATCCATGAGGTCTTAGGTAGCTCCAATGACAATGAGTCAGTTGTGCATGCAGTTTGTAATTTGGTATTGTGTACAGAACAGAATGGTATGCAGTGTCCTGATTTGTTACTGCACATGCAAAGTCACACTTGTGAAAATGACTTGTCAGAATTGATGTATGTTTACAACTATGTCCTATCTCTCATCTCTGCCAATCACAGATTTGCTGAGTTTCTATTGGGTTCTTCATCATTGGCAAGTCACAGACAATGTCAGAGGCAGATGGGAATTGCGGGCAGACATGAGAAGTGGACAAGGGTGAACCCTGGTACTGATTGGCATGATTATATGGAGTGTATCTAATATGGCCAGACTGCCAGGAGACTGGGTTGGAAGTGTGTTTCACACCAAAAAGACCTGTTTGGTACTGGAGGTGGTCAAATGGTGTTATGTGTGTGTCCATATGTATCTGACATGAAAATGTTGACCCAGAGCCTCTATCATCATATTGTTTTCTATTATATGTGACCTGCCTGTAATATAGCTGTCAGTGTGCTCCTACTTTGCAGACCAATATGCATGTTTCTGTGGACTGACATAGGTGAGTGGGAAGCCTACATGTACGTGATCAATGTAAGTGTCAGATCGATAGACTGGTGACATCAGTACTGATCTCCGTCTGTGTAATGCGGTATGATTATTCAGACGCTAATGTATGGGTATGTGATAAGGCTTTACATGGTGTTACAAATGACCAATCTGTATGCCTCCTGGCTTGTAGAAGGACTGACATGTCCCTAACTTCGCTATCCTATGGCTTAGTAGTGTAAGACACCTAAGCTGACCATCATAAGTCACTGTCAGTACTATTCTATCTGCTGTTTGCAAACCCAGGAATAAATGTGTGAAGATGTAGGATACCGTTGTGTTTGCTTATGTCTATGTTACAAATCCAATGTAATGAGTCTCCTGGTGATGGAGTACACATGTGAGGTCCATAACAAAGCTTGTACAATACAGAAGGGCATATTGATACCATAGTTGCCATAGATGACAGTTGTACGTGGTTGATGAATGACGTTTACACAGGACCTGTGTTAAAGTGTTATGTATTTGGGAGTGCAAAACAATATGTATGAATAGCAACCAAAAACACAAAGTTAACAGTGAAAGGTTCTGTCATGGTGGCTGAAATTATCAGGGTAGCTGCTACACCATTGGGTAACACAAGTCCAGTGTCCTTGCAACACAGGAAAATGGAGTTAGGTTTCAGAACAGTCAACAGGATATATCTGTGGCACACAAGGGGAACCAGTCAGGAGAGGGTTACTTCCTGACAGTGGGGTTGGTCTTGGCATCTGCTCTTCGTGGATGCCCGGGTGGACGCTCACATTTTTTTGGGGGATCCTCTACTACAGAGGCATGTCCTTCCCCTGGCAGGGACTCCATTCCACTAGCCCCTGCAGATGTTGAAGAGCCTGAAGGCTCATTACTAGTAGAAGAGGCCTGATGTTGTGTGGCAGACCTACTCAGGATAGTATTGAAGTCCCTCAGCACCCCAGCAATGGAAGCTAGGATGGCATTTTATACCTCCCACTGCTGCATGACTTCCTGGTGGTTATCCATCTGCAGCTGTTGGAGTTCCCCCATCATGGTGACTGGCTAGCACATCAAGCCTTGGGAATTATGGTAGGCTCCCAAAACTTAGGAAATGGTTTCCTGGTAGCTATTGTCCCTTGGAGGCCCCATCCTCTGGCCCACACCAAACCTCCCACACACCCTAACCCCACGTGCCTGTGCCTCTGCCACAGTGTGCCCACTCCCAGTGGTGACAGGGCCATCATTGCTAGGGGTGACAGGGTGAAACTCAGGTACCTGTACTGGGGGGTACACAATGGATGAAACAGTCCTTGGAACACAGGTTTGTGGGGTGAATGGTGATGCTGATGCAGCAGGGCTGGGAGGAGTCGCTGTGGGCAGGGTGAGGCTGACTTTTGTTGACTGACCAGGTGTCCCTGATGGGCCAGCTTCATCCTCAGTGTCCACGCATCCAGGGGTGATGTCCTCACTGGGTCCTTCATCCAGAGGGGTAGTGGCAGTCTCTGGTATGCTCTCCATGGTGACAATGGCAAGGTTACCTGTGGGAGAAGTGGAACACAGAGATGCAGTAAGTGATTAAACAAGTAATGTGTCATTTAGAGTATTTGTGATGTTGTGTGAGATGCACACAGTGCCTAGACATGATCCCTAAAAATGACAATGACACCTGCTGCAAAAATGTACTTTGAACAGCATGAGACTCTGTAATTTCAATACCATACACCATGCTTGAAGATGTTAAACTATGTTGGTAGTCATTAGACTGCTGATACCATTTCATGTTGTCTGACTATAGACATGGGTGTTCTCTTTTGTTGCCTAGTGAAGTGTCTGGCATGGTATATGGCACAAATTAAAAGCTGAACACTGCACAATAGTATCAGAGCAGGGACACAGTATGGGAGTAAGCAATAGACACTGACCTCTATCTGAATGTACTGCATGTGCATCCACTTTGGCATCTGAGTTTCCTGCACAGGTGAGTATATTCTATCTTCTATATTTGTTCTAAGGGCAGTTTGATGGGGCACTCAGCAGTAGCTGTGTTGTGCATAAAATGATGGTGGGAGTGGGCCTTGGCATTGCTGTTATTGCCATAAACTGTTTCCCAGTTGGACATTCAAGATGGGTTAGATTGGTAGTTAGTTTCACATGCATGACAACTCACTTTTGGTGCACTGTTCAGGCTCTCATTATGGTGGGATATTGCCTTCTGGGAGTTGTAGTGCTATTAGTTCCCAATACTTCACATTCCATTTGTAGAAGGCTGGCCTGGTTTGTAGTGGGTACCTTGGGTACTTACACCTTGTACCAGGTCCAGTCATCCCTTATTAGTGAAACGTAGTAGTGTTCTAGCAGCTTAGGCTGATAGAGGTAGCTATAGCAGAGCAGCTTAGGCTGAACTAGGAGACATGCAAAGCTCCTGCAATACCACTTATAGTTACACAGTACTTATACACAAGTAAAGACAATACTCAGTGTTACCAAAAATAAAGGTATTTATTTGGGTGACACAGTACCAAAAATATCTTAGAGACAATACTCCTTCTGGAGGTAAGTATTATATACAGTATATACCCTAGACACCAAAATTAGACAAGTAAATAGTCATAGAACAATGCAAACAGTAGGAAATCCTATAGAAAGCAATGGGAGAAAATAGGTCTAGGGGCAACACAAACCATATACTAAGAAAGTGCAGTGCGAATTACGAATTCCCCACAGACAAGTGTAGTGTGTGCAGAATCACTGGGAGAGTAAGAATACAGTAAAGGTAAGTAAATTACCCCACCCCAGAGCCCAGAAAAGCAGGAGTAAAGTACTGTTAGTGTCCTTACGATACACTACACCTCGTTTTTGGGATTTTGCAGCAGCCAACCAAGTCTGCAAGGAACAACTGCTGGATTATTGGTCCTGAAGACCTGCAAAGGAAGGGGACCAAGTCCAGAAGTCGAAAGACGTTGTTGCAGATGTGATTTGTGTTGGAAGTCACCAACAAGCCTTGGCTACTACAAAAGTGTGTTCTGTGTCAAAATGGGACTGTATGGACCCAGGAGGGACCTGGGGGCCTCAACTCTGTGTGAGGAGGAAGAAGGGTTCTTAGCACTTTAGAGAACCCTCAGGATTCCACCCAGCACCCCCGGGAGTTGCCAGATCCGGGTTCAAAGGAGGTGCAAAACATTGTTGATGCAGCACAACAAAAGAAGGTCCCAAGCCGCGGGAGAACAATTCAGCGAGTTGAGCATCGCAGGATGGAGGGCTGGGGACCTGGGCCAGGCTATGCACAAAGGAATTTTGCAAAGAGTGCACAGAGGCCTCAGGAGGTGAAGAAGACGCAGTACACAGGGGTACAGTCGCTCTCTGGGAAGGCAAGGCCTAACCTCCTCCAAATTGCGTCAGCAGGACCTCAGGACAGTCTATGTCGATGATGTCCACTCTCTGTGTCCTTAGGAGCACGCTTGTCGCTGTGAGAGGAGTCCCAGGGTACCGGTCGTCATCTTGGAAGGTGCCTGCTAGGAGATTTCTTTGGTCCTTTTGGTGCAGGATGAAGAGAGGGAGTCCCCAGAGCGTGCATACTGTGGAAACTGTTGCAGTTGCTGACTTGGAGCTGAGGTTGCTGAAGAAAAGTGTCTCTTGTAGACACTTCGTTGCAGTTACAGCGTTTCTTGGAGCAGGCTGCGGTTGATCCGAGGTCAGGAGAGCCTGAAGTTGTTGCAGAGGATTCCTGAAGGAAACTTGCAAACAGAATCTGAAGAGAACCCACAGGAGAGACCCTAAATAGCCATGAGAGGGGAATTGGCTACCTTATCAGCTACGGACCTATCAGGAGGGGTCTCTGACGTCACCTGCTGGCATTAGCCACTCAGAGGCCTCCAGAGTGCCCACACACCTTGCAAAGCAAGATGGCTGAAGTCTGGGACACACTGGAGGAACTCTGGGCACCACCCCTGGGGTGGTGATGGACAGGGGAGTGGTCACTCCCCTTTCCTTTGTCCAGTTTTGCGCCAGAGCGGGAGAAAGGGTCCCTGAACCGCTGTAAACTGGTTTATGCAAGGAGTGCACCCCCTGGGCCCTTCAAAGCATTTCCAGAGGCTGGGGGTACCCCTCCCCAGCCTGTAGCACCTATTTCCAAAGGGAGAGGGTATAACACCCTGCTCTCAGATGAAATGCTTTGTTCTGCCTTCCTGGGACTGGGCTGCCCAGACCCCAGGAGGAGGGCAGAACCCTCTCTGTGAGGTGGCAGCAGCTGTAGCTGCAGTGCAAGCCTCAGAGAGCTGGTTTGGCAGTACTGGAGGTCCATGGAGGAGCCCCCAGGATGCATGGAATTGGCTCCCCAATACCAGATTTGGAATGGGGGACAATTCCATGATCTTAGACATGTTACATGGCCATATTTGGTTTTACCATTGTGAAGCTACATCTAGGTATTGACCTATATGTAGTTCACGCGTTTAGTGGTGTCCCCGCACTCACAAAGTCCTGGGAAATGGCCCTGAACTATGTGGGGTCACCTTTGCTAGTGCAAGGTTGCCCTCACACTTAGTAAGTTTGCACCTAACCCTCAGCAAGTGAAGGTTAGACATATAGGTGACTTATAAGTTACTTAAGTGCAGTGAAAATGGCTGTGAAATAACGTGTGTGTTATTTCACGCAGGCTGCAATGGCAGTCCTGTGTAAGGGTTTGTCTGAGCTCCCTATGGGTGGCAAAATAAATGCTGCAGCCCATATGGATCTCCTGGAACCCCAATGCCCTGGGTACCTAGGTAACATACTAGGGACATATAAGGGGGGGGCAGTATGCCAATTGAAATTGGTAAATGAAGTCACTGGCCTACAGTGACACGTTTAAAAGCAGAGAGAGCATAAGCACTGGTGCAAAACCTTGTATACTATTGTTTGTAGATAGTGTTTTGCATCAAAAGGTATAGGTGGTTGCATGGGAATGTCCATGCACCACCCATGTAACGCCCCATTGGCGCTGAGTAACGCAAAGCAGTGCTTTTGTTATTTTTACGGTACTTTCCAGCACAAAACAAGTTTTTCACTGGAAAGTAAATTCTGAAAAAACTTTTTGTGCTTTTTAGCGCTAACCCAGCACAAAATGTTGGTAAAGGTCCACCTGTGTGTCTACACTGCTGGAACTGCAACCTGTGGTCATGCAGGTTTACTTTGCTGAAGAAACCCTTCCCATATAGGATAAAAAAGATAACACTCTTCAAACCATGCACCCTACATGGTGTAACATGCTGCCCATGTAGCTGAGTACTTCAGCGACCTGCACAGTCATTAAGTTCTATATAAATGTTGCACAACAACACAGATGTGTGCACGTAGTGAGTACGTTGAACCACTAAGCTACCTTCCTTGGAGTCAGAGTACTGCAGATTATTCAATTTTGGTGTATTTACTCACTAAGCTATCCTACTAGGAGTTGTCCATGTTACCTGCGGCTTAGACATAGGACTCTTGAGCTGGCCTTCAGACCACTGTACTATATTGTCAGCTCATCTAAAATTTCTCCCACTAACGTAGTGTATAAGACCCTCTCACCTTTTTGCCTGAGGTATCATTTTGTCAAAACCTTGGGTCTTTGGCAGGTACAAGCTCTCAGAAAGGTATGCATACATTCTATTTGCCAGATGTATGGATGCTGTTCCCTTGATACTTTTTGTGGCTCCTCCATAGACTCATACAGGACTTCTTCCATGACAACATCAAGGATGATTCGTATAGTTTTTATGTTTTATTATTTTGAATGTGTTTTACAAACATACTTTCATACTCATCAACTAGAACCATTTCTAAACTTGAGATTTATCTCATGTCTACCAACAATACATAATACACAACCAGTCAATGAAAATTCCAGAATCGTATGAAAAGAGTGCCTCCATTAGACTACAATGTTATACCAATGCTGATAACGTAAAATAGTGCAATTGTTAGCAAATAGTTTACCAACACGCAAAGTCCTTGTGAGACATGGTTCCTGTGGCCCCAGGGCAATTGCGGTATTGTGCTCCAACTGGAATCATTTACCATTGGGGTCTTATGCCCACACATTACAATGAGACTGCAAATTGAATAATCAAGTGCACTCCTTTCAGACATGACTTCTTAGTAACGTGGCAGAGCTGTCCAAAGCTTACTCAAGGTGGCCATAAGGGTTACACACTCATGAACGCAGTAAAGCTTGACAATACCCCTAAGACTAATTAGTACTTTTCATTATAAAAAACAAAACACTTCAGTGTGCATACAACTAATTACTTTACATAATCTAATGATATATGAAGAAACCCAGAACACCTCTTCTTTCTATCCAGGGGCCTGATCCCAAATGTTCTTAATGCACTTAAGCGCTAAAGCCTGTATTCCTTGTTAATTTTGGAGTTTATAGACAACATAGGTCTATAGGAGTTTGTGTGTAATATCTAGTGTTTCCCAATTCCCAGTATGTCTGAGCTGGTGTATGGAATGCTGTGAGTGAATTATGTAATAGAATGTTGGTGTGTGGTGTGGACTGGAAGCTAGAGTCCGGGACAGTTGGATCGAAAATTGAGTCCTGATAGGCCATACTTGATGTTGCTGTAGTCTGAGGGCCTCACATGAAATAAAAAACTTAATTCCTACATGAGTGGCTCCATATTCTTGTAGGAAGACCCTGCCCTCTTACTACAACAATTTGATAAGGATCTGCCTGAAAATGCAACAAGAGAGTGGTGGCAGTTGGGAGCCATTTCTGGCAGAGGGGGGACTTGTTTTGAGAAGGAAGATGGTCCTGTGATAATGGAGAGCTAGTTTGGGGCTGCCCACCTTCAAATGTAGATAACTAAGCCATTCCTACAACAAGTCACAATTGTTGGCCAAACCCTCCCGGATCGAGAGCAGTACGTCACCAAAAACTCAAACAGTGAAAGGTGATTTACGGCAGCTGTATGAAGTTGGCTCTGTATATGCTCTGTATATACTATCTCAAAGTGAGAGATAGTGTGCACAGAGTCCAAGGGTTCTCCTTAGACGTTGACAGTGGCAAAATTAGATAATACTAATGCTCTATTTTGTGATAGTGTGGTCGAGCAGTAGGCTTATCAGAGGGTAGTGTTAAGCATTTGTTTTACACACACAGGCAATAAATGATGAACACACACTCAAAGACTTAACTCCAGGCCAATAGGTTTTCATACAGAAAAATATATTTTCTTAATTTATTTTTAGAACCAAAAGATTCAAATTTGAGGTAAGTACATAAAATGCAAGGTACTTCACACAGGTAAGTATAGAACTTTGATTTAAAACAGTAGTACACACAGTTTTGGTTAAAATGGCAATAAGCTATTTTAAAAGTGGACTCTGCAAAAATCAACAGTTTCTGGGGCAGGTAAGTTTGGGTTAGTTTCTCAGGTAAGTAAAGAACTTACACAGTCAATCTCCTGGGCATAGGCAACCCAACGTTAGGGGTTCAAGGCAACCCCAAATCCACAGCATCAGCAACACAGGGCTGGTCAGGTGCAGAGGTCAAAGGAGGGCCCAAAACACATAGGCGCCAATGGAGAACAGGGGCGCTCCGGTTCCAGTCTGCTAGCAGGTAAGTACCTGTGTCTTCGGGAGCAGACCAGGGGGGTTTTGTAGAGCACTGTGGGACACACACACAAGCACACAAAACATACCCTCTGCAGTATAGGGGCGGCTGGGTGCAGTGTGCAAAGTAGGCGTTGGATTTGCTATTGAAAACAATGGAGGGACCCGGGGGTCACTGTGACGATGCAGGCAGGGCACAGGGAAGGCTTCTCGGGCCAGCCACCGACTGGGCTGGGATGAGTGCCGCCTGCTGGTCACTCCTGCTCTGTAGGTGGTTCCTCTCGGACCTGGGGCTGCGGGTGCAGTGCTTGGTCCAAGCGTCCGGTTCCTTGGTTACCAGGCAGTTGCGGTCAGGGGGAGCCTCTGGATCCTCTCTGTAGGCAGGGCTGTGGGGGTACAGAGGGGTCAACTCTGAGTGTCCACATCGCCGGAGGCACCTTGGAGTCCTCTCTGCGGTGTGGGTTGTCCTGAACTCGAGCCGGGGGCGTCGGGTGCAGGGTGTGAAGACTCGCGCTTCTGGCGGGAGGTGAGAGTCCCTTTAAAGTTGCTTCTTTGTTGCAATTTTGTTGCTGTTTCTGGACAGAGCCACTGTCCTCTGGAGGTTCTTGTTCCTTCAGGTGCAGGTCAGTCCTCTGAGTCCTCAGAGGTTGCTGGTCCCGCTGGATGCATCACTGTGCAGGTTCTTTGAGTCTGGACTCGGGCCGGTAGGGTTGGGGCAAAGTCAGTTGTCTTCGTCGTCTCTGCTGAGCTTTCAGGTCAGCAGTCCTTCTTCTTGTTTCAGGTTGCAGGAATCTGATTTCCTGGGTTCAGGGTTTCCCTAAATACTGAATTTAGGGGTGTTGTTAGGTCTGGGGGGTGGCTACACCTTCTTTGTGCCTCCTACCTATGGGGCGGGGGGCACATCCCTAATCCTATTGGGGGGACTCTTCCAAAACAAGATGGAGGATTTCCTAAGGCAGGGGTCACCTCAGCTCAGGACACATTAGGGGCTGTCCTGAGTGGTGGGTGACTACTCCTCCTTTTTCTCATTATCTCCTCTGGACTTGCCGCCAAAAGTGGGGCTGTGTCCGGAGGGGCGGGCATCTCCACTAGCTAGGATGCCCTGGGGCGCGGTAACAGGCATGAGCCATTGAGGCTCACCGCCAGGTGTTACAGTTCCTGCAGGGGGAGGTGAGAAGCACCTCCACCCAGTGCAGGCTTTGTTTCTGGTCACAGAGTGACAAAGGCACTCACCCAATGTGGTCATAAACTCATCTGGCTGTGGCAGGCTAGTAGGAACTGGTCTGCCTAACACTAGGAGTCGGACTGGCATGCAGGGAGCATCTCTAAGATGCCCTCTGTGTGCATTTTGCAATAAATCCCACACTGGCATCAGTGTGCATTTATTGTGCTGAGAAGTTTGATACCAAACTTCCCAGATTTCAGTGTAGCCATTATGGAACTGTGGAGTTCGTAATTGACAGACCCCCTGACTATATACTCTTTATGGCTATCCTGCACTTACAATGTCTAAGGTTTGGCTTAGACACTGTAGGGACATAGTGCTCATGCACTTATGCCCTCACCTGTGGTATAGTGCAGCCTGCCTTAGGGCTATAAGGCCTGCTAGAGGGGTGACTTATCTATGCCACAGACAGTGGGTTGAGGGCATGGCACCCTGGGGGAAGTGCCATGTCAACTTAGTAATTTTCTCCCCACCAGCACACACAAGCTGTGAGGCAGTGTGCATATGCTGAGTGAGGGGTCCCCAGGGTGGCATAATACATGCTGCAGCCCTTAGAGACCTTCCCTGGCCACAGGGCGCTTGGTACCAGGGGTACCAGTTACAAGGGACTTATCTGGGTGCCAGGGCTGTGCCAATTGTGGGAACAAAGTTACAGTTTAGGGAAAGAACACTGGTGCTGGGGCCTGGTTAGCAGGGTCCCAGCACACTTTCAATCATAATTGGCATCAACAAAAGGCAAAAGGTTAGGGGGTAACCATGCCAAGGGAGGCATTTCCCTACAGCAGCCTTACATGGACTCTAGATTGCGACATCTCAGGGAAGTTGTGGTGGAATGGAGGTTACTCTTTTCTTTTGTTAGTAATAAGTCTCAGTCACACACAGGCAATAAAGGAGAAGCAGGAGAGTTTTCAATAGGTTTATTGAAAGGACTGCAGTCTACTATAAACAAAGACAGCCATCATAAAAGAAATAATAAAATACATGGATTAAAACTGAGCAAGCTAAGTAGGTTAAAAGTCACAAAGTGATGGGGGCACAGGCTTGCAAGCCAAAAGGCTAAGCTAATCTCCTGAGTCCCAGTAAAACTAAATATGATTCACCATACCACAACTCACCCCAAGGATCTAGAATCTTTGACTTGTTCCCTGGCTGGTTAGGATTACAAGTCCCAGAATGCACCTGGTCAAATCTTTAAATAACCACTGGTCACTAGTCAGCTGGGCTATTTTTTACAGGACTTGATGCAGGGGACTCTGGTCAGCTCTATTCTACCTGTAGCTTACAGGGAGTCTCTTCATGAGGTTGTAGAAATAAGGCAAAGTCCTTTTCTTGTTGAAGCCCAAAGTGTGCAGTAGGTGCACTCCTTCTGAATGCAGTGTCCAGGTGCAGGCCAGAGGTCCAGCAGGGCAGTCCTTCTCCTTCTTGTCTTTTTCCAGTAGGGATCTGAAGTGTGGGCAGCTCTGCCTTATTTATCCTTGCTCCAGGGGTGGAAAGCAGGGGAGTGCTCCTGTCCAATCACATGCAGGCCAATACCCTCTTGCGTGACCACTTCCTGGGAAGCGTGGCAAAAATCTATCCCAGGGCGCAACATTCCTCCAGAATCCAAGATGGCAAAAATGCAATCTTAGAGTTTAGATCTGGCTGAGTCCACCCACTGGTGTGGCTACGTTTCCGTTAACACACCCCTTTCCAGCCCTCTCCGAATCTAATCAGGGGGCACCTGGCTGTCGGGCTGCAGGAAATGGGGGCGGTCCAGTTGTTGTCCCAAATGACCTTCTCTCCTTTGAAGTCCAGTTTGGCTGATCTACCCCATCCTGTTCTACCATCTGCTAAGGCAAATCTCCTCCCACCAGATACTTCCTTTGTTTCAGCCCAGGCCACTTCACACCTCATCTAGGCAGCCTGGCTCAGGCTGCCAAAGGCTGACCAATCAGAGAAGGGCACTACAGGGCTGAGGTTGGTAACTTTTAGCAAGAGTTCTAAAAGTCTTTCCCTGGCCAAGTTATATTAAATTTAACAGTGGCAAGTTGTTGGATGTATTATAACTTTTAATTTGATACCAAACTTGCTATATTTGGCTACTTCCTATGGAAAAATAAAACTTTATTATTTTAAAATAAAGTCACTCCATGTTAGCCTATGGACCCCATTCATTACAATGGGTAAAAACAAATTTGACTAATCATTTGACTTTAATAAATTCCCTGTTTATAGTTATACTGCACCCAACCCTGGGGGCACTTAGGGCATATCTTAGGTGTGACTTATATGTAAACATAAATTAGATTAGGACTTTGGAAGTACTTTTAATTCCAAAGTCAAATTCGGGGTTAACTTTAACTTAAAAGCAGCCAGCAAGGCAGACCTGCTTTCAAAAGGACACTGGGCATCACAGTAGTGCACCTATGGGTGTACTATCTATACTGTGGCCCCTAAACCTACATTCCCTACCATATACTTAGAACTTATAGGTAGGTTGGTACAGCAATTATAATGAGTCCAATTTGCATTATCCATTTTACATAGAGCACGTGCCCTGGGACTGGTTAGCAGTGCCCAGGGCACAGTCAGAATCAGTAACCACCGGTCTTAGTCAAAATGTTTGGGGAATGACCAGGGCAAAAAGGAGGACTTTCCTACAGGGCACATGTCACTCATCAGCCAGTCACTGCTCTGTTGATATGTAGAAGTTCTTCCTGCATTCCTAAAGGGGTATGCGCTGAGTGGCAATCAGGAATCCTAGTAAGTGCATGAGACCTGAGCAAGTTTGAGTATGGCACTGCATGGTCTCTTAGACTGCTGGTTAAGGCATTCTGCGTATCTTATAGGGCCCAGTGTGGAGTGATCACAGAATGTAGCACAGATCCTGCTGGCACTGTGGACAAGGCAATAGACAAAGGTCTTTGTAACACTGCACAGCACCAAGAAAATGAGGACTTTCCTCTCACGTGCAAGCTATTCCGTGCTGCAATTACAGAATGTGGTGTTTAAGGCCATTGAAGTACAACTTGACCACTAGAGCGACTCACCATTGCCTTGGATCTAGACCTGGGTGTTGGAGTGGAGCTGCTGGCTGTAGTAAGCAGGCGTGGTGTGTGGTGAGCACCTATGGTGTTATCACCTTATACCAGGTCCAGGTATCCCATAGTAGTAAGGTGTAGTCAGTGTCTAGGAAGCCAGGCTCTCTAGCGGTAGCTGTGGATGAGAAGCCAAGACTTATCTAGGAGACATTCAAAGCTTATGCAATACAACTGTAGTCACACAGTACTTAAACACATGTAAGCACCACACAGTGTTACAAAAATAATGGCACTTTATTATGGTAAAACAAATACCAAAATGCTACATAGGCAATACCCAAACTGGAGGTAAGTAAACCCAATAATATATGTATATTAGAAGTCAGGAATTAGCATACAATGCAATAGAAAACAGTGAAAGCAATAGGAAATAATGAAGGTCTGGAGGGACCAAACCATATACTAAGTAAATGGAATGCGAAAGTCGGGCCCCCACCCAAGGAAGTGGAATCAGTATAGGGGAGCTGGAGGAACTAGGAAACCCACAAAGTACCAGAGTGACACCCCCTCCCCCCACAGCGACCAGGAGAAGAGAAGTAAGTACCTGGTTCTCCCCAAACCTACCAAAAGGACTTCAGAAGAGGATAATGCAAGACTCAGACAAGACTGCACAAAACAAAAAGTGGATCCTAGAAGTGGAAATGAAGGGGACCAAGTCCAGTTCACGTTGGAGTGTCCGGTTGTGGCAGTAGCCACTACCCACCTGTCTGTGGATGCAGGACCACGTCGCAGGTGGACGAAGACAGTCAGCAGTGCAGCACTGGAGCAGCTGAAGAGTTCCTGAAGTGATGCAGTTGACGTCCCATGCTGGAAGAAGGATTGAAGTTGGTCAGTGGTCTGAAAAAACCACCAACAAGCCTTGAAAAGGGCAAATGTAGTTGGAGAAGAAATGCAGCACTGCCGGGGACCTGCAAGGTCCAGGAGGACTCATCCCATGAAGGGGAGTCCCGGATAACCCTCAGCAGTGAGGCGAGTTACAGGAAGAGGGAGCCCCCACAGGTGACCCACAGGCAGGAAGCACAGGAGTCGCAGAGAGGCCCACGCAGCACACCTAGAAAGGAGCCCCTTGTCACTGGAGAAGCACACAGAGGGCTGAGCTTTGCAGGGAAGAGTGCTGAGGGCTGGGGCCACACGGAGCCTGAAGATCCCTTGGAGGAGATGCTAACAAGTCTTGGTAGCTTTTAAGAGTTGCGGTGCACGGAGGTACTGTCCTGCGTGGAGAGGCAAGGGCTTACCATCTCCCAAGTTGGATAGCTGGTAGAGAGGACCAAAGGGACCACTCCAGATCACCACCCGTGATTCAGGATCCACGCAGCTCTGGAGGAGAGGAGATCCACGCAGCTGCAGTTGCATTGCAGTTGGTGCCTGCGGTTGCAGGGGAGTAACTCCTTCACTGTAAGAGAGATTCCTTCTTGCTTCTTGTGCAGGCCTAATACATGAGGTCCTCAGAGAAAGCACAGCCGGGGAAATGTTGCAGTTGCTGGAAGAAGCTGGAAAAACAATGTTGCAAAGCAGAACTTTTGCTGTAGCTGCAGATTGTAGGTTCCTGTGAAGTCCGTTGCGGTTTCAGTGGCCAGAAGTCGAAGTAAACATTGCAGAGGAGTCCTGCTGGAATCTTGCATGTTGAATCTGAGGACCCCCCAAGAGGGAGACCTGAAATAACCAAAAATCGGGATTGCTCACCTAGCTGGGTGACCAACTATCAAGAGGGGGCTTTGATGTCACTTGCCTGTCCTTGCCATGCAGATGCTCTCAGAGGCTTCTGCCCGTCTTGGATTCAAGATGGCTTAATCAAGTCCCTACCTGGAGGAACTCTGGGCACCACCCCTGGGGTGGTGAAGGACAGGGAAGTGGTTACTCCCCTTTCCACTGTCCAGTTTGGTGTCAGAGCAGGAACCGAAGGTCCCTTGACTGGTGCAAACTGGTTTATGCAAGGAGGGCACCAAATGTGCCCTTCAAAGCATACCAGTGGCTTGAGGAAGCTACCCCTTCCAAGCCATGTAACACCTATTTCCAAAAGGAGAGGGTGTTGCCTCCCTCTCCCAAAGGAAATCCTTTGTTCTGCCTTCCTGCTGCTTGAGGTGGTAAAGCAGCATGAGGGCAGAAACCTGTATGTAGGATGACAGCAGCGCTGGCTGCCCTGGAAAATCCTGTAAACTGGTAAGAGCAAATCTGGGGACCTCTAAAGAGCCCCCAGAGTGCATGGAATCATATAACCAATACTGGCAACAGTATTGGGGTATGATTCCGACATGTTTGATACCAAACATGCCCAGGTTCGGAGTTACCATTATGTAGCTGGACACAGGTAGAGACCTATGTCCAGTACATGGATAAAATGGCTTCCCTGCACTCAAGTCCAGGAGAATGGAGCTGGAGTTTGTGGGGGCACCTCTTCTCATGCAAGGGTGCCCTCACACACAGGTACTTGCACCCTGCCCTCTGGGCTAGGAGGGCCTGCCATAGCGGTGAACTACAGTGACCTGTAGTGAAAGTGTGTATGCACCTTTTCAGGCAGGCTGTAATGACAGGCCTGCAGATACATTTTGCATGAGCTCCCATGGGTGGCATAATATGTGCGGCAGCCCATGGGCAACCCCTGGTGCCCGAATGCCCTGGGCACCTGGGTACCATATACCAGGAACTTCTATGGGGCGATAGTATGCCAAATGTGGGGTGTGTGAAGTCACAGCAACCAAATTTAGATTGAGAGAGCAAAGTCACTGGGGTCCCGGTTAGCAAGATCCAAGTGAACACAGTCAAAACATACTGACATCAGGCAAAAAGTGGGGGTAACAATGCCAAAAAGAGGGTACTTTCCTACAGTGGCGCTGTAGATTTTTTACATCCTGAAGGAGGGTAGTTAGCTGGTGTTTGTTCGAGACAGATCATGAGATGTTGAAGAAGGACTACCTAATGCCTCCTGGTTAATTTACAAGGAGAAGCAGGACTATATTTTAGGACATTAGACACAGAAATGAGACTGTGTTGTTTCAGGGTATTCTGTGTCCTAAACTCATGGGAAGTTGAAACATCGCCTGCCTAACATTTGTCCAACTGATGTTAAGGTATGACCTTTAGATAATTATTCACTTGGGTTTATCTGGCAATCAAAGTGTTCATAGTATTCTGTGTGCTTCTGTTACGAAATGTACCTTGTTTCCCACGAACTGTGAGGTTCATTAGGCTGGGAAAGTATTTCTGGTCATTTTTGCAAATTGATATGCGCAATAAATAGCCTACCGGTAACACATTTGGCAAATTAGTAAGTTTCCATGTAAGTTGATTTCTGTTATTTGGGAATAACAGTTTGTTATGATTGTGGTATGCTGAATGCTTAGTACTACAAGACAATTTGAGAAGTTTAAATAATCCACCTGTAAGTTGTTTTAGTAGTACTGTGCGAGCATTTACTTTCCACTATTTAGAATCTAGTTATCGTTTTGGGGAAAAAAGTGTAGTACTTATCTTCATGTTCTGTAGACAAGTGCTTGTTGTGCATTTCCAAGTGTGAAGTTCCAAGTGTGGGGAGAGTGTGGAGAAATGTAGTACCCCATCAAAAGATACAAATATAGTGCACTTATGTGTACTGATGTGAGATGGGGAAAGAGCAGTATCTAGTTGCTTGAATGTGTACTGAGGAGTACCCTGTGGTATGCTAAGTTAAAGAATAGCACTCTATCATGAGAAGTTGCATGGGGGAGTACCCAGTGATGTGCTTCATTGAGGAAGTGTAGTACCCTGTCGTGAGAAGTTGCATGGGCGATTACCCCCTGGGTATAATGAGGAAGAAGAGAAGTACCGTGTCACAAGAAATAGAAATGGGAATTACCCTGTGGAGTCAATAGGTGGGGAAGTGTAGTACCTTGTGGTTCTGTGAGGGATAGCCACAAGTTTCATCTGAGTGTGCTCTGGTACTAGTCATCTTTCTCTGTAAATGGGAAGATCATTAAAGAGTGTGGTACAGAAGGCTGGGCACTTTTGTGATCGTCTTGTGGTGTGTTTTATTTGGTTTGTGTTAATGAAGTTGGTTAGTGTTTTATTTCAATGGTAGTTTTTGACATTGCCCCAGTGTGTAGTAGGTGAGTACTTCTTAATCTATTGACAAGGTCTGGTGTCAATGGTAGAATTGCTGGACTGCACTAGGTCTGATTGTTGTGTTGTGCCAATAGTTTTTCAGAAAGCGTCGACTGTAGGCTGTCACCGTTGTGTTCAGAAGATATCCTGACGTTTTCTGGTGCAGTTTCCAGACATCAAGGTACTGGGTGCAGATGAAGTGCTTTCTTTGGCCTGGCAGTTGGTCAGGTTGGCTTGTCCAGCTACCGTGACTGGGGTGAGGCCTGCTTGGATGCTGGGTTGCAATTTTGTATGTGAGTGTGGTAATGTATTGTCCTTGTGGGGCTGTGTGAATTGCTTGTGGAAGGGGGAGAAGGTGTGAAGGTTTGTTATGCTATATAGTTTAGTAAAGTGATGTTATGTCTGGGAACATTGTATGTAAGCGTAGCTGTGATTACAGGTTGATTTTGTGTTGGAGTTTGGCCAGTGAAATTCCGAGATGAGGTGATGTATGATTAAACTTAACGTTTGTACTTAGGGGCATATTTATACTCCGTTTGCGCCGAATTAGCGTCGTTTTTTTCGACGCAAATTCGGCGCAAAACTAACGCCATATTTATACTTTGGCGTTAGACGCGTCTAGCGCCAAAGTATGGGCAAATAGCGTCATTTATTTGCGTGAACGCCTTCCTTGCGTTAATGAGATGCAAGGAAGGCGTTCCCATCTAAAAAAATGACGGCGACGCAAATGCGTCGTATTTATACTCCCGGGCAAAAATCACGCCCGGGAGTGGGCGGGTCAAAAAACCCTGCATTTGCGCCACTTTTTAACGCCTGGGTCAGGGTAGGCGTTAAGGGGCCTGTGGGCTCAAAATGAGCCCACAGGTGCCCTCCCATGCCCCCAGGGACCCCCCCTGCCACCCTTGCCCACCCCAGGAGGACACCCAAGGATGGAGGGACCCACCCCAGGGACATTCAGGTAAGTTCAGGTAAGTATAAAAAATTTTTTTTTTATTTATTTTTTTGGCATAGGGGGGCCTGATTTGTGCCCCCCTACATGCCACAATGCCCAATGACCATGCCCAGGGGACATAAGTCCCCTGGGCATGGCCATTGGGCAAGGGGGCATGACTCCTGTCTTTACTAAGACAGGAGTCATGTAAATGGCGTCTGGGCGTCGTTTAAAATGGCGCAAATCGGGTTAAGACGATTTTTTAGCGTCAACCTGACTTGCGCCATTTTAAGACGCCCTAACGCCATTTTTCCCAACGCCGGCGCTGCCTGGTGTACATGGTTTTTTTCCACGCACACCAGGCAGCGCCGGTCTGCTTGCGCCGGCTAACGCCATTCAATAAATACGGTGCCCGCATGGTGCTTCAGAATGGCGTTAGCCGGCGCAAAATTTTTTGACGCTAAACTGCGTTAGCGCAGTTTAGCGTCAAAAAGTATAAATACGGGCCTTAGTTTTTTTGCATTGAATGTGTAGACTTAGGGATGAAGGGCAAACCCTTTATCGAAGGAACCAGGTGGGTTCTGTGCCCTGGCTTGGGTGTGATGAGGCATCCATGCCTACCCGTGCTGCCTGCATACATTGTGTGAGATGTCATTGTGAGTATGCAGACGTGGTGGTAGGGCCTCATGTCCAAGGATGTCGCCAGACCAATATGTCTTGAACCACAGTCAGTAGTAGTCACAACCTACTTTTTGTCTTATTTCTTTCTTTGACATGAGATGTGGGGAGTCTCATGTTTTGACCCGTCGCAGAGTTTCTGTGACTGGTGTATGTTGCCCTTGTGTGTCTGAGTGACTGCAGGAAAGTTTAACAGTTGGTTGGGTGAATATGTAATCTAGACACACCTGTCGACTTCCATGCATAGGCCACAGACTTACCATTCTTGACAATTTACTTCAATGGGGATGAGTTTGACAGCATGCTCATGAGCATGTGTTTCACTTCAGCACCAACTCTTTAGCCAGTTAACACAACCCAACTGAAGCTTTTAGGGATAATGGTACCACTTGGTACTCTTCAAAGAATAAAACACATTTATTTGCAGATTTGTATTTTGTTTCCTGTAACCAAGAGTTCTACGAGGTTTTAGTGTACCTGCCATAAAACCTCTTGGGTCTAATGTGATGTCCACTACCCGCCACAAATGGCCAGAAGATACCTGCCGAGACTGGCAAATGTTTCTGATCACTAAAGGTTTGATGTGAGCAATATCAGGTGCCTGTGCGCAGTCCACAAGCTCACAGACAGTATAGAAGGGTCCAGCTGTAGATAGACCTGTACATCAGAATGTCCAACTTAAGACCTACTGGTCATAGGTGGAATTTGACAGTGTTTGGGTTTCCGCAGCTCTGGGGCTAGCACTCAGTGTCTCCAACAAGGACAAAGCAGGGGACAAAAGACTGGGAATTTAAATACAGATATCTTTGAAAGTGCTTGTTTGTATCACAATGTACTCAGCATTTCTGGACTCAGGACTGATCCACCTGGTACCTCTCAAATCTCCAAGCCTGTGGAGCGAGCTGAGGTGGTCCTCAGCACAACAGTAGCATTCTTGCTTATTCGCAGCCTGTTTAGGTGGACAACCACTAGCAGACTGCTGTCCCCGGACACACAAGTATCTCTTCTACACTGGTGTACAGCTCGCCTTGGAAGGTGAGGAAATCCTGGAAAGAAGAAGTGGTCAGCAGGGCCAGTATATTTTGGGAGAACTAGCCAATTATTTCTGGCACAATGTTCAAGTTCCGGGGGCTGTATACAGGCCTGGTTCCATCTAGTTAAACTGAATATTGGCTACAGGCCACATTCCACAAAAATACAGGCAGGTAGAGGGGGAGGAGCTGGGCACACTCGGGCGGACTCACTGTGGTAACATCAGTGGGTGAAAGCAGGGGCATAGCTTTCATTGGTGCAGTGGCTGCAGTGACACCAGAGCCCACAAAAATCCGGATTATTGCTGTATTTCACTGTTCAAACAGCAGCCATGGGGCCAATTTACTTCCCTGCACTAGGGGCTATGATACACTTACTATGCTACTGAGTGAAAGCCTGAAAACCCTTTGCCCTTTTGCACTATATCACTTACAGGGAGTGAGGAGTGAAAGGGAATGTAGAAGGGTGGACTCTGGTCAGCCAACAATTGAGTAGCCTTGCACAAATCCCTCACCATTTTAAGTTGCCATGAACACTTGGAACCCAAAATGGATTCCATCAGGCACTCTAGCAGTCATGCAGTGTACCTCAAACTGTGGCCTGCAGAAATATTCCACATGTATAACAGTAAGAAAACCTCAGTAGAGGGAGCCTGGCATAATCTTTCCACGAAGGAATATGTTCGACATCTTCCCCTGAAGGAGAAGGCTAAAAGGGTATCACTTAAATAGCTGTCACTCTGCCACCACTATCAGTTGAACACAGCCCAGGTAGAGCAACCACCCTTTCAAATGGGTGCACTATAGGTGACCCCATGGCTTATGATCACTTTCCAGATATCGTTCCATTTAGTGGGGAGGCCCTTATATGATCTCCTGTGTGTAGTAATTGAGTCAGGACAGCTTAAATTAGGTTCTTTATTTACAGCCCCAGACACGTAATACCTCTGGATCCACTCCGCAACTTCTCCTTAACTGTCAAACCCCCGAATCCTCAACCCACAACATTCTATGTTTCCTCCTGCGCTTTGGAATCCAAGAGACGTGCTGCCTCGTGAACAACGTGACTGTGACTCACGTTACAACACATCTTCCTCTTTTACATTCAATTGAAATAAACATACACTTAATAACTGATATCTTATTACATACATGAACTAACAAACAAATACATTTTTATAAACACAACACAATGGATGAATGAGTACTAACTCTTCAGACTAACAACTCATCTAGCCTGTGTGGTGTTAAGTAGTATGAACACATACAAAATCATCAAACCTTTTTGGTTTGGAAATGATTCTACCAAATCTTCCAGTATTGGTTTGGCTGTTTGTATTATTCTGCAAGATTTGAGCACCAGAAGTTTCATCGTCCTGAAATGAAGTCTGATACCTCTTATAGGTTTGTGCATCTGAATTAGGCACTTCCTTATCCACTTCAACATCAGTTTCTAACCAATCATAATTCTTGACTGTCTCTCTCTCAGCTTGTATGTCATTCCTACACTTTGCGATTCTGCCCAAATGCCACACTTTCCCATCGCTTAACTTATGGAACACTTCCCACACTCTGAGAGGCTCAGAAAATCTACTTTCTCCCTTCCGAACTTTCCTTTCTTTCCTAACTCTAACCCAATCTCCCCATTTCACATTAGATTCTCTGGTTCCTATTTTCTTGTCATACCATTCCTTATATGCTTGCTGGGCCAAATTAATTTTCTTTCTCACTATCTCTGGTGATCACTCAGCCTTTTTTACTGAAGATAACCAACCAAGATCTTTGCCAATAGCTTCACGACCCCTCATCAAAGAGAATGGGCTTTCTTAAGTGACACTACTAGGAGTAATTCTATAAGCCCAAATTAACTTATACAATTCACTTTCCCAGTTCAAACCATTGCTTTTAGCCAATTGGATGCTACCTTTGATGACCCTATTGAAGCGTTCCACTAAACTATTTCCCTCTGGATGGTACAAAGAGGTTGTTTTGTGAACGATACCATTCCTTTTAAAAAAATTCTTGAATTTCTCAGCAATAAATTGAGGTCCATTGTCAGTAATTAATATCTTAGGTAGACCTTCTCTCATAAAAATTCCATCTAAAAATGAAATGATCCTTACACATTCTGCCTTATGCACAATTTCAATCTCTGACCATTTTGAAAAATGGTCTACTGCAACCAGAATGTATTTATATTCACCCTCATTACATTCCACCGGACCTACTACATCCAAACCAATTTTCTACCAGGATATCTCAGGGCATATAATGGGTGATAGAGGTGGTTTAAATGTTTTCTGGCATTTATCAGACTTATTACACTCCATACAATCTTGTATTTTCCTTTCAATTTGTGTATCAATAACCGGCCACCAAAACTCTTTGTTTAGTTTTTGATATTCCAAGATGCCCTTCATAACATAAATCTAGTATTTTCCTCCTAAGAGATACTGGAGGTACTGCTCTCCCACATCTGAACATTATGTCATTCTCTAAACTAAGTTCATTTCTTATTTCCCAGAATGTTTTTTCATCTGTCCCTAGTTCTTTTTTGTTAGGCCAACCCTTGTTTATGTAACATGCTATTTCTTTTAATTTCTCATCCTTATTCCAGCCCTTTTTCCATTATGTAATGTCAATGCCTTCCATTCCATCATCAAATAATCCAGCCACGCAGCTTTCATCATCCAACGCTAAATCTGTATCACTTACAGGTAATGACATTCTACTTAAAAAATCTGCTACTCTGTTTTTGACCCCCGGCCAATACTGAACTTCTTAAGTAAAGTCTAACAATTTTACTGACATTCTGCTCAATCTTGGAGAGGCATTTAGCAAGACCGCAGTTGTTAACACTTTTGTCAAAGGTTTATGATCCGATCTTAACAATACATGGAGTCCCCACACAAATTGTTGAACATGATTCAACGCCCAAACACAAGACAGTGTTTCCCGTTCTATAACCGAATATTTTTCTTCAGCTGGAGTCAACGAGCGTGATGCAAAGGCAATGAGCCATTCTTTGTTCACATCGTCACACTGGGTCAATACCGCACCCAACCCTTTATTGCTTGCATCAGTTGTAACAATGGTCTTGCATTTTGGTCAAACCCTTTTAGAAACGGTGCATTACAAATATCCTTTTTCAAATTTTGAAATGCATTTTGACAATCTTTTGACCAAATAAATTTTGTTTTTAAGTAGTTGACGTATATGGTAAGTTTTTTTTAAAAAGTCCATAATGAACTTAGAATAAAATTTGATTAAACCCAAAAAAGCTCTTACATCATCTTTCCCAGTTGGACATGGACCATCTTTGATGGCTTCCACTAGAGTTTATTTAGGTTTAATGCCATGTTTGCTGATACTATGGCCCAAGTATTCCACTTCATTTTGAGCAAATTTGCACTTACTATATTCTATTGTTAACCCCTTTTCCTTAATAGTTTCCAAAACTAGTTTCAACTTGTTGTCATGCTCCTCCTTATTTTTCCCCATAATCAGGATATCATCTTGAAAAAACATCACTTCATCGATTCCACTAAAGAGGTTACTCATAATCCTCTGGAACATCGCAGCAGCTGATGCCAAACCAAAAGGTACCATGGTAAATCGATAACATCCAAAAGGTGTTATGAAAGGTGTGTATTTTTTACTATCCTGGTGTAAGGACACCTGATGATAAGCGGATTTTAAATCAATAGTTGAAAACCAGCCCACATCTTTTGTTGCAGCAAACATTTCATTAATACGGGGTAATGGATACTGATCAACTAGAATGTTTTTATTTAATTCTCTAAGGTCCACACACAATCTTACCTTCGGCTCGCCTAACTACCACTAACGGAGACACCCATTCAGCTGATTCAACTTGCTCAATAATGCCATCCTTCTCCAGTTTCGCCAATTCTTGGCGAACCTGCTCTTTACCGCTGAAGACTTTAATTCTATTTTGTGTACAAAATCATTAAGCCTCCCTATCCACCCAGAAAATACTTCCGGATATGCCTCAAACCATTCTTCTTTCTTTATATTGATATTACTCTGAACCGACAACACTGGTTCAGGGTTGTTAGGATCTAATATTATTCCTAGTTCACCCTGGTCAGCCCAACCTAAGACTGACGGTCCCTTTTTAGATACATCCAATTTGCACTTGGCCTTTCTATCCTTGAATTGAAATTCTAGTTCACGTAAACCCAAAAATTAAATTCTGTTTCCTGTATAACCCTTGGCTACTACATCAGATTTGTTAAGATGTGTGCCTAATTCTCCCGCAATTTTATTTTTCCACACATCCTCATTCACTATGGTAAAGGGTGATCCAGAATCTGCAATTACATTAATCATCACCCCCCCAACATTCAATTCACACATAGGTTTCCTCCTCTTAACTTGCTCTACATCTAAGATGTCATATTCAATGCAAAAAACAATGTGTACATTGGTGTTCTCATAATCATCAGAATCGGAGTCACTGTCCTCCCTAATACATTTAACGTTCATTTTGTTGTTGCTGTTTTTCCTTCTGCAAACCTTTGCATAGTGACCTACCACATTACAATGGGAACACTTTTGATTTCTTGCAGGACATTTCTTAAAGAATGCTAAATGGTCAGTGCTCCCACACCTGTAACACCTTTTTTGACCCACATTTAGAGTTTTAAAATCTCCAAAACTTTACATCTGGTGTTCGTGTCTTCTTGTAGACCTTTCTTATCTTCATCCACTTTCCTGTATTTTGTACTTGAAATTTTGCTAACTTCTTTTACTTCCTGTTTTTCATCCATAACTGCTTTGGCACCTCTTCCTGTGAGTTCCGCTTTCTTTACCAGAGCTATTACATCCTTTCAGGGTGCTTCACCGTTGACCCACTATTTATCCTGAATATTTGGATTGCTTGCATGCATAATGATTTGGTCACGAATTAGTTCTTCATGCAGAGATCCAAAACAACATGTTAATGCTAGATTACGAAGTGCTGCCACATAGTCATCAATGTTTTCCGATTTACCCTGCTTTCTCTGGAAAAACTTGTACCTATCCACAGCAACACACACGATAGGTGAAAAATGTGAATCAAGGTCTTCTAATTCATACATAAATACATCTCCACCCTCTTGTGGTTTCTTTTCTACTTGGTTGTACGTCTTAAGCCCTCCTGGACCTAAGCAATATAGTAATACCTTTTTCTTTTTCTCAGGAGAGAAATCTTCTTCTTCAAAAGTGTCAATATAATTGCAAAAGTATTCTTTCCATTCCTTCCAAGGCATAGTGGGTTCACCATTTGCAGGTAAAAATGGTTGTGGATGAGTTAAATTTAATGCACACATGTTTGTTGAGAAGCTTGAGAACAAAAGGTTAAATATAATGTACTTCCTGCAACTTACTTAATCCCAAAATTGTGTTTGACGTCTTCAAAAGTACAAAATTGGATGTGAAATATATAGAAGCATTCACTGTAAGATCGTTGGCCTGTAATTTATTCAAAGCATGTGTGAGCACATATTGATTTGTGCCAGTAGATGGCGCACGCGTATTAACAATGTAGCAGTGTTCCTTGAATGATCACAGTACCATGAAACAATTTGTCGTTCTGCGCTCACAAAATTAATGGTTCCAATTAATTGATCCGCATAAATGTATAATATCAGCAGCTGTGCGCATTAGTGAATAAGTCTGTCAATAACAGCCCGTCTCCACACTGATTCCTTGATCATAGGTATGTGCGCACCTTGTATTTCAAAGCGTAATGCGGTATCAACGCAGGTCAACACACATCACTTTTGAACAATTAATCATGACATGACAAGTCTTACATAACCCTCTGTCATTTCCTCACAGCTGGTGAATGAATCTCCGTCATTTCCTCACAGCTGGTGAATGAATCCCCACTGACAGCTCTGCATGTCCAGGGCTGTGCCAGTTCGTCACCAATTTCTGTAGTAATCGAGTCAGGACAGCTTAAATTAGGTTCTTTATTTACAGCCCCAGACACGTAATACCTCTGGATCCACTCCGCATCTTCTCCTTAACTGTCAAACCCCCGAATCCTCAACCCACAACATTCTATGTTTCCTCATGCGCTGTCGAATCCAAGAGACGTGCTGGCTCATGAACAACATGACTGCGATTCACGTTACAACACCGTGATTCAGATGCTCGTGAGGGAAAACATTGCAGAACAGAAATGTTCCAAGACCAAAACACGTGGTAAGACAGGAGGGACCTGTAGACCAAGCTACCCATGGAGACTTTTCAGAAGTTCTAAAGCCTTTATTTTTGAGCGCAGGTAGATGTTTTTAAAAAAAGATATGCTCAAAGCATTTTAGTGCAGCTTTACACTTTTGCTCCAAGTCTTCTTTGCTTCCAAGATGGTAACCTGAGTGTAGTGAGTGCGTCTCTCCTAGTGTAGGTGACGCACTCAGCCCCAGGCCTACCTCAGTGTGTGTCACAATGTCTCTTACCGATAAAGGAAGTAGTTAGAGGTCTGACTACTTTCCAGAGTTCGTCTCTGGGACAACCCTTAACAAAAGCAAACTGCAGGTTCCTGGGGCTGCTCTTGCTCGGTCAGTATTTACTTTTAGGCCATCTGCATAGTACTGTGAGTGGATTCAAATAGAAGACTGCGAGGTCTTGTGTGTGTGTGTGCTAATTGGACTCGCAGTAAGATGCAGGCATGCATACTCTGCAAAAATATATAGTCGAATATAATTGCAACGTATAATACCAGTAGTAAATACCCTACAAAAATTTCAGTAGGCACCAAACACAACAGTGAATTGCTTGCCTTCCAATATGTTAAACTAGAGTTAGGATAGTAAATTAACCCCTTCCAACAATCGACGGGAGGTGTTTTTTTCTAGATTTAGGAAGTCACAGTAAGTAAACATTTCTATAAGGAGACACTTGTGTATGTGAGTTTGAGCCTACATTTTTCCAGTCTGTGATTTTAAGTCTGTTTTCAAGGAACTGGATGTAAAATCCTAGAAAAGTAGAGATTTACTTTGATTGTCTTTCTCATGGACCACGAAGTTTAAAATATTCCTGTTGTTTATACCTGGCAAAAGTACAATTTTATGTTGTATATGCACTTCCAGACATCCCCCTCATCTCTGAAGTGGAGTGCTCTCAGGGATGAGCAGAAAATGGGGATGAATAGGCTTCAGCGTTCATTCGTTACATAAAAAAAAAATTTGACCCCTTTCACATTGTTGTTGCCGACTCCTCGCCAACCCCCCCCCTGAAAACGTACCAATCTACCACTCATTCCCAACTTCCTTTGGGTTCCTTCTTTTCCTTCAGGTAAATTGACGTCACAACTGGGTGCATTGAGTGGCACATTTATGGTTTTTGCCTCAAAACTGCGCTAATGCAGTTTTGTGGTAGAATCCTTAGTAGTGGTTTGCGCCATTCCATAGCGGAAGCATTGCACCATATCTATGGAGTGGTGGACACTGGCGCTAAGGATAGACAGGAGTCTAAAGCAAGAGGCATATTTGTGTTTTTTGCCACAAAACTGCACTAACGCAGTTTTGCTGCAAATTCCTTAGCGCCAGCTATCACCAGTCCATAGCGGCAGCCATGTGCCCTATCTATGGAATGGCACATGCCATCGCTAAGGATAGGCTAGGGTCTAAAACAAAGACGCTAGCCAGGGGGTGATGGTGGTAGGGTAAAAGGTGCTAGTGGGTCAGAAATGACGCTAGGCTGGTCAGTGGCAATAAATATGCTGCTAACCAGCCTAGCGTCATTTTCTGAAGCACTAGCACCCAAAAATGACTCCTGTCTTAGTAAAGACAGGAATCATGTCCACCACCCCAATGGCCAGCACAGGGGAACAGTGTCCCCTGGACACAGCCATAAGACCCAGTGCCCGGCAGGGAGCCTCAGATAAGGGGCCCCCTAATGGCACATTAAAAAAAAAAAATGCATAAAATAATAAAATACTTACCTACACTTACCCAAGGTGGGGTCCCCCATCCTGTGGTGTCCCTCTGGTGTGGGTGTTCCTGGGGGTTGGGTGGGCATCTGTGGGCCCATTCCATGGTGTTTGGCCATGGAAATAGGTCCATAGGTACCCTAACTCCTGGTCTGACCCAGGTGTTAAATAATGGTGCCAAGCAGGCTTAGCGCCATTATTTGGGTCCACCTCCTCAGTGGAATCGTTTCTTTGCTGAAGTATAAATATGGTGGTAGGGGGTTAGCATCATATTGTGGATGGGAACGCCTACCTTGCATCTAATTAGTGCAGGGTAGTTTGCCTGATCCATAACATGAGGCTAACTACTATATTTTGACACTAGATGGGTCTAGCGTCAAAATATAAATATGAAGTTAAGTTTGCACCGTTTTAACGTTAAAAAAAATTACGCTAACGCAGTGCAAACTAACCATAAATATGGACCTATATGTGTCTGTTTACAGGTGTTTACAGGCACTATGTCACCCAGGCTGCAATGGCAGGCCTGTGAAAGGGTTTGTCTGAGCTCCTTATGAGTGGCAAAAGAAGTGCTGCAGCTCATAAAGATCTCCTGGGACCCCAATGCCCTGGGTACATAGGTACCATATACTAGGGACTAATAAGGGGGGGGGCAGCATGCCAATTGAAATTGGTGAAGGAAGTGACTAGACTATAGTGACAAATTTAAAAGCAGAGAGAGCATAAGAACTGAGGTTCTGGTTAGCAGAGCCTCAGTGACCCAGTTAAGCACTACTGACAACACATACATTAGGCCACAAACTATGAGCACTGGGGTCCCGGCTAGCAGGATCCCAGTGAGACCGGCAAAACACACTGACATATAGGTTTTTATCTATGAGCACTGGGGTCCTGGCTAGCAGGATCCCAGTGACACAGTAAAAATACACTGACACACACACTCACAAATAGGCCAAAAGTGGGAATAACCGTGCTAGAACGAGGCTACTTTCTCACAGCGAGCGATTTTTTTTCTGGAAAATGCAAACTGTGCTTCAGCTTCAGAGCGAAGAAAGTCCGTCTCACTGTGTATTGATCCATAATTGGCAGATTTGCTGAAGCAGGTCAACTAACGGAGCGACAACTTTTTGGGGACAAATTTGTGAAAGACATTGCAAAATTCGTCACCACTTTCACATCTTTAGACAAATCCCAGTCCTCCCTTAAAAGAATGTTTAATCCACTTTTTGGAAGGGCCAGTCAATTGAGAGGACACTTGGCCGGCCGAGGTTCTGAACAAGGTCCTGCAAGTGGAAATTATTCAAGACGCAGGGGTCATACCCAAGACCATTCACAAGCAGGCCTCTACCCCTCCAGATATAAAGGAGCACGCAACCGCAACAATCGAGGGGCAGGCAGAGGTTATAGAGCCATTGATAACAGCCCCACAGGTAATAAATCTTCCTTTTCCTTCTATCCCTTTAGGAGGCAGACTGAAATATTTAGTTCAAAAATGAACATCCATTTCTTCAGACACATGGGTTCTAGATACAGTACAAGGGTATTCCATAGAACTTTTAACTGCCCCTCGACAGCGAACCCTTCCTCCTCCTATCTTTTTTTCCCAGCTAGACAAATCCTTTATAGATGTTGAAATTTAAGAATTGCTAACAAAGAAGGCTATTTCTCTCACTTCCCGTCACCCAAAAGGTTTCTGCAGCAATTTATTTTTGGTGCAAAAGAAAGGGGGCGGAGAGAGATTAGTCCTCAACCTTAGAAACTTCAACCCCTTTGTAGTGTATCGCCATTTCAAGGTGAAAGGCATCCAGCTGTTACGAGATCTACTCCAGGAGGGAGACTGGATGTTTCGTCTGGATCTCAAAGACGCTTATTTATCAGTTCCCATAGCTCCTTCTCACCGATGGTTTCTTCAATTTCATTGGAGTGACAGTTTGGTACGAATATCTGACGCTCCCCTTCGGTCTCTTTTTGGCTCCTTGGGTGTTCACCAAACAATGGAAACCAGTAGTGGAAAATCTTCGCGAGAAAGGCATTCGCCTGACAATCTATAGACAACATGATTATCATGGCACAGGACCAATCTCTGTTATTGACTCACTTGCTTTGGGTAGGTTCTCTTCTTCAGGAACTGGGATTTGTGATCAATCACAAGAAATCTTGCATGATTCCGTCCCAGCAAATGGAGTTCTTGGGATTCCAGGTGGACTCAGTAAAAGCTCAGCTGTTACTTCCTTCTCAGAAAATGAAATCGATCGAGAAGGAGTTGAGAATGTCATTATCGAAACATATGGTTTCTTTGAGGTCCCTAGCACGGATTGGGGGCCTTTTGGCTTCTTCGATTCAGGCTGTCTTACCGGGTCCTCTCCATTACAGAGCTTTGCGAAGATTAAAAATCCAATTCCTACAACAGGGTTACTCGTACGATCATCTGGTTCCTCTCTCTCTAGAAGCCCGAGAAGAACTTCAATGGTGGCTGTATCACATGGAGGCCTGGAACGGCAGGGCTATTTTTGGAGAATCGCCCGAGGTGGTGATAGAGTCAGAAGCCAGACACTGGTGCTGAGGAGTGAGATGCAGTCCTTTTTTGACAGGAGGGCGTTGGTCCTCAGAGGAACTGCAACCCCACATCAATTGTCTGGAACTCTTAGCAGGTTCATTTGCCATCAGATCACTTCCCCTGTCAGGAGCAATTGTAGTCTTCTGAAAATGGACAATGTGTCCGCAGTCAGATACATCAACCGTTTGGGAGGATGAAGTCTCGCCTATATTGCCAGGGGGGTTTGGCATCTTTGTCTGGATCGAAGGATCATGGTGATAGCAGAATTCCTCCCAGGCAAAGACAACCTAGTGGCAGATTGGAACTCTGTTTTTGAATGATTCCAGAGACTGGAAATTTCTTCATTCTGTATTTCAGAAGGTCATGGTGTTGATGGGGCCGTGTCAGGTGGACCTGTTTGCATCTCGTCTCAATTTTCAGATCCCAAAATTTTTCAGCTGGAGATCGGATCTGTTGGCTCTTGCAACAGATGATTTTCTCCAGGATTGATCAACTCAGATGAATTATGCATTTCCTCCGTTTGCCATGATTCCACGGGTTGCAACGCTCCTGCGCCACCAAGCAGCATCGGCAATTCGCATCACCCCTTTTTGGAGGAGTCAACCCTGGTTTCCATCTCTCCTGGAACTATCGATTGCTCTTCCTCTACAGCTCCTGATTTTCCCTCAACTCCTTCTGGATCCAGTGGGATCCCCACACCCTCTTCTTCTATCAGGTCAACTGTCTCTCATGGCCTGGAAGATATCGGGAGACATTCTCAAGTGCAAGGCCTTTCGGCTTGAGCTTCCTCATTTATACGACAAGCTTGGGCTCCATCCACCCACAAGAGATACTCTTTGGCATGGAAAAAGTGGGCGGATTGGTGCCTTCGAGGGGAAGTGGATCCCGTGGGATCCGAGGTCAAGGACATTATAAACTTTCTGTCTGAGTGTGCTGAAACAGAACTATGTTACAGGTCAGTAAATAATTTTAGATAAGCTATTTAGGCCGGACACTCTTGGATCAGTAATAAACCTGTTGGTTAACTGCCATTGGTATGTGTAAATTGCTCCAGGGTATTAGAATGGCAAATGCACCTAAACCACGCTATTTGCAACTTTGGGATGTGAATGCTGTTTTATCTTTTTTGACTAATTGGCCTGATAATTATTTGTTATCTATGAAACAATTGACGGCAAAATTGACCATGTTGCTCTGTTTAATATTTTGTCGCAGGGTTTCGGATGTGAAAGCGTTAGATCTAGCAAGAAGACTGTTTTCCCCTTCTGGTGTTTTGTTTCTTATTTCCAAACGTACAAAATGCATGTCTACTTCTGTGGATTATCCGGCTTTTCCACATAATGGGAATCTGTGTGATCAACTGTTTAAAGGTTTACGAAGAATGCACTGCAAGTTATAGAGCGGATCCGTTGGGTCCTCTTCTTATGTCCATTCAAAAACCCTTCAAACCGGTGTCAGCGGCTACTTTGGCCCGCTGGGTTCATTGGGTGATATCAGAAGCAGGCATTGATATGTCTTTATATGGGGCCCATTCCACCAGAGGGGCCATGGCGTCATAAGCTTTTCTTTTGGGTTCTAGGTTCGAAGATATTCTTAGGGCGGCCAACTGGTCCAGTGACTCCATGTTTAAAATGTTTTATTATAAACCAGTAGTGCATGTTTCTAATTTGGTGGTGGATCAGCTTTGAACCAGCATAATCGCAGCCTCCGGTCCTGACATAGAATACAAAATTTACTAGTGTACTGTAGTAAGGACACAGAGGCGAGGATTATCCCACCCATTATATAGGTTGAAATAAATGTTATTACTCAATGTGTTTGTGATATAATATTTTTCCCACCCTTAAAATTACTGGTTGTAATATTCTTGAGTCTCATAATGGGTTCTTTCTTTAAGAATCGGATTTCAAACAAGGGTGAAGTTTTGATGGGACATCGGTTTGTCGTTTTGGCAAGCTTGAATCTTTGGTTGATTTTTTTTTTGTGTGTTCAAGTGACTGTTTATGGACTTGGGCACTGAATGGCATACCTTATATACAAAGAAAGAGGAAGTCAGATGGTGCCTCCCCAGTTTATAGACTATGTTGGTCTGCTATTGGTGGTTATGGGAGGCAGGGTTCAAAGCCTCATTAAGTGTTTACTGTTTTTTAATTGACTGCTGTTTATTGAGTAGTAAAGAACTGAGAAGCTTAATCCTCACCTTCGTGTCCTTAATAGAATCTAAAATTCTTAACGCTATACTAGAAAATGTTGTATTCACATTCAACTGACGATAACAGTTCTTAGACATGGGCAAGGCACTGGGAGCGCAAGCCTGAAGCCTGGTTCAGCTCAAGGTCCTGTTGGAACCTCGAGCCCATGAGGAGCCGAGCTTTCACGTGGCTTCTTCCTAAATCCCACCTTCTACCCAAGATCTGGCATTAAGGCCAGAGTTGCCGACTTTGGCACTGGGGAACCAGGTTGGGGGATTGGCTAAACAGCCTGTTTTTATGGGCAAATTACTTTATCTCCCAGTGTCTTTTAAATGAATGCGACCAGTGGAGTGCTGGTTATAAAAGAAAAAAAGTGCTTGCAAAACAACGAGTAGCTAGCGAAAGGACACTGTTCCTCAGCCACTGGCAGTGACCAGACTCCACATGACGGCACGGGAAGCAAAACAGAGCAGAAAGTCAAAGCATGCGCTGTCCAATCAGAAGCCAATATATTAGAGTGATGTTGGAATAAGCCAATGGTAACTTCATGTAAGTAATCTTCTGGATCTGAGCCCCTTTTAAGAATGTTTTTTATAACAAAAGATTTTGCAAGTCGGGCGCACAAGCGTGTGCCATGCAGGCGAGAGTTGAAAAACAGGTGGGAGGAGGGCACCAATGAGGAGGTAATGGAATCCATATTGGGCATTTAGAATGTTAGACTGGTGTCCTTCGACAAGGAGACTCGAAATTGATGTGCCAGTTGTTTGTTGCCTAAACCCTAAAGTGAAAACATTTATGTTAGGCCTGGTCCCGAGCAGCTCATTTGGTTTGTTAAATCTGAAAAAGCATAGTAGTGCAGTGCTTGTGATTAAAGTGAGAGCTACATTTTAATTGTTAGGATTTTCAGTCTTTCAGTGATAAATCGTTCACTATTTTCTAATTTTTGTTTAATAATTATTTTTCAATTTTATGTACTTTTATATTTATTTAATGTCACTTTAAAAATATGAAAATATCGTGATGTAATTTCTTTCAGCAGCTGTGTCCTGTGGTGGAGGCGTTGTGTCCTCCTTTGTTTTTAGAAAGCAGTACCTGCATAGATGGACTTCCTCCGGGAATGTTGCGATGTCACAGCAGGAGCACTTTAACCGCTTTACCTTCAGAGCAACGATCGCCTTGGTGTAAATAACGACAAGGTCCGTAAACCCCCAAGTGTCTTGTTAAGGCGAGTGCAGTTACTCAACCCTTCACAGGGAAATGAGCCGGAAGTTCGTACTCATGAGCATACTTGGGTTTCGGTGGTTACCCAATACGGAGGCACGTGGCATTTGCATACTGGTTTTTCCTGCTATCCCGATCCCCAAAATGAACGAAGAAGAGTAGAGGCACATGCCAGCGCAATACTCGGGACTGTGCGTTAACTGGGGTCTGGGGAGGACCGGCCATGAGTTCTTCTACTGCAAGTCCTGAGGCAGAGCCCTTAATGGGCAGGTACTGTCGAGTGCTGGGGACTTGCACTTCTTTAACTTTAATGGATGAGTACCTGCACTTTTCATCAGAGGTACAACGCTTATACTAGGAGAGTACTGGGACGAAACCAGTGGTTCATTTATGCTGGGGGATTCTGGTGCTCAGCACTTAATTGCCAACATCAGCACTTATGACAATCTGCCACATGGTGGCGATATTTGTTTAATTTAAAGATGAGCACAACAGCAGTTTATTAATTTGATATTCATTAAAAATGACATACCTGCTGCCAAGCCATTTTTATATTGTTGGGGGCCTGGAATAGTCAGAATTGTCACACTTCTGTGTTTTCCTTGTGGGCCAAGTCGTGTATTCTGGTGTGTGGCGCTTAATTGTCAACACTGGTGCTTGTGACAGTCTAGTTTAAGGTAGCGCTGTCTGTCTAATTTAGAGGTGACTACAAAAACACTTAATTATTAATTCAGTATGCATTACAAACATTACAAATGACTATTACCTGCCACCCAATCCATTCTTTTAGATTTCGTGGGCGGGAATAGTCCACAATGTCTCACTTGTGAGAGTGTGATTGTTAGTAGTTGTGTTGTTGCGATCAATGGCAGTTTGGCAGGGGCATTGTGCGATGCAAGCTGCAGTGGCCTGACAAGAGCCCTGGCAATTATTATTATTATTATAATTTTTTATTTTTTTGCAAAGTAAGCACTGGTGTCAGTATTGACACAGACCAGACCGCCTAGACCCGGTGACCTCTTTTTCCCAGCAGCACAATTCATGAAGAGTATTGGAAGTGTCATATCACCAAATCAGGATGGAACTTTCATTGGCCGCCTTGCTGTATCAAAGACCCCGCGGCACAGCAAGCAGTAAGCATGAGCAAGTGCCGTATTGTCCATTTCAATTAGTAAGCTATCTTTTTATATGACAGGTTTTTTTCTCTGTATCTCAGTCGGTCAGTACTATTAAGGCCGGCTTCTTGGTTACATTCAGTCGATATATGGCAGTTTCGGTAAGATAGTGTGACACTTTTTTTAGTGTGCTTGTCAATAAAAGTAATCACCCACGGATAGATTGCAGTGGTTAGGCTGGTAGCACTTCACTATTTCAACACACATGGGAGTGCCTGTCCTGTTAAATATTTTGAGGTCTCGGTTCTAGATGGCTCGCATGTGCTGACCCAAACCAAGACATGCTGTATCTACATCATGGGCTTTCCTCGTGCCCATTGCTTACCATTTGTACTATCACCTGTCTTTCTAAATGTCTTTCTTTTCATTGGCGTAACCTTGCTATTTCTTCTGTCTTGTCACTTTCATCGCTGCTGTCCTTGTTACATGTCTCTACTCTTTTGTTTATGCATAGTTTGGTCTGCGCCCTCTTTTTTTCTTTAAATTAGTCCACCCGATCGTGTATGTATTCGCAAAGGGAGATCAACCATTGGCATCTGTAATTTTGTTTCGATTCGTATTGCCATTGTTTAATTATGTTTGGTACGGTAGGCATGTTTTTGTAGGCACGGGGAGAGCTGATGCCGAGACACTTACCTGGTTCCCCAGTCCCAAAGTCTGCAGCCCTGTTTATTTCGCCACATCCTTCCAGGTAACTTGAAACGCAAACGTGTTGACTGTATCCATTTTGGATTTCTTTCACCTTAAATTTTCATTACAGGTCTGTTCTGCATGGAGCATGAGCATTTCACCCCCTCCCACCTCTCCTTGTGCTGCCGTTCCTCACCCCTCCCACCACGTTACTTGTTATGAAGCGTATTGGTAATTGATTTATCGACTTTAGATAGGCTGGCTCAGCCCATCAGGCAATTGAATGTATGGGCGGGTCCTCTTGCATCTGCATATGCAGACAACCCCATGTGCAGTACATAACTATAAATGCAAATCATTACGAATTTTGCTTCAGAGTAACTAGTTGCACATTTTGGCTGCTTTCTGACCTCATGAGAATACCAACATGTGAGCGCCACACTCCCATTCCACTGTGTCCTTTCAACTTTAAGGCTCTGCTTCCGATGTGTTCATATTCCTCACAGAGGGCCCGTGAGCCGGGGACAGATGTTCACATTTTCTCACTTTAAAAAAATGTCCCCATCATCCTCCAGCAGCTATTGGAAGTTGCCCATTCGACCGGAAACACTGTATCCCAGTCACTTTCTGGTATCTTTAATTTTAAAAGGCCCAGTTTAAATGGCCCTGGTGGGGGCCGGGCTGCTCTAGTCCCTCGTCATAGCCTCAGTACTGGTGCATAGAGTGATGCATGGGTAGAAGGGGGCTGGTGCATAGACGGGCAGCATCGTTTTCTTTGACATACCATGCAATCCGCAGAAAGGTGCATCCATTAACCCCCTCTCCAGGCACCACTCTGAAAGGCCACTCAGGTACGTTAATAGCATTAATCTCCATCCAGACGCGGCATCTATAGCCCTGCTGTAAATTCTTGTGAAAACGGTCTGCTTTCAAGAAATGTCTTTGAAAACGTCAGTCGGGATCAATCTGTGTAATCCATTGGCAAATGAAGGATAAAGCACGGAGCGCGGAAGTTCACTTCTGAGAGCTTGTGAATGCACTTCTGTGCGCTTTTGAGTACAGAGGTGAACGGCTGTGAAAGCGTATTGTTCAATTTGAAGCGTGCGTGTGCACATGAAAACTACTTGTGTTTATATGCAAAGCCCTCTCCAAGAGAGAGTGCATGAACGGTTCCTTTACACCAGAGAAGTTTCAAATATCTGCGTTCTCTACCTGTCATGGGTGTACACAACTAGTATCAGCTGTTCATATAAGAAAAAAACAAATTAAGCCAAATTAAGCCTTAATATAAGATGATCCTTAAGTGCCATCTACTTTTACTTGCTTAGCGGATGCAGTGTCAATGTATTGAGCATTGTAATTTATCTCTCAAACATACACACGTAACACACGACCAAAATCACCCCCTCACAAGTAATAACACACACATTCAGATGCAGACACACATGACACATCTGCAACCTCACGATCCTACGGGTAAAAAACATTCACATTGACAACACCAAAAGCTCGGAGCTCAGCCATTGCTGAGAGCTATTGGCTTTACCAATGCTTTTATCCAAGATGGCTCCACCCTGCTTTTGTCTTAATCCTATGGCAACACCTTTTTAAGTGCTTGGGCTCCTTACACCATCACACTGCATCAGATTGGCTCATGATATCCTTCCTGCACGTCATACACATATTTGTGTTTATGTCTCAAAATCTTGGCATATACACTAATACACCAGAATGCTGTTAGAGCAGTTTCAGAACATTACTTGATTTATTTGCCATTATTATTTTGACTTACCTTGTTTTAAAGCAGGTTTACACTCCCTTGTATTGCCCTGAGGTGGTCATGACTTGTTAGGCCGAAACCTATCAACCATATATTATGAGAAGGTCCTCTGCGAAGATTCAAAAGGACAGTTTATTTCTGGACCGCCATATAAATCCAGTCAGATATTTTGTACACAAATAAACCTGACGGTCTCAGCTATAGTGGACTATCTCTAAATGGATCACATTGGGAAATCATTTAACAACTTTCTTTTGATATAACTACGCACTATATGCAAGGATGGTGTATAACTCTTTTTAAAGGTTTTGTGACTTTGCCATATTCAATGCTGTGAAATAAATTTGTCTTTAAATATGTTTTCTATTCACATCAGAAATTTTGATCTCATGTGTTTTTTGTCCCCGCACCTACTATATTGCTTCCCCCAACCCATGCCGCCCCTGTTGCCTCTTCACACTTACGCCCTCTTATTGCTTCCCCTTCACTTCTGTTGCTTCCCCCACCCGCATCCTCCATGATTCAGCCCCTCCCCCAAGCTCCATGTTACCGCCTCTCACCTTTGTTTCTCCCCTTTGCGATTGACTCCCAGAGAAGCTGAGGATATTGGGATCTGCTTCAGCAAGGTGCAAATAACCTACATTGCTTTTGGATTAACTTCAACAGGGGAAAAAATCAAGCAGCCCCAATTTTAAAGAAGCATGGTGGCACCAGGAGCCTGGGGACCCACAAATCATGGCCTGAGATGTCACAGTGGAGGTCAGGCCCAAGGCTTTCTTCAGGTAACACCAGGCCTCTCAAAGGCACTGCAGAGAGAGTGCCACAAAAAATCAAAGCAGTCGTTCCTTCTTCAGCTCCACAAGTTTTAGACCTGAGTCCAAGGACGCCACAGTTTTGCAACATTACAATTGTATTTCTTGCCTATTGGCAGCTTTTAGCTGTCAATAGGCAAACGCCTATTGTGGACCACAGTACTTTAAAATATAATGGAAAAGGTGTGGGTGTATTTCTCTTAAAGGGGTGTGGCCTAAGCAGTTAAGGGTGTGCGTAAAATATGTGAACTACAATCCCATGCTTTACATAGCATAATGCCTGACCAGCATTTAGGTGCCTTTGTGACTTCACTGCTGTTGTCTCCAGGCATGTTGCACAACAAAAAAATATATGCCTTAAACAGTCCAGAGCTTTTGGCTTTTTGAGCTGCTGTTAACAGTTTTGTATAAATGAGTAGCAATGAATTTGTTGTAGATAACTAGAATTGGTAATTACAAATGGTAGATTTGTGGCCACCACCCTGTGCGCTCTGGAGAGAGGCCAAGGATTTGGTATGTAAACCGAACATTGTAATTGGCCACTGACTCACACTGGTTTCAGGCTCAGAAGACAGCTAAATGCGACTCAGCTCATACGTACCCTACAAGCATTGCAAAACTCAATAGCTCAGCTTTTTAGAGCCGAGACCCCTGGCCCTTGCCACTGTTTAGTAAAGTCAATTACAATTACAATACGTAATTGCACTACAGCAAGGGGTGTTCAGAAACGTTAACAAATTCAAGTTCTACACTTTCTTACAATAAGCAGTGTTTATCCTGTAACATATTACTAAAACCATTAGCGAAGCCAATAGAGCCCATATGCGCGACCTATTGGCTTAACCAATGATTGTTTTTCACTAGCACCTCTCCTCTGACATGGAAACCAAGTGTTTGGAGGGTGTGCCACAGTGCCCTGCCTTCTGACGTTGGTTCTGAGCAACAGCCCCACTCACATTTCAGTCATTCTCTGCATATTTCCTTCCTGTGTGGTGAATCACGCTGCTGAGCTCACAAGAAGTGCAGGGGGCGGAGCGAGGAGGTGGCCTGATAGTGGTGAGCTTGAACTGTACACAGAAGCGTCACTCCTCGCTCACCACGATACCCTTTCATAAATCAGATTCCTGGAGTTGAGGATAAGGCGGGGAGGAGGCCACCAGGAACCGTCTCCTGGTTGATTGACGCTCATCTGACCTGGGTTTTCTGTGGAAAAACGGATGTACTTCCACAGATGGCCAGGCGCATAAAAGTAGTCCGATAGTTCAGTGAGTTGTGTACCTGCGGCAGAGATCTATTACTAGTAGGTCACACCTTCAGGTTCTTGGAATATTGGTTCGTGAACTGATGTCTGTGTGTATCCGGGATGGCACCGGCTTCAAATCTGGTAACAGTGCCTTAGAGAGTTAATGTTCCCGCTGCAGAGATTTTCTTGGAGCCTGCAGGTAACAGACTTCACTCGATCAAAATGGCTCATTTTACTCCCTGATCTGCCGCAATATCCTGTGCGCAAGTCGCAGGCCATAGGCTTCAGTGCCAGTGACATAGCGGTGCGTGTTACTGCACCTGTAGGAAAGATCTGAATGTAGAAGGAAGTCACCTTGTTCAGTCTCAGAGAGACAACCTAGGGCCATATGTATGAACACATTTTCCCATAGACACAGAATGGGCAAAACTGTTTGCTACATCTGGCCCCTAGTCTGTTACTGCGCCGGTCGCAGAGATCTGTCATCGAAACAGCCGAGTCTGTCACTGTGCCTGAGGCAGAGGTGTGTGTGCACCTTGAAGTCAAGGTCACAGGTTTCGATTTCAGTGAGATAGGATGTCTGTTACTGTGCCCGAAGTGAAGTTCTGTGTATAACGCGCAGGTCACAGGCTTGATTCTTGGTTTGGACATCTGAGACTGGTACAGCTCTTGCTGAGGTAGAGATATGTGTGTAATGTGAAGGTAACATGGTTCAATCGCGGTAATTAATATGGCTTGGTACCGCCGAGCCATCCTTCCTCAACCAAAACGCCTCCTCCTCCAATACATCTATATTGTTAGGCAAAGATACACACCTTTGGGTTTAGGGGTCAAAACCCACCAGCCGTATTTTTATTAAACATACAAAAGCTTTTGCAGGAAAACCATGCACTATTTCCAAAATGTATACACCTAGCACTGCCTAAATATGTTAATGCGTATCACAATTACTGCTCACCAGTGACATCAAGATTGGTCCCAACAGTATCTCCTGGTCCAGGACCACCCTTTCCCTTCTATTTGACCTGTGGTGGGTTCCTCCTTAGGGAACCTGGTGGGTTCTTCCTCAGGGAACCAGCAACCCCTCCCAGGGCACACTTTGTGTAGGGGGCCTCCCTTCCCGTCAGGATACCTACCTCGGGCACGAGCAGCCCCATCACCCATCAGTACTCCGCCCCCCCCCCCAAAGGACCAGTGCTAGCTTCATACCAATTTCGCATGCACGAGTGGTTGGCCAGAAGGACCAGATGCCAGTGCTTGCCGGCAACGCCCGCACCCCTGTATCCTCCATTCCACTCCCGACCAGCACCCATTGGAGGGCCCTGGGACATTGCTGCCATGCTTAAGTAAGGAAAGGTATACCGAATTGTCCCCACCAATCATGACCTCACACGGCAAGGCAACTTACAATAAAATACAACATGGGATCCAACTAGAAGGAAAATTGGTTAGCAAGACAAGCACAAAGGACAAAGAAAATTCACCACCAAGCCACATAGCAATTCAGCTAGGAAGAAAGTTGGTTAACAAGACAGTTATCTTGATAAAGACAAATCCCTCAAGAAAAATCAACAGCCCAGAACTCCATAGCTATGGGGATGGTGGATGGGACAAAGAAAATCCTTTGCCATTCCAGAGGATGAGGGATCGCAAGAGTCACTGAATGTGAGGCGGTGAGCGGAGTGAAAGACCTGCCCGCTGCCTCTCTGCCCCTTTTATAGGTGGTGACATATTAAGGAAAGCGTGATTCGGAAGCACTCCAAGTGAATCCGAGGTGGGGACACTGCCGGAACCAATCACCACCCACACTTACTGGGGTGCAGCAGCACATTTACGGTCCCCCTTTTGTGCCCCAGCCTGGTGGGGCCTGCCGTATGTGTGTGCACCGGATGCAATCAATCAGCGCATTTGTATAGTGCAGCACTGTCACTCCCAAGGGTCTCTGGGGGCTGAGGGTGCTGTGTCTCTGAAGTAGAGCCATGTCTTGAATCTCTGAAATCCACCCAGGAGGGAGCTGTCCATAGATGGAGTGGCAGGTTGTTCCAGGACTTGGCTGTGATGTAGGAGAAGGAGTGGCCTCTGCTTCTGGTGCAATGATTATTGGGGGGGGGTGCAAGGTTGTGAATGGAGGAGCACAGTTGTCTTGTGGGGATGTGGAACCTTAGTCTGTGGGTGATGTAGAATGGCCCTTGGTTATGTAGAGCCTTGTATGCGAGTGTGAGAATCTTGAACTGGCATCTCTTTTGGGTTGAGAGCCAGTGGAAGAGTCTGAAGTGAGGGGTGGTGCTGGAGTGTTTGCAGAGATCATTGTCTAACAAGCATGACTCCTCATTTCTGTTCTGTATCACTTCTGTGACTACATGGTAGCCCTCATGGTAGGAACCTGAGTGGACACCTAGACTTGAGCTTGGAGGTGGGAAGCCAACAAATTAACAGGGAGAGCTGAGCTAGGGTTCTGATTCAAATCCTAGAGCCCGTGCATGAGCCAAGCCCTGAAAATATTTGCTATGTAAATCATAGAACAAATATCAGGTACAATTTGATAAATTGTCTTCAAAATTCAAAACCGTTTATTTCTTTAGCATGTGGAATTGTTAATGCATCACATTATAGCACTGCATTTACAAGTACTTTATTTAAAGTGATAATTTGGGGGACGTGGCCAAGGCAGAGAATTAGAAGACTTGTCTCCCCAGAGCTCTGCTCGATGATCCCCCTCTCCCTCTATTGTTCTGCCCTGGAAGTCACTCTTAAAGGCCCTTTGGGGGTAGGTAGGGGGGGGGGGGGGGTGGCGCAGATGCCTGTAGAGCAGTGAAGGCTCCAAAAGGCATAGGTGGGCCCTGAGGGCTCCCTGAAAGTGACATCACCTCCTATGGCAGTGGTTCCGGTCGCAGTGGCCGTTTTAGGGGCCACACAAGTGTCTCCTCATCCTGACTGATGGCGCCGAAGCGATATCAATGCAGCAGCGGCTCTGAAACAGAGGGCTGTGTGGATGCAGTCGGGGACCCCTTATGTGTGGAAGTGACTGCCGGGGACCCCGTGCCTCTCCTACCAGAAAGAGTGAGGTCGGCTCCTCTGTGGCGCCATCTTGAGGCCACGAAGAAGATGACAAAAGTATCCGGGCCGGTGGTGCCCTGGAAGGCCTTGTTGCAGCCTGGACTCTTCCGTGAAGGAAGGGTGGCCACAAATAATACTGGAGACCCCAGCGTGAGAGCATCGTGGGGTGAAGCAGCCATGTGAGACTTGTAGATAGGGCCTAGGCCTCTGGAGCTGTCTATGTGCACAGGCTCCCTGATGCTGGGAGTGGCACCAGTCGGGTCTCACCCACCCTAGAGAGGCCCGCAAGGTCCGGCTTGCAGGTGAGGTGGCCTGGATTACATTTGGAATGTCTGACAATCAGGGTGAAGTTTGAACTTTGCTGGGCCTGAGCAGCCCTGGGAGGCCCATTATAGAAAATAAGGCCCTGAATCCTGAGGGGTGAACTAGTGTGGTGCGATGACTGTATTCCCCATCCTTGTCCCCATAGCCCTGCTTACTCGCTGACCACCTAGACTACCTAGATGGTCCCACTGGGTGACATGAGGGGGTTGCCCCAACTTTCCTAGACACACACCTGGTGTTGAGAGAAGTGATATGCCACCAGAGGCCTAAGCTCTTCACCTGCGCCACTGCGGCCTGGTTATCCTGGCCCACAGCTCCATTGTCCCTACTCCAACCTTCACAGGAGAGATTGGCAAATACTCTTGTATCCCCCAAGATGTTGGGGTTTTAGGCACCAATACCCTGCGTTTGTGAGGACCTCTTCTTAGTGACCCGTGCCTATGAGGGGGCCACTGTAGACTGCAGGCTAAGAGGGACATTGTGAGTAGTACCCACGTGTGCATGGGGACACGATGACAATGCTGGGTCCTGGGCAAGAAGCCAGACAGAATCCCTAGAATAGAGTGGTGCTTTTTTGAACTGAGATGGCAACGAATCGGGCTAAGACCCCAGATCCCATTACCAGCCAAGATATGCTCCAGATCTCAAACACAGGAGTATGATTTCACAGTATCCACCCAGGCCGCAGGAATGAGCCCAGATGCTCAGACCCTGGTTGAACTCTGCAAGGATATTTCACGTGAACCATCTCCGATCTTGATGAGTCCGTGCTTCAAATTGACTCTCGCTTGACTGTTGTAGAATTGGCGACTATGGATCATGCGATGCAGAACGTGGACTGAACGGCCCACATTGAGAGATTGGAGAAGAGCCAAGGATTGCTTCAAGATAAACTGGACTAGTTAGAAAATCGCTCAGGGTACAATAATATCCGCATCAGGGGTATTGCCTCGACCATCCCCGTTGGAACTCGAAACACATGTCCAAGCTCTCTTCACTCCCCTGTTGGGCCTCCCAGAAAGCCAGCCGGTACTCCTTGTTCATACTCATAGTGTGTACTCGGCTTACCAACAACAAAGGAATCTGCTGCTGGACACCCTCACCAGAGTCCACTACTTCCATATAAAGGAAAAAGTGATGCAAGCTGCCAGACATCAGGAACCGATTACCCATAGGGGAAACACCATCTCCATCTACCAGGATATCTCAGCCCACACGTTGGCCCGGCGCAAGAAATTTAAAGATGTTACCAATCACCTGCGGGAACAGAAGAGCTCCTGCCGCCGGAGCTTCCATGCCCCTGTCTACTCACTTTAAAAAGGGTGGTTGCACGCACGTCAGGAGAGGCACGAGGGAACCACGGGATGCCAGTGCAGCAAGATGCTGAGCCCCCCCGGAATCAACAGCCTTATCATTGGTTGACCAATGGGACGGTGATTTCAAGCGATTAAGTCAACAAAAAAGAAATAGTGGAAACAAAAGCAACCCACTGCACAGGACCATAGACGGGCTTCCTCAGACCATGTTGCCCCAGTTTGACCACCGGAGAAAACTGTTGGGTCCTGAGTCTGAGTCTATTTGATGGACAAAAGGAGAGACGCACAAGCTTCCATGAGCTTTGTTCCACTATGATTGCCTTATAAAATATGTAAGAACACGGGGGAAGGGAGAGCCTTGTTCTGCTTAGGAGCCCGCTCTTTCAACTCTTTGACTCATGACTCGTAATCTTTGTCTCATAACATGTTATTCCTTTTTGGGATGGTTCACCATGTCTCCTCCTAGGGTCAAGGTGCTTTTTGTGTTTTAATTTGGTTAATTGGCATTGTTTTTAATGTTTATTTAACGCTGTTTGACACACTAACAGGATATCTTAAATAGGGGTTGGGGGCATGTCCTCGACGCTTTTCTTAGGGTTCGCATTCAACTCTGTATAGATCCTTGATGGCCCTCCATATTATCATCTTAAAGTCCAAGGTCTCAATTCCCCCTCAAGCGCAGGGCATTTACAAATTGGCTGCACATACGAGAGGTGGATGTCGCCCTATTGCAGGAGAGGCATTTGCTTTGAGAAGATACTAGGAGTTTACACTCCTATTGATATCCCACAAAATACCACTCTTCATACACTAGCAAAACACGTGGGTTGCTGATCCTACTCCGCTGAGGCCTTCTTTTTAAGCATGATAGCATGCACAGAGATAGAGAGGGCAGAGTGGTAGGTATTAGGAGAACCTTGGGTCCCTTGCTTATATAATTTTTTCTGTCTATGGACCTAACAACGATATCAAGGCTTTTTACGCAGACATTTTTCCGAGAATCTCTTTCTTTTAGGCAGGGATCTTAACATCGCCCTCGATCTCAGCATCGATCGCTCTAATTCCAGGCAAGGAACCCCCCGTCTGCCCCCCAGCCTTGATGTAGGGCATTTCAGATCTTTTCTCAATAGACGCTTAGCATTAGCTACACCCTCGCGAACGCGATTACACGTTCTATTCTAATGTCCATAAGACTTATTTCTGCATCTATCACTTCCCGATCTTTTGCTCATTGCTTCCCCACCTGTTAGATTCCACATTTGCGGTCAAGGTCCTGTCAGACCATGCCTCTGTAAGCTTAGTGGTGGGGTCCGGTACCCCTCAACCCCCATTTCCGAAACCATGGGTCCTAATGAGGTAGTCTTCCACGACTGACCCTTCAAAAATGCATAAAAGATACCCTAGAACACTGCTTTATGGACAATGACACCAGTGATGTATCCCCAGTCACCATATGGGATGCAGTGAAAGTGATCATCACGGGGGAACTAATATCACACACAGCAATGTTTGAAAGGGGGTCAGGCTCCGTAGACAGGAACTTGAAGCTCAACTTTCACCAGCAGAACCCCATCAAAAAGAAGGGGCCACACAGCGGTCCCTGCGTGACCTACACCACATACAAGGGAACCTGGAAAACCTCTTGATGATATAGGCGGTCAAGAAACTCCTCTTTGTAGGTCAAACATATTATAAATGGGGGGACAAGGCTGACAGATTATTGGCTCCATAACATACACCTGTATTCCATGCACAATCACATTCATAAAATCCATGATGAAGAGTGATAGGCTTATATTACAACGCCAGAAATATTATCAGTATTCCATGACTATTATTCTGCTCTATATGGAGCCCAGTCCTTAGACGAACGACACTAAGAAGACTATCTCAAAGAATATGCCCCCCCCCCAGACCGTAGGAAGGAATTTGCCCAGATGGAGGTAGACATTATCTGAGACGAGATTGAGCAATAATTAACAATCTCCCCACACGCAAAGTGCTGAGACCGGATAGGTTTCCAGCTATCTTTTATAAAGTTTTTATAAAGCCCTCGCACCGGTATTTAACTATTTTTTAACATCGGGCTCCACTACCGACACAATGTTGGAATCCACATATTGCTACTCTTAAAGCCTCACAAACCCTGACCAATTGTTCTTCATACTGCCATATAGCCCTTCTAAATTGTGATGCTAAAATCTTCATGTCTATCCTCATAGCGCGTCTTCAGCACATCTGGCCATCATGATAGCACCTCAGAAATCAGGCTTTGTTCTCAATAGGCAGGCTAATGATATCGCACACCTAGCAGTAACCTTTATGGATGCAGCGGAATGCAACCACTAATCCCTGGCCCTCCTTTCCCTGGACACTGAGAAAGCATTTGATAAGGTGGACTGGAAAAACCTATCAAAGATTTTGGCCAAAATCCACATGGGCCCAAAGATGAAAACTTACATACAAGCTAACTTTCAGAAGCCTGTGGCCAAGCTGAAGATCAATGCGCCTTTTCCCCCTACTATCACCCATTGGAGAGGGACTCGTCAAAGGTATCCCCAATGCCCTTCAATTCTTGCATTGTCCTTAGTAGCTAAAATTCAAAGCAATCCGGAGATTTAGGGAATACACGTCAGCGGGAGAGAGCACAAACATGCTCTTTTGTGGATGATCTATTATTGTTCCTCACTAACCTAGATTTTTCTATCCTAGAGCTGATGAGACAGCTAGACCTGTTTTCCAGAGCTTCTAGCTTTAAAGTGAACTCTACTAAATCCTGGGGCTTGGGGGTGGATGACCCCAAGGAAGTCTTGAGGCACCCGTTCAGAGGTCAGGGTTCCAATGGACCAACTCAATGGTCACTTATCTAGGTATTCACCTCCCATCACACACTAAGGACCTACACTAAAGTAACATTTCCCTGCTGCTCGCCACCCTATTCAATGACCTCTAAAGCTGGGGTAGGGTGGTCTCCTGGCTGGGCTGGCTTAATTGCCTTAAGATGAACTTCATGCCACGCCTGCTTTACATCCTTTAGACTCTCCCCCAGTTGATACCTAAATTGATGCAGTCACATATTCGCACCAAAATGCTCAGTTTGTTGGGGATGAGGGGTAGTTCTCCACTGGTAGCCAGGGTGACTCTGTATTGTGCTACCACACAGGCAGGCCTTGAATTTCCTGTCATGTCCACCTATATCCTAGCGACACAACTCCGGCCCTCCCTAGATTGGAATTATAATCCTGACAACAAATTATGGGTGCACGTAGAACAGGCTTTGTCCCACGACCCTCCTACATGGCTACCTGTGGCTTCCTCTTTTGAGGGTCCCCCGTATCCCCCATTCTTCCAGCTGACCTCCATATTGCTAGATTATTGGTGTGAGGTAGAAGCCAGACGACTATTCCCCTCCTAATCTTTCCCCCTTACTCCCTTGTCTCCCAATAGCGATTTCCCACCGGATATGCTCTGTCCAGAATCTTTTGGCTGGAACCAGGGCTGAGTTCCCAGATTGAAATCCTTCTACGATGAGGGTGAATTGCATGCTAATGAGTCTATGAGGGAGAGATTTACCCTGCCCTGAAATGCTACGTACCAATGAGGGTAAGCTTTACCTTGCGCTGGGCACCCAAAAGCTCATGTTGACATGGAACGGGAGGAAACACCCATAGAATCACTGTACCATTCAAACATTAGATGCAAAGGCACCTCATGGCATTACTGCTACATACTCAGCCCCCCTTCCCAAAGAAGCATGCATACATGGCACAATGGGTAAGAGAATTGGGAATAGACGTCTCCAAGTATTCATGGGTGGCAATTTGGCAGTGGGCGTCTAAATCCTCAATTTGTCTTTGCCACAAAGAACACTCCTATAAACTCCTTACACAAAGGTATTTAACACCAGTATGGCTACAAAGAGGGGCAGATTTAAGAAAAGTGGTACTGCACCCAGTAGAAGTTCCTCTCCAAGCACCAACGTAACATAACTCTATGTGATCCTGTATACCTTTTCTTCATACCTGGTGCCCAGGATTCATCAAGCAAACCTCAAGCTGAGTCCTAAAGCTTTGTGAATCTTCCTGAATCTCCGAGATGTTCCAAACTAGAAGGTTGAGGTAACCTGAAAGTACTAACGGATGCTCGTTCCCTTCTAGCCCCCTTAACAATCCTCTCCTGCACAAAACCATGAGGAACCATGCTTGTGTCTTCCAAAATATTGTCACTAAAACTATCCCAATGCCTTTGCCTCCTGCATTCTAACAGTACTCACTGAATAATCACGAAAGGAGGGAATGCATACCGTCTCATTCTTGACCAGTCCTGCATAAACGCATCCACTGCCATAGGCCCTGGATCCGGTCTCCAGCTGACATAATTGACTAACTGATTGGTCAGTCTGGATGCGAACAGATTTACCTCCAGGAGGACCCAGAGGGTCCTGAATTCTCCTAAAGACAGAAACGCCCATCTTCCAATCTCTGAAATTCATCTGGTTCCTTGAATACCAGTCTGCCACCATATTGTGCATCCCCAGAAAATACTCTGCTCTCAAGCCAATCTTGTGCTCTAGGCAGAATTCCCACATTTCGTGTGCTAACTCTATCAACTTCTCTGGCCTGCAGCTTCCTAACTTGTAGATATAAGTCACAGCTGTTATATGGTCCATCTTCAACAGGACAGAGGACCCTTTTAACTGTTTGAAGCTGTGCAGAGCAAAAAGCCCTGCTTTCATCTCAAGAAAATTGATATGATCTTTCTTCTCTTAGAGGTTCCAAAAACCACTTGTCCCTTGATTTGAACAAGTCGCTCCCCAACCTGATAGACTGGCATCTGTTTCCTGTACGCAATCTGGTTGAATCCCAAAATTTGCATGTCCATTCCATGCTTCCAAATTCTCCATCCACCAACTTAACTTGTTCTTTGCTTCCATAGACAGTACTACTCTGTCCCCATACCATAACCCCTGTGCCCAGGCAGCTGTCCTTAACTACTGCAGGGCCCTGTAATGCAAGGGACCTGGAAATATGGCCTGAATTCACAATGTCAGAAGTCCTATTACTCTTGCCAAAACTATCAAATCTATCTCCCCTTTTCTCAACACTTTCCTTATTTCTTCTCTTATTTTCTTCTTTTTCCTTGAGGTAGCTGCAATTGCCTCTCCAACGGGTCTACCACAAACTCTAAAAACTCCATGGACTGACCTGGAGAAAATACTGATTTCTCTGAATTGACTATAAAGCTGAGAGATTCCAAAATACTTTTTACCAAGGTCAAAAGGTCCTTCAACTCTTCCTTGCTCTGATTCATTAATAATTTATTGTCCAAATACATGGTTAGTCGTACACCTCTTTCTCTTAAATAATGTACCACTGGCCTCAACACCTTCATGAAACACCATGGGGTAGATGAAAGGCTGAATGGTAGACATTGAAACTTATCTCTTAATAGATGGATACCCTCCATCTTGAAATAATTGTAAGTCACAAACTGATTCAACATCTGTAGATTTTTGAAAGGTCTCCACTCTTTTTCTTTCTTACCCACAAAAAATATCAAACTCACAAGACCTCTTGTGTAGTCAGCCACTTCCACTATTGCATTCTTTTCTAACATCTGATTTACCTCTCCCAATAACACCTCTTCTAATTCCTTGTGAAAACACAAATCTCTTGTCTCTTTTGTTTGGATAGACTCCCTTTTCCAGTTCTATAAAATAACCTTTTACAGCAGAAATAACCTGTCTGTGAAACTTTTCCCATTGTTCGCTGAACAATTTCAACCTTCTTCCAACTTCTCCTTGACTAGAACTAATATTCACCCTCATACTCTCCTTGATTGATGTTGAGCCTTGCCCCTGGCTCAAGATGATCCAATTCTTGGTGTTCTACCTTTCTGGGAATAGAAATTGGTGGGCTGTCTGTATTAACTGCCTTCTTGAGGTTGCCCTTTCCTCCCAGCCCTGCCATAAAAACTTCCCAGCGAACACTCTTCTCATTGATGACTGTACTTTGTCCAGACTTGTGAATGTCTGGATATAATTCCCGATATTCTTTACCATCCCTTCTCCAAACAGGAGACCTTTTGCCTCGTCCGAGGACTGTTTGGCACTGAAATCTGGCAATTTTGTGTTTATCCTCATCAAGTTGGCCTCTCGCCTCTCGGTCAATAGTCCCACTTTGGCATTGCCAGAAAACAAACTGTTTTTTGGCACCAGCCCCACAGAAGATGTACATTAACATCTGTTCCCTTTATAAAGGCTTCTTTAACCTAATCGAAAATTCTCACCACTGGACCTACGATGTCCAGAACCTTATCTTGGCAAGATTTCAATGACTTTTATAAACCTTTCCTTCGGTCCTGGGCTATCTTTTAAATAAATGTTATCATATTGGGGTTAGTACTGGGGGTCATAGTCAATTTATCATCGATATGGGGCATAAACACTCTGCCCTTAGTCCATTTCTATCCTCCTTCTCTAAAGGCATACGCAACCACATTTTTATGTATTCCGCTACATGGTTCAAAGGCCACCACTCTTTGCTTCTGGGATGCTTAATATCCTTCAGGTCAAAATTGTTTCCCCCAGAGGGTCTAAAACTATAGATCTATTCCTTTCCTCCCTTCTTAAGGCGTCATCACAGTCATCATCACAGTCATCATCTAGATGATCTTTGTAATCTAAATGTAACACACATTCATCTTCTTGATCAAGCTCATCCAACTTGTTCCTTTCCATTGCAGTGTTAAACTGCCCATCATGCTCGTCACTTTGGACAAATGATCTCTTTGAGCCACTTGGGACTCCTCTCTCACCTCTAGTATGCTTTCTTTTCCACATACATTTACCTCCTGGACCCCTAATAGTCTCCTCTTCTCCAACAGAAATGGAAAAATACTCTTCCTCATCTTGATTCTTTCTTGTGCTCTGTGGAGCTTCTTCAATGGAATTTTCTCCTGAGAAGAATCAATCCCCTTCTCTGACATTTTCACCTAGTTACCTCAATACAACCTGACAGATTACAAACAAAATGCAGGGGCACATAACAGAACTCAATCTATCAGTCAATGAGAAAAACTTCAGAGCACGCTAATCATCCCAAGGGGTATTCAGGAGGTGGCGTGAGGAGGGTCTATTAGAATAGCCTAGTCCTAAGTCCGCTCCTCAACTTAGCGATGGATGCTGCTGTGTGGAGGTGGATGGCCAGGTCATTCCAGGCATTGGCAGCGAGGTTGGAGAAGGAGCGATCTCTGGTTCGGGTGCGATGAATACGTGGGACGTTGGCAAGGGAGGCAGACCACAGGTGTCTGGTAGACTGGTGGAAGGTCAGGCGGTTGTTGAGGTATTCTGGTCTTGCATTGTGGAGGGCTCTGTAGGCATGCATGACAAGTTTGAAGTGGCATCTCTTCTTGGCAGGGAGCCAGTGCAGGCTACAAAGGTGGGGGGTGATGTGGGCTTGTTTGGGCAGGTCCAGGATGATTTTTGCTGCTGCATTTTGGATAGTTTGGAGGCGATTGAGGAGGTGGGTGGAAATTCCGTCGTAGAGGGCGTTCCCGTAGTTGAGTCTGCTGGTGATGAGGGGGTGGGTGGCGGTTCTTCTGGTTGGTTGGTGGGGATCCATCTGAAGATTTTCCAGAGCATTCTGAGTGTGTTGAAGCAGGTGAAGGCAGTTGAATTGACCTAGCATGGATAGTTAGCTGTCAGTGATGATTCTGAGGTTGCAGGTGTGAGTGATGGTGGTGGGTGGAGGTCCAAGGGCGGTGGACCACTAGAGTCATCCCACGGTGAGAGGGGTCTTCTGAAGAGGAGAACTTCTGTTTTGTCAGTGTTGAGCTGGAGGCAGTTGGCTTTCATCCAGTTGGCCACGTCGGTTATGGTGTTCTGGAATCTAGAACTGGTATTGTCTGTGTCTTCAGAGAGGGAGAGTATGAGCTGTGTATCGTTGGCGTAGGAAACAATGCTGGAACCGTGGCTGCGGGTGATGAAGGCCAGTGGGGCCATGTAGATGTTGAATAGTATTGGGCTGAGTGAGAAGCCCTGGGGTACGCCGCAGATGATGTTCTCGAGGTCAGAGGTGAACAGCAGGAGGCGAGTCCGTTGGATGCATCCGGTAAGAAAGGAGGATAGTAGCTTGAAGGCGTTGCCTTGGATGCCGATGTGGTGGAGTCTTTGGATGAGGCGATGATGGGCGACGGTGTCGAAGGCCGCTGACAGGTTGAGGAGGATTAGGGCTGCTGAGTCGCCGTGGTCCAGAATGGCTCTGATATCATTAGTGCCAGGTATGAGGTATTTTTCTGTTCCGTGGTTTGGGGCTGGATTGGAAGGGGTCGAGTAGGTGGTTGGACTCCAGGTAGTCTGTAAGTTGCTGGTTGACAGCTTTCTCCAGTACATTTGCAGGAAAGGGAAGGAGTGAAATGGGGCAGTAATTCATGAGTTCAGATGGATTGGCTGTGGGTTTCTCTAGTAGAAGTTTGACTTTGGCATGCTTCCAGGCTTTTGGGACTGTGGAGGTGCTGAGTGCTGCGTTGATAATGCTAGTGAGCAGGGGTCCAATTGCTTTGTGCCTGAAGTTGAAGACGTGGTGGGGGAAGGGGTTGGTGGAGGCTCCGGAGTGGATGGAGGATATGATGGAGGTTGTTGTTTCGGTGCTGAGGGGTGTCCTGTTGGTCAGACGATGTGGAGGGGAGTTGGTGGGAGGGGCATGGATGGCTGGTCTCAGCAGTTGGGGTTCGAAGTTTTTGTAGATGTTGATGATCGTGGAGTGGAAGAAGTGGGTGAGCGAGTTGCAGAGGGACTGGGAGAGCTGGATTGTATTTTCTACGGTGTTTGTGGAGGAGAATTCCCTGATGATGGTGACAAGCTCCTTGGTGCGGTTGGTGAACTTGAGGCGGATGGCGATCATTGCTTTCCTAGCTTTTCTGATGGTGTGGTGGTAGGATTTGAGGGTTGTTTTGAAGGCCGTGTGGTCGTCTGGGTCTCTGCTGGTGCACTATTGTCTCTCGAGGGGTTTGCATTTGCGTTTCTCTGCCTTGAGTTTGGGGTGAACCAGCTGGTGTGCTTGTCAGCTGTTCTGGAGTTGGGGCTTTTGATGGGTGCAATGGCATCAAAGCTAGCAGTGATCCAGTCGGATAGGTGGGCGGCTGCTTGATTGATGTTGTCAGATGTGTGGAGGGTGGTGGTGTTGATGGTGGTCATCCGGTGTAGACTGGCTTATGCAGAGATGGGCACCATCTGTGACCATCAAAGCATTTCCAGAGGCTGGGGGAGGCTACTCCTCCCCAGCCCTGACACCTTTTTCCAAAGGGAGAGGGTGTAACACCCTCTCTCTGAGGAATTCCTTTATTCTGCCTTCCTGGGCCAGGCCTGGCTGGACCCCAGGAGGGCAGAAACCTGTCTGAGGGGTTGGCAGCAGCAGCAGCTGCAGTGAAACCCCGGGAAAGGTAGTTTGGCAGTGCTAGAGACTCGGGGGATCATGGAATTGTCTCCCCAATGCCAGAATGGCATTGGGATGACAATTCCATGATCTTAGACATGTTACATGGCCATGTTCGGAGTTACCATTGTGACGCTGTACATAGGTAGTGACCTATGTACAGTGCACGCGTGAAATGGTGTCCCCGCACTCACAAAGTCCGGGGAACTTGCCCTGAACCATGTGGGGGCACCTTGGCTAGTGCCAGGGTGCCCACACACTAAGTAACTTAGCACCCAACCTTTACCAGGTAAAGGTTAGACATATAGGTGACTTATAAGTTACTTAAGTGCAGTGGTAAATGGCTGTGAAATAACGTGGACGTTATTTCACTCAGGCTGCAGTGGCAGGCCTGTGTAAGAATTGTCAGAGCTCCCTATGGGTGGCAAAAGAAATGCTGCAGCCCATAGAGATCTCCTGGAACCCCAATACCCTGGGTACCTCAGTACCACATACTAGGGAATTATAAGGGTGTTCCAGTATGCCAATGTGAATTGGTGAAATTGGTCACTAGCCTGTTAGTGACAATTTGGAAAGTAAAGAGAGAGCATAACCACTGAGGTTCTGGTTCGCAGATCCTCAGTGAGACAGTTAGGCATCACACAGGGAACACATACATATAGGTCACAAACTTATGAGCACTGGGGTCCTGGCTAGCGTGGTCCCAGTGACACATAACAAACATACTGAAAACATAGGGTTTTCACTATGAGCACTGGGCCCTGCCTAGCAGGATCCCAGTGAGACAGTGAAACCACCCTGACATATACTCACAAACAGGCCAAAAGTGGGGGTAACAATGCTAGAAAGAGGCTACTTTCTCACAGTGTCTTGCCCACCTGTACTTGAAATTACCCTGCCTTGAAATTTTGCCACAGATGTTTCCATGCACATTTCTTGCCTTTTCCACCGTGGTGCACGCAGCTGCGAGCACAGTGATATTTGGCAAAGATGAGACTGCAGAGAAGTAGCATGGTGCATTTTTTCATCTGCCACTATCCACTAAGAAGCAATACTGCATGAAATAAGTCTAAAATTGTGTTTTATCAAATTTACACCTGCTGATACAGCCTGGTTGGCTCATGAGCCTGCTGCTAGATCTCTCTGCTCAGTACGGATACGAAGACTACATAAATAGTCCAGTCATGGTTTCATGCGAATGCTGTGTGTAACCAGAAAGTAACATGACCTAAACTGTGAGCTACTCTTAAGGGTTAATGTGCGGACTGCAGAGATGTACGTAGCATCTTGTAGGCTACATATTACATCCTGCCTTACTGCTCACTTTACTAATGTGTCTGCTACAGAGATAAGGCTGCCGATCACAGGTTTCAGTCCCACAGAGAGAGCTCTTTGGGTTAATGCACCTGCTGCAGAGACCTACGTGTAACCACTGGGTAACTGCTTTAGACGCTGGCAAGAGTATTCAGTGGGTTCAAGATCTCTGTATGTCTAAAAGAATTTTAAAACGACGGAATAGAGCGCCCAAGAGTAACTCGTAGTGGTCCAGATTAGTTCTAGCATTTCCGTCTTTCGCTTTTTTTCACTGCCACATTTGGCAGAGCGCTGTGCCTGCCCTGTAGGTTTTGGACTTCGATCATGGTTGGCTAGCTCTGTTTGCTGCAAATCATGTGGTGTTCTCTTTGCAGGTCACTGGTTTGAATCCGGGTAACATAACACAGTCTGCTGGTAACACAGTTGCATACTCTGTCGCCTGCAGCCACACAGGGTTTATTAAATATGGACTACAAGGACAAGGAAAAGGCATTCAGGGGCCTGGAATTTAAGGGTTGAATACAAGCAAGAAACCAATAGTAGTAAACGCAGTTTTCTGCTAAAATCATGCTCTGAAATGCATCATTTTGCAGCATTTTTTATGCCAAATTTTCCTCGCGGAACAATTTCCACTGGCTTTGACAGTAAGAGTCAGAGTAACTTACTTTTCTCGATTATTTAGAGTCACGTGGCTTAAAGTGGGGGTCTTTTATTTTCCTGGCTACCTAATACACTGAAGAAGCATCTTTGTGATAATCACTTTTTTTGTCAGAGCCTTTTACAGATGGATTTAGCGTCAGAACAATAAATCGTTATGGAATAGCGATTTCATCAGGCCCTTGTGTGAGGGACAGAAGAGCTATTAGCAAGGGCACTTTGGCTTGCGGAAGTATGACGAGTGCAAGGTTTAACAGATCCACCAGACCCTCACCATAGTTGTCTTTGGAAGGCAGGAAAGGTTTATGGGCCTTTTACCAAATTGACTTCAAATGTGGTTTTGAAACTGGGGCTATGTTCCATTAAGCTAGTCTCTTCTTTGTTACGTTTTATCTCAATGTTATGATGTTTTTCATTACAGGCGGACTTACATGTAGTATCACGAGGAGCACCAAGGCCATGCCGATCTTCGCTTTTTAAAGGCCAAACCAATTGGTGCGATATATGCTGAGAAGGCTTGATGTTGTCTTGCAGGAGTGAATCAAAATTTGACTTCTTCTAATTAGCTGCATGGGCAATTTGTTTGTCAATCTGGGCAAGATGGGGGAAAATAGTTAAAGGCTGGGGTGAAGCAGAGCGTTTTTATGGTCTATGGGTAAAGCGCCCCCTCCAAAGTGGGGGGGTACGGCCCGTTAGGGGTCCGGGGCTCCGAGGCCCAGCACTCCCCTCGGGCGCGCACCTGAGGTGCGCAGGGGACGGCCGGACTTGCGCCCCCGGGCCTCGGGCGAAAGTGCTTCACTGAGTCAGACGTTGGGTCCGTGTCGTGCCCTGACCGGATCCAGCCGCTGCAGACTGGTGGGGGGCTATTTAAGGCACCCCCACAAGAAGGCTAGCTCTTCTTTACCATTTTGCGGCGGCTGGATGTGAGCAGGGACCCGCGTTTGATTGTGAATCGGCGGAGCAGACGTCCTCGGTCTCTGCAGTGTTCCTGGATCTTCGGCGTCGCGTTCAAGGTTCCCGAGTTCCAGGATCCATCGGTGGCTGACTGGTCATCGGCGGAGTGGACCTGTAAGTATATCTTGCCACGTGGGGCTAGCCGGTTTTGGTTTAATTTAGCGTTATTTCGCTCAGCGTGCAGCGCGTAGCGGGCGCAATTATTTTCTGCATTAATTAACATTCAGCGGCAGCGCATAACAGGCGCTATATTCGGTCCTGGCTCTGGGGTGCCTGTGGAGGTTCTTGGAGCGCTGCACTGAGGCAGGAGGAGGACGGCACTGCTGTGCCAGGAGCAGTGGCAGGTTCTGATTTGACAAACAACCCAGCAGTGCGGGGGCGCATTTTTAAGGGGGACCAGGCTTTCCCCTGCTACAGGGCGGCATTGTGTTGGGGTGTTCACGAGGGGGCAAAAAAGTTTATTCAGGCCCTTGATTGCTTGGATTCCGATCGAGGCGGCATACTCCGTGAGTGTAGAGTCCAGCTGGACTCATTCTAGTGTTTCTGTCAGCCACTCTGCTGAGGGCTGGTCTTACTTGTATAACCCACACCCACCCAACACAGGCGTCACCAGTCAGGTGACCCTGCCAATAAAAGGGGCCGGGCGCACGTGCCTGAGGCCAGTTCAATACCACCCTACCACCGTGTCTGCGTCCCTTCCTTTACTAGCATGAGGGCCTAGGGCCCCACATTACATTGGCGACGAGTGGGATCTGCAACCCCACGTGGTTGCAGACATGAACCTAATCGGTGGAGGAAAGGAAAGAAGCGAGGCCGTCGCAGCCCCAGTCTCACTGGTGTAAAGGGGGTGAGTGCTGCTAATCAGCGCGTCCCGCAGCACTGCCAAAACGGCTGCGGGCGCCGAAAATAAAGCGCTACGAAGCGCGCTGAGCTGTTTTCCCCAGCCCAAGAGGAAAAAAAAATGCCCTGAGGCCGCCCCCGCCCCCCCAAGAGTCGGATGCAGCGCGGCCCGCAGCGTGGGAGAAAGCTGCTGGGTCCGCGCGGTATGTGGGGGGAAATGGCGCTGTTGCGCGCCGTGGAAAGGAGAGGAGAATGTGCCCAACCATGACTGGGTCCCGGTCGCCCCCAAAAAAAAAAAATGAACGCGGTCCGCAGCGTGTCAGTGCTGCTGCGGCCGCGTATAAAGAATGTGGTGCGATCGGCACCGACAACAGGGAAGATGACCGGGGGCCGTTTCCCCCCCTTGGTCCTTCTAAATTGGCGCTGTCGCGCGCCGTGCGCAGTGAGGGGAAGAAGTATTGTGGCCGGGCCGGTCGCCCCGTTTCATTTTTAAATAATGGTGCATTCGAGCACCGAAGAAAACTTGCCCAGGGCCGCCCCCACCTCAAAAATGCCGGAAAACGGCCGCAGCACGGAGGACTGCTGCGGCCGCAACTTGAGATCACCGATGGTGCTGGCATGCACCAAAGAAGAATGGAAAATGCCCAGGGGCTGCCCCCCCTTGTCCCGGCAGGAATTAAAGCATGAGGTGCAGACACGCACCGAAACGAACTTGAAATAAAATGGTGCATCCACACACCAAAGCCCCAGGTGCCCAGGGCCGCGCCCCCACCTCCAACAAATGAATAAAAGTGCTCACAGGCACCTAGAGAAAGAGAGAGAAAAGAAAACAGTGCCCGGAGCCCCCACCCACCTCACTGAAGTCCTGCCGTCTGCATGCCTCTTCAAACGAGGCTGGGCAGTTTAAATAAAGAAATAAATAAAACTGGACAGAAGTAAAAAAAAAAAAAAAAGAGAAAAGGGAGAGATGAGAAAGAAAATAAATAAAATTGCACTTACCTGCAGCCCCCACCAGCATGACGAGTCCTCCGGCAGCATGTCCTCCTCACCGGCATCTGTTCAAACAAACGAGGCCGGTAACAGGAAAGACTGTCTTTCAGCTAGAAAAAAAAAGTGCACTACTGGCATCCAGTGGCCAGAGTTGGTATTGCACCCTATTTCTGTTTTAAAGATAAAGCAAGCTTGGATGAAGGAAAGTTTACAGCAGCACCTTCAGAAAGTGACTGCTCCAAACCAAGAGTGCGCCCGTGGACAGAATTGGCGCAGAAGACGGAAACGGCGAAGAAGAAGGAAGCGACGCGGTAAAAGGGAAGGAGAAGACTGCAGCTGCCCTAGCCAAGCTGCAACAGTGAGAAACGGACGCCAGTGCCACGTGAGATACGAAGAGAGCGCGCATGGTCTGCGCAGCCCCTGGCGGTCGTCCGCCGCCACCGACGAAAGAACGCCACACGCCCCAGCAGTGATGGACATCACCGCAGGACATGAAACGGACATGCCAGGCGTTGCCACAGGACGCCCAGAAGAAAAAAAAGAGACTGACACGTGCGCAGCGTGCACAGAGAGCTGCGCCAGAGAATGTGACAACATGGGTAAAGTCCTTGAAGATGGAGAGAGTACCCGAGAGCGTGACGTAACGCACAGGACAAGAGGCCATGTCAGCTGGCCGCGCAGCGACGGAAGATGGCCACTGTTGGCCCATCAGTGAGCAGGTCATCTGAACTGACCAACCCTGCCAGAGCAGATGGCAGGAGTGAGCGCCGTAACAGCGCAGCCTCGAGGCGCAAGAGCGGCGCCCTCGAGTGAAGAGAAGGAGGAAGAGAGCGGAGACCCTCCCGCCAGAGAGAGGTCCACCAAGAGGATCCGGGAACGGACCAGATCGGGAGAGGTCTGCCTGAAGAGCAGATCATGTCCTACCCGCAGGACTCAGCCTGTGAGAGGCTGCGACCGAGCAAGATGCACCAGAGGAGGTGCAGTGATAGGTCCATGTGACGCAGCATGCGACCTGTGGCACAACGCCACATCGACGACGAAGAGGAAGATGTACCAGCAGAGGTGCAGCGCAAGGTCCATGTGCCGCAACATGTGACCTGTGGCACGACGCCACACCAAGGAGAAGAGAGAGTGGCACGATGCCAACAAGAAATGAGGAGAGGAGTGTGACAGACCGGTCACACCACAGATCAACTCCATCGCAGGTGTGAAAGTGGAAGGAAGTAGAGTGACACAACTGAGGACTCGTGCGAGCAGATGAGGAGGCACCCATCAGTACAAGACAGTCACCAGGGTGAGCAGAAGTCACTGAAGACAGCGATGTGGGTGGTCCCCCACGCTTCCCAGTACGACCGACCTGTCACCTGTCACCGGCTGCTTGGCTGTGATGGCATCCCTGACGCCGACTGCACAGGCCACACAAGACCCGCCGTGGCCACTAAGTCCATCAAGTGGTCCTTCCACTGACGAAGCCGCCGCCACCTGTTTGATCTGCAAAACGATGAAAAACATCATCATGATGAGGTGCATCGCCCAATCATCGAAGGAGGAGCACAGCACCACCTGAGTGGAGACAGTCAGCAACAAGAACCGATGCTGACAAGGCATGTCTGGCAACGTAGAAACTTATCATCTGAACACTTGCCATGAGCTCTGTGAACCAGACGCCTGCCGGTGAGAGCAGACCAGATCATTTGGACCATCCACCCTTGGGGTTGCACAAGACTAGGACGTGGCCCTGTTGGGAGTTCAGAGAGACTCCTTTGGCGTGGCCGATGTTGGCCCGCACAGCCCACGCAGTCCCGTCGCAATCCAGGGACCAGGGCCTCCAACAAATTCCTGTGAGAGCGGAATATCGCTGAGAGAGAATGCATCTGAGACAGCTCCACGTCAGGCATCCGGAAGCACGGAGGTCTCATATCGAGAGACTGGTCACCTGAAGACTTTGCACTATGGCCAGAGCACCTGAATCCAGATGGCTCGAGAAAGCGGACCCTGCATCAACAACCCTTGTGGCTCCATGCAAGACTAGGATGTGGTCCTGTAGGCTGTTCCTCTGAGACGTCTTTGCTGGGCCTGAGATAGGCAAGCACAGTCCACACAGTCCTGTGGAAGCCTGCGAAAGGGCCTCGAGGAGACTCCTGCTTGATGGAGATCTGGCACGAGAGGGAAGACTGCCGCTTCTCTGCCGCTGGACTCCCAGGCGCCCCAGGCCGTCACGTCATCTGCAGTCTTAGGAGGTAGACAATCTCCAGAGTCAGAATGCCGTCCAGAACTGTGTACAGTGGACTCACCACTGCTCCAGATGCACCCGCATCAGAAACTGTAAATAGACTTTGACCACATGAGCCCAGGCAGGACCGGATCGACTATATCCAGTGAACTGTGAGGTCGTGGACAAGCAACTGAAGTATCTGGACTTCATCCACACTGTATTCGTGCCCAGCTGTACCTGGTTAAATTATGGACTCGTGCGGAGGTGTCCGGATGCTCCCAGCTGCACCATGTCCACTGCAATTCTGCAGTCAGCCTTTTCGAGGCCGAGAGACTGATTGCGGTGCTTTGTTATTGTTTCTTTTACAGGTTGGACTTTTGTTTGGTTCCTCAATAAAGTTTGGGAGGGATGTAGAGTCCAGCTGGACTCATCCTAGTGTTTCTGTCAGCCACTCTGCTGAGGGCTGGTCTTACTTGTATAACCCACACCCACCCAACACAGGCGTCACCAGTCAGGTGACCCTGCCAATAAAAGGGGCCGGGCGCACGTGCCTGAGGCCAGTTCAATACCACCCTACCACCGTGTCTGCGTCCCTTCCTTTACTAGCATGAGGGCCTAGGGCCCCACATTACAGTGAGGACGGGCAGCGCATCAAACGCAGGCTGGTTATCTGTTTTTTGTGCACTTTTCGCAATCGTGTTATGTTGCACATGTTTTAAATCACTTGTTTAATACTGCTACAGTTTACCAATGCCACATTGTTTATTGTCCATCTTTTAAACACTTGTAGAATCTTGTTTTGGACGTGCATTCACTTTCTGCCTTAGAGAACTAGTCTTGTGCTTGGTATATGTCGCTCTTGGGGTAATGCTGTGATTTGTATGGTCCCATTTCGCTGGTCAGCTAGGGAATATTTTGCTACTTTTGCATTATAATTCAACTTAATCCCCACAAGCCCATAGTTATCAGTCAAAGAAAGTAATGTTGATGTAAAACTGAGGTTACAACTGGGGGGTTTACAGTTTTCTTTTTTAGCATTGTGTTTGGAATCTTCCTGGGCAGTGGTAACTCCTGCCTGGGTAAGTCTATCTTGATCTGACACAGGGTTTCAGCCAAAAGAGAGGGTGGCCTCTGCGTTTGCATTTAATTGCCTGGCTGGTCTTAGCTGGGTTTGGTTGTGATACTTGTTATCCTTGATTCATTAGTTAACTGTGTTTGTATTCATTTTGTTGCAGGATCATCAATAACACAATTAAAAAAAAAAAAATATATATATATATATATATATAGGTATTTTCTTGACATTGTCAGATTAGGGGGGATCCTTGCATTTACATTTGATCATGCCCCCTAAGAAGGCGAGCGCCTCAAAAAAGAAATGGGAATGATACGGAGTTATCGCAGTTGCTGAGATTGGTCCTAGAAAAATTGGGGAGAGAGGAGGCAGGCGAGGTCTTGGGGTCACCCATTCGGGATGTTGGTGGGGATAGGAGCAGTCGCCCTAAGCGGTCACATGTAGCTCCAAGCGCTGCTTTTCCCCCAGTCAAGCGTACGAGGAAGGGAAAAACGCCGGCTCCAGTCTCCTCCACGCAGCCCCCCACTGCAGCAGCCCCCATTGCAGTAGCCAGTCCACCTGTTCATACTGACCTACCAGAACCTCCCGCCCCAGTTGCTGCCCCTTCCCCCGTGACCCAGGACGTAGCGGTAACCACCTTTGCATCACCAGTTCCGGGGTTAGCAGGGGTCCTAGCGGATATCCGGAAATCCTTGGCCTCCTTGGCACCCCTCAGCACAGTCAGGGGCCCCACCCGCCCCCTTAACAGGGGTAGCTTTGCCCGCAACAGTACCTGCAGCGCTGCCTGTACCCCTCCCTACTCCTAAGGCTCCCGAGCATCAGGCACAGGTACAGGACCCATCCAGGCAAACATTGCTTGAAGTATCCAGGTTGTTAGCCAGTATTAGTACTCCACCTGTTAACTCGACCCCGCCTACAACGCCATGGGGGGGGCGGATGATTCTTTGCAGAACTCACTAAATGAACTAAAACGCCAGGTGGACGCGCTATCGGCTGCACATACATCAAACCCGCAGGCATCTGTTCACAGCCCGAGTGTCACCCTGACACCGGGCGCTATTGTCGCCTCACCCGCCATAGTTCAAAATGTCCAGCCTAGTGCCAGCAAGGTTCCGGGTCAGGATAACTCTACGAAGGAAGGGACAACAGATGCGTTCCTATCGAGACCAGGTAAGCTGACAGCACACGTTGCTGCAGAGGTTAAGGAGAAGATCTGGAAAGGGGAATTTGTGGACATCTTTTCCTTGATAAGGGCAAAAAGAAGGGAGGCCGAGTCTAAAGATAAAGAACCTAAGTCTTCATTCTTTGGGGATAGAAAACCCAAGGTGGAAGAGAATATTACAAATTGGTTATTGGGTTTTAACGTATTCATGTCGGTCTTGTTGGAGAAAAAACCTGAGTTGGGCTCCTCTTTGATTTACTACGCAAATAAAATATTGAAGGCCCAGCACACTTATGGGGGGTATGCTTGGTTAGAATACGACAGGGATTTCCGCTGGGCTAAGGTAGAGGATCCATCCATTGGATGGGATCAAACTGAGGTTAATGTCTGGCTGGAATGCGTTAACAACAAGGTCTCTGGGAGGCAGCCCTTTCGACCACAGGCACCTAGTGAGAGGAAGGGCTCTTGCTGGGCATTCAACCGAAAGGTGTGTTCACTCCCCGCAGGTTCATGCAAGTTCAGGCATAACTGTTCCTTTTGCGGGCACCCTTCCCACCCCGAATCTAAGTGTATCAAGAAGTCTAAAGAGAGGGGCAGGGATCCAGGTAAGCCAGCAGATTGACCACCCTCTGCCTTCCCCTATTAGACGAAACACATTGCTTCCATGGTTACAGGCTTCCCCAGCCTTAGATTCCACAAAGTTACTTTTTCACGGGTTTTCCTATGGTTTCAGGATCCCCGCTACAAATGTCGCACCAGTAAATCACTGTAAGAACTTAATTTCAGTGTCACAGAACTTTTGTGTAGTGGCCAGGAAGCTGGCAAAAGAGCAGGCCCTGGGCAGACTGGCGGGCCCCTTTGAAAGACCACCTTTATCCGGCTTTGTGTGCTCCCCTTTGGGAGTGGTGCCCAAGAGGGAACCAGGGCAGTTCAGGCTGATTCACAATTTGTCTCCCCCCTGGGGGTCATCGGTTAACAATGCCATTGACCCCCAGCTTTGCTCAGTCCGCTATGCATCAGTTGACAACGCATTGGAAAAGGTAAGGGCGCTGGGCCAAGGGGCCCTGTTAGCAAAGACCGACATTGAGTCAGCGTTCCGTCTTCTCCCAGTCCACCCGACGATTATCATCTCTTGGGTTTTCAGTTCCATGGGGAATACTTCTATGATAAATGCATGCCCATGGTTTGTAGTATATCATGTAGTTATTTTGAGCAATTCAGCACTTTTCTCCAGTGGGCTTTCTCACTTCGCACTGTCCACCGCGATGTCATTCATTATTTGGATGATTTCCTAATCCTGGCCCCCCGGGGTCGGACAAATGCGGGTGGGCTCTCCAGGCATTGATTGCAATGTTTGAGGAATTCGGGGTTCCTTTGGCCCCGAGAAAACGGCTTGTCCCACTACGTGCATCACTTTCCTGGGGATTGAAATTGATTCGGTGGCCGGGGAGTGTCACTTACCTCAGAAGAAGTTGCTGGCTTTCAAGGAATCCATTCATGTAATGTTGTCTCAGAAGAGAGTTACCCTCAACCAGCTACAGGTGCTGGTAGGCCAACTAAATTTCGCACTGAGAATCATCCCCATGGGCCGCCCCTTTTCTAGATCTATCGCTCGTTCAATGTCCGGGCTATCTGAAAAGCATCACCACACCCGGCTATCTATGGAGGTTAATGGAGACCTATGGTTGTGGGATCTTTTTCTGCAAGATTTCAATGGTGCTGTCATTTGGCCCGAGAAGGCAATCTCCAGCCCAACGCTGGGTTTGTACACTGATTCGGCTGGTAGCATGGGGTTTGGAGCAATATTGGGCCCCCGGTAGTGCAGAGCTGACTGGCCCGAAGTTTGGGTAAGCAAGGGTTGGACCAAGAACATAGCCTTTTTGGAATTATTCCCTATTGTGGTAGTGGTAAATATCTGGGCGGAGCGATTGAAGAATAGGGTGGTAATCTTTTGGTCTGACAACATGGCAGTAGTAGAAGTCATTAACCGCAAAGGGGCTTCATGCCCGTTGGTCCTACGCCTGTTAAAGCACCTGATTTTGATTTGCTTGCAACACAGCATTACTTTCAGGGCTAAACATGTGCCGGGGGTTCATAACAACGCAGCTGATGCTCTGTCTCTCGCATTAATGCAGGAATTTCTGCTGTATCACCCCCAGGCGATGGAGAAGATGTCAGAGTTCCCAGAGTCTCTGTGGAGAATAGGTGCCCCGCCCTCCCCGATTTAGTTCCAACGTCTCTAGCACCACGCACTAAGAAAGCTTACGAGAACGATTTTTATAATTACAGACGGTTCTTACAGTCACAGCATATTTCTGAACTATTCACTGAGTTCGTGGTTTTTGCTTTCCTGCAGCATTTAAAACTCCAGGGGCGCCCAGTATTGTGTGCAAAGGCTTATTTGGCAGCAATAAGTTTTTTCGCAAAGATCAGAAAACTCGAGGCACCTTTGAATACTTTTATTATAAAAAGGGCCTTAGCAGGTTGGGCCAGGGTGGCTCACGTTAAAGCAGATACTAGACGCTCCGTTACCGCACCCCTGCTTGAGAACATCCTGGGCGTACTTCCAGGCATCTGCTCGTCCCCCGCTGAGGCAGCCTTATTCTCCGCAGCTTTCGCCTTTTACGGGGCCTTCCGAATCAGTGAATTGGTGGGCTCATCCAAGGGCGATCATGCGGGTGGGTTATAGTGGGGCGACGTTACCACCGGCGCAGGGTTCCTTTCTATAGTCTTGCGCAAATCAAAAACGGATCAGCTTCAGAAGGGGGCGCATATCACACTCAGGGCCGCGCCCAGATCACCGTTATGCCCAGTACTGCTTACGAATAATTACCTCAAGGTCCGCCCTCAGGCTGGCTCCTCCGCTTTGTTCATACACCTTAATGGGGACTGCCTATCGCGATACCAATTCTTGGTGATCTTCAAGTTGGCCCTGAAGGCATTACGGGTGGAGCAAATAGGTTACTCCTCCCACTCATTTAGAATATGGGCAGCCACATTAGCGGCAGGTGCTGGCTTGACGGCCACCGCAGTGAAAGGCATCGGGCAGTGGTCATCCGAGTGTTACAGACGTTACATCAGGCCCGAATTGTTATAAAGGCAGCACAGTGCTAGTATGTGATCTCCGCACAACTCCGTGGGTCGAATCCGGCGATGGTTCAAGGTGTGGCGTTCCGCTGGTGTGGAATTGGTGGAGTAGGCATCACTCAGCTATAGCATTTGGTCAATATGGCGAAGGGATGTGGGGGGCTACAGTCCCCGGATCTTATCATTATTCACTTAGGAGGCAACGACTTGGTGCGATTGGGCCGCAAGACTCTAAGAGAAACAGTATTTTTAGAGATTACTAAATTGTCAAAGCAATTTCCAAATGCTGCAATTGCGTGGTCCCACATGGTGCCACGCCGAAAATGGGGCGCAGGGATCAGGTCAAGGACTATCAATGTTTCAGTACGTCGGCTTAACGCTGAGATGGCAAAACTTTGCCCTGGCCCGAGGCGGCTATGGAACATCCCCCACAAACTATTAAAGGGCTCACACATGTTCCACAAGGACCAGGTGCACCTATCTGATACAGGGACTGATCAATTCATTCATGACATGTGGTCCTTTGCGCATAGTTTGTTTTTAGGTGGGGAGGGCGAAGGACCTTTTGGGCCCTGGTCGCCCTCGTGGCGGAAATTGAGATATAAATGTGACTAGAAGCAACAGGGGGGGTCCCCAAGGTGGGGCCCCGGGAGGACACCTGGGATAGGATCCTGAAGATCTGAGCCAACCAACGGATGTACACACCAGATCAAGGGGTAAAGGAGCTCAGATCGCTGGGGGGAACATGGGGCTCCAGCTCTTGGCCGCCCGTTACACCCCGAATCTGATTGGTGTTTGGAGGGGGGGGCAGAACCCGAAGCATGAGGACAAGGTACAGTGTAGTCAGCGTAACCGCCCCTCCTAGGAATACAGGTGATATATGGGTCACCTGTGTGGTCCAATGGTGGTTCAGGACAGGAAGGGATCCTGTCAGAATTGATTTATGGTCACAAAAATGCTCATGACATGTAAATATGAAAATGTAAATATGTTGAGTGTTTGGTAAATGGATACCCATTACTCTTGGGAATATCTAGTATGCTTAAAAAGTTATAAGATGTTTAATGTTTGAATAAACCACTTCCAACGATTAAAAGTTGTCGGTTTGTGTATTTCTGGTGGGGAGTGTGGGTTGTATGGAAGCCTGCGGATCCTAATGGTAAGCTGGGTTTTTGGTAGCAGGAAGATTGTTACAGGAAGTGGACTCGTCAATTGCAAGAACATGTTCACCTTTTTATTTATAACCAAATGGTTCTTTTTTCTTAATTCTTTTTATACAATCGCAATGACTCTCCGAGTTAGTGTTAGAAGAATCAGAATTTTATTAAAGTTTCTGAACATAATGTTTGTAATCCTGTATGTGTATGATGTAAGCCACCGTCGAGTAGTGCTGAAGGGACATAGTTGATGAGTTTTATTATAGTTCAGTTTGTGGTGTGCGCTGTAAAGGGGTGACGAATAATGTTGTTATTTTCCGTTCATCTTTCAGTTACTGCGTGGTTGGTTATTGTTAATAAACTTCACCTGGAGCTATATAAAACGCCATAGACAAACAGTAAAATAAAACATGCCGCAGTGTCACTGACCTCTAAAAAGGAACCCTTAACCCTGGGCTGCCTTTGGTTGTTTTGTCTATATTCTTCCATGCAGTGTACTTTGAGCGCAAATACAAAAAAAAATAACTGCTCGAAACAACAAGTTTATTTTTGGGCCTTCATCACAGTCATGGTTGTTTTTCATCAAAGAACGTGCATGGTAAAACGTTTTAAATGAAGTATCATATACTGATGACAAAAACATACCTCTGTAGATACATAGACTGGCACTCCACAGTAATGGCATGTGTGTGTATCTGTTATCCCTCCATGCTGGAAGCTAGCAGGCATTAACAAATAATGGTGTTGGTGGCTGCTAGCCACCCAGAACATCTTTCGGGTCATGGTCCAGATGATGGAGTTAGTGTGCCAAATTCTGGGGGATCCCGCCGGGGTTTAAGATCTGCACTACTGTGTCCATCCTTCTTTCCACGAATATCGCAATCCCAGGCACCAGAATGCACACAGTCTTCAATCTAGGAACATCACTAGGTTCCAGACAGGACCCAGAAACGATTTAGGTGTCACCTGAGACAGTGCATGTGATGTAGCTATTTCAAAGCCACAGTTAGCTCTGCCGGTATATTTTGTATTGCTAAAACACCTCTCTTTCTTATCATGGACTGATATTGTGTTGCATTATTTATGTGTAATTTTCAGTGTTATTATTCTCTCTACGTCTTGAATTGTTTCTTCCTTTATTGATGCACCAGTGTGAAAAATTAGCCTCTTTCTAGCATGGTTACCCCCGTTTTGGCCTGTTTGTCAGTGTGTTTTGAATGTGCCACAAGGATCCTGCTAGTCAGGAACCCGGTGCTTATGGTTTGTGGCCTACGTGTCAGTATGTTTCACTGTTTTTGTCAGTATGCTTGACTGTGCCACTGGAGTCCTGCTAACCAGGACCCCAGTTCTTAGGCTCTCTCTGGTTCCATATCTGTCCTTACATATTGGTAACCCAGTATTTCACTCGAAATTGGCATACTGGTCCCCCATTATAAGTCCCTAGTATATAGTACCTAGGTACCGAGGCATCGGAGTTCCAGGGGATCCATATGAGCTGTCCATAGGGAGCCCAGGCAAAAGTTTCTACAGGACTGCCACTGCAGCCTGTTTGAAATGGTGCATGCACCCTTTCACAGCCATTTTCACTGCACCAGGTCACTTATAAGTCACCAAAATGTCAGGCCTTCAGACCATGAAGGCTGGGTGCAAAGTACCCGAGTGTGAGGGCACCCCTGCACCAGCAGAGTTGCCCCCACGTTGTCCAGGCCCATTTTCCCGAACTTCGTGTGTGCGGGGATGCCATTTTCAGTGTGCACTGGACATAGGTCAATACCTATGTCCAGCTTCACAATGCTAACTCCGAATATGGCCATGTAAGGTGTCTAACAACTGGGAATTGTAATCTAATACTGATTCTAGTATTTGTTTTACAATTCCAGGCCCTCTTGGGGCTCAACAGTGGACCCCCAATACTGCCATACCAGCCTTCTGAGGTTTTCCAGGCAGCCCCAGCTGCTGCCACCTCACAGACAGGTTTCTGCCCTCCTGGGGCTTGATAAGCTCAATCCCAGGAAGGCAGAACAAAGCATTTCCTTTGGGAGAGGGGTGTTACACCCTCTGCCTTTGGAAATAGGTATTACAGGTGTGGGAGGGGGTATCCTCCCAGAGCCTCTGGAAATGCTTTGAAGGGCCAGATGGTGCCCCCCTTGCATAATCCAGTCTACACCGGTTCAGGGACCCCTGTCCCTGCTCTGGGGCAAAACTGGACAAAGGAAAAGGGGAGTGACCACTCCCTGTCCATCACCACCCCAGGGGTGGGGCCCAGAGCTCCTCCAGAATGTCCCTGGGTTTTGCCATCTTGGATTCCAACGTGGTGGGGCACTCTGGGAGCATCTGAGTGGCCAGTGCCAGTAGGTGATGTCAAAGCCCTCCCCTGATAGGTGCTTACCTGGTTAGGTGACCAATCCCTCTTTCAGGGCTATTTAAGGTCTCTTCTATGGGTGTTTCTTCAGATTTGGATTTCAAGACTCCAGCAGGACTCCTCTGCATCCTTTACTTCATCTTCTACTGAGAGATCAACCGCTGACCACTCCAGGAACTCTACAACTTGCAACAAAGAAGCAAAGATGACCTTTTAACTTCAGTCCCAGCCAGCAACTGCAACAGTTTCCAGGTCATGCATCCTCCGAGGACTGCCTGCCTTCAGCCTGCACTAAAAGAACCAAAGGAATCTCCTGTGGAGTGACGGAGTCACTTCGCTGCTTCAGAAGGCACCTCTCTGCAGCAACGACCAGTCCTGTGGGTCCCCTCTTCAGACGACGACCGTGGATCCAGCAACACGGGTGGTGGACTAAAGTGACCCCGACAGTCCCAAGTTCCAGCTGTCCAACTTTGGTGGAGGTAAGAGCTTGCCTCCCCACACAGGACAGTACCCCTGTGCACCATGTGGCTCGTAGTTACCAAGGCTTGTGTGCGACCTTCCCCAAAGTTCTTCATGCACAGCACAGCTTAGGCCCCCAGCACTCAATCCTGCGACGCACAGCTTCCTGAGTGACTCTCCGGTGGTGTGGGATCCCTTTGTGTCATGCTGCGCGGGCCTCCATTTGCATCTCCTTTGTCCCCATGCTGTGGGACTCCTGTGCACACTGCCTGGTATTCTGAGGGCTCTCTGAGTTGCTGAGAGCCCCCTCAGTCTTCCCCTCCTGGGTAAAGGCCACCAGGTCCCTCCTGGGGACATTTTCCACTAACCACAAGCTTTGCGTGGGCCAAGGCTTTTTGGCAGAATCCAGCGACGCAAACCAGACTGCAATCTTCCATCCAGCGTGGGACATCTTCTGCACCAACAAGGAACCCGCATCTCTCTTCTTTGGTGCACTACTGACTTTGTCTTCTCACTGGTGGTTCTTCTTTTGCACATTCATCTGGGTTAGCAGGGGATCCTGTTCTCCCTGGACACTTCAGTGCTTCTTGGACTTGGTCCCCTTCACCCACAGGTCTTCAGGTCCAGGAATCCATTGTTGGTGTCTTGCAGTCTCTTCTAGTTCTTGAATTATCTTCTATCATGGCTTCTTGTGTGTTTCAGGAAACTTACTGTGATTTACTCCTGTTTTCCTTGGCCTTGGGGCGGGTCTATTACTTACCTTTGGTGTTTTCTTACACTCCCAGCACCCCTCTACACATCATCATAGCTTACTTTATTCGGTGCAAAAAGACCATAAAAGACATAAAATAAATAAATAACATACAGATGTCACAGTCATAAAAATTTCTAAAAGCATTGTTAATACATTTTCCGAACACCCCTCTACACACTATTCTTGCCTAGGTAGGAAACCGACTTTTGCATTCCACTATTTTAGTATATGGTTTGTGTTCCTCCTAGGCCCATTGCAACCTATTGTGATTTTCACTATTTGCACTTCTGATTGTGTACTTACTTGTTTTGGGTTACTAGTGATTACACTGTGTATAATACTTACCTCCTAAAGGAGTATAGTCTCTAAGGTATTTTTGGCATTTTGTCACTAAAAGAAAGTACCTTTATTTTTGTAACACTGAGAATTTTCTTTCATGTGTGTGAGTATTGTGTGACTACAGTGGACTACAGTGGTATTGCAAGAGCTTTGCATGTCTCCTAGTTCAGCCTTGGCTGCTCTGCCTACAGCTATCTCTAGACAGCCTGGCTTCTAGACACTGACTACATTTCACTAATAAGGCATAACTAGACATGGTATAAGGTGTAAGTACCTTTTGTACCCAGTACAAACCAGGCCAGCCGCCTACAATCAGTCAGCGCATTCTCCAAAAATATTGAAGGTATTGCTGATTTAATCATGAAACATATATGTTTCTCAGCTTCACATTCTTGTTTTACTTCAAAGTCAAGTGGATATCTAGATATTCCTTTCCCAGCAGTGGCCTGCAGGTAATAAATATAGTAGGGTGCGATGGTGTCCAACCCACCATATCTGTGGCTCCCTCCCGGCGTCCACTGAGCAGGAATGGAAGGACTTCCTACTCAGTGGAATGGGATTCCAACCAATCCTGGAGCTGCTGTCATGCTGTTTCAGCACAAGAGCAGCTCCAGGAGTGGTAGGAACATGCTAAACCAGCGCTCATTTTGAGGCTGGGAGCATGTGCCAGCAATCCCTTGGCAGTTTCACAGCCCGGGGGTTGCTGTGTCTACAGTGTGCATGTCGGGCTGGCCATAGCTGGACAGCCGGACAACCTGCAGTGCCCACTGTAAGGGGCAGCAGTCATGCTGCAGTTGCAGGATGCAGCCCTATCCTCATGCTTGCGCTGTACACAACGCAAGCATGAGGGCAAAATGAAATGGCATTAGTTATGCCATTCTACTTATTTGTTTGCCTGCTGCGCTTGCGGCAGGCGGGGTGACTCTCCTCTCCTCCTTAGGAGGATTCACACCTATCCTTTCCTGGTTTGTGGACAACATAAACATTATAGTCAATTAATCTCATTCCTCATCTCTCAATACAAGGAGTCATTTTTACTTTTGGATTTCCAAATATAGTGATTAATGCTTGATGATCCATTATAACAAAAGGTTTGTCATATAAAAAATTGTGATAATGTTCACATGCCTATACCACAGCTAAACTTTCCCTTCCAGGTTGAGAATATTTGTTTTCAATGTCAGATAGGTTTTTGTTAGCATACAAAATTACATATCGAGGGGTTTCTCTACCTGGCTTAGGTTGCACAAGAATAGCAACAGGCCCTGCAGGACATGCATCCACTGTTAATGCCATACATAGTTATGGATCAAGGTATTTTAAATTTGTTGCTGTGGGCATATCCTCTTTGATTTTGTTGAATGCAGGTTCACAAAAGTCATCCTACTTTAATGTTCTTTCTTTCTTAGTTAATTCTCTAAGTGGGGCATTGATGGTAAACAATACCTTGTCATTCCATAAAAGGAACATAGCTCAGACAACTTTTTAGGACTGGGAATAGAGTTTAAAGGCAAAATGTTTATCAGGTCTGATCTTATTCCTTCCTTTTAAAATACATGACCATAAAATGTTAGTTCAGATTTATTAATCTAACAGTTTTCTGCATTTAGTGCAACACCGGCTATTTTAAAATGTTGACACATCAAAGCCCGTCATGTTCATTTTGTGCTTTTTCCCAAAAATGTAAATGTCATCACTATAGTTCATTTAATTTTTTAGTGGTCTTATGACATTTCTATAACCTCCTGGAAAATGTCTGCAGCTGAACATATGCCAAATTTCAGTCTTTTGTAATGAAATAGCCCAAAATCTGAAGAAAACATCGTTATGTACCTTGCTCATTCATCAACTTTGAGCTGGTGATATCCCTTATATAAATCTAATTTTGAAAACACAGTAGCTCCATTGAACTTGGTACTCATGTCATTTAAAGGTGGGCCAGGAATCCTTCCTGTTTTAATTGCTCTGTTTCGTATTCACAGGTCTACAAAGATTTTAATATTTTCTAAGTTTTTATAACATTTACAATAAGGGAAACCCATTGCGTTGGTCTAGTACCCGGTTCAATAAGTCTCATGATAGTAACAAATGTATTTCTTCTTGTACTTTTGCCTGCAGATGTATTGGAACTCTTCTGTGCATTTGTGCAACAGGCATCACTGCTTCAATAATATGTAGCACAATTGTTGTAGGAAGTTGGCTCTTTATATTGTGTATCAAAATTAGATATACAGTGCAAAGAGTCCAGGAGTTCCCTTACTAGTGGATAGGGACTTGCTTTAGCAATCCCAAGATGCTCCCTTACGGGTGGTGTGGTCGAGCAGCCTTAGTTTTTTTTAGAGGGGAATGTGAATCTGCAAATACACACACTGTCAGTAAACTGGAAACACAACTCACGGAGGAGATCCACACCAATTTACAAAAATAACAAGTTTATTTATATATGTTTAGGCACCAGAATCAATCCGAGTACATTTTACAAGAAAAATACTTTTAGGTTTCAAAAGTCGAAACAGTGCATTTTTCAGAAGCAGCAATGTTATTGTATGGAGAGGGAAATAAGTACTGCATTCAGATATAGTACAGCACCATACGGGACCAATCTCCTGGACTTAAGGTGAGTATTGGGCAAGAGTCAAGGCCACACCAACAGGTCCCACCAGGTGGCACTCGGCGGCCAGGTGCAGAGGTGTAGTACTGTGTCAGGGGCCCAACGTTAGTCAATGGGGATCAGTCTGATTGAAAAGAAGCTGCAGGTCTGGACAGGGAGTCCAGTCGAGGGAAAGTGGGTTCAAGACTTGAGATCCTGAGGGACAGAGGGACACCTTTGGTCCTCTTCTCCACGGGCCAGGGACGACAGTTGCAGAGGTATCCTGAGGCATAGAGTTTTCACCACCAGGAGCACTTGCGGTTGAGGAGGCCTGCAGGCAGAGGCTGCAGGCGGCTTTGGTGAGTCCACAATGGGCAAGTTCCTGATGGGCTTTGTCTCTGGAGGGTTGAGGGACCACGTTGGCACCGTTGGCCCATTTAAGCTAGGGCTAGGCAGCACAGGTTCAGTGGTGCTTTCAAGTGTCGGGTTTTCAATGGTTCGGAGTCCTCTCAGTTCTCTTGGGTGCCTGCAGGACACAGGGAAGAAAGTCCGCTGCTCCAAGGAAATTCCTGGGTCTTTGTTGAAGGCAGGCAGGCAGTCCTCCCAGGCTTTTGGAGGCACAGGAGCTTGCAGGACGAGTTGCCTTTGGCGCAGATCGGTGGGAACAGGAGAGAGGTCAGCAGCGCTGGGGCCAAGTCAGGTGCTTCTTCCTCAGCCTTTGCTTTTGCGGCTTTTTTGGCTCTCCTCCTAGTGCCAGGGGCTCCCCCAAATACGGGTGGTGTAGGGTAGCAGCTAATGAACTACTTAGCCCTGGGTTCACTACACCCCATATATGACCACTTCCTGTGAGAAATAGACACAACTCTGTCCCAGAGTTTCTAAATCTGCCAACATCAAGAGGGCAGATTTCTAAATGTTGTGTCCACATCAGGCAGCGCACCTTAGGGGTGGGACTGACCTTAGGGTGGACACACCTCTCTGAATCCTAAATTTCCCACCCGTCCAAGTCCCAAATGGAACCTTGGGCAGCGGGGTCAGCATCTCTCCTTTGAGTGATGCCAGATCTGCATTCCAAAGACTGTGGGCTACTTTGAAGTCCCTGCCTTGGAATACAGATTCACAGGTCTCCCTGTTGGGTGTGGTGTGTAAAAACCTCTCCCAGAGCAGGCTTTGTTTCCTGCCACCCAAGAGCAAAGGATCTCTCCCTTGGGGGTCAGAAGCAGGTCTGGTGGTGGACACTTGTAGTTGGTAGGTTTTCTGGGAGCACCTCTAAGGTGCCCTATGGGTGCAAGCATTAATAAATCCATCACTGGCATCAGCTAGAGTTTATTAATATGAGATGTTTGATAACAAAAATCCCTATCTTCAGTGAAGCCATCATGTAACTGGGGAACTCGTAGTGACCAGTGTCCAGCGCATGTACTTAAAATATCTTCCCTGTTCACTCACTATGTCAAGGAATTGACAAAGACATAGCAGGGGCATAACTGCTTGTGGAGATATGTCCTCACATGTAATATAATGCACCCTGCCTTAGGAATGTAAGGCCTGCTGTAGGGGTGACTTACATATATTGCATGGCGTGTTAGGCGATATGGCACACGAGCTGTGTGCCATGTCGTATTTTCACTTTTCAGTGGCACCAAGGCATACAGCCTGCAATGGCAGTCTGCGTGTGCTAGGTGAGTGGTCCCTGAGGGTGACACAATACATCCTGCAGCCCTTGGGGACCCTCTTTGGTACCTTTGCCCTTGGTACTAGGGGTACCATTTACCAGGGACTTACAGGGGGAGCAAAGGTATTGCCAATTGGAAAAAAACTGCCCGGTTTTATAGAAAGAGATCTGGCCCTGGGGACCTGGTTAGCAGGAACCTTGTGCACTTTCAGTCAAAATTGAATACCAGGCGAAAAGTGGGAGTGACAATGTCAAAACTTAGCGCTATACTACAGTTGTGATATCTTTTACATATCCTAATCCTTTGAATAATTCTGGATATTCCTTTAATATTTGTTGCTTAATGGAAAGGTTACAAGTCATTGATATTTATTAGTCTTACTATCTGAGCTGTGAAATTGTTCAACAAACATAGCCCAGATACATCTCCTTTGAAAATATCTACTATATATGTTTCCCTATTTCTAATTTTCCTCAGACTTCCTTAAACAGGCAACATGATGTTTTGCTCCCCAGTGAAAAACACTAACACCTGAAGGAGTTCATTTTGATTTTTTCTCATTTTTTATGACATTCAGTGACACACATGATGTTACAAGTAGCGCCCCTGTCAAGGACAAATGAAAGCATTTGAGAGCCAACCATTGTGTCAACAGATATTGCCTTCTCAATGTTTTCTCTCTATTTGACAAATTTAATTAAAATTATTTTTTATCATGCATCATGTATAATTGCCTGGACTCAACATCCTTTGTGTAATCATAGTTCATGATTTCCATTTGTGTAACATGCTTATATTTTCTTTTATTGTTTTGTTATAGCCTTTAACATTCTCTTTCTTGTCATTTTTAAATTTACATACATTTGCAAAGTGATTTAGTTTTCCATAATTCTTTACACTGTTGCCCTAAAGCTGGACAACTGTTTACACATGGAAACTGTAATCCACAACGGTGGCAAAATAAATTCCCTTTGAATTGAAATTGAACGTTTCCAATTTTATTAATCTTTTTAAACATTTGTTGAACATGCTTCATTGTTTTCATTCTTCCTTGTTCCATATTTGCAGCATGTTTTTTTGCCTGTGCATCACTTCAGGCCATCTGAAGAATTGTCTGTAAATCATGTTTTTTGTTTAACTGTTTCTTTCTAAATTCTAGTGAGTTACATCCATGAATTATTCTCGATGTGATCGCTTCCTCATTGTTAAAAGTCTCAAATTCACATAACATCACTAATTTTCCTAATTTTATCACAGATTTATCAATGGACTATTCCTCTTGACAGGCCATTTTAAACTTATATCTTTTAAAGTCTAAGGGCCTGATTTAGATCTCAGCAGAGGGGTTACTCCGTCACAAAGGTAACAGATATCCTGTCTGCCGAAATCTAAATACCATTGGTTTCTATGGTATTTAGATTTCGGCAACGGGATATCCGTCACTGTTGCAACGGAGTAACTCCTCTACTGAGATCTATCAGGCCCTAAATTCTTTGTGAAGCAAATCTATCATTTAGTCATTTCATGAGTCCAGTATACGTGTTTCTTTTTGTTCTGGGAATCTCATAATTATGTCTTCTACTTCATCACATATTAGATTGAGCAATAAATCTTTTGCTTGTTTGTCTTTATATCTTTTACAGGCAGCTTTTATAAAATGTCCAAATCTTTTTCTTCACTTTTCCCATCTTTGCGACATAGTTTGTTGATCTGATATATCAAATGATAGAGGTCTTCAAACAATTATGTTTGAAATACTCTCTTTATCTAGTCCACTGCATGTTTATTGCAAATGTTTTGGTAATAGGTCAGTGTTTTAGTGATTTCCTGACTATAAAATAGCTTTCTCTGTGTACGTCTATGGCAGTTGCCTGATTCAAACATGGCCACCAAGAGCTTGATGCTCTTCATGATATTTTATCTGACTAAAAAATGGCCACTGTTGAAGATGTTATTTAGTCTTGTGTTATTTCATCTTAGCCAGTGTTCGCGAGAGGAAGCTGAGACAACACTGCTGCACTCAAGACACAATAACTGCATCGGAGAGAAAAGGCAAATTGTGCTTCTTTCTACTTTAATTTCTGCCTTTTTGATGTACTGCATTGTAGTCTTGAACAATGGTTTAAGCCTGGCCCGAATATGTTGATTGCTGCTAGCTTGTACTGGTTTGTATATAGATGGTGTATAACATTTACAACAAGGGTGGAACAATATGGGAACCAGCCGGTCGTTGCCAAATTGTAGTGTCTTCAATGAACAGGCACATGCAGATCCAAGGAGATAAAATATTTATTCCTCTACAAACACTGCTTCTTCCAGCCTCCCTGATGACTACTGAACTGCAGCTCCTTCCATTTAAAACATTCTAAAGCATCATTCCAAACATAGCATTCTACTGATGCTGCAAACTGCATCATTAAACTTTGCAGTCTAGTTTATGGACTAATGGAGTTTAACCATCTTGACTTAACTCCTGTATGCCTAAATGTCTTTAAATAAAACACTTAATATTAAGACTTTGTTGTCTGTCATTCGTGTAGGATCAAATGTGTTGTACAACTTTGTCATTAAAATTGCCACCTTTAACTCCTTAATTGAGATAAGTCAAGAGGGATTGTGTGCGCCACGATATGGGCTGTCATTTGCAAGACATTTTGTTTACTTCCAAGGATCTTAGAGCCCACCCATTGCTTACAATTGGTAGACTTCATTCTCACTGTCATTTCCTTGCTTCTCTTTGGTCAGCTTATGCTGGCTTCACTTGCTCTTCAAGTGTTTTTCCCTCTCCTGAAGCATGGCCCAATTACTGATGTCTTGCAGCATCTAGTGTCCTTCCACTGTTTATGTGCTTTTGGAGGCATTAAAAAAAAAAAATAGTTGCAGCACTCCATAAAAGTGCATGTGTTTGCATCCGTCTCCCCCCTTCCGCCCCGCTCTGCATTGTTGCTTGCCCCCTTTTACCTTCCCTTCCATCTAAGTGTTGTGTGAAAAGGGGTGTAGTAAAAAGTCATGAAGTTGACCCGGATGAGGCTAATCCCATTTTACAAAAAACAAGCACATCATGTGAGGTTTGTGGCAACCAAGCTTGCACGTAATGTAATTTTGTCATTGTCATGGACAGGCAGAAGAAGAACATTTATGGTGATTGTGTGCCCACCGATGTACCTGTAACAACCCTAAAGCAGCCCAGTGACTCACCTCCTACATACCCACAGGTATGATTTCACAACCCACCCCCCAAGCCATTCATGTGCCAAGTGGAGACAGAACATGTGAGACATTGTAGGAAGCTGGCCTGGTGTGTGGTGGGTACCTAAGGTACTTACACCTTATACCAGGTCCATGTATCCCCTATTAGTGTAGTGTAGGCAGTGTCTAGAAGCCAGGCTCTCTAGAGGTAGCCGTGGATGGGCAGCCAAGGCTTATCTAGGAGACATGCAAAGCTCATGCAATACCGCTGTAGTCACACAGCACTCACACACCTGAAAGAAAACATTCAGTGTTACAAAAATAAAGGCACTTTATTTTAGTGACACAATACCAAAAAAGAACTAGAGAGGCAACAGTCCAATAGGAGGTAAGTAACACACTAGCTATGTACACTAATGATCAGCAATAGGCATAGAAAGTGATAGAAAACAGTGCAAATGCAGATAGACAATAGTGACTCTAGGGGAGCCCAAACCATATACTCAGAAAATGGAATGCCAATATAGGACCCCCACCTAGGTAAGTGGAATGTGTAGAGGGAGCTGGGGGGGTAATAGAAAACGCCAAAGGTAAGTACCACAGTGCCCCCTATTGACCAGGATAAAAGGAGTAAATTACTAAATTTTCCCCAAACCACCCTGTGACGGGCTGGAACCTGTTCGCCTGCACTCGGCTCCCACTGGAGGAGGAGAAGCCCAGCAACAGAGAGGTGAATGCGGAAGCCCAGGAGCGGAACCCGCCAGAGAGTCGGAGACAACGGTCCCATCTGTAGTGCTTTCCTCTTATTTAGTTTCTAAGCACTAACATAACACAACAGAAATGCACTTCTGAGGTCAAAGAAGACTTTTATTGTTATTTTATTCTTCCCCAACCACAATGTTTATGAATGAATGACGAATTAGTAGCTTTCAAGTCCGCGTTAATCAAACAAAATATATCAGTTTGCAATATACACAGCAGGTTATATTTATAAGATATTGAATGCAAAGCAAAACAAATACTTCACCGTGTAGGAACTATTTACAGCTACATCTTTCTAAGGTCTGCAAGCTGATGACCCCTGTCAGCCGCGAGAAAGAGTGTCATCTACCCACACGGGATGCTGGCAGCTGGCGCCAAGCTCCAGCACGAGGTCCGGCAGATTCGAATCTGACCCTCTGCAGCCTGTTACATTCGTTACAAAGGTGTGCCCCCTCCTCTCAGACCTGGGAAACTGAGCAAGCCTTTTGGAGACTGGCCAGGTCTCCAAGACTACTCCTGTTCCCAAGCTCAAGGGAAGAGAAACGACGCCCATGTACTCTCTCTTATCAGGTCTAGTCTACTGTGAGAGCAAAACATCTTGGTTCTCTGGTGCAAAAACACAGCTTGGAAAAATACAGCTTAGATTCTCAACTGCCATGTCTAACTCCACGTTAAAGGCAATGGGCAGCTAACCTAAATATCAAATGCAATGTCATGTTAAAGGCAATAGGCAGCTAACCTAAATATCAAATGCAATGTCTAGTGTCATGTCAAAGCCCATAGGCAGCTGAGCTGAATACAAAATGCAATGTATAATATCATGTCAAAGCCAATAGGCAGCTGAGCTGAATATAAAATGCAATGTATAATATCATGTCAAAGCCAATAGGCAGTTAAGCTGAATATCATGTCAAAGCCAATAGGCAGTTAAGCTGAATACAAAATGCAATGTCTTATATCATGTCAAAGCCCATAGGCAGCTGAGCTGAATATAAAATGCAATGTATAATATCATGTCAAAGCCAAAAGGCAGCGGAGCTGAATACAAAGTGTAATGTATAATATCATGTCAAAGCCAATAGGCAGTTAAGCTGAATACAAAATGTAATATATAATATCATGTCAAAGCCAATAGGCATGCAATGTCAAAGCCAATAGGCGGCTAGACTGGATACAGCGTGTCAAAGCCAATAGGCAGAATACAGAATGTAATGGCTAATGCAATGTCAAAGCCCATAGGCGGCTCAACTGAATACAGAAAGTAATGGCTAATGCCATGTCAAAGCCAATAGGCGGCTAAACTGAACAAAACATACCATGTGCTACTGGTGAACATTGAGCAACTAATATGCGCAGTGGTGAAACACAAAGTCATTGGTCAAAACAACACTTTATCAAATGGCAGGACACCATCCGAGCCCCGGAGCTGAAGGCAGAAGACGAGCGTCAGGAGACCCTGTTCCAGGCAACCAGGAGGACGAGTGGCAGCAACCTGCCACCCTTTAGGAGAAGCGTGGCCATTCAGGTGCGTGGGACTACGTCCCGGACCAAGAGTGAGAGTGAGAGGCAGAGAGCGGAGTGAAAGAGGGGGAGGGTGGGGGTCGAAAATCACGGAAAGACGGGAGGGGGAGGACAAAACAGGGAAACATAACAAGCACGAGCACTGGGAAGGGGAGGGTGTTGGAAAAGAGAAACGGACAAGTACAAGCGAAAACCCGAAATGAGGGGGTGATAAAATACGTACCACCAGTCACCGTAGAGCAGCGTCACCAATAGTAGACTAGCTAAGCCACGCACAGGTCCGGTTGAGCACTGAAGGAATTTAAAAGACAGAAAGGACAGGAGTAGAGGCACTGAGAGACAGAAGGAAGAAAGCACATACTAACCTGAATCGGTCTGAATACAATAACCTTAAGAAGAACAGTGAGTCAGGGAAAATAAAGAAAGAATACGGAGACAAAATAGATATAAGTATCAAGTATACTTACCGCTATATTCTCTTCTCTCCACATGCACTTCCCGGGGGACGACCTGTGAACCAGGGAGACAGAAAAGAAGAGTGAAGACCAAACCTCAAGAACATCCCACCACCCTAAAGTCCCACAACCAAAGATTGAAAGATACTCAACTGTTTCCTACTACATCTTCTATCATCAATAAAAGACATTTTCCCAGACTACCGCGGTCTAGAGTGTTTTATCCACGCCCTCACGCTTACAAGTGGTGTCAGAAGTGGGATTTTCCCAAAAGAATCCACCACCATGGAAGAGAAGGCAACAATGGCAGATGTCATAGCCCAGTTGGCAGAAGGGCAACGGCATCTCCAGTTGATATGGGAACAACAAATGAAAGAAGCCAAAGAGGAACGGGAGGCATTGCAATCAGCGCTCAAGAGCCAGGCAACGATTATGGCTAATAACCAACTGGTACATGAAACAGCATTGGGGAAGCTTACCGACACCATCGCCGATACAAAAGTACACCCCACGGTACCAAGTAGTGTGTTGCAACGCTACCAGGAGCAGGAGGGCCCAGACTCTTTCTTCACAAACTTTGAAAGAGTGGCCAGTACTGCTAATTGGCCTGAGGACAAATGGGGTCAGTATATCGCCCCCCTACTCACTGGCCACCTGCAAACAACATACCAAGCTATCAATCCGAGTGGGAACCTACCATACAAGGACATTAAGAAAACTATTTTAGAAAGAGTGGGTTTGGACAGTAAGAGTTATCGCACCAAGTTTAGGCAAATGAAATGGCAGCATCAGGAGAATCCCCGTACCTTGTATCATAGAGTCCAACATGCAGCCGGGAGGTGGTTACATCCTACAGAGAAGACAAGAGAAGACGTGTTTGACATAATAGTCTTAGAACAGTACTTGGATGCTTTACCACCTACCACCCGGAACTGGGTGCAACAGCATCCAGGACTCACAAATGAAACAGCCATAGATCTTGCCTGTGCTTATCATAGAGGCTCTGACTTCCGGGCTACCGTTAGTCGGGCTCCCTCTCCTACAGTCAGACCAGCCATTACAACTACCACGGCCAGTCGGAACCCACGGGCCGGACCGAACTCAACCAGGGGGCCCGGGACCCTCTGGATACCCAGGCCCTGGTCCTCAATGCTACAACTGTTCAGAGTGGGGCCATACTGCCCGATATTGCCCCATAAGAAATATGCTGAGGAACCCATGGAGATAGGTCTAACCAAGGGGAGAGTATTCTGGACTGGAGGGGAGAAACCTAAATATACCCTCCCTATCATCGTCAATGAAGTTGAAAGAATGGCCCTAATCGACTCCGGATGTAGCCAGGGCGTGATCCGGGGAGATTTAGTATTGCCAGGGCAGGAAGATCCTGAGACCCAGGTTCTCATCACCTGTGTACATGGGGACCAACGGTATTATCCCATTGCCACTATAAGGTTGAAATGGAGAGAACAAAACGAGAACCTCCGGGTAGGGGTACTCTCCACCCTGGATGAAGACATAATCCTCTGGACTGATTACAAGGACTTTCCCTCCTTATTGGAGAAAGCCGGGCAAGAGCACCTTCTGAGGGGTTGGTGAACAGAGGCACCTAGTTGAACAATTACAGAAGAACCCAAACGGGAAAGAATTATCTTCAGCAGGAGACAAAAAAGAGAGCAACGATGGTCTTATCTACAGCAATGCACACCCCAAGGCGGTCCTTTTGTAAGTGGGAAGGTTTGCACAATCACCGGGGATTTCCGGCAGAATCAGAATGAGGACCCAACTTTAAAACACGCATGGCAGCAGGCCGAGTCAGGGGCAGCACCAGGGGTAGGTCCCAGGTTCCTGATTTGTAATAATCTGTTATACAGAAACCCCACACTCACTAGAGGAAATGACCTGCAGTTAGTAGTGCCCAAAAGCCACCGCCAACAAGTGTTACAATTAGCACATGGGGATAACGGGGAAGGGCACTTGGGGAGGGAGAAAACTGAGGAAGCAGTTCTTAGACGATTTTATTGGCCAGGGGTTTATGGCAAAATACGGAAGCATTGTTCAGAGTGTCCCAAATGCCAGTTGTATAACCCATCTTCACAAAAACCCGTACCCCTACAACCGCTTCCGATTAATGATATTCCCTTTACCAGGGTTGGAATGCACCTTATCGGGCACCTCACCCCTTCCACTCAGGGTAGACAATATGTTTTAGTCTTGGTGGACTATGCCACACGCTATCCCGAGGCCATTCCCCTTCCCAGTATACACACTAAAGCTATTTCCCAGGCAATGATAGAGTTATTTTCACGGGTGGGTTTCCCAAAAGAAATATTGACTGACCAAGGGACTCCTTTTATGTCTAGATTAATGGCTGAAGTATGTCGATTACTAGGGGTGAAACAAATCCGTACCTCAGTATATCATCCGCAAACAGATGGGCTGCTGGAAAGATACAACAAAACCATTAAATTCTGACTAAGAAAGAGTATATCTGAGGCAGGTAAGGATTGGGAAAAGAAACTTCCATTGGTTCTATATGCTATTCGTACCCATGTACAAGCCTCCTTAGGCCATAGCCCTTTTGAGATGTTATTCGGCCGACAACCACGCACACTGTTAGATATGTTAGCCGTAAAAGACCTCTTGACATATACCCGGGATTTAAGAGAGAATCTTCATACAGTATGGGAAGAGGCCCATGCTGCATTACAGGAAGCTCAGAATAAGTAGAAGCAAATATATGATACCCGAAGTGCAGTTCGCACCCTAACAGTAGGGGATAAAGCTCTAGTCTTACTCCCTAGCACTGAGAATAAATTATTGGCCAAATGGCAGGGGCCGTTTGAAGTGATAGCACAGATCAATCACACCACCTATAATTTGGCCATTCCCCAAGGAAGTGGCAGGGAACAGATATATCACATCAATCTTCTTAAAAAATGGCTAGAACCCACAGGAGGCTCTTCCATTCATTTTATTAACTCAGATGTTACTGAAGACATTGCGTATCCCATGTTACCTCCCCAGGACCTGTCCAACCAGGTACAACCATGGATCAATCCCAGTCTTAAGAGATTGTATCACAACCAACTAACTTGCCTAGTACATCACAATCAAGATATCTTCTCTAAATATCCGGGCAGAACCACCCTAGTCCAACATCCCATTCGCCTGAAAATGAATACTGTCTCAAGTCAGCGACCATACCGCATTCCTGAAGCAAAACAAAAGATTATTGAAGATGAAGTCCAAGCCATGTTGTCAGCCATGTTGTCAGCCGGTATCATAGAACCATCAGCCAGTCCATGGTGCTCACCAGTCGTGTTGGTACCCAAGCCAGATGGCAGCACCCGGTTTTGTGTAGATTACAGGGGTGTCAACAACTTAACCTATTTCAATGCATATCCCATGCCTAGAATAGACTAGCTTATTGAGAGACTAGGCCAAGCCAAATTCTTATCCACCCTAGATCTCACGAAGGGCTATTGGCAAATGCCCTTAAGAAAGGAAGACAAAGAAAAAACAGCATTTGCCACCCCTTCTGGATTATATCAGTTTACTGTCCTCCCTTTTGGGCTTCATGGGGCCCCCGCTACATTCCAAAGACTCATGGATGAAATCCTACGTCCATTTAAGCAGTATGCTGCTGCCTATCTCGATGACATTGTTATCTATAGTAACACCTGGGAGGAGCACGTAGCACACCTAGATACCATATTACAAGCTCTACGAAAGGCCCAGTTAACCACCAATCTTGACAAATGTAGACTTGGGCAGAGTAGTATCAAGTACCTGGGATATATTGTGGGGAACGGACATATTAGACCCCAAGTAGAAAAAGTTGAAGCCATCTCAAAAATGACATTCCCCAAGAGAAAAAAATATATTAGAGCCTTCTTAGGATTAATTGGCTATTATAGGCGTTTTATTCCCCATTTCTCTACGGTGGCGGAACCCCTTACTGATATGCTAAAAAACACCTATCCCAACACCCTTGGTCCTCCCTCGGTAACTGCCTTACATAGCTTTGACAAGTTGAAAACCGCTCTCACGTCAGAACTTGTGCTTTGCTGTCCTGATTTTGGTAAACCCTTTGTGTTACTAACTGATGCCTCCGACGTGGGTCTTGGGGCGGTGTTGTCCCAACCACAGGATGCTGATGCCCTCCACCCTATATTGTACATCAGCAGGAAGCTTCTACCGCGGGAATTACATTATCCAGCTATAGAGTAGGAGTGTTTGGCGATTAAGTGGGCAATTGAGTCTCTCAGATATTATCTGTCCGGCAGGACCTTTACCCTGATTACTGATCACGCTCCTCTTACTTGGCTCGCCCATCATAAGGACACTAATTCCCGTGTTCTCCGCTGGTTCCTTTCCTTACAGCCTTTTTCCTTTCGGATACAGCATCTTCCGGGTAAACAAATGGTGACCGCGGATTTTCTTTCCCGTTATCCGGTCTTGGAGCGTCTCGACAAGCCGCTCTCTAGGGGGAGTGTATGTGACGGGCTGGAACCTGTTCGCCAGCACTCGGCTCCCACTTGTGCTGACGCTACCCCTGGTGCTCTGCGGCTCCCTGCCCGTGATTGTTGGAAGGACCGGCAGTGGCGGGGCGCTAGGTGTTCAAAAGTGCTGCGGCATACTCCTGCGGTGTTCAGAGCTTTGGAGGAGCAACCAGGAGGCAAGGGAATAGCTGTGAACCCTTTCGTGGAGGAGGAGAATCCCAGCAACAGAGAGGTGAACGCGGAAGCCCAGGAGCAGGACCCGCCAGAGAGTCGGAGACAACGGTCCCATTCGAGCCCCGGAGCTGAAGGCGGAAGAGGAGTGTCAGGAGTCCCTGTTCCAGGCAACCGGGAGGACGAGTGGCAGCATGGAGAAGCGTGGCCATTCAGGTGCGTGGGACTACGTCCCGGACCAAGAGTGAGAGTGAGAGGCAGAGAGCGGAGTGAAAGAGGGGGAGGGTGGGGGTCAAAAATCACGGAAAGACGGGAGGGGGGAGGACAAAACAGGGAAACAGAACAAGCACGAGCACTGGGGAGGGGAGGGGGTTGGAAAAGAGAAACGGACAAGTACAAGAGGAAAACCCAAAAGGAGGGGGGGATAAAATACATACCAACAGTCACCGTAGAGCACCGTCACCAATAGTAGACCAGCTAAGCCACGCACAGGTCCGGTTAAAAGACAGAAAGGACAGGAGTTGAAGCACTGAGAGACAGAAGGAAGAAAGCACATACTAATCTGAATCGGTCTGAATACAATAACCTTAAGAAGAACAGTGAGTCAGGGAAAATAAAGAAAGAATACGGAGACAAAATAGATATAAGTATCAAGTATACTTACCGCTATATTCTCTTCTCTCCACATGCACTTCCCGGGGGACGACCTGTGAACCAGGGAGACAGAAAAGAAGAGTGAAGACCAAACCTCAAGAACATCCCACCACCCTAAAGTCCCACAACCAAAGATTGAAAGATTCTCACCTGTTTCCTACTACATCTTCTATCATCAATAAAATACATTTTCCCAGACTACCGCGGTCTAGAGTGATTTATCCACGCCCTCACGCTTACACACCCAGAAGGAAGAAAATGTAGACAATGCAACACCGAGACAAGACTGCAAGGAACCAGCGGTGGATTCCTGAAGAGGAAGACCTGTGGAAGAAGGGGACCAAGTCCAGAAGTCACAGAAGAACCCAAGAGAAGTAGGAGCTACTACCCATCCAGCTGTGGATGCAGGAGTTGGTTAACGGTAGGATGAAGACGGTCAGGGATACAGCCCTGGAACAGGTGATGAGTTCTTGGAGGATGCAGTCAACATCCCATGCTGGATGGATCGTTGCAGTTCGTCAGTGATGTGGAGAAGCCACCAACAAGCCTTGGCAAAGGCAGAAGTTGCGGTGAAGCAAAAGTGGAGCAAGGAACCAGCAAGGACCAGGAGTACTCAACCCATGGGGGAGTCCAAGGGGGGACCCTCAGCAAGGCAGAGTGTCCAAAGAAGAAGAGGCAACCCCCACTGGAGACCACTGGACAAGGAACCAGGAGTCACACAGGAGCCCACACAGCACTACTGGAGAAGGGTTCCACACCACAGGAGAAGCATGCAAAGGGCTGTGCTTTGCAGGAAGGGGTGCTGGGGGCTGGAGCTACACGGAGTCTGAAGATCCCTTGGAGGAGATGCAAACAAGCCTTGGCAGCTGCAAGAGATGCTGTGCAAAGGGGTACTCTCCTGTGTGGGAAGGCAAGGGATTACCTCCATCAAAGTTGGACAGCTGGCACAGAGGACCAAGAGGATTACTCCAGACCACCACCTGTGATGCAGGATCCACGCAGCTCAGGGTGAGAGGAGAACCACACAGCCGGTCGTCATTGCAGTGGGACCCTGCGGATGCAGGGGAGTGACTCCTTCACTCCAAGGGAGATTCATTCTTCCTTTTCATGCAGACTAAAGACTTGCCACCATCAGAGGATGAACAGCCGGGGAAATGTTGCAAAATCTGAAAGGAGCAGTGAAAACAACGTTTCAAGCAGAGTCAGCATTGTGGATGCAGATTTTCGGTTCCTGGAGGGTCCAGTAGCAGTTTTGGTGGCTAGAAGTCAAAGTAGAGGTTGCAGATGAGTCCTGATGTAATCTTGCAAGCCGAATCTGAGATCCACCCAAGAGAAAGACCCTAAATAGCCCTGAAAGGGGGATTGGTCACCTATCCAGGTGAGCACCTATCAGGAGGGGGATCTGACGTCACTTGCCTGGCCACTCAGATGCTCCCAGAGGTCCCTGCCAACCTTAGATTCAAGATGGCAGAACCCAGAACCCAGGGACCCTCTGGAGGAGCTCTGAGCACCACCCCTGGGGTGGTGATGGACAGGGGAGTGGTCACTCCCCTTTCCATTGTCCGTTTTACGCCAGAGCAGGGACTGGGGATCCCTGAACCAGTGTAGACTGGTTTATACCAAATGTGTCCTTCAAAGCATACCAGTGGCTTGGGGAGGCCACCCCTCCCAAACCATGTAACACCTATTTCCAAAGGGAGAGGGTGTTACTCCCCTTTCTCAAAGGAAATCCTTTGTTCTGCTTTCCTGGGCTTGAGCTGTTCAAGCAGCAGGAGGGCAAAACCCTGTTTGAGGGGTGACAGCAGCTTGGGCTGGCCGGAAAACCCCAGAAGGCTGGTAGGATGAATGCTGTGGGTCCTCTAAGGAGCCGTCAGAGTGCATGAAATCAAACTTTCAGTACTTCCAACAGTATCGGGGTATGATTCTGACATGTTTGATACCACACAGGCCTAGGTTCAGAGTTACCATTATGTAGTTGGACATAGGTAGTGACCTATGCCCAGTACACGCATAAAATGGCGTCCCCGCACTCACGAAATCCATGAAAATGGCACTGGAGTTCGTGGGGGCACCTCAGCTAGTCTGCTAGTGCAGGGGTGTCCTCACACACAGGTACTTGCACCCTGCCCTCTGGGCTAGGAGGGCCTGCCATAGGGGTTACTTAAAGTGACCTGGTGCAGTGACCTGTAGTGTAAAAGGGTGCATGTACCCTTTTCACACAGGCTACCGTGGCAGGCCTGCAGAACACTTTGCATGGGCTCCACATGGGTGGCATAATACATGTTGCTGCCCATAGGGATCCCCTGGTACCCCAATGCCCTGGGTACATGTGTACCATTTACTAGGGACTTACATGGGGACACCAGTATGCCAAATGTGGCGTGAAAATGGTACAGTTACCAAGTTTGAAGGAAGAGCGCATAATCACTGGGGTCCTAGTTTAGCCGGATGCCAGTGAACACAGTCAACCACACTGACAACAGGCAGAAAAATGGGGGTAACCATGCTATTAGAAAGGTTTTTTTTCCTACAGACATCAACTAGGAAGAGGGCAGATACACTTTTAGAGTTAAAGGTTGTCTTGATATTACCCTTTGTCACAATCAGAGATGCCATGTGCTACAACCATAACGGAATACATTTTGGTATAAAGAACTAGAGAGGCAACAGTCCAATAGGAGGTAAGTAACACACTAGCTATATACACTAATGATCAGCAATAGGCATAGAAAGTGATAGAAAACAGTGCAAATGCAGATAGACAATAGTGACTCTAGGGGAGCCCAAACCATATACTCAGAAAATGGAATGCCAATATAGGACCCCCACCTAGGTAAGTGGAATGTGTAGAGGGAGCTGGGGGGGTAATAGAAAACGCCAAAGGTAAGTACCACAGTGCCCCCTATTGACCAGGATAAAAGGAGTAAATTACTACATTTTCCCCAAACCACCCTGTGACGGGCTGGAACCTGTTCGCCCGCACTCAGCTCCCACTGGAGGAGGAGAAGCCCAGCAACAGAGAGGTGAATGCGGAAGCCCAGGAGCGGAACCCGCCAGAGAGTCGGAGACAACGGTCCCATGCGAGCCCCGGAGCTGAAGGCAGAAGACGAGCGTCAGGAGACCCTGTTCCAGGCAACCGGGAGGACGAGTGGCAGCAACCTGCCACCCTTTAGGAAAAGCGTGGCCATTCAGGTGCGTGGGACTATGTCCCGGACCAAGAGTGAGAGTGAGAGGCAGAGAGCGGAGTGAAAGAGGGGGAGGGTGGGGGTCGAAGATCACGGAAAGACGGGAGGGGGAGGACAAAACAGGGAAACATAACAAGCACGAGCACTGGGAAGGGGAGGGTGTTGGAAAAGAGAAACGGACAAGTACAAGCGAAAACCCGAAATGAGGGGGTGATAAAATACGTACCACCAGTCACCGTAGAGCAGCGTCACCAATAGTAGACTAGCTAAGCCACGCACAGGTCCGGTTGAGCACTGAAGGAATTTAAAAGACAGAAAGGACAGGAGTAGAGGCACTGAGAGACAGAAGGAAGAAAGCACATACTAACCTGAATCGGTCTGAATACAATAACCTTAAGAAGAACAGTGAGTCAGGGAAAATAAAGAAAGAATACGGAGACAAAATAGATATAAGTATCAAGTATACTTACCGCTATATTCTCTTCTCTCCACATGCACTTCCCGGGGGACGACCTGTGAACCAGGGAGACAGAAAAGAAGAGTGAAGACCAAACCTCAAGAACATCCCACCACCCTAAAGTCCCACAACCAAAGATTGAAAGATACTCAACTGTTTCCTACTACATCTTCTATCATCAATAAAAGACATTTTCCCAGACTACCGCGGTCTAGAGTGTTTTATCCACGCCCTCACGCTTACAAGTGGTGTCAGAAGTGGGATTTTCCCAAAAGAATCCACCACCATGGAAGAGAAGGCAACAATGGCAGATGTCATAGCCCAGTTGGCAGAAGGGCAACGGCATCTCCAGTTGATATGGGAACAACAAATGAAAGAAGCCAAAGAGGAACGGGAGGCATTGCAATCAGCGCTCAAGAGCCAGGCAACGATTATGGCTAATAACCAACTGGTACATGAAACAGCATTGGGGAAGCTTACCGACACCATCGGCGATACAAAAGTACACCCCACGGTACCAAGTAGTGTGTTGCAACGCTACCAGGAGCAGGAGGGCCCAGACTCTTTCTTCACAAACTTTGAAAGAGTGGCCAGTACTGCTAATTGGCCTGAGGACAAATGGGGTCAGTATATCGCCCCCCTACTCACTGGCCACCTGCAAACAACATACCAAGCTATCAATCCGAGTGGGAACCTACCATACAAGGACATTAAGAAAACTATTTTAGAAAGAGTGGGTTTGGACAGTGAGAGTTATCGCACCAAGTTTAGGCAAATGAAATGGCAGCATCAGGAGAATCCCCGTACCTTGTATCATAGAGTCCAACATGCAGCCGGGAGGTGGTTACATCCTACAGAGAAGACAAGAGAAGACGTGTTTGACATAATAGTCTTAGAACAGTACTTGGATGCTTTACCACCTACCACCCGGAACTGGGTGCAACAGCATCCAGGACTCACAAATGAAACAGCCATAGATCTTGCCTGTGCTTATCATAGAGGCTCTGACTTCCGGGCTACCGTTAGTCGGGCTCCCCCTCCTACAGTCAGACCAGCCATTACAACTACCACGGCCAGTCGGAACCCACGGGCCGGACCGAACTCAACCAGGGGGCCCAGGACCCTCTGGATACCCAGGCCCGGGTCCTCAATGCTACAACTGTTCAGAGTGGGGCCATACTGCCCGATATTGCCCCATAAGAAATATGCTGAGGAACCCATGGAGATAGGTCTAACCAAGGGGAGAGTATTCTGGACTGGAGGGGAGAAACCTAAATATACCCTCCCTATCATCGTCAATGAAGTTGAAAGAATGGCCCTAATCGACTCCGGATGTAGCCAGGGCGTGATCCGGGGAGATTTAGTATTGCCAGGGCAGGAAGATCCCGAGACCCAGGTTCTCATCACCTGTGTACATGGGGACCAACGGTATTATCCCATTGCCACTATAAGGTTGAAATGGAGAGAACAAAACGAGAACCTCCGGGTAGGGGTACTCTCCACCCTGGATGAAGACATAATCCTCTGGACTGATTACAAGGACTTTCCCTCCTTATTGGAGAAAGCCGGGCAAGAGCACCTTCTGAGGGGTTGGTGAACAGAGGCACCTAGTTGAACAATTACAGATGAACCCAAACGGGAAAGAATTATCTTCAGCAGGAGACAAAAAAGAGAGCAACGATGGTCTTATCTACAGCAATGCACACCCCAAGGCGGTCCTTTTGTAAGTGGGAAGGTTTGCACAATCACCGGGGATTTCCGGCAGAATCAGAATGAGGACCCAACTTTAAAACACGCATGGCAGCAGGCCGAGTCAGGGGCAGCACCAGGGGTAGGTCCCAGGTTCCTGATTTGTAATAATCTGTTATACAGAAACCCCACACTCACTAGAGGAAATGACCTGCAGTTAGTAGTGCCCAAAAGCCACCGCCAACAAGTGTTACAATTAGCACATGGGGATAACGGGGAAGGGCACTTGGGGAGGGAGAAAACTGAGGAAGCAGTTCTTAGACGATTTTATTGGCCAGGGGTTTATGGCAAAATACGGAAGCATTGTTCAGAGTGTCCCAAATGCCAGTTGTATAACCCATCTTCACAAAAACCCGTACCCCTACAACCGCTTCCGATTAATGATATTCCCTTTACCAGGGTTGGAATGCACCTTATCGGGCACCTCACCCCTTCCACTCAGGGTAGACAATATGTTTTAGTCTTGGTGGACTATGCCACACGCTATCCCGAGGCCATTCCCCTTCCCAGTATACACACTAAAGCTATTTCCCAGGCAATGATAGAGTTATTTTCACGGGTGGGTTTCCCAAAAGAAATATTGACTGACCAAGGGACTCCTTTTATGTCTAGATTAATGGCTGAAGTATGTCGATTACTAGGGGTGAAACAAATCCGTACCTCAGTATATCATCCGCAAACAGATGGGCTGCTGGAAAGATACAACAAAACCATTAAATTCTGACTAAGAAAGAGTATATCTGAGGCAGGTAAGGATTGGGAAAAGAAACTTCCATTGGTTCTATATGCTATTCGTACCCATGTACAAGCCTCCTTAGGCCATAGCCCTTTTGAGATGTTATTCGGCCGACAACCACGCACACTGTTAGATATGTTAGCCGTAAAAGACCTCTTGACATATACCCGGGATTTAAGAGAGAATCTTCATACAGTATGGGAAGAGGCCCATGCTGCATTACAGGAAGCTCAGAATAAGTAGAAGCAAATATATGATACCCGAAGTGCAGTTCGCACCCTAACAGTAGGGGATAAAGCTCTAGTCTTACTCCCTAGCACTGAGAATAAATTATTGGCCAAATGGCAGGGGCCGTTTGAAGTGATAGCACAGATCAATCACACCACCTATAATTTGGCCATTCCCCAAGGAAGTGGCAGGGAACAGATATATCACATCAATCTTCTTAAAAAATGGCTAGAACCCACAGGAGGCTCTTCCATTCATTTTATTAACTCAGATGTTACTGAAGACATTGCGTATCCCATGTTACCTCCCCAGGACCTGTCCAACCAGGTACAACCATGGATCAATCCCAGTCTTAAGAGATTGTATCACAACCAACTAACTTGCCTAGTACATCACAATCAAGATATCTTCTCTAAATATCCGGGCAGAACCACCCTAGTCCAACATCCCATTCGCCTGAAAATGAATACTGTCTCAAGTCAGCGACCATACCGCATTCCTGAAGCAAAACAAAAGATTATTGAAGATGAAGTCCAAGCCATGTTGTCAGCCATGTTGTCAGCCGGTATCATAGAACCATCAGCCAGTCCATGGTGCTCACCAGTCGTGTTGTTACCCAAGCCAGATGGCAGCACCCGGTTTTGTGTAGATTACAGGGGTGTCAACAACTTAACCTATTTCAATGCATATCCCATGCCTAGAATAGACTAGCTTATTGAGAGACTAGGCCAAGCCAAATTCTTATCCACCCTAGATCTCACGAAGGGCTATTGGCAAATGCCCTTAAGAAAGGAAGACAAAGAAAAAACAGCATTTGCCACCCCTTCTGGATTATATCAGTTTACTGTCCTCCCTTTTGGGCTTCATGGGGCCCCCGCTACATTCCAAAGACTCATGGATGAAATCCTACGTCCATTTAAGCAGTATGCTGCTGCCTATCTCGATGACATTGTTATCTATAGTAACACCTGGGAGGAGCACGTAGCACACCTAGATACCATATTACAAGCTCTACGAAAGGCCCAGTTAACCACCAATCTTGACAAATGTAGACTTGGGCAGAGTAGTATCAAGTACCTGGGATATATTGTGGGGAACGGACATATTAGACCCCAAGTAGAAAAAGTTGAAGCCATCTCAAAAACGACATTCCCCAAGAGAAAAAAATATATTAGAGCCTTCTTAGGATTAATTGGCTATTATAGGCGTTTTATTCCCCATTTCTCTACGGTGGCGGAACCCCTTACTGATATGCTAAAAAACACCTATCCCAACACCCTTGGTCCTCCCTCGGTAACTGCCTTACATAGCTTTGACAAGTTGAAAACCGCTCTCACGTCAGAACTTGTGCTTTGCTGTCCTGATTTTGGTAAACCCTTTGTGTTACTAACTGATGCCTCCGACGTGGGTCTTGGGGCGGTGTTGTCCCAACCACAGGATGCTGATGCCCTCCACCCTATATTGTACATCAGCAGGAAGCTTCTACCGCGGGAATTACATTATCCAGCTATAGAGTAGGAGTGTTTGGCGATTAAGTGGGCAATTGAGTCTCTCAGATATTATCTGTCCGGCAGGACCTTTACCCTGATTACTGATCACGCTCCTCTTACTTGGCTCGCCCATCATAAGGACACTAATTCCCGTGTTCTCCGCTGGTTCCTTTCCTTACAGCCTTTTTCCTTTCGGATACAGCATCTTCCGGGTAAACAAATGGTGACCGCGGATTTTCTTTCCCGTTATCCGGTCTTGGAGCGTCTCGACAAGCCGCTCTCTAGGGGGAGTGTATGTGACGGGCTGGAACCTGTTCGCCAGCACTCGGCTCCCACTTGTGCTGACGCTACCCCTGGTGCTCTGCGGCTCCCTGCCCGTGATTGGTGGAAGGACCGGCAGTGGCGGGGCGCTAGGTGTTCAAAAGTGCTGCGGCATACTCCTGCGGCGTTCAGAGCTTTGGAGGAGCAACCAGGAGGCAAGGGAATAGCTGTGAACCCTTTCGTGGAGGAGGAGAATCCAAGCAACAGAGAGGTGAACGCGGAAGCCCAGGAGCAGGACCCGCCAGAGAGTCGGAGACAACGGTCCCATTCGAGCCCCGGAGCTGAAGGCGGAAGAGGAGTGTCAGGAGTCCCTGTTCCAGGCAACCGGGAGGACGAGTGGCAGCATGGAGAAGCGTGGCCATTCAGGTGCGTGGGACTACGTCCCGGACCAAGAGTGAGAGTGAGAGGCAGAGAGCGGAGTGAAAGAGGGGGAGGGTGGGGGTCAAAAATCACGGAAAGACGGGAGGGGGGAGGACAAAACAGGGAAACAGAACAAGCACGAGCACTGGGGAGGGGAGGGGGTTGGAAAAGAGAAACGGACAAGTACAAGAGGAAAACCCAAAAGGAGGGGGGGATAAAATACGTACCAACAGTCACCGTAGAGCACCGTCACCAATAGTAGACCAGCTAAGCCACGCACAGGTCCGGTTAAAAGACAGAAAGGACAGGAGTTGAAGCACTGAGAGACAGAAGGAAGAAAGCACATACTAATCTGAATCGGTCTGAATACAATAACCTTAAGAAGAACAGTGAGTCAGGGAAAATAAAGAAAGAATACGGAGACAAAATAGATATAAGTATCAAGTATACTTACCGCTATATTCTCTTCTCTCCACATGCACTTCCCGGGGGACGACCTGTGAACCAGGGAGACAGAAAAGAAGAGTGAAGACCAAACCTCAAGAACATCCCACCACCCTAAAGTCCCACAACCAAAGATTGAAAGATTCTCACCTGTTTCCTACTACATCTTCTATCATCAATAAAAGACATTTTCCCAGACTACCGCGGTCTAGAGTGATTTATCCACACCCTCACGCTTACACACCCAGAAGGAAGAAAATGTAGACAATGCAACACCGAGACAAGACTGCAAGGAACCAGCGGTGGATTCCTGAGGAGGAAGACCTGTGGAAGAAGGGGACCAAGTCCAGAAGTCACAGAAGAACCCAAGAGAAGTAGGAGCTACTACCCATCCAGCTGTGGATGCAGGAGTTGGTTAACGGTAGGATGAAGACGGTCAGGGATACAGCCCTGGAACAGGTGATGAGTTCTTGGAGGATGCAGTCAACATCCCATGCTGGATGGATCGTTGCAGTTCGTCAGTGGTGTGGAGAAGCCACCAACAAGCCTTGGCAAAGGCAGAAGTTGCGGTGAAGCAAAAGTGGAGCTGCCGGGGACCAGCAAGAACTAGGAAGACTCAACCTATGGGGGAAGTCCAAGGGTGACCCTCAGCAAGGCAGAGAGTCCAAAGAAGAAGAGGCAGCCCCCGCAGGAGACCCACTGGAAGAGGAGCCAGGTGTCACAGAGGAAGCCCGCAGCACTACATGAGAAACGTCCACGCCCCCGAAGGAGTACGCAGAGGGCTGTGTGTCACAGGAAGGAGTGCTGGAGGCTGGGGCTACATAAAGCCTGAATATCTCTTGATGGAGATGCAAACAGGCCTTGGCAGCTGCAAGAGATGCGGTGCATGGGGGTACAGTCCTGCGTGAGAAAGTAAGGGCTTACCTCTATCAAAGTTGGACAGCTAGCAAAGAGGACCCAGCAGACTGCTCCCCAAACCACCACCCGTGATGCGGGATCCACGCAGCTCAGGATGAGAGGAGATCCACGCAACCAGCCATTGTTGCAGTTGGTGCCTGCGGATGTAGGGGAGTGATTCCTTCACTCAAAGGGAGATTCCTTCTCCTTCTTGTGAAGATTAAAGACTTGCCACCCTCAGAGGATCCACAGCTGGGGAAATGTTGCAGAAGTTGGAAGGAGCCATGGAAATAATGTTGCAAGCAGAGTCTTCGTTGTAGATGCAGATTGTCGGTTCCTGGAGGGCCCAGTCACAGTTCTGGTGGATAGAAGTTGGAGTAGAGGTTTCAGAGGAGCCCTGCTGGAATCTTGCAAGCCAAATCTGAGGATCCACCCAAGAGAGAGATCCTAAATAGCCCTAAAATAGGATTGGTCACCTAGCCAGGTGAGCATCTATCAGGAGGGGGCTTTGACATCACCTGACTGGCCCGGCCACTCAGATGCTCCCAGAGGTCCTTGCCAACCTTGAATTCAAGATAGCAGAACCCAGTGACCCTCTGGAGGAGCTCTGGGCACCACCCCTAGGGTGGTGATGGACAGGGAAGTGGTCACTACCCTTTCCATTATCCAGTGTTGCACCAGAGCAGGGACTGGGGGTCCCTGAACCAGTGTAGACTGGTTTATGCACGGAGGACACCAAATGTGCCTTTCAATACATACTAGCGGCTTGGGGAGGCTACCCCTACCACGCCATGTAACACCTATTTCCAAAGGAAGAGGGTGTTACCCCCTCTCCCAAAGGAATCCTTTGTTCTGTCTTCCTGAGTTTGAGCTGTTCAAGCACCAGGAGGGCAGAAACCTGTCTGAGGGGTGGCAGCAGCTTGGGCTGCCCGGAAAACCCCAGACGGCTGGTAAGAGCAATGCTGCGGGCCCTCTAAGGAGCCCAGAGAGTGCACGGAATCATACTTTCAAAACTATCAACAGAATGAGGATATGATTCCGACATGTTTGATACCAAACTTGCCTAGGTTCAGAGTTACCATTATGTAGCTGGACATAGGTAGTGGCCTATGTCTAGTACACGCATAAAATGGTGTTCCAAACTCACAATGTCATGAAAATGGACCTGGAGTTCATGGGGGCTCCTCTGCTAGTGCAGGGGTCCCTCACACACAGGTACTTGCACCCTGCCCTCTGGGCTTCGAGGGCCTGCCATAGGGATGACTTACAGTGACCTGGTCCTGTAGTCAGGGCTCTTTAACACTGGTGCTGAGCACATGGCCTGTTTGAAATCTTCAAAAGCTTTCTGACATCTAGCTGTCCACAAAACGTTCTTTGGCATCCTTTTAGAGGTGAGGTCATTAAGAGGACTACAATGGAGCCATAGTTCTTAATGAACCTCCTGTAGTACCCAGTGAGTCCTAAGAAGGCTTTCACTTGGGTCTGTGTAGTAGGGGGAGTCCAATCTAAAACAGTCACTGAAAAGTCCAGAAGGAGTAGGAGCTGCTACCCACCTAGCTGTGGATGTTGGTCGGCGATAGGACGAAGGCAGTCAGGAATGCAGCCCTGGAGCAGGTGAAAAGTTCTTGGAGGATGCAGTCAGCATCCCACCCTGGATGGATGGTTGCAGTCGGTCAGTGGTATGGAAAAGCCACCAACAAGTCTTGGCAAAGGCAGAAGTCGTGGTTAAGCAAAAGTGGAGCCAGGAATCAGCAAGGACCAGGAGTACTCAACCCATGGGGGAGTCCAAGGGGGGACCCTCAGCAAGGCAGAGTGTCCAAAGAAGAAGAGGCAACCCCCACTGGAGACCACTGGACAAGGAACCAGGAGTCACACAGGAGCCCACACAGCACTACTGGAGAAGGGTTCCACACCACAGGAGAAGCATGCAAAGGGCTGTGCTTTGCAGGAAGGGGTGCTGGGGGCTGGAGCTACACGGAGTCTGAAGATCCCTTGGAGGAGATGCAAACAAGCCTTGGCAGCTGCAAGAGATGCTGTGCAAAGGGGTACTCTCCTGTGTGGGAAGGCAAGGGATTACCTCCATCAAAGTTAGACAGCTGGCACAGAGGACCAAGAGGATTACTCCAGACCACCACCTGTGATGTAGGATCCACGCAGCTCAGGGTGAGAGGAGAACCACACAGCCGGTCGTCATTGCAGTGGGACCCTGCGGATGCAGGGGAGTGACTCCTTCACTCCAAGGGAGATTCATTCTTCCTTTTCATGCAGACTAAAGACTTGCCACCATCAGAGGATGAACAGCCGGGGAAATGTTGCAAAATCTGAAAGGAGCAGTGAAAACAACGTTTCAAGCAGAGTCAGCATTGTGGATGCAGATTGTCGGTTCCTGGAGGGTCCAGTAGCAGTTTTGGTGGCTAGAAGTCAAAGTAGAGGTTGCAGATGAGTCCTGATGTAATCTTGCAAGCCGAATCTGAGATCCACCCAAGAGAAAGACCCTAAATAGCCCTGAAAGGGGGATTGGTCACCTATCCAGGTGAGCACCTATCAGGAGGGGGATCTGACGTCACTTGCCTGGCCACTCAGATGCTCCCAGAGGTCCCTGCCAACCTTAGATTCAAGATGGCAGAACCCAGAACCCAGGGACCCTCTGGAGGAGCTCTGAGCACCACCCCTGGGGTGGTGATGGACAGGGGAGTGGTCACTCCCCTTTCCATTGTCCGTTTTACGCCAGAGCAGGGACTGGGGATCCCTGAACCAGTGTAGACTGGTTTATACCAAATGTGTCCTTCAAAGCATACCAGTGGCTTGGGGAGGCCACCCCTCCCAAACCATGTAACACCTATTTCCAAAGGGAGAGGGTGTTACTCCCCTTTCTCAAAGGAAATCCTTTGTTCTGCTTTCCTGGGCTTGAGCTGTTCAAGCAGCAGGAGGGCAAAACCCTGTTTGAGGGGTGACAGCAGCTTGGGCTGGCCGGAAAACCCCAGAAGGCTGGTAGGATGAATGCTGTGGGTCCTCTAAGGAGCCGTCAGAGTGCATGAAATCAAACTTTCAGTACTTCCAACAGTATCGGGGTATGATTCTGACATGTTTGATACCACACAGGCCTAGGTTCAGAGTTACCATTATGTAGTTGGACATAGGTAGTGACCTATGCCCAGTACACGCATAAAATGGCGTCCCCGCACTCACGAAATCCATGAAAATGGCACTGGAGTTCGTGGGGGCACCTCAGCTAGTCTGCTAGTGCAGGGGTGTCCTCACACACAGGTACTTGCACCCTGCCCTCTGGGCTAGGAGGGCCTGCCATAGGGGTTACTTAAAGTGACCTGGTGCAGTGACCTGTAGTGTAAAAGGGTGCATGTACCCTTTTCACACAGGCTACCGTGGCAGGCCTGCAGAACACTTTGCATGGGCTCCACATGGGTGGCATAATACATGTTGCTGCCCATAGGGATCCCCTGGTACCCCAATGCCCTGGGTACATGTGTACCATTTACTAGGGACTTACATGGGGACACCAGTATGCCAAATGTGGCGTGAAAATGGTACAGTTACCAAGTTTGAAGGAAGAGCGCATAATCACTGGGGTCCTAGTTTAGCCGGATGCCAGTGAACACAGTCAACCACACTGACAACAGGCAGAAAAATGGGGGTAACCATGCTATTAGAAAGGTTTTTTTTCCTACAGACATCAACTAGGAAGAGGGCAGATACACTTTTAGAGTTAAAGGTTGTCTTGATATTACCCTTTGTCACAATCAGAGATGCCATGTGCTACAACCATAACGGAATACATTTTGGTATTCCAAGAGCATGTTGTTATCTTCAAAGCATGTGGCATTTGTTTGAGTGTGGAACATTTAATATTGTTCAGTAGTTGTTAGTCAGTGGGCTCCAGACCACATTTTTAATATAGGTTTAACGTGGTTGATTTTGAGTTCTCTTGGAATGATTCCCATCTCTGAAGAATGATTGACTATGGGCCTAATCGAGATGGCTTTGGAGGCTAAGGACGAGAGATACACCTTTTTCTTCTCAGGGAAACGTGTTTAGGTCTTGTGCTTTAATGTTGAAAGGATTAGTCAGAAAGCACATTGTACCGGGGAATGCGTCACGTTTGTGTCATTGCATTCTGGATTTGGAATTTGTTAGTGCTTGTGTCTAGTTCCTTTTATGAACATTCAACTACTATGAATGTGACATGAGTAGATTTTTTTGTTTTATTTTTTATTCTTCATAGTAGTCTTGTAGTTTTTGGATTTGCTCTGAAGTGTTATCTCTTCATGGCTACTGTATGTTTTCTTCCAGAGTCCTCCTGCTTCATTTAAGTGATTTTACTTCTGGTGCTTGCGAGTCCGGTATGCTAATGCTTTAGTTGCTCAGATGGGTTTTAGCAGAATAAGCTTTTCGAACAACAGTTGTCAGACCATGATAGAAATGTTGAACTGACAGTGCCACGCTTGTGGTTGAGGAGGAGAATAGGACGAAGCTAACCAGTTTTTTTCCGTGCTCGGACGATTATTTGGTAATCTGTGAGGTAACTAACTTTCAGCGTTGATGGCGTGAAGAGGTAGACAGAAATCACATAAGGGCTGGTTCAGGTGATTGAATTAAATCTGTTACTCACGCTGTTTTTAGAGAGATGACTAGTGCATTGCATTTATCTTCTACTGTATGGGTGAGCTTGGAGATTAGTTGTTGAAAGATAATTGATTTAAGGTTAGAGAGTTAGTTATATATATTAAGCTTGTCAAACAATGTTTTGAAATCTGCAATTATGCAGATGTTAGAGTGCTTTAAAGTAATTCACCACTAGAAAGGGTTCAGCTAGGTGGTAGGGAGAGGGTCTGTAGGCCAGTAGAAAAAGTGAAGGTTGGTAGATGGATAGTATTTGACAAATAATGATTCATAGCCACATGTCCATAGAGCAGACCGATTGCCAGAAACACCTATGGACATTTTGTCTGGATAATTCTTTTGGGGTTTCTCATATCCTGCAGAGTAGGGTGCTTTCATGTAAAATGGGTAGCTCATCATCACTTAGCCAGATGTATGTCACAAACAGCAGGCCAAAGCTGGAGGCCAGTTTAATAACCTGGATGTTTCGAAACATTTTAGTCAATGATCTCGAATTCAGGAGTTTGCAGAACAGGAAGTGAGCAAGTTTTAGGGGTTGATGAGCGAGTATACTAGGTTTATTATTAAACTAGTATCAGGCTAAATTGTAGGTTGAAAAGAAGGATTTGAAGATTTTGAAAGGTTCAATTCCGATTCAAGCATGCTTACTAATGGTTTTACAGGATGAAGACAGAGAGACGTAGAGGTTAGTGATGGGAAGAGGAGTAAGGGAAGGGGAGAGGGGGCGAAGTAGGAATTAAGGATGAAAAGGAAAGATGAGAACCATTCCTTAGTAGAGATGCTGGTCAGCACGTGCATACTCATTAATTGAACTGGCAACTGTCCTTTGTGGAGTTTCTAGGGTTCTTCATATAGAGATCTTTTGGAGGGTATTTTGCAGTAGAAGTCTCCTACTCTGCACAGTACTTCCCCAGTCCACTGGTCTGCATAGTTCATCCTCGATGAGTACATAAAAAATAAACTTTATAGTACAGCATTGCAATGTATTGTTCTTTAAACAGGTGCATCTTCAGGTCTTTCCTTAAATGGAGCAGGGTTGGGAAATCCTGATGGATACAGGGATGTTGTTCCAGATCCTTTGTGCAAAGATAGATAATGCCCGTTGCCTTGGTTTTACTTTCTTTTACATGTCCTTGCCTCTAGTATGATGGTTTCCTTGCTGCAGGTGTTCCACAAGTCACCTGAGATGATGAACATTGTTAGCCAGAATAGTGGGTGTGTGGCCATGATGGCTTTGTAAATGATGTGGCTGTTTTTTTAAAGATAGGTCAGGCTGGCAAGGGGATCCAGTGGAGTTCCCTCAGGATTGCACTGATGTGGTATTTTCTTCTGATCATGGATGAGATAGGCTGCATATAGTATGCCCTTTGAGGGTTCAGGGTTGGAGTCTGAGTCACTGAACAGGGAATTGAATCCACTCAGATGTCAGGCAAATGTGTTCCCTGAGAATGAGGTTTGTGTCCAGGGTGATTTAAAGTGACTTGGCATTGGGTAAAAGCTGGGGTTCGAAGCTATCAAGGTTCATGTCATTGAGCCAGGTTTCGATTAGTTGTTGCTTTTTGTTCTTGGCAAATAACAGGAATTATGTCTGATTGAGGCTGAGCTTAATGTAAGTGCTGGACATCCAGGACTTCTTGAGGCGGAGGCAGAGCTTGATGTGTGGAATGGAGGAGACTTTCAAGTAGAGTTATGTATTGTCTGAATATTGATGGATTCTGATGCTATTATCAGTTAATAGAGCCCTTATGGGCTCCATGTAGAGGCTGCAGATGACAGGGGACAAGATGGAACTTTGGGGGATACCACCCAAATGTACCTTCTGAGGCCTGGAGATGCACATGTAATCAAACTGGTCTTAATTGCATAGATGGAGAAGAACCAGTAAAGAACATTGCCAATGAATCATCTTCTGGAGTTCAGGGTGCGAATGAGGTTGAATAGTCTGCAGTGTGAAAGGCACCTGAAAACTCCATCAGTATCAAAACACGGGGGCAAGCTTAATTTGTGGTCAGGAGAGGTAAGCTATGATGTGTAAGGCAGTTGTCCTGTGTTGCAGGATGATCTACAGTCAGAATGTTAGTCATTCAGGAGATGATCCACATTGAAGTGTTCTTGGAGTTGTGCGTAGACAGCTTTTTCAATGACATTGCAGATGAAAGGTAGGTTAGCAGTGGTCCAGGTATTGGCAAGGTCATCCAGGTCTAGTATGGCTTTCTTCTTGAGCAATTGAGGATCTCGAGGAGGGGTAGGAGAACTTTTCTGGAGTGAGCTTTGGTGAAGGATGGGAATAAGACACCATCATAATAAGAGGTGGCTTTAAGAGATTTTATTATGTCAGCAAGATCTCCTAGGACTTTGAAAGATGACCAGATCATCAGAAAAGCAATGATGTTTAAGACTTGGTGTAGCTCCTTTAATTTTTATAGGGGCTAATTAATATATTCAGGTTCAGATTAGGCACTGTAATCAAAGAAGATAGTGTTCACTTCACAGTACCTTTGAGTGTTTCTAGTATGGTTTTCTTGTCGTATAGAGTTTACATTTCCGTAGGAGAGTACTGCTGGTTTCTTCCTACTTCAGAAGATTAGAAAACGCCCCATAGGAGTATACCTCTAGTTTGTACAGTTCTTCCTATTAGAATGGACCTGGGATGTCCCAGGGAAGAGTACCGCAGGTTTGTATACTTATTCCTACCTGAATGGATTGAGAGGCAAAGGGCGTAATGAAGGGAGTACATCTCTGCTACTGACATACTCCTCCAATGGTCAGATGGAGTAAAGGCTATCAGAGGTTTGGCTATTTGTTCATCCACCCTATGAGTGGACAGATGAATGGGTAATTTTTACTTTCACACACTGCCATCCAAAACGTGGCAGTAAGTGAAAGTAAAAACAATTTAGTGACCCCCCCACACCATGTTTGAGGGGTGAGGTTATTGCTTTTTTATTTTCAAAAAGACAATCCTGCTTTGAGGTATTGTATTTGAAAACAAATATTGAACCTGTGTAATGTTGATGGAGATGCATGGCACACTTTTGGTACATTGACAGGAACCACCCCGCCAACGGTTATTGCCAGTGAAGAGATGTCCATTGTGGTGGTGGAAAGCTCTAAATCTGAAGTAGGGTTGCTCCATCAGGACGATAGATTATTTTACTCAGTCACCCTGATTGAGTAGATGCTGTACTCCTCAATCTAAATCAGCTGATAAGTCTCTTTCTATATCTAGTTTTCTACAAGAAACCAGATAAAGGATTTCAGAGTTGATTGCCTGCATTTTTTCTTTTTGGCTTCATAGTTGTGAAGGGTTTGCTGCTTATTTTTAAATCTTACTTTGGTACATCTGTGTTTGTGCCAATTGTAAATTGGGATTTTGCTGTTCCTAGTTGTAGGATTATTCTCCGATATTTAGTGCACATTATGAACAGGCCATATCTAGACAGTGAAGGGATATGATTCTCCTTATTATCTGCACCTGGAGGCACCCTCCTTTAGCTTCTGCGTTGATATGTGTGCAGAAGGTAGTGAGCAGTTGAAGAGTACTCAGGACTTCTGTTGATGACTGGTGGCCTCTGGTAGAGGGCCAAGGGACTGATAAAGTAGAGTTAGTTGGCACTTCAATAAATAGGGTTGCAGGTTTGTCCCCATTTGGGCACAGAAATGTGGGCTGCAAAGTGGTTACTAGACAGATAGCAGAAGGCATGCTGATGGTAAAGTAGATTTCAACGAGGTAACAATATCTTTTTCTAGGGTGCCTAGGGTTGTTGTACATGTATATTAAACAATCAGACCAAGACTATCCAGAGCTGCTAAAAGGAGTGTCTCATCTAGTACTGAAGCCTCCGACATAGCGATTGGTGCAATATACACTCAGTAATATAACTTCCTACAAAACACTCAATGATTATACATCAAACAAGGCTGAGAATACATTTAGTAACAATTAAGACTTAACATCACACACATAATCCCACCAGAGCCCCTACATTTTATTACATTTCTTGGGGGATTCTCTTGCTCCTCTAAATGGGAACAGTGGTCAATGCAACACACCAAAGGTGCTTTGGTTGACCTCTAATGTTGTGCAATATCTCTTTTTCCTAGAAGAGAGAAAATTAATATCCATTGTCAAGCCCCATGAATCACGGATATCTTTCAAGGTGCCAGGATTGATATTTTTGGAGTAAGGCCAACAGGTCTTCCTACAAACTCCAATAATGTTTGTTGTATGCACAGCCAATGTTTTTGAATTTTCGGGCATTCCCGTACTATGTGAATAAAGTTGTAAGTTGGTTCATAACACCACAATTTGGGGGATGCACTTTTTCTCATTTTCCACAGTATTTAAGGGGCTTAATGGGTTTCAGGAAAATAAATTAATTAGATGAGGTGGAGATGATTCTTAGAGGGCATATTACCCTCTCTTCATTTGTCTTCATCTGTAGTTCCAACACCTTGTTCCCAATGGGATTTGACCACTATGAGTTGGTCTGGGGGGTTTATTAATAAAAAATGATATACCCAAGAAATATCCCAACAGCTCCAGTATCAGCTTTGCTTCCAGCAGGCGAACTAATGGGAGAGATATCGGTTACTCTTAGTATGTTTCCAAGGCATGCCTTAGTTAGAAAAATTGAGATAGGCAGCATCCTCCCTTAGGCTCCAAACGACTTTGTGTGGTTTCTTTACCAAACATCACTCAGTATTGCGATACTAATGCAGTCCCACAACAAAATTTCAGGGCCATCAATACACCAGGAATACAATGTAACCTTAATAACGGAGGGAAAGAAGCACGTCTGACATCAATGTCCCATAGTGAAGTGGCTGCAGACTGGAGTCCTAGAACCAATTGAGCTTTATTTTGTGTGCTGGATCGTCCCTGCTGCCAAAAGGACAGATATAGACAATGAGGAACTTGGCTGCTCACTAATAGAAATGAATGTCAGCCACCCTCAGCCCACCATTCTATTCTGCCTGGGCACATCCATCAAAAAAACACTGTTGGTTGTTTGCCATCATTTATGAAGATAAAGATATGGGGGTGTACTGCCTAAAGGAACACATTTCCATTTCATATGGGTAGTTTTTAAGTAAATAAAGTCTCTGTGGAAGAGTGATAGTTTTGAATAGTGTAACTCTGCTTAAAGATGGTGAGGGAGAATGTACCCCTGCTAGGGATACACAGCTAGGGCTCATAGCTAATGCAGTGCAAACGGTTGGGGTCATAATAAGGCAACCTTGTTGGGTGCCCCTTTCAATAGGAAAGGGTTCGGACACAGGGGCTCATTCTGAGCCTGGCGGGCGGCGGGCGCCGCCCGCCCGGCGGAAACCGCCGGAAGACCGCACCGCGGTCAATAGACCGCGGGGGTCATTTAGACTTTCCCGCTGGGCCGGCGGGCGATCGCCAGAAGATCGCCCGCCAGCCCAGCGGGAAAGCCCCTGCAACGAGGAAGCCGGCTCCGAATGGAGCCGGCGGAGTTGCAGGGGTGCGACGGGTGCAGTAGCACCCATCGCGATTTTCACTGTCTGCATAGCAGACAGTGAAAATCTTTGTGGGGCCCTGTTAGGGGGCCCCTGCACTGCCCATGCCAGTGGCATGGGCAGTGCAGGGGCCCCCAGGGGCCCCACGACACCCGTTCCCCGCCATCCTGTTCCTGGCGGGTTTTACCGCCAGGAACAGGATGGCGGGAAGGGGGTCGGAATCCCCATGGCGGCGCTGCAAGCAGCTCCGCCATGGAGGATTCTCTGGCCCAGGGGAAATCCGGCGGGAAACCGCCGGATCCCCTTTTCTGTCCGCGGCTTTACCGCCGCGGTCAGAATGGGCACTGAAGCACCGCCAGCCTGTTGGCGGTGCTTCCGTTGCCCGTGGCCCTGGCGGTTTAGGACCGCCAGGGTCAGAATGAGGGCCACAGTGCCGGTCACTTTCATCCAGGCCTAAGGGACTGTGTAAAGGACTTTAATATGTGTGAGGGATTGAAAACCAAAATTCAATTTGTGTAGGATATAAAAGCGGAAGCTTGTGCCATGATCAGCTCGTTGGGTCCAGGAAAGTCATGGTTGCAGGCCAGGATCAACTCAGCTTGTCTAAGACTGTGCTGTAGCAGGGCATAAAGCTGTTTTGATACTGTCGTACCAAAGAGCCTATTACCCTAACCATCTGCTTGGCCAGTAATGTAGCCAGACCCTTCGTCCCTGTATTAATATGTAAAGGCAATAGAAGCATCCATGTGGGGGAAGGCCTACAGGGTATCAATAAGACTGAACAAAGTTCTATACGAGGGCCCCTGAAACGACAAAAATGGCCCCTCCAGTGAAAATTAGAAATATGTAAACGCTATGGGCCACCCTATGTACAACATATTACATATGATACAAATGTAATAATGCAATTTAAATACAATTATGCATGTCTCTCAAGCCCTGTGAACAAAAATCCAACATGAACTTTATTATGATCTCAACACATATAGAGATTCAATCATTATTCAATACGTTCACACAATTATATAAACATATCAGAAAAAAGATATAGAAAGGAAACAAAGAAAACCCAAAACACCCTCATAAATATAACCAGAAACAATGTCCCAAACTTAAAAAATTCTGCAAACAACTCACACATACATAGGCTCCACTCACCCTCTAACAAAAAACATCCATATAATACAAACTATGCCATATAACATGCATATAATACAAAATGGTTAAACAATACAACATTCCAAAATATCAAATTGCTGTTGATCTTGAATCTATAATTAATCCATCATGGCCAATTTCGTGATATATTATCTTCAACATATATTAGATAAACTATAAATTCAATCTACGCCCTATGTGACATGATGAAAAGTCTTTATGGATAGAGTATGCCAATGGAGTATCCGATGAAATCAATATGGATTAGGTACACCTGTGAATTCGATCTACGCCCAATATGACAAGATGTATAGTCTTTTTAGATAAAGTACGCTGATGAAGTATCAAATGTAATTAATATGGATTGGGTACGCCTATCGATTGGGTACACCAAATATCAAATGTAATCAATATGGCTTGGGTACGCCAATGTGCGTTTCGGTGTTAGTTCTTCCAACGGAACACCTTCTTCAGGGCTGTCCAATTCCAAATGTTTTCCTTAAGAGCAATAACATGGGGTAATTTGAAACTACAGGCCTCTCCACTTAAGTATGATAAAGAAGAATATCTCTCTTGCGCTAATGTATCTCGTACATGTCTCAGACAACTGAAACTATTGGTCATATATATCATAGTAGTTAACTGCCGGATGCCACTCTTCAGTTGCCCTCTTTCAGTGAATTCTAATGGCCATATGTGTTCCTCTATAAATAATCACGCATATACTGGCCCAACAAATGGGAAGTCTGCAAGATATATCGATGTGCCTCCAATATTCCTTGTTAAACGGGTGAACAATCTAAAATAAGACTGAGACTGCAGCACTACGGAGATTATCTGGAGGGTGGCTGGTCGGGGAGTCGTAATTAAACAAGGCCATGACTTGGGGAACGACGAAGGAAGAAAACCTATTAAAGGATTCCCGAGGGAAGCCATTAACTCCAGTTATATACCCAATTGTATCTTGAAAATTCCCTATGAGATTTGCTGGGGCAAGACGGGGGATAAAGATTCTCTTGGTCCAACCTGCCAAATGTCTGGATGTTGAGATCATGCAAAAGGGGTCTCACTATCTTAACTATCGGTGGGGGCCATGCCACATATAGCTTGTAGTAAGTGACTGTGATCTCATGAGAGTCCATTACGCCTTTACGCCTCTGTAACATAGATGGTAGTAAGATTCTGTGTGGCTACCCACTACAATAACTTGCTGCCTTTTCTTCTGCTTCATGTAACCTATGCCACAAGTCCATCTAGAAGAGTTTGTATACATCTACTGACAGAATTTTAAGATTCTAACTGCCTAAGTGTCTACTCCGACTTGGGATATCTATTATCCCCAGTCTAGGGCAAGTATCTTTATATCAAGCAATTTTGTTCCTTTTTTGTATGGCAAAGGCATGCTATAGCCCTCACATGAATTACCATTTTGAAGGCATCCCACAACGAGGCTGCAGAGGAGACTGTGCCCTGATTCAGTTGGAAGTAGGAGTCTATGGCCCAGATTCTCAAACATTTAACGTCAGTTTAGCGTTACTTTTTTAACGTTAACGTTTTTTGGGCATTCACAAACCAACACAAATAAGTATTTGCGATGGTTTGTGTGGCAAAGTAACGCAAAGCAGCATGAAACACTGCTTTGCGTTACTTTGTGTCAAGGGGTCGTTGCATGGGTAACACATGGGCGTATCCGTGCTACCATCCATGTTTTAGCGCCAAAAATGAGTGCCTTTTAAAAGCAGACGCTTTTCTGACAGTATTTCTGACTTTGCATGTGTGCTGCACTGTACAGCACACTTACAAAGTGGGAAAAGTGTTTGCACTTGTCTAGGCATAGTATTTTGTACAGGAAGGATACCCTTTCTGTACAAAGCCTATGGCAGACTCACGTGCACACTCAAGCACTACGGTTTTAAGGTGTGTGCATGGTGCATCGCAGCTGAAAACAGTGCCGGCACTAGGGAAAGGGGCGGAGAGTGCCATTTCTATCAGACTATGGTGCTTTCCTTCTCTCTCCTGGTCACGCAACGCACCACAGTAACTTTGGGTGCTGTGCTGCATTGCTTATCACCTACCAGAATCTGGGCCTATCTCTCTGGGTAAAAATGATGTGAAATCATCACTAAGCCACCAAGCATTCAAATAACAGATAGTGTTTGGTCTTTGGCCTGGATGGGATAGCTGCAGTTGCCATGGCAAGTGGTCAGACCAGCCCTTTTGAAAGATGTGTACGTTCAACATCGCAAAAAGATCAGATGCCAGGAAGTAGTAGTCTAAGCAAGAAAAGGAGCCATACGAGAAGGAGTATGATTTATAAGCCTTGTCACCGTTATGTCGATGGAGTCTGCCCAAAAAGGAAGACATTCAGGGGCATATTTACAATGAGTTGGCATAGGACAGCGCCACTAGTATTTATGAGATACAGTACATTCCTGTCCTTTCAGCCAGCGTTGGCGCACAATTTGGTGCCTAGCGCCAACGCAGGCACCCCTGCACCATGGTGCAATGGTGTCTGCGTTATTGGCAGAATTGTTTTTGTGCAGGAAGGGATACCTCCTGCACAAACACAATCCATGGAGGCTTTTTCCTCTTTCTATGGGTTCTGCAGAATGCACTAGGAGAAATAAAGTTATTTCTCCTTTTTACCCCTCCCGTTGGAAGGCATACAGTTTAGACACATTCCCAGGTTTACAGATCCTTGTAAATCTGGAAATGTGTCAAATCCCATGGGTGTTGTGTGGGAAAACCCACCACAATACCCTGGAATGCCTCGCTTATACAGTATGAGCTAACACAGTGGCTTGTGCTGCATTGCCTTACACCAGATCTACAGGGGCCATAAAATGCCTCGCATAGTGTCTTTGCGTGGCCTCGTAGATATGGGTCTGCACTCTGCTATACCAGAGCTTTATAAAAAATCATGCACCAGCGGCACAAGGGGCTTGTAAATAAGCCCTGCAGTCATGTATGAACTAGGTGGGTGAGAGCTCCACGTGACCCAGTTTAAAACAGCATTCAAGCTGCCCCCGTTTGTAGTGACTTCTTGATAGGTTTCCGGAAATAGGTAATTGAGAAACTGTAAGGTGCTTTCTCATGGATACTTCTACCTGAATATGCATCACCTTTTGAATTCCTTGGCTTCAAATTGGCTTCAGCTTCAACTATGGATGTGACATTCTAGAACATTATAAGGGCAACACCCCAGCACGCTGATATCAGTTCCTTTTTTCCCTACCCTTCAACACAGATTTGGAGTTGCTCTCATCCGAAATTTCCCTCAAGTTATTGCTAAAATTAATGTTCAGGAATGTCTCCACTGTAATATTTCATGATTTAGAAGACGCTGTTCCTGTGGTAGATAGATGTTGATGTTGTATATTTAAGATGGCTGTCTCTGGTGCCAGGTGCCCAAGCACAACTTCAGGTCATGTGAGAAGTATGAGTGCATGCACACAAAGGCCAAGGAGCTTGAAGGCATTCTCTTCATGGCACTGGCTACGACACCAGGTCCTGTGCAAGCAATCTGACTCACTGAGTTGCACTCTGGCTCACTGTCGACTGGTAAGTCCTTGAAGCATGACTTCTTCTAAGCAAAATAAAACTCCTAAAAGTAGCACCACAGGAGGGATTCTTCAACTTCCAGATGTAACTCCAATTCATGGTTTAGGACGTCCAGTTGGCCCCCTCGTTGGGATGAACCTCTGACTTTAGAATATGATGTGGTGGAGATTCCATTGGCGCAGGTTTCGGCCCTTGCTTCCTAGCTGGAGCCTCTTGCTTCTAGAGTTCCAAGCCCCTGGCACGGAACCCTGCAGATCACCGCCCTCTCACAGGCAATGCACGCCCTTTGGGACAGAGACGAGCCTGCTTTAGAACCTCCTCTCACTCTTTCAGTGCTGGCTGGACCTATTCTCAACTGACACCATTGCTGATGGTGTCGCTGCTGGCATCATCCTCAATGCCATCAGCACCAACTTCTGAGCTGCAACAAGAATTAGATAACTTTCCTAAAACTAAGGTCTTTCTACTTAGGTCCAGATGTTGAGCTCAGCAACTGATAGAGAAGTAGTATCCCTACAGGCCTTTATCTCGTAGTGAATACATTGGCAGGTTTGGGGAGCATTTTGAGTCAGATTTCTACCCTCATTCAGATACTCAACATTGTTTACCCCAACAACGATGATAGCAGTGAGGTGGAGCATTGTCTGAGGGCTGAGTGATATGGATGCTTTTGACTACTTGGGCTTGCAGAATGCCAGTGGCCTATACACCTCTTAACAGGTAGATCTGGAGTGTCCATAGGGGTCACCGTCTGAAGACGTTGCCTCGTTTGTGGCTGTTTGTTCAAGGTTGCAGAATTTCACAAGCTGCCATTGCTTGCGGAGGAGAACTAGGCCAACCTCCTCACAGACATTTTACAGGCTGCCTCTTTGACAATCAAGCTGTTGCTTACTTTCAGTCAGGTGTTGATGGTTGACATCTTGGTGGCATGGCTGAAGCCTATTCCTGCACTGCCAGTGAACTGGCATGTCATCCGTTATCTTTGCCCATTTCCTGGGACCCCAGAGAGCCTTGTGATTAAGAGGACCTTTTCCTCCAAGGAGAATCTTGATAGGATTCCTACTTCAAGATCTGACAGATGGTCGAATTAAATTGAGGCCAGCTTGAAGAATGTTTTCTCTTTGGGAAATCTTGCCCTTTTCTCCCTAAATTAATCTTGCCTTATGCCTGTTATTCCCACTCCTTGTGAGAAATGTGCAAATAATAATCCTGAATCAGCCTGATCATCTGTGACCATTTTGCTGAAGTTGTGTCTAATAGGCAAGATTTATGAAACAAACCCTTCACTCTGGCTTAATTAAACACAGTGGATTCAGAGGCATGCTTCATTGGTTCTTCCATAAGTATCCACAGCTATGCTTTAAATCTGCTTCACTGGCTTTTCAGGAGATGTCTAAGCAAACATTGTTGACATGCCCTTCGACTGTGCTCATTTGTTTGTTTAGAAAGCTGATATTTACTGGAGAGCTTTAGACAATGGACAGGCCCCTGGGACTGGCTTACCATACATTCCAGTTCCACCAGCAGTATTGCAAGCTCAGGGGATACTCCTAAGGTCTTACAAGTAAGCAGCTCCAGCCCTCTCAGTTGTGCAGCACCACAAAGAACATTTTGGAGCAACAGAGGGTGTGGTGGTTCCCAAGTCCATAGGGGGCAACAGCAGCAACCTTTCACTTCTTCATCCCTTCCCCCTTCAAAACCACTTTAATACGCCCTTGAAGGAGCATGTGTGACCTGTGATTGGGAAGGAGTGCCGTCATTTGAAAGGTTTGCAGTCCATTACAACAGAGTTGTGGGTCCTGCATATTGTTAAGCTGAGCTACATCCTTCCCTTTCAGATCTTGTCCTTTCCTATCCTGTGGTCAACTCAACCAAACCGATTACATTCTGGAGCAGGTGATTTTAGCTCTTTTGAGCAAAAATGCTGTGTTGTCGGTTCCATTATACAAGATAGGGCAGGGATGCTAATCTTTCTTTTTGGTTCCCCTATGCCTCATAATGGTCCTTTATGTTCTGAACGTATCCTCCTACAAGGAAAGGTTCAAGATGCTGGCTCTGGCACATTTCTAGTGCTGGAAAAATGGATGCTGTCCCCCATCTTGCAGGACAAGTGTTTTCATTTAGCGATCCTGCTTTCCCACATGTGGTTCCTGCAAAATTTGTGGTTAACATCTGCTCCTTGAATGTCCAAAAAGGGATGTCGCTGGTTGCAGCATATCCTTGCAGTGCCTCCTCTTTATCAGAAGTGTAGCTGGAGATTGTCTCCCTCAAGGCCTTCTCTCTTTGCCATTGGGTTAGGATATTCAGGCTATGATCCTAATGTTTTTTGGGGAGCTGTTCTTTATGCCCTCAATCTTATGCCTTCTGAGTCTACGTGTCTCATGAATTTTGTTGGTAGCTCACACTTAGTGGTCCCTGTAAGCACTCCAGTGGTGTCTCCGCTTAATGTGGGCCCAGCACTGGAGAGTCCTCACAACCAACAATCAGATTTCCCCAGAGGTCCAGGACCTGTAGTGGTGGCAGGTGATGCATCATGTCCATTGCATGCATTTCTGCCCTCCATCAGCAGTAGCCACGGTGGGGACCAATGTCTTCTACCTGGATTGGGGTAGTTATCTTGGTACATGGAGATGAGAGGCATTTCAAATCCCTTACAGCAGAAATGTAATAACAATCTGTCCAATATGTGTGTGTTCTGCCTGCCCTCTAGATATTTCTGCCCTCCATCCCTGGCCGATTGGTTCAGATTCTTATAGGCAACATGGCTGGGTTGTGTTATCCCAACAGGCGGCAACTCACATAACTCTGTGTCTAGAGATGCTAAAGTTATGATCTTGGATTTAGGCCGATGGTGTCTGCTGGTCATGAATCACTTGATGGGGGAGACTGAATGTGTAGGCCGGCGATCTTAGTCTACGTTATCTTGCCGACCACCAATGGCATCTTCATTCAGCAGTTGTTTGGTCCATCTTCACCCTGTGGGGCATAGCTCCAGTGGACCATTTTGGCAGTCAAGAAAAGCACACTGCCCACTGTTTTGACACTGCAGTTTTCGCTGCAAGGAGCCCTGGAAGACGTGTTCCCTTCCACATTCCATTCTATCTATTCTGATGCCTCTGCTTCTGAGGAGTCTGCTTCATTGCTGGACACAGATGGTCTTAATCGTGCTGAACTATCCTCGGAGGGTATGATACTCAGATCTGCTTCACCTCTTCTATTTCTGCTCAGGGTGGACCTTCTTGTGCAGTGGAAGAGGATCATCTGCACCCAAATCTTCAAAGCCTATACTTCATGCTGGAGATTAAGCGGGTAGTAATAAAGATCAGAACTGACTCTTAGACCCAACAGTAACATTGCTTACATCTAGAATACGTAAACAATAGTTCAGTGACATTCATTTGGACGTGAATGTTCCAAAGGAGTACACCTTAAAGCTGTAAGAATGCTCTCATTATGTACAAAGAACAAAACAAGCAACACATTATCAGTTCAATCATCACAACAGATGCAGTGGAAGCTTAATTTTGTATCCATAACCTCAAATTATGTATTTGCATCAGATATTGTGGTATGACAACAATTATTTTAATAGTGAGGGGGCACAATGCTCTGTCGTATGTCAAAAGTATATAGAAGTAACAGATTTGATTAGTAACAATCGAGACTGCAGAAAAATCTAGACTGCAAAATCTCCTGTCTAATTCAGGTTTTTGTGTCCTTATACAAACCGTTTCCAATGTTGTGATGTCAATGTCAGCGCATGTCAGCAGGGTCTCATTGGGATGTAATGACTGTGGGTCTATCTCAGAGATATTGAAATCATGCTGTCCAAGAGGTCACCATAATGTCAAAGCAGAATTCCAGTATCACAATAAGGCCCTGATTTATAATTTTTGGTGCAAAACTGCACTAACACAGTTTTGCACCATAACGTTTAGCACCGGCTTGTACCATTTCTGTGCACCAGCAGGGCACCATATTTATGGAATGGTGCAAGCCGGTGCAAAGAGTAGGCTAGCGTTAAAAAAATGACGTTAGTCGGGAGGCAGTGCTGGTATGGAAGAAGGGGGTTATGCACCAAAAAATTATGTTAGGAAGGTTAGAGTAAAGAAAAAATGACTCAAACCTGCCTAGAGTCATTTTCTAACGCAAACCCATCCATACCACATGACTCCTGAATTAGAAAAGACATGAGTCATGCCCACCACCCCAATGGCCAGCACAGGGGACCAGGGTCCCCTGGGCATGGCCATTGCACCCAGTGCCATGTAGGGTGCGCCCATTTCGGGGCCCCAATGGCACTTAAAAAAAATACTTACCTGTACTTACCTATACTTACCTGGGATGGGGTCCCCGATCGTCCGCTGTCCCTATGGTGTGGGTGGGGGTGTCCTTGAGGCCTGGGATTCCACCTGTAGGCTTATTCCATGGTGTTCCACCATGGAAATAGGTCCACAGGTCGCCTAACGCCTGCCCTGACCCAGGCGTTAAAAAATGATGCAAAGCACGCTTTGCACCATTTTTTGACCCCTCCTCCCATCTGTGATTTTCGCACGGGGGATGAATATGGCGCTAAGGCCATAGAGTCATTTTTTGCATGGGAACGCCTACTTTGCATCTCATTGACGCAAAGTAGGTTTCACGTCCAAAAAATGACTTTAACTCCATAAATTTGGCGCTAGATGGGTTTAGCGTCAAAGTATAAATATGGAGTTAGTGACGCAAATTTGGCACAAAAGAAGTATGAATATGCCCCTTAATGTGTAAACTCCAAATACACTGAAATCAGGGTTGCCATTGTCTCATCACAGGCAACAAGTATTTCTTCCTGTGGCTTTCCCTGGACAATCAGAGTCATTTTGACCTGCCTACATAAACTGTGGACATAAGTTTCTTTGCGTAACCTCCTTCTACCAAGTCTACTGATTGCAGTCCATATTCCCTTTTGATTGCTTGGTGTGCCTTGGTTCAAGTTGACTCTCTCAAGGGACCTTTATCTGATGTGTTGTACTTTGCACTATCTCTTGTCTTTCAAGGTTTTGCTGTGGGCACTGTTAAAGGTTGTGAGTCCTTTGGCCTTCCTCTGTTTAACAGATCAACATTTGCTATTTATATTTCTAAGGGTGCTGACCATTAGGTTCCTCCTTCCACGTTCATTATACCACAGTGTTATTTACTTTGGTGCTCACCTTCCTGGTGTATTTACTGTGCATAGTTGCCACTTGAAGCATTTCACTCCAAAAAAAGTGCCTTTTTGATAGCCATTTCCATGGTTTGGCATATTGGCACCGGTGAAGTCAGGTGAGCCTCCTTTCACTTCCTCTTTCCAAGACAAGCTGATTCTGCAGATAAAGGCAAATGTAGGTCAGTCAGCCTCTACACACTTCTGCAACCTACAATGGAGGAGGAAAAGCAGCACATCTAGACCCTCACAGGGCTCTCAGCCTTTTTACTGAAAAGATCCATGAGTTTTAGGTCAATGATTCATTGTTCCTAGGCTATGCTGGCTTCAAGATGGGCAAGTCAGTTCCCACTGGATCATCATGTGCATTAAGATCTCCTATGTCCTCACCAAGAAGCGACCTCCTGAAGGCATTAGAGCCCATTCTACCATGGTAAAGGCTGTCTCTACTGTGTTGTCTCTGAGCATCCTTGTGTTGGACAATCACCATGCTGCAATATGCCCTCCAGTCCAAACGATTACCAAGCATTACTTCTTGACTACAAAGTCTGCAGTGATTACCATTTTCCAGATTGGTGATTTGCAGGACTTCCTGGTATGTCCATTTCCTCATACTCACTGCCTTGGAGGTGTTTTACTTGGGTATTGAATCAAGAGTTTAAAACATTTACAGGTCCATCAAAACAAGTTACTTACCTTTGGTAAAAATCTTCCTGATGGATACTTCTAACTGTAAATTCCTCAACTTTAGAAAATTCCCATGCAGCAGACTGGATCTGAAAAATGTCAGTAATGCTGCAACATACTTGTAGTTGGCACCATGCAGCTCTACTGTGACTCTGTTCCACCTAGGAAGTGAGCCAGTGCAGTGCTTCTTGGTGCAGATGTGTTATATACCTGCATGTTGACTGAGAATATTGTTATCCTTTTGCAAAAATACACGGTTGTTTGACCTACATGGTCAGAGCCTGAGTCTTGAGAAATTCCATCTGGGATTTACATGCCTCATAAATTATAGACATCTGGAGAGAGCGTGCATAGCTTTGCTGGATGTCAGGAATAACACTCAAATGTAATGTGTTTTGTTTATTCTTTAACTTTTGTAGCAGTTTTTTGTATGATTTATTGTTGAACTAAAAAATGCGTCTGTCCTTTCAGTTCAGAAATCTGGGACTTTTGGCAAAATATTGGTATTCTTGTTCACAAAACATGAAAATTATTAAATTGGGCTCTTAAAGTACTCGCATCTGGAAAATGTTCTAATTAGAGCCTGATCTCTGATCATTTCTGGCCTCCGTCCAGTTTGGGAAATAACACCCCTTAAGAACCCTGTTGGTTCTCAAACCTGCATATTTCGGAAATAAGAGTTATCTGTCCGAAAACCGTCCCCAAAGCTGAAGGTTTCAGAAATGGTAGCCTTATTTATTCACAGACACAGTGAATTTGAAAAAATCCACCTTGTTTGGGCTCCCACCATAACTGTTTCTTAAGCGACAAACTCACGGGTTCCTAAACCTGAAATTTTCGCAAATTACAGTTCCATTCATCCCGGACATCCGAGGTGAATCCCGCCTGTCCTCGCGCAGTATCTCTGGATAAGACCCTGTCCTCGCTCGGCCGCGAAGAATAGAGAGAGGTCTTTGACGGCACAGATGGAGGAGTTCCAACTCGGCTCATGGTGTGGGCACCGTGGCCTTCAGCGAGTGATAGCCTCCTCCTGTGACGGCCCTGGCAGTAAAGATGTCCAAGGCTGGCGTGATTGCAAGGTCTACAGTCACGCCAATCCGGGCCGGAGCGTGGATACAGTTTAGGGACGAGGAGTGCGAGGAAGAGGCATGGAATTAAGTTTCAAAATGTAACCTATCTGTTCAACTGAGAGGGGTAGTGCGCAGTATGCAGAGGTTTGAGTAAACAGCTGCCCGCGTCTTCTGTTTCTTAGATAGCTGAATGGGTTGATCAGCAACTGCAGTGACTGTGGTATAATCTGCAGATCTCCTGTTCAGGTCCTGCCTGTATAACTCAGTGCTTTGAGCGTCAGATGCATGAAACCTAGTAATCTAGTAACCTGTCAGCAGGTTCAGACTGGCCTATACCAACCAGGAATTTCCCAGTGGGCAGCTGTGACAGATCAGTGTGTGGGTCGGTTTTTGAACAGTTTGTAGGCCTTTTTTATGGTGTGTTTGGCTGTTTTTTTTTTACTGTTGATTTTCCTGAAATTACCACAAGCATTACATGTAGCAGATACAAATGAATGCAGACTCCCACACCTTGCAAAATACCCATACGGCTATATTTACATGCTCAAAGGTGGCCTGATTTGCAAATGGGGGCCGCTTTTTTCCTATATGGTTCGCTAAATGGGGCCATTTTCATTTTGGTCTCTGGGCCTATTTTTGTGTCAGTTCGACCCTGCCTGTAAGCCAAAGCTTCAAATCTGGTTAGATAGCCCACATGAAAAATGCCCCTGCCGCAGACACCTGTGCGTAACTTGCAACCTACAGGTTCAGATCTTAAGGAAATGTTGCAGGTGACCTTACCTTGTGTACTAGCTCACGCATTTTGAAATCCGTCGGGAAAACGACGGATTTGACTTTGAGGCTACTTTCTATTGTCTCACTGCCCTTGCCGTCTCAGAGGGGTTGTAGCGCTCATCCATGTCACTGCAAAATATTTTTTCCGGTGGACTCTAAATAATTCCTGGGCTGCCCGACCTGCCTCTAATGGAACCTCCCAGTGGACCTTTAATTGTCCACGGGTGACTGCTCGCGGCCCACTGTATTCTAGGTGCTATCATGTGCTTGGTAATTCTTCACGACTGGGCTCCTTCCCGATCATAACTGGGTCTTGTGGCCCGGCCTCTCACTGCTTTATCAGGCCATTCAAATCGTAATGTATTTCCTGATGACCCTGTTATCCTCATGGGTCTGCTACATTTTGTCATGTGCCCCATAATCAATACATTTCTCATCATTGTATATCGATATAACTATTGTTTTTGTACCATACATGACTGCAGTGCTTAATTTGTGCTTGTAGTTTCCGGTGCTGAGCACCGGCACTTATTTTTGAGGGCCGGCGCTTAATTGCGTGCCTCCAGCATTAATTGCGAGCAAAATACATTTGGGGAAGACGGAGGAAGAGAAAAACGAAAAAGCGTTAGGAGGAGAGAGAGCAGAAAGCTGCTGGAGTGGGCGAAAGGGACAGGGCGTGGATTTAAATGGAGTAAAGAGGTCCGAGATGGTTTCAGGATTACGGTGCCTCGGTATTCCATGTTCGCACATTTAATTGCAGCGGCCGCATGTTATAAGTAGAGGGCTCTGAGCACCGGCACCTTTTTATTCACAAATTAAGCATTACTGGTGTATGTAGCCATGTGCTGGTTTCACACTTGAGGCCCGATTCACAAAGGTACTTACGTGTGGTAAAATTACGTGTGCGGTCTCTCCGCACTCGGACAAGAATCTCCGCGTGGCGCGCTGCAGAGAGTGCGCGCCGTGCGGAGGAGACTCCGCACTCGTAACTTTACTTCACGTAAGTATCTTCCTGAAGGACCTTGCTGTTTCACCATAACATTGTGTGAAAAACGCTTAGAGCACTGAGCACCCACTGTACTCTATTCGCTGTGTTAGCTCTGACGTTAGATGAGACCTTTTGGTTTTACTGAAATTAAGTATGCAAATTACATATTATAGATGTTTTATAGAGCCCGCTTCACTTACTGATCTATTGTTGTTATTCACATTTCCTTCCACCCACCGCAGCATATTGGAGCAACTGATCAGCTCGCTCCAGCCAGTTGTCATTTTCATTGTGAGTGACGGCATTCCTCTCAATCACAAGGAGCACTTCCCCGCACAAAGTAGCTACTTAATGCTAGATGTTGCCAGGGAAATGTTTGCTTTTGAAACCAATAAATATTTTTGCTTTTAAGCTTCTTTCAAATTGGTGAGGACCCAACAGTCCCCACAACAATGAAGTTTTGCAAAATAAATGGCAAAAGAAAAAAAGCATTGGCACAGCCAAAAACTGTATGCCGATGCTTGTTAATTATTATAATGTACCGAAAATAATAATTATTACGTACAAATATGATCATGATTGTAAATTTGATAAATATGCTTCTCTTTGAATATTGATTTTATATTTCCTGTGTCACGGTATCTTCCAAAATGTGTTAAATTAACTACAGACAACATTACCAGTTTATTGAATGCTTTCATATTCAATGAAGGGAACCATTGTTCTCTAATATTCTAAGGTCCAAGGGAAATATTTGTGCTTGCACATTCTTACCTTATCTTACTTACCACATGTATGAGCTTTATTTTAAATCAATGAAATTAATATATAATACATGGGAGCCTTCAATCCCTGTAGAGAAGCCCTTCTGATGTTTTTTGTCTAACTGCAGGTACCTCACCTTAAAATAACCCCCTGGCGCCAGACTGGATCTGGAGACTTTTGTAGCGGTGCTTCCACACACCACTAAGTGGGGGCATCCAGCTCAGCATTAGCTCCACTCTGCCCCGGAAGTGATAGAGCAGAGTAGCATATAAAATGCCACGCCTGCACAGTCATTTATTTTCTTTCTGCACTTTCCAATGCAGACTCAGAGCTCAGTTTCCAATTTTCTCAGTCTTCCGACGACTATTACAACTTTTTCACAGTGTGTTAGGGAACAATATCTTCAGTGACATATGACAGGCTTCAGGCTACGCTGCGACTGCAGAAAGGGGATGCCAATCATGAGGTGTGCCTTTGGTGGCTGGGCTCTGGGCACAACTCAAAATATGTGTGAGAACTGCATCCTAATGCACCCAAAGCTCATAAGAGACAGTAAGGCAATGTTGTATGTTGGCCAGTACAAGAAGAAGTCATGATCTTGCTGTAGATCCTGCTCCCTCTCCAAGTTGCAAGTCCTGGTCTCGATCATGAGGCCACTCCTGTGACTATTCCACTCCTGCTCAAAGTTCTCCAGTATGTCAAAGTCTAAACGCAAACATAAAAAACCAAAGCAGGAGTCAACCCCATCCCACCACTCTGACTCCAAAGAGAAGTTGCCAGGGTGTAAAGGTGTAAGTTACACTCCATCACGGTCATGGAACCAACTTCTCAGCTGGTCCTGACGTATCCTATGTTTACCCGGCAGTTGTCCACCCCATAGCAGACTTAGGGGGTCATTCCGACCCTGGCGGTCCATGACCGCCAGGGCCGGGGACCACGGAAGCACCGCCAACAGGCTGGCGGTGCTTCCAGGGCCATTCTGACCGCGGCGGTAAAGCCGCGGTCAGAAAAGGGGAACCAGCGGTTTCCCGCCGGTTTTCCCCTGGCCCAGGGAATCCTCCATGGCGGCGCTGCTTGCAGCGCCGCCATGGGGATTCCGACCCCCTTCCCGCCACCCTGTTTCTGGCGGTTCTTACCGCCAGGAACAGGATGGCGGGAACGGGTGTCGTGGGGCCCCTGGGGGCCCCTGCACTGCCCATGCCACCGGCATGGGCAGTGCAGGGGCCCCCTAACAGGGCCCCATGAAGATTTTCACTGTCTGCTTTGCAGACAGTGAAAATCGCGATGGGTGCTACTGCACCCGTCGCACCCCTGCAACACCGGCGGCTCCATTCGGAGCCGGCTTCTATGTTACAGGGGCTTTCCCGCTGGGCCGGTGGGCGCCCTTTTGGCGGTCGCCCGCCGGCCCAGCGGGAAAGCCAGAATGCATGCGCGGTCTTCTGACCGCGGAGCGGCCATTTGGCGGTGACCGCATGGTGGGTGGCGACCGCCGCCCGCCGCGGTCAGACTGACCGCCTTAGACTTTGAAAGAGGCCATGCTACAAAATTTCACTGTATTTCTGTCTCTCTATGGTGCACCTTTGGGTACCACCCAATTGCAAAGGTTTGCTGTCTGGTTAACACCAGTAGGTTTCTCCCTGGCACCATCTTTTCACTTTGGACCTGTTACCTGCTCATACCAACTCACGATCCATGGTTGTTCCTGCCTCCAATGCTATAGGATGATCCATTGTGGATGCCTTTGCCTGTTCCCTAACAGATGTCCAGTGCCCAATGGTGCACTATGAGCTGACAAAGGTGCAACCTGCTGTTATGCATCTTGACTCCAACCATATACCTCTACTGCATCATAGCTATCAACATATGCTCCATTTTCTTTTTTCCTCTGATTCCTGTCCTGAACCAGATCAGGGTTTACCCTACAACATGGATGATCATGATGGTGGTGAGGGTGGCTTTCTCTCCAGTCCCCCATTACACTGATGATGCCTTATACTTTGATTTATAAATTACAAAATGTCAGAGAACTTGATACCTCACCTGAGACAGTCCCTGACTTTCCACATGGGCCACCAAAGAAAGAAAGTGTCTGATTTGCAATGGTGGTTCGGAGGGCAGCTGAAGTACTGAAATTACAGCTGCCCTCCACTGTGACTGTAACAAATGTTTTGATGGAAATTCTACTGCCTTGATCAACAAAGTCTGAGACCTAACTTCCATTTAATGATACCCTCACAGATACTTATATTGTTTCTTTATCAAAAGCATGTTCTTGCCCACCTATTAGCTGGCAGGTAACCCAGCATCATAGACTGGCACCTAGTGATCAGGACTTTCTACCAAGCACCCTACTCTCACTGTACAGACCGCAAATAGTAAGGTGAACCCAAAATCGTTTCCAACCAATTCTCCTGAGAGTGAATCCAAAACAATTGATGCCTTTTGCAAATGTATGTTTTCTTCTAACAACTTGCTTCTGCCTCTTAGGCCTCCGGATGCTTGCCCTTTGGGTCATGGCCAGTGAAATCTTACCAACAGTCTAGGAGATTCTCCGTCCACTTTGGTTAAGACGATATATGACGGGCAGGGCATGGCCAAGTATGTTTTCCAAATGGTCTATACAACATGGACTGCAGTGGCACAGTGGTCGATACCAGCGTTGTCCTTCACAGACACACCTTCATGCGGTCCATTGGTTTCTCCTGTAATGTACAGGCTTCAGTATTGGATTGTCCTTTGTGAAATCTCTCCTTTCTGGGGAGAAGACAGACTGTGCTTTGCAAACATTTTAAAGACAACACATCTCATTTCCACACCAGTTCAGAAAATGTAGGGGCTTCTTCAAGGGGCTGGCTTATAGATAGAGCTAACCTTACCAGGCAGTAATGCAACAGACAACCCATTCCTTTCGGGGCAGCAGAACTGGCAGTCAGTGTGAAAGTCAGTAGGGGCATCAGTGCGCTAACTCCTCTCCCCTTGCTACCAAAGCCAATAAAACATATTATTTTGCCTTAAGTGGCAAATGTCCACCCAGTGGGAGGCAGGATACAGCACTTCCTCCCAGGTTAGCAATCTATTGTGTCTGATAGATGGGTTTGCAGTTTGTTCAATAGGACTACGCCCTGCTTTTTCTCTCATCCCCACTCAATATTTCTGCCAACCCAGATAAGATTTCAGCAGACCATTTGTCGATCCAGCTGCAAGAGGTATGCCTGTTACCCTTCAAGAGTGACCTAAAGACAGTACCGGAATCAGAGAAAGGTAGGGGTTGTTATTCATACAATTTCCTCATTCCAAAGAAAAACAGGGATCTAAAGCTTGTGGTAGAGCTCCAATCCCTGAATGCCTTCCGCCAGGAGGGCAGCTTCAAAATGCTCACAGTGTTCCAAATCGTACCTGCTCTGGACCCGGGTGACTGATATTGTCCTTGGATTCCTCTTCTGCCCTGAGTTCTGAAGAGGATCAGGAATGACTGGGGCCAAGTCATCCTAGTGACCAATCTATAACTTCATGTGTGGAGTTTGAATGGCACAATTGACTCTGTTTGATTTTCTGCCTGGGGCTTGGATAAATATATAACCTGGTGCAGTGCCCAAGACACTGAGGGCCATATTTATACTTTTCGACGCACAACTGCGCCAACGCAGTTGTGCGTCAAAAAATCTAATGCCGGCTAACGCCATTCTGAAGAGCCATGCGGGCGCCGTATTTATTCAATGACGTTAGCCGGCGTTAGCCGGCGGAGCTGCCTGGTGTGCGTAAAAAAAAATGACTTACACCAGGCAGCGCCGGCGTAGGGGAATATGGAGCTTGGGCGTCAAAAAATGGGGCAAGTCAGGCTGAGGCAAAATTTTCACCTCAACCCGATTTGCGCCAATTTTTTTTACTCCCAACCCCCATTGAAATGACTCCTGTCTTAGCAAAGACAGGAGTCATGCCCCCTTGCCCAATGGCCATGCCCAGGGGACTTATGTCCCCTGGGCTTGGTCATTGGGCATAGTGGCATGTAGGGGGGCACAAATCAGGCCCCCCTATGCCACAAAAAAAAAATAAAAAAAATACTTACCTGAACTTATCTTAAGTTCCCTGGGATGGGTCCCTCCATCCTTGGGCGTCCTCCTGGGCTGGGCAAGGGTGGCAGGGGGTGTCCCTGGGGGCATGGGAGGGCACCTCTGGGCTCCTTCCGAGCCCACAGGTCCCTTAACGCCTGCCCTGACCAGGCGCTAAAAAACGACGCAAAAGCGGCTGGACGTCATTTTTTTTGACCCGCCCACTCCCGGGCGTCATTTTTGCCCGGGAGTGTAAATACGGCGCACATGCCTCGGAGTCATTTTTTAGAAGGGAACGCCTACCTTGCATATCATTAACGCAAAGTAGGTGTCCACGCTAAAAAATGACGCAAACTCCATGAACTTTGGCGCTAGACGCGTCTAACGCCAGAGTATAAATATGTAGTTCGTTTTGCGTCGAATTTGCGGGAAAAAAAACGACGCAAATCCGGCGCAAACAGAGTATAAATATGGCCCTGACTCTTTACAGATAAAGATGCCAGATGTCTTTTTGTTTGCTTTGTCCTCAGCCTAGTAATGCTTTTCAGTGGGCACTATAAGAGATTATTTTTCAGACCTTTCTACATTTACTGGAGAAAATGTCCTTGTCCACATCACCTGGTGTGATAAAATGTAATAAAAGTTTGACACAAGTTTCCCCGCAACCCATTTGATATGCCACAGTGGGACCATAACTTGGTCTTCGTTCTTCTCATGTGGACACCCTTTGAGCTTATGCATAGCTGCTCACTATTTCTCCTAACGTTGAAGACTGTTCTCATTGCAATTACATCATCTCATCACCTGAGAGAACTGAAGGGACTGTCAGTGCATCCACCCTACACCACGTTTTTTCTTGCCAAATTGTAAAGGACATGGCTGGCTGAGGACTGAGGAGGCCTTCTTACCAAAAGTCGTGCTCTTTTCCTCATTGGGCAATCCATCACTCTACCAAAACTCTTTTTTCCTCCTCACCTTTCCAAAGAGGAGGAGAGTCTCCATAGGTTGGTGCACAGATGATCAACTTTTTGTGGGCTTCTCCAGAACAAAGAAAGGGAAGGCTACCCACAACAGGACCTACCCTGTCAGAGGAAATAGTACTCTACATTAAGTTCTGCTTTGCACTGGCCACGAAGTAACACCTGGAAGGTCTGAGATCCCATTCCATCACAGCTAAGGCTGCCATCTCTAGGTTGGCATAGGAGTGGCTGTCCTTGACATTTGCCATGCTGCAACATGGATGTCACTGCGTACGTTCTTGAAGCACTTCTGAATCAGCTTATTTGAGGGCTGCGTCTAGGCCCAACAGGCTGGTGAATGTGAAACAAGCTGGTTTTGGGCCTCTTCTATCAACAAATAAAAGACTCATATATATATATATATTTATATATACATATATATATATATATATATATATATATATATATATATATATGTATTTTTTTCACTGAACAGTATAGTTAGGAAATAGAATAAAAAAATAGAAATTCACTTAAAAACCAAAGGTTACAGGGACGTTATAATTAGGTTCACATTTTACACATACAAAACCACAGAAATTCACCTGTTACAGTTAGAGTTATCTCAAGTAACTATAACTCGTGCCCTAAGGTAACTTGGCCAGGGGACCCCATCCTTGGGACCCGGCCTACTAAAAAAATTGTTTTCGGGGGGTCACGTGGCCCCCCTCCCCTGTCCGATTTTCGTTGCGGGGACACCATCCCCGAGGATCCGGCATTAATATATATATTTTTTTTGGGGGGGCTGATTTCAGCCCCAGGGACCCCAACTCCCAGGACCTTGCCTAAACATTTTATATTTTTGGGGAGGGGGCGACGTGGCCCCCCTTCCCAGGCCAATCTCCACTCTGAGGACCCCACTCACCAGGGCCAGGCCATGTTACCTGGGTGCCCCTCTTACGGCTCCTAGTCACCACAGTTGGGAACTGCGGAGGAAGCATGAAGGCCCCTGCAGTCCCAGCCGTCTCCCCACCTCCTGGGTAAGCCAGCATTGCTGTCACAGATAGGGAGCTGCTAAACATGCAGCTCCCTGTCTGTGAGAGCAATTATTTCTTCTGTTTCCTTGCCTGCATCTCTGCAGGCAGGGAAACAGAGGAAACCTCCGCTTCCAGCAAGTGAGTGCTGTTTGACAGGTCTCACTTGCTGGAACCGGAGTGTTTGCTCTGACTTGGCAGGAACTGTCAAAGCTCCCGCCAAGTCAGAGCTAACAGCTTTGTCCGGGGGGGTGGGCACCCCAGGACATAGCAGAAGCCAGCCTTGGGGGATGGTGGTCCCCAGGGCCATCATTGGCTCCTCGAAGGGAAGGTGGTGGACCCAGGGGCTCTGTGACCGAACTCCTATCTTCTTTTAATTTAGCCCCAGGGAGGTGGCGGTCCCTGGGACTGCAGGGGAGGGGGGCCTGGACGGCCCTCCACATTTCATAAAAAAATCTGCACCTGGGAGGTGGCAGTCCCCGGGGTTACAGGGGTACTGGCTCCCACCCCCACCCCCACCCCCATATCATTAGGATATCAGCCCCGGGGATGTGGAATTTGAATAGACAGAACGTGGCCCATCCAGGGGCTGCAGTTAAAGATGCACAGGATCCTGTGCTTGTTTTTATTTTGAATTTTCGGTGGATCTGCGAATCTGCAGTGACTTCTGCTGAAAATGTTTTTAAAAAAAGCTTTTTTGCTGTGGGGGGTCCCCCAGCACCGGAGCTGATGGGTCAGGGTGTCGCGTAGGCTCTCATTATCCTAATGAGACTACTGGATTTTTGGCCGGCATGATCGTTCGCAGTGTGGGGGACTAAGTCTGACCCACGGTGAAGGACCCTTGTCACCCCAAATCCAGGTTTTGCTCCAGCTAACTAGCAGTGCCTCATCTCTCCCGAAGGGAAGAGGCAATTGGGCAGCCGAGCGCATGACATCTTAGTACTTCCCAGGGAAGTCGTGGTCACTCAGGTCACAACCGGTTCTCTGATACACAGTGCGGTCTCATATAGAAATGACAAAGGCAGTTTAAGTTTTAAAGATTGGTTTAATAAAACGACTGCATTTTAGATAGCAAAGCGTGAGCTGCAATAACCAGAACTACACAACACAGTAAGATTAAAATAGTAACGATGAGAGTGAAGCACAAGAATAAGGCTATCATAGTGCAACTAGATTAGGTTTTCTCTAAGTTATATTCTGAGCACAGTATGTGAAGCTCTAAGCCTGCCTTTCAGGTTCCCCCGGTAGGACATCCACCCTCATACCTGAGCAAAGGCCTGTAATCTGCATCAGCATCTGCAACGGGGCAGTCAGCATCTAGTTGTAGGTTCCTGGTTGGAATCTCCCTCTCCCGTGTACTAGGACTAGAAAGTGTTTTTATAACTAACACGCAGATGTTCTAAGAAAATGTCCCTACGTAAGAATACATGTTTTCTACGAACACTAGAGACTAAACTTCTACCACGTTTACCGGCAATGTACCAGACTGTAGCCTTCGCTGAAGCACAGGGTGAGCAAGAATGCATTGTTTGAGAACACAGTGCTGAACTAAGCTAAGCAGTGTGATAGAAATAAATAAAACAAGACTGTAAAACTGGTTATTGTAAAATAACAGTGCAAGGCTAAATAAAATGTATCTAGGGCAAAGTGCACAGAGGGCTAATATGTTAACCTAACGTGCATGAAGCTACATTAAAAAATGGCTACACTACAAGGGTATCCCTACTATGGCCCCTTTTCTTTTTTCTATTTGTTTTTTCTAGGACTCGGCTAAAGCCATGTCCCAACATGGCTGCCAACACCTCCTTGTTGAAGTGTTGGCTGCCATTCAGATCTCAGCATGTGATCAGGAGGGTTTGTGGAGCCTTGTTGCCCCTGTATGTACACCTTTGTTTTTTCTTTTATTTCCCAAAAACTACATAATGGATTTATATCAAATAACAAAAAGGGCTCTTTCTGGACGACAAGCTACCTTTCTGCAAAATTTTGTGTATTTCCGTCCAGTGGTTTGGGTGCTATTTCTGTTCAAAATCCCTATACAAAAATGTGTGGTGAAAAAGCATTTTGGGACCCCACCTTTTTCTCAGCCACCGCTTGATGGATCAACCCAAAACTTTCCAGACAGACACTGAAGTGAGCAAGTATTTATAACATTTCATGAAGATTCATCAAATGGCGCCACAGCTATTAGCAAAACAAAATACACTTTGCCTTTATAAAGTAGGTCCTAACTAGAACAACCTAGTGGAGACTTTATAGTTAGGGAATATAATTTAAAAAAACATAGAACTTCACTAGTTAGTTATAGTTATTTCAAGTAACTCTTACTCATGCCCCAAGGTATCTACAACTTGTGCCCTGCCCTGCACAGCTTTATCATCAATAATTGTACTGCAACTTCTGAAGTGATATTATCAATGATATCATAGATGATGTTATGTATGATGCAATTTATGGGGTAGTTAGTTATGGTCACATTAGGACACTAACATGTGTTACTTGAAATAACGGCTGAATTTCCATGGTTTTGTGCGAGTAAATTCAGAAAGTAATATTAACATCCCTGTAACCTTTGTTTTTTTCAGTGATAGTTTTTTTTAAACGTTAATTATTTTTAATTACTTAAAGTTAATCCAACCACTGCCGCGCACGACCTGCCTTCGGACATGTGCAGCAGGGGTTGGCCTCAGGGAATGGCCTGTAGGCAGGCCCTGCGGCAAACCCCTTTATCCTATGTTTCCCACTCCCCAACCAATGTGAGAAAGAAAGTGGTGGCTGCAACTTTTCTGTCATGCTGTGGCCAGCCAACCAGCACCTTGCTTTTCCCCTGGATTTAAGGAGAATCCCAGGTGGATCCCAGGATTCGCGGACCAGCCAAAAAGAAAGGGCAATTTTTTGCCCATGAGGGATCCCTAAGCGACCCCTCCATCTACCCTTTGAGGTCAGGTTATCTGTATCCTAACTCCTTATATGTTTTTACACTGCTTTTTCCCAATACCCCAGCCAATGTGAGAAACAACATTTTTCTGTCAGGTTGTGGCCAGCCAATCAGGGCCTTGCTTTTTCCATGGATTTGGGAAGGATCCCAGGAGGATCCACACCTATAGATACACAAATGTTTTTTTTTTTCATATTTCAAAACCTACTGAACGTATTTACACCAGAAAGAAACAAAACACTCTATCTGGACCAAAAGCTACCTTACAGCCAAATTTGGTGTAAGTCCATCCATCAGTTCGGGCTTCAGCCTTGTACAAAATCACTATGGGAATGAACATGGGAAACACCCTTTTTTTACCCCCTTTTCTCTCAGCCCCCACTTGAGGGATCACCCTGAAAATTTCCATGCACAACAAGACCTTGGGCACACTTTATTTTAAACATTTCGTGAAGATTCGTCAAATGACACCAAAGATATAGCCAAGTCCAAAAATGTTTTTTCAATGTAAACTAGGTCCCAACTATAACTACCCACTGGCAACTGCCAGTAGGTAATATATACACATACATATATATATATATATATATATATATATATATATATATATATATATATATATATATATAGTGTTTGTAAAAAAAAACATAGAAAAATGGTTACAGGGACGTTATACTTAAGTTGACGTTTTACCTCTTACAAAACCATAGAAATTCAGAAGTGATAGTTATACTTAGAGTTATTCTTATATTGAGAAATTGTAACTTGTTGCCCAAAGTTACTTAACAGCACATATTATAGTTTCTTCGAATAAGTATAACTTTAAGTATAAAAAGGTACGAATGACAGAAAAAAGATGGGTAAATGGAAAGAGGAAAGAAAGAAAGTGAAGAGGGTGGAAGGAAAGAAATGTCAAGGCAAGAAGAATTACCTTAAGCCTAAAACATAAGGGTAAAGTTGGGGGCGTGGCTTTGGGCGTTAAGATGGCGGTCGCACTCTAAGAGTGCTCTGGACCCCTCCGTCATCCGCCCTTGGTTAAAGCGGTCTGGCTGGGTGAAAGACACCGTTCCAAACTTCTTCGCGGCCCTCGGATCCCTGGGGGGCCGGGCGTGGTGAGCGATTGAGGATTTCGGACCCCGTGCCCTCGCTACGGCCCGACTGACCCGAGCGACAAGATGGCGGCCGCGGGTGGGCTTGCCCGGCAGGGCCGAGACTGATCCGGTGACTCCTCTCGGCATGATCGCTCTGAGCCAGAGGAGCGGCGAAGGTCTTCAACAATCTGGGCCGCAGACCCCCACGGGCTGGGGAGCCGGAGCGACCCGACCCAGGAAGAAAGCTACGAGTGAGCGGAGCTGCTCCTGCGCGCCTGTCCGAGGGCGCTGTCCGGGAGAGGTTGCGACGCCTGCCTGACTCGCGGAGCGAGCCTGCTGGACTGAGCTGAGGCAACCGGGCGGAGGTGAGAGGAGCGCCGCCTCGGCTGCGTTCCCCCCCCCCCCGGCGTCCCAATTGGCCCCAAGAGCATGCTAGAGACGCGCAGAAGACCGGGACTGAGCCGGAGATCGGGCGCAGCCCTGTGGAGGGTGCGGACACAGCCCGAGGAGGAGGAAGAGGGGGAAGAGGGGAAGGAGGGGAATCGGGGATGAGAAGGACCCCTCCCCCCCCCCCAAAAAAAAAATACAATGGAAGAGAGACCCGGTGGCTTGTCTCCGCCCCCCCCCTTCGAACCCTTGATCGGATGGGGCTCGTCATAGCCTGCAACAAACTGGGTTCTGATCTGTGGAGAATGGCTTCCCAGAATTGCATTATAATCATGACTCCAAACCACAGATGACCCGTCCCGGCCAACTTGATAGTGGAAGTCAACGACCTGCCTGAGCTGAGGCTGGACCTGTCGCGGAACTGCTGGGCCCTGAGAGTGAGAGAGGTTGGACCCCAAGCTGGAACAAGTTCCTTCCCCCCTGCGCAGAGAAAGTGAGGAGGGGGCGGTCGGAGGAGGACCAGCGACTCGCGTCCCGCATGGAGCCGGTAGGGGGGCTGTCCCTGTGAGGCCCAGGGAAACATGGACGGGACCGGAGGGTGCCCCTGAGCTTGCAACCTCCCGGCTTCCCTGCGCTGAACACCAAGACCTCCTGAATCTGCCTGTTGTGGTGGGTCCACAACCTTGATGTGCCCTCCCTAGACCCTTGATAGCCGAGCGCATTGGGGACCTAGACTTGAATCAAAGCACGGTGGGAGCAACATATCTGGTCCCCGTGCCATGTGCCACGATGGGGAAGGACAAGGCGAACAAACAACCCCCACCCTCCCAGCAAAAGATTGACCAGTTCACGACGATGATGGGCCAGCGAGGAGGGGGAGACGCGGCTAGTGGAGGCACAGCACCGGATGGAGTGAATGCTATCCTTCTGGCTATCCAATCATCGCAGACGGCCGTGGAGACCAAAATCGGAGAAGTGCGAGAGGATATGGGCCTTATTAGGCAAGACCTCAGAAATGCAGTGCACAGAATCACCGAGGTTGAATCCCGAGTCTCCCAGAATGAAAAAGATCTATCTGACCTTAAAACCAAAGTGGCCCAGCTGCAGACCCGAGCCAGCGAGCTTCACCGCCGCGCGGAGGACGCTGAGAACCGGTCAAGACGCAATTACCTGCGTTTCATCGGTTTTCCGGAGGGCATAGAGGATGACAGGGCCTCCGAGGTCCTGGAGAGATGGATCAAAACTTGGATGCCGGACCACTCCCTCTCACCCTGGTTTGCGGTTGAACGGGCCCACAGAGCACTTGTCCCGCGCCCCCCTCCCGGTGGCCCAAAACGCCCAATGATTGCACGCTTCCTTAACTTCAAAGACAGAGACAATATCCTTAAGGAAGCTAGGCGATCGGAAGATCTTCAATGGGAAAACCACAAAATCCTAATTTTTCCAGATTACACACGGGAGGTCCAAACTCGCCGCCGGTCATATGAGCTGGTTAAACAAAAACTTAGAGCAATGCAACTTTCATATATGCTCCTCTTCCCCGCGCGGCTCAAAGTCCTTATGGCTGGGAAAGCGCACTTTTTTGAAACACCGGAGGAGGCATGGGACTGGCTAACAGAGGAGGGCGTCGGAGCCCGGAGGGGCCCCCTAGGGCCTGCCGGAAGGACCCCGCGTGTCGGACCATCCCCCTCGGGGGGCCCCGTAGGAGCCGACGCCGTACTAGATCCCGAAGAGGCAGACAGAAGGATCCTGACACTCCTGCGGACAGTGAGACGGCCCGAAACTCTGGTTCACAGACGGAGAAAATATCCGCCGCTCTCTTTGGACCTCAGACCTCGGCCCGGACGTCCGAAGACAATCGCCTGAGCCAATCCCCGGTGCTGCCTCTTCGATGGACGCGGAGGGGACTCGCACTGCCTGACTCGCTCGCACGGGCCCCGGAGGGCCTACCATTGATGACACTGAGCCTCCCCATTATATGGTGCCTAGAGCTCGACATGTGACCGTTAATTGCAATTCATCCGATTGAAAGGAGGGGTCCACCACTCCACCCCAATGACAGTCCTATTGGCTGTCTGGTTCTGGTTGGGTACTTGGGCGACAGATGCTTCCGGGGTGGGAGTATGGGGAGGGGGGGGCTTGGGGGGGGGAGTTTGAAATAGGTTTAGATGGCAACGAGTTAGTTAGCCTTATTTGTAGTTTTATTATTCTATTGATATGTTTGAAATGGTCGTCCCTAGGTCCGCAGCCACACACTCAGCGTTGTATAGCACCTACGCAACACACGCCTGGCCCCCACTGACTCAGGTCCTTTCCTGGAATGTAAACGGCCTGTTAGACAAGATCAAGAGATAAGCAGTATTTAGCACTCTCCGTAGATATTCCCCCTCAGTGGTCCTTCTACAGGAAACCCACCTCCTCGGGTCTAGATGCCCCATGCTTGCGCGAGGAGGATATGACAGAGTATACCACGCAGGATTTTCCAGAGGCTCTAGAGGAGTGGCCATCCTACTCCATCGATCTCTACCCATTGTGATCACAACCACGCAGTCCGACCCACAGGGCAGATTTGTAGTAGTCACCGGGACTCTCCAAGGGTCACCGATAAACCTTGTGTGTGCTTACGCCCCTCCGTCGGGACTCGATGCCTTCTTGCTTTCGCTAAACCGGGTGACTACTGGGCTTCCCCAGGGGGCCACCCTGCTGGGAGGAGACTTTAACGCTGTTCTTGACCCCTGCCTGGATGTCTCTGGTGGGATTACCCCCGGTAGATCCAATCGGGCTTCTGCCCTAAGTAACTGGGCGGAGAGCCTCGGCCTATGTGAGGTATGGCGCACCTGGCACCCTAGGGAACGCCAATATACACACACATCGGCTGCCCACCAAACGCATTCCAGAATAGATCTTGTTTTCATGCCCGCCTTGGACCTCTCAAACGTCACGGGGCGGAGATACTCCCTCGGGGAGTCTCAGACCACGCACCAATACGTGTCTGACTGGGCGGAATAGATCCCACCAGGCGCCCGGTGTGGCGCCTGAACGCATGGCATTTACAGGACAAAGACTACACAGATGAGATCGGGAACCACCTCAATCAATATTTTGAATTGAACCTGGGGTCGGTTCGATCCCCAGGAACAATATGGGCCGCCTGTAAGGCTACCCTCAGAGGGTATGCCAAGCACCTCCTCTGATCCCGCGAGCGAGACCGGAACTCTCAGGTCTCCGAGCTGGAGACCAAGGCCTTAAGACTGGAGCGCCAACATGCGAACTTAGTGCTGGCCTCTACCATGAGGCAGCTGATCAGGGTCAGAGACGATATTAAGCACATAATGCTGGACTCAGCCAAACACATGTGGAGAGCCTCAGCAGCCCGAATATATGGCTGGGGGGACAAAAATGGGAAGCTTCTGCACTGGTTAGCCACCCGCCCCCTGGCCAACAGGATTATACCCGAGATTTTAGAGGACACAGGCTCCCTCGCCCCAACACCTGTCGGAATCGCACAAAGCTTCGCCTCCTACTACACTCGTCTATATGCAAAACACCCTCGCCCCGCTATCGAGAGAGAGACTCCCCTTTTAAATGACATCACCCTTCCCAGGGTCTCCCTGGAGGCAAGAGACAGGTTAGAGGAAGCCATTAGTCTCGCAGAAATCACCAATGCGATAACTAATTTGGCATCGGGCAAGACCCCAGGCCCCGATGGCTTCCCGGCAGAGCTATATAGCAAATGCAGTGATATTCTGGGTCCCCACCTACTTAATATGTATGAGGAAGCTGAAAGTCTGGGCCGCTTCCCCACTGAGATCGACCAAGCGACAATTGTAGTGATCCCTAAGACTCAACCCCCGTCGCGACACTGCTCGGCGTATCGGCCGATCTCACTTCTAAACATTGAGATCAAAGTGCTCTCCTCGATCCTTGCCTCCAGATTGAAGATGGTAATGCCCAAGCTGGTCCACCCTGACCAATGTGGCTTCATGCCCACTCGTGGTACTAGGCACTGTATCAGGCGCTTACATCTGGCCCTGGCGCACCACAAAACCCTGTCGCACACACCTTTGGCACTACTTCTACTTGACTTTGAAAAAGCCTTTGATACGGTGGATTGGTCCTATCTTGAACAGGTCTTGCAAAAAAACGGACTCGGGTCCAAATTTCGAGGCCTAGTGAGACTCCTATATTCCAACCCGACTGCCCGAGTCCAGGTCAATGGAGTGGTCTCCGACCCGTTTCCGATTGGTCGTGGAACTCGACAGGGATGCCCACTATCCCCCCTGCTCTTTGCGCTAATAATAGAGCCCTTGGCGATCCTGCTGAGAGACGACCCACTGATCAAAGGTTGGCCCTGGCCCTCCGGTTTGGAGGACCGTGTGGCGTTATACGCAGATGATGTTCTTCTGTATATTTCTAACCCGCCCAAAAGTGGCCCCCGCATCTTAGAGATCCTGGGCCTCTTTGCGGAAGCCTCGGGACTGACTCTGAACCCCGCCAAGTCCCTGCTGGTCCCCCTACATCGCTCCCGAGACTGTATGGATTGGCAACGAAACATCCCAGTGCGGAGGAACAGCTTTAAATATCTAGGAATACATATCTCACTTCTCCCCGAGTTGACATGGGAACTTAACGTTACGCCGCTAACTAAGAAAATCAGGACTGATCTTCTGCGCTGGAGGACCCTCCCCCTGAACCTGCTTGGCAGAATAGCGCTCTATAAGATGATGATCCTCCCCAGGCTCCTTTACCTCTTGCAAAACTTTCCACTTCCAATCCCCAAGAAACGTTTCGGGGAGATGGACACTCTAGCGCGCCAATTTATATGGGGTGGCACACGTCCACGACTGGTGCTCAAAACCTGCCAGAGAGATATATACGACGGCGGATTGGGCATGTCCAACATCCAATACTACCACCTTGCAATGCACTTGCTCGTGATTAATGATTGGGTGGGGGGCGGGTGGACAGATCCCGCATATCAGCTGGAATTGCAAACAATGGGCTACTCACGGATCTTTGGCACCCTCTACGGGAACCCGATCTCCCGAGATGTCCCAGACCTGACCAAAGTGGTCTTACAAGGATGGCGGACAGCTCAGAGGCTGACGGGGTGGTGGGGGCGTCTCACCCAGCAGACCCCGCTATGGCACGGGAGGCAGTTGGTAGAGGTGGCGGGCCTGGAGGGTTTTCAGAACTGGGACAACATTGGCATTTCCACACTGGACGACATCTGGGGAGGGTCACACATGCGGTCCTTCGAAGACCTTCAGAAACACTTTTCATTAAACAAGACACAGTTCCACCGGTATCTTTAGCTTCGCCACGCTCTCCTAGTGCATGTCCAGACAGGAGACACCATACCCGAGTATAGCCCCATGGAGGCAAAGGCATTGATGGGAGACCTGGGCAGGGGAGGTGTTTCCCAGATATACCGTACCCTAGTCACCGTCACTGCTGGTTCCCTGGGGGTGCTCCGCCAAAGATGGGAGGAATGGGTGGGCCCCATGGAAGAGACGGATTGGACAGAAGCACTGATGGCCCCACGTGCCCTTACAATGGCCACGCGTTTCCGCTTAATACAAACCTACTATCTTCATACAGCCTACCTCACGCCCACCAAATTGCACAGGGCAGGCCTCCGTCCCGCAGCGGAGTGCCCCCGTTGTAGGAGTCCCGTAGCTGACTTCTTTCACATGGTATGGGCTTGCCCAACCATGGTGACTAACTGGGAAGCTGTCTTGCAGGAAGTCTCAGGGGTCCTACAGGAAGAGATAAAGAGGGCATCTTTGCCCCTCCTTCTGGGGGTCATGGGAGACACTGGGCTGCGAAGATCAGATCAAACTTTCTTGGGGGTGGCATGCCTGGTGGCCAAGAGGGATATAATGGCGGACTGGAAGGCCAGGGATGCCCCGGCATTGACTAAATGGAGACGAGGGGTGGACTGGTGCGCGCAGCTTGAAAAACTTGTATATGAGGCCAGAGGATGTCCGAATAAATATAATAAGATATGGGGGAAGTGGGAGGCCGTAGCAGTCTTCTAGATTGCGTATAATTCTCATTTACAATGTGCTGCTGGGACAATGGGTTCGATCACCGTTCGGTGCCCGTTGGCATCGTGTTAACTATATGTATCATTGTTTTTTGCAAAATCAATAAATTCTCTTTATCAAAAAAAAAAACATAAGGGCAAAGAAAGGAAGGAATAAGAGTGAATAGACTGAAGAGTGAAAGTATGGAGAGGTGAAAGGATAAAAAAGGGTGAAAGGAAGAATAGATAGAAGGTTTAAAGGCTGGATGCAATAGTGAAATGGTTGATAAGTGAATGGGTAAATGAATGGAAGAAAGGGCAGATGGGTGAAAGTATGGAGGAAGGAAGAGTGAAAATATGGATTGGTGAAAGGATGCATGTGAACAGTTAAAAGGATGGATCAGGGGATGTAAGAAAGCATGATTGAATGGATGGGTGGATCAATGTTGGATGGAATAGTTAAGGGATGCTCATATGAATAGATGGAAATAAACAAATGGAGGGGTGAAAGAATGGATGCTGGAAAGATGAATGGAAGGGAGAAGGAAAGCACAAAAGGAATTCTTCCACAGAGTTTGTGTTTGCTCACGTTACATGCTATTTGTGATATGAACTATGGTTCAAGTGGGGCATTTTAATTTTCTGGCTACTCTCTTGCTGACAGCTAGGTCCAGGAGGAAGGAGTTTTACAAAACATTTGGGTGTTAGCCCACTCCACGGGCCCTCCATCTTGGGGAGGTATGACTTTGGTATCTATTTTAAGCTGATGAATATGCAGTTAGAAGTATTCATAACAATAACAAGTTATTTACCTTGAGTATAGCTCTTTCTGGAAGAAATTATATTTTTCTGCGTTTTCTGAAAAAGAAAAAGACAAGAAACTGACAAGGCAAAAAAACTGAAAAAGACAGCGTGTCAGCGTGAAGGTTTGGAGCTTATATGTGGCTCCACTTCATCACTTCTGGGGTGGTGTGATGCCAGTGCAGAGCGGTACAATGTCACCTAGGGGTAGAAAAAAGCACTGCTGCATACCTCCTAGTCTGGCACTTGGGAGATTAGAGTATCTCCCAGAAAAAGTGTTATCGACGGAAAGTAACTTATTTGTCTCTAATTTCCTTATCACAGTCGAGTTGCAACATCTCTAGTCACCTATGATAAGTAAATGATGTAGCTTCTCAACGGCACTAAGGTATTACAGTTGATGTCTGAGGTCACAATGTCTGCTGGCAGAGCCAGCAGCCTAGGTGAAAGACAAGTGATGGAGCATAATTGCAGCTGCTGTTTAAACAAGGATAATAGGAACTGGCTTAATATGTTTTTCTTGAACAAAAGTGACCAGCAGACAAGAGATGTTTATGACAACATGTTTATTTTTCATACTCTGAAAGTAATTATGAGAAAGATAGAATCTCTGCTTGTTTCTAGACGATCCCAGTCATAGCTTTTTTAACTCGACTTACATTAAATTGTCTAATATCTTTTTGCAAAAATTATTTACTGCTTTTTGGTGTGTTTAATTTTGCAGTACAGATTCTATTCTTAGATTGTATTATTATAATCTGCACTGAACATGAAGGAGCAAGATAACACAGATTAGAGCAGCTTGTGGAAAGGCTGATGCTGTGACAATGTAATACAAGGACTAAAATACCCTCTTTCGTAAATTAAAAGAATATTGCAAGTCACCTCGGAGTTCAATCATCTCATAAAGAAACTTGGCCTTCGGCATTGTTCCTTCAAATAGTCACGGAACTCCTCTCTGATTTGCAATATCCTCATAATGTACAGCAAGGTGGCACTTTATCCTTTCTATAATACCATTTCATACAATAAATGCACTACATTTTCCCCACAATTGCAGGTATGTACCAGCCTCTAGCAGACACCTGCACTGTCTCCCAGAAGGATGGAGTTCCACCCGTCAGAGCACAGCCTCTCTCTTGATCAGTATTAGTTTCATTCACTTTAACGGAGCCTCACAGTTTGAAACAGTTTCACTTTTGGCTTCTTTAAATGCCTTCTCCATCCCATGGACTTTAATGGCATTTCACCCCTCGGGAATAATTACTTCGGTTAAAATAATAACTTTTGGTACTTGCCCTCATATATTACGTGTTAACAATCTGAGGTTTTAAGATTTAGCCTTTAGAAACATCTCAACGTTTTTGGTACAGCTCCCCAGTTGCTGCAGAGGGCATGAATCGGGTGAGGCAGGCTCGCCTTGCTGGAGCTTGAAAACATTGGTGAGGTGTGAGAGGGAGGAGGTCGGCAAGCCCTGCTCGGGAATGGCCTTGTGGATGGGAAGAAGAAGATAAAAATCTCAAATATCCACTGTGAGAATGCAGAATTCTTTAAAGTGGGAGCAGCAAGAGACAATTGTTCAATAAACATGCAACTCTAAAATGGAGGAAAGCTTTGAGAGTCAGCTAGAGTAAAACAGAAAACTTGGGCCCTTCTTTTGAGTGGCCACTTAACTTTGATGGAGGAAGTAATACCAGTTATTAGCCCCATTGTAATTTTGACATATTTATTTTTACCCAGATGTTTCGACTGCTAAAATCACTCGTAATCGCTGGATGAAAAAACAGGTTACATTGAGGAATTATTGATTCTCTAGGTAATTTGTTATTTCTTAGTGCATCACTTAGCGTCCAAATTGTAACGGGGCAAATTGTGTCTGCCCCAACTCTTATTACTATCCTGGGCCGCTCTTAATGAGGGTCTAAGCGAGGTCTAAAGGAGCTACGTCAGTTAGAGAATGGACCAACTAAATATGCCTGGTGGCATTTCTGTGTTTCCATTTTAATCACGAATCTATATGGGTTATTTTGAAAATTGGAAAATCTGGCATGGATCAGTTCTCTTAAGCCAACGTTGGCAACCCATGTTTTATATACATATTAGGACTCTGTAGGGTTTCCAGGAGGCCTAGATTAATGTCAGGCTTTGTTAATACACATTTTCATACATTTATGGAACTCGATTGAATAGTCAGTAGTCCTGAAAATCTGGCATGGATTATAGTGTACCACCTTCTGCATCGGCTCAGGGGTGGTCTCATGGTTCCCCCACATGCGTGAGGGGTTTTGGTTTAGCCCTGCGCAGATAGCGTGGGCGTGCTGCGCGCAGGCAGTAACACGCTACCACTAAACAGCACTCACTTTCTGTGTCTTCGTTCTACAAGCCTGTACCACGTGCAACAGGAAAGTTCACAATTTTACTCTCGCGATGAGGCTGCTTGTTGCTCCCATGCCATACAAATCCCACGAGTGGAACGCTAGTGCATGGCCTCCTCTATCGGCATTCCCTGAGCCTGCAATCTGACAGTCAGCGACCTGGGCAGCGCCCTGCCAGCCTCGCCTGCCGATACATGCCTAACGGTGCACAGCACAGCTGTTTTGGTATTCAAGACAGCACCAGAGAATGTAGGAAGAGTTGCTGTACCTGTCAATACCAAGGGGTTACTGCAAGGCTCGTGAGTGCATTTTCCGCATCCACCCAGCTCCAGTGCCACTTCGCCGAACACCTCAGACCAGAGCAACACAGAACTTTGGCCCTGCATTTAGGCTCCCAGGCATCCTGAGTGCCAGAGCACACAAGCGATTCGCTCCTTCCCACACCCAGAGGCATAACTTATGCGGCCAGTAGCCTGCAAGACCCAGCGCTTCACAAGGCCCATCAATGGGACAAGAATTAAAAAGGGTAGACAGAACCACTAACACGTCGACACCCAGTAAAGACCACAAAGTCCCCTTCAAGCCTCGAACCTGAACAGCACATAACTCCGTCACTCAGTGTCCAGCGCTCCTCATTCAGGGAGCAGCACTGCGTTTGGCAGTGGCAGTCCTGGTGCTGCGAGAGCAAGAAAATCACTTCACCTACTCCACTAAAGGGTGAAAGCCTATTATCAGCTGCTGTGCATAAAGGAACATCATGTCCATGGTTCCAGCCATCGAACCGTTCCTAGTTGAAGGGGCGCCCTCCGCACAAGGACCAAAGTGGAAGGACTGGGTAGAACTCCTCCAATTCTATTTTGAAGATGCTGACATTGCAGCAGAGAGAAGGCAAGCACTCCTGCTCCATCTGGGCAGCAAGGACATATACAAAATATACAAGACTCTAATAGAAGCAACCCTAAAAAATATATGCGACCCTAGTCACTGCACTAAATGCACATTTCAAACCCATGGCGAACAAGGACTATGAATTGTTCATATTCAGACAGGCCAGGCAGGAACTGGAAGAGTCACTGTAGGAAAATGGCTCCCTGTTGCAGATACCCCCTACTCTTTGCCTGATATTGATGCTGACTTGACTGAGAAGTGTGCTGGGACCCTGCTAACCAAGCCCCAGCACCAGTGTTCATTCACTAAAAATGTACCTTTGTTTCCACAGTTGGCATACCCCTGGCACACAGATAAGCCCCTTGTAAAAGGTACCAGTGGCACCAGGGGCCCCATGACCAGGGAAGATCCCTAACGGCTGCAGCATGTGTTGTGCCACCCCAAGGGACCCCTCACCTAACACATGCACACTGCCATTGAAGATTGTGTGTGTTGGTGGGGAGAAAAGGCAAAGTCAACATGGGATCCCCCTCAGGATGACATGCACACAAAATACTGCCTGTGGCATAGGTAAGTCACCCCTCTAGCAGGCCTTACAGCCCTAAGGCAGGGTGCACTATACCACAGGTGAGGGCATAGCTGCATGAGCAACATGCCCCTATAGTGTCTAAGTCTATTCTTAGACATTGTAAGTGCAGTGTGGCCATATTAAGTATATGGTCTGGGAGTTTGTCAAAACAAACTCCCCAGCTCTATAATGGCTACACTGAATACTGGGAAGTTTGGTATCAAACGTTTCAGAATAATAAACACACACTGATGCCAGTTTTGGATTTATTACAAAATGCAAACAGAGGGCATCTTAGAAGATGCCCCCTGTATTTTACCCAATCCTTCCGTGCAGGACTGACTGGTCTGTACCCGCCTGCCACCAAGACGAGTTTCTGCCCCCCGGGGAGAGAGCCTTTGTGCTCTCTGAGGACAGAAACAAAGCCTGCACAGGGTGGAGGTGCTTCTCACCTCCCCCTGCAGGAACTGTAACACCTGACAGTGAGCCTCAAAGGCTCATGTCTTTTGTTACAGCACCCCAGGGCATCCCAGCTAGTGGAGATGCCCGCTCCTCCGGCCACTGCCCCCACATTTGGTGGCAAGGCAGGAGAGGATAATGAGATAAACAAGGAGGAGTCACACACCAGTCAGGACAGCCCCTAAGGTGCCCTGAGCTGAGGTGACCCTGCCTTTAGAAATCCTCCATCTTGGTTTTGGAGGATTCCCCCGATAGGAATAGGGATGGGCCCCCCTCCCCTCCGGGAGGAGGCACAAGGAAGGTGTAACCACCCTCAAGGACAGTAGCCATTGGCTACTGCCCCCCCAGACCTAAACACCCCTAAATTGAGTATTTAGGGGCGACCCTGAACCCAAGAAATCAGATTTCTGCAACCTACACAAAGAAGAAGGACTGCTGTCCTGAAAGTCCTGCAGAGACGACAGAGACAACAATTGACTTGGCCCTAGCCCTACCGGCCTGTCTCCAGACTCAAAAAACCTGCACAACGACGCATCCAACAGGGACCAGTGACCTCTGAGGACTCAGAGGACTGCCCTGAAACCGAAGGACCAAGAAACTCCAGAGAACAGCAGTACTGTTCACCAACAGCAACATTTGTGCAACAAAGAAACAACTTTCAAAGAACTTTCTCTTACTGCTGGAAGCGTGAGACTTCACACTCTGCACCCAACACCCCCGGCTCGAGCTCCAGAGAACAAACACTGCAGAGAGGACTCCCAGGCGACTGCGACCTCGTGAGTAACCTGAGACGACCCGCTTGCAGCCCCACAGCGACGCCTGCAGAGAGAATCCAGAGGCCCCACTGACCGCAACTTCCTGGTAACAAAGAACCCAATGCCTGGACCAAGCACTGCACCTGCAGCCCCCAGGGCCGAAAGGAACCAACCTCCAGTGCAGGAGTGACCAGCAGGTGGGTCTCTTCCTAGCCCAGTTGGTGGCTGGCCCGAGAAGCCCCCCTGTGCCCTGCCTGCATTGCCTAAGTGACCTCCAGGTCCCTCCAATGCTTTCAATAGCAAACCCGATGCCAGCTTTGCACACTGCACCCAGCCGCCCCTGTGCCACTGAGGGTATGTTTTGTGTGCCTGTTTGAGTCCCCCCAGTGCTCTACAAAACTCCCCTGGTCTGCTCCCCGAGGACGCAGGTACTTACCTGCCAGCAGACCAGAACCGGAGCACCCCTGTTCTCCATAGCCACCTATGTGTTTTGGGCCCTCCTTTGACCTCTGCACCTGACCGGCCCGGTGTTGCTGGTGCAGTGACTTTGGGGTTGCCTTGAACCCCCAACGGTGGGCTGCCTATGCCCAGGAGACTGACTGTGTAAGTGCTTTACTTACCTGCAAAAACTAACCAAACTTACCTTCCCCAGGAACTGTTGATTTTTGTACAGTGTCCACTTTAAAAATAGCTTTTTGCCATTTTAACCAGTTCTGTGTGTACTACTGCTTTAATTCAAAGTTCCCTACTTACCTGTGTGGAGTACCTTGCATTTTATGTATTTACTTCAAATCTTAAGTCTTGTGGTTCTAAAATAAATTAAGAAAATATATTTGTCTATATAAAAACTATTGGCCTGGACTTAAGTATTTGAGTGTGTATCCCTCATTGATTGCCTGTGTGTGTACAACAAATGCTTAATACTACCCTCTGATAAGCCTACTGCTTGACCACACTACCACAAAATAGAGCATTAGAATTATCTAATTTTGCCACTATCAACCTCTTAGGGGAACTCTTGGACTCTGTGCAAACTATCTCTCACTTTGAGATAGTATATACAGAGCCAACTTCCTACAGTCCCTAGACACATTTTACAACTGCCTTAAAGAACTCGCAAGCACATGTGGTTTTATTAACGAACAGGAGGGGATCAGAGGATAGTTCATGCACGAGTGCTCATCAACCAAACTTCAAGAGGCAGTACTATAAGAATCAGGGAAATCGCTACAAGACATCCTGACCCTAGGGAGGTCCAAGGAACTTTCTAGAGCAAGGGCATCTCACATGGAAGCAGCCATCACCCACCAACAGCATACATTTGGGCACAACCGCTGCCACTCTTAAGCGTGTGACAGAAACCAGACAGCACGCAGAGTCCAGACAGTCCTGTGGATACTGCGGAGAGCTACCCCACAGACCTAATGAATGCCCTGCCAGAGGCAGTAATTGCACTGCATAGGACAAGTATAATCATTTGCCAAGTCTGCAGATCATCCATAAGAAAGCCCTCAAAAGAGACTGTTCATATGGTGACTGAGGAAGTTGACGAACCCAGAAACGACAGGCCTGACTCATAAAGGTAAACTTTTGGTCTTAATTTAGACCAAAAGTCTAAGTTTACGACTTTTCGGTATTCATAAAGGGAGGTTCTGAATAGTACCTTTACGTCTGGCAGACTCCACATTCCATCACTGGACTAGCCCCAGGACATGCCAGCATGGGGCAAGTGGTGAGCAACACTATCTCTCATCACCCAAAGTGAGCGCCCGCCTCGCCAAAAGAACAAGTGAGAAACAGTGAAGGGAAAGGATCAACAACTGAGCCAGCGCTAGCCAGCGAGCACAGTCTTTATCTATCCATCCCAGTGACCTGGTATTCGTAAAGGACTGGTACTCCTGTATCAAGTTTAGGCTGCCCTTCGCGAGTCAGCCATGGGTCATCACCAGGAAAATGGCCACGATGGTAACAGCCCAGTGAAGAGATGAAGAGGTCACGAGAAACATTTCATTCTTTAAAAAAGGACGAGGCGTATCTCAAGAAGACATCCAAGACTTTCCGGGCCCAGTGGCCTAACCTTATTCGATGATGAGACACTCCACCCAACACCAAGAACCACCCAAAGGGAAGGCCCTGAGAGCAGTGGTGTAACGAAACCTGAGGGGGGCACCTGCAAAGTCCCTGGAGGGGGTACCCTCTCCTCTGGACCCAGTCAGGGGCCTGCCACCCGTGCACAGTGTACTGTACAAGGGAGGGCCAATGGAGCTGCCCCCTTCCCCGTGGGAGCTGTGGGGTCCTTTGTTACACCACTGCCTGAGAGTTGGGACATACCATTTGTACCCAGAGACACTGGGCCCAATTCATAATGGTGAACTTAGACTTTTGGTCTAAGTTTGGACCAAAACTCTAAGTTTGCGACTTCTCGGTATTCACAAAGGTAAGTTCCAAATTGTATCTTTATGTCCAAACTCGGGGAGGAATCTTCGCACTCGGGCGGAAATCCACACTGAATATGGAGATTTTACTCTGGGTGCAGAGAGCAAACGCCGGGTGCGGAGATTGCACTCCGGGTGCGGTGGAGATTCTGCTCCAGTGCGGACGTAAAGACACTACTAGGAATTTACCTTTGTGACTACCGAAAAGTCATTAACTTAGCCTTTTCGTCTAAACTTAGACCAAAAGTCTTACCTTTGGGAATTGGGCCCAACTTGTTTAGAAGTGGCTTACGGGAGCTTTTCAACAGTGCTCTGAAACACAAGGGGCCCGATTCACAAAAGTAAACTTAGTCTTTTGGTCTGAGTTTAGACCAAAAGTCTAAGTTTATGACTTTTCAGTATTCACAAAGGTAAGTTACAAGTAGTATCTTTATATCCGCACTCGGGCGGATTCTCCACACTAGGGGAGGAGATCCACCCTGAGTACGAAGATTCCACTCCAGGTGCGGAGAGTACACTTCAGGTGCACAGAACTCCACAGGGTGCCTGCTTAGAGGACCGCAATTGGTGATTCCCCAAAGTTTGACAGACCAAGCATTGAAATTAGCCCATCACGGCCACCAGGGAACTGGGAAGACCGAAAATAGACTCAGAACAAAGGTCTTTTTACCACAAATGTATAACGTGGTAGAATCTGCTGTGAAGTTGTGCCAGTGGTGTCAAGTGTCAAGGGTACCTGAAGCACCAGTACTGATGCTCACCAAACCAGGACCCCAGCAACTGTGTGAGTGAGCCAGTGTTGATTTTAGCTACTTTCCATACAGATGGTACTCCTTCGTTATAACAGATGACTACACTAAACACCCCGAGGTCAAGCTGGTGGGGGTCTCAAGCTGACCCTGACGTCCTTACCAAGCTGGAGAAAACGACTGCAACTCATTGAGTGATGAAGGAATTGAGGACAGAGAATGGCCACCCTTGCATGGTCAAGTGTTTGCCAATACCTCCAGTCCTGGTGAATCCGTCACCGGAAAATAACACCAAGATGCCCCCAGGCTAACAGACAGGTTGAACGTTTTATGCAGACATTTATCAAGGTCATCAGGATCGTTCATGCAGATCAACAGCCTATAAAAAGAGGTATATATGGGTACTTCGAGAATACCGGCAGACTCCACACTCCATCAATGGACTGGGGTAAGTGGTGACCGACACTATGTCTCATCACCGGAGTGGGTGCCTGCTTCGCTGAAAGAAAAACATGTGTGACAGCAAAGGGAAAGAACCAACAACAGAGCCAGCGCTAGCTGGCGAGCACAGTCTTCATCTATCCATCTCGGTGACCTGGTATTCGTAAAAGACCGGTACCCCTGTAGCAAGTTCAGGCTGCCCTTCGCGAGTCAGCCATGGGTCATCACCAGGAAAATGGCCACAACGGTAACAGCCCAGTGAAGAGATGAAGAGGTCACGAGAAACATTTAATTCTTTAAAAAAGGACGAGGCGTATCTCAAGAAGACATCCAAGACTTTCCGGGCCCACTGGCCTAACCTTATTTGATGATAAGACACTCCACCCAACACCAAGTACCACTCAAAGGGAAGGCCCTGAGAGCAGTGGTGTAACGAAACCTGAGGGGGGCACCTGCAAAGTCCCTGGAGGGGGTACCCTCTCCTCTGGACCCAGTCAGGGGCCTGCCACCCGTGCACAGTGTACTGTACAAGGGAGAGCCAATGGAGCTGCCCCCTTCCCCGTGGGAGCTGTGGGGTCCTTTGTTACACCACTGCCTGAGAGTTGGGACATACCATTTGTACCCAGAGACACTGGGCCCAATTCATAATGGTAAACTTAGACTTTTGGTCTAAGTTTGGACCAAAACTCTAAGTTTGCGACTTCTCGGTATTCACAAAGGTCAGTTCCAAATAGTATCTTTATGTCCAAACTCGGGGAGGAATCTTCGCACTCGGGTGGAAATCCACACTGAATATGGAGATTTTACTCTGGGTGCAGAGAGTAAACGCCGGGTGCGGAGATTGCACTCCGGGTGCGGTGGAGATTCTGCTCCAATGCGGATGTAAAGACACTACTAGGAATTTACCTTTGTGAATACCGAAAAGTCATAAACTTAGGGCCGTATTTATACTTTTTGGCACACAACTGCGCCAACGCAGTTGTGCGTCAAAAGATTTAACGCCGGCTAACGCCATTCCAAAGCGCCATGCGGGCGCCTTATTTATGGAATGACGTTAGCCGGCGGAGCTGACTGGTGTGCGTCAAAAAAAATTACCCACACCAGGCAGCGCCAGCGTAGGGGAAAATGGAGCTTGGGCGTCAAAGAATGGGGCAAGTCGGTCTGAGGCCAAAAATCTGCCTCAACCCGATTTGCGCCATTTTTTTTTTACTCCCACCCTCCATTGACATGACTCCTGTCTTAGCAAAGACAGGAGTCATGCCCCCTTGCCCAATGGCCATGCCCAGGGGACTTCTGTCCCCTGGGCATGGTCATTGGGCATAGTGGCATGTAGGGGGGCACAAATCAGGCCCCCCCTATGCCACTAAAAAAAAAAAAAAAAAACTTACCTGAACTTACCTTAAGTTCCCTGGGATGGGTCCCTCCATCCTTGGGCGTCCTCCTGGGGTGGGCAAGGGTGGCAGGGGGTGTCCCTGGGGGCATGGGAGGGCACCTCTGGGCTCCTTCCGAGCCCACAGGTCCCTTAATGCCTGCCCTGACCAGGCGCTAAAAAATGACGCTAAAGCGGCTGGTCGTCATTTTTTTTGACCCGCCCACTCCCGGGCGTCATTTTTGCCCGGGAGTATAAATACGGCGCACATGCCTCAGAGTCATTTTTTAGACGGGAACGCCTACCTTGCATATCATTAACGCAAGGTGTCCACGCTAAAAAATGACGCAAACTCCAAGATCTTTGGCGCTAGACGGGTCTAACGCCAAAGTATAAATATGGAGTTAGTTTTGAGTCGGATTTGCGTAAAAAAAAACGACGCAATTCCGGCGCAAACAGAGTATAAATATGCCCCTTAGCCTTTTGGTCTAAACTTAGACCAAAAGTCTTACCTTTGGGAATTGGGCCCTACGTGTTTAGAAGTGGCTTACGGGAGCTTTTCAACAGTGCTCTGAAACACAAGGGGCCCGATTCACAAAAGTAAACTTAGTCTTTTGGTCTGAGTTTAGTCCAAAAGTCTAAGTTTATGACTTTTCAGTATTCACAAAGGTAAGTTATGAGTAGTATCTTTATATCCGCACTCAGGCGGATTCTCCACACTAGGGGAGGAGATCCACCCTGAGTACGAAGATTCCACTCCAGGTGCGGAGAGTACACTTCAGGTGCACAGAACTCCACAGGGTGCCTGCTTAGAGGACCGCAATTGGTGATTCCCCAAAGTTTGACAGACCAAGCATTAAAATTAGCCCATCACGGCCACCAGGGACCTGGGAAGACCGAAAATAGACTCAGAACAAAGGTCTTTTTACCACAAATGGATAACGTGGTAGAATCTGCTGTGAAGTTGTGCCAGTGGTGTCAAGTGTCAGGGGTACCTGAAGCACCAGTACTGATGCTCACCAAACCAGGACCCCAGCAACTGTGTGAGTGAGCCAGTGTTGATTTTAGCTACTTTCCATACAGATGGTACTCCTTCGTTATAACGGATGACTACACTAAACACCCCGAGGTCAAGCTGGTGGGGGTCTCAAGCTGACCCTGACGTCCTTACCAAGCTGGAGAAAACGACTGCAACTCATTGAATGATGAATGAATTGAGGACAGAGAATGGCCACCCTTGCATGGTCAAGTGTTTGCCAAATACCTCCAGTCCTGGTGAATCCGTCACCGGAAAATAACACCAAGATGCCCCCAGGCTAACAGACAGGTTGAACGTTTTATGCGGACATTTATCAAGGTCATCAGGATCGTTCATGCAGATCAACAGCCTATAAAAAGAGGTATATATGGGTACTTCGAGAATACCGGCAGACTCCACACTCCATCAATGGACTGGGTAAGTGGTGACCGACACTATTTCTCATCACCGGAGTGGGTGCCTGCTTTGCTAAAAGAAGAACAAGTGTGACAGCAAAGGGAAAGAACCAACAACAGAGCCAGCGCTAGCTGGCGAGCACAGACTTCATCTATCCATCTCGGTGACCTGGTATTAGTAAATGACCGGTACCCCTGTAGCAAGTTCAGGCTGCCCTTCAAGAGTCAGCCGTGGGTCATCACCAGGAAAACGGGCACGACGGTAACAGCCCGGTTTAGATCTGAAGAGGGCATTAGAAACATTTCGGGGCATATTCATACTCCGTTTGCGCCGGAATTGCGTTGTTTTTTTTGCCGCAATTCCGACGCAAAACGAACTCCATATTTATACTTTGGCGTTAGACGCGTCTAGCGCCAAAGTCCATGGAGTTAGCGTCATTTTTTTGCGTGGACACCTACTTTGCGTTAATTATATGCAAGGTAGGCGTTCCCGTCTAAAAAATCGACTCCGAGGCATGTGCGTCGGATTTATACTCCCCGGCAAAATTCACGCCCGGGAGTGGGCGGGTCAAAAAAAATGACGTACGACCGCTTTTGCGCCATTTTTTAGCGCCTGCAAAAGGCAGGCGTTAAGGGACCTGTGGGCTCTGAAGGAGCCCAGAGGTGCCCTCCCATGCCCCCAGGGACCCCCCCTGTCACCCTTGCCCACCCCAGGAGGACACCCAAGGCTGGAGGGACCCATCCCAGGGACATTAAGGTAAGTTCAGGTAAGTGTTTTTTTTTGTTTTTTTTTGTGGCATAGGGGGGCCTGATTTGTGCCCCCCTACATGCCACTATGCCCAATGACCATGCCCAGGGGACAGAAGTCCCCTGGGCATGGCCATTGGGCAAGGGGGCATGACTCCTGTCTTTGCTAAGACAGGAGTCATTTCTATGGGGGTTGGGAGTGAAAAAAAATGGGGCAAATCGGGTTGAGGCGAAAAAATTGCCTCAACCTGACTTGCCCCATTTCTTGACGCCCAAGCCCCATATCCCCCTACGCCGGCGCTGCCTGGTGTACGTCGTTTTTTTTAACGCACACCAGACGGCGCCGGCGGCTAACGCCGGCTAACGTCATTCAATAAATACGGCGCCCGCATGGCGCTTCAGAATGGCGTTAGCCGGCGCTAATATTTTTGACGCAAAACTGCGTTAGCGCAGTTTTGCGGCAAAAAGTATAAATATGGGCCTTCATTCTTCTAAATGCACGAGGCGTAGCTTAAGAAGACATCCAAGACCTTCGGGCCCAGAGATCTAACCTTATTCGATGATGAACCACTTCACTCAAAACCAAGAACCACCCAAAGAGAAGGCCCTGAGAGCAGTGGCGTAACGAAACTTTAGGGGGGGGGGGAGGGGTGCAAAATCCCTGGAGGGGGTCTCTCCCCTCTGGGCCCAGTCAGGGGCCTGCCACCCGTGCACATTGACCAGAGGCCCTACTGGAGCTCGCCCCACCACCCTCCCGCCAGCGGGGGCTGCGGGGACCTTTGTTACACCACTGCCTGAGAGTAGAGCCATGCCATCTGTATCTAGCTCGGACTGCCGAAGAAGTGACGACTCTGCAACCGTGTATGCTACACCTGGGCTCTCTAGTGGTGGCGAGCACCTAAGAGACAATCCCAGGCCCTCCACCCGCTTAAAGAACTTCCTAGTGTGAGGGCAGTCTTGCACCTCCGTCGAAGTCTATATAGCATGTCATCCTCAAGTTTCCGACTGCCGTGTGTTGGTTGTCAGTTGTGTCTTTCTAACAATATATTTTACTTGTATTGTTGTTCGTTTAATTTTTGGAAGGGATGTTGTCAGCGCAGCGGTGGCCTCGTGGTTCCCTGGCCTGCTTGCGGCGTTTCGGTTAAGCCCTGCGTAGTGTTACTCGCCAGTAAGAAATAAGGAGGGCATGCTGCTGCATTAGCACAACCACTGTAAGTAAAGGTGTACAGCTCAGCTATTGCAACTATTTTTCTGAATTGTGCTTGTTGGCACTATACAAAAGAAGAGTCGAGTAACTGCTTAAATGAAGGACTTAATTTTGGTCTAAAGCCGTTAGGCCTGGGCTTTCAACCCATTAAACAGTGACATTTAATAAGGTTTTCAGATAATCCACAATGAACTTGATGAGGAAAATATGGTTGGAGAATGGATTTCGGCGGACAGCATTCGCATATCTGTTGTTCATTTAAAAACCCCGAACGCTCACTCCCTGTATCGTTTGGTGGTTGTATTGGATTGCTAAATATTTTCCATGCTTACATCTGCTAAAGTGCGCGAACGGAATGAAGGTCCGGAGCCCAAGCACGACCTGCCGTGCGTCGAGATAACCGGCTGCGTCAGCTCTCTTGTAGATTGAACACACACGTAAGAGAAATTTTCGGTGTCCTTTGTCCTTGAATGAAGCAGCTTCAAGGCTTTGGTGGCCGACAAAGTCCGGCCCCAAGGTCCAGTTAAAGAGACGCAGGGAAGGTCACGGCCCTTTCTGCCGTTGTGAAGAAGTGGTAGGGCCTCTCGCCTTCTGGGCTTCCAGACTCAGCAAGCCACACGGTCGTTACACCGGGGTTGGCATGACTCAGGCCTGGGGAGACATTGGTAGGAGTGTTTAGGCCCTGAGCTGTGATACTAGAAGCCCTGGGTTTTGTTTCCCAGCTCCACATTGCGGCAGCACCCCCCACCAGGTCATTTGATCCCACAAACTCAGACCACACCAATTTCACGTTTATGGAAGAATTGAGACCACAGTTTATTAGGCAACATTTCAACAGACAAGCATCCTAATTTCTCTTATCTTCAAGCAGTTGGTAGAGTTTTGAAATAAACTGAACCCCAACTAAGCATGTCTAAACTGAGTTCTTTCTTTGAGTTAATTTTATGTGGAACTGTGTTGTTATTCTTTGGGTTTTATTTTGTACTCTAAATAATGTTTTTTTTTTTGTCCTCATAGAAGCCCATATTTCCAGACAGGGGTCATCAACCTGTGTCCCCCCGCAAATTAGGCACATATATTCTCACCTCTCCCGGTCTCGACCAGATCTCCAAGACTGTTGATCGGTGTATTATATTATATAGGCCATCCAGACTTATGGGGATAACCTTCTGGACAAGGGGCCAATAATCATTGAACTATAGAAAGAAGGGGGTTGCCACTCTGCTGAAAATCATCCCATATGGCCCAGCAGTCATCCCTTTTAACGAGCGGGCCAAGACCCTCCAAGTGACAATAATAGTTTACCAATGTCAACCAGCCAGATACAGAGGGGGGAGAAGAAGAAATCCACCTGAAGCATATTTGCCTTCTAGCCAATAGAATCAATAAAAACATCACATCCTTATAAGGTTTGGAGAGTTTTGACACCCCAGGTGTTACCCCAAAGATCACTCATGGAAGAGTTACCGCTATATCATGGTCTATAATATGTTTAAGAATTCTTCCTATAATGGCACAAAAACCTCTGAGGCTGACGCAGCTCCAAAACATATGAATGTCATTCGCGTTAACCTCCCCACAACGTGAACAACTTCTATCTGACTTTCCCAAAGCTGACAGCCTCTGAGGGGACCAGTAGGCCCTGTACAAGGTAAACAAAGGATTTTTATTTAACGGGGCTGGCCTAATAACAGACCAAAGCATAGAACAAGAGGTTTCCCAAATTTTTGCACCATAAAGTTGGTAACACAACACCCCATTTCTTCTCAGGTAGAAGAAAGCTTGAATCGGAGGCTTCTAGTAGCGTCTGATACCAGACCGCAATTTCTTTATGAACTGAAACCTGAGCTAATTTCTCCTCCCAAGCATTCTTCATAACCCCCTCATTCCAAAGAGTTGCAGCACAACTAACTAACTGATAATATTTGAACTTTGAAATCCTGTGTTCGGTTAGTTCCTCGAGCCTATACCATGACACCAACTTTGAATCTTCCAGGATTTGTCCCCAACAAGCCACCCCTTTTAATGGAAGTGCTAATTTATCCGTAAGACATTCTGGGGTGCCAAGGGAATCCCAAACCGGGGCCAAGGAGCTATAGTACTTAATTTCTAATGCTTGTCGAACCACCCACCATAGCCTAGTGGCATCCTTGAGGACCTTCAAACAAATCTTTTTAAAATATTTAGGATGACCAAACTTGTACAAAAAATGCCTGCCAGCCTCTAACAATTCCTGAGTCATTGCAAACCAAAAAAACATATATTCCGATCTATCACGTAGCAAAATCTGCACATTCTTCCAATTAAAAACGAAATATTATTTATAAAAGTCTGGAGCCGTAATCCCGCCCTTTCCTTTTGTCCTACATAATTTCTGCCAGGCGATCCTAACCTCCCTGGATGACCACACAAACAAAGTTAAATCTGCCTGTATTTTTGTGAACCAACATTTCTTAAATTCCAGAGGGATTGCGTTAAACAAAAAAGTGAACTTTGGGAGGATGATCATTTTAAGAATATTAACTCTTCCAAGAAAAGACAATGGAAGGCCCGCCCAAGTTCTAAGCAGTCTACGAGTCTCTATATACGCCTTATAAAAATTTATCCTAGGTATTTCTTGAAGGCAAGCGGTAACTTGAAACCTTACATATCTAATTGGTTGCTTAACTAGGGGACTATTGTAAGTAGTGTTCCATAATTTCTGTTTTCTCTGGATTCACAGAGTAACCTGACACCTTACCAAAATCATTTAAACGTTAAATAATTCTAGGAAAGACATGCGTCAGGTCACCAGTATAAATCATCAAGTCGTCAGCATATAAAGCAACCTTCTTTGTCCAGCCTTTATATTGAAAAGAAGGGATCTGGCTATCAACTCTGATTATTGCAGCCAAGGGCTCAATATACAAATCAAAAAGGAGAGTGGACAGTGGACAGCCCTGACGCATCCCTCTTTCGATCTTAAATTTCAAAGATGTTCTTTCATTGACCAAGGTACTAGCAACCGGGGCTTTATAAATAGCCTGAACTGCTCTGATACATTTTGAACCCAAGTTGTAGCACTTCATAACACTCAGTAAAAAATACCAATTCACCCTATTAAATGCTTTGGCAGCATCAAAGGTGAGAAGCGTCAAAGGGACCCTTCCTAGACTAGCCAAATCTACTGCACCTAATAAGTCATGAGTTAACTTATGCAGTTGCCGACCCCTAATAAACCCTTTTTGGTCTTCATGGATCAACCTCCTAATCGGATCTTGGAGTCTCTTAGACAAAACATAAGTATAAAGTTTATAATCTGAGTTCAACAAAGATATTGGTCTGTATGAACTACACAATGCCAGGTCTTTCCCGGGCTTTAAGAGAAGGCATATGACCGCTTCATTCCACGTAATAGGCATATCTACACCTTCCTGTAGAAGAAAATTAAACAACTCCACTAAAATTGGGACAACCTCATCACAAAGTGCACAGTAAAGCTCATTGGGGAGCCCATCCGGGCCCGAGGCCATCCCCTTTTTTAAAACTTGAATTACTGCCTTTACCTCCCCTGCATCTATCCTCCTGACCAAATGTAGCTGTTCAGCTTCCGTTAGCTGGGGAAGATGTACCCCTTATAAATAACCCCTAACCGATATTTCCGAACAATGCAAATCATCGGTATAGAGATCCTGAAAAAAGGCTACAAAGGCCTCCTCTATCTCAGATGCAACTGTGCATAATGTTCCAGTTGTCTCTGATTTAATAGATGTCATGTAGCTCTTGGAGTGATCTATTTTAGTTTTCCAGGCTAAAAGTTTACCACAGCCTTCTCCGTACTCATAATGAGCATACCGGCTACTGTCCCAGCTCTTCCTAATTTTCCCCTCCAAGAACAAAGATAGGTCTGCTTTAGCAGAATCTAGTTGGGCATCCAAAGTGCCCAGCTCGTTTCCCTCATCTGTATGATCATTAAAGATTGCTTCCTGTAGAAATGTCACTTGAGATTCAAGTCGCTCTAGCTGATTCTTTTCCTCCTTATTCTTAAAGGTAGCCAAATCCACAAGCCTCCCTCTAATGAATGCTTTCTACGCGTCCAACAGAGTCTGCAAGGTAGTGGTACCATGATTAATAAAAAAAAACTCTTTAGTGTCCTTCCTCAAACCCTCAACAACTATCTGATTAAAAAAAAGAGCTTGATTAACTGTCCACCTGTGAGAGGATGGTTGAGATTTAAGAAGAATATGCATTTTTACCGCTGCATGATCCGATAGGTGAGCCGAGGCATGACCAACATATCTCACCATATCCCTCAAATTACTCTGTATTAGGAAAAAAATCTATCCTAGAATGATGGCCATACTTTTTATTATTAAACATAAACCGTGGATCCTCCCCGCCTTTCTGATGCCAAATATCAATCAGACTCAGATCCACCATTGCTTGTTTTATCCACGAGCAAGTTTTAGAAAGATTCACCGTCAGCCTTGGTGTTGGCTTATCTAACATAGGGTCCAGCAAAATATTAAAATCCCCACCTATTATAATAGGGTGTTTTGCTTCCAGTAAATGGTTGTACAACTCCTGAAAAGGAGCTGGGTTATCCACATTAGGCCCATAATATCCCACTACCGTAAACCAAACACCGTGCAAACCTGCCTCGACAATCAGCCACCTACCCTTAGAATCTCTTGTGACATTTGCCACCTTTACCCTTACAGATTTCTTTATGACAATCGCCACACCTTTCACAGTGCAAGATTGATTTGTACATGCACTAAAGCCCACCCAATTCAAATGTTTAAGACATTCATTCCACTCGGACTGCATTAGGTGAGTCTCTTGTAAAATAATCACTTCCTCATCTATCCCTTTTAGGAACTCAAAGATTTTCACCTCCTCCCTTTAACCCGTACACCATTGATATTCCATGAAAGAAATTTCATCAAAACCCCTTTATGACTAGCCATTGTCTAAATCACTAGCAAGAGAAAAAAAACAAAAAACAAAGAGAGACTGGGATATAGGTAAACTGGCGAACCCATAGCTGCTCCCTCCAAAGCATTCTTGAGGACATTTATATACCCAATTTTTTACCCTACCTCCCTCTACCCCCCACCTAGTGAGAAAAAACCACCATCCAATATCAAAAGAAAACCCGTGTTACCCCCGCGGTAACCCTCCCTACCCTTTTAACGGGATGAATATTACAGCCCATATGAGCTCAGTACAGTTCCGGTTGACTTATTTCTAAAGAAAATCGCTCTGTCAAGGTGATCTTTTCATCTTCTCAATCAGGACCTGAACTTCGACAGGGTCCCTAATGTTGTACATTGTATTGTTCCACATAATTTTAAAAAATGCCAGAAATCTCATCTGCACGGTGGCGCCAAAGGATCTAAGTTCTTGCATGAACTTGCCCAGCTCCCACTGCCTATCTAGAGTTGCTTTGGAAACATCTGAACGTATCTGAAAGGACCTTTCGCCCATAGAAAAGCTACCTGCCTTAAGAGATTCAGACAGGATTTTCTTCTTTATAGAATATGTACCAAAATTAATAAGAATTTTCCTAGGCACCTTCCTATCAAGCTTCCGTCTGAAGGGATCTCGGTGAATTCTCTGTATATCCTCTTCCAGATTTAAATGCACCACAGACGGAAAAAAATTCCGGAACAAAATTATTACGTAGCCCTTAATGTCTTCGCCCTCCATGCCTTCAGGAACATTCAATAGTCTGATATTATTCCTCCGCAGATTATTCTCTGAGGATTCCAGCTTTTCTTGAAACACTTTTTCGTTACGTACCAATTGAGAAATGCCCTGAGAATTGGCTAGTACCTGTGTTTCATGCGTCGCAACCACGGCCTCTATCCTGCTAATTCTCTCAGTTAACATATTCAATTTAGTTTCCAAGGCTACACAGGAAACTCTGATTTTTTCTTGGTTATGCTCAGAGACCTCAAACTTTCCTCTGATCTCATTTGTTAATGATACCAGGAGATTCTGAACCACTGAGTCCTGTGATTGTGAAGCAGTCTCAGGCACACCAACTAATAGGGGGGCAGGCGCGTCTATTGGCTTAGCAGATTGGCCTTGTGCAGCCACTTTATCACTGCCTTGCCCCCTGCTAATACCAATCTCGAGTGGGGAGGTGGAAGCGAGAGACTGTGAAGGCAGCATTTCCGAGCCTCCAGAAGGATTCCTCAAAAAAGGTGCTAGAGGTGAGATTGGCCTACCACCGTCTAACAGCTGGACCTACGCAAGGGTAGCCTTACTCAAATTGGGATTAAAGCCTGGTTTGTTGCTGTGCCTCTTCCGTAATTTAATTTCAGGCTGTGCTTTTGCCAGGTGATTCCCCTTTTTAATGTTAGCTGCCAGTTTCCTGTGACCTTTCTTGTTGCCAAGGCCACCCTTCCCAGCCCCCGTGAGGGGTCCAAAAACTAACCCGAGGGAGCCTCCTCGCCCTCCCCTATGCTGTACTGCTGCTGAGTAAATGTCGTCGGGGGGCTTCTAAAAGTTGCCCGAGCCCTCAACTTAACCGGCGTCATGCAAACACAATCCCTTACCGTGGTATCAGGGGGCGAATTACTGTCATCGGAGAATACCTTCTCCTTCACCTTCCAAGCGCCAGGAAGATTTCCAATTCGCGGCCCGCGAGGGCTGCAGAAAATCCGGCAGCATCTCCCGCAGCACACGCTGTGTGCGGCTTTTGTCCACAGCGCCGCGCCCGAGACTCCAGAACTCCGCCCGCTCTCCATCACGGTCTCCCCGCACTGCCACTTGCCGGGAATCAAAAAACTAGGAGGACAGAAGGAAGATGCCCGACCACTCGAGCCTCCACTCGCAGCACAACCACCTCTGTCACCGCTCGCCGACCGGAACCAGGTTAACTCCCGACCGCGGACCTCACGCGGCCGCCATGTTCCCGACCCAGACAGACAAGTTCCAATAATGTTTATTTTTGCTGTGTCTTTTTGGGGTGAGAAGTGTGCTGTGAAATTGCTAAAAAACAAACTGCATAAAAACGTTTTGAATAACATGGACTACGCAAGCTCTGCTTTGCGCGCTCATAACCAGCTGCACTTAAAAAGTAAACATTTTAATACAGTGTTTTAACTGTCAGCAGCACCTCTTCCAGAAAAGCAAAAATTGTGAGAGGTATTAGCATATAAGTGATGTGTTTACTAAATCATGTAAAAAGCACACCCACATACTTCAAGTGGATATAAACGTGGTTCGTATTGATATTTCTTTAACAACTTTTTCATATAGCATTAGATGACCAATAGGTCAAATCATATGGATTCTCAAGAATCAAATGTAAATGTGTTTTCCCTTAATCGCATGTTCAATTCCACCTTTTAGAGTGAATGCAAAATAAAAATAAACATAACATAAAAAAATCAGTCCAAAGTCCTTTGTAATTCAAGAAATGATAATGAATTCTGTTCTCAGCTCCTAACATTGGAATAATCTCACTCACAAATTAACAAATAATGTTCTTGATGAGGGCAGTTCTGACGAGGAAACACTGCACAGTTCACTCTATTACTAAGTTTAATGCACCTGTTTCTCTTTAAGTGGTGTATTCACTTCTAAACAAAGGTCAACTGCTGAAATGCTGCTTGCTGCTTTTCTGGTCCCAGTGGTAATTCCTCATTCTTAATCCTATCAGCAGTGCCGCTTGCTGCTTCTCTGGTCCCATCTGTTATTCCTCATTCTAAATCCTCTAGACAGTGCTGCTTGCTGCTTCTCTGGTCCTGTCAGTAATTCCTCATTCTAAGTCCACTAGACAATGCTGCAGGCTGTTTCTCTGGTCCCTTCGGTAATTACTCATTCTAAGTTTTCTAGACATTGCTGCCAGCTGCTCCCAGTGGTAAGTCCTCATTCTTATTCCTGTAGACAATGCTGCAGCTGCTTCTCTGGTACCAGTGGTAATTCCTCATTCTAAGTCCTCTAGACAGTGCTGCAGCTGCTTCTCTGGTCACAGTGGTAATTCCTCATTCGTAGTCCTCTAGGAAGTGCTGCAAGCTGCTTCTCTGGTCCTGTCGGTAATTCCTCATGCTAAATCCTATGGGCTGTTCTGCTAGCTCCTTCTCTGGTCCCATTGATAATTCCTTATTGAGAATCCTCTAGACAGTTCTGCTAGCTGCTTCTCTGGTCCCAGTGGTAATTCTTCATTTTAAATCCTCTAGACAGTGCTGCAGCTGTTCTCTGTTCCCAGTGATGAATCCTCATTCTTAATCCTATAGGCAGTGCTGCTTGCTGCTTCTCTGGTCGCATCAGTAATTCCTCATTCTAAGTCCTCTAGACAATGCTGCAAACTGTGTTTCTGGTGCAGTCGGTAATTCCTCATTCTCAGTCCTCTAGGCAGTGCTGCTAGCTGTTTCTCTGGTCCCAGTGGTAATTCCTCATTCTGAGTCCTCTAGACAGTGCGGGTAGCTGCTTCTCTGGTCCCAGTGGTAATTCCTCATTTTGAGTCCTTCAGACAGTGCTGCTAGCTGCATCTCTGGTCCCAGTGGTAATTCCTCATTCTTAGTCCTATACACAATCCTGTAGCTGCTTCTCTGGTCCAGATGGTAATTCCACATTCTAAGTCTTCTAGATAGTGCTGCAGCTGCTTCTCTGGTCTCAGTGACAATTCCTCATTCTTAGTCCTGTAGACAATGCTGCAGCTGTTTCTCTAGGCCCAGGGGTAATTCTTCATTCTAAGTCCTCTAGAAGGTGCTGCTTCTCTGGTCCCAGTGGTAATTCATCATTCTTAGTCCTCTAGGAAGTGCTGCTTGTTGCTTCTCTGATGCCATCAGTAATTCCTCATTCTATGTCCACTAGACAATGCTGCAAGCTACTTCTCTGGACCCATTGGTAATTCCTCATTCTACATCCACGAGGCAGTGCTGCTAGCTGCTTTTCTAGTCCCAGTGGTAATTCCTCATTCTAAGTCCTCTAGACAGTGCTGCTAGCTGCTTCTCTGGTCCCAGAGGTAATTCCCCATTCAGAGTTCTGTAAACAATGCTGTAGTTGCTTCTCTGGTACCAGTGGTAATTCCTCATTCTAAGTCCTCTAGACAGTGCTGCTCCAAACTGTTTCTATTATATATATATATATATATATATATATATATATATATATATATATATTAATATCAGGTCCACAAAACTGACCCTCAGTCAAAAGACACACAGAAATGTCAGTCCAGCCCTTTGGGCACTGATTGATTGCCCTATAGGCCAGTCTGACACTGAACAGAGAAGTCTTAAACCTTGAAGATTTTCTTTTCTGAATGTTGCTATACTTTTATCGATTTGGTTACTTAACATTGATTAATCAATAAGTCAAAGTACACAACTCAGTTAAAATATAGAAATCAATCAATGGACATAGGAAAGTTCAGGTCACAAATTCCAAGTCTAAAGTAGGGTCGATTTTTGAGATATATTCACCTTGCAGGATCAGTAAGAAAAAGGTTATCTTTCACATACAAAAAACATCCTTTTATCGGGCTCTGAGCAAAGGATTTTCACATTTGCTATGGCTGAACATGTGGGGAGGCTGGAACAGCCTCCCCACACACCTTTGGGCCATCACCTCACTTCCGGAATTCCAAAGGGCCCTTAAGACCTGGCTGTTCGAATAAGCCTCAGGGACATGCAAGCACCTGGATACCCTATCAGGTGATTAGCCACGCTTTATAAATCCTGATTGATTGATAGTTGAATCAATCAGAGTTAAGTAGAGTGAAATAGTTGCAAAGGAATACATTCAGGAAATCTCTACCTATTCTACAAAGTGGGGTTTCTCATGAACAACAAATATTGTTACATCATGTGCGATTCTGCTAAGACATCTAGGTGCAACTTTGAGTTAATACAACATTTTATTCGGAATGGCCTGTGAAGGTTGCTGTGTCTGCCTTTGAAACACATTTAAACTTTATTTCTACTGAGACGTAAAATGTGCGTTTATCCACGTGGTGCAGTAAAACATCACAAACAAAATGGAATCTGAGGCTTAGACCTAGGATATCTGTCAACAATAATTTGAGTATTCATCAGTGCCAAAGGTTAGATTTCAGGAAAAACATTGTATGACCTTTGTCGTCAATGCATTATAGTTCCTACTTCTGACAAATCTTGCATAGTCTCCTAGGCATCCTCTAGCCGAGACAGTCTCCTTATTGGTCAATATATCACTCAGCCTCAGCACCTGATGAATATTCCTCCAAAGAAGACTTTGGACCTACAAACCCAGGCAATGCTTTTGTTTCTTTTGTTTGAAGATGAAGCTCAGAAATGTAGACTCAATGATCAAAATTGTCATCTAGGGGGCCAGACATTTTCTATACAACTTACCAAACCCTGAGACTTTCTGCTGGCATTCACATTCAAAATTACCTGCCTTCCATTGGGCCATCAAGTGCTCGTTTTGCCATACACCCAGTCTACACCATCTCTGCAAGTTACATGAACTTTGGACATTGTCACCTGTGTCTTGCACCAACATCAAGGCCCAACCCATCTCATTAGGATGTAGTACAAGGTCAATGATTCATCTCTGGTCTGACAGCTCATTCCATGTGGCCGGTATTTTGGACTGCTGCCAACTGTGGCCTTAATTCCGGTGTACTTGTTAGTGCACCAAACCTTGCACAAAATCAACTCCTGCCGTAACACCCTATTGCTGCTAAACCTTAATGTTAAGACCTGGTTTCTACATCTTTTTGAATACCCCACAGCCTGCTTTGTATCTTCTCACTTCCCTTGCTTCTGTGAGTTCTCCAGACCAGCTGTTTTGTGCATTTTTACCTTTCACGTAGTGCTGTGGATCAGCATGTCATTCTAATACTATCATCTGAAATATCCACTGCTTTTGAGAGCATCACATAACCCTCTATAAAACCATATACCCACTGATCTAGGCAGAACTATTAACCTGGCTTCAGTGAGATACACAACTACTATTGGCTTAACCAACCAGCATCTTGCCTACATTGTAGTAGTGACACACCTCACACACTGTCTGCTGCATCTCACTCACTGCACCTCAATCACGACAGATGCACAAGAATTTAGCCTCCCTCTTTAGCTTTTTGCAAACAAACAATACCAAAATCTGGATCAGGACACAAGTGGCCCTAACTCACACCACTTACACATACATACTGCGGACCAATTTAGTTTCTCAGACTCAAGCACTATTAACGTCTCACATGAGTTCCACACTTCTGCTGCAGAGATACTCTCAACATTCTGGGGCTCATTATGAACACAGCGGGATTCCCTGCGGTGTTCATGCTAGCGGTCTAAACATAGACCACCAGCCCCTAGAAGACCTTGCCGGCCCTATAATATATATTCCATGGGCCGGCGAGCGGAAACAGTGTTTCCCCCAGCCAGCCCAGTGGAATGCTGGGCCAGGACATTGCAGACAGCTCCACATGGAGCTGTTGTCAATGCCACCAGTGGCAGGTGCAGCAGCACCCGTCGCGCATATCACTGCCCGTAAATCGGGCAGTGACCTGCGTGTTGGGGCTGTGCACATGGCCCCGGAGCACCCGTTCCTCCAGCCTTTCCCTGGCGGTTCCCACGTCAGGGAAAGGTTGGTGGAAGGGGGATAACAAAGGTTCTCTATCCGGAGGGCGGCGCTGCATGCAGCGCAGCCCTGTCGGATAGAGAAATCCACCATCGTCAGGCTGCCTGTCGGCGGAAGCCTGGCAGTGGCGGAGGGTTGCCTGTGGCGGTCTTCCCTTGTTTATCATATGGCGGTCCAGGCCGCCATGCCAGTGGTGGTAATTTCCGCCACCGCTGGCATAGCGGTCTGGACCACCATGTTCATAATGAGGCCCTCTGTCTTGCTCAGTCACTTTGCCTTGTGGCACACTATGACTGCTGTGCACGACCTCAGTACATCTTTGGCTTGTGACATCTCACCCAATCATAGGTGATTTCATCCAACCAACACCCTTTCCATGCCGACATGCCTGCCACTGCATTGAGTTACTGGCCATTGAAAAGCACTATGAAAACATACGCTGGCCAGCACTGCACCAAGTGAATGGCAAGTCTCCCCATTTCCCCAGTGTACTGGAACACCTAGCAAACACAAGGGTCTTCAATGTAGTTGTTGCTTCTCTTCATTATTGCATGCTATTTCAAATTCTGTGATTTTGCTTCCCACTTCGTTCACACAGTCTACATATTTATACTTATTAACTGTATTTTTCTTACTGCGCCATGCCAAAGTGAAGTCAGTTTTTGTGCACCTCTCAAGCAAGGCTGAGTGAGCCTCGCACAATAGAGCTTTCCAAGGTTTCCTGGTCATTGCACAAGGACATTGATTTAAAAGCCACAAGTATTTTATGGTATTGTAAGATCATTTATGTAGCTCTTATTATCACTGATGAGGTGTTGAGGCGCTTTACGACAGATAGATTGCTACTATGCAGCCCAAAGTTGGTGGTTAACCCAGTGGTTGTCAGTTACTGTAGTACAGTGTTGGTGATTGGGTTAGTTTTGTGCCCAAAGGGAACTGTTTGAAGCATATACTCCAGTTTCTAGTGGTGCATTAGGTTAACAGAGAGTTATGCTGATGTTGTGCTTATTCTCCCTTTTAATTGCCTAATATTAGACAGAGATTCAGCATCACTGCTGGTTTTATGGACAGAAGCACAGGAAGCTGGTGAAGTTTGTCTGAGTTCATGGCGAGAGTAAGACTTTGAGCTGGCTTGAAGTGAGACGTTGGAAGTTATCAATCACACACAGAGCTCCATTCATGAGATACTCTCCTAGCCCAGATTTGTTTTAGGAATCCTAGACCACAGTGGCCCCCCAGTATTGCCATACCAGCCTTCTGAGGTTTTCAAGGCAGCCCCAGCACCTGCCACCTCACAGACAGGTTTCTGTACTCCTGTTGCTTGGGCAGCTCAAGCCCAGGAAGGCAGAACAAAGGATTTCCTTTGGAAAAGTGATGTTACACCCTCTCCCTTTGGAAATAGGTGTCACAGGCATGGGAGGGGTAGCCTCCGAGAGCCTCTGGAAATGCTTTGAATGGTACAGATGGTTCACACCTTGCATAATCCAGTCTACACCAGTTCAGGGACCCCCAGTTCCTGCTCTGGTGCGAAACTGGACAAAGGAAAGGGGAGTGACCACTCCCCTGTCCATCACCACCCCAGGGGTGGTGCCTAGAGCTCCTCCAGAGTGTCCCTGGGTTTTGCCATTGTAGATTCCAAGGTGGTGGGGCACTCTGGGAGCATCTGAGTGGCCAGTGCCAGCAGGTGACATCAGAGATCTCCCTTGATAGGTGCTAACCTGGTTAAGTGACCAATCCCCCTTTCAGGGCTATTTAGGATCTCTCCTGTGGGTGTTTCTTCAGATTCAGATTGCAAGACTCCAGCAGGAATCCTCTGCATCTTTTACTTCATCTCCTACCGACGGAACAACCGCTGACCGCTCCAGGAACTCTACAAAACTGCAACAAAGAAGCTAAGACGACTTCTGCAACATTATATCTTCAGCTCCTGCCAGCAACGGCAACAGTTTCCAGGTTGTGCATCCTCAGAGGACTGCTTGTCTTCAGCCTGCACCAGAAGAACCGAAGGATTCTCCCATGGAGTGACAGAGTCACTTCTCTGCTTCAGCAGGAACCTCTCTGCAGCAACCACCAGTGGCTTGGGTCCCCTCTCCAGACGACAGGCATGAATGCAGCAACACGGGTAGTAGACTAAAGTGACTCCGGCAATCCCAAAGTCCAGCTGTCCAACTTTGGAGGATGTAAGAGCTTGCCTTCCCACGCAAGACAGTACCCCTATGCACTGTATGACTTGCAGTTGCCAAGGCTTGTGTGTGACCTTCCAAGAAGTTCTTCATGGACAGCACAGCTTAGGCCCCCAGCACTCCATCCTGTGATGCACTGCTTCCTGAGTGATTCTCCGGCGGCGTGGGAATCCTTTGTGTCAGCTGCGTGGGCCTCCGTTTATACCTTCTTTGTCCCCATCCTATGGGACTCCTGTGCAAGCTGCCTGGTCTTCTGAGGGCTCTCTGAGTTGCTGAGAGCCCCCTCTGTCTCCCCCTCCTGGGGAGAGGGTACCAGATCCCTCCTGGTCCCAGTCAGTGCTATTTTCCGATAACCGCAAACTTTGAGTGTGCCAAGGCTTGTTGGTGGAATCCAGCGACGCAAACTAGACTGCATTCATCCATCCGGCATGGGACATTTCCTGCACCAACCAGGAACCTGCATCTGTCTTCTTTGGTGCAATAGTGACTTTGTCTTCTCACGGGTGGTTCTTCTTTTGCACCTTCTTCTGGGATAGCAGGGGCTCCTGTTCTCCCTGGACTCTTCAGTGCTTCTTGGACTTGGTCCACTTCTTTCACAGGTCTTCAGGTCCAGGAATCCATTGTTGATGTCTTGCAGTCTCTTCCGGTTCTTGCATAATCTTCTATCACAACTTCTTATGTGTTTTAGGAAACTTACTGTGATTTACTCCTGTTTTCCTGGGCTCTGGGGTGGGGTCTATCACTTACCTTTGGTGTTTTCTTACACTCCCAGCATCCCTCTACACACTATACTTGCCTAGGTGGGAAATAGACTTTCACATTCCACTATTTTAGTATATGGTTTTTGTTCCCCCTATGCCCATTTCAACCTATTGTGATTTTCACTGTTTACACTGTTTTCTGACTATTTACTTATCTGCTTTTGGTTACCTAGGAGGTAAGTAAATATTGTGTAATTTACTTACCTCCTAGGGGAGTATAGTCTCCAAAATACTTTTAGCATTGTGTCACTAAAATAAAGTACCTTTATTTTTGTAACACTGAGTATTATCTTCATGTGTTTGAGTACTGTGTGACTACAATGATATTGCAAGAGCTTTGCATGTCTCCTAGTTCAGCCTTGGCTGCTCTGCCTACAGTTCCCTCTAGAGAGCCTGGCTTCTAGACACTGACTACGTTTCACTAATAAGGGAGAACTGGACCGGGTATAAGGTATAGGTACCTATGGTACCCACTACAAACCACACCAGCCTCCTACAATCACTCCATAACTTCCTGTCATAACGGGCTCTGATTTCTGTAGAGTTTGCATACTGACTCTTTCTCATCAAATCCCATTTCCTATCTCCTTTGTCTGTGGGTGCTATGCATGGCGATGGCTTATTTCTCAACATGTGCTGTGCAGCTGCCAATATGGCCGACTCATTTCAAAACTTGATTCAGAATGCACCCCGCTTTTATGGCCTTGTACTTTCTCTCATTTTTTGACAGATTTACTGAAGCAGTCACCCGATTCTACCTCAGTAGCAAACCTTTTTTCCACAGGTACTATAATAAGGGAATAGACCTCATACCTCTGTGATTTTCTCTTTAAAATCGAACAAAAAACATGATTTCTCTGCAACAGAGAATGGCAGACTAAAACATTCCGAGGCCTTCTCTATTAGGGAATGAAACATCACTATGTCATCTTGGGGATAATCCTGTTTCATAGGTTCTTGACTGGCATCCTTAGGAGTGTTAAATTGATTCCATTCTGAATCATCTTCAGGTGTTCCAGGGAGACTTTGCACATCATCATCCTTATCTCCTTTATTGTCATCATCGCCTACGCTATTGAAGGCTGAATCAACTAATTCCCTTGATCATCATCATCTTCATCATTCTGCTCTTTGTCCTATGGACAGTCATTCCTAGATTGTTGCTGCTTTTGTTGACATTTTTCCTCACTGCAAAATCAGTGTCGGAGGAGTCTCATTAGACATCTTTTCCTTCTATTCCGGCTTCGGTTGCGGCCTATTATAAATGTCAGCCACCACATTCTGTAGTGATTTAAACATATGAAAAGGCACTTGTATCAACCTGTCTGAGGTATGACCGTGAACGCATCTTGGCTCATAATTGCTATCCTCCTCATTAGTGTACTGGATGTGCAGATCTCTTGGCTGAACTGCCCTTTCCTCCTTATTGCTGTTGTCCCTAAAAATGCCTCTATGCCATCCAAATCAGGCACAGTAGCTCCAGAGGCCCGTGTTGCTGTGGTGATGGGAAACTGCCCTAAAATAATTTGAGTTGGCGGTCTAGGTGGCACGGGCGACATCAACATTTTCTCCTGTATTGGCTCTGATATTTCCTCTTGCACCTCATCAAAACATGCATGCAACCTATTTGGTGTTACCAGTGATGTATTATCTGCCACTGCACATGCTTCTTTCTTACTTACAATATTTACTTTTGACAATGCTTGTTTTTTTGTTAAGGGTATGTGTCTTTGCCGATGCTTGTCAAACATATTTGGTTTTGCAAATGCTGGTGCCTTGTCTACTGTCGACTGTGTCAGCTGCTCGCTGCTTGTTGATGGCAATATTTTCCCTGCAGATGTCTCTTTAAATCGCTGCCTCTTCACTGACTGTATTTCCCTCGTAGGCGAAGCATGCCTTTCCTTCCCCAAAAGGGTTTCCTTCTTCGGCGAAGGCAACGATATTGCCGCACTCTTCAGCAGTATCAGCTCTTCTGCTGCTGCCTTCTAAATTGCCTCCCACTCCTTTGCCAACGGTGTCTCCTCTGTTGGTGAAGGCAACCTGCCTCCCCATTCTTCTCCAACGGCAAAACCCTGATCTTAATCACAGCGGACGAGCCTTCCCTCGCTGTTGAAGACGTCAACGGCGATTTTTGCCAGTTTAGCAGAGCTAAACTTAGTAGCTTTGGGGTCATGTTTAAATTTCTTTTTTGGCATTTCAGCAACGTAGTCTTCATCGAGGACATCGTGATGTTTGGCCTTGTGACCTGAGAGCATTTGACCTAATGTCTGACTCTTAATGGCAGTCACAGGGTCGTTTAGCAGTTTTGTCTGCAGCCTTCTCTTTACTTATCTGTTTATCCAAAAGCGTCACAGCCAGTCTTCTCTCTCTGTCCTTTGGGGCCAGATGTAGCAAACTTTTGCGAGTCGCTAATGGCCCGATTCGCAATTTGCGACCCCGCAAAATCGGAAATGGGATGCAAAAATCCCATTTCCGACTCGCAAAATGCGATGCAAGCTGTTACCGACTCGCGATTTGCGAGTCGCAAACCATATGCAATAGCAACTTGCAAATTGCAACTAGTCGCAAAAAGCCAATTTTGCACTTCCAATTTACCACTAACTCAGAGCAGGTGGTAACCATTACCAAAGTATAAAAGGAGACCCAGAAGGCATCTGGGTTACTCAAGATGGCGGAGATATACCTGATAGCATTGAGGAGGAGAGCCCACGCCGCCCAGCAGAGGAGGAGGAGGAGCCAGAGACAGGAGAAGATATACAGAACAAGGCAGACACTCTTCCAGCAAACTGAGGAGGAAATATATGATAAATATAGACTTAGCAGCGCAGCTATACTAAATTTAATAGAATTACTCAAACCACAGCTAGAACGCCAGACTGTGCGCAGCTTCGCCATCCCTACGCATGTGCAAGTGCTATGCTCACTGCACCTCTTGGCCTCGGGTAGCTATCAGGGGGTCATTGCCGTGGCAGGTGGGGTATCCCAAAGTGCACTATCACGGTTCTTTAGGGCATTCCTAGACGCCTTACTCACACACATGTCCCAATACATATACCTACCCAGGAATGAGGCAGAAATCAACAGCACCAAGTTGGAATTTTACAGGATTGCCAACTTCCCCCATGTCATAGGGTGTGTAGACGGGACACATATACAAATATGCCCTCCTGCAAACCTGGAATATCTGTTCCGCAAATAGGAAGTGTACCCACTCACTGAACATACAGGTGGTATGTGACGCCCATTATGTCATCGCTGACATGGTTGCCAAATTTCCAGGCAGTACTCATGACTCCTACATTTTTAGGCACAGTGGGATACACCAACGCCTGGAACGTGGGGAGTTTGGAGACGGATACCTCCTAGGTAGAGCTGAATACACCTTGAAGACATGCACACAGGTCAATGTGCAAACCACCCATGCCTTGCTAACATTGTACTTTTTGTGCCAAACAGGTGACAGTGCATATGCACTACGTCCATGGATACTAACTCTGTACTTAACACCCAGCAATGATTGCGAGAGGCGATACAACAGTGCACATAAGAGGACCAGGAGCATAATCGAACGTACCTTTGGACTGCTGAAAGCAAGGTTCAGATGCCTCCACCGAAGTGGAGGTGCCCTCCAGTATACCCCAATAACAGCTTTCAAAATAGTTGTTGCATGCGCTATACTGCACAACATTGCCACCAGACGTGGGCTACCTCTCTCCCCTGAAGACCCAGATTCTGAGGATGAAGAGCAAGAGCTACCACATCGCCATCATGGGGATAGGAGCATCGCAAATCAAGGCAGACTGAGACGGAAACACATTGCAAACCAATACTTTGGAAGGTACGTGCTAACTTTTACCATACTCACCAATGTAACACACAAAGAGTCCATGTGTTAAGTGGAAAGAACAAGTGATTTAATAAGTGCAAATAACAAAACTATGTACAATAGGAACAGTTCAGGGGCTTCAATAGTCCACCTGGCATGGGACACATTGACGTCATGTGCCCCAACCCCAGGACTGTGTGGAGGTCAAACCCTGCGGCGGGCTTGGCCAGCCTGGCTGGCACTAGGGGGGTCAGCAGTGCCCTGCCTTGTGGTTCCACTGCGAAGCACCCTGGTGTCACCGGCAGAGACACTGCTGACAGTGGAGCCCTCCTCACTGTCCTGTGGCGTGTCACCTCTGCCCCTGGTCACCTGCCGTGCCTCCATGAGGTCTATAGCATGGCTGAGACGGCCCAGTCCCCGTGCCACGTCCCCAGCAAAGTGGCCCATGTCCACCTGGAGGCTGACTGTGCGCCTAGACAGCCCTGTTGTGTTCACAGCCAGCCTTACTATTGAGGAGGACATCCTGTCCAGGTGGTGCAGCAGCTGGCGGTCCGCGTTAGCAGTCCTGCCACTAGTTGGCGCATGGAGAGTGCAAGGTCACCCATGTTGGTACTGATCACCTGCAACTCCGAATGTACCTGCTGCATACTGTTGCCATGATTGCGTTCAAAGCGCCGCAATGCCCCACTAATCCTCCTTAATTCTTGGGTTTGCAGGCGCTGACCCCGTAGAAGTGCCGCCTCGGTTGGTGATGTGGAGGCATGCCCTGACTCTGCCTGCCACTCTGATGTTGATGTTCCATGTCGCCTGCGAGGCGGTGGAGGCCCTGTGTTGTCTCCTGTGGCACTCTAGCTCGTACCTGGTGCAGGCTCACACACCACTACTGCAACAGGTGTTTCCTGAGGGGACATGGTGTCGGTGGTGCAGGTAGCAGTGGTGGCTGGTCCTGTTCCCTCATGTGCCTGCTGGCTGACCAGTGGCCCCTGGCTGCTTGGGCTGGTGGGGGTGTCTTGTGGGTGACCTGTGGGACATAGGGATCAGACTGTCAGTATCTACTATCTGTTATCAACTTCCTAATAAACTATTGCCTATGAACTGCCTACTTGACTACATTGCCCATAATGCATCATTCTGGTGTTTGCTACTCTGAAATGGAGCTATTTTGGTTGTGCATGCTCCTTTGTACAAGGTGGGTGGGGGTATGGCATTAATGAGGGTACATGCATGTCACATGGTACTCACCGGTTGATGGTCCTGCCTCAGAGGTGCCCAGATCTCCCATCCCGCTTACAGCCTCAGGCTCTAGGGTCTCTTCTACCCTTTCCTCCAGGGGTGTGGGTGGTGGTACTGTCGATGGTTTCCCTCCTGTGCCTCTCATCTCCCGGAGCCTCTCTGCCACCCTCCCCTTGGTCCGGGAGCGCAGGTCGTACCACCTTTTTTTTAATTCTTCCACACTCCGGTGGCTGACCCCCAGGGAGTTGACTTTGTCCTGGATCTCCTGCCAGAGTCTTCTCTTCTCTGTCTCTGGCACGGTGAGGGCTGACCTGCCAAACAACTGGTCATGGTGCTGACAGCACTCCTCTGTCAGCACCTCCAATTCTTTTTCAGCAAACTTAAGTTTCCTCTTCCTTGGGTTTTCAGCCATGGTTGCAGGAGCTCTGTTTATTTGCTGTGCTGAAGTAGAAATGGGTGTGGTCCTCCCTCCTCCCAGGTGTATTTGTAAACTTCCTGGCTGTGATGTCATCATCATGTGCCAGGAAGTGTTTTCCAGAGTGTTCTGCAGCACCTGCATTCAATTTTCGGCACAGTCGCAATTTGCGACACCCACTCGCAAATTGCGTGTCCGTTTTTTGCGTGGTCGCAAAAAGCGACCTCGCAAACAGCGGACTCGCTATCTGCGGTGCTACTCCGTGTGCGAGTCGCAAAGTGTCCTCGCATTTTCTACCTGCATTGCAGTTAGCGAGTCGCAAATTGCGAGTCGCAAAGATTCGCAATTTGCGAGTCGCTAATTTTTCCCTACCTACATCTGGCCCTTAATGTTCTAACTGTGAAAGTTTGACATATCTTACAGTCAGCTGACTTATGCTCAGGGTGTAGGTAGGAAAGATACTTCTCATGTGGATCTTCTACCTGTATCTTCTTTTTACCACATGACACTCCTCTTAAACAGTAATTTCTTCAATATAGGCTCTGCCATAATTAAAATAATACTTTCTGTGATGAGCTGTCAGATATGGTTCCTGCACTCTGGACATTCAGTAGAAAATCTAACAACTGGAAGGTTCAGTGTGAGATCAGCTGGAGGCAGAGCATTTTGATTGGCTGGAGTTTGGATCATAAACAGATGAGGATGGGTTGTAAAAGATGTCTGTTGTTTTATTAAGGTATGTTATAGATTGAGTATGTACTGCTGTTGGAAAATAACCAGGGGATCCCAGTCTTACGACAGGGAATTGTTCTAGCATGTGAATCTATGAAAGATCCAGTGCTTGAGAATTTAAGATTCATGAGTGGGAGGAACCTGTATTGGGGGTAGGGTCTGCAGTTGTAAAAGGTCCTGTACCTAACACTAGGTTATTGTGTCACTGAAGGGACAGTTACGAGTAGTAGTTACGAACCCAAGAACAACACATTTATTTTCAGATCCTTAAAGACACTCAAATCTATATGATCCCCATTCTGCCTTGAGGGGAAACGAGCCTGGAAACGTCACAGTTAGGCCACAATCTTTGGGCTTTTATTACAATTATTTGTCTCATTTATATTACTCGGATTGCATGCTGTCTAAGAGCTCCTCCAACCATATTTCTAAAATAGTGCCTGAAAAACTGATCCAGACTTAAAACTTTAGATTTTTCCCTCTTCCACTTGAATGAACCTTTCCTTACCTTCCATTCTCCGCATGCCCTACTCTCTCTGAGTATGGCCTTTTCTAAGGTGCATGCCTGTCTTCATCATTTATTGTATTTCTGAAAATTGGACACATTTTATTTCACTCACACACATCACGCTTCCTTTTCTAAAATCATATTCCTGTATCCTAATAATACCTAATATCCTTTAGCCCATCTTTTCATTCCAGCTATTGCATGAACTCACATCCAACTCTGACTGATTTGATTTACTACCAAGAAACCCGAGTAAATGCATGGAATGATTTCCTTGCAAACACAAGAATATTGCCAATAACCAACAAAAATCACTGGATTAACCACTAACCTTGTGTTCCAGAATAGCATGCTACTTACCGTAAAGCACTTCACACCTCATCAGGGACAGTAAGCACCACATAAAGCCAATTACAATACATAAATGATTCAGTACCAAAATTAGGAGTCAATGTGATAAACTGGAATTTAACTCAAGCTTCTTCAACAAAGATGTGAAGGCATTTATTATTTCTTCCCCTGGTTTGTTTGATTATTCATTCCTTTCTCATCCTTCTGCTCCTCCTTTAATTTTTTTCTTTTTTTCTTCTCCTCTTCCTCCTTCTCCTTTTCCCCTATGTACCTATCCACCAGAGTGCTCTAAAACCTCTACAAGGTGGAATGCAGAGCTTTACAAAAATCACAAATAAAGTAAAATGTTTCTACCTCTCTGTTGCCACTATTATCTGTCTGCTTGTCTGTTCATCCTATTTACCAATAACAGGTGCCAGACAGGTTACAGAAGTGCATGTAACACATGAAGTGACATTTTAGGCTCAATAGTCCGGCAGTTCAGTTGTTGGCACCGGGAAGTATTTTGCACTGCACACTGTATGTGTTGCTTCACGATTTAACTTTGTATATTCATAATAGCACATCCATGGATTTCTTTCATGATATGATATGATATGATGGATACTAAACAAACTTTGGGTCGTTTGGAGTGCCGGCGTTCTGTTTTTCAGATTGGTGGTGAATATTGCCGGGTCCTGCGCCCGTAGCTGTGCACCAATCCCACTTGGCGAAGGTCAGGAGGGAATGCAGGGACTGTTCTTTGAAATATACATAAATATTACCTACTGGCGTTTGCCATTAGGTAGTTAGAGCTAGGACCTAGTTTCTATAGAAAAAAGCATTATTTTACCTGCCTATATCTTTGGTGCTGGTTGATGAATCATCACAAAATGTTCCAAAAAACATTTGACACTCACGTCAGCTGCTGTCTGAAAAGTTTCTGGGTGATCCATCAAGCGGGAGCTCAGAAAAAGGTGGGGGGGGGTGTCCCAAAATGTGTTCCTCTATGTTAATTCCCATAGGGTTTTTGAACAGGACTACAGCTTGAACCGCTGGACGGAATTACACCAAATTTGGCAGGAAGCTTGAGCTGGGCACGCATATTGCGTTTTTTGTTATATGGTGTAAATCCATTCAGTAGTTTAGGAGACATTAAAGGAAAAATAAATATAGATATACAGGGATGCAGAGGCTCTGTGGATCCCAGAGATCTCATGGTGAGATCTGATTGGCTGCCACATTTCAACCAGGAAGCCATTTTGAGACTTGGCTCCAGGTCCTGAGGGTATGAAGAGATATAAAGAAAAAGGATGGGGTGCACGGGCCCTTTCCTAAAGCTCTATTGAGCTGCAGGTACCATCACCTCCCTGGGCCTTTATAACTATATTGAAGGGTGGCTGTGCGGACTCCCCCCCCATCCCCCTCCCCCAGGGGCTCAAGTGAATTCTGGGGACCATCACCTCCCAGGGGCTTGATTTATTAAATGGACGTGGGCAGCACTGACCCACCTCCTAAGGCTGTTTGAAGCCCTGGGGACCACCACCTTCCTGGGGCTAAAACGAAACAGTAAAAGGGGGGGCTACGTGGACCCACATTGCCCCGGGGGCCACCACCTCCTGGGCAAGTTATTTTTTTTAAAGAGAGGGGGCAGCCGCCTGCCCACCCGCCTGGTCCATATATGGCCTCAGGGACCACCACCTCCCCGTGGCTGGCCTGGGCTAATTATAGCTTAGGTCTGCGTGGCCCTCCTCCTGGAGCCATTAATGGCCCTGGGAACCTCCGGCCCCACAGGGCTTGCTCATGCTATCTCCTGAGGTGCCCATTCTCTGGAAATACCTGTTTGAAGTCTTTAGTATCTTCAATATCTGAGGGGTGGGTGATAACAAAAGGCCTCCGAAAAAAATATATGTACCAGGAAGCGCTCTCCAGGAGACCTTCTATGGAAGATTGAGCAGGTACCTTGGGAAAAGGACTATTTATTAATGACACTTGACGTCAAATAACTGTATACCAGCATTCAGCACCAAGATGCTATAGCTGCCTGCGAGCCTTTCATAAGAGCCAGGCCTACTAGTCGGTATACCCACACACACGTGATGCTAGACATGATTGACTATTGCCTAAAAAACAACCTTTTCCTATTTAACGGGAGACTGTATAGTCAGTGTTGGACCTGGCCCTTTTTGCAGGGTCATCCCCAAACATTTTGCCTCCTTCCTCCTATTTGTCCTGACCTGTTTTTGTTAGCTTTAGGACTGAGCACTTTACCACTGCTAACCAGTGCTATAGTGCATATGCTCTCTGTGTAAATTGTACTGTTGATTGGTTTATCCATGATTGGCATATTTTATTTACTAGTAAGTCCCTGGTAAAATGCACTAGAGGTGCCCAGGGCCTGTAAATCAAATGCTACTAGTGGGCCAGCAGCACTGGTTGTGCCACCCACATATGTAGCCCTTTAATCATGTCTCAGTCCTGCCACTGCAGTGTCTGTGTGTGCAGTTTTAAACTGTAAATTCAACTTGGCAAGTGTACCCACTTGCCAGGCCTAACCCTTCCCTTTTCCTACATGTAAGACACCCCTAAGGTAGGTCCTAGCTAGCCCCACGGTCAGGGTGCAGTGTATGGTTAAGGTAGGACATATACTAATGTGTTTTATAGGTCCTGACAGTGAAATACTGCCAAATTCGTTTTTCACTGTTGCAAGGCCTAGCTCTCTGATAGGTTAACCTGAGGGCTGCCTTTAAACATGATTAAAGCATAGATTTCCTTTGAGAGCAGATAGACATGTGGGGTTTGGGACCTCTGAACTCACAATTTAGAAATACATCTTTTAGTTGATTTTAAGATTGTATGTTTGAAAATGCCACTTTTAGAAAGTGGGCATTGTCTTGCTTAAACCATTTTTGTGACTCTGCCTGTTTGTGGATTCCCTGTCTGGGTTAGTTTGACAGTTGGGCTGTTGGTACCTTTCTTTAGACAGTGACACAAAGGGGGCTGGGGTGTAGCCTGCATAACCTGATGAGTCATCTGTGCTAGGAGGGAGGGGAGGAGTGGTCACTCGCACCTGAAAGAGATGTGCCTGCCCTCACACAATGCAGTCTCCAGCCCCCTGGTGTATGTCTGAGGACTTGCCTGGGCAAAGCAGGATTTCACAAACAAATTAGACTTTCCTTTGAAGTAAGCCTACTTCAAAGGCCAAAATGGGTATAAGAAGAGCACCCAAAACCACAGACTTTAGACACTTCTTGGGGTAGACACTCTACCTCACAGACACTTCTGGACAAGAAACCTGCTGGTGAAGAATCCCTGAACCAGACCTGCCAAGGGGAACTGCCTGGCTACCCAAAGGACTCACCTGGACTTCTTTTCTGAGAGGGACTGCTGCCTTGCTGTTGCCCTGCTGCCTTGCTGCTCCCTGGCTGTGCTGAGAAGTGCTCTCCAAGGGCTTGGATAGAGCTTGCCTCCTGTTCCCTGAAGTCTCAGGAAAAAAAAGACTTCACTACTGCAACTGGACCTTGTGTGGCGAAAATTCGATGCACAGCCTGCAAAAAATGACGCACAGCCTGCACCACGGTGAAAAAGTCACCGCACGCCGAACCAGAACGACGCTGCCCGACTTCGCAAGGAGAAGATCGACGCAGCATCAGCATAGTGATTGTAAATTTGATGCAGGACCCACTGGTTCAACACACAGCTGAGCTGGAACGACGCAGCCCGACTTCCAGAGAGAAATTGACGCAGCGCCTGCTGTTCAGGAGAAATTTCCACGCAATGCCCACCGAATCGACGCAGCGCCTATGACTTCGCTCTGCAAGCCCAGGATTCCGCGCATCGACCCTTGGGCATATGAAAACCCTGCAACCTGAAGCGGATCCAAGTCCACGTGCCGTAAATCGACACAAAGCCTTCCCGTGCGTGGAAAATAACAACGCAAGTCTGTGTGCAAAGGGAAAACCAATGCACACCTAACTGTTTTCCATGCATCGCCTCCTCTGCAGTCCCCTGCCGAAATTTTGATCGTAAACCAGGTACTTTCTGCTTGCAAGAGACATTTATTGTTTTTAGAGACTAAAGACACTTTATATCACTTTTACAGTGATATCTCAAATTATGCTTATTTCCTTTTGATCGTTTTGACTTGCATTTATTCAGATAAATATTATATATTGTTCTAACCAGTGTGTGGTGTATTTTTGTGGTGCTATACTGTGTTATTGCATGATTTATTGCACAAATATTTTACACATTGCCTTCTAAGTTAAGCCTGACTGCTCAGTGCCAAGCTACCAGAGGGCAGGCACAGGATAATTTGAATTGTGTGTGACTTACCCTGACTAGAGTGAGGGTCCTTGCTTGACAGGGGGTAACCTGACTGCTAACCAAAGACCCCACTTCTAACAGTCAGAAACAGCGGACTGTGATAGGCACCTGCTTTGCTGCCAGCTACGGCAACCTTTTGAGCAGGCTGAGTTTGAGGAAGACATGAGCAGGGTGGTCATGTGGGCCTGTTTTATCAATTACCTTTTCCTCATATGGGAGGAAGATGAGACACAAACTAACCTCTTTGTAGACTCAAATGAATTTAACCTTGAATTCAGCAGCGCCATCAATAAAACAGTATAGTCTTCTTTGATGTAGTGGTGATGGTGACTGGAGATACGCTTACATATAAGTTGTAAAGAAAACCAAAGGCAGGCAATAGTTTACTCCTATGCTATGCTCAACCACCATCTCAACTGAAGTGGAACATACCCTATAGTGAGCTCATTAGAGCTAAATGAAATTTCAGCAGTGAGGAGGATTTTTTGGTGGAGCAGGAGACCATGATTAAAAGATTTAATGAAAGTGGGTACCCTACAGGGGTGCTCCAGCAGGCCATAACAACATTTGGAAGTAAATCCAGAAATTACATATTTTTTGCTAACACAGTTAAATCCTCCGATGATGAAGAAGGACCCATCAGGTTCATCACTACATTTAACTGTGAGTCCAATGCAGTTAAGAGAGTACTTACTAAGAATTTGAACCTCCTGAACAATGACCATACCATTGGTAATCCAGTTGGGGACAGTCCTGCCATCATGTACCATAGAGGCAGATCATTGAGGAATGCCCTCTTTCATAGTGACATTACCACCGTAAAGAGGACTGAATACAATCATAACCTGACAGAGTTATTTATCTGGGGTAACTGCAAAGCCTGTTATAACTCCCATAACCAGAGTGGTTATGAGGTGCCACACACCAAGACACGAAGAAAGATCTTGCAGTTTATAACTTGCAGTACCAGTTATGTGGTATGTGTAGTGGAATGCCCTTGTGGTCTGAGGTATGTAGGGAGTACGGTACACCCAGTATGCAAAAGAATACTTGAGCATGCCTGAGCTATTAAGAATCACGATAAGCACTACCCTGTCATTAGACACTTTGTACAATACCATTTCAGCTTACACACTATGGTACAGAACGGGTGGGCATGGAGAATAGGGGAGGGGGCAAGGTCCTCAAACTAATGAAATGGGAATCCTGTCACATTCTTAATCTTAGTACTAAAGCCCACTTTTGAACACTGCCTAGGAATTGCATGTTCACCTTGTGTAACATCTAATGTCACAATATTTGCCCCTCTGTTTGGAAGAAACTGTTTTTGTTGTTGTGAGTGATGTGTGAGATTGGGATCTTAACATTGTCTTTACCCCTTTTTTTATTGTAGGAGGAGAGGAAGGGACTCTCTATACCGGGCACACTCGGGTGTTGAGAGGCTGTCCAGGTGTGGACACCCTACCCTACTCTTCTGGTGAAGAATCAGTGATTCACATATGGAGGGTTTGATTACACTTTTATGTTTCTGTTATATACGGTCCTTGGCAAATTATCACTAATGTCAGCATGAGACTATGTGTAGGGACTCTGTCAACTATGATGACTAGTGTTGTGAACCCAATCGTAGAATGATGCCTAGTGGGGCTTGTTGGGTATAGTTTACATTTAGATGCTGTGAACTATTTGTTTTTTAGCAAATCAAATCATATTGTATGATGTTGCCCACTTGGGGTTGATTGGTTGTTTACAATATGGTAGCTGTTATAGCGGTTATGGTGAAAATTATATACAGTCTGTGAATTAAACCCGACGTTAGAACATATCAGGATACTCTCAGTATTGTGACCTAGAATATTGTTATTTATTAATTGAAAATATGAATATAAATGCTCAGTCATTATTTGCACTGTATAACTATTTGTATAGATTAATTGAATATTTGTTGCACAAGGATTATATATGGGGAATTGTCTTCTAATTAATTTTCATTTCAGGATGTGCAGTGTCTATGAAGTTTGATGTATATATTACAAGATGCTGCCACGGTTTTCCATGATTTAACCCTTTTTAATGTGTTTAGTCCATTCTCTATGTCCATGCTGGTTTGCATTTATTACGGTGTGTTGTTTCACTATCTTGATGCGTGATCAAGGACAGAGTGGCCGAAACGCATTGCATCTTGCTGGCTGCACTTTTGTAATGAACACCTTCTGAACCCAGTCCTGAGCACGTGTGAATTGTTTGGATTGACCTCTTTATTGCCTATATGTTTGCAAATGCATGGTTCTCAATCACTACTATGGTGAAAACCTAATCACATTTTGAGGGACATATGTAGTTAGATGGGGCAGTTCTGTATCAGATTTCATGAAGATCAGAATGGTAAATTATTAGCAAAAATGTCCAATTCCTATGGAGTATCTAGTTCAACCGTTGCTACAGAGATGCCACTATATATCTGTATTATTAAATTTTTATTGGCAGACATTGTTAAGTGGACTACTGGGCAGGCAGGGGCTGTTGTGCTCCAACCATGATGGTTGGCTCTCTTACAGGAAATCCTTGGTTCTGCCTTCCCCTACCTGAGTTAGGCTCAGCAGCAGGATGGCTGAACAGTGTCTGGGGTTGGCAGCAGCACAGGCTAGCATGCAGACCCTGCAAGGGTGTACATGCAAACTTTGGGGGATCCCCTAGGGAACCCCCAGAGTACATGGTATCATCCAACTAGCACTGGATTCAGTGGATTCCAACATATTTGATACCAAACATGCCTAAGTTCAGTAAAGCCGTTATGTAGTTGGAAATGCCTAGGTTTGGTAAAGCCGTTATGTAGTTTGACAACTCGTGTTACATACCTTAAGATGGCTTCCCCGCACTTACAAAGTCCAGGAAATGGAGCCTGGGGTTTGTAGGAGAACTTCTGCTCATGCAGGGGTGCCCTCACACTTAGAACCATGCACCCTGCCCTTGGGATGATGGGCCTACCTTAGGGGTGACTTACAGAGTCAGAGTGCAGTGACCATGATATAAAGCAACCTTATATCTGGATTGAAAGGTGCATGTACCTTTTCACACATGCTGCAATGGCAGGCCTGTAGTCACAGTTTGTATGGGCACTCATGGGAGGGATAATACATGCTGCAGCCCATGGGGGACCTCTGGTGTACCAACACCCTGGGTACCTAAGTACCATATACTAGGGACATACATGGGTGCTCCAGTATGCCAATTGTGAGGTATAAAAGTTACCTTATAGCTAAATTTAGGGGAGAGAGCACTGACACTGAGTACTGGTTATCAGGATCCCAGTATACTACAGTCTAAACACACTGACACCAGGCAAAAAGTGGGGGGTAACTATGCCAGAGAGGTGCTACTTTCCTACACAGCCCAGTGTTTATCTTTAAAAAAAAAATACTTTTATCATATAGCAAAACAAAATACAGCATAATACAATAGGAGTGGCAATTAAACAGCCAGTGAGGGAGCTACAGCCCTTCCTGGTTCTGTTTCAATTCTAGGAGTCCCAATTTTATTATCCCCTTAGATGATGTGAGCACAGGCATTAATGAGGCACAGGTACAGCTATCTTCTTTTTAAGCCATCAGTGAAATGTGCAAATCAGTTCTCACCCCAGCCATTTACTCAGGCAAAAAAGTCTTACGTTCGTGCATCAGATTTCTCAGGCCATATTAGGTCCCTTTTCCCTTTCACAGGCTAAGCCCAGCTTTAGCTGTTTGATGGTTGTTTGTAGGTATTTGGCCTGGCGATGCAGCTCTAATTCCTGGTTTTTGCAGCAGCAACTTCTGACTGAGGAGGCTTCAGCAGCAACATCCGTGGGGAGCAGGAATCACCAAAAGACATCAGAGTATCAAAGTCCTGCGCAGCATCAAGGCATCTTCTGCAGTTGTGGCCCCCAAGGCCAAATGTAGACTGGTATTCAAGCATGACAGATAAAGCCTCTGGGCTGATTCTTGAGCAATAGTGTGTCTTCAGTAGTTGCAGCATACCAGAACGATTTAGCTCTTGCTTCAACAGTGACACAGCTTCTGGTCTCTACTTTGCCAGGAAAAGCTTCTTCTTCTTCTTACTAATTATTGGTGCGGTTCATATGGTAATCATGTAGAGAGACTGGTGAACCCTCTAAGAGCACTGGTTGCTCCTAGGTTTGTTCTCTTGGGTAGACAAGTTACTCTAGGTTTTCCTGATGCAGGGACACTTCTGTCTTCTCACTGACAGGCTTTGTCTTCTGCAGATCCAGGCACTCTCCCTCCCTCTCTCAGCAATCAGGCTTATAGGTACTAGGGCAGAGGTCTTCAAAAATATTGATGCCGGGATCCCCTATCAAAAAGGTTTAGGTGTAAGGACCCCCTCCTGACAAAAATTTCTACAACCTGGTACTCCTCATCATTGACAATCATAAACGCCCCCAATTCCTGCGTCAAATCATTTTTACGGTGAGGAAATAATATTAAACAGTGTTTAGCAAACCATAGGTCAGTGAGTACGGAGGTGTGGTGAAAGATGTAGTTAAAAACAAAGGTCCTAATTTATGAGGAATTGGCATAGGGCAGTGCCCCATGCCTTCTTGCTACACTGCCCTACGCCAATATAAAATGGCAGGCATGGAGCGTAATACAGTGCATTGCTGTCCTTTCCCCCTGCGCTGGCACACACATTGGTGCCTAGCCCAACTCAGGCAGGGTTGTTTTTGTGCAGGAATGGGCATCTTCCTGCAAAAAAACAATACAGACAGGAATTTTCCTCTTCCTGTATGTGCTGCAGAATGCAACACACATGGAAAGAGGAAAAAACAAGGAGAAGTGAAAACATTTCTCCTCATCATGCCTGCTTTGGGGAGGTGTAAGGTTTTACCACTGCTCCAGTTTACGTGATTTTGTAAATCTGGGGCAGCGCCAAAATCCATGGGTGTTGTGTAGGAACACTCACCACAAGGCCCATGGAACGCCTCCTTGACGCATAGTAAGGTAACGCAGCAGCTCGCTCTGCCTTGCCTTACTCCATATGTGTGAGGACATGCAAAGCCACGCAGGGTGGCTTTGCTTTGCCACATAGGTATGATTGAGAGGCTTGTGCCGCTGGAGCATCAAAAAAAGTGATGCTCCAGCGGCACAAGCCTCTCATTAATAAGCCCCAAAATATTCTGTAAGCTTTTTCGGGTCTTCCAGCATCATCAGGTAGCTACTTATAAAATAACAACCAGCTGAAATGAAAAATAAATGAAAGAAAGTTGTTACTCATCAAGAAATGCACTGTAGTGCATTATGAATCTTCTATTAATTAATTCACTGCAGAGGACTGTGTGTAACTGGAGACCAACGTAATTAAATCATGGTTGGTGCTGTGGAGAATAGTGACTTGTGCATTTTTAGTGCCACAAGGTCACAGCCTGTGACAGAAAGCCATTATTTTATTTGTTACTTACATTACACAAAGTATAAGATAGACCACTACAAATAAGGTTTAAGATAAAACTGTTTTTCCAAAATTTAGATTTAAGTAATACCAAAGCACATGCAATACCATTTATCTCGATAGCTGTCCCTTCAACAGCTCCAGGTGAAGTAAGTGCGATGTAGATACAATTACAATTAAAAGAAAAGCACCCACTTCATAGTGCAGTTGTTATCTCTTTGCTCCACTACTCAAAAACAATAAATGTTTATCATCACAAAGCTTCGCATCAAAGCATCCTTTACATTTGCAGATTAACTCGTAGCGCACATTTCATTCACGAAGCAGGCCCGTTGGCACAAAGGTGCCTTTAGCAGTCTGTGCTGCTTTGTTTAACAGCACAGGAAACCCACTGAATCTAGGTTCAGTGGAAGCATTTTAACTATGGGAGGAAGTGAGGCTGGGGAAATGCATGCCCCCCTGCCCAGGACTCCACAGCCACTCTGGAGGTCACGCCCCAAAGAATGAAGACCTCTGCACTAGGGAGAACCTCAGCTCTCCAGGGGAAAGTGTAGATGTTAGATGATGTGCCCATCACCTCTGGGGAACTGGCTGTCATGTATTACCAGAAACATTTTCCTCCAAGGACTCAGTGGAGCACTCCCTTCTTTGGTCATAAAAAACTGGAGTTGGAACAACGTCAGGTGATTTTAATCCCAGTTTTATGTACATTTTCTAGACAAGGGATGCAAAAACACTGTCTAAAGCTTTAGAACTGGTTTGAGGTGGTTCTCTTTCAAATGGCATTTTTAGCTGCCCTTCAAATACCACCTTTACACAAGGTGATTGCTTTAACAGCAGGTAGCACTGAGGCTGGTTCCAAGCAGTAGTATTCAAAACAAAGGCACAATGAAGTATGAGATCTATGCACCTTCTATAATCTGCCTTTCTGAAGCAGTAATCAGGAACACACAAAAGGGTGGAGCCTGCCTAGAAACTTCATCACTTTGAACAACAGAAGCTCCAGTACAGAAATCCAACATCTACTAAGCACCCCTTTACTAACAAGGGCATCACTGCATTTCTAAAGGTATCCATGTCACCATATTCTCAATTTTTTTGTTTGCATTTCTACCCTCCAGCCAATATACTTCCACGGACTGAAGAAACTATGGCCCTCATTATGACATTGGCTGTAAGTACCGTTTATCGCCATGCTGACTGCCGCCAACATACCGCCACCGCAGCGGATTACCGCTACCCATATTATGACACACACATAGCAATCCGTCACTATACAGCCACACACACAAGTCCCAGCCCAAAGGTCAGTGATAAACTGGCGGGAGTAAAACCCACACCGTTACGCCAACAGAACTACGCCCACATCATTATGGCCCACGAATCACCGCGGCGGACATTCAATGGCGCTAAACCATTTGCGGTACATACCGCCGCTCTCAAAATACACACAACCTAACAAAACAACACCACGTTGGACAATTTGAATAACACACACCTGACACACATACACACACCACACCCACACCACTATAAAACACCCACCCACATTACCCACAACCCTCTACAACTAAAAACAATTGCCATAAGAGAGATAGCAAGACCACAGACAAGACCACAGCCACACACCACCATCACCTATATACCATCCATGCACCTTACATCACACAACACTTCATCCCACACACCCTCACCCACACCACTCAAACTACACCCATGGCACCACAACGACACCCCAGGTTCTCAGAGGAGGAGCTAAGGGTCATGGTGGAGGAAATCATCCGGGTAGAGCCACAGCTGTTTGGATCACAGGTGCAGCAGACATCCATTGCTAGGAAGATGGAGCTATGGCAGAGAATCGTGGATGGGGTCAACGCCGTGGGACAGCACCCCAGAACAAGGGACGACATCAGGAAGAGGTGGAACGACCTACGGGGGAAGGTACGTTCCACAGCAGCAAGACACCAAATAGTTGTACAGAGGACTGGCATTGGACCCCCACCACCTCTCCCACAACTAACAACATGGGAGGAGCAAGTCTTGGCAATCATGCATCCTGAGGGCCTGGCAGGAGTAGGAGGAGGACTGGACTCTGGTAAGTCAAATCTCTCTTACTATCACCCCCCCCCACCTGCATGCCATCACAAACCCCCATGCTTACCCTCACTCCCATTACTCCACCACCTCACACACACCCGACTATCACTACCCACCCCTCCCAATACCAAGCCCTGTATGTAACACCAATGCACGGACCCCCATCATAGACCTGCATGGACACCCATCACTAAAGCATGCACACTAGAGAGAATCACCTAGCCCACAAAATAACTGCTCACACAAGGCAAAGCTGCCAGGGCAATAACAACCATAGAGGGCAATACAGTACACCCGTGCACAAGATGACACACAGAGAAACAATAACACTGCATTTACATCCCCATAGGTCCCCCGCCTAACATCACCTGAGAGGAGGTGCCAGCAACATCCAGTCCACCCCCAGAAGAGGCCCACAGTGATGAAAGCAGCTCTGGACAACTGGATCTGGATGACCAACCTTGCCCATCAGGGATCTCCAGACAGTCGGTAACCCAGGCACAGTCCCATACCACCACAGAGCCTCCCCCCTCAGGAAACACCAGCACAGTACCCACCCAGCGGGCCCATACCTCTGTCCCCAGGACACATCAATCAGCAGTGTGTCCACCACTGTAGGGACCCCAGGGCACACCATTAACACAGGACGATCAGGGACCTGGGGTCAGTGGCAGCGGGCACACGGTTCAGGGGACAGAAGCACAGGAAAACAGGGAAGCTGGGAAGACTACTGTGTGACAGGGGGAGGACAGGACTAGGGAACTGACTCTCCAGGAGGCACTCACCAACATCCTGGGAGCATACCACCATTCCCAGGAGACGATGGGCCAGATACTGGAGAAGTTGCAGGAGACCCAGCGGCTGCAGGAGGGACAGTACCTGGGGTTCAGGGAGGACTTGAAGGACATCAACACCACCCTGGTCACCATTGCAGGGGTGCTGGAAGACATGGCCAACACCAAGAGGGAGGCAGTGGCACACCAGCGGGCCCCTGACACTAGTCAAACAGATGAACAGCCATCCACCTCCGCTGCCGCTAGTGGATAGGAGGTCCCGCCACAGGAACAATAGGTCACCAGCACCCCACCCCCTGCAGAAGGAGAACCACCCCGCAAACGGTCCCTGCGATCCAGGCAGAAGCCAGAGACTATTGCCAAGACCCCCAACAGGAAATAAGACACTCCTCATTGTCACTCTTGTGTCCCACTCTGTCACACTGTCCACCTTGAACTGCCATTGCTCCACTTCCTATGCCCCCTTGGAAATGCACCTGTGATCTACATAGACTGGACACTATTGTAGGCATTCCTCCACCATCACCCCCAGCCCATTGCACACACCCTCTACTTATTAGCACCTAAATAAACACCATTTGAATAAATACAAGTATGGAGTCTGTCAAATGATTGAACTATGTATTTGTTTAACAAGCTTTAAACACTGCAATACAACTTTACAGTAATGTATACATAGGAATGACCTGTAGTTGGCTGCAGTCAACATACCAGGTGCCAGAGTGGGGCACAAATATCTGAAAATAGAGATGCCAAAGGGTACAGTAAGTGGCCTTAGAAGTGGGAAAATCAGCCTGCCATGTACAATGTCAAACACAAAACTGTCAATGTAAAGTGAATTTACAGTGTCTTACCTATGTGTCATTGGAAGTATTGTCGTATTATTGCACTTCTGTCCTCATCCTCATCCTCTGCCTCCTGATCTTCACTGTCCACAGGGTCCACTGCTGCACACGCCCATGCCCAGCCTCATCCTCCTGCAGAAAAGGCACCTGGCAACGTAAGGCAAGATTGTGCAACATACAGCATGCCACGATTAATTGGCCACCTTCTTGGGTGAGTAGTACAGGGATCCACCTGTTAGATGGTGGTAACGAAACCTGGCCTTCAGGAGCCCGAATGTCCTTTCTATTATTATTCTTGTTCCCCCATGTGCCTCATTGTAACGTTCCTCTGCCCTTGTCCTGGGATTCCTCACTGGGGTCAGTAGCCATGAGAGGTTGGGGTAACCAGAGTCACCTGCAAATATCGAGGGACAACTATTAGCCACACACTAACCCTTAGGGCCCACACCATACCCATACACCAACACCTACTGGGTGGGAACCAGGGCTCACCTATTAGCCACACCTGGTGCCTCTGGAGTTGAGCCATCACATATGGGATGCTGCTATTCCTCAGGATAAAGGCATCACGCACAGACCCAGGATACTTTGCATTGACATGGGAGATGTACTGGTCCGCCAGGCACACTATCTACACATTAATGGAGTGAAAGCTCTTTCAATTTCTGAACAACTGTTCATTTTTCCGGGGGGGGGGATGGGAAAATGCAATATGTGTACAATCAATAGCCCCAATAATGTTGGGGATATGTCCCATTGCATAGAAATAAGTTTTCACTGTGGCCAAATCCTCCAACTGGGGGAAAACGATGTAGCTGCGCATGTGTTTAATCAGGGCAGACAACACTCTGGTCAGCACTATTGAGAACATTGGCTGAGACATTCCTGCTGCCAAGTCCACTGTCACTTGGAAGGAGCCAGTTGCCAGGAAATGGAGCACTGATAGGACTTGCACAAGAGGGGGGATCCCGGTGGGCTGACAGATAGCAGCTATCAGGTCAGGTTCCAATTGGGCACACAGCTCTGTCCAGTCCATAGGTGAGGATATTGTGCCTGTCCTCCACAGTATATTGTTGGATAGGCCCAAATGGTGCCTATGTGTACTGTGATGCAGTTAGGTGCCATGGCCTGCCCCCCGAAATGGTGTCTGCCTGTCCTGTATAGAGGGACAGGTGGAAATGAGGTAATTCTGCTGACGTTGTGCGCCATTGAGGGAGGCGGTCGAGAACTGTTGTGCAACTCCACATTGGATACAATTGGGCCCTATGGGTTACAGTCGCCAATGGTGAGGTATGCCAGCGGTGATGGTACGCCTGCGGACGTGACCACCATTTTATATCTGTTCACTCACTTGCTACCTGACCTTCAACAGGAGAGGACCTAAACTGCAAGTGCTGCTGTGACCTGTGTCTGGAACCGACCATGGCTCGTGTCACTGGGGAAAGGGCCCCTGCCTTCACAGCTGCGAAGTTGGAGAGACTGGTGGATGGGGTCCCAGTACTGAATGCTGTATGGGCCTCCAGACCAACAGGTGAGTACACTGTGAGCACGATGCATGGGGCATGAATGCATGGAGTGCTGTGTGTGAGGACCACGTGTAGGGAGGGTGTTGGTGGAAGGGCCCTCGGCAGTGTGCTGCTTGTATGGTGGGCCAAGTCTGTGCGTAAGGGGATGTGAGTGCTATGGTGGGCTATGAGTGTAACAGGCAGGACGGTCTGACTGATACCTTTTCCTATGTGTATTTCTCTGCAGGTCAGCTCCCATCAAAAAAAGGTTATATGGCGTGCCATCACCAAGGACGTGCGGACCCTGGAGGTCTACGGCAGGCGGAGCACTCACTGTCGGAAACGGTGGCGGAGGCCCAGAAGGTGGCCTCCTGATGGCGGAGGCCCAGCTGAGGATGGCCTCCCAACGAGGAAGGGGTGCCTGTCGAACCCTGACCCCCCTGATGGCCCGCACATTGGCAGTGGCCTATCCGGAGCTGGATGGGCGCTTGGGGGCATCACAGCAGCCACAAGGGGATGAGTACAGTGTCCTAATATACTACTTGCACATGGTGGGATGGTATCTGGGTGGGGGATGTGGGCCTGTGGTTGCCCCTAGGCCAGGCCGGACATTGCAGGAGAGGGCCCATGTTGGGCAGGGTCTGATGTAAACCTCCTCCAACCAAGCTAGTAGGCATCCACTACTGGGCAGGTGTCTGTGGGTCTCAGGTATGCTGCAATTGGCATAAGGTATCCCTGCCCATGGGCTGGTGACTAGCATTGTGACTGTTAGTGCATTGCCTAGTGCATAGGGCTGTTCCCTGTGTCTGTATGTCGTATACGCCAACGGTGGTGGTGTTGCCGCCATTGACCAAGGGTATCTTTTGCCTCTCCCCCCCTTTTTGTTTTGTCACCCTGTCCTTATGTGCATTAGCATCATCTGGTGGAGGAGCAGAGGCACCGTCAATGGGGAGAGCTGCAGCCCACAGGGCCCAGGAGGCCGAATCCACCGATGGTGAGGGCACCAGTAGGATGGAGGGTTAGGGGAGCACCATGGCGGAGACTGAAGGGGACAGTTCGGACAGTCATACCTCCTCTGATGGAAGCTCCCTGGTGGTGGTGGATACCTCTGTGCCCACCCCAACTACAGGTACAGCCGCCACCCCTGTACCAGCACCGCCCTCCCAGCAGCCCCTCAGCGTGTTTCCTGTGCCCATTCACCGAGGAGGGTGGGCATCTCCTTTGCCCCAGGCACCTCAGGCCCTGCCCCAGTTAGCCCTGCTGCCCTGAGTGAGGAGGCTATTGACCTCCTGAGATCCTTCTCTGTTGGGCAGTCAACCATTGTGAATGCCATCCAGGGGCTGGGAGCCCATTTGCAACAAACAAATGCATTCCTGGAGGGCATTCACTCTGGCATGTCGGCCCAACAGAGATCAATCCAGGCTCTGGCCTCCTCCCTGATGGCAGCCATTGTCCCTGTTTCTAGCCTCCCCCCTCCAACTTCCTCTGCCAAATCCCTTTCCCCTCAACCCCATCTTATCCCAAGCACACAGGCAGATCAGCATGCATCCAGGACAACACACAGGAGTGGTTCAGGCAAACACAAGCACCACACATCATCCCACAGACACTCACACAAACACCATTCACTGCCTCCACTGTGTCCCCCTCCTCCTCCTCGTTCACTTCCCTCCCAGTAGCGTCTACACTCACACTTGCATGCACTACATCCTCATCCACTACCACGCCCCTCACTGGCAGTCACCACCCCCACATCCATGCACACGTCCCCTGTGTCCTCTCCCACTGTGTCTGTGCCACCTCCTCCCAAAATACACAAACGCAAGCACTAGACACCCAAGAGCCACCCACCTCACAACAGCATCCAGCCCATGCACCTGCACCCAAACACAGCAGACAGACACCTCCTACAATCACTTCCTCTTCCTCCACTCCCAAACCTTCACCCTCTTCCTGCCCCAATGTCCCTAAGAAGCTTTTCCAGGCGCTAGGCAGCAATACTGAAAGTGTAACTGCACCAGGTGGATCAAGGAAGGGCAAGGAGGCACCACCAGCTGTGACAGGGAAGGGCAAGGAGGCACCACCAGCAGCGTCTAGGAAGGGTAAGGAGGCACCACCAGCTGCAGGAGGGTAGGGAAGGGTCAATCCCTGGCTGCTGACAGGAAGGGCAAGGGGCCTGCACCAGCAGGCAGGAGGGACAGGAGGCCTGGTGCTGGGACTCATTTTGAGCCCCCACCACCAACCATGGTGGTTCAGCCTTCCGAGGCTGCAGGGGATGGGCTGGAGTCTCCACCCACCACTGCCAGCACTGCGGTCAGCACAGCCACCAGCACCACTGTCAGCAGCAGCCGCCCCAGTGGGCGGCTGTCCGAGGCTGCAGGGGATGGGATGGAGCCTCCCCCACCACTGCCAGCACTGACACCAGCCCCGCCACTGCCACCACTGAGCAGCCGTCACCGCCGGCGGACAGTGTGTAGTTCTGCCTCCATGGGCTGTTGTACATCCTGGCCCCTGCAAATCCTGTGGGTCTGACACCCAGGTGAGAGACTGTGACCTTGCACTCCCTAAGATCTGAATCATAGGGCACAATGCCCCCTCCAGAACCAGTGGAAGAAGCCATCCACTCACCGCATCCTTCCCAGGATGAAGCACACTGGGCACAAGGCCCCCTCCAGAACCAGTGGAAGAAGCCATCCACTCACCCCATCCTTCCCAGGATGAAGCACACTGGGCACAAGGCCCCCTCCAGAACCAGTTGAAGAAGCCATCCACTCACCCCATCTTTCCCAGGATGAAGCACACTGGGCACAAGGCCCCCTCCAGAACCAGTGGAGAAGCCATCCACTAGAGAGACTGTGGCCTTGCACTCCCCAGGACCAAGCAGTGGGCAAACCATCCACTTGAGAGACTGTGGCCTTGCACTCCCCAAGACCAAGCAGTGGGCAAACCACCCACTTGAGAGACTGTGGCCTTGCACTCCCCAGGACTTGAGTGACTGTGGCCTTTCACTCCCCAGGACATTGCACAGGGCATGTAGCCCCCTCCAGCACCAGTGGTGCTGTACCATCTTCCAGCTGGGGTGCCCCCCATTCCCCGTCCCCCTGAGGTGCCTGTGTATTTTCGACCGGATGTCCCTGCAGTGTTCTCTCTGTGTTGTTGCAGGAGTGAGGTGTGGCCTTGGCCTATGTGATGTGGCCCTGTGGCCCACGGACATTGAGGACTGGGCAGTGTCCCTACATTTGTAAATATGTATATACTTTTGTATTTTGATGCACTTATTCATGTTATTTTATCGTATTACACTCACTTTCTTCAAATCATTTTGTCCTTGCATTATTCCTGAGGGGTACTGGGTGGATATGTAATGTTTGTGCATCTGATTGTGTGTATGGTCTTGGGGGTAGGGGTGTTGGGTGTGTGTGTCACTCTCTTTTTTCTCCCACCTTCCCCATGTGCTAGGCGGCAGTACTCACCGTGGTCGTCTTCGCCAGCGTTGGTGTTCATAATGCAGTGATATTACCGCCGCTTTATCACCGTCCAGCAGGGTTGTAATGAGGGCCTATGTCCATCCTTCGTCTTCTGACATGCTAAACAAGCAGCTTTCAAAGTGGATCCCACTGGCTCTAGCACTCAGATTCTCACAACACTCAAGGTCCTACTTCAATACATGTGTTCCACACTCACTGCAGATATGCACATAAGCATGAACACAAAATTGCTCAAGGTTCTGGGCGTTCACATGCCCTCAATATGCACATGAAATTGCACAAGGTTTTAGGTTTCATATAACAGTGGAATTCTACATGAGTAGGTCCGGTAGGCTTAACTCTCCTTGTAACACAGAAAAAGAAAAGAGTGGTTACACTGCTGATTCACACAACATAGTATGCTTCCACTAACTCTTTATGTGATGTAACCTGGGCATGGAAAGTAGTCCAATGCCCACTACGAAGGCATGCTTGGTGTACCCCTCCAGTTCACCTAACAAGTTCTAGATCTCACATCACTAGGGACAGGCCTGGGCCTCCGCGCACATTAGATTAGCCTGCCACCAGGCATGAGGATACCAGTTTTACATGCAGTTGGGCACTCTTGTCAGGGCTATATGCCTGTTTGCCATGCAGGAGACATTCCTAGTTTAAATGGTGTTATAGTTAGGTATTAAAATATGGTAAAACGTAAAAATAAAAACTGAAAAACTGAAATTCACCAGCTGTAGTTTACTGAGCTAACTATAATTTACACCTCCATCATGCACTGTTTATGACCTCATATACATATTAAATGACATTAGTGATGATCTCTTAAATTACATCATTGATGACATCAGTGATAACACTATAGTCATATAGAGCATACAGCCTACATGTGAGGGTACAGGCATTAGTTTTTACCTTATTTCAACGCCTAGCTATAAGGTTTCTTTAACCTTAGTGGTTTTCATTGAATTTAAGCTAAGAACGTCACTCTCATCTTGATTCTTTCAGTGAATATGTACATTTGTCTACCAAAATGTCACTCATTTAAAATTAGGGAGCTGTTAAGAGACTGAAAAGATGGGTAAACTGAGTACAGATGTGGCAAAGGGGTGCTGTGCTTAAGCAGACGTCCATTTCCTTAACTATTTTCAGATCCTTTAAAAAATATATTATCCCTCTAATTACTAAGACCTACACTTCCACTCACATTTTAACCATCTGGTTTAATACCTGCATTAACATCTCAATGCTCATTTTATTTGGCATGCTCTTCAGAAAAGACTTTAAATTCAACAGCTCCTATACCACACAATCACACTCAGGGATGCCTCAATTTTGTCTTCAATACAAAATGATAAAGCTTTAGTTCGTTGTTTGTTACAACTCTGTAGTGACGCTGCAGTTTATTACTGGGGAGTTAACTGGTGGTGGAGGTATATATTTCAGTCTGTATGTCAAAAAGTTTTACTGAATTGGGTGAGGAAGATATTTGAGAACTCAAACAAAATGTGGCCAATTTCTATGACACAAACTGCCTCACTTTGTACTTTTTAAAGAAAATGCTTTCAGTTTTAAACTTTCATTCCATCAAGATGGTATTCAAATGTGCTACACTTTTGCCATAAGTACAGAATGTTAGCACTCTAGTTGTACATTAAAACACTGTGGGAAGCTTCATTAGAACTCTGGTAAATCAACTGACAGGCTGCTGCTGCCATTGGAAGTATATGGTTTAAGCAGAATATCAGACTTTATTCTCACATGGCTGTGGAAGACAGTGTGAACATATACAAAATGTGCTCTCATTTTAGCTCTGGAGCACCTTTGTCAGCACTCACATTTGTCCCCATTTTGCTTAACTAATGTGTGCCAGCTACTTTGACTAGGAGCGGTGTAGTCCCTGTACGGACGTTGGTGCTCCCCGACTGGACTTGTCTCTATTTTATTGAATCTAGCTAATTAAAATGAAGCTCTGCTATTATCAAAAAGAATGACAGACACGGGCTAGAGTTTGTACGGTTTACTTAAAGAATATAACATGAAAAAAACTGAAACTGGGCCATAAATCAGTTTAGCATATAGGTATATGCATCATAAGTACAAATAACTTAGTAAAGTTCTACAGAAAACCTAGCATAGATTCACCTTCTAAGAGTGGGAAAATGTAGTCTCTCTAGACAGAGAAAAGCAGGTCCGTTTATAGAACTTTAGACACAGGATTTCATACATTCATTAAAAATAACAGAGTTCCCTGGATATGCACCAATCGGGAATGAGCAAGAAGAAATATTTTGCTACAGGCTACATTTGACGATTCTCTCATAATGCTATTAAATTAGATTCAGATGTTCTCAGAGCCTATTCAGGTAACATAACTTTGCAACATAGCATGTGATACAGCCTGGGACAGCCAGGTTATCCTTGATTAGGTACATTACGTTCAGCATGACTGAGAAAACCTCAGTCTTTCATTGTAAGATCAGAATTCTTTATTACAGCAAGGAAAATAGCAGCAGTAATCATGTTGTGTGTTATAATGTCAAATTCAAAATGAAAGAAAGTAGGAAATAAGCATGTTAACATAACATAGGCTCAATTTCTAATAAATTAAACACTACAGTTCAAAAACGGATTCCACAACTGCCATAACCTGTATGAAAAAATCATGAGAGAAATCTTTTTTTCAAACATTTTTCATCAAATCCCAGGAGGTGGTCAGCATTTGTCATGTGGTAAAATCACCCGAAAACTTACTAGAATTTCTAAAACCATTATAACATCACCAACAAGTGATTTATATTTTGCATCTGTTGTCATCCTTTAAATGGGATCTTTTTGTGACCCTTTAAACATGGCATTCACTACAATGCATTTCAATGGAGACTATGTAACTGAGTCCTGTAATGGCCGCCACAGGATTTTGTCCAAATTGTGTCCAACGAGTCAAGGGGAGAAGAGTGTTGCAACCCCCTAGGGAAGGGTCAAGGTGTGCCTAATCTGCCCCCCTTATATGTTTTTTCATTTACTTTAAGGATGCTGGGACCATATCAGTGATTCCTTTGATGACTGCCACAACATATTGCTCAGGCCAGGCAATCAGGATTAACTAGTAAGTGGCCACACTCAGCATATCTGGATACCAATGCGTACTCGCAACATGGCGTTTTCCTAGCGTTTAGACGCCGTATTTGGATCGTTTGTAGTCTAATAGCTTTGAATGAAACGGCTTTTCAAATACTGAGCATACAACAATCAAGGAATTTGATGTATGTTGTTTTGCACTGAGCAGTCATATTAGGAACAATACCTACCTTTTGAAGTAACTTAAAACTATTTGAAATTGGGAGCTTATAAGAGCCCTGAAGAAGTCGTTGGGGACTAGAGGACTTCCCCATGACGAAACACGTGTTGGCTCGGAGTGTATTTCCATGGATGATGCTGTAAATTTGAAGATGTGATCTAATAAACTTCTGGACTGGATTGGACTTTATATTGATTTACGTGAAATTTGTAGATTGTATTCCTTTGAACTTTACTCACTTGAATTTTGACTTACTTAATTTGTGAATAGAAATTTTTTTCGGCGAGGGGGGCCTCACTTTGTGTTAAATATCTGGATACCAATGGTCCAGTTATACATAACTTTTTAACCCTTCATGCTTCCTCAAAATTTCATATGGAAACTAACATGGAGAATCAGTATTTTGGGACCCCCCCCCCATTTTTATTGGCCCCTGTTTGACTGGTTGTCGTACAACTTTCCAGGAAAGAGTTGCAAGGGGTGAACCTTTTTTGTAGGTTTTGTGAATATTCATCAAAGTGCCAGTTATAAGAGAAACAAAAAACACTCTTACTATGGAAACTCAGACCGAACTGGGTAATATATGTGTGTGAAGTAGGGAACTAGCCATACTTTCCTACTTCCTTTTTGCATAATTTATGCTGCACTCAAAGCCTGACAGGGTATCACATTGACTTATACAGGGTGCTTCCTTGTGCTTGGACAAAACTATGGCCCAGATTTAAGAGGGACTAGCATCTCCTTGTGCCACATTAGCGTCATTTTTTTACGCAATGTGCCACTTTGTAACCCCTTGCGCCACATTATGCCTGCACCAAGCATAATGTATGCAAGAGGGCATTCCCCCATTATGGAGGCTGAAAAAATGGCACAAAGAAATATGAAAGATTTCTTTGCACCATGTTTTGCAGCATTTTTAATGCCTGCATAGAGCAGGCGTTAAAAGGAGGCACACCATTATTTATTATGGGCCTCAATGTGCTTTACAGGATTACCATCAACATTTTTGATGCTAACCCTGCAAAGCGCCAAACTAGCATAAAAAATGTTGACGCTAGTTCCCAACTCCCGCCATGGTTCACAGTATCTTAAATACTGCACACACATTGTGGCATTGGGGGGTGCTAAGGGGTGCAAGAAAAGTGGTGTTGCATTGGATGCAGCCCCGCATTTCTTAAATCAGGCCCTAAGTCTCTCCAACAAGCTCTGATAAGAGAGAGACACATGTCAGGCACTACTTTTATTCATTACTGTTGGCTCGATGGTACTTACCAATCCAAAGCTGTAATACTGTTTTTGGAGTGGTAAAAAGGTTTTGTCATTTTTTCAGCTCAGCGTAGGTGAACTAGCTAATTTTATGCCTAAAGACTCTGCTGCAAAAATGGCAGAGGGCTTTCTCACTTTTATAGCTTAGCGTGGATGACTTTATGCTAATGTTTTAGAGTGTTAATGCTGTTGTAGAATATTCCATATCAAGGAAGCACTTTCCACCTAAAACTTGACAAGTACCCATGATTCCCAACGTCCTTTTTGCAAAGATATATAAATATAATCACAACTAGCGCCCCGCTATGCAGTTTTTTTGTCAAAAATTTTACTGCAAATATTACACTGATATTATCAGTGATGTTATCAAAGTTGTGATGAGTATCGTAATTTGTAGAGTAGTTAGCAGTGCATGGCTAGGGCACGAGTTATAGTTACCTTAGGGCACGAGTTATAGTTACTTGAAGTAACTCTAACTTTGGACCCCAGCAGCAGAGCTAAGGGGTCAGGATGTACGTGGCCTTTTTTTTAAATAAATCTCTGGGACTCGGCTCAAGCAGACTCCCAACATGGCTGACAACACTTCCCTGTTGAAGTGTTGTCAGCCAATCAGATCTCAGCACATGATCGGGAGGGGTTGCGAATCCTTCGCATCTCTAAATATACAAATTTGGATTTCCTTTAATTTCTCTAAAACTACTGAACAATTTACACTAAATAACAAAAAGGGCTCTTTCTGGACCAAGAGCTACCTTTCTGCCAAATTTGGTGTAATTCCCTCCAGTGGTTTTGATGCTACCACTATTCAAAATCCTTATGGAAACATTAATGGGGGAAATGTGTTTTGGGACCCCCCTTTTCCTCTGCCTTTGCTTGATGGATCACCCTGAAACATTCCAGACAGCAGCTGACGTGAGCGTGAAAGTTTTTTGCAAAATGTGCAGATTTGCCACTAGGTAATATGTATATATATATATATATATATACCAAAAAAACACCCGACTTATCGAGGCTCAGTTATGATATGGGATCGGTGAATCCCATTAATATATTTCCAAATGTTCTCACCCAATAGGACAGAAAATCAAGACGCAAAGCGGACAGTTCCAAAAATGTATTAAAGAAAGCAAAATGGTCTTCCTCCCAACGCGTTTCAGCCGTAGCCTTGTTCACGGATGGGGGAATACTACATACACCAGATATAAATACAAATACATAGACATAAAAGAAGGACTTATACCACAGTACATATATATATCAAAATGAAATGGTGAGCGCCATCTTGTAAAGGTTATGCAAAACATAGTACCTCTAAAAGGGTACCCATAAATACATCAGGGTTTGTTTCTACCTTAAGTACCAGTTCAAATATCTTATTATACCGACACACTTATTTTAAATGTATGACAAATACTTCAAATTACATATTTAATTACTCGATTATCAACTAAGTGACCCTATATTACATGCTTAGCATATCCTATTAGATTGTATGCCTTTACCAAAATTAAGTACTGTAAGTCCCCAAAACCCCAAAAAAATTATACGAAAAAATATACAATAAAATCACTCATATTTGCAAAAAATCTCAAGAAAAAGCTTGAAGAATCTAATACAATAATCATTTAGCTGCCAAGATGGGTATTCATCTCTTCACTTAAATTTAACCCATTCGGGGACAGAGTCATAAATTTAATAATATATTTCGATTCAAGAACACGTAACATTTTTTGTCTGTCACCACCTCGTGAGTTGAGTTTAATCTGGTCACAGACCAGATAGGTGAGTTGTTTTTCATCACCTTGATGTACTTCATGAAAATGTCGTGCCACTGGGTAGCTACGATCAAAATTGCGAATAGCTCTTACATGTTCTAACATTCTCTTTTTCGCCTTGTGGATCGTACTGCCCACAAATATCTTGTCACATGGGCTTTGTAGACAGTACACACAAAAATCTGTGTTACATGTGAAGAATCCCTTAATGGCATACTCATCTTGACCAGCGCCCCATGTTACATTTTTGCAGTCTTTACTGTATCTACATGCTTTACATTGGTGACAGCAGTAAAACTCTGAGATAACAGATCTCACACTCTCAGATTTAGTGCTGCTATATATATATAGCCTGAACCACTGGACGGAATTACACCAAATTTGGCAGAAAGGAAGCCTTTGATATACAGATTCCACTTTTTGTTATTTAGTGTAAATCCGTTCAGCATTTTAAGAAAAATCAAAGGAAAAGCAAATTTATATAGCTAGAGGTGTGAAGGCTTCACAAATCCTCCCGATTTCTTGCAGAGATCTGGTTGGCTGTCAACACTTCACTGAGGAAGTGTTGGCAGCCATTTTGAGACTCGGCTTCAGCCAAGTCTAAAAATAGACAAAATAAAATAGGAAACAGGGCAGGGTACTGTTACCATAACCCCCGAGCTTTGGTCCAGAGGTAAAATCACAGCGAAAATGGTGACTATTCACAAACTTTGCCGTGATAAAAAAAAAAAACAAGCATAGTCTCCCATGTGTGCTTTTAATTGTGCCCCTAGGTTGGCCAGGTCCCAGGAGGCATTGCAGGCAAAATAGGACTCAGGGAAGCCCGGGGGACCACATCCTCCTGGGATTATATACTAAAAATATGAAGGGGGCTGCGTGAACCCCCTGCGCCCCGGGACCACCACCTCTCTGGGGCTTATTTATTATTAATATGTTGGGGGTGGGTCCAGCAGACCCCTCTGTGCCCTGGGGACTACCGCCTCCCTGGGCAACATTTAAACTTAACAGGGAGGGGTCCTGTGGACCCCCTGCATGGGGACCACCACCTACCTGGGACTATTATTTAGAAACACACGGAGGCCACATGGTACCCCGCGTTCGGGAACCACCACCATCCTGAGGCAGAATGAAAAAGATGGAGGGGGCCGTGCAGCCCCCCTTGTTCAGCCATGCATGGGCTTGGGAACCAACACCCACCAGGACCGGCTCCCGCTACCTTCTGAGGTGACCACCCTCGATGAGATAGCTGTTTGTTTTTGCTTGGAGGGAGATGACATTTTCTGCCAAGCAAAACATAACTCCATTTTTAGCAAGAGGGAGCTGTCAAACCCGCTTGCTGAAAGCTGAGTTTTCTTCTCTTTTCCTGGATGCAAACATGTGTGTAGGGAAAGAGATGAAAACATTGCTCCCGCAAGCAGGGAGTTGCTATTTAAGGCAGCTCCCTGGTTGCTGGAGCATTGCGGCTCCCGCAGGAGACAGGAGCAGGCTGGGACAGCGGGGGCCTTTAGGCTCCCAATGCAGTGCCCAATGCAAATGTGTTTTCTCTGCAGCTACACCTTATTGAAACACAAGGTCACTGAAGACATTTCCTTGACATCCTTACTCATCTTAGCACTCACTAATTAGCCAATAGAAAGTATTCCAGTTGGGTAGACATTTTGCAAAAAATGGTGGCCTCTTCTTGGATAAATGTGCATGGAAGGATTCATTCTAGCACGAAGCTCATTTCACAGTAATTAAACCTCAATGGGAAGCACTTTCTGATAAAGACAAAGCAGATGCCCAAGTTAAAGCTTCACTTATGTAAGCTCCTAATCATCCAAATTTCTAGTGCATGGTCTCTGCATATTCACCTTGAAAAGCTATCTGTAAACCTTGATGGAGGTGTTTGCATTCTTGCCTTTTTTTGAGTGCAATGTGTCAGGTAGTGACTGTGAAGAGTGAGTTCTTTCTTGTGAACTGCTGCTGAGAGCCAACACCCACCACAAAAGAATATACTCCGAAGCCCAATTGCAAATAATGCTTTGTAGTTTTACAATCTGTATTAGTAGTAGTAGTTAAGTAGGATGAATACAGACTGTAAAACTACAAAGCATATTGACTATAAAAGCATGTGACACTTGCCACCAGTAATGCTACTCCCCTGTAAACAAGGCCCTTGCTTGAGCCGGGAACGCGTCATAAAATTGCCTCCACTTTGAGGGAATAAAAGCTCGGGATAATCCACAATTGGGCTTCGCAGTATATTCTTTTGTGCTGTTTAATGGCAGGTTTCTCTATTCCTGTTGCCTCTGAAGCTGCCCTGACAGAGTCCTAGGCAATCAGAATATGTAGTAAGTTGTGCTTTGGATATATATATATGTATATATATATATATATATATATATATTTGGGGTCTCTAGTTGGCAATGGGTTGTATCCTTTTCAAGTAGGGACTCCTCACTCTAGTCAGGGTAAGGGAGTCACACATAAGGTAACCCTGCTCACCCCCTTGATACCTTGGCACGAGAAGTCAGGCTTATCTCAGAGGCAATGTGTAAAATATTTGTATACACACACACACACAGCAACACAGTGGAAACACCACAGAAGTACTCCACACCAGTTTAGCAAAATATCCAATATTTATCTGAGTAAAACAAGACCAAAACAACAAAAATCCAACATAGACAAGCAAAGATACAAATTTTCAAAGATTAAATCCCAGGATAGCGCTGAAAAACACAATAGCTCCAACTGGGGTTATCATGGCGTCTTGTTTCCAACACTCTGATGCCACTCGCGAGGGAGTGAAGGCTGGTCACGGAGTTGCACGGACCCCAGGCACAGTACCTTTGAAAATGATGCGGAAACAAGGATGTCGCACAGAGTCAGGGATGTGAGGCGTCGCTGGAGCCGGTAAGGTGTCAGTTCCTTACTGCTACCAGGGAGGTAAGACATTGGTTCTTTACTGCTAAGCAGGGGAGGGGAGGCGTCAGCTCCTTACAGTTGCAGGGGAAGCGATGCAGCATCGGTGGTGAGGCGTCAGTTACTTACGACAAGGCGGGGTCGATGAATCCAGCAGGTTAAGAAGGGAGGCGTCGACTTCGCTGTGTCGCAATCACACCATGGAGCCGCAGGTTCTGCGGCGGAATCGGAGAAGGTGCACGGACATTTATGACATTGCACTCAGGCTGTGGCTGGACTACTGAGGCGTTGTGGTGGCATCGGGCCTACAGCGTCAGTTGCAGTCATTGCACGCAGCGGAGTCCATGGCTCCGGTGCAGGCAGTGGAACGAAGTCGGACAGTGGCACCGGTTCTGAAGTCGCTCTGGGATCCATTTACTTGGTTTCTTCTTGGTTGCACCAGAACTCACTCACAAGGGCCATGTACCTGGATTTGGCACCACTTGGCATGTCAAGACTCGAAGCAAAAGAGCTCAGGTGCTGGCAGATGAAGTCTTTGATGTCCTGTAGACTTCTTAACAGGAGGCAAGCACAGGCAAAGCCCTTGGAAAACCTTTGGAAGCAGAATGTAGAAAGCAACGTCTAGTCCTTCCACTCCCAGGACAGAAGCAGCGGCTAGCAGGTCAGTACAGCAAAGCGACAGGCAGGGTGGAAGTCCCTCCTACAGCATCCATCTCTTCTTCCTGGCAGAATGTCCTTGGTCCTGAAGGATTCTAACTTTCTGGGGTCAGAGGTCAAGTACTTATACCCATTCCTGTCTTTGAAGTAGGCAAACTTCAAAGAGAAGTATTTGTAGTGCACAAGGCCCTGCCTTTCCTCTCCTGGCCCCAGATACACTCCAGGAGGATGGAGACTGCTTTGTGTGAGGACAGGCACAGCCCTATTCAGGTGCAAGTGTCAACTCCTCCCACTACTCTAGTTCAGGAAGACCCATCAGAATATGCCAGGCACACCTCAGCTCCCTTTGTGTGATTGTCTAGAGTGAATTCACAAACAGCCCAAATGTCTTCCTGACCCAGATGTGTATTCCACAGCCAGGCAGAGGCACAGACTGATTAAACAAGAAAATACCCACTTTCTAAGTGCCATTTTAAAACTTACAATTTAAAAAACAACTTCACCAAAAGATGTATGTTTAAATTGTGAGTTCAGAGACCTCAAACTCCAGCTCTCTATCTGCTCTCAATGGGAAATTACAGTTGAAAGATATTTCAAGGCAATCCATATGTTACCCTGCGGGAGAGATAGGCCTTGTAATAGCGAAAACCAAATATAGCAGTATTTCACTATCAGGACATGTAAAACACACCAGTGCACGTCCTACCTTTTAAATCAGGGGTCTTCAACCCTCTCTATAAAAAGAGCTATTTATGTTAAATGAAACTCATCAAGAGCTACTATAATTATTAGTGCTGTAATAGTAACCACATCAGACCAAATTGCAATAGTGGTCACCATATGCATGATTAAGACCAGCAGTGATCAATTTAGTTAATCATTCGTGGTCGCCAAGCATAATGTAAAAAAGCTTTCCTACTATGATTTGCCTCTACATGAGTAATGCAGAACCGCCATAGCACCAATGCTTCTAGTACCAAGGTGATGATATTTGTAAAAAGTCTCTCCAATGCCATATGATTTATCACTCAAATATCAGATTTAGATATATTTTGGAAATTCAGCCATTTTTCTCCAAATGCCAACTTATCAATTCTGATAATTAACACATTTCCGTCTAACACATACACTCTCGAACCATGCAAAAGCTTCTAATTTAGTAGGCCTGCCTCCACAGAGGACAGCTACTTACAGGTAGCTGGAGATCTACCAGTAGTTCACAAGCTACTCGTTGGAGAAGCCTGTTTTAAATACACTGCACCCTGCCCACAGGGCTTCCTGGGCCTACCTTAGGGGTGGCTTACATGCAGGAAAAGGAAAGGTTTGGGCCTGCACTTGCCAGGTTGAAAGGGGAGTTTAACCCTGCACATATAGACAATGCAGTGGCAGGCCTGAGACATGTTTACAGGGCTACTCATGTGGGTGGCACAATCAGTGCTGCAGGCCCGCTAGTAGCATTTGAGCTACAGGGCAAGGGCCCACATGGTGCTCTATAATAGGGACTTACTAGTAAATCAGATATGCCGATTATGGATAAACCAATCACCAATGCAATTTACACTGAGAGCACCTGCACTTTAACACTTACTAGCAGTGGTAAAGTGTCCAGAGTCCTAGAGCCAGCAAAAACGAAATGCAGCACACAGTCAAAAACAGGAGGTCAGAGGCAAACGGTGTGGGGATAACCCTGTAAAAAGGGCCATTTCCTACACACACACACACACACATCAGTAAAAAATGTAAATCAACATGTCTATGAGACTAACATAGTTTTCATTATTGTATTTTGTGGGCTGAAGAATGCTAAAAGAAAGAATCAGAGACAAGTTTGTTTTTTATTTTAATTTAAAAAACGTCTGACTCTTTCTTTTAACTTTTTTTCAGTCCACAAAACGCAATCATAAAAACAGTCACAAGAGTGCCTTGCATTCAGCTGGAGAGCAGAGAGCTCTAGCTGGGAGTGTTCTTGACAAAATGTGGTGAGGTCTAATGGGGTCATGGATTCCATGACCCAGGAGAATTACTGTTTTTTTAATGTTGCTTAGGAGCTGCTGCACTCCATGAAGCCCTCCTGCAACATTAAACAAATGTTTAGCAGTGCCCCTTCCCATTCTAGGGACATCACCAAGCTAAAAAAAAAAGTTTAAAGAGCCCTTGCAGTGCATTATGGGGCACTCCTTCAAGGAGAAGTGAATAATAAATGTGTGGCTCCTGCTGCTCATGTATTATTAATTATTTTTTATTTTGGGTGTCCTGGTGCCTACCCGTGACACCCTTTTGTATAGGTATTGAGAAGGGGTCATGTGGCCCTTCTCCCCAAGCTATTAGAGGCCTCCAGAACCCCACCCCTGGGGCTTTACTCATTTACTAATGGGATGCCCCCCAAGCCTCCATGGGCCCCAGGAACCTCATGCTTTCTGGGCTATTTTCTTTTTTATGGGAAGGGAGGATGGGGTCCCCCTCCCCAAGACTCTATGGGCCCCAGGAATACCATCTGGTGGGGCCGTTTTTATTTTTTATGGGGTGCTGCACTGCCTCTCTCCTCAAGCCAGTATAGGCCCTGGGGACTCAATTCCCAGATACTTTTTTTTAAGGAGAGAGCGCGAATCCCCCCCTGAACCTTTACAGACCCATCCCCTTGGGCCTGATGTTGGTGCCCCTATGCCCATTCAGTGCACTCACAACAAACAAGGTTGCGGTCCGCAGGGAGTGCTAGGTCCCTCACTGCCCCACCAGCTCCCAGAATCCGCTCATCCTGCATACAGTGAGAACCGGCATTGCTCCCGCCCAATGTCATTTTATTGCAAAACAAACACACAGCTACATACAGTACTTCAGTACACGTTTGTGGCTAATACACTTGTAGTACTGGGGAACCCCTACCCCCAGGAGCTTGCTCATACAGCAAAGGGAGATATGCCCTGTCTTCCAGTACAATCTTTACTGTAATGCACCTCTTCAGTGCAAGCCTAGTGACCCACTTATCTCTAGTCTGCATCGGTATCTGGGTCATCCGCTGAGGTAGACCCCCGTCTGAAGCATCCGAGTCCAAGAAGCGCTCACTAAGCATTGCCATGTGTCTAGGTTCTCTTCCACCTTCTTGTCCCGCCTCGTTAGCCTGATGTGCATTGCTTCCACTAGGGACCAATCCCCCACAACCCACAACCATTTCACCATGTGTGACGCATCCGTAACCATCAAAGTGATGGTACCTCTGTGCTTCGCAAGGACAAGCGCTATTTGCAGGAGTTTGTATGCCATTTTCTTGCCCTTCGGGCGCCTGACATGTCCCAAGAGGCAGCTGGCAGAGATTACCTGAATTGGGATGCTCACTGCCCTATTGATCTGTTCCGCCACCTGTACCCAGTAATTCTGCACTTTCCTGCATTCCCATGCCAGATGAAGAAAACCTGCGTAGTCCCTTCCAAACCTTGGTCAACTGTCCAGGTGTGAAGGGGAGAATTTGTGAAGATCCCTTGGGGTCAGGTACATCCGGTGAAGGAAATTAAAATGTACCAGTTTAAAGCGCGCATTGCAGGATATTGGGTGTGTGAGGGAATGAATGCAGGACCATTCCATTTCCCCCAACTGCTCCTCTAAATCATTGTCCCATGATGCTCTAGAACATGGTGTTTGTGCCACCCTGTCCTCTCACATGGCTCTAAACAGTAGTGACCAGTTGACGACCCGACCCGCAGGACAATAGTATCCCCAAGGTGTATGATGTGTGTGATGTGTCAGGGAAGGTGGGCCAGGCAGGTCTAGCGATGTTAGATAAACCCTCATAATGCAAGAAGTGCCCTTGTCCTAGCTCAAACGTATCACTCACCACCACAAACGAGATAAATGTATCCCCGGGGTATAGATCTCCTACTGTGCTGCAGCCCTCCTCTCTCCAGTCCTGGAAGGAGACCTTGTCCAGTAGTTTCCAGACTGGTTGTACTATTCAGATCGGGAGATCCCTATGAAATGGAGCCCTTTACCGGATTTTTTGTGTGAAGCTTTGCCAGACAGATGTTGTGGTGCATGCCATCTGGGGGTCCATAGAGGGGGCTCCAGTGCCTTCCATTAGTATCTTGGGTAATCAACCTGTTAGTACCCTCCCCGCTAGTAGGCATTTCTCCCAATTGTCGTTGGGCACAAGCCAGCGTTCTGCATGTGGCAGTGGTGTGGCGTAGTATTATAAATCAAAGCATGGGACCTCTAGGCCTCCTTCCTCATATGCTCTATTTTAGGGCCCATAATGCCACCCTGCTTCTCCTGTCACAGGAGTCGGATTAGCATAGTGTCTAATTGTTTGAAGACCCAGACTGGTATTGTGCACAATAAAATTTGGAGCCTATGTAAGCACCTCTGCAGCATTACTATTTTTGAGATGACTAATCTGCCCATCAGTGACAACGAGAGGGTGCTCCAGAAGGCAATGGAAGTGCTAAGGCTTGTAAGGATCCTTTCTATGTTCAAGCTCAGTTGTCTGTCCATCAAGTATGTTACCCTGATGCCCAAGTACCTAAAATTGTCTAACTCCCATCTGAGGCCCTAAGGCGGGAGGTCCTCCCCTTCTTTTCTCGCCAATGACACAAGTGGGAAAACCAGGGATTTGTCTCTATTGATTCGGAGGCCAGATAAGCTTCCAAATGTATCCAGCAATTGTAACAGCTGGGGTACTGAGGCCAAAGGGGAGGACAGGTAAAAGAGGTTGTTGTATGCATATAAGGAGATGTCATGCAATGTGTCCCCAATCTGAATACCCTGAGGCTGTAACTCTCCATGAAGCCAAATAGCCAGGGGCTCGTAAGCCAGGGCAAATATCAGTGGTGATAAAGGGCAACCCTGCCTTGTGCCCCGGCCCAGAGCCCAGTCCTCTGATCATATATCCCCTGCTTAACTCTCGTGTGGGGATTACTGTAAAGGAGACATACCCAGTGGCAGTATTGGGACCGAAACCCATGACCCTTAGGACCTCAAGTATGTATCCCCAGTCTACTCTGTCAAAAGCTTTTTCGAGGTCAATAGAGACCAGGACTAACTTGTTCTCTATGTCACTGACGTCGGGCATGATGTACGAGAGTATTCTGAGGTTCATGCAGATGTTGCGCCCAGGGATAAAACCACACTGGTCACCATGGACCAATTGCGGCGTATGAGGTAATAAGCGTGATGCCAGTTCTTTACATAGTATTTTCATGTCTGCATTCATAATGGTTGTGGGCCTAAACGCAGAGGGGTCAACTTGGGCACTGCCCGGTTTTAATGGCTTGCAGATCTCTCACTCTCTCATAGAGGAGGGGCAACATCCCCCTGTCTCGTGCTTCAAAAAAGACCTCGAGAAGTTTTTGTGTCAGTGCAGCTGAATGATCCTGATAAAATTCTGATGGTAGACAGCACTCCCTGGCACCTTGGATCGTGGGAGTGCCTTTGAAGCCATCCAGATATCATTGAGGCTTAGCGGGGCCTCATGATCTTCAACCGTGGAGAGTGACAGTTTGGGGATCGCTAGCTTCTCTAGGGAGATATACCCATGGGCCTGTACTCTTGGGTCTGGTGTGTAAACCCTTTGTAAGTGTTGTTGAAATACCCAAGCAATGTCCGCCCTAGTTGTGGCTCTACGGCCATCTGGGGACCATACGTATAATGCCTGTGTTGTGACTGTTTCCCTTCGGAGGATCCAGGCCAACAGCTTTCCTGGCTTGTTCCCCTCACAATGTAGCCTCTGCCTGTATCACTTGAGGGAATATTTGTCGAGCCTGTTTCAAATGTCTATGATCCTATGTTTAATTTGCTGTTCCCTCTCTATTGTAGTGGAATGTGTTTGCGCTGTGGTCTGGATTAATGTAAGGTCTGTTTCTTCCCACTGTCAGTTGGACTGTAGTTGTCTGCGTACCGTGTGTGTAAGGCCCATTCATGCCCCCCAACCACTACCTTTGGGGCTTTCCATTCCGTGGCCCTGTGGGATGTGGAACCCCAGTTGTACTCTAGATATTCTATGACTGTCTTTGATAGAGCCTCCCTCCCCTCCGGATCATCCAGGATATCCATCGGTAGATGCAACAACCGGGGACATCGATGGACCTCCCCTCATGTGAAATGACAAGTAACAGGGGAATGGTCGGACAGGTATCTTGCCAGGTGGTTAACCGCCTGATGCTCAAAGTGTGGGATCCCCGCCACCAGGATTCTGTCAAGACGGCTATATGTTTTATGTGAGGGAGAGTGGCAGGTAAATTCTATCCATTTGCGGTGATGTAGTCACCAGATGTCAGTGAGCTCTAAGTTGTGCATCACTTCCCTTAGGATTGTCAACAGATGCAGTTTTGTGTATATGCCTGTCCTTTGTGGTAATCTGACCAGAACGGGATCTAGAACACAATTGAAATCACTGAGCCAAAATACTGGGGGACTAGTATCCTGTATAATGTGGAAGAACCCCGGACGGTCATTGTTGGGGGCATAAGTATTAAGTATGGTAATTGGCTTGCCATCGAGAGTGCCCTGCAAGGGGAAGTGTCTCCCACCCACATTAGCTTCTTAGCATGAGAGGGCAAACGGGACTCCCAGTGCCACCTAGGTCAAAGTTCCCCTAGCATTAGAGGATTTGGAGGAGTGGTAAAATTGCCCCCCATGCGTTGGGCCGCTGCATCTCTGAGGTGTGTCTCCTAGAGGCATGCTATTTGAACTTTATGCCTCTTCAGAAAGGATAAAACTCTGTATCATTTGACGTACGTCCCCAGTCCTCTCACATTCCATGTCAGAAGTTGTATGTCCATCCCCGCCAAATTGTAGTGTAATGTAGTCAGGAGTAAGTGTACACCCCATCCCTGATGCCCTGAAATCTGAAACATGCTGCGTGCAGAAACAATAAATCCAAATAAACATTCCCAACTCCCCACCCCACCCATGGACAAATATAGAATTAACCTCATGTAATAGGTGTCCCTTTTTTAGTGCACCAGGATTCGCACGACATCCCTGCCCGCTTAACAGGGACTGGCAAACTATTAAAACAAACATCACTCCCGGCTGGCCCGGCCCCCAACTCGTTCCTCTATGATCGAGAATTGAGTTTTTATTTTCCGACCTATTAGGCTCTCAACTCCCTGAGCCTCGGTTCACCATGCCCCTTCCCCCCGAGGGGAGAGGTCCGGAGGCCTTAAGTGATCGTACCAGGCCCCAGTCTGAAGGTGCAAGTGGTAGGCGGTTCTACACATTTTATGAAATGTTCCTAACAACTGAGGGGAGTGCAGTTGTGTAACTACAATATCCCAGCCTCGAAATAGAACTGCTGACATGTTATTTAATATTAATGAAGGTGATTATTACAATGCCATGTTCCAGATAATCCTTGGTGTTACCAGATGTGAGACTGTTCGCCACTGATTTGATCTGTGTGCGTAAAAATGGTCATGTAGTGGTAGGCTTTTCTTGTTTCACTCTGAAGCACTTCACGCCCTAAAAACGCAGTGCATGTCCCTCTCTTGATTAAAAAGGGAAGGCAGCCCAGGGCCGAATGTGTGACCTGCAACACCATGGTAACAATGCATCCACCTATGATTGCCCACCTGGATCGCATCTGCATAGAGTTGACCCTTCTTTTATCCACCCCCCACCTCCCCTCCATTACCCACTCTAAGGCCTCCCGATCTACAGTCCGCTCCTGTAGGGCGACAGAATGTGCAACATGATTCTGATCATCAACATCAAGAAAAAGCTACTCCAGTGCTTTGGTCTAGTCATCAGCGAAAAAGAGATGGAAGCTGGTGTGGTTCTGCTTGAAAAAATTGAAGCGAAATTAGCCATTGAAGCAATTAAATGATTCAGTTTAAAAAGTAGAACACACACTTATATACAGAATATATCTGTAACCCCAAAAAAGGAGGTATCTTCTCTTATGAGGCCTGGTCAAGCCTAGAGGCCTTCAGTAGAGCATTACCAAAGACCTTGCATGTAAAGCAGCTGCAGGAAGCCTTGGGCCGGTCCCGATTCCCAGCATCAATATTTTAGATCTCACGCAGTGCAGCAGTCCTTAGTAACAATGTAGCTCCCCCAGGACAGAAGAACGTTTAGCACAGCTGGGAGCAGTGCCAACCCATTAGGGAAGATCCGGCATAGGAAGAACAACTAACATATGCCTTGTGCACTGACAACAAATAAATAACTGCGGCACTCTGTGCTGATCATAGTGTATTTATTACTCGAATGCCAGCACTCGAAACACCGATTAACTAAAATTGGTGGATTATCATGGTGAATTTGTGATCACAGAAGACGTCTACTCTTCTTACGTGCCTTGGAAACATCGAAAGTCCTTAATGCCCCAAAAAGGTGGTAGAAAAAAGTAAAATGGAAAGCGGAAAATACTATAGCAAGACGCCTAGACAATAGCGCCCAAGAAAAGCTATTGAGGTAGGGTCACGCCGTGTAACACTGTAGTCTCACAAGCTGAGTGTAGGCCAAGGGCCGGGGAAACGGCTTAGGGAACCAGTACTGAGGTACAAGCGGCTTAGTTAGGTCTCAGGTGGTGAACACGAGGGCAGGTGACAAATGGACAAAGTGAAGGCAAGTTCAGAGATAGTCCATTGTGTGTGTGCAATCTATCACTTGTACAAGTCCCAGTAATAATCAGTAAAATATGCTGAGCAAGGTAGTGAAAAGTGTTGTCAGATTTGAATCTAGACTGAGTACTGTTTAGGGGAAGCTGAAAGTGTGCGTTTTGACAAAGTGCCAGTGGAAGAATTCAGAGTGGAGTCGGCCACCACGGATGGCCACTGTCCACCCAAGCACAATATGATACAGCGCTATAGAAGGTGGATAAACCCTTAGCAAACGGTCTATCCAGTTCAACTGAGATGGAGTTACTACAGGGGAAGAGCGAGGGATTAGACCTGAAGGCAATTGTAAACTTCAAAAAACATCTAGTGTCAGATGAAGTCAGCCTACACTGTTTCACTGGGATGGCACCATCTCCACTCAGAAATTCTTCAAGGGGTAGCAAGAGGGGAGCCAGGTGCAGGAGGCATGTCAGCGTTTTTAGTGCATCTCCACACGAGTTAAACCCAGCCCCTCCCCCTGGTCTACAGATGATGATCTGAAATGTTTGTTAAACTGGAACATTTGCACACAAGAACTCAAGATACGTCGTAACTCTCCGAGACACAAGGTCTCTCTTCCGGAGCATCTGAGCTTGTTTTTTAGTCTCAGTGGTGAGTGTGTTTCATTGCTCAGTGCCTTCCTTCCTCTCCGGACGCATCAAAGCCAGACACTGAGGAGTAACTCTTGACTCCGCCATGTCACTGGAGACTCAGAGAGGGGCGTGCCGACCACTTATAAGCACCATATGCTATGTCACCTCCCACTTTACAACACCTACAAATGAACAGAGTTGCGTGGTAAAGGAAAATCCTCTGATTTGCAGAGAACGGGTTAAATCAGAAGGAAAATCTACCCCTGCACAAACTGCTGCTCCTCTGTTAACTAGCAAAGGGCGTTGAGACTCCTAGAACACCTTCGAAGCCCTTTGACTTATCCACAAGCACAACAACGGAGCAGCTCTACCCAGGGGTATAACACAGGGCGCTGCGGTATGCGGGCTTTGTGCTGCTTTTTTTTGGCTGACATTTTGCTGCCTGCACTGCAGCGCCTAATTAAACAGCATTGCAGCTGAAGGTGGTGAAATGCCCAAGGGAAAGTTGGGGAGGGCCGAGGGGGTATCGGGGCACCCCTGTAAACCTCTGCACAAAAATAGCAATCAACGCAGGGCAAAAATTGGTGTCGAAAGTGTGTAGAATTTTTCATGTGGTAAAATGTCCGCTCCTGTGGCACATTGAGGAGGTGGGAACCTTCAGGTGCCACGCAGGGTGCCCCATTCAGCCCAAGAGTGGGCTACCACACCATGCATACTCCACTCTATGCAACTCTATAACACTCTGCACCAGACCACTCTATGATACTCTACTCCATGACACACTACAACACTCCACTCCCCTCTATGCTGCTCCACCTTATGCCACGCCACTCTTTGACACTGTATTTCATGCAACTCTACTCTACTCCACATCACTCAATGCCACTACAGAACACAACACTCCAGGGAAAGACACTCTGTGCCACTCCAGTCTACGACACTCCTCTTTATGGCACTCTGCTCTACAACACTCCACTGTACACCAATATACTCGATTCTACACGCACCACTACACGCTACGTGACTCAACTGACATTTTAATCCACTCTGTGCTACGCCACTCCATGGCACTCCACTCTACAAAACTTTACTCCACCCTTTGCTACGCCTTTTACGCTCCTCACTCTAATCACTCCTCTCTGCAACACTCTGTTCCACTCTATGCCACTCTACTCCAACTGTGCCCCTCTACACCACTCCACTTTACAGCAGTCCACTCCACTCTATGCCCCTCCATTGTGGGCAAATCCTCTCTATGACACAACACTGCACATCACTTGACTCTATGCCTCTCAACTCAATGACACTGCACTCTACTCTACACGCTTCTTCATGCCACTCCACTCCATGCTACTCTATGTTACTTCCCTGTAGGCCACTCTACTACACTCTGTGCCACTCCACTCTACTACACTACACTCTATGACACTCCACCCTGTGACACACTAGTTCATTCCTGCCTACAACACTCTATGCCACACCACTCTGCACCACTTTTTTTCAGCACACCATGAATTTCCACTCTATGCTACTCCCCTCTACAACATTTTATGACTCTCTGTTTCACTCTATAACACTCTGTGCCACCCAGTGCCACTTTACTCCACTCTACACCACTCCATGCTACACCACTCAACTCCACTCCATTCTACTGCACTTTGCTATACCTCTCTACATCACTCCACTCTACGCCACTCCATTCTATGCCACTCCACTCTACTTCACTCTATACCAGTGGTTCCCAACCTGTGGTCCGGGGACACCTGGGGGTCCGCGAAGCCTTCTCAGGGGGTCCGCGAGAGCCTAGAAAATTTAAAAATATTAACAAATATTGACAAATTAGGTCCCCAGCTTCCAGTAATGACTCAGGCGGGGGTCCCCGGATTCCCATGATGATTCCGTGGGGGTCCCTGGGTTCCATTAATGTTAAAGTTGGGGTCCACAGAAACCAAAAGGTTGGGTACCACTGCTCTATACCACTGTATGGCACTCCACGTTATGACACTCTAAGGCCCTCCACTTCACTCTAGGCCACTGTATCCATTCATGTAAATCCCACTCTACAAGACTCCACTTTACTACAATCTGTTTCACTTTGCAACACTCTACTCCACTCTACACAGCTTCACTGTAGGCCATTCTACTCCACTCAATGTCAATTCACTTTACGACACTCCAGTCTACAGCCCTCAATGACACTCTACGACAGTCTATTCTACGCCATGCCACAACACTATGACTCTCTTTGCAACTCCACTCTACAACAACCCATGACACTTTACTCCTCTATACACCACTCCATTCCATGACATTTTACTCCACTCTACACTACACACTCCTTGGCACTCCACTCTACTCTACTCTGTGACATTTTACTTCACTCTATGCTATGCCACTCTGCGCCAATCCACTCAACATCACTCCACTCTTTGACACACTGCTCCACTGGACTCAATGCCACTTTACACCAGTCTGCGCTACTCCATTCTATGACACTTCACGCTACAACACTCCTATCCACTCTACTCCACTTCACGTTGTGTCCCTGCACTGTATGTCAGTGGCGGCTGGTGACTGAAAGCAGTGGTGGGGCACAAATACAAGACGGAATTGCACCTTGTGAGTGAGCCTCACTACCCACGTATTTCCATTCACCTACTCACCCACTGCCTTTGGTCACCTACCCATTTACTCATCCACATTGTCATCCACTGCCATTCACACAACTCTTATACACAGACACCCACATTTTCTCAGCCACTCAGTCAAGCCCTGCAAACACTTATTCAAACAAACACACATTGCCTCACCTATCCAGTATCCAGTAGTTTCAGTGATAAAAGGTAGACGTTTATTTGAGCTGCAGATTACATGTTTAATATGACATATCAAGTCATTAGTCTGCAGACGAAATAAAAGGAGCATAACTAGCCATGATAAATTACTGGAACCATTACTGCCTTTGAGAGACAAAATCACCTACAGAGGCAGTGAAGGGAGAGGAGAGCTGAGAGAACAGATTTTTATCTTATTGTCTGTAAAAAAGATAGAGCTCCAACTTACTTGTGTGCAGGGTTATCTTTGGCATATTTATGACTTGAGGTCTTCAGGTCACACTCCTGTCTCCGAGAGAGCCCTGGATGGAGTTATTTATTGTATTTATTCCATTTCTCTGTCACAGACTGCTTGTAATGCAGGAAAAGGGGATTTTCTTTGTGCAATGCCACATTCTTTTAATAAAATGTGACCTCTGGTATGTAGACCCTTCTGATCACACCCCACCATTTGAGTAAATAGGAAAGGGGAAAGGATGGATAATAATATCAGAGTGACATGAAGTTTTCAGAAACCTGGGCTGAACAAAAAACGCTCCAGGCTGTTTACTATCAGGGCTTCTGGTGGAGGAGGAGATAAGCCAGGGACGTCACTGCGTTCTGAGAAAACGTAAGGGCTTTGAGTGGGCAAGCCCTGTCAGCCCTACTGTGCAGTTTTCAGCCACATACTGACGCAGGCGCAGTGGGGCTTTTCAATTGCACAACTTTCAATCGGAAAATGTTGTGCAGAAAATGTTTTACTTTCATCATGTAATTAAATATATGCTTCACTAGAGAGGCCAGAAAAGGCTAGGGGCGCAGCCCCTTAGCCCTTGAACACCAGCCGCCCCTGCTGTATGTCCCTCCACTCTATGCCACTTTACTTTACTCTGCCACTCCGCTCCACAGCACTCTATGACCATCACACTATGACCCTCCACTGTACGACCTTCCACAATATTCTATTCTACACCACACCACTCCACACCACTCACTGCCACTCCACTCTGTGTCACTTCAGAACACCCTACACCACACCACTCCATTCTACAACACTGCACTCTATTACACTCCACTTCACTTTGTGTTCCTCTATTCTAAGCCCCTCCACGCCACTCCACTCTACTCTATGCCTCTCCCCTCTACACCCCTCCATTCTATGTCCCTCCACTCCCCACCACTCTAAACCACTCTTGTCCACAATACTCCACTCTACGGTACTCCACTCTGCAATACTCCATCACACTTGCCGATACTCCACACCACTCCACTCTAAGCCACTCCACACACTCTCCTCCATGCCACAAACTTTTAGCCATGCTGAACAGCAGCTCGCTTGTTCACAACATGGCTAAAACACATTGGCAAAGCCAATGGCTTTGCCAGTACGTTGCTCAGTTTCCCAATTTGAGCATAAGTGTCATTTCCAGTCATGCCAGCACAATCAACGCACCCACTCGCCCCAAATAAACCGGCTTCTTGAGTTGAATGATCATTCTGAAATTAATGCGACATGCTGGTCGCAAGTTCATATCCAAACATGGCTGACTCGGCCCTTCACCGTCTCGAGGTTGATACGATGAGTTCCATTAAACTGGCTACCGTCAACACTGGCTATTTACAGTGTCACGGAACAGCAAACCCATTGTGGAACGAGGAGTAGAAAAATAAATCACTAATATTCTTCAAACCTGAAGTTTTAAACACACTACTGCTACGTGGCTGGAGGCACATCCATGGCTCATTTTACCCATTAGACGTTTAGAAAAAAAGCATATTGGGTTAATGTACCAAGTGCAGAAAGGTATGTTTGTGACCTGAATTCCTTTGAGCCCTTCACCCTCCCCATACCTACGTATATATACTACCCTCTGACAAACAATAAGGCAATTTAACAGATAGTTATTTAAAAGGTGGGCTCAAAATAAGACAATTTAAATACCACCAAACCACAATCAGAACAAATAAACAATGATCATCATCTAATTGTGGGGCAAGAGTAGGGGAGTCGCTGCAGCACCCCTATAAAACTTGAAATCGTCATAGAGAGTAAACAATAAAGGGCTCCTCAAGTGTTTTTCACCTGGCAGCATTTTTGTGTTCTCACTGTCAACATTCCCCACGCCTTTTGTGAGGTGACATTATTGGGCAGCGCAACCGCGGATGCCCCACACTACTGTGCAACGGAATGACATATGCACGCCAGAGCGCGCGTCACGTCCTCTTACATTGTAATCAAGAAGTAACTCGCAGTATGGAGAACATTTCATTTTGTACCTAAAACCCAAGTTTTTGCAATAACTCTGAGTTTATTTCCCAATATTTGTGAAATGCTTTTGTGGTTGATACGCACGTGTAGATGAGAAACTGATGTCTGAAGCTAGCTAGGACGGTTTATGCATCAGCTGTCAAGATCTGTGTGTGACCTACCGGTCACGGGTAGCCCTACTGGTACGGCAGCCCAGTGGGTTCAAAGTTCTGCTGCAAAGATCAGTGTGTAATATGTAGGTCACAGGCTACAAGCACGGTAAACTATTCCAATTTGATGAGAAACCTGTTACAAAGACCTGTGTGTAATCTCAACGTCATAGCAAAGGAAAGCAAAACAACACAAAATATGAAGGGGTCTACGACTCACACAAACTATAGTGTCTTTTTGCTACAATAAGGTTCTTTCTGCAGCCACGTCTTTAGTTCTCTGTCCTGTTTGTATGGTAGTCCATTTATATAGCATTTACTACTCCTGACAAGGTATTGAAGCCCTTTATGGGAAATAGCACACTACTCTGGAACACATGGTTAGTGGTTATGCCAGCGGCTATTAGTTACTGTTGGTTAATGTTTTTTGGGATTACTTTGGAATCTGTACCATGTATTTCATTCACTTTCCTTGTGGTAAATTAAGTTAATAGGAGTTAGGTCAGACCATTAGTGTGAGCTCACGCAAATGGAGGGTGAGATGAGTAGATAGGCTAGAGGGCGCTAGATTACGTTGATAATTTTGTCCCAAGATCATCACCATGGCATTTTAGTGTTTTAACAGTAGAAACATGTTCTGTGGTATTAAGAAAGGCATTATGAATGTTAGGATTTTGCATGACAGTACTCAGCCATCTACGTGAAGAGCAAGTCATCTTCCATGGCTTGTACCTCTTTGTGATGCAAAGAGACAAATCAGGGTTGCCATTTTATGGCTAGTAGTGGAGGTAGTGGTTATCAACATCTTGTGGATGTGGTGACAGAGGCAGGACACCTACCAGAGCTAGGTATTAGTCGTGTGTCTTGGTGAGGGCTGATGTGGGCACTGGTGGAGGCATATTGACGGAGAGGAGTGTCGAGATGAGATCGCTCGGAGAATAGGACTGGAGGCCTTGTGGAGTGGGCGCAGTCTGCCCGTTCGGCCTGTGCCGGAGGAAGAAGCTCAGCGTGACAACTGGCCGGGGCACCAGAGTTGCGGGAGTGATTGGAGCTCCCTGATGGAGAATAACGGTAGGACTTGAAGAGACGCAAAGCTCTGATGTGACCTGGGAGGGACCCTGCAGACCCGGAGTGAGTACTGCTGACACTGTGCCAGTGGAAACGAGGCTGTGCCTGGGCCTTGCATCGCTTCCTGTGTCGGAGAGAGACTAGGCGCTTGGGGCCAACAGAATATAACTGGGCTGGTTAGTTGCTCCTTTAGCACTGGTGTGGGTACGCAGACTTTGCAAAGAGGGGAGCCCAGAAGGAGTTCTCTCTTCCCAGATACTACTGGGCCTGGTGGCGGTGGATAGGAGTGGAGGTAGGCTACTGATAAACAGTCGGTGAGGCCGCATTTGTGCACCACGCAGTGCAAACCCGGATCCCCTACCAGACACTCTGGGTGCGGGGGTAGACCAGACCCCGGACACTAAAAGAACTGTGAACTCAATGGTAAAACCACTGAGTGGTATCAGATCGAGATCTGGATGAGTGGAGAGTGAGAGGCTGCGTGGCACGGCTAGGGTGGCGGGTGCTTGCTATTGGCATGCTTGTGCAGTGCCTGCTGCCCTGTGGACTGGGAGAGCGGTGACGGTGGTGCGGCCTCGATTGGAGGGTTGACGGGAGACACACCACTGGGTGGAAGCAGCTTTGACGCAGGCACTGTGGCCACCTGCATAAGACTCCTCTGAGAGGGACGTGTTGTGTGGCCATTGCACACAGAAACCCGGCTGGATCTGCCCTTGCCCCTGCTCCCAGATGCCTTGGCTGCAGTGGGGGCACCCGGGGAGGCCCGAGAGGAAACTGTTGCAACCCGCTGCCCCTGAGCAAGGTGATGGAGAAGGACAGAACACTCCAGACCACGCAGCAAAACAAGATCAACCAATATATTGCCCAAGGGACCCAGGGAGGAAGACCCCCTGCTAAGCAAATGTGACGGGCCAGGACACACAGGGGGTATTCTCTGGAAGTCAAATACTAGCTGCATTTGACCTCTCAATGTTGGACTACTTAGAGCAGATCTCCGCGTGGTCGCGGAGATGACCCAGGCCATGGAACAACAAGTTAATTCACTACAGGGAGAGGTGGATACACTTTAGTCATCGCTGACAGCCCTAACTGCTAAAACCAAGAGCCTACAGCGCAGGGCTGAAGATGCTGAGGGCAAATTCTGGAGTTGTAACCTCTGTTTTGTGGGCTTTCCTGAGGACGCTGAGGGTCAGAAGCCAGAGCTGTTCCTTGAACAGTGGATCAAAGAAGCATGCCATAATGTGGAGTTGTCCCCTGTCTTTATGGTGGAGAGGCCACATAGAGCACTTGTTCCAAGCTTGCCAGTGGGAGGTGCCCCACGCACCCTCATCACAAAAATTCTTAACCATAGAGATCGTGATTCCATCCTCCACACAGAACGACAAATGTGGGACCCTAAGTATGAAAATCACACAATCCGAATTTTTCCAGACTATACAAAACAGGTGCAACAGCTGAGGGCCTCTTTTGGTAGTGTGAAGCAGAAACTCCGAGCCATAGGGCTGAGATACATGCTGCTGTTTCCGACAAAGCTGAAGGTGGTGCATGAGGATCGCACCTATTTCTTCACCACAATTGAGTTAGCACCCAGAGGGAACAGGAGAATGGACCCCCATGACAGGGGGACTTGCATCCTGCCCTGTTCTTGCAGAGAATTTACTGAAACTATGAATGAGGGATTGTATGTGAGACGATTGATGTGATAGTGTCTGAGAGTGATAGCTGCGAAGAGTGTTAGGTGCTTTAGTACACTGAAAAGTTCTTATTGATTTATTAATTCATGCGGAATTTGATTGTATTGAGGCAAGGACACGAAGATGGTTGGGAATGTACGTGTTGCTGTTTTTTGTCTACCTGGGGGAGGGAGGGACACCATGGCTGACCACGTTAATCAAATGGCTACAAGGGCGATGGGGGAAGCACTCGGGCTGTGGTGGGTGGCACGATATTGTATAGTTTGCGGTGGCTACCAACTATGGACTCTTGACATGGAATGTCCTGGGGCTAAATTCCTACATGGAAAGACACAGTGTGCAAACATATCTCTGCCGACATGGAGTGCAAATAACACTGTTGCAGGAGACACATTTGATGGATGCAGAGGTGCAAAAACTACTCAGGAAATGGAGGGACGGGTCTATTTTACCACTTATTCCAATCATGCTTGGGGGATCCTAGTATGGGTTGCCCCACATGTTCTCTTACAGCTCCAGGGATATCAGGCTGATGTAACCGGCCAGTACATATTGGTGCATGGGCTCCTGAATGGCCTAGCCATATGTATATTAAATATTTATGCTCCAAACACGGATGATGGTTTGTTCCCCATGCTGAAGTGAGAGCTCACACCTTACTTAGGGATGCTCCTGGTATGGCGGGGGACTTTAATTGTGTCCTTGCTGGAGAGATGGATAGGCACCCTCCAAGACCCCGTACTAAGCTGCGAATGACCACTGCGCTTCAGGCAGCGAAGGAAAGACTGCACTGATATATGGTGAGCCACACACCCAGAAACACTGCGATATACATGCTACACAGCAACTCATCTAGCTCTCAGCCGTCTCAATAAATTCTTCATAATGAACAACATAGCATCTGCAATTAATAGGGCCCATATTTTGGGTGGATTCCTCTCTGATCACGCCCCAGTACTGCTGGAGTGGGAGGTGGGGGGAGCCAACCTTGATCCCCCCTGTAGAGGTTGCGACCGGAGTTCTTAAAAGACCCCATATTTTGAGGGGAGCACATAGAAATGATAGACGGGTTCTTTGATTCAAATCCGCGATCCATTGCAACCAGGGGCCTGGAGTGGGACACGTTAAAGGTAGTCCCCTGGGGGGGAATGTATGTCTAGAATTTGTAGTACACACCAACAGTTAGAACTAGAGCTTAACAGGGCTGAGGATTCTTTGGCCAGCCTCCAGTAGATACACTCTGATTGCATAGGCAACCCGGACACTGAGCTGCAGGTGAGTCATCGCATTACTGAGATGTGGGACAGACTTGACAAACTGACCAGACAAGAATATCACCAACTGCTGCATAGGGAAGGTGACAAGTCAGGCAGAATACTAGCCTGGTTGCTACAAAAAGAGAGAACGCCCCCACTTATATTATTTCTGAAGCCACAGATGGAATGAGAGTGATGACACAAAATGGTGTAAACAACTACTGAGGGACCATCTGGCAAGTGTGTATACTGGGAGACTGGGCTCATCACTATCAGAGATACGAGATTATCTAACAGGCTTGGATCTTCCATGTCTCACAGAGATGCAAATTATTGAACTAGAGGAGGACATCCAGTTAGAGGAACTCAAAGAGGCAGTTAGGGACATGGCATGCCATAAAGCCCTGGGCCCGGATGGCTGGCCCGCCAAATATTATCAGATTTACAGGGACATCTTGCTGCCCAGACTCCTCAAGACTCTTCAAGAGATGAGGAGATTGGGCGCACTAACTTGGTCCATGCAAGAAGCGCAGATTATCATGCTCCTCAAACTTGGCAGGCTCCTATAGACCCCTCTCCATGTTATGTGCTGACACAAAAATACTAACCAAGGCTCTTGCCACTAGACTAAAGTGAGTCACACCACACCTGGCGCATGAGGACTAATGTGGCTTCATAGTGGGCCAGGGGACCAACATGAATTTGCAACGCCTATCACACGTGCTCCACTCGACGGAAGGTACTAAAATGCTGGCACCTATGGCTGCACTAGATATCGAAAAAGCATTCGATACAGTTGAGTGGGAGTACATGTGGACTGTCCTGGAGAGAATGGGCCTAGAGCAGAACTTCCTTGTGTAGGTCTGCCTTCTATATACCCACCCCGTGGCACAAGTGCATGTGGGCATGGTGGTCTCTGAGAGCATACCTATAGCAAGGGGGACTAGACAGGGATGCCCACTTTCCCCACTCCTCTTCGCATTAGCCATGGAGCTGCTGGCACAGAAACTGCGGAAGGAGTTGGCAGATTGGGTAGTAACAGTGGGAGGCGTACTCATCTTGTATTCCTCTATACAGATGATGCACTAATATACCTGATGGGCCTAGAACCCTCTATACCCATGCTGTTGGACATCTTGACAGAGTTTGGTAACATGTCAGGCTTAAAAGCCAATTGGCACAAATCACTCCTTTTCCCATTGGCCGGTCTTGTGGGGCAGATCCTCGCCAACCTTCCTCAGACACCACTTACCTGGGAGTGTGATCATTTCTGCTAGTAGCACACTCATAAGCCACCAATTACGAATTGAACATGGGTACTGTTGTGAGGCATTTAGAGGACCCCATTGGTTTATGGAATAAGCTTTGAGTCTCCATTGTGGGGGGGGGGGTGGCACTAAGAAGAATGCTTCTGCTCCCTTGCTGCCTCATCATAATGCAAAACTCAATGTGCCTCATCCCCAGAGCCACATTCACAAAATGTAATAAACTCCTGGTCTCCCTCATATGGGGAGGTAAAAGGAGCAGAATTAAACTGGAAGTGATAAAACTTGACCCTGAAATGGGGGACTGGGGGACTTGGACTTGTAACTGTACTTCTTCACTGGGGTTCTGCAGTATGCCATACAGTGGTGCACGGATGAAATGACCACTGAGAAAAAACTGCTGGGAGAGTGCGTGTGGGTGGAGGATCTCCCTGGGTACCTGATATGGGGTTCAGGGAGTACCGAATAGCGTGCCATTTTTGGTCCGCCAGGTGGCAGAAGTCTGGGAGCGAGTGGTCACAGTGATGCTCAAGCGAGCCCCCTATGCAAAATTATTGCCACTAAAATGGATGCCAAGCTTCCGGCAGGCACAAATGGTAATGGACCTAACAAAGTGGTATGATGGCGGCTGTACAGCAGTAGGGGACTTTTATCAACAAGGAACATTCCCCACAATCAATGAGGTTTGAGACACTTAGCGGCTACACCCAGGCCAGCACCTGCAATATGCTAAAATTTCTTTCATATTTAGGGAGCTATGGCCCTCCTTTCCTGAGGAGCCAAGGGAATCTCACATACTACAGATGATTCTAGATCCCGGAGTAACCAGGGGTCTGACATCGAGAATGCACAAAGCACTAAAAGCAAATCGTACAGTGGACGTGGTGATGATACAGAACAGATAAACTCTAAATTTGGAAACACCCTTTGTAGACTCAGAATGGAGGTGGGCGTTTGCGCAGGTCCGAGAGGTGGCAAGTAATGCTTCTTTTAAATTAACCCAATTCTACTATTTACATCATATCTACCTCACTCTCTAAAGACTTCACAGGATCTACCCTGCTCACACGCCTGGGTGCACTCACTGTGGGTTTACACCGGTGTCATTCATACATATGACTTGGGAATGCCCCTGACTATAACCGTTCTGAGCGATAAAGTCATAGATGATTTGAGAGAAATCACCACAATATAAATTGAACCCTTGCCCAAATTTTGCCTATTAGGTATACTCCCCCTTCCACAAAAGGGTAAAAATGCATTACAGGTTTTCACTGCTGGGGTTGGTATTGGCTAAAAGCTGTCGCAATTCATTGGACACAGACGAGACCCCCAAGTCTGGGACGAAGGAGGACTGACCTCCATGAGTGGGGCACTGCTGAAGAGAGGAGACTGAAACTAGTGCACGCTGATGAAAATGTTGAACAAGACATAGAAAAGTGGGGTGACATGTTAGAGGACTTAGACCTCCGGTAACCCCTGCGACCCATGTAGGAGTCACAAGTACTGGAACTAGACAGAGGGAACATGGGGTGAATCCACAGAATCAGATACTTAGAGCAGAGCATAGATAATAGCTACTGAGTACACCCTCTGGATGCCGAGCCCTCAAGTGGGAGTGCGGTACACAAGGGTGCAAATGGGTCACCCACTGCACCAGCATGCTCAGCCCCTTTACCTAGTGTCACACTACAACACACAGCACTACTTCACTAAGATATGCTATCACTGATCGACTCATAAGGGAAATGGGGTCAAGGTACTATGACGAGATATCAATCCAGCTGGACTCCCACTCAATAGGGAGACACAGAGACAGGTTGGCAGCATGGAATTATTCGGTCTGGACTGATTATGTTTGACCAGGTTGGTTATCCATAGAGCATGTGGAAAGGGACTTAATTCATATAATGATCTGATACACACGATGTCATGTAATGCGCTGCATGAAACTTCAGTATGATGTAATTCTCAGATGACCTGTGTCCATATACCAGTGCAAGTGTGAATAAAGACAAGTTTTAAAAAACGAATTATGTTGAGATTTGAGGTAATATCTGGTTTTCATTTCAAAGGGTGTGGGAGGGTGTTTATTTTCTCTGTCCATATGTGAGAAGTGTGGGGTCAAGATGTGTGTTTGTTGGGAAAAACTGGTTTGCAATGATATTTTTAAATTGTCTCTCTTCTGTGCCTGTGCTAAACTGATCCTTTGCCTAAAAGAAGGCACTAGAGGAGATGTGGCCTTTCGGCCAGAGCTGCCCAATGTGGAACTAGGGAATCCGGTTCGAACCCCCTTGTCGGCACAACATCCTGTGGTTCTGGGAAAATCACTTAATAACACCTTGCCTGGCAAAAAAAACAAATCTAACCCTAGGTAGTGTAATCTGGTTCCTAAGTAAAGCAATCTAATGCTTCAAGTTTGCTCTATATAAAACTTTTTTTTTAAACTGTTCTTGCAAGAAAAAAGTGTGCAGATGTATTTTCAAATGACACATACAGTTTCAGAAATGTTGCTAAAAGGCTATTAGAGGACAATTTCACTGACTACTTCAGATTACTTAAAATTGACAGACCACTGACCTCTTTCACTGAGTTGTGACAATATTCTGGAGCCACCCAGGTAGGAGGTAAATAAAGGCTTATTGTGGAGGCACGCAAGTAAACAATGGAAATTAATATACTGACTCAAATTGTGTACCCCACTCAGATGTTACATAAAACAGGAAAACTTTGACAAAAGACCTCATGTGCATCCAACATGGTACAATTATGCCATATATTTGGATATCAATGTATTCCTAGGTCTTAACACAGAAAACCTCCAATACAACACATTAAACAGAACTCTGCACAAAGATCCAACATGCTGAATTACTGCATGCAGTTGGGTACCAGAGAAGCTCACAGCAGCTCTAAGAATAATCACCAGCACACACAACATCAACCAGATCACATTAGACACAACACCATGCATACATCATACACAGAACTGATACAACAAATAGTTGGATATCACTGTGCCACATCAGCACCAAGCACATAGAAACCACTCACACAACCAATAGGATGCTTTAGACAGAACACTGCCCACATATTCAACACAGTTCAGGTATGAGATGTACACCATGATTGCACGTGGGATGATAATTTTCTTTCAAATGCAAACAGCATTTTGTGCCTACTACATGGTTACAACACAGCCTCTAATTGTTCCTCTTCATGTTTGTCAAACCGGAAGATAATCAATGAGGAAATAGCACTAAATATCAGCACACCTCAGACCAGGTGAAAGCATGCACAATTTGTTTGGAATTTCCCATTGTGATGCCTGCAACTTGGAACTGGGTGCAACTTACACACCCGCTATTTTATGCACTCTGCTGAAGCTATAATGATGTGCAACTTGCACCTGCAATTGTGTGTAAGTTGGGGAGACTTCAAAGACAGGTCGTTGAAGTGCACAGAGGTCCTGCCTTTCCTAACCTGGCTCCAGCCTCGCTACAAGGGGTTATGCAGCCCTTTGTGTGGGGACAGAATGCAGCCTATTAAGGTGTAAGTGAGGCTGTGCCCAGCTCCTCGCTCCCATCCTCCCAGGAAGGCCAATCAAGTCTCACCTAAGCTCTCATTGTGTGTGGCTTTCTAGTGGGAATAAACAAACCCCAGCTGTTAGCCACCCCATACAAATGATCAGAGACAGGTAGCAGGCTAAAGTCAGAAAATGCCAAAATTCTAAAAGTGGCATTTTCAGAATTGCAATTTAAAATCTGACTCCACCATAAATTGTAATTTTAAATTGTGATTCTAGAGACATCAAACTGGAAAGGTGTATCTCTTCCAGACTGGGAATTACACTTATAAGATGTAATAAGGTAATCCCAATGTTATCCTAAGGGAGAGATAGACCTTGCTGAAAGCGATTTTGGGATTTTGTTCACTACCGGGCCATGTACAACTTAGAAGTACATGTCCTTCCTTTTAAATACATTACACTCTGCCCTCTGAGTTGTCCAGACCCTACTTTAGGTGACTTATATGTATAAAAAGGGAAGGCTTGGGTCTGGCAAAAGGGATTATTTTTCCAGGTCGACATAGCAGTGTATTGCACACATAGGCTCTGCAATGGCAAGTCTGAGATTTGGCTAAAAGCCTACTTAAGTGGGAGGCACAATCAGTGCTGCAGGACCACAAGTAGCATTTTATTTACAGGCCCTGTGCACATGTAGTGTGCTTTACTAGACATGTACAAGTAAATTAAATATGCCAATTGGGGATAAGCCAATATTACCGTGTTTAGGGGAGAGAGCACAAGCACTTTAGCTCTGGTTACCAATAGTAAAGGGCACAGAGTTCTAATACCGGCAAAACCGACGGCAGGAAAATGGAGGAGGTAAGCAAAAAGTTGGTGGTGGGGTTTGGTGGGAGAGACCACGCTTAAGGCTGTCAGGTCTAACATTTATTATTTGAGCCGTGGGGCAGCTGGATGATTTGGGGTAGATCTGCTCTAGGTTCATATTATGAATAACTGAGCCTGTACATCCCAAAACTCCGCCGTGATATTTAAAGGAATTATTTTGGGTGATGTTATCTGCAGCAGTTTATAGTTAGGCCTTGTTTTAGTTAGAGGGTACTGTCTTCATATAAGGGACTGGAGCCACTCAAGAGGAAAGTTCTTTATTTCCTGAGGTTACAGAAAAAATAGGTAGGTTCTGCGAGGACGCCATCCTCCCTCCAAATGTCCCTATCTCCTAGATTTCATTCCACACCACATACCAACATTTTGTTACATTATTCTCTCTCAGCATTCCAGACACCGACTGAGACATACAGGGAACGGGGACACACCGAATACTAGAGCTCTAAATATTTCTGGCAAGGTCTGTAGCACCCTGTTTGTAATTTCAGTGGCTTGTGGCAAACAGCAACAAAAGTTAATTAACCACATGGGAAATACAATTTTTTTTTTCATACATTTCAATTTTGTATATTGCACTTAATAGGGGTATTTGCCCTGTTTCCAAGTGTTTCCAGTTTTAGATAATGTGAACCCCGCACCCCAGGTCATTAAAGGCATTATCTTCAGTCTTGAACTTTTCACTTAGAAAGTATTATTTTCATGTACATTAGTGTAATTACTTCAACAGAAACAAAAAACGACTACAACAACCAGAATGCATTAGGTTGTCACACCCATTTCTTGAACTAGTTATATTGTGCTCAGGAGGTGGCCACTCTAGGTTCAGATGATGGAGGATATGGAGCATAGAGCAATTAAGTGATTTGCTTAGGGTTTTACAGTCTTGGCAAGTTAAAAAGCAAAAATCAGGAGACAGTTCTCCATAGCCATACTTCCTTCCCGTTTGTTGATTTACATTGAGCGTTCCATCACCGTGGTTGCACTGAGGGATTCTGTTTAATCCCTGGGGTATTACGTCTCCCAAATAATAAAAAAGTGGTGCTTTGTACGGCTGCCAGACATGTCTGGTTTCAATGGTTCTCCTTGAAGGAAGTAGATAGGTTTTGTATTACAGGTTTCAGGAGACAGTCGATAGCTAGGCAGTACGAGTTTTGTTGACACTGTTGGGAAGGTGATTGTAAACAAGCCTGTAGCATCCTGGAGATGCGGTCTAAAGGCCTCTCTCGTGGAAACAGAAGACCTGAGTTATTTCTAAACTTACCCCCATGTCTGACCAGATTCTGTAATCTTAAGCAAATACAGTATGTTTGTAACAAAATATGGTTATCTGCAGATACTTCATACGTTGCCCATATGGCTCAATTTATAGGGATTTATGCCTTGTCATTGCCTCATTTGATTTGGTTTAAATTTTCTTCAAAATAACATTGGCCATGCTGTTCTCTCTCAAAGCACAGGTGAGGATAAGGAAATTTCTTTACAACATCCTTCGTCCTGAAATTCTACACGCATTTTTAAGGTCGAGTTTGGACGCAGATCTAGTTAGGAACTAAGGCCAGTTAAGAGTGTTGTTCAAATCTGATGGGAGAATATATATATATATATATATATATATATATATATATATATATATATATATATATATATATTGTACCTGCAAGCGCAAAATGATTTTTTAAAAGTTTGTTGAGGTGATTTTTAAAACCATTCATTACACAGGAAGTAGTACTACAGGAGTTCTCTTTAATGTACTCTTACATGCCTTTGTGAAATGTTCAGCTCCCTGTTAGTAAAAGTACAAAGATGTCCCTTCTTGTTGTTCTGAATGTATATGACTATTCCCCGAATAGTTCAGGTTTATTACCATTTTAGATGTTTCAGGGTCAATTCGGAAAAGCCTGTAAGAAGATGTGAAAAGTACTACTGGAGTACAACTGTAAGTACTTCAAAATACATTTGCGAAGAGGACCCTGTATGTTTAAAATATTGCATAAAATCCAGACAAAGTACTTTTGAGCTGCTTAAGAAAACAAGCTCTTTTGAGTTTTGAGCTGCATTTGCCTGTTGTTAAGTATATCGGTGATACAAATGTAGAATTAAGTTTCAAGTCCCATTATTCCATTTAGGATAATTCTGCATATGCTCAGTTTTTAGGATTTCCTAATGCTATGGTAGTTATAGGGCTTTCTGGTCCTAATAAAAATATTAAATTGGGGACAATTTCAAAATTCCTGAATGAACTCAAACTGTATCCACTCCACCCACCTCCACCTCTCACCTCCTCTGTGACTATGGACAACTGTATCACGGTAACTTCCAAACAGCACTAGCTGAAGAAAATGAAACACTTGTTAACAATAAATAGGCTAATAATAGCTGCTCACGTGCAGGCCGCTTCTTGAATAGAGTTTCCTACTGCCATTCTACCTGGAGATCCCCAATCATCCCTCGTCCTGAGCAATGCTGCTTTCAATGGCATTGCTTGCCTCATGTGGACAAAATAACGTGATTATGTCTAGGGCTCCCGATTTCATAGTATTTTTTTCACATTTCCACGTGTATTTAAAGTGTGCTGTCTGAAAAGGAAGGCTCTGCTACTTGGTACATTTTCTGGCAAAACCTCCACCACTTTTGGCGAACTCATGGGACTAGACAACAACTCCCTTCCGCCTCTGTTCTGGACACACCAAGTTCCCCTCTCTTTCGGAAAATGTTTGAAAAGGCATCGATGATGATTTCAACAATACGGATTTTGTTGGATGTCCTCTTTAACCCTTTGTGTCATTTTATCAGTTCAACCTGGTAACTGTAACTATTTGCATTAGATTCATTTTGCAGGATGGTTTATTGTAACCTGCCAGTAAATGCAAAACATACTAATGCCTTTAAGCACAGCAGCAATATAAAAAGTGAAAATAGATAAAAGTTGGTGGTAAATAATATATTTAATAAGGTCAGAAGGCGAAAAAAAGAAGTGACCAGGCCTACTGTTCAGTAGAAGGCTCTTCTTGCAGCAACCAATTACAGCAACTGCTGCTGTCCAGTTACAATCAGGTAGCTGGCAGGTTGGCTCAGAGGGTTAGGGCACCTGCTGTGGATATATTTCCGTATCACGCAGATCACAAGTCCCAATCCCAGTAAGGTAGCTCTGAGCGTCTATGTGCCTGCTTTTGATATTTGACTATCGGCTGCTAATTGCAGGTTTGATTACTGGCTTTGTCAGTTCAGCTCTTCATCCTTCAGAGATTTATGAACTGAGTACCACTGAGATAAGTGATTATAAAGCCTATTATTTAATCTTCATGAGATTATTCAGGTTGGGGTGTGTGTTCTATCAATCATCACTATTATTATTATTAAATACTCGTGTAGAAAGCAAAGCATGATGTTCCTTGTAGATATGCACGGTCGCCGTAAAGCTCACGAGATGTTCCCAGATGAGGAAGCTGGATCAAACATCAACTAGATTTCAAAGTTCATGTGAAAGATAGCCGGTTTAGCTCTGATAACAGAGAAAAGGTTGAAAGTGACAATGGTTGCTTATTTCCCATATCAGTGTCAACTGTGGATATAAGCAGATACGTCTGGCCTGTCGGGAAAAAAGGGCTTGGTGTCCCTGTCTGTTACCAATATCTAAACATCTGTGTAAATAGTAAATATCACTCTATTGTGTTATGCACATGCTGCTGTGATCTGTGTGTAGCCTGCGCCTTACAAGTAGTCCAGTGTGTTGATTCCCCTTTTGTAGGGATCTACTTTCAGGTTTCAGTCCTGATTGTGAGTTGTGACCACTGCGAGGTCATTTTTTGTGTAAATGACGTGATAAGACAGCACAGTCGATTAATGCACCTGCTTCTGAAAGCTGCGGAGCACCGGCACTTATTTTTGGGGGCTGGAATTATTTTTCTGTCCCAAGCATTTACTGCGAGGAAAAGACAAATGTATGAAAAATGGAGGAAGAGAAAAACGAAAAAGCGTCACAATGGGAGAAAGCAGGAAGCTGCAGGAGTGAGAGTAAGCCGAAGGGGCAGAGAGTGGCTTTAAATGGATTGAAGAGGGCCGAGATGGCTTTAGGTTTACCCTGTCTCAGTATTCCATGTTTGCAAATTTAATTGCAGCAGCCGCGTGATTAAGAGGCGGGCTTTGGGCACTGGCACGTTTTTACTTACAAATTAAGCACTGGCTGTGAGCATCAATTGGCCATACCTCATACAGCCTTCATGAGTACCTGGGGTAAAACTAGGGGCAAATGTGACGGAGCCCTGAGGTAAGCCACTGTATCAGAGAGATCTTTGTGCCCTGAGGACAGCCGAAATCTTGGTGCTGGGATCGCGCCTTTACCTGAGATGCTCAGTATACAAGCAGATTGCAGGGTCAGTGAAGAATGGAGAAAACCTCTATCTTGAGAGGCTTGGTAATGAGCAAGGACTGTCTACCTGCAGCTTTGCAGCGGTCATAATGCACAGGGTCAATTCAAGAGGGGATAGATCTGTGTATCTGACCAAAAGTTCAGATTGTGGTAGAAGAAATGATAACTCCCAGATGCAAAAATCTATTAACATCAACAAAACCACTGAGCCCATCCAAGAGTGAGATTGTGCTCCTAGATGTTAGACTGGCGGAGCCTAGAGTTTGATTTATGCAGTGTTTATTTTAAGAGCATTGTTTCACAAGTCTGGTAATGTGTACGCAGGTTGTGGCAGTGGTGCAGTTGGATAATTTTGATCTCTGAGGGATGTAACATCTGTTGTTGGCGTAGAGCTTTAAAATCCTGGCCATGCCTTTATTTCAGCACTTGTAGACTGTTGTGAGGGGAAAGCCGTCTGTATGCTAAGAGACATGTACCCTGCCCTGAGTGCCCAACTTGTTGTGATATGTGAAAAAGACACCATCCAGGTTTTCTCTTCCAAAGGTTTATTTTCAGTAAGTAAGACTGTACCAACCCTAGCAGCTCCAGCAGCAACTGTCACTACTGTCACTGCTCACAATCTTTCCACTCCCTGCATTCCGTCCTGTTGCTTAGACACCGTTACATGTCAAACATTCCACCAAAACATTCCACCACATAACCCAACATATCTCCCTCCTTTAACAAAATAAACTTAATAACAAATAAGATACAATAACTATTTACACTAAATATGATTTCCCAACAGATCGACCGAAACAAAATATCCCGCATGGACATAAATGTCAAAACTTCAGCAATAATATATGTGTTGCCTACACTGCCTATGCAATGCAGTCCCTCAAATAATCTGGTCTCTTGACCATTCTATTTTCTTTTCCTCCAACACCATTTTCCTCCCCTCTTCACCCTGCTCGCCATGCTCGCATGCAACATTCTTCCACTTTCTCATTTCCAACTCATTACATTTCACCACACTACCCACATTCCATTTTCTTCCATCATCCACAACCACACTATATTTACTCACTTTCTTTATGCGCTTGGGTACGGATCACCTGGACAAGCCTTTTTTCGACTTCTCCCAATTCTTTGTTCTTACCCAATCACCAACTGCCAGATTTCGTTCCACGACACCACCCATTTCTCCGCCATCATACCTCCCTTGCCCTTCAGCAACACGAATCCTCAATCTCCTCTCATTCACTCTCTTTCTACCAGCCTTGCCCATCCACCCTGGCACGGCCTTGGTACACGGTTTCCTCCCTTTCAATAACTTAAACGGAGTTTCCATGGTAAGAGAATGCGGAGTGGTGCAGTAGTTCCATAACATATCCTTGATTTCCTTCTTCCAACTCAACCCATTTTGCACAGCCAACTGAATGTTCTCTCCCAACACCCTTTTAAATCTTTCCACTAGTCCATTTTCCCTGGGATGTGCAACAGCAGTTTTGATATGCTTAACCCCACAGTTCTCTAAATAGTTCTTAAATTCATTAGACGTAAATTGTGGACCATTATCAGTCACCAGCCCCTCGGGATAACCTTCTCGCCTCCACACCTCTTCACAAAATTCAATGACCATGCCAGACTTGATCTCACGCACTAAACTGACCTCTGGCCATTTAGAATAGTAATCCATCATCACGATGGCATAGGTTTTACCACATCCATCTAATTCAAATGGACCGCACACATCCATGCCCACCTTCTGCCATGGCTCACGAGGAAACGGTATAGGGACCGCAGGAGTGCTCTTTCCAACGCGCGTTTTATCGCTGCACGCACAACACACGCAATTTCTAACAAATCTCTGAACATCACGATCCATGCCTGGCCACTAAAAATCCTCTCTAGCTTTCCTCTTCATACCTGACATTCCACCATGACCCTCATGCAAAATCCCCAATACATTCTTTCTCAGATTGCGCGGTACTATTACTCTGTCACCTCTTCTCAAAACACCATTATGTTCCGATACTTCTGGCCACACATTCTTGAAATCTGACAAAACAGTTGACACATCTTCTCTTAACTCCTGCCAATGTTTGTTCAAATTATCCTTTAACAATTTCAATTGCACATCCTCTGCCATCTCCCTCTTCCATACACTCTCTTCTAGCGCTTTTCTTTCCATAGCTTGTATGTCCGCCACCAACCATTCATCATCTTCCTCACCCACGAATCCTTCAATTGGTAATCTAGATAGACAGTCAGCATTCACATTTGCTATCCCCGGCACATATTCAATTACAAAATCATACTCTTGCAATCTGTAGAGCCATTTAGCTATTCGAGGAGACGCGCGATTTGCACCCTTTGTTGTAAAGATGTCCACCAAGGGTTTATGGTCGGTTCGTAATACAAGCCTTCTACCCCAAATATAATTCCTGAAATGTTGATACATGCAAGAGCTTCTTTTTCAATTGCAGAACATGTGCTTTCTGCACCTTTAAGTGTTCTTGATGCAAACGCAATCACATGCTCTCTCCCTTTACTCACTTGCATCAATACTGCACCCAAGCCAAACATACTCGCATCTGTGGAAATAATTGTACTATTTTTCGTTACAAATGGTTTCAATTTGACAGCCTTGATGATGTTGCACTTTAATGTATCAAATGCTTGTTGGCATTTCTCAGGCCACTCATACTTTTGTTTTTTCTTCATTAACGCTCTTAAAGGTTGGGCAATATCAGCAAAATTCTTTACACATTTTGCATAATATTCAGCCAAGCCCAAAAATGATCTCAACTGATCTTTATCCACAGGGTTGGGTGCCTTTTCAATAGCTTCCATTAGTCCAACTCACAGCTTAATCCCATCACCAGACACTGTATGACCCAGGTATTCTACTGTACTGCACTCAAACTGCACTTATTCATCTCAACCGTCAGGCCCGCTTCCTCCAGGATCGAACATACCCTTCTTAACACATCGTTATGTTCCACCACATTCTCTGCCCACACTAAAACATAATCTTGAAAGAATTTCACATTCTTAACTGCTCCCAATAAACTCTGCATCACCCTCTGGAACACTGCCGAAGCAGATGCCAACCCAAATAGCATTTGCACAAATCTAAATGCCCCTTCAGGTGTAATAAAAGAGGTGAGATGCCTTGACTCAGGATGCAGTACAATTTGATGATACGCATTGGATAAATCCAGTGTGGAAAACACCTTACCACCTTGAATGCTGGTCAACAACTCATTTATGTTGGGGATAGGATGTCTATAAACCCATATCTCCTTGTTTAAATCCCTCAAATCCACACACATTCTAATCTTACCTCTGGGTTTCCGAGCCAACACCACCGGACTCAACCATTCTGATGATTCCACCTCCTCTATCACTCCCAACTGCAGCAATCTTGCCAATTCAACTTTCAGCGCATCTCTTAACACCAATGGTACCCCTCTCACTTTATGTACTTTGTGTACAGCGCCTTCCTTTAAGATGATCCTATGTTGAAACTTCTCCCGACAACCTAGTTTTCCTCCAAACAACCTTGGAAATTCTACTTCCCACCTCTTTGCTTTAGATTCATCACGTAACACAGTCAACACTTGTTCCTTAGTATTATGGTTCAATATAATACCTAATGCCTTTTGCTCTTTCCACCCCAGCAAACACGTTCCAGTTTCCACCACATATACACAACACCTGACTTCCCTCTGTTTAAAACTTACCATCCCATGGAAACACCCCATAACCGATATCTTGCTACCCCCATACCCTACCAGAGCAATTTTGGAAGCAGTCAATTCCACGTTGCCCAGTTTACCTCATGCATCCTTATCTATGAGCGTGTATGGGGAACAAGAATCTGCCCACATGCTGATGTGCATACCATTTAAACTCACGTCACACTTATGTGGTCTGCAGCGATCATTATCTAACAACATAATATCATCTTCGAGCAAATCTTCTTCTGGAGCGGCTTCGCCTAACAAGAACACCTGTATGCGGTCAACATCTTCATCTGAAGACATTTTGTCCCCTTCATTACAATCGTTCTGTAGACAATTTACACTTCTTTTTGACTGTACTCTTCTTCTGGTTACACATTTTTGAAAAATGTCCCACCTTGTTACAATTAGAACATTTGACACTTGCCGCCGGACAATTCTCAGAAAAGGCCATGTGTCTCATACTACCACATCTATAGCATCTCCTTGTCCCTTCAACTTTCCTGTCACCCTTACTGTTCTTAACTCTATCAACTTCTTGCATTGTCACTTGCTCAGCATAATTTTTTCCTAATTCCTTAATATATCTTGAAGTATCTTCAAAAGCGCTGTGCAATGACAATCGCTTCCTCCAAAGACGGATCCTTCATGCTTAAGAGTTTTTGTTGAATCTTTAAACTTTTAGTGCGGTTTATTAGCTGGTCCCTTATTATTTATTCGTGCAAATCCCTAAACTTGCACGTATTCGCCAATGTTCGTAAAGCACTTACAAATTGGTCAATCGATTCACTGGGTGCTTGTGCTCTAGAAAAAAAATTGTGATGTTCTACCACAATACTCACTTTCTTACTAAAATTATTTTCCAGTGCTATCATGGCCCTGGTATATACATCATCCTCCTCTGTCTCCTCATCAGAGCCTTCCCCATTTACAGCAAAGGTGTCACATGGTAAGGTTTTCAGTACTTTCCTGCCTTCCACTCCCAGATTATGTTTTAATAAAGCAAATTTTTGCTTAGCAGTAAAAATAGCACCACCCAAAGCCTCCAAGTAGGTCTCGAAGGCTTCTTGCCAATCTTCCCACGGCATATTCGGTTCACCGGGTACAGCCAAGAACGTGGGAGGAGGCGCGATTGACTGCATTGTGTTAATAACAATGGAACAAAACAAATTTATGACAGTGCAAACCGGAACAATTCATACAAATTGTAACACTCCTTTCCCCATTTATGCATGTCCATACTTATTTCAGCAACCTGCAGCGTTTTCACGATGGTCGTTCGGTTCCAATAATGTTATCTCTTGCCAACGCTACCACATTAATTTTTTCGATGCCCTCAGCATTGTTTTGACAACGTTCATCCCTTTTTACAAAGCCGGTTGCCTTTGTTTCAGTAACGTGGAGCGTCCCTACGTTTGTTGCCTTGGTTATGGCAACGTCAATCTTACTAATGTTATTGACAGCGTACGTCTATCCAGAGGCGATTGCCCTTGTCTCGGCAACGCGGAGCGTCTCTACGTTGGTTGCCGTAGTTACAGCAACGTCATCCACCGTCGCTCATCCCCCGATGCGCGCGGTGGTGCATCCCACGCGGTGACAGCTTCTCTGCATGAGCCCCCTTGCAGCGGGAGGTTTCGTAACGGCTGTACCTTGCGGTTATCCTCCGATGCGTGGTGGAGCAACCCGTGCAGTAACAGCTTCCCTGCACGAGCCCCTCTGCGGTAGGAGGATTCGTAACGGTTGTTCCTCGTGGTAGGTTTGAATACGCCGGCGCGCATCCCACGCCGTTCCCAAAATACTGTTGCAAAACTTATATTGTACAAATAGTTCTTATCTGTCTTAGCGTTCACTCATACAGAAAGTACCAAAACACCCTACGGACTTCTCTACACGGTACCTCAGCCTGTAGGACTGGATCCTTAAGTAAGCTCCTCCTTGTTTTATGCTTTACATTTAGACGTTCAGCCCTTCCCAGACTCATCCAGTTTTTCCTAGGTTCTTTTCCACAGTACACTCCACACTTCTTGGTTTCCAGGTCACAATTTCTTCTTGGCATGGTGCGCCCCAAATCTGCTTCTTCCCAGCACGGTTGACACTCTGCCAGGGTTGGCTACCCTTGGTATCCCATCCTCGTCTCCACTGAAAAAGACGCCATCCAGGTTTTCTCTTCCAAAGGTTTATTTTCAGTAAGTAAGACTGTACCAACCCTAGCAGCTCCAGCAGCACCTGTCACTGCTGTCACTGCTCACAATCTTTCCACTCCCTGCATTCCGTCATGTTGCTTAGACACTGTTACATGTCAAACATTCCACCAAAACATTCCACCACATAACCCAACAGTATGGATCACTAATGCTGATTTTTTTGTCACAGGCGAACATAGATCAAGCGTGTGTGCCATGTCATAGGCCTGTCTCACGGACCGTGATCCTGTTGGACTGGGAGGCGCAGCCAGAGAGCTGCCGTAGTGGAGGAAGGCTACTGCCTTCACCAGGAGTTAAACAGCACAACTGCGGTGCTGGCAGTATACTGTGTAATGATCAGTAGTAGTGAACAGATTTTACCCTGTGTCACTGGAGTGAGGCCTACAGGCTCACTCCCCTTTTTTAAAAGTTCAGCTGCTGTGTGTTTACTTCACCCTGATCTACATCAGGTAGATGTGGAAGTGCGTTCATGGTGAAAACGTGCTGAGTGCACTTGTGCTCGCAAGAAATACACTACACAAAGTGTGAAGTGTGGTACAGTGCGACCATAGTAAATTTGTGTTCGCTGGTAGGGTGTGCTTTTCAATAACATACTCTGGCGCAGTACAGAGAAACTGTAGTACTGTACAGTGTGCGCAGAGAGTACGTGCGCTGCATGTGGGAATACCGGTGGTAGCATAGTACATATGCACTACAGTACTAGACAATAGAGTGTGCATGAATGTACACTAAGTGCAGAAGTGCCTGCACTGGTACATGACATGGCGGACCTTGGGTTCAATTTTGGGAAACATGGGGAGTGGAAGAGTGCCCCCAGACAGAGTTGTGTATTGCTGCATTCCTGTAAGCTAGGTGGTACAAGCACTGGGTATGGGGGAGCTAGGCTTTCCCTGTGCATTTCAAAGGGCTGTTTGATTCAGTGACAGATCACAAGGAAGGAGCCTGGACACATCTCAGGAAGGGGGAGATGGGGTTGATAAGGGAATCATAAAGTGTAGGGCTGAGGGCCAAGGATTACCCTCTAATGCACATATTACTGTGGATGATATCCGGGTGTGAGCCCTGTTCATTCCCATAAATCTTGTTGTGGGTTAATGAGCTTCAGATTGTTAGATGCAACTCCTTTCCAAACATGGGTGAGTTTCTCGATATACATATGTGCACATCCATTACACAGGCATGTTTCTTAATATACATGCTTGTGCATCTGTTACACCTATCCCTCTAGGGGGATGGAAGATGTTAGACCTGACAGCCTTAGGATGGTCATCCCCCAACGTTTTGCCTGCCTCCTTCCATTTTTCTGACACGGTTTTTGCTGGTTTTAGGACTCTGCACACTCTACGACTGCTGAGCAGCCACGGGGACCCACTAGTGGCAATGATTGATGGAGCCTTCAGCCTACGTCCAAAGACTGTCCGATAAATAGAAAGGCAGTGCCAGGTTCATGCTGATTTTGAAAACCTGTGGAGACCAGGATAATATTCACTGATTGGTAGCAAAAGGGATAGACCCAGCATCATCTGAAATCCAGATGTACTTGTTTCCCGATCTGTGCCATGAAACACTACATGAAAAGAAGTGCTGCTGGGATTTGAAAACAGTAACATAACCAATAGGTACCAGCAACAGTTACCCTGCACAACTCAAGGTGCCATATAAAACAAACAAAAGGTCCTTACTAGGACCTTCCCAGAAGATATTAAAAAAAAAACTAAAGGCTGATTCAAGTTCTCTGTCTAATCTGAAAACCAATGTGTACACTGTTGATGTGTGTTTGAAAATGGCCATCTCTGAAGGGTCACCCCCAAATGTTTGCCTTCCTCCTCCTCTTTTTCTGACCTCATTTTTGTTGGCTTTGGGACTCAGGGCACTTTACCACTACTAACAAGTGCTAAAGTGCATGTGCTCTCTCCCTAAAAAATGGTAATATTGGTTCCTACCCAATTGACATATTTAATTTACCTGCAAGTCCCTAGTAAAGTGCACTACATGTGCCCCGGGCCTGTAAATTAAATGCTACTAGTGGGCCTGCAGCCCCTGATTGTGCCACCCACATAAGTAGCCCCTAAACCATATCTCAGGCCTGCCATTGCAAGCCCTGTGTGTGCATTTTCACTGCCAATTCGACTTGGCATTTAGAACTACTTGCCAAGCCTTAAACTCCCCTCTTCCTACTTATAAGCCGCCCCTAAGGTAGGCCTTAGCTAACCCATAGGACTGGGTGCTATGTAGGTAAAAGGCATGACATGTACTTACGTATTTTACATGTCCTTGTAGTGAAATACTCATAAATTCATTTTCCACTACTGTGAGGCCTGCTCCTCTCATAGACTAACATTAGAGTGGCCCTCATATACCCGTAAGTGGTAGATTCTGATCTGGAAAGAGTAGTCATGTCTTGTTTGGTATTGCCAGAATGGTAATAGAAAATCCTGCATACTGGTGAAGTTGGATTTAATATTGCTATATTAGAAATGCCTTGTAGAAAGTGGGCATTTCTCTGTACTTACTGCCATCTGTGCCTTACAGCCTGTCTCCAATCCACATCTGGTCTGTACTGGTTGACAGCTCCCCTTTTTGTGTCATTCCACCCAGGCAACCATAAACACAGGACACTCAGTCACATCTGTATTCATCCGCATGCTGAATGGGTCTTCCTGGCCACAGGTGAAGGGGCTCACACTTACATTCCAAAGGCAAGTGGCCTGCCCTCACACAAAGGACTGATAACCCCCCACAGGGATCCTGGCAGACAGGACTGGGCTGAAGGGGGAACATGTGCACTTCAAAACCACTCTTTGAAGTTTCCCCCACTTCAAAGGCATTTTTGGGTATATAAACCTGGTATCTAACCCCACCAAATCAGACACTTCTGGACCTACACATGCACTGTCAGAGGAACTGCCTGGCTGCCCAAAAGACCATCTGGACTGCTTTGCTGTGAAGGACTGCAGACCTGCTTGTTGCCCTGCCTTTCACCCTGAAGTGCTCTCCAAGGGCTTGGATTGAGCTTGCCTCCTGTTTCTGAAGTTTCAGGCCCAACAAAGACTTCACCTCTTTAAAGAAACTCCTTGTACGTCAAAAATGTAAGCAACGCCTTCAGAAATCAATGCAAAGCCTGCATTGTGGTGGGGAAACCGCCACACTGCCGATCAGAACAACGCAGCATCGACTTCCTGATGGAGAATTTGATATGGCGCCTGCCGTGCAATGACAAATTCAACACATCGCCTACCGGATCGCTGCAATGCCTGCTCCTTCTACCAGCATGCCAAGAATTTTCAACGCATCGTCCCTGGGCATTAAAATATCCCTGCATTTCAGTGAGGAACCAAGACTGCTCGCTTGAAAAACGATGCAGTCCCTTGCAACATGGAAAGAAACGATGCATCGACTGTGCCGTGCCAGAAAATCCAATACAACACCTTATTTTTCAACGCATCTCCTCCTCTGCAGTCCATGTGCATTATTATTTTTGACGCATCTCAGGTACTGTGTGTAACAAAGAAACAACTGTTGATTTCTAAGGATTAAGGGGGTCATTCCGACCCTGGCGGACGGGGACCGCGGAAGCACCGCCAACAGGCTGGCGGTGCTTCCAGGGCTATTCTGACCGCGGCGGTAAAGCCGCGGTCAGAAAAGGGGAACCGGCAGTTTCCCGCCGGTTTTCCCCTGGCCCAGGGAATCCTCCATGGCGGCGCTGCTTGCAGCGCCGCCATGGGGATTCCGACCCCCTTCCCGCCACGAACCAGGATGGCGGGAACGGGTGTCGTGGGGCCCCTGGGGGCCCCTGCACTGCCCATGCCACTGGCATGGGCAGTGCAGGGGCCCCCTAACAGGGCCCCACAAAGATTTTCACTGTCTGCTTAGCAGACAGTGAAAATCGCGACGGGTGCCACTGCACCCGTCGCACCCCTGCAACTCCACCGGCTCCATTCGGAGCTGGCTTCCTCGTTGCAGGGGCTTTCCCGCTGGGCCGGCGGGTGGCCTTTTGGCGGTCGCCCGCCGGCCCAGCGGGAAAGTTGGAATGGCCGCCGCGGTCTTTTGACCGCGGGGCGGTCATTCGGCGGTGGCCGCGGTCTTTTGACCGCGGGGCGGTCATTCGGCGGTGACCGCATGGCGGGCGGAGACCGCCGCCCGCCGCGGTCAGAATGACCGCCTAAGACTCTTAAACCTCTTTAAAGTGATATTTGAACTTGTGCTTATTGGATCTTTGTCAATTTGACCTTATTTTAATCAGATAAATATTATCTACTTTTCTAAACCGGTGTGGTGTATTTTTGTGGTGTTTTTTCTGTGTTACTGTAGGATTTATTGCACAAATACTTTACGCCTTGCCTTTTAAGTTAAGCCTGACTGCTCAGTGCCAAGCTACCAAAGGGTGGGCACAAGGTAATTTGGATTGTGTTGTGACATACCCTGACTAGGATTGTGGTCCCTACTTGGACAACTGTGTATACATCTGCCAACTAGAGATCCATTTCTAACAGAAGATATTTGTGAACTGGTGCTAACTTTTGCTAAGTAATGGAGTATTTTTGTTTTAAAATGTGTGAGCTTGACATGATTTGGCTATAGGGCGCCTTGTGCGATTTCTGACTATTGAGGTGAGATTGCCGTTTGTATGAAGATATAGATTTTATTTCGGTTGATGGTGAGCATTTGTTTTTAAAATAAGAACCTGACATGACCTGATGCAAGCGTTCCCGTGTGGTTGTCACATCTATATGTGAGGGAGTGTATGTGCCACTGGCATGGTATAGACAATTGGATGCAAAATGTATTCTACTGGATGTCGCAGATTCAATTGCGTACATGTGACTGTTACACGTTTTTGAATCCCATTAGGAGGATGTCATGGTTTCTTGAGAACGCGGTGCACACTCTGTCATTTTCAAGATATGGAAGGAAGACTAGTTGGTGGATACACTTATGGTTTAAGAGCATTCAAGCATTCATACTCTAATGGTCTCCTTCTGTTCGTCCTAGCATGGATGATCTATTAAAAAACCTGGAACCTTGAACCTAACTACATTGTAGGTCTATTAAATTCTAAGCCACGACTATGCACATTTTTCTAATAAGGTATTTATTGAAGGATGAGTCCTGGAGCAATGTTTCATGAACATTTTCTTTTTGGGAGCATCTTTTTTTTTATATGGCGATAATTTATGTTTGTTTTGGCACACATGTTTCAGTTTTTTCTGCTCTTTCTCTTTTTTCCTATCTTTTGGTTATTTAATTTTTAGTTACACACCAACTTTGGAATCATGAGTTGGGGTAAGGATGGACTTTGCTTATGGTGGTTTTATCTTACGTTATAGTACATTCTGAAAAATTGGTTGCCCTCTGCGATGCTGTTTGCTTAGACAAGCTGATTAAGTCTCTCTTCTCATTTCTGGTGAGACTGCATTGAACAGTATTATGTGTTTACTTGTGTAGTGCTTGTTTTGCTTGTTTAGGAGTATTTTTGCAATTCTTTCTGTGATCTCCTGTCTTTGGTGGTATGGCCTTTGTTAATTCAAATTGTTTATTTAGCTTCTGTCAAACATGTTCAATTATGATGTACAGATGTGTTGTGTAAGTCTCTGGACTGACGAACAAATGTCTGACTGATATGAGTGTAATATGTCTTAATAGTATTGGTGTTTGATGTGTTCTTTCTTCTATGACTTTTACATTTCCTTTTTGCACATGCATTTTGTGTGACGGACATTTATGGTGTGGGTGTTCACATCCTGGATTGGATTTTAACGTGTATGTGAAGGATGTGTGTTTTAGCAAGTAAGAATAGGTTTACATTAATGAACATTGTAGGTTTGCAGCCCTGAGAATACCTTTGATAAGGCAAAACGCTTTGGCTGTGCTTGTTTTGCATATTTTGAAGATTTAACAGGATTAAAGAAACAGAAAAAGAAAAAAGCAATAGATCCATCTGTCTTGTGTTTGTTTGCCTCATTGCATAATTTTCTTTTTATACATTGTGTTATGTTGCCTCTCGTTTTTATTTTAATGTTTCTAATTGTGACCAATACCTAGCTGGTCGTTAGAGGTGGGCAACTACAGTTTGGTACTGAGTGATTACTTCAGGTGGTGCAGCAGGCGATCCCCTGGCTGCCAGAGTTTGTTCAGCTTCAGTGTCCTGCCTGCTGTGACAGATATCCTTCAGAAGGAAGAAGAAAGGGGAGAGATGTCCATTTCAAAGGGGCAGAAGCCCACCATGAAACATCAGTGGTCCAAACACTAAATCCCTTTTTGTGTCTGGAAAAGAACTATGACTAGGGGAGTCTAAGACCCCAAAATCAGCCATCTGTTGAGCAGCCAGCGGGGCTATGTGAGGGATAGGGGAACCTCTGCAAGACGTCTGCCTGTGACAGGACTAGGGGACCAGCTTGCTAGTCTCCCTGCTGGGTAAGGGGACGTAACCCAGAGAAGCCAAGATCACCTGCCAGGAGCACCAGCGCCTGCCTGCTCGCCAAGACTGATGTGCCTTTGAGGAAGAGGAGAGTGTTGAAGGGAACATGGTCTAGAAGAGAGCCCTGGCATGAGGACTCTCTGTGCGAGGTGTGAGGAATCCAGGCTGCACCAATCAGGCCATAGACCATATGTTGGACTACATTGGCAACACCGTATGTCAAAAGGGGCTTCCGTGAACTGTGTTGAGGAGAAGTCCTCTCCCTGCACCAATCGGGCCAATGCTTCTGTGCCCAGTGAACTGGGTGGCCCTGTATACCAGGAAGGACCGTCGCTGATTGCTGTAAGCTTGTGGCGGGATAAACCCCAGCTCTGCACCGTGTGCTACATTGACTTTGTGCCCCTGTATGCATGGAGGGGCTGCCGGAGACGCTGAAGCCGAGGGTTCCGGGTCATCACCTGGACAGGTAAACTATAGGGACCAAGGTGGAACTCAACCACATCTTGTGGACTGCACCCACTGAACCCCGTCAGAGCAAGGAAACCACGCCCAACCTCCTCTGAGGGAGAAACGAATTACCGCATGACCACTGGAGCACCTCGTCGGTCTGAAATCCACAGGTAGTATGGTTCAGGGAAGAGGGCTGATGCCTGCCAGATGCTGCTGCACATGAACGTGAGCATCCTAACTCAGTCGATCTCTGAACCGTCGCAGGGTACTTGGCTGCCAAAGTGGTTAAGCCGAGAACTGTGCCTTTGGGACCTCAGGGGACATACAACTATTGCTGCTGAAAATCCCTAGACTGTAAAAAATGAACTTATTTGCAGAGTCCAAGGGAGGAACTCTTGATTACGGCCTAGTTGTTAACATTTCCTGGATGCAGCCATGAATGTAAGAGGAATAATAGCAAAGCCATTGCACTGCTGGCAGGAGGACAGGGAGTGGCCTCACAACTTCTAGAGCCCTGACCTCAAGGAGATTGTGTTATTGCTATTTGAATGTCGTTTACCTTTCCATGTGTACAGTTGAAATTAAAATACTTATTTTTATACGAAAACAAGTATTTGACTGGGCATTGATTTATTGTTGTACTGCCCACACATTGAGTTATGAGTCTGTTCAAGAGCTTCCCCTAAAGGAGGCCTTGACTGCTCGAGCTACACTACCCAACTGAGAGTCAGTTGCAGAAGGGGGCGCTTGACCCAGTTGAGCAGGATCCATAGTAGGGGGGGCCCGGGACATCAGGGGTAAAAGGCCTCAACCACGTTGGTTGGGCCCAGAAACTCCTCCGTACCCTGTAGCCCCCTGAATGGAGTTCTCTTCTGACATCGACTCTGAAAATGTTTTGTACCTGGAGCTCATATTAATTGGTGAAGAAGAATCAGTGACTGGCTGTTTAATGATGCATAATGGTGCTTCTCCTCCGTTTTTAGCATCCGTAGATTAACAAGTGGTGGATGATCTACAAAGTACCAATTGAGGTGCTCACAATAGTGAAGCAAAGCGACACTCAGATGCTAGGGTGAGTATCGTATTTACAAGCATTTAGTTGATGATGGCCATTGGAAGATCAACACTGGCTTTCATTAATTTAATTCACATTAAATTAGTGGCAGCCAAAGGTTTGTCATCGTCATCTTCCAGTGATAGATGGGCATTCAAGATTAATGCAGAAAACTCTCACTTTGAGGATTAATCAACATTTAACTGTATGTGGCCATTGAAAAACAAATCAGCACTGGTTTATACATACAGCTCCTCAATAAATTGAAGATGGCTACTGATGTCTAAAGTGACCTACAAGGCTCTAAGCCTCCGGCCTACAATCCTGTCCTCAAGCGTTCTTGCTGTTAGGCAGCAAAGCTTTTGCGAGTCCCAGTCATCAAGTCCACCACAACTATCAATAGCTGGGCATATTGGTAGATGGTAAGCTACAGTGAGAACTAATGCTGGTAAGCTACAGTGAGAACTACTGTTGAGGCCTGCAAAAACAGCCTAGGGTATCTATTTGGAGGTGGGTAGAGAAGTTCATCAAGAGGTTTGAAGTGCTTTTATGCAAACATTTTGCCTGTACTTACATTCGGCAGCAACCATGTTCCCCTATTTTGTATGCTTGTATTATATTATGGTTTCATACCACATGAAGCCATCAGATTAGCACTGTCAGTGAATTCTGGTAGAGGGAGGGTGCAAACGTATTGTACAGTGTAAGGAAATGCCTCTTTTTGCATGATCCCTCCCAATGTTTTGGACTGATGCTGCTGGTTTTTCAACATAGAGTGCCATGAGGCCTACTAAGCAGACCTCAGTGCCAGTGTTCTGACCTGTATAAGTGTAATTTAACTTACTTTTAAGTCCTTAGTACATGGTACCAGGGGTACCCAAGGCCTGTTATTAAGTTCTCCCTCATGTCTGTATAACATATTGTGCCATTCTAAGTGTGACAAAATAAAACATATCTGCCAGCCTGTCACTGCAGACTGGTAGAGCAGTTTAAACTGCTAACTTGAATTCATCATTCAAACTGGCAAGGTCTAGACCTCTCTTTCTAATTTATATAAGTCACCCCTAGAGCAGGCCTATTGAGTCCTAAGGCAGGGCGCTTTATATTAAAAAGTAGGACATATTTTTTTATATGTCCTAACAGTAAAAACCCATTTATTGTGGAAAGGCTAGTCGTCCCATTTGTGAGTACAGGGTTACACCAGGCGCGGCCCGTCCTTTAGGGCGGAGGGGCCACGCCCCCCCCACTTTTTGACCCTCATGAAGAGTGTCTGTCAGGCCGAACAAAGGTCAGCCTGACAGACACTCTTCTTGTTCAGGTCAGGCAGCCAGGAGCAGACATGTGCAATTTGCGGAAACTCCTGGCTGCCTGAGCTGAACTTTGCTGGGCTGAGGAGGTCACAGCTCGCATGGGCGTGACCTCCTCGGCTCAGCAAAGGTGCCTCGAGGCCCTCTCCTGGGTGATGAGGAAAGCGTCACCCATTGACTTTGACCTGGGTGCTTCAGGTTTAAGCCCTGAAGCGCCCATGGCGAGTGTCAATCAGTGACACTTCGTCACAGAGTGGGGTGGAGTCAGCAGTCTCACTGACCCCATCCCACTCTGTGATGAGGCTGGGACTGCTGCCTTCCCTCATTGGCTGACCCAAGGTCAGCCAATGAGGGAAGGCAGCAGTACCAACCCTCCTGGGACCTCCGAGGCTGAAGGTAAGTGTGTGTGCGATCTTTTAAAATAAATGTTTGGTGCATGCGTGCATGTTTGAATGTTATGAGTGTTGTTAATGGATGTGCATGCATGCGTGTGTGTGTGAAAGAATGAATGTGTGTGTGATCTTTTAAAATGAATGTTTGGTGTGTGCGTGCATGTTTGAATGTTATGAGTGTTGTTAATGGATGTGCATGCGTGTGTGTGTGAAAGAATGAGTGTGTGTGCTTCCCGCCCACCCCCCTCTCTCCTAAAGCTGCCGACTGCCACTGGGTTACACACTGACATCTCAGCTGTGCTAACTTCTCAATGGGGTTACTAAAGTTGGTACTTCCAGGTATCAAAATAATCATTACATTAAACTAAACTTGATGCCCAAGTCGAATGTAATGTTACTTTTAACTATAAGGCAACTTTAGAAAGTTGCCACTCTGTAGCCCAAGTTTGTCAGTTGCCATTGGCCAAAAGACAAATTTCTGCCCCTTTCCCAGAGGACAGAATGACTCTGATGAAAGCAAGCAATAGAGGCCCGACATTGGAAGAGGTGTCATTCTCCCTAGCAGGATACCACACAGAGTGTGAGTCCAAAAGGCGAGCTTCAGAGAGGAAGCCGCCTTTGAAGGGCAAATAGTGGAAACACAACAGAGGGGCCGCTCTTTTGCTCTAGTAGGCAGGTTAGAGTCGTGACAGATAGGGGTAAAAAGATGCCAAACCTCTTTTCCTGTGGGCATTTAGCCTTCGCTTAGCCACACCACTAGGCTGGGCAACCAAGCTATACACACTGAGAGAGAGAGATCCTGGCATCTTTGGAGTGGGCAGAAAGCTGCACTCTGGGATATCTAGATGCCACACATCGCTGGAAGTCATAATCAGACGAGAAGGGAACTGGTAGCCATTGGCTAGCAACCCTGGCATTCCCCAAGAGCACTTTCTGGGCATAAACATTGCACCTCTGGCACCCAGACTTCAGAGCACATTGGCACTGGAAAAGGCCCTGCTATTCCCTGGACCTGACAAAGAGAGGCTGCACCAAAGATTGATCTGCACCTGCTGCTCTAGGGCTTGCAAAGAGAGGACTGTGCCTGTGGTTCCTTTGCTTGAGAAAAAGTCATCCTCGAGCTCCAGACAGAAGAGGTGATCTCGAAGAGTCAGTTGGCTGATTTCCTGTTAAAACTAAAAGGACACAAAATTGAACTGGCCTGGCTTGGCAAGTTAGAAGCCACAATTGCTCGGCCGCCACTGACCGTGGATGCACAGCCTAGGAGAGTGAGCCCTGATGCCAAAATGTTGCACCAGAGTCTGCTGAACACAGGTGAGTTGTTGGAGGTGCAGTTTGGTCACTCAAAGAAAACACTAGCCCTCACCAAAGGAAAATATATTGGTTTCGTGTGACTGGAGACCAGTAGTGCAGTGGCAATGGGCATTTGCTGGACCCACCAGGACTCGTAGGGACATTGACCTCTGTGGCCAAAATCCCCCCACTAAGACCATGGACTGAGGAGTAGCCTAAGTAAACTCCTCTGTCGACTGCACAGCATCCTACAGCATCTTCAGCATTATGTATCCTTTGCATTAGGACCAATCCATTGAAATCTCTGGCGATTCACCCTTAGAGCCTGGAACTGGACTCAAGACTGCTTTGGTGATAAGCTAACTGTCCTACAACTCTTTACTGGCCCCTTTGACCCGCTCCCTGCTAGAACTGGTTGTCCAAAGTGGGCTGGAGTACCCAAACACAACTCATCTTACGAAGTTACCAGTGCTTGTTTGCATTTGGAGTGAAAAGAGCGAGTTATGTTTTACTTAAAAATCTATATCTTCAGAACCCTCTGGTGGATTTTATTATTTTGGTGTCTAATTAAATCATACAAATAAGATATATTTTTATAAATTGCTGTCAGATTCCTTTTATGTTGGGTGACTTTCTTATTTCGGTGTTTTGGTACTTCTAAATGCTTTACACTTGTTCCATTATTTAAGCTTGACAACTTGAAGCTACAGCTACCAGGGTTGAGCTATGGTTTAACACATGAGCCTGACTAGACCCAAGACAGTTACATATTGAGGTCACGCAACCACACCATGTAGTACACCACTTTCCTCACATAGTTTGTCATTTTCTGCTCGAGTGTGCATCCATAAACATTTGTCTTGCTCTAATATATGAAGAATAGGTATCACCTCCTACAGCAAGAGAGTCCAATATAGAATATGGAGGGCTCGCTCCATGCTAGCCTAGGTTTTTAGGATACCCAGTTACTGGTTAAATGAGTTCTATTTAGATTAATCGTATATCAGTTTACCACTATCTGTATCCTGAAAATTGGGCATGACTCTGCTCCTGCTCAATGCACTCAGGATGAGGGTGTGCGATTGGATGGCTTGTGAATGCTCCTGCCCAACACTCTTATTAGAGCATGTTTTATACATCAACAACCAAATCCCAAAGTAAGGCATTTGGATCTAGCATTATGGAATGTAGAAGTGATGCTGACTGTTCCCTATTCACAAGAATTCTATTAGTCCTTGTGTCTGTTGCTTTAACCACAAGACTCTCTAAACCTATGCCCGTGAGGGTGTACACCTGTGTGCCTGTAAGCATTTTAGTTTTAGACCTGTGCCTTTATTACATATGATAGGTGCAACGAACATCAGCTTTAACCGGATAGATGCTGACGGCTATACCACACTGAAAACTTGTCCCACATAGCTTTTCATTGTCCACCTCTGATTAGAGCTAGCCTTTCCTCTTGGCGTGCTCCAAGACTGTAAGATATTTTACTAAGATGCTGTCCAATTTCATTCAATTTATTTAAACATAAATCATTTATATGGTCAGTGGTTATCATGACAATCTGCCATGATTCCAGCCCTCTTGAACCTAAATTGCATAACACTGTCGTAGACCATCTGAGAAGGGCTACAGTTTGGCGAGAGGCAGACGTGTTTGAAGTTTTAATGAGTTTGGACAAAGCAAGAGATTGTGGTGCAGCAAGCACTTTCCTTGATTACAGTCTGTGCATTATAGGTTGAAAATGAAGGAGGAGTAATGCGAATAGGTTGCTACTACATGTTTGTTGCCACTAAAGTATCAATGTTTTGCGACCAGATTTTCGTCACAAAACATTAGTACATACCATTTCGACTAGGCATTTAGATCGGGACTCTAACCGCCCCTTCCAAAGACAGAACCGGTATTTGGTCACAAACCCAAATAGTGATTCCGTAACGTATTATAGAATCACATACATACCAAATTGCCTTTTTGCTTTCTCAAAAAGGACAATTCTGCAAATTGTCCTGCTTGCAAATGCAAAAAAGCTTAGTACATCAGGCCCTGAATTTTGTGTACTGTTTAGTTAAAATTTAAGACAGTGCTCTTTTTATTATTTTCATGATTTAGGTACATATATAATGATTTTGTATGAACTTTGTAGAAAGCTAGCTCTCTATATGGTTCACTAAAAAGAAGTACACCTTGCAGAGGGTCCAGTGGCTCCCCAACTGCTTTGCAGAGGCAAAAGTAGAGAGTACTAATACTCTATTTTGTGGTAGTGTGGGCGAGCATTTAGGCTTTTCAGATGGTAGTGCTAAGCATTTGTTGTACTCACAATGGCAATGAATGAGACACACACTCAAAGAATAAATTCGAGACCAATTTAGAAAAATAACACTTCTTTTTATGTATAGTTTGAAACCAAGAACTTCATTACAAGATAAGCACATTTTTAAGCATAAATACCTTTCACTTGCAAAAGTGGACACAGTGCAATTTTTTAGTTCTTCAGTGTAAATCTATGAGATGACAACAAGTTCAGCAAACATATTGAAAAACGAATTAGGGTTAAGGTGGTGAATGCTGCCCTTTCTTTGCGTGTCCTAAGTACTCGAGTTAGTATGGGGGCTTGGGTCAAGAGGACCAACCCTATAGGCCTCAAAAAACCATAGGTTTTACTTCATGCATATCAGAAGACCCAGCAAAACACAATACATTCAGTCAATGCACCACCATAGTCTTTTGAATATTATAAGTGTTAATAAGAATCTCCATGAGATTCAGAAGATGGCGTTTTGCTGTGGAACGCCGACGGAGAGCCGCACTTAAGCCCTGATGAAGTCCGTTTTGGATTAAACGCGTTGGCTAATGAATGTCTCAAGGATTAAAATGACCAAGGAGAATTGATTGGAGTAATAAATTTGAATATTTTCCCAAAAGACTTGGATGGATTACAATTCTTATTAACACTTATAATATTCAAAAGACTATGGTGGTGCATTGACTGAATGTATGGTGTTTTGCTGGGTCTTCTGATATGCATGAAGTTCAGCAAACATACTTTATGATGACTTACGAGACCAATCTCTGGGACTTAAAGTGAGTATTGGGCAAGGGTCAGGACCACCCCAACAGGTCAATCTGGGCGGCACTGGGGTGACCGGATGCAGAGGTGTAGCATGGCTTCAGTGCCCAATGTATTTCAGTGGGGATTGGTCTCAGTGGAAATAGGCTGCATGTCCTGACTAGGAAGTAAGCTGAGGAAAACCAACAGGTAGGTAACAAACGTGGGGTGCTCGGGGATGTAGGTGCACTGTTGGTCCCATTCTCAAAGCCCCAGGGGAAACAGATACAGGGGTGTCCTTTGGCATACGGTTTCTGTGTCCTGGACCACTTGTGGTTGAGTGCTCCTGTGGTCTGAGGCTGCAGGCATCGTTGGGGAGTCTAGGAGGGGTGAAAACACAGTGGACTTGAGCTCAGGAGAGCTGGGGATATCGTTGACACCAGGGCCCACAACAGCTCAGGCCACAGACAATGAACACAGTGGTTTCTCCAGGTCTCGGGTTTCTCTCCAAACAGAGACTGCAGGAGAGGGGGCCTATGTGCAGAGGCTGCAGGTGACTTCGGGGAGTCGAGGAGGGGTGAAACCGCAAATGGACTTGGTCTCTGTGGCACTGGGAAACCTTGCTGGCACTGGTGATCCACTTCAGTTCGGGTCGGAGACAGCGGATACAGTGGTGACTTCAGGTGTCGCTCTTTGCAGTTCCGGGGGCTGCAGAGTCCTTTCTTTAGAGTTTATTGGGGAGGAGGTCTGCTGTTCAAGGGAGTCTTGAGTCTTTGACAAAGGCAGGCGGTCCTCCTGGGTTTCTGGAGGCTGAGCTGCAGGATGAGCCATCTTTTGGTGCAGAGTCGGTCGAGGGTTGCAACAGGCCGTTGGGGTTGGTACCAGGTCAGCTGCTTCTTTTTCTCATCTTCTGCGGGTGCGACTCTTCAGTGTCCTTGGGCTTCTTAGGTCATCAGGATCTGAGTTGTTGGGTTCAGGGGTGCCACCTAAATACTCAATTTAGGGGCATTACAGGGAGTCCTAGGTGGCAGTCAATGGGTTTCCCACCTTTAGAGTGACTACACTCTCTTTATGACCACTTCCATTGGACAGTGGGCATAACCCTGACCCTAAAGGTCTAATTCCATCCAAAACAAGATGAAGGAATTTAAAAAGTGGTGTCCACTTTAAGTTGTCTACCTTAGGGGTGGGACTGGCATGATGTGGCCACACCTCCTAATCCGAATAATTTTTCCGCCTGACTTGCCGCCAAGAAGTGGGGGTCAGGACAGGGGAGTTGTTCATCTCTACTATTTGGAGAGACCTGGGTTGCATTACAAAGACGGCTAGATCTTTGATTCTTCTCGCCCGGAATGTCCATCCTGCCTGGGGGAGGTGTCAACACCTCCGCCCAGTGCAGGCTTTTGTCTCTGGTGTCCGAGAGCACTGGCTCCTACCTTAGGGGGTCAGAAATGTGTCTAAGGGGGCTGAACTGGTCATGACCAGTCAGTCAACAAACCAGTAGTTAGTCGGGTTCCAGGGGCACCTCTAATGTGCCATCTGGGTGCATGTATTGATAAATCCAACACTGGCATCAGTGTGGGTTCACCAATAGGACATGTTTGATTCTAAACATCCCTGTCTTCAATGAAGCCATCATGTAACTGGGGAACTCGTATTGACCAGTGTCCAGCACATGAATTTAAAATGGCTTTCCTGGTCACTTATTATGTCTGAGAATTGACAAAAACATAGCAGGGGAATATCTACTCATGCATATATGCCCTAACGTGATATACTGAACCCTGCCTTAGAGCTGTAAAGCCTGCTAGAGGGCTGACATATATATTGCATGCAGTGTTAGGGGCCGTGCCATGTCGTGTTTTCACTTTTGTCTGCACCAAGACACGCATTGTGTGTCGCAGAGGGCGGCACAATTCGTGCCGCAGCCCTTAGGGACCTTCCTTAGTACCCCAGGCCATAGGTACAAGGGGTACCATTTACTAGGGACCTACAGAGGGTGCTAAAGGTTTTGCCAATTGGGGGAAATTACTGTGCAGTTTTGGGGAAAGAGATCTGGCTCTGTGGACCTGGTTAGCAGGAACCCAGTGCACTTTCAGTCGAAATTACATCAGATACCAGGCAAAAAGTGGGGGGTACCCATGACAAAAAGGGCACTTTCCTACAAACTTGTAAACATGAATTACATTAAACAAGCATTGACTAAGCCAAAAAGTCTCCCCCCTGCAAGAGCTTTTGGCTTTGCCAATATGTTTTAGTCATGTTGTACACCAGCGTGGCTGCTGTTCAGTATGGCTAAAAGTTAGTGGGGTAAAGGAGAGTGGCGTGGAGTGGAGTGGAGTGGAGTGGAGTGTTAAGGAGTGGCGTAAAATGGTGTAGATTAGAGTGGAGTGTCATGGAGTGGCCTGTAGTGGTGTGCAGTGTTGTGGAGTGTTGTGGAGGAAGTTAAATATTGTAAAGTAAAAAGGACATAGAGTGGAGTCGAGCTGAGTGGAGTACAGTGTCAGAGGGGAGTAGCACTGAATGTTGTGGATTGTTGTAGAGTAGAGTGGAGTGGCATAGAGGGTGTTACATAGAAGGGAGTAGAGTATTGTAGAGTGGTGTACAGCAGAGTAGATTGTCATAGAGTGGAGTGACATAGAGAGGAGGAGTATAGGAGAGTGAAATGGCATTGTGTGGAGTAGAGTGTTGTAGAGCTGAGTGGGGTGGAGTGGCATAGAGCGCCATAGAGTGGAAAGGCGTAGAATGGAGTACAATATTGTAGAGAGGAGTGGCACAGAGTGGAGTAGAGTGTCATGGAGTGGAATATCGTAGAGTGTAGTGTCATAGAGTGGAATGTCATAGAGTGGAGCACAGTGGCCTAGAGTGAGTGGCTTAAAGTACAGAGCTGCAGAATAGATTGGCATAGAGTGTAGTGGTGCAGAGTGCATAGGTTCTGAGTAAAGTGGTGTAGAGTGCATTGGTGTTGAGTGCTGTGGCGTAGCATGCAGTGCTATAGAAAAGAGTGGTGTGGGGTGGAGTAATGCAGGGTAGATTGCTGTGGGGTGGAGGGGCATGCAGTAAAAAGGTGGAGAGTGGAATAGAGTGCTGTAGAGTGCAGTGGCGTAAAGTAGATTGTTTAAGAGTAGATTTCAGTGGCGTACAGTGCAGTGTTGTAGAGTGCAGCAGAGTGGTGTTGAGTAGAGTGGTGCAGAGTGGAGTGGAGTGGTGTAAGGAAGAGAAGCATAAGGTTCAGTGGTAGAGACTGTGGTGTTGCAGAGTAGAGTTGTGTAGAGTAAAGTGGCATAGAGTAGAGTGGTGCAGGGTAGAGTGCAGTAGCTTAGGGCCGGATGTAGCAAGCAGTTTTGCCCATTCTGTGTCTATGGGAAAATGTGTTTGTACATATGGCCCTTAGAGTGGAGTGATGCAGAGAGTAGCAGCATAGAATGTAGTGACGTTCAGGACATTGGCGTAGAGTGACAGAGTAATGTGGTGCAGAGTAAAGTACACTGGCATAGAGTAGTGTGGTATAGAGTTTAGTGGCAGAGTGGAGTGTTGCAGAGTAGACTGTTGTAGAGTGCAGTGGTGTATAGTAGGGTGGCCAAGAGTGCATTGGTATGGAGTGCAGTAGCGTAGAGTGGTGGAGAGTAGAGGGGCATAGAGAGTAGTGGTGTAGAGTGCAGTGGTGCAGAGTGGAATAGAGTGGCATAAAATGCGTTGACGTAGAATACAATAGCATAGAGTGAAGTGTCGTAAAGCGTTCCAGAAAAGAGTATAATTGTGTTGAGTACAATGGTGCAGAATAGATTGGCATAGAGTGCAGTGATATAGAGTGCATTGGTTTTGGGTAAAGTGGTCTAGAGTGCATTGGCATACAGTGCAATGATGCAGAGTAGAGTGGAGTGGTGCCAAATGCAGTGTCACCAAGTGCAAAGGGATAGAGTAGACTGTTTCACAGTAGGGCGGAGTGGTGCATGGTAGAGTACAGTGTGTAGAGTAGAGTGCCGTACAGTGCAGAGTAAATTAGAGTGGCGTAGAGTGAATTTCCATAGAGTGCACTGGCGTACAGTGGATTGGTACAGAGTAGAGTGTATTGGCGTAGAGTTCAGTAGCATTGAATAGAGTGCCGCACAGTGAAGTGATGTAGAGTATAGTGGTGCATACAGAGTAGTGGTGGGTAGAGTGTATTGGCATAGAGTAGAGTAGAAAGCCGTAGAGTAGTGCAGAGTACAGGGCAGTGATGCAATGTGGAGAGGCGTGGAGTAGCGTGGCATAGCGTGGACTGGTGCATAGTAGACTGTAGTGGTGTGGAGTGGTGCAGTGTAAAGTGGCGTTGGGTAAAGTGAAGTATGCATGGGGTGGTAATGAACTATCTCTGCAGACAACACCATGACAATGACCATTACATTTGCACAGATGTACAGTTTTACTGACAAAAGAATACAGCACACAAACAATAATGTGTGGAAATGTTATCACCTAGTTATGATTTGTTTTGATCTCATTAAAATACTTGTTTCTACCACACTTCAGAATTACCAAAAACTGTGTTTCATTTGTGCTTTTCTAATTCGTATATATTTTGAAGTATCTACACAGTTCATTTACAGACGTTTAAATGCTGTGTGCTAGGAAAAAACATCAACCCACCAGTATCCAGCATGATTGTCACATAACACTGAAGTCAGAGAAAGAAAAGTGAACACCAAGCTCCCTGGAAGACATAGCCTCACATTTGACCTCTGTCTTTGACTGTACAGCAAATGTGACAAGATAACGACAAGATTTAAAGGCCGGTTTACAGAAAGCAAGCACTGGTGGAAGAGTACAGTAAATAGGGTTTGGGCAACGAAAGGGACAAACTCAAGCTAGATGGCCTAAATAAAAAGAGCCAGCAAATAGAACGCAAGCAGATGTGAGGTACAAACCACAAAGCCAATGGTAAGCAATGGGTGGAATGCATTCCCAGGGAAGCTTTCCAAATATCCCCAAAATGTTCTTAGCAAACCAGAAGCTGCGATGTCTGGTAGGCTTCGACCTAAAATGTGCTGGAAACAAGGTATGGAATACATTCTCAGTGGGAGTAAGATGGTCTTATCCCTCAGCATATCACACCTCCAGACCAAGGGGTTAATTTATAAAATCAATGCTCCCTGGGAGCAGTGTTTTTTTTCACATCAATAGAGTCCGATGGCAGACAAGTGCCAGATTAAAACTTTTTTTAAACTAAAGCCCAGGAAGAGATGTGTAGTGTCTCTGGTGGTCAGGGGTCATGTGGCCACTACTTGAGAGTGAAAAGCTGATGGACTTCCAGTCCCAGCACTCTCTTCGGGAGATCTTGTGAGCCTCCGAGAGACATTACCATGTGATTTAATGAATTAGGAGAGAAGGAATGGAATCATTAGCTTGTACAACAAAGGTATCACAAACCGTGTTAAATACCTACAATATAATGTATTACAAATGTGCCCCCAGGATTCATTACATATAAACAGAAGCTGATGATAGTTGCCCCATGAGTGGAGTGATAGAGGCGGGCTTCTATCATGTGATATAAGCTTGCCCGTATTATACTGGTGAAGATATTAGAGGACGTTGCAGAGAAGCAAGTGAGGTGCATCCCAGAATGATGTCTGTGGGACCTCACTAGAAGACCAAACAAGCATTTGCAATGCAATGAGTCTTGCGTTTGCTCGAGTTAGAGCTATTAGCATTGTAAATTCCTAACTGGACTTTTCTTGCCACATAAATTGAAAATGAAAAGTAAAATAGTTAACATAAGCAAGTCAATTCAAAGCGCCACGGCCGCCATGAGCGCGAGAGAGTTATTGGCTCCCTGCATGAATGTCTAGAAAGGATCTCGGCTGGGATGAAAGGCAAACCAAAACAGGAGGAGGGGCCATTACACACTGCAACAAGAGGAAGCTTGACGTGGTGTGATGGCCAACAAAAATGTTCACTTGGTGAAATCGCCTGGGAGGGAACTCAGCACCCAAAGGAGGGACATTTCACAAAATGCACCAATGAAGCATTTAAAAGAAGCACAACAAAGAATGAATAGCAAGAGTGGGCGTGGTTAAAAGCCCACAGAGAGATTACAACAGGCCATAGTGCTTGCGCGCTCGACCCTAAGAAATGAGTTCTAGATTAGATAGACTTGGCAATGGTACTTGCAAAAAGAAACTTTCCTACAAACTGGAAGGCCACACGTTACACACACAGAAGAATGGGAAAAGGAAGTAGCTTACTGGGCACAGCTGGAAAATCAAGCGCTGACAGTAGAATCCAGGAATGGAAATATGTATAGAAAAGCCGTGTACGCGAAGGAATTATTCGGACAGGTGTTAATGAAAAAAAATAATGTTAATAAACCAGCCTGATTTAATAAACAGAATGGCATGAATGCTGTACATCTTTCTGGTTATGTTTGTCAGAATTATAGCAACACCAATGGGGAAACGGTAACGTGTCAAATTTGATTAAATTGGTCACTCGTATCTAAATACATTCTTAAATCAAATAATAACAAACCACATTCAGAGGAGAAATGGGAATATAAATATTTCAAGAAATATTTTTTAAGTAATAAACCCGATTTAATACATGGCAGGAATATTAGATATGGATACCCATAATCTCATCTCTGGGCAGATGATTTAGACGTTTGGCCAAAATAATCCCAAATCCATCTGTTCTTGTTTGATTTCTTTTCTCTGTTATGTTCTGTTTTCTTCTTTTTCTTTTTAATTCTGCTTTGAGCGTAAAACACTGCGAAGAGGATTCTTCTCTAGAGACGCAACGTGTACTTGCTCGCTATATTGTTGGCACAGATATTTTGTCTGAAAATAAATAAAAATCTGTTTTTTAAAAAGTGCTCTCAATCGGGAATCTTTCAATAATACAAAACGCACACCCTCAATTCCCCCTTCTGCTACATAGATAACGACAGCAAAACAGTCTGAAAGTCATTTTTACAAGGGACTGTCAGACCCCTGGACAGTGCCGGCTATCTTCCAGTAACGGATGCCCAAGCCCATGCTTTCAGTACATTTTCATTCCGAATTATTTCGGCAACATTGTGTTCCTGGGGGCCTTGGTATTAGATACTACATGGAAACGCGGTTAACCTTGGAAGAATTTAAACTCCACGGACTCATACAATTGCCTTTGTGTTATTGGTTTGCTCTCAAGCATGTGCTAGTGGGAGATATCTTAAGCTACTACATATAATAAGCAACATTTTGTATACATTCTTAGAAAGAAACCGCATTTCTTTCCTGTCTTTCCATTTCCCACAGCTAGAGGCTGGCAGGCCGTGGAGTAGGTCCATTTCTGCATAGATTCATGCATTGTTGCTCACCCTGTCTGCCACTTCCGGTAGGCAGGACTGACGGGTTGTTACAGAGTGACCTCTGAACTAGGTGTACAAAACAATTATTAGTTGATATCAGTCACAAGATATCAGGCCTCATTTCGGGGGGAGGGTCCGCACAGGGTAGACGGGTCCACTAGGCCCCAAACATGAAAGTTGAGGTAGGTTGCCATTTATATCATGGGGTCCATCCAACCGTCGTTCTGCAAAGTGGGCAAAATACAACCTTTCCGTACTTTCTTCAGGGTAGCGAGGCCAAGCAGTCAAAGGCTTCTGGAAGAAGTAGTGTAGTGGGAAATGCACAGACCGCGAGTCAAGCATCAGACACAACAATATAATGTCCAGTCCAATGCCTTTTTTAGACAAAGAATCTCACAGCAAAACTCATTACTACACAATACAATCGATCCGCTCGCTGTACAGGGCTGGTATGAATTGCACTGAGAATGGTGTGCTACACTCCTCACCCCGCCCCAGTAATCCTCTTCTCTCCCTCTGAGGGCGAAGTAACCCATATTTATCGGTCCGTACTCCGGGTTATAACAGGGATTTGGCCCAGGTGCAGACTACTTAGAGTCCTTATGAATTGTCGATGGGCTCAGTTCAAAGTCTTACCATGCTTTTTCTCTCACACGGTATCAAGTGAGCATGGCGGTTTTACCCACGTGCTTGTTAGTCTCTCATCCCTAGGCCCCGTTGTTACCTGACGTTGCTCAGTGGCTATGTGGGTACGGTGGCAGGAGTGTTCACACTCACACGGTGAGGACTTCTCCAGGGCTCTTTTACCACAGCAGCAGCAGAGTGAACGGATTTAGCTCAACCAGGCTTCTATTGTGGTACCAGTTCTTGACAGCTGTGACATCTATGTTGTAGATAGTAGCCTCTAGGCCAAATCCTCATTCGGGCATTGGAGCAGTTGCAGCCAGGAGCCCTTTTTAGGGCTTCCTGATTTGATGCAACTAGGACTTTTTTGTCAGCTGCAGTTGGGCGGGAGCACCAGTCACTTTGTTCAGTGACAAGCTGCTGGGTCGGCTCAAGATGGCATGCTCTGGTACTGTCTTTTCTGCAGCTTCTTAGATACTGGGATGTGCAGAGAGACTGGGGGATGCCTTCCCAGCATGCATTGTTGCACCATCCTTGGCAGCATCTGGGTGCACCTAATGCTTTTAAGATGATGTACTTCTCCTTCCTGGACAGTCTATCCACTTGCACAGCCAAACACATTCGCTCCCTCTCTCAGAAAGCAGGCTTCTACGTTTTCGAGGCAGAACTCAGCACCTCCATCAGAAAGTGGTGACTTTAGGTGATGTCCCCTCCTCTCTGGGAGGCTGGCTGACAGACAGACACCAGCCCTGGCTACACAGCAGCCCTTCAAGTACTCTGCCAAGCACTTTCTTCCTTGGTCATGGAGGACTTAGGACTAAAACTGTATAGGGTGGTTTGGATTTCAATCTTATACACATTTTCCAGAAAGGGGATACAGATCCACGGTCTCAACCTTCAAAACCACTTTGGTTAGGTTCGAGTTTTAAAAGTCCTTCTCAGGCTGCTCTCCAGACACAGCCTTTGTGTAAAGCAATGCTTCTTAGAAATAGTAGTACTGGGGGAACAACAGTAGGAGCATCCAGAGCATGGATAGAATGAAGTACGTTTTGTACACCTGGCTGTCATCAGCTTTTCGGAAGCAGTAACCAGGGACAGGCAAAAGGGCAGACTTGACCTAGAAACTTCCGCACCTTTGATAATAGAAACTGCATTCCCACCATTAACCCCCTACCATATACCAAAAAGCAGAGCTCAGGAAGAAATGATCAGCAGACCTTTGCTAAAACAATCTACTGACTCAGGAAGATATCCTTGCCCTCTGTCTTGTGTCATGTTAAACCAGGGGCATCCAAAATGGACTCAATGGGCTTCAGTACCCAGACTCACAAACATACACACAGACCCCTACCACCGCAAATGTATCACAGGCTCACTCTACAAACAATGGATGTGAGTGCTGTAGGAGGCTGGACTGGCTTGTAGTGAGTACCTAGGGGTACTTGCACCTTGCACCAGGCCCAGTTATCCCTTATTAGTGTATAGGGTGTCTAGCAGCATAGGCTGATAGATAATGGTAGCTTAGCAGAGCAGCTTAGGCTGAACTAGGAGACGAGTGAAGCTCCTACAGTACCACTTAGTGTCATATGCACAATATCATAAGAAAACACAATACACAGTTATACTAAAAATAAAGGTACTTTATTTTTATGACAATATGCCAAAGTATCTCAGAGTGTACCCTCAGTGAGAGGATAGGAAATATACACAAGATATACATACACAATACCAAAAATATGCAGTATAATCTTAGAAAACAGTGCAGACAATGTATAGTTACAATAGGATGCAATGGGGACACATAGGGATAGGGGCAACACAAACCATATACTCCAAAAGTGGAATGCGAACCACAAATGGACCCCAACCCTATGTGACCTTGTAGAGGTTTGCTGGGACTATTAGAAAATAGTGAGGGTTAGAAAAATAGCCCACCCCAAGACCCTGAAAAGTGAGTGCAAAGTGCACTAAAGTTCCCCAAAGGACAAAGAAGTCGTGATAGGGGAATAAGGCAGGAAAGACACAAACCAACAATGCAACAACGATGGATTTCCAGTCGAGGGTACCTGTGGAACAAGGGGACCAAGTCCAAAAGTCACAAGCAAGTCGGAGATGGGCAGATGCCCAGGAAATGCCAGCTGCGGGTGCAAAGAAGCTTCTACTGGACAGAAGAAGCTGAGGTTTCTGCAGGAACGACAAGGGCTAGAGACTTCCCCTTTGGAGGATGGATCCCTCACGCCGTGGAGAGTCGTGCAGAAGTGTTTTCCCGCCGAAAGAACGCCAACAAGCCTTGCTAGCTGCAAATCGTGCGGTTAGCATTTTTGGATGCTGCTTTGGCCCAGGAAGGACCAGGATGTCGCAAATTGCGTCAGGAGAGAAAGGGGACGTCGAGCAAGACAAGGAGCCCTCTCAGCAGCAGGTAGCACCCGGAGAAATGCCAGAAACAGGCACTACGAGGATGCATGAAACGGTGCTAACCCGAAGTCGCACAAAGAAGTCCCACGTCGCCGGAGACCAACTTAGAAAGTCGTGCAATGCAGGTTAGAGTGCCGTGGACCCAGGCTTGGCTGTGCACAAAGGATTTCCACCGGAAGTGCACAGGGGCCGGAGTAGCTGCAAAAGTCGCGGTTCCCAGCAATGCAGTCTAGCGAGGTGAGGCAAGGACTTACCTCCACCAAACTTGGACTGAAGAGTCACTGGACTATGGGAGTCACTTGGACAGAGTTGCTGGATTCGAGGGACCTCGCTCGTCGTGCTGAGAGGAGACCCAAGGGACCGGTAATGCAGCTTTTTGGTGCCTGCGGTTGCAGGGGGACGATTCCGTCGACCCACAGGAGATTTCTTCGGAGCTTCTAGTGCAGAGAGGAGGCAGACTACCCCCACAGCATGCACCACCAGGAAAACAGTTGAGAAGGCGGCAGGATCAGCGTTACAGAGTTGCAGTAGTCGTCTTTGCTACTATGTTGCAGTTTTGCAGGCTTCCAGCGCGGTCAGCAGTCGATTCCTTGGCAGAAGGTGAAGAGAGAGATGCAGAGGAACTCGGATGAGCTCTTGCATTCGTTATCTAAGGAATCCCAAGAGACATAGGCCCTCATTCTGAGTCTGGCGGGCGGCGGAGGCCGCCCGCCAGACTTCCCCCCTCCAAAGTACCGCTCCGCGGTCCAGAGACCGCGGAGGGTATTCCAAGTTTTCCCCTGGACTGGCGGACGGCCGCCAAAAGGCCGCCCGCCAGCCCAGGGGAAAACGACCTTCCCACCATGAAGCCGGCTCGTAATCGAGCCGGCGGTGTGGGAAGGTGCGACGGGTGCCCTCACACTAAGTAACTTAGCACCCAACCTTTACCAGGTAAAGGTTAGACATATAGGGTACTTATAAGTTACTTAAGTGCAGTGTAAAATGTCTGTGAAATAACGTGGACGTTATTTCACTCAGGCTGCAGTGGCAGGCCTGTGTAAGAATTGTCAGAGCTCCCTATGGGTGGCAAAAGAAATGCTGCAGCCCATAGGGATCTCCTGGAACCCCAATACCCTGGGTACCTCAGTACCATATACTAGGGAATTATAAGGGTGTTCCAGTAAGCCAATGTAAATTGGTAAAATTGGTCACTAGCCTGTTAGTGACAATTTGTAAAGAGAGAGCATAACCACTGAGGTTCTGGTTAGCAGAGCCTCAGTGAGACAGTTAGGCATCACACAGGGAACACATACCTATAGGTCACAAACTTATGAGCACTGGGGTCCTGACTAGCAGGGTCCCAGTGACACATAACAAACATACTGACAACATAGGGTTTTCACTATGAGCACTGGGCCCTGGCAAGCAGGATACCAGTGAGACAGTGAAAACACCCTGACATACACTCACAAACAGGCCCAAAGTGGGGGTAACAAGGCTAGAAAGAGGCTACTTTCTCACAAGTGCACGTTGTTGGCTCTCACATAACAGAACTTTACAAGAGAGGGATCAATAGGACACACGTCAATCCGAGTGATATACATGTCTGGTTACTATATAAATTGTGAAACATCATATGTGGCCACCACTACTGAACGTGAGGAACCCTGAACAAGGACAGTAGTCTGCTGTTCACGATGAGAGCAGACCTTCCAGGTGACAGGACAGGTCCTGGGCCCTGCATTGTCAGAGACAAGAGTAAAGGCTGCTTGCTGCTCAAATAAAAGATTAGCATGACCCTAGGGCCAAAATAAAAGTCAGGATACCAGATTCCTGTGCAGTCGGGCATTCAAGGCAGAGGAGCCTTCCCAAATACCATGCAGTTAACTTTCCAGTTGCATCACAAGATGATAGTCTTTACAACATGCTACAACAGGAGCTGGCATCCGCTCAAACCATTTTCACTTTTCCTGCTGCTCAGCACCTAATGCGTGCTTAGAACACTAATTCAATTCTACTGAGAGCTGAAGGCTGCAATGTATACCTCCCAACATGCTTATCATTCCACAGGCTGCTAGGACTTCTGGAATAGCAGGTATTCAACAGCTCAAGAATCATCTTGTTGAAGTACTCTCTTACACATCAATCTTTTCAATCCGTTTGATGGAGTTTTGGTAAATATGTTTGCATCAATATTAATTAGTAAGGTAGGGCAGTAGGAGCCGCAGAGTGAGGGCTCTTTTTCCTTCTTTAGTATTAGGGAGATTGTTGCCTCTTCTATGGAAATGGTTACTGAACTTGCAAGACCAATACTACTGTAGAGTGTCATGAGAAAGGGAGTTAGTTGAGGGACAAAGGTTTTCTAAAGTTTGGTTGAAAAACCACCTGACCTTTTTAGACTTTCAGACTCTATTTCGCTGTTAATATTTCTTTGGTGGTTAGGGCAATTTACAGACTCTTTCTTTGAGTTTTATTCAGTAATAGATTCCAGGTAGCCGCTTCTATGGGTTGTGTGGGAAGATTCCCTTGTGTACAGTGGCTGGTAAAAGTCTTGGAAAGTACGTAACTTTCATCCCTGCATATCTGGCACCTCACCATACTTATTGATGATTTCAGTGATGAATATTTGTATCTGACATGCTTGCACTTTACAGAAGAGCCTATTTGGCTTGTTACTTCCCTCATGAAATCTTGTGAACATCCTCGCTACAATGTCGTTGACTTTATTGCATTTGATGGACTGAATCTGACCTCTTCAACTAGTAAGACAGCACAATACTGTCCTAAAATGGCAGACTTTTGTTTCTCCTTCACTAGTCTAAACTCACTGCAATAGTTAGCAAGGTGCGATTCTCTCCCTGCTTTTAGTTTAGTGGATTCTTGAATCAAGGTTTAGTGTATTACTGTGTTAAAGGTGTCCCATACCACCGCCCTATCCACCTCTCCTGTGTCTTTAAGCAAAATATATTTCCCCATCTGTTTCGTCACAATATCTATCACTAACGGGTCCTAGAGGAGAGAGTCATTTAGGCTCCATGACCCTCACTATCTCCTTAGATGACTTGAGGTCCAGGCTGTAGTTCCTATTACAACCATGGTCCTCCAAGGTGAGTTAGCCATGCTTTACTGTTTTCAGGTTGCTCAGTAACCACCTATCAATGAGCATGCAGTCTGTCCTAGACTAGGTGTTGTGGGCTGCCGAGAAATGAGATTAATCAGTTATTTGGGGATGACAGTAATGCAATGCTTCGATGAAACCCAGATCTTCTATGTCCTGTTTTCATGCAGCTGACAGCTTAGTTGTCCCTCTGTGTCTTTGCTGTGAGTGATGGTGGCTCGTGTGCATGCATGACTAGGTTAAAAACCCCACCTACCACCAGCAGGATTGTGGATCGTCTCAAAAATTCCTTTTGTCCCTGTGTGGGGTCAAATATTGAGGCCAATGAAATTGGTTGATTGTTCCACAACCTATTCAGTACCTGCCATCTATCATCCTTATCCTTCTTAACCCACCTCTCCTCAAAGGGCTGTTGGTCATTTACTAATATACCCACTCTGGCTGATTTTCTTAGTGCAGAGAGTATAATACTGTATGGGGCCGAGATGAGATCCCGTTCTTCTCTGATCTTCTCTAAGCAGATGCATATCCTGTAGGAAGCAGACATACACTCGCTAGTCAGATATCTCTCGTATCATACTTAGACTCTTAACTGAGTTGATAAGACCTCAAACATTATCAGAGTCTAGCTTTAATGATGTCGGATCTTGTGTTTGTCCAATTGTCATGGATTCCCTCATTGGTGTGGAGTTCTCTTAGCTTTGTCAGTCTGTAGGTGTAAACAGCATATCGAATGAGGGTATGTGGTATCCCAATTCTCTCTCACTCCCCGCACTACCCAAAAAATCCATCAAATTTCACAGAACATTTTAGAACAAAGAACAAGTTCTTTATGAACCAACTGCCTTATACCCAAGGGTAGAAACACTGCGGGTCCTTAACCTCTCTTTCCCCCAGATTGTGCCCCAAAACCACCATCCTAGTATTAAAGGAATCATGGGTAATGGGCCCTGTGTGCCTCAGAGATCCCGTAAGCTCCCCAGTCTGATCACCTTGCCCCCTGCTCACACTGTCTGTAACAAAGCACATGGGGTTCCAGTTTCCACCCCCTCCCACACCCACCTCCACTTTGATTACTCTTCACCCAGTGTCTTAGTCACCTGTTTGTGAGAGCTGTTTGTCCTTAATTACTTGAACACTGCTTTCATGTAGGTGCTGAAGTTATCTGTTCTTTGTTCGTGTTGATCATGCATGGTCTAGCCGGTTCCCATGTTAATGTTGAGACATTGTGCCATTTTCCTCTGGTAGGGAATGCAACTCGCCCCAGTGTGTGGAGGGCCTCAAGTTCCTCTTCAAATCCTAGGTTTATCAGTATCTGTGCTTCCTACCAGGAGAATACTGCCAGCTCCTGTACTTCCTACTGGAAGAGTAGCCCAAAAGCGTGCCCTCATCGGTATTTGATTCATTTGGAGCACAGAAATCCCACACCTGGTTTGAATGTTTTCACTTAATAAAAGTTACTACAGAAATGTCCTTGCAGACATGACAGTGGGTTCCATTATAGGAAATCAGTCCCCACGGTCTTCCTTTATCCATAATTTATTCTTTGACAGAAAATAAATGATTCCATACCACCACACTGGGTAGGATACTTTTGCTTGATCCAGTCAGGCCACTTTATGTGCTTCTGCTATGCGGATTGGTTCCTCGTTCACATGCTCTAAGAGTGAAAGTGAAATAAGTTGCAAACATAGTTGTGGATACCTTCACTTTCCATTTCATGGGGGATACCTTCTGGATTTCCTTCAGGTCACTTAACAGCTCAGCCTTTACCACATGATTTAATTATTTGTTTCATGTAAAGACTATAGCAAGAATACCTCAGTAGCCCCTTATTTGGCATTGCACTAGTCAGCCACTTTCTAGTAAATAACAGGTCCCTCGGCAGTGCTCTTTTCACCTTCATTTATGTGCTGTCCAGTCTGTTGCAGCATCACTTTTACACTGGATTCTGTTTTAGCAAGCCGTCCGGTCATTGTGTCACTAGAGGAGGACCACGGGCAGACCAGCAGTGGTTGTTCCACCACAGATGCTGTCTCTAACCCTGGATTTCATTGGGATCCGGGGTAATTCATTGGCTAGCCATCAGGTGGGCCCTCAGAGCATAAGAGTGCTTTTTGTAAAAAGATTCTAGGTACCAGATCCACAAACCCTTATTGTATTGAGTGGGCCAGTGTTGGTTCTATAAGGTCCTGACATCCATCTGGAGTGCCTCCATTCTGCCTGCAGACATCACTTAGGTGGTGTCAGGGAGCAGGGCTGAGTTCCTTTCCACTCTGGTAGCCATTGCAAGCCCAGATCCAGAAGACCTGTTGGGCCCACCAGTCTCAGATGGATGTCTCGCCATCAGTCCAAACACACAGGCGTTTCGCCTGGATCTAGGCTGGGCCACTGTCCCACTTGCACACTCCTCTGGGTCACAGCACCAAAGCATCCTGGGGAGCAGGCCAATCCACAGAGCTCAGCGATCAGGGCTTGCTATCCTCCCGCACACCTAGGCTCCCATTATCTTATCTTTGTCTGGAGTCACTGTGATTCCAGGCATGTCTCGGGCTATATTCTCCTGTTTCACCCGAGTCAGCACCTGTGCCTCAGCTGTTGGAGGCCCCTGCATGCAGTCAGGTGGGCTTAAGGGCTCAGCAGAGCTGCATCGTCATTTTGGTTGTCACGCATGTAGCCTTAACTTCTGTGTAGCGCACCTGGGGTATCGGATGGCAACTGAGCCACCTATCCTGCTGTCAAGATCAGGGATCACATTATAAGCACCTTGCTTCACACCATGGGCTTCTGGGTTGATGTTTTGAAGGGCGACATCTTTATTCGCCCAGCTGCACCACCCCCCGCCCCAGTCCAAATGTTATTTTTTAAACCATTTTTTTACATTTTGATCAGACAGTACCCCTGTGAGGAAGAGGTAATAATATACAATCAGTTTAGTCCATAATAGGACATTGAGGGCCATAATAATCTGGCAATTATGGGTTTAGAGTGTGCCTGTATAATGGTAAAAGAATAAAAAATTAGAGAAGCAAATAAATGTAAAAATGTCCACCTAGTCCCCAAACAAATACAAACTTGAAATTCAGCATTCAGTTGCTTTGATTAAAAAAAAATAGTTTTGTACACAGTCTAATTCAGATTACTGGGGCATGGTCAGCCGATTGCCACAGTAGAAATATCATTTGAGGAAGAGGGGAGCATTACCAGGCTGTGTGAAAAATGACACTTTATTAAAAACAGGTGCACCTAATATAACAATATAACCTAACATAACAAACCTGGGCCTTTGCCTCACAAAACTACCAGCCTCACTATAGAAAGATTTTACCTATGCAAAACACCCCCTACCCCTACTCTACTCTCCCCTCTTCCCCCAATTCTACTATTGCAAACCTGTGAATTCCGCATGCAGCTTTAAGTGATTGCTAGCTTTAAAACCCCCTTCCAGTTTATAGCAACTCTGATCGTCTAACATAGTTTCCTACCGAACGTTTAATACACTGGCTCGTCCAGCCACGAGCCTGTCTACCCGTTCCTTTACCACCTGGACTGCCACTTTCAACAACCCTAAAACTACTGAAAAACCATGTGAACTTGACCTGCCCCACTAACGCACCTGTTTTAAGCAATGACCTGCCAAAGCCCTATTCATCACACCTGTCTCCAACAATGCTAGCCCAAACAATGCCAAATGCAATTGGAACCCTGTCTAACAGCCTAAACCTGGGGTGGGGACAGGGGCTTAAAACCCACACTAAGCCAGCTACCATGACACTTCAATAAAATGGTGGCTGACAGGACAAAATGTCTGATTTTATACTGGGGACTGACCCCGTAGCCCACTGTTAGAAATGGAGTTTCAGGTGATCTAGGGTATGCACCTCAGCCAGCCAGAACCCACCACTCTAGCCAGGGCAAGTACATTACACACCAAAGATAATCTGTGGTGACCCCCTGTAGCTTGGCACAGAGCAGTCAAGTTTACCGTCAGAGGTCATATGTAAAGCGTTTGCACAACACACTCACATTAGAAACATAGTAAATACACCTGATTATGTAAAAATAGGTTTCTGCATTGCATATAAACATGGACCAACACAACATGAAGTAATAATTACTTTTCCCACTAGGCAATTGTCAGACATCACAATGAGTGCAATAGGAGAGAGACCTATATGTTGCAACCATCATGAACCAACATTCCTGTGCATGCTAGGCAGCCATATTATGTAGTACTTGTTTTTCTGAAATAAGATAAGGCAGAACGACATACCACTCTGTTATACATCCATCACAAGGCCAAAACAACGTGAATCATGCATGCGGTGCATAGTTTGCAATTCCTAATATAAATGACACCCTTATATAACCAGAAAAACAAAAGTCACCAATTATTCCCACAACAGCGTAGGGTGCAGTGCATTTTGCCCTCCTATTACTTGTCGTATAGTAGAACTGGATTCCTTGTGTTGAACCGGAGTACTTGAGCAAGTATCAAGCAAATTACAGTGATTTCTTAAAGTTTCATAGGCTGCAGGGACCCACGTGGGCCTGCTACAGGTAATGCGGTAAAAACGTTTCCCATTGAATCCAGTCCTGAGAGGGGGTCCTCCGTTGGTGACTCGATCGCAACACACAAGCAGGAACAAATGCCCCCCCAAAGTGATAGACCTCCGGTAAAGTGAGGGGTTGGGGCACACACATGATCGGGAATGGTATGGGACCCTCCTCGGGTCTCCCACGTGCAGACCTGCAAGGAGGCCACTGCACTCCTATTACAGCCAGTGGGGTAAACTCTGCAAGTTCCCGTGGCAGGTGAAGCCTCTATTAAGGGTTTCCCCGGTAATGTCGCCCATGCCCCTGAGGTAGGCAACCCATGCAGTGAATAGGGTCTGTGAGTCAGGCGGTGGCAGAGAGGCCTCATTGGATCTCCCCACATTGAGAACTGGTGGAGAGGCCACCTGCTCAGGCAGTGTGACCCGGTCATATAACTCCCCCAGGCCCTACAAGCTACTGTGCTCCATCTGGGCATCTGCTTACTCACTCAACCTGCAGCATCTGGGAGGATGCGGCATGTAGCAGGCAGGCTGCCTGGGTCATGGTCTCCTCCTCTGGGGCTGTGGCGATTTGTTGTGGTGCAGTGCCGATCCAGGGGTTTGCGGGCAGTCCTCCCCTTCAGATGTTGTCACCACCCAGGATCCAGGCTATGCGTAGAAGCGCTTTACCACGACCAAGCTGCAGGCCCCAGAGTAAGCTATCCTACACTCGACAGGATCATTAAAGTGCTTCACCATGCTCTAGCTCTGGTGAAAGGGGAAGAGCTCAGTTTGCGCTTTACTGCCAGACATGGAGAAAATGATCCCTCACTTGCAGGGAAAAGTAAGGCACTTCGCCACACGCTAACTCTGGTGAAAGTTGAAGCAACCAGAACACGCTTTGATGCAGGCCCAGAGCAAGCCTGACTTGGGGGTGAGAATTAAAACGCTCACCAAGCACTGGGAAAACAGGTCTGGGGCGCAAAAGGGGCAGGCATGCCAGCACACATAAGCAAGTGATTGAAGTGGCAGTTCATCATGGCAGTCCTTGGTGTGCTTCATGCAGCCAAAGTCAGTAGGGCAGCTGGAAGGAGGGCAACATACAGAAAAGCAATCCAGATGAGTCCTTTGTGCCCCTCAGGAAATACCAGACAGCAGGACAACAAACAGAAGAGCAGTCCAGATGAGTCCTTTTGCAACTCAGCAGTCCTTTTGACAGAGGTCCAGTCCCGTTCCAAAAGTGCTCTAAAAGTCATGGGGTCAGGCTCCTGTACTTATACTCAAAAATGCCTTTGTTCAGGGGGTAATTTCAAAAGAGCCCTTTCAAGTGAAGCACAACACCCTTTCAACCCAGCCCTGTCTCCAGACATCATTAGGGGGTAATCAGTCTATGGTGTGAGGGCAGAACACAGCTTATTCGCATGTAAGTTGTGAATGACCCTCTGTCTCCCCAGCCCAGGAAGTCTATCACTATGCAGATGCCTCTTCCGTAAAACCCAGCGCCTCCTGTTTGATGGCTGTCTGGAAAGTATGCACCACGTGGAGCTATCACTCTACCCCAGACGTGGATTAGAGTCAGGCTGCAAAGCACTAGAATTAGAAGCACAGAAAAATACCCACTTTCTAAAGTGGCATTTCTAAAATGGTAATGTAAAATCCACCTACACCAGTAAGCAGAATTTCTCTCTACCATTCCAGACATACTAAAGATGCCCACGCTACTCCTCATAGATTAGAAGATACCACTTAGACATATGCAAGGGCATTACCAATGCAATCCTATGAGAGGAGCAGCACTCATAGTAGGGAGGAACTAAATAGGCTTTTTGTCACTATCGGGACATGTAGTACATAGAGACATGTGTCCTACCTTTTACATACACAGCATCCTGCCCATAGAGCATGCTAGAGCCTACCTTAGGAGTTAATATGGTGTCGCAAAATGGGAGTTTAAGCCATAGCAAATATTTTGACTTGCTAATTCAGTGCGGCAGTAAACTGTCAGCATACAGGCCCTGCAGTGGCAGGCCTGAGACAGGTTTGAAAGGCTAATCCTGTGGCACAATCTGCGCTGCAGGTAAACTAGCAGCATTCAATTTAGAGGCCCTGGGTATAAGCGATACCACTGTACAAGGGACTTACAGGTAAATAATTGAATAAGCCAGTCAGGTGTAAGCCAATCATACCAAGGTTTGAAAGGAGAGCACATGCACTTTAGTACTGATCAGAAGTGATAAGGTGCCCAGAGTCCTAGAGCCAACAAAAAGGGGTCAGAAAAATAGGAGAAGGAAGGCACAAAGATTGGGGATGATCCTGTACAAAGGGCCAGGTCTAACACCCACATAACCCCAGGATAGCCCAAGCAGTCGTGGAATACTCCAAATCCCCAATAATCCTGCCCAAGAGTCGACCTTCACACCCAAACCCCATTAGGGAAGAGGGGAGCATTACAGAGACTGACCACAAGCTGCGTGAAAAAGGCTGCTTTATTGAAAACGGGGGCATGGGGGCACCTGATATAACAAACCTGGGCCTTTGCCTCACAAAACTACCAGCCTCACTATACAAACATTTTAGCTATGTAAAACACCAACTTCTACCCTACCCTCCCTTCTCCCCCCAGTTCTATTATTGCTAACCTTTGATTTCCCCACGCAAGCTTTAAGTGATTGCTGGCTTTAAAACTCCCTTTCCGTTTATAGTAACTCTGAACTTCTAACTAACATATTTTCCTACTGAACGTTTAACATCCTGCCTCGTCCAAGCGTGATCCTGTATACCTGTTCCTTTCCCTCCTGGAATGCCACTTTCAACAACCCTAAAATGTCTGAAAAACCATGTGAACTTGAACTGCCAACACCACCCAGAAAAAGGCCCCTTAGATTTTTTCTGCCCTTCCTCCCAACGTCCTTGCATTCGCAAACTAATGCACATTCAGTAATCTGCAGAGATTGTCCCTGATGGGTAGCACATACAACTCCATACCTATAAAGGATATATGGACCCCGTCCCCACTAAAGAACTCTGCATCCTCAAACCTCAAATCGGCATGTTCTAAAAAAGTAATACCTCTGTCTAGACAAAACTCCTGAATCTCTTTGTTGATCTTGCACTGTGCTCGCTCAATGGCACCTGGTCTCCTTGCCCCACGCCACAACCTCTGCGGAACGAAGGCAGTCCATATCAAGTGACATCCATGCCATTGCTGCTGTATCTAAATCCTTCTTCATGCTTTTAGTATGTGCAAACCCTTCTAACATACCATGGAATTTTCCCCTAAGTGGACCAACAATATATCAGGGCACAAGCCTCTCACAATTAACTTATTCAAATAAGGTAGTAGCTCCCGCCAGCACATTCCCCCTTTTCCCTGCCACTGGACTCTATACATGGTGGTGTCAAGGTCCAAGTTGCCACCCTGGCTGCTCTGGCGTGCTTGCCTCTGCACCCACTTGATAAAGGGGTGTCTCACCAGCCAAATCGACAGACTGTTACACTCTGGGCCAGTTACTGAACCAACATAATGTAAACAAGAGAAAATGACCAACCGCACCTAATCAACAGCTTTCTTCACCCTGCGCATCCACCTCTGATAGCAACCAGATACCCATCTGCCTGCCCTTATAATGTGCTCCCTACTCCAACCCCTTCTGCCTGCTTCTGTGGCCACACCCGTTCTAAAGGAATGAGCCCCAAATGCCGAAGTGTCAAGACCTAAGATCCTAACTGCTTTCCTCAGTACTGCCAGTAGCTGAAATGCCGTTACCAGCTTCCCGTTCTGGTGTGCAAAGACCCTCTCAAATACCGCTCCCGTTTTGGTTCTTAAGGCCCTGCCCCACCACATCAGGAACGCACTTTCTGAAGGGTAGGGGCGCACACTAGTACCCCACCCCTTCTGATCCATCTTAGAACTGCGCAGCCACATCATCATTCCCTCATCCAACAACTGAGTACCCTCCCACAATAGCCCTTGACTCCCTCCCCCCCCCCCAAGAGCTCTGACACCCTAAATGCCCCGTTGAATATCCAGTCCATCAAAATGCTAAAATGTATTGCTTCATCTGCATTAAAGCATAATGCAAGTGACAACAATAAAATGTCACTAAGTAGACCTAAAGTCACCAGTCTCCTGGCTGATGCCATCTGTCCCACCTTCCTAGCCCAACACTCCAGCATACGTTTCCCCAACTCCCCTGTGGAAGGGGCATACCCCCAAACTAATTTGCACATAAATGAGGTCCCTGCTAGCTTCCCTGAAATTGTCACCCTAGATTGGCCTCGTTCAATCAGCATCAATATGTACTGCACCACATCCTCCACCCTTGCCCAGTCCTCCTGACGCTTGTGCACCCCATTATTCACAAATTCCTTCCAGGTCTGCAAGTATGCTTGCCGCATGGTGACAGCCAGCGAGTTCAACACCAGTTGAAGCATCCTCTGTCTCCTATTGTCCATAGTTCTGGAGGCATTGGGATCTTTCTGGGTTCTGCGTCAGTGCCAGCCCCTGGATCCTCTCCAACTGTGAACAAGACAAAGGATCCGCAATGTCAGTGTCCACATCCTGAATGTGCCTAGCCCTAAAAGCTATGTTATAACGCAAGCAAAGCAGCAAAAAACTCTCAACAGTTTAGCCACCTGGTCACCCCTGGCTGATTGTCAGTTGACCACATGCACCACTGCCATGTTGTTAATACAAAACAGGACTCTGTGCCAGTTCCGCCCTAATTGGAGAGTCACTGCTACCACCAAGGAGAATAACTACAAGAAGGCAATGCTCCGCCCGTCCCGTTTCCAACCAAGAAGCCACTCCTCAGTGCACCATCTACCTTGCCAGTATTAGCCAAAACCAGCTCCACCAGCAGCATCAAAGAATATCGGTGGATCCCATTCCAACTCTTGCCACTTCTTCAAAGGCACCCCATTGAAAGCTCCTAAAATGATATGCCACATCCGGAGATCGTCCTTCTCCCCCACTGACAGTCTCACATGACGGTGTGGTAATCATCTGCCTGACAAAGATAGCCCCAGTCACATACAAAAAGTCTGTCCTGCCCTCACTACGCTGCATGAGAAATTCAGGTGATCCAAAAGGACCTGAATTTCCCTCACCTTGACCCTTTCTCTTCTCAGCATTTTGTCTAAAAGTAGTGTCATTGCCACCTTCTTCTCCTCTGGTAGGCGAGCCTCCATTGCAACTGAGTCAATTTCAATCCCCAGAAATGACAAGGAAGCACTGGGAAGGATTGTCATTTTCAGTGCCAAAGGCACCCTAAGTGATGTCTTGAAAGGTACCCAACAATGTCTGACACTTCCGCAAATGAGGGTCACCACCGATGAAGAAATCGTCCAAATAGTGTGTGATGTGATTGTGCCCCGAGTGCGCTGAAAACACCCATTGCAAAAACGTACCGAAGCATTAAAAAAGTGCACATGATATGGAACAGTCTATTGATAAAGCCTTGTCCACATACCAGCAGGCGTCAAACTGTATGCCGAGGAGCCCAAAGTCATCAGGGTGTACCGGCAGCAAACAGAAAGCTAACTTAATGTCACTCTTTGCCATGAGGGTCCCCTGTCCAACCTCCTTCACCAAGGAGAGTGCCATATCTACTGATGCAAAAGATACTGATACCTGCTCCTCCGGAATAAAATCATTCACAGAACTCTCCTCTGGCCATGACAAATGTTGGATCAATCTAAATTGCCCCAGTACTTTCTTTGGGACTACCCTAATAAGAGAAACAATCAAGTTCTGTATCAGGCAGTCTGAAAAAGGGCCAGCCATGCAACCTTCCTTTATTTCCTTGTCTAGCTTGTCCTGTACCATCTGCTTGTGCGTCCCTGATGATTTTGAATTGTACGCCCACCGTCACCTCTTAGGGCCCGTATACCTTAGCTGGAATCCCTAGGTAAAACCTTCCAGTAATAGGGCTAACTCGACTGTCCTGTCATATTTCTTGAGCCAAAAATGCAGCCTCTCTAAATTCAATGGAGTAGGAGCTCTTTCCTCCATGTCTCTGTGAAACACTTCCACCCTGGGTATTATTAGTATTAGTGAATTGAGGGCACCTGGCACCACCATGTTGCTGTTGCCACTGTCCCCCTGTTTGCCCCTCTGTGGCCCCCCCTCCGTGGCAGTGAACCAAGGCATGTCTGCCTGCACATTTGGAGCATTCATGCCAAAATGTACAATACTCCCTCATGCAGAGGCCCTTGTTGAATCCCAAAACATCCAGATCTGGGTGTTCCCACTACCCTGTCCACTATGTTGATTTTTCCCTGTGGACCTCCCTCCGAAATGGGCAGTAAGCAGGTAAGCGCTTGCCGTAAAGCCTGTCGTGCCACATTTTGCAGGCACCATTGTATGTTGACAAAGGTCACTATCAATTTGGCCCACTGGTCTATATATTTTTTTTAAGCTAAAGACCTCTATGGATATTTTTCACAGTAGAGACTTCGAATATCAGAAAAGGTTTGGTCCAGTTTTCAATCATGAACCGGAACACGCAGTCCTTTTGCTAACTCAAATTCCTCCTCCTTGGAGCCTTCTTTTGCTCATAGCTGCCTGTGCAGGAGCTACATCATTTCCACATACTCCCCATTCCAAATTTTTTCTTTCATCGCTAACATAAGGTGGGCCCCCAGAAGCTTAGATTTCGCCGTGTAGGGGAGATTTTTGACCTTTATTTCCTTACTCTACAATGTTTCAGTCTTTGAGACTGTACCCACTTCCTTCTGCAACCCCGGTCTTCGCCTTCCCCTCTGCCTTGTTATCGGACTGTGTTTCGACTACCTCTGTCCGTGTTGTCTTCTCAGACACTTGAGGACCTCCATCATCTATCCCCACTCCTGTGCCTGACATGTATGCCCCTTTTCTCGGGTGCGCATCCCAACTTCCTGAAGTCTCCACAGCCTCAACTGCCACTGACAGCATCGTACTAGTGTATTTATCAAGCTCCATCTTACCTGGCGTCAAGGTTGGTGGCCGCTCTTGACTCCGCCACCTTGCCTGTTGTATCTGCTTCGGCTCACCCCGGAGACTGCTAGGCCTCCCTGTGTTGTGTAGCCATTTTAGTTATAGCTCCATGCACGTTATTTTAGCATATTAGGCCTGCTGCTGTGCACTTTAACCTAGATCTATTTTATTCAGCTTTGTTTATTATTTTAACAATAGCCACTTTTGCGGTCTTGTTTTTATTTCTCTCTATCTAGCTGTTCTTGCTTAGGGCAGCACTATGTTCTCAAACAAGACATTCTTGTTCACTCTGTGCTTCTTTCAAGGCTGCAGTGAGATAGGTTGCCGATGAACATGCTAAAAGTTTTGTCTCAGAACATCAGCAGTTTTATTATATAAAAACTTCCCTGCCCCTTACACGTTAGAGGGAGATTCCAGCCAGAGGACCGAGACGCTATGCTGATTGTTGAACGCCATGTTACAGCTGCTTATGCAGACTTTAGGCCTTTGCTCAGGTATGGGGGATGATGTCTTCCCAGGGGAACCTGAAGGGCAGAACTAGAGCTTAACATGCTGTGCTCTATTATAGCCTAGGTATGAATTAGTCTATTGACTCTAGTGACAATATGGTAGTGTTATTCCTATGCTTCCCTCTCCTTGTCACAATTCTAATTCTGTCATGCTGTATCGTCCTGGTTATTGCAGTACTAAGATTCAGCCACTTCATTAAAACCTTATTGAAACATATACTGCCTCTGTTTGTCATTGTGTATGTGAGACTAATGTAACTGAGAGAAACGGATGAGACCTAAGTAACCATGAATTCCTTGTCATGCGCTCGGCTGCCCAATCATCCCTGCTCTTGGGTAGAGATGAGCCACTGCCAGTATGCAACAGATTAGGGCGATAGGTGTCACCTGTAGTGGGTTAAGACTCAGTCTCCCACACCGCAGGCGATTCTGACTCTCAAATCCAGTAGTCTCATTAGAATAATGAGAGCCTCCTCGACACCTGCAGCATGCAACACCTGCAATATAACAGAGACAACTCTGTGGGTGTCCCCACCCTTGTCCCTCATCTTCCTGCCACCATACTGATCCTTTGTCCAGTGGTTCACACTCATCTCACAGCTCTCCCTCCTCCAAACTTTCTTCATCGTAATCAATGTACTGCAGCCCAGGATGGCCCTGCTCACTCTTCCTGGACACTGTATACCTTAGCCTTCCTGAAAGTGAGGGCCACAGTGGTCGCTGAGGGGCCGTAAATTGCCCTCTTTCCCACTCTGCTGCTAAACAAGGGTCCTTCCCATGTACCTTGATGTCGGATTTTGCCCCAAACCTACCATCCCACAGTTTCATAGGTCCCACAGTGTTCTTCGCTGCATACACCAAGCGATCCGCTTCTGGTGCGTTCCAGCCGGCCACCCAGGGCCACACCTTCTCTTCCTCTCTGGGTTACTGAGAGTTGCAAAGCTCTCCTTAGTCCACTGCATCACCCCTTTCCGACACCTGCAAAAGGGATCAGAGGCCCGGTGTACTGGACAAAGCCCTGCCTCCCTGCTACAAGCCCTTGCTATGCTGTTGTTGGCTCCGCCGCCACCCGCCCCTATCTAATGTATGGCTGGGCCCTGATTCTCCTAAATTTCAGTTTCCGTCTTACACTTCCTATTGCTCCTCCCACAAACTCCCTGCACCCACCCCCTCTCCACTGCCCTCCCCCTGCGCCCATCCCCTCTCCACTGCCCTCCAGTCTCCCATACACCTTCTTAGGTGGCTTCCACTGTAAAACTGACTCGACCACCATGCCCTCCTCCTTCTCCGTTTCCTCCATTCCTGCCAGATCCTCGAGCTTCACACCATCACTTCACTTCAAAAGAAAGGCCACCAATACAGGCCAAAAGCACCCCCTGCCAACCCTACCTCCTGCCGTTGGTCCCCAAATCCTACCTTGTACTCTACTTCCTGCCTTGTTGTTTGGTGCCCACTATCAATTGCCCTCCTGCAGACTTTTGCATGCTCCCACTAGTGCCCTCTCAAGCCACTCCATGTTCTTCATACACCCCCTCACCACCTCACTTGCCCCTCCCTCTCTCCCTATATTTGCACCTTGTTTGTGCCATATGCCTAGGCCTTGCCTCTCATTCCCCCATTGTGGCCCCTTTATTGGCCTCCCTTCCTGGTGGCCAAACCCACCTTCATGATCGCAGAGGGATGAGGCTGCCTCCCTCACACCCTTCGAACCTCCTCCCCCCTTCCTTTTTCAGCCCCTGCTTGGATGTTAGAGGAGGCCCCGCCCCTCATTCTTCAAGTGCTGTCTCGTGAAGGCCTAGTTCTGGCCTTGCACCTGCTGCCTCCCGTAATGCGGTGCTCCTTGCAGGGCCCGTGCACCTCGTCTCTACTCATTAACCGCTCGAGTGCCCTGGACGTAACGGTTACGTCCTGGGCAGCACCAATTGAGTGCCAAGGACATAACTGTTACATCTAGGTAGGAGCCCTCGGGGGAAGCGCGAGCGCTCCCCCTGGGGGCCTTGCACCCCCCTCCCCTGGGCAGGGATGGAAGGGGAATCGCTTCCCCTTAAACCCCTGCCCCTCCCCCTGACCCCTCCCATGGCATCTGATGACGTCAGTGCGCGATTGCGCGCTGACCTCGTCAGAGGCCTACCCCTCCACGCTGGAAGCTCAGCTTCCAAAAGCATTTCTCCTCCGATCACGTGGAGGGGACGAGAGAGGCATGAAAGGAGGGGAAAGGCCTCTCCTCTCCTTTCATGCCTCTCTAAGCATTTCTACTGCCCGATCGGGATGCGATCGGGCAGCGGAAAAGCCACTAGACACCAGGGAATTTTTATTTTATTTTATTATTTAATAAGGGGAATAACCCCTTATGCAAGGGTCGCTTCCCGGGGGAGCAGATCGGCCTATTTCTATTAGGCCGATCTTCCCCTGGGGGGGCAGAAACCACTTAGGCACCAGGGACTGGTAAATGTGAATGTGTGTGTTTTGTTTGGGGGAGCAACCCCTTGGGTAAGAGTTGCTCCCCATGGTGGGACATTACTGTTGGCCATCTCTGCCCCCCCTTGGGGGCAGATTTGCCTATTTTTGGAAGACCCATCTGCCTCCAAGGGGGGCAGAAATCCCACCAGAAACCAGGTAAATGTTTTTTTATTTTAAAAAAGGGTGGGGGTATGGCCGGTGGGCAGATGGGGCAATTACCCCTGATTCACTCCCCGGGAGGAGGCAGAAAACCTACTAGATGCCAGGGAGTTAAAAAAAAAACATAGTGGAGTGGTGGCTACCAACTAGTATGGGCATAGTTATGCCCCCACCCCAACTGAAGGAGGTAACAGTCTTTCAGCTCTACCCCTGCACAGTAGAACATCTTATCCCATGGCAAGCAAGAGGACATTTGATTATTTGGGGTTTTGGTTTTACGTTTGGGCTATGAGAACTTGGCTAACTCTCAAAATCGTCCCACTTTGAATGGTGAGGGTGGCACTTTTTGGACTTTGTGACGCTGCCATGTAGAAAACTCCACAAGACCTAGACACATCTGAAAACTAAACATCTGGGTGAGTCCAGGGTGGTGTGCTTCATATGCACCCCTCACCAGTTTCTTACCCACAATGCCCTGCAAACCTCCAACTTTGCTGGAAATCACACATTTTTCCCACATTTTTGTGATGGAACAACAAAATTCCTACCACCCAGCACTGTCTCATCTATCCCGATAAAAATTCTGCCCCCCTTGTCTGCCTGAAAATGTTTTTTTTTTAAACTGCCCTTTTAGACCCGCTTTGGTTCCCCTTCAATTTGGACATGTTTTTGGCTGTTCCATGTCACAAGCACTTGACCCACCTACACAAGTGAGGTATCATTTTTACCGGGAGACTGAGGGGAATGTTGGGTGGTAGGAAGTTTGTCCTGGTGCGGTGATGCCACACAGAAATGTGGGAAAATTGTATTTTTAGCTAAATTTGAGATTTGCTGAGGATTCTGGGTAACAAAACATTGGGGGATCCACTGAGTCACACCTCCCTGGACTCCCTCAGGTGTCTAGTTTTCAGAAATGTTTGGGTCTGGTAGGTTTCCCTATACAGCTGCTAAGCTTAAGACCAAAAACGCAGGTGCCCCCTGCAAAAACAGGTAATTTTGTATTTGATAATTTGATGCGTCCACATAGTGTTTTGGGGCATTTCCTTTTGCGGGCACTAGGCCTACCCACACAAGTGAGGTAACATTTGTTATCGGGAGACTTGGGTGAATGCTGGGTGGAAGGAACTTTGTGGCTCCTCTCAGATACCAAAACTTTCTGTCACCGAAATGTGAGGAAAAAGCATTTTTTTTTTGCCAAATTTTGAGGTTTGCCTAGGATTCTGGGTAAGAACCTCGTGAGAGCCCCACAAGCCACCCCATCCTGAATTCCCCTAGGTGTCTAGTTTTCAAAAATATACAGGTTTGGTAGATTTCCCTAGGTGCCGGCTGAGCTAGAGGCCAAAATCCGCAGCTAGGCACTTTGTAAAAAACTGCTGTTTTCTTTGGGAAAATATGATGTGTCCACATTGTGTTTTGGGGCATTTTCTTTCACATGCACTAGGCCTACCCACAAAAGTGAGGTATCATTTTTATCGGGAGGCTTGGGGAAACGCTGGGTGGAAGAAAATTTGTGGCTCCTCTCAGATTCCAGAACTTTCTCTCACGAAATGTGAGGAAAATGTGTTTTTTTAGCCAAATTGTGAGGTTTGCAAAGGATTATAAGTAACAGAACCTGGTGAGAGCCCCACAAGTCACCCCATCTTGGATTCCCCCAGGTGTCTAGTTTTCAAAAATACACAGGTTTGGTAGGTTTTTCTAGGTGCCGACTGAGCTAGAGATCAAAATCCACAGCTAGGCACTTCCCAAAAAACACGTCCGTTTTCAATGTAAAAATGTGATGTGTCCATGTTGCGTTTCCTGTCGTGGGCATCAAGCCTACCCATGCAAGTGAGATACCATTTTTATTAGGAGACTTGGGAGAACACAGAATAGCAGAACAAGTGTTATTGTCCCTTGTCTTTCTCTACATTTTTCGTTCCAAATGTAAGATAGTGGGTAAAAAAAGACTTCTAGTTGAGAAATGCCCTGTAATTCACATGCCAGCATGGGCACCCCGGACCTCAGAGATGTGCAAATAATCACTGCTTCTCAACACCTTATCTTGTGCCCATTTTGGAAATACAAAGGTTTTCTTGATACCTATTTTTCACTCTTTACATTTCAGCAAATGAATTGCTATATACCCGGTACAGAATGAAAACCATTGAAAGGTACAGTTCATTTATTGGCTCTGGGTAACTAGGGTTCTTGATGAACCTACAAGCCCTATATATACCCACAACCAGAAGAGTCCAGCAGATGTAACAGTATATTGCTTTCAAATATCTGACATCGCAGTAAAAAGTTACAAAGTAAAATGTGGAGAAAAATGGCTGTTTTTGTCATCTCAATTTCAATATTATTTTTGTTTCAGCAGTTATTTTCTGTAGGAAAACCTTGCAGGTTCTACACAAATGACCCCTTGGTGAATTCAGAATGTTGTCTACTTTTCAGAAATGTTTGGCTTCCCAGGATCCAGCATTGCTTTTACACCAAGTTCTGTCACTAACTGGAAGGAGGCTAAAAGCATTAAAAAAATAGCAAAAATGGGGAATGTCCCAGTAAAATGCCAAAATTGCGTTGAAAAATGTGTTTTTCTGATTAAAATCTGCCTGTTACTGAAGGCTGGGAAGATTTTAGCACCTCAAACCCTTTTTTGATGCCATTTTCAGCGGAAAAAACACAAGCTTTCTTCTGCAGCCCTTTTTTCCCATTTTTTTTTTAATGACATTTTCGCTGAATTTTGGCTAATTTATTGGTCTCCTTCAGGGGTACCCACAAACTCTGGGTACTTCTAGAATCCCTACAGTGTTGGGAAAAAAGGATGCAAATTTGGCTTGGGTAGCTTATGTGGACAAAAAGTTATGAGGGCCTAAGCGCGAACTGCCCCAAATAGCCCAAAAATAGGCCTGCCACCTGAGGGGAAAAGGCCTGGCAGCGAAGGGGTTAAAGCAGCACAGGTGCCCTTTGGCCTGCCCTGACCCTCCCCCTGGGACCGCTCGCTGAGTATGGGAGCAGCCCCAGTCACTCACCTGACCCTCAGCTGTCGATCCATGATGGGGGGCGAACATGCAAGAATCGCTGCCGCCACACTGGCCGGCGCTCTATGCATGGACCGCACCTCTTAAAGCACGCCTGCTGACAGCAGGTCGAGCCTGCTGTCTCCTCCAAAAGGCCCATGGCCTGGAGAACCTTCTCCAACCTGGACACCATGACGGCAGGGCCCTAAGCTTCACAAAAATTATTGCTCAGCAAACCACACACTAAACTCAGTTCCCACCAGAGTGACAATGACTCCGTTCAAAAAAACTGAAATCGATATAACGCAGTGGGGTAAAAGCATTATAGAGCTCTATGAAAAACTTAAAACCCAAACTAAGCTAGCCACTGTGACTTGTCAATAAACTGGTGGCTGGCAGGACAAAATGTCAGATTTTATACTGGGTGTAGGAGGCTGGCCTGGTTTGTAGTGGGTACCTATGGTACTTACACCTTATACCAGGTCCAGTTATCCTTTATTAGTGAAATGTAGGCAGTGTCTAGAAGCCAGGCTCTCTAGAGGTAGCTGTAGCTGAACAGCCAAGACATATCTAGGAGACGTGCAAAGCTCATACAACACCACTGTAGTCACACAGTACTCACCCACATGAAAGAAAATACTCACTGTCACAAAAATAAAGGTACTTTATTTTGGTACCAAAAATACCACAGAGACTATACTCCCTTAGGAGGTAAGTAATACACAAATTATATAGACTAGTATGCAAAAATAGGTGTAAAAACAGAAAACAAAGCAATTAATGAAAATCACAATAGTTAGAAATGGGCCTAGGGGAACACAAACCATATACTAAGAAAGTGGAATGTGAATGTCGGTTTCACGCCTAGTCAAGTGTAGTGTGTAGAGGGGAGCTGGGAGTACTAGAAAACCCCAAAGGTAAGTACTAGAACCCACTCCAGCACCCAGGAAAGTAGGGGTAAAACACAGTAACTTTCCCAGAACACAGACAGAAACGGGAAAGAAGATTATGCAAGAAGAGACTGCAAGACACCAACAGTGGATTCCTGAACCTGAAGACCTGTGGAAGAAGGGGACCAAGTCCAGGAAGCACAAAAGAGTCCAGGGAGAACAGGAGTCCCTGCTAACCTGGATGACGGTGCAAAAGAAGAACCACCAGTGAAGAAAAACAGTCAGTATTGCTCCAAAGAAGATGGAGTCGGGTTCCTGGTTGGTGCAAGTGATGTCCCACACCGGATGGAGGATTGCAGTTTGGGTTGCGCACGCTAGAGTCCGCCAACAAGCCTTGACATGCGCAAAGCTCGTGGTTAGCGGAAAATGGTGCTGCCCGGGACCAGGAAGGACCAGGTGGACTCTACCCAGGATGGGGGAGTCAGAGGAGGCTCTCAGCAACTCAGGGAGCCCACAGAAGACCAGGCAGCATGCACAGGAGTCCCGCAGCATGGGAACAAAGGAGGTGCAAAAGGAGGCCCATGCAGCATTACGACAAAGGCTCCCACGCCGCCGGAGAACGACTCAAGAAGATCTGCGTCGCAGGATAGAGTGCTGGGGGTCGGAGCTGCACGGTGCAAGAAGAACTTCATGGAAGGATGCCAACAAGTCTTGGCAACTGCAAAACACGTGGTGCACAGGAGAACTGTCTTGCGTGGGGAGGCAAGCTCTTACCTCCACCAAAGTTGGACAGTAGGACATCAGGACCGTCTGGACCACTTCAATACACCACCCGTGATGCAGGATCCACGCAGCTCAGCAGGAGAGGGGATCCACACAGCTGGCATCATTGCAGTATGTGCCTGCTGAAGAAGGCGAGTGACTCCTTCACCCTAAGGGAGATTCCTTCGCGCTTCTGGTGCAGAATGAAGACAGGCTGTCCTCAGGGGATGCACAACCGAGAAACAGTTGCAGTTACTGGCAGGAGCTGAAGAAACAATGTTGCAGAATGCATCTTGCTTCTTTGTTGCAGTTTGTAGAGTTCCTGGAGGGTCCAGATGCAGTTTCTTTGGTGAAATATTGAAGTGGAGGATGCAGAGGATTCCTGCTGGAGTCTTGCAATCCAAATCTGAAGAACCACCCAAGGGAGAGACCCTAAATAGGCCTGAAAGGAGGATTGGTCAGCTAAACGGGTAAGCACCTACCAGGGAAGGGCTCTGATGTCACCTACTGGCACTGGCCACTCAGATGCTCCCAGAGTTCCCTGCCGTCTTTGAATCCAAGATGGCAAAACCAAGGGACCCTCTGGAGGAGCTCTGAGCCCCACCCCTGGGGTGGTGGTTGACAAGGGAGTGGTCACTCCCCTTTCCTTTGTCCAGTTTCGCACCAGAGCAGGGACTGGGGGTCACTGAACCGGTGTAGACTGGATTATGCAAGGAGGGCACCAAATGTGCCTTTCAAAGCATTTCCAGTGGCTTGGAGAGGCTACCCCGCCCAGGCCTGTAACACCTATTTCAAAAGGGAGAAGGTGTAACACCCCTCTCCCAAAGGAAATTCTTTATTCTGCCTTCCTGGGCTTGACCTTTTCAAGCAATAGGAAGGCAGAAACCTGTCTGTGACATGGCAGCAGCTGGGACTGCCTGGAAAACCTCAGAAGGCTGTAATGGCAGTACTGGGGGTCCTTTAAGGATCCCCCAGAGTGCAAGGGATTATACAACCAATGCTTGCAAAAGCATGGGGGTATGATTCCTACATGGTTAATACCAAACATGCATATGTTTGGAGTTGCCATTATGTAGCTGGACATAGGTAGTGACCTATGTCCAGTACATGCATAAAATGGCGTCCCCACACTCACGAAGTCTGGGGAAATGGTCCTGGAGGTCGTGGGGGCACCTCTGCTAGTAAAGGGGTGCCTTCACACACAGGTACTTTGCACCCTGCCCTCAGGGCTGGAGGGCCTTCTATAGGGGTGACTTATAAGTGACCTGGTGCAGTGTAAATGGCAGTGAAAGGGTGCATGCACCTTTTCACGCAGGCTGCGATGGCTGTCCTGCAGAAGCCTTTGCATGGGCTCCCTATGTGTGGCAAAAGATATGCTGCAGCCTATGGATCCCCTGGAACCCCAATTCCCTGGGCACCTAAGTACCATATATTAGGGACTTATAAGGAAGCACCAGTATGCCAATTGTGGGTGAAATACTGGGTTACCATTATGGAACAACCAAATTTAGAGGAGAGAGAGCATAATCACTGGGGTCCTGGTTAGCAGGATCCCAGTGAACACAGTCAAACACACTGACATCAGGCAGAAAATGGGCGTAACCATAGCAAAAAGAGGGTACTTTCCTACACTGGGGCCTGACCTCGTAACCCACATAGCCGAAAGATAGCTCAAGCACCCACGGACTGCTCCAAACCCCAATAAGCCCAGGGGAGACCTCCCCAGGGTCAGCTGCCCCTTCCCCGCCACCAAACTCCATTGGTGCTAGAGTACCCTGTTTCAGGGAGGAATGTGTGCAAACTGAAAGGTCTGTCTTTCTGCAATAATTTGCTGAATTGTTTTAGTAGGATTCATGTGTATCACCTAAAGATTGTCCGGACAAGCCGACTAACCCATTCACTGCTCTTAGTACTAGGACTTGAATCAGTGTCCTGCAAATTGCATACACATTCCTGCAACAGGTATATAAACCTACCAGACTGTTTTGAGGCAGATTACAGTGGCAGCTAAATAAACTAGGTTCCACTAGTATTGGAACTTTGGCTCATGTAATTCCCAAATACTTCAGCTGCAGCAGCTTCGCTAATCAGTTTAGAATTTGAGGGGTCATGGTTTCCGATTTTTGGCGACATCTTCTGTAAAATGCATCCACTTCAAGGACATTATTGGTAAGTTACCCATAGAGATAAAGAACAAAAGACAGAGTAATCATGGTGTATTTTGTGTTTGCATTTCAAATTACAGTACATGCTCATAATCGAAAGAGGGTTTATTAACACATTTTAATAAAATATAGTACACTTTTAAATATCACGGGGAGAACTAGAAAAAATGAAATGTGTTTTTTTTCAGTAATTTGAGGTATTCTTTTTGCGTAATAAATACGGAGAAGGGCTGAGATGGGGTCATTTGGGGGAAAGCACGCCCTACACCATAATAATATTGGATATACATCGGGGTGGGGCTGGGGCGGTCCTGAGATAGGAGGAAAGCTGCTGAAGTCACATCATGTGTTGGTGTGGGCACCACCCCCACAAGCCTGGGAAGGCTGGGAGATTTGAAAATCACACCACTAGCAGTCCCCGCCCCCAGCCCTGTAGTAAAAAGCACATTGCAATTCTGCACGCAGCTTGACTCCACAGTACTATATCTACCGTCAGAGGAGGAAGAGGCTTGGAGGCAGCAGCAGCACCCACTACCCACTACCCTAAAGACAACACCCAAAAATTCAAAGAGCACTGAGTGTCCCTACCGAGCCAAAGAAGACCCCTGCACTATGGTAGCATGTGTGGTGCCGTTACTCTTTTTTGTACTAATGTGCCACCGGGCTGCAGCTACATCAGGTGAGTTTTATTACCAAACCAGTACTGGGTTAATGAGATTGATTCGGTGTATAAAATATGTATTTGCTATGCTGCAGAATTACGATTTCCGCATCTTTAATAGTTGTTAAACTGTTTTATTTTATTTTTGGTTTAGGCCCCTCCTTATAACCCAACTTATTGTTCGTTTCAACGCTTATTTATTTCAATGTGTGGAACTATTTCAGAACGTAACGATGTTCCCATGTGCTCATGCTTTGGGGTCAGATGGGGAAGTTCTAAAGGTCAGGGTGAGATGAACTTGGAATCTCATAGATGATCCTCTCCTAGTTCTCTTTCTCCTAATTTTGCCTTTCATTTTTTAAGTTTAATTGCCTCTTGCTTACGTTTCGTGCCCACGTTTTGTCACGGTTTTGTACCTGCGCGCCAACTAACGTTTCGGTATTTCTGTGGGTACTATAATGAGGGAGGGGCGTGCCACTTGTTTCTAATTCATCATATTTCTCTTATTGCACACTTAATTTGACCCTCCAGTTGCCAATTAGGTGGTCGCCTTGATGAGGCTTCCTGTTCAGATCCCGTTGACCTTTTGTAAAAAGAAAAACTGATAGCTGGACTTTTTGAAATTATAGGAACATGAATGCATATTAGAGTTTGAATTCTGACGCCTGTTCTAAACTCGCATTTGTAAATTGTTTGATGTTTAAAGCTCTTGGTACTATTAAAACTCACCCCCCTTACTCCCCCTCACACCCAGTGAACTAGGGGGCGGATGGTAGCCGGTTCCGAGCCTCTCCCATTGTGCGACGTCATAACTGCCGATCGCGAGCCCTCTTCTCATAGCCAATGGGCTGGCGCAGAGCGTGAGGACTGAGGATGGTGCGAGGCGTGGTGTATGGTGGCGCGAGGGAAGGGGCGCGGCGAATAGTGGTACGTGGGGGCGGTGTCCCTGTTATACGGAGAGTCCTGCGGATAAGGGGCCTCCCCTGCCTGGCCTGCTGTCATACGGCGGTCCCGCCCCTGGAGCACGAGGAATGTTCTCGCTCCGTAACCTATTTCTCGGTGTCTGATACTCTTACTTTTCGCGAACCAGCTTTGTTAATCAGTGAACACCTTTCTCCCAATGGGGACGGTTAGCAAGAGTCTCCCCCCTTGAAGACGAGTGGTGTTTTACTAAGCTGTTGTCATGTGTTGCGTATAAATATATATTACCTACAAAGGGACTTGCTTAAAATACTGTCATGATGTGATTGTATGAAACAAAGCAGCTGGAAAAACAGCCTGGTGTACACCGAGGGGTAATGGAGCCTTTCATGGGTGGGGCAGGTGACTTTAATAATTTATTCTACTTTGAAGTTGTGTTTAGTCTGTTCTCCACATTGGCCATCGGTATCTCGTCGATAAATGCCACGTGCTAAAAAATTCTTTAATTCTTCAAAATCGTAATTGTTCTTTTGGGGTTCAGCCTGTCATTTTAGGGGTGGGGAGGAAATGTTTGTTTTCAGGTCATTTTATTGATCAAACTTCTTGTTTATGCTTTGATGGATATTCCATAAACACATTGTCATACAATTTCCAGAGCATGTGTGTCATTCGGTTAAACGAAACCTTGTTAGCTTTTTATAATGTATATCCAGTGTGATTTATCTAAACTGGACTTGCAAGCAGCCTTGCCTGCTCAATACACGTCACGCACATTCCGCAGTATTTCCAAGAATAGTAATGGAAAGTTGCCTCCTCTCGTGCATTAGCGCTCACCCGCAAAAGAACTAACTACAGCGGCTAGTTTTTTTGTTTGTTTATTACTGTAGAGTCACAGGCACAGCCCTGCTCGTTCTACAGTGTGACTAGAACGTATGTCATAGAATGTACATCATCCTTGTAGTTTTATATTATGACTTCTTTTTGAATCTATATTGATGCACCCAAGCAGTTTAAAAGTGTCAAAAAAGGATGTATATGGTGCTGTAGCCACAATGTAAGGTCTACTCTAGGCAGCTGTGGAGCTGCCTTTTGAACATGTCTTGGTTTGAAGCATTTGGTGCTTGCAACGGGAGACTAATCTCAGGCGATTGCTTTTTTTTTTTTTACTCTCCTCGTTGTTTAATAAAATTCGTATCTACAGGAGTGAGCTATGATCTTTTAGTTCAAAAGATGAAGTCAACGGAAATAGCTTAAAAGTGCAAAACCTGTTTTAATATCAATGGGATTCTCTTTTTGAAACAGTGTGTTGAGCCGAAGATTTGGTCTAATTGATACCGCCATCTTTCCTCTTCCTCGCAGATGAATAAGGTGGCAGAAACCTAACACTTGTTAACTTCCTATTGGGCGTTGTTGGGGATGGAAAACCTGCTATGAACGAATGTGCGACAGAACTCTATTGCATCCTCCATTTCCTTGTTTGATCTTACGTCTTCCGCTCAAGTCGTGCATTAGCGGTCAGGCTCTCTATTACAGCGCTTAGTGCTTTCTAAGCCCACTAGGGCCAACTTTCTAACTAACAAAGTGGAGAGGATCAAATGAGAATTCCCTCAAATGTGAATTCTAAGACATCTGCTGCAACATTCTAAAGTTGTCACACCCTTTATATAACTGGTGTAGCTATCATTATCACCCCCTCCATGGGCCCCAACCCATTCTTTCTGCTTTTCAAAGATAATCAGAAGGTGGGTTGTTGCTGGGACACTCTTTCAGTGGGCTGTTTCTCTTAAATTAACATTCTTGATACCAAATATATGTAAATTTTAGGTTTACCAAATCAGCACTAACATCACTGAAATGCAATGATTTTTAGCACGTTTGAAAGCCCAGTACTGGAAAGGTAGTGTCTTAATGACACGGAGTCACTTGGCAACCATGTAAGAAGGAAAGATTGAACCAACCCCAGGGGCATACCTCATTAGGTGGCATTAATTTTGTTTTGGAATCTTGTTTGAGACTTTCTTGGCATATACTCCAGTATCTTTACTGTTTCTATCCTGTACCTCAAAGGGTAGTGGTGGGGTCTGGGTATTGTAAAGCTCTGTAGGCCATAGATGCTGAGAGGAGGGCTCAGTGACGTTACAGGTGCAGAGGGCACACTTCAGAACTTGGCGGGGGGCAACATGTGAGCAACTCCTATTTGACATGTGTAAGCATGAACTCTGTGATGTGGCTGCGCTACTCACACCTGAAAGGAGAATCCTTGAGATTTTGGGACTGAGGCAACAGCACACACTTGACATGAGGCAACTTGAGTACTCGGTACTGGGTGGCATCAGTGCAGTTTAAATAGCATGAGGAGAGAACGTGACACGGGTATGCCCCAGGGGCCACTGGGGGAATCAGTTGTTAGGTGGTAGTTCCAGCACACTTCTTTTGATTCCACCCCCTCTCCCTCCCCCCCCCCCCCCCCCCCCCCAATCCACATAATTACTTCTAGGTCATCGTGACGTAATTACTTTTTTTTTTTTTTATCCATGCAGGATACGTCCTGCTAACTGCGTACAACACTCCCCAGCCATTTAGGCTCTTTCTGGATTCCAGATTCTATAAATGCAAAGAAAAATAGAGTGCACCCATTATGCTTGAGACCTCTGGACTGAAGGAGCTGGGCACTGGGTGAGCTACTCGCACCTCACACGAGTTAGCTCGCCGTATCTGGTCTGACATGAGCTGCTCATAATACCATGGGCAGGTTTAGATGTCCGGACTTTGAGCTGTTCGCATCTGACCCAAGATAACTTATGATTTTGGTGAACTACTTTCCCCCAAACATGGGACAGCTTGGGATGTCTGAGGAAGAAGTCATTTTCTTGTCCTGAACTCTCACTTATCTCCTTGTTTCACATACTTTTTCTTGTTGTGTCCTTATTGCATCTTTGCACACCCACCCACATTAAACATGAGCCAGCCTGGCCTACCTTAGAGGTACCCTTGTCACTGTGTAATATTAGTATTCCTTGGTGATTAGTGTTGTGCAGTTATATTTCCTCGGTAAAGGCGCCCAGTGGGGCCAGTGCCACAGTTAAGACGTGCCAGGTTACTGCCTGGCAGATCACCCACTTAATTGAGCTGTCTTTAGCGGTATATATAACCTAACTCGGTTGTCCACATGCTATCGCCCTTGGCAAACTAAAGTAATAAGTTGGCGCTCTAGGTTTGCAAATCATTAGCAGACTGGTTTAGCCTACCGAGCTATTTGTCATGGGTTTGGTGCCCCCTTCTGACCTCCTGGTTATACCTAAAAAGTGCATTTCCGCCATAATTCCACTTTAAAGAAATACTCGAGGTTCTCTTGAAGCTGAAGTGTCTCCAAGATGGCGGCCCTACATCGCGTATGCAAAGTTGAGGCGTGGTTGCAGTGTGCATGCTGCAAGAGTAGGAGATGCACATACCGTCTAACAAGCCCTCCATCAGAGAGCTGACGCATCATTTAACTGGATCTGTTGCTCAACTTTCCAATCGATGTCTGCTTACTTATTGCAGGGCTCACTTACGGACGGACTGCATTTTCCGCTTACTCAAAGCCTGGCCATATAAAAAAAAAAAAAGGCATAATAAGCAAAGGTTTTTTTTTTTAATAACCTTTGTGGAACCAGACCAAATGCATGCTTTCTGCTCATTTCATCAACACAGTTGGGAATCCGTGCCTCGCATGCACTGCAGGGACTCGATCATGTGCCATGCAGGTTACACACTATCTGCTGAACCAAGTTTCCTTCAATTCCAGAAGACCCTTTATATTAGCTGGCAAATACTATCAATGGAGTATCACCCCACCCCTGTTGCAGACCCACTCAGAAAACGTCTAAGATTTTGTTATCTGAACCACGAAAATGGTTGGTAGTTTGTGGTAGTTTGTGTTTACCATGTTCCTTAAAGTTTCCCTAATTCTTGACCATGTCCTTCCTATATGAACCAGACTTGTTTTTGCTGACCTTTTTCTCCCCACCAGCTTTGGTCTTCTGAGTAACCGTGGTCCAAACTAGGGATTGGGTGGAAGTATAGAGGGAACTGAAATCTGCAGCAGCGTGAAACACTGGTTTTGGTGTCTGCATCAGCATGCCCAACATAGTGTTGACTGCTGTCTTCAGGAGATGCAAGCCCTATGATATGTGACAGTCTAAGGCCTGGTTAGGCAATCAGCATTTGTAGTTGCTTTTTATTACTAAAGTCAAACGTATCAGAGCTTAACTGCGAAGCTGCTGGGGCAATGACCCTCCTCCATTGATCTGTGATGGTGCTGTGGCACAGTTGACCCCCATCAAGACACGCATCCCTCAATTCTGCTACTGATTAACTTGTCAGGCGCATAAACATTGTGCAATGGTATTGGATTGTACTTTACCTACTGGAGTTGCAGGGCAGCAATGTGTTGGAATTTGGTCACCCTCTTGACCGGCTAGCTGGTATTTGTGCTAAAGGGTCTCCAGGAGGCTGGACTGCTGTTTATGTTACCTGTGGCGGTTTCACAAAATTCACAATTTACTTAGAACAGGGTGCTCAGGCTGACCTTCTTTGTCATAGTACAATGGGATTCTGCAGGGACGTGGCTTTTAATGATGGAAAATTAGTTATCATACAAGCCATGAAAAGGAAGGCTGGAAAATTTTGACCGGGGACACCTGCCCGTTTCCCTCCATCTTGGTCGAAATCCAGACCTTTGGTGCCAGCCTTAGTCCATCTTTAGCTGCCCTTTGTGATGTACGTCTTTTTTTTTTTTTTAAATGCCCTTGAAACCATTCACCTTTTCTTACAGTGCACTGTTTGTATTGATCCTTTTTTACCACAACTGGTAAATTATGGACCTTAGGTTGTATTTCTTTATTTTTCGTGTATATATTTCAAGTGAGTTTAAGGGGTTTTAGAGGGTTATTATTATTTTCTTCTAAGTTTTTTATGGATTGGTGCTGCCCTCTCGTGGTTTCTCATAAACGGCATATAGATGAAGCTATTTATCCGAGACAAAATGAATCTCAGAAATAGGTGAAGGGAATTTCACCTTTCTTTAGCTGTGCAGGTGGCTTTTTTTTTTTTTTGTTTTTTTGTTTTTTGTTTTGTGGCCGGGAAGAGTTTTCAGAGCAGCCTATGAGCCAACTAGATAGGTAGACTAGCAATGTCCAAGATAGGTTCAGGAAGACTGAACTCATGCTTATCTTTATCAGGATGTTCACAAAGTTACATTTACGTAGAAAACAACCTAATTTGAATTACTTTACGTAACTGGACTGGACAAAGCCTAGTGTAGGCAAGCCAAACTCGACCTTTATATCAAATCTGCAAAATTGATATGACCTTCACTGTAGAATGTCCTTTTCTATGTAAACTCCTATGTGATCACGCGCGCGCGCGCACTGTTTTTCTCAACATCTCGGTCTTCTTCCTTTTTTTTTTTTTGTTCTCTCTCTCTCTTCCCCCCCCAGAAATGTACTCTGTTGAGAGACAATATGTTAGGTGTGACCCACTCTGGCTTACATTGAGAACATTTCTCTGTTAGCTGCCTGCAGCCCTCATGTGATAGGGATGAGGTCGACTTCAAAGAGCATGTGAAGGCTTAGTATTAATTAACCGAAGTAAGCCATTGCACACTGATTTAAACTTGTGACTTGCAACCTATCTTCTAAACCATATCTTCAACTTGGACTTGTGTGTTCCTAGTAGTGCCTGAACATTTTTCTGCAGACCTTCCAACAAAAAAAATGGAACCGCCAACAAATGTAGTCAAACTAATCACATCCTCTTCTGAGCTGTCAATTGTGTACATTTATTTTTCAAATAGAGGCTGCTGTTCAGTATTAGATTATATTCTCAAGCATCCCTGTGGCAGCACAGTGCCTGAACCACCTATCCATAGTTGCCAGCTGATTGGTAGCAACGCCTGTGGTGTGATCCTAATTCCTCCTCCTTCCCTCTGCTATTCCAGCACAGCAAAGCCCAAGGCAAATTTTGGTGGGACGAAGTTGCATGGGGTTGCCATTTGCTGAAGGTTTACCTATGGGCACGCCCTCTTTGCCAAAGGTGAAGTCGTTCGACTTTTGTTAACATAGCAAACCCAGGTTTTCAAGGTGGTGAGTCACCTTCACAGGGCGTGCCGCTGGTTGCATATTTCCATATGAAAGTGCAGTGTCACTTCAAAGAAGCAGTGGAGTGAGTTTTGCCACGTTTGCATTGTGCAGACTCTTTTTGAGGATAAGAAATCAATCCCACCAAGAAAATACACATCAAGAAAACAGTAGCCCACTTTATCAGATTTTTATATGGAGGTCCAGCTACTGTTCCCAGTATTGTTTGTCGATGCGCAGCTAACCACTTCGTAAATTTTAGACTGTTAGATGTTCTATTCATAAAGTCACCATTTTCTAGACTGCTTCTGTCGGGGTTAGATGGTTCCTAAAGAAACCTGTCAGACCCCGTACTGTGCTGTAGGAAGAATGTTGTCAGTCTCGACATTGACAACATCATTTTGCTTGGTTGCCTTGCTGATGGTTTTTTAGGTAGGCCTGGAGCATGCTTTTCAGCTGTTTTCAGAGTTTGGGTGTTTCCTCCCTTTATGCACTTTAAGAAGCAGTTCTGTCCTCTGCTGGCGGGGTCGCCTGTGATCCCGTTTTATGGACAGTACTATTTTATTTAACTTGATCGTTGATGCATATAGGTTCCAAAGACCAAAGTTTTAGGAGGCTATGAGTAACCAGTAGCGGTATTCTTACTGGAGATATTTTGAAATGTGGATCCATGTAGTTGGATCAAGCTTAAGACATGAAAAGAAAACTCCTTCAGATGTGCTTTGCGGAGTGCTCATATGCTGAGTGAACTATCTTGGCTCTGTGGTTTTAAACTTCTTATCTTAGTCCTGCAAAGGACTCACCCCGAAGTGTACACTACAGAACAAGAACCACGCCCAACTCTACTCTTAATTGGCCTGTAGGTCATCAGCCCATTAATGTTACATATCATTAATAAAAGAGGGGCACGTTGTTTGTAGTGTTTCCATTTAATTTGATTGATGTAAAAGGGCAGAGTTCTGGTAGATGGAGAAACGCGTGGGTGGCATCACAGCGCTGAACTTCACATGGATTGCAATACCAGAAAGGGGGCTGCACCAATGCAGGTGTAGTTGCTTACAGTGCCAGGTTCAGAAGTTTTGCAATAAAAATGTGCCCAGGAGGCTAGCCAAAAAGATTCAAATGTTTGGTTTGTGCTTATGTCTCGATGTGCAATTTGTCATGACTTACTGTAGCATTGTGGCACTTCATCATCCACTGCGATTCCACGGATTATATCAGAAAGTCCACAGTTTTGAATCATTACAAAACATTTTTTTTAATGGACTGCTGCTTTGGGCCTGTGCTCCTTTTGCTTTGAAGCATGTTCACAACTGAAGGGCCTTGATAATGGTGTGCTAAATTGCACTTGTCGTTGATGTTCGGAGTGTATTCAGAAATCTTAAACTGTTGAGTAACTTGGTAATTTCTATTTGAGTGGCTGTCCAGGTGTGAGAAGATCACTCTGTTCAAAGATCTCCCTCTCCCATGTAAAATCTAATCAGAGCACCACATCTAGAGATCTTGTGCTCTCCTTCTCGAGAGCTCAAGACCTCCGATATCTGGGGTGAGTGCAATATCCAGTCCAGAGATCTTACTTCTCCCTTGTCAAGTGCAAGGAACTGTCCTACTCAAGAGATTTTTTTTTTTTTTTTTCTTTAGATGTCCTCGAGCCAAAAAACGATGGTTTAGCCACGGCTTGCGGAGCTACTTATGCCATGAGCTGTCTGGTGTAGTTAACCTTTACTAGGCCATTACGCTTTTGGAGAATGTGGTATTGAGGCCAAAGGTCACTGCTGTCCATTAGTCTGAACTTTGTGTCCATCTTTCCAATCCTGCAGGTGTTGCAGAGTGTGGCCGAAGTGAGTTCCGTTGTGGTGATGGAAAGTGCATCCCGTATAAGTGGATCTGTGATGGCAGTGCAGAGTGCAAGGATGGGTCAGACGAGTCGCTAGAAACCTGCCGTGAGTACTGCTAGCCCTTCTTCAGATCGCCATTTGGTCCTCGAGGTGACCTCAAGGCCTGCATTTGCAATCTCTGTGCTGGAGTAACAAGCATTATTTAATCTCCTTGAGGAACATTGAAGTTGTGGCTACTTAATTCCAATTAGTTTGGCTAAGTTGGCACTTGGCTTACTTTAAGTAAAATGGTGGTGTATGTGAGACCATCCTCATAATCACAGTTGGACTTTTAAACTGCACTGAAGATATACACTTTGAAAATGTTTTCTTGCTCATTGACTTCTCAAGTGAAAAGTCACCAGGTCGTGCCTGACCAGTGGCTACCTAACCACGACTATGTGCAGGGGCAGGGTGCAAATTAAATCGATTTGTAAAAGCCTGGCCTAGAGCCAACAGGTTGCTTAATACCCAGGCTCTAAGGCCCTGTCCGTTGGTTGCTTATCTAAATTGTAATTGGTTTGAATACGTTTATAATACTTCTTCCCTGTCCCCTTCTGTGCTTAACACAAATATTTTGGTGTGGGAGGAGGAGTAGGTTCCTATAGCGTGTGTTCTGTTACTGGGTTTGAGCTTCACCAAGGAGCATGTTATGTCTGTTTGTTGAAGGCCGTGAGAGACAGAGGTTCAGGATCGCTCTGGATACAGTGACATGTGGGAGGGCCACCTTGTTACCCCGACACTCCTCCTCCCTTGCAGTTTTGAGTAGTCCGATCCTTTTAAAGTTATGATGGGATTTACAGAAACAATGTGTGCTCACCATTTCTCTTCACTTTTTCTGCAGGATCTGTCACCTGCAGGCCGGAGGAGTTCAGCTGCGGAGGGCGTATTAACCGTTGCATCCCCATGTCCTGGAAATGTGACTCTCAGGCGGATTGTGAAAATGGCTTTGATGAAGAGAACTGCCGTGAGTGTCTCTCTCAATCAAAATCCTTAGTGGTTTTTTTTTTTGGTTTTTTTCACTCTTCGGTTTGTTTAAGGGGGTTACTCCCAAATAAAGTGCACACAGGAGAGGGCTTGGGAAGGGAAAGTAATGAGGGAGTGCAGACGTCATATTTGGTATATGTTGCGAACCATGATTGCATAGGCCGTAGTTATAGGTGACTACCAAATAGGCAATGAGTCTGCTTTCTGCAGCACTACATACGGTTTGTTTCCAGCTCTGACTTTCATTATGCCGTATTAAGATTTCCATTTTGAAAACTGTAGCCATCCTGAAAATTATATTTAAAAAAAAAAAAAAAAATGCCTCTGCAATCTTACACTTTCCTCCTTTTAAGGTCCATGATGGTTCATTCCTTTGCCATTCATTTCTTAAAGCAAGACTTTTAGGGTACAATCGTCACATGCAGGAGCTGTCTCTCTGCCAGAGTGAGAATGGAAGAGAGTCATTGGGGTTTTAGGCCCATACTACGTACTGACACATTTTCCCGTAGACCCAGCATGGGTAAAACTCTTTGATATATGAGACCCATACTCCTTAGCTCTACAAGCAAGAGACCATAACCACTGTATGACCCTCATTTTGCATCTTTAGTCAACTCTTTTGGTGTGGTTTGGGGGAGCAGCTTAGTGTGCATGGAAACAAAGCAGTTTTGTTGTGTTCTTGCTGCATGCTTATGGCACTCTTACTTTCTTGAGCAGCACCCAAGGCGTGTGCCGATGACCAGTTCCAGTGCCGCAGTGGGAAGTGTATTTCAGTGCAGTTTTTGTGTGACGAGGACCATGACTGTGATGATGGCAGTGATGAGGAAGGCTGTCCCGCGCCTACTTGTGGTCCTGCCTATTTCCAGTGCCTAAAAAGCGGCACCTGCATCCCTAAACTGTGGGCCTGCGATGGTGATGATGACTGCGATGATGGTTCTGATGAGTCGCCAGAACACTGTGGCCAGACCCCAGCAGCCCGTGAAGTGAAGCCCTGCTCACCTCTAGAGTTCCACTGTGGAAGCGGCGAGTGCATCCATATGACGTGGTATTGCGACGGGGGCTTTGACTGCAAGGATCATTCGGATGAAGCAAAATGTGGTAAGTCTCCTGGCAGGGTATGGCTCTCTGGCAGCTCAAAAGTGGAGCTTGTCTTGGCAAATTAGGTTTAATCTCATCAAGTCTTCTGGTGTGGAACCTTTGAAAGAAGACCAAAGATTACATTTCTTAATTAGTTGGCAATCCAGGAAGACATGGGAGTGATTGAAACTGTGTACCAAGTACCAGCTTAATTGTATGGCTAGCAGTGTAGTGTTTGCCAGCCAAAAGGCTTGAATTTCACTGCTTCTCTTGGTAGATGTCTTTCCAGGACGTAAGCTACCTCTTCAGGGACGTCCTTCCACTGGTTACCGCAAACCCAAATCAGTTTGAGTGTGTGAGCCCAGCCCAAATAAAACTCAGTCCGTGCTCGGCTCTTAGCCACTGTCAACTTGGATAAATTGTGTGATTGCAGCTGTAGCTACCTTTCTTGTGTGGTACAAGAAGCATTAGGGTACAGAATCCTCAAGAAAACAAGCTGTCAAGCTATACATTTGAATAGCCCCTGATCCATGTTTAATGACTTTTGAAGTGGGAATTGGGAATGCAGTAGAAGTCCTTGTTGTTTACAGTGCTTGGAGATGATGAAAGTGTGGTGAAGCACTATATAAATTATCTTATTATTAAAGCAGCCATTTTAATAGGCGGAATTACATTTTTCTTAATATAGTGACTGCAACCTGCAGGCCTGATGAGTTTCAGTGCACTGACGGCGCCTGCATCCACGGCAGTAGGCAGTGTGACAAGGTGCATGACTGCAAGGACTCCAGTGACGAGATTGGCTGTGCAAATGGTAAGCTAACTGGATCTTGGAAAATGAGCTCACCAGTAGGATCTCCAGTATTTTTCAGCCTCCAGTGTCTATTTCTTCTTAATTAGCACTTTTGTGCCAATTATTGGGAACATTAGCTACTGTCGCAGTACATTCGAGCCGCATGCAGCTGTTCCATGGTTATATAATATTACAGTGGAGAAGACGGACATGCTGCTATATTGGTCAAACCTTTTTCCAGGGGTTTCAGTTTTCTTGTGTTTGATGTAGGTGGTGTCCTGAAATAGATGCCTTTTCAATCGCTTCGGATGCAGGGGTAAATAAATGTCCAGCCAGACTTAAAAAAATAAAATAAAATACACACAAGTCTCAACTGTGGTCTTTGCCGCCTCGGCAGGAAAACAGAAATTATCTAGAAAAGTGTGACTCTTGCAACTGTTCTCTCCCCCCCCCCCCCATGTGTAATATAACACAAAATCTGGGAATTAAAGAAGGACTCCTTGTTAAAGCGGTAAAACTTTTTTTTATAAATTAATCAAGCTACTTTAAATTGACAACGGTAATCCACATGTTTTTAAAAACAAAGTTGAGAATGGATTTTTAAAAACCTCTTTTGAAACGTTGAATAATTGCTAAATATGTAAAACACCTCTCTACCTTTTTAACTAATGGATTGCCGCTTTTCGCAATTTACTAAAACTTGCAGAAGAACCTCTTTATTGGTTTCCTTTTCTACCTTTTGTTAAAACAAAAAAGAAAGTAAGTTATGTATTAAACTCTGTAGCTAAAAGTCACAAAAAAGGTAAATGTAAGTTTTAAAATGTACAAACTTCCGACTTGTAGGATATGGTGGACAGATACTTTGTAACAACAGATATTCTGTTTGCCTGATTACAATTGCACTATATACTGATTCACTTGTAATCGGGTGGATGGGATATCTGTCGTGTTTGTGACGGAGTACCTGTCCGTCAAACTCTAAATTGGGCTCTTAGCCTTTCCTGATGGTGACTAGTTCTTTGATTATATCAGGTTCCACCCATAGGATCCCTTGGTGAGGGATTTGACACCTTCCTCTAGTGAACCTAGCCAGCTGAGCTGGACGGGTTTCTAGGGAGAAGGGAATCGGCCAATAGTTTAGCCTCTGCTGCCAGCTTGTTCAGTCTTTGCTTTCTGTGTCTTGCAGTGTGTTTTAATAGCAAAGTCTCAGACAGTCCTGGAACCACATGTGACATACTTGACTAAACTGAGATCTCGAGGGTCGGTGTCAAAACTGAAGAATACTGAAGCTGTGTTTTAAGAATGAGCAGTAAAATTGCTTTCAGTATTGTTGCCAAATGTGTACTGGAACAAGCATTGACCAAAATGTAACTATTTTCTTAGATAATTAAATTGGGGTTAGTCACATTTAAAATCAGGCACAAATCGCAGTAGATTCAAAAATATTATTGTTGAAATTGACCTAAAGGTATATGCTGTTGATCATTAGTGCTTCTGTGGGTTTAGTTAAAGAAGTAGTGTCGGCCATTTTTACATGGTATAAAATCAAAGTAAATTACAATTTTCACTCACAGTGTATTATCTGGCTTGGAACTCAAAACATTAACATACATTGCTTCTCTTTGGGTGAACACTCCATCATCTTTATTATTGATTTTGCTATACTGCTTTAAGCTCGGTAGTGGAAAAGGAGTGTAGAATAATGGGTGTTTATAATGGTGTATCCCCTTAACCTGTAAAGAATGGGAAGGTTATTTGCTTTTGTGGTGAAATAACTATCTTGTAAGAGTATGATGTATATCCAGTTAACTGGTTTTCAAATAAAAAAAAAAATATGTACGTACATACATATGTCTCTGCTTACATTGCGGCAGCCCTTTTTGACTTGGACACACACAGTCCGAGTACTTGAAGTGCAATCTTGTTTTTTAACTTTGAATAGGAATGTGCTAGTGATGTAGTTACATTTATATGTGTATTTCTGGATAGATAAAGACATGGGCCAGGGATGTTTGTCACGCTAGACTGGCTTTGAAAGGCAGGAGGTTGGAGGCTGACCATTGAGCACAGCCGATGTGTGACATACTACAGTAGACCTTTCAAAAGCACGTCTCCCAAAACAAGTATTGGGTTCCTTCGATTTTATGCTGTTGTTGGCAACTACCCATAGCAGAGTGTTGTGCAGAGACCGGGCAGGTGATGGGGCTCACTCAGATTGTTTGTCCAGCTTAGACTGGCAAGAATTTTTATAGTCTTGTTTTTATTCATCATGGCCTTCTCATTATCTCCCCAGTCGCCAAGTGCGAGGGGGCAGACAAGTTCAGATGCCACAGTGGGGAGTGCATCTCTATGGACCAAGTCTGCAACAAACTCAAGGACTGTCGTGACTGGTCAGATGAACCGTTGAAGGAGTGTGGTAAGAGAAACAAACCTTTGGCAGTCTTGACTTATGGCACCGTAACCTGCATGCATGGCGTGATTGGTGTTGGGATATAGGCAAGGGGGGGGGGGGGGGGTGGTAAGGAGTGTGTGTGCAAAAGTAGAGGGTGGATTACAGTTTCCTGTTAAGTTTTCAGACTAGGGCCTGGATGTTGTGGATTGATACAAAGGTGGATGTTTCCCCTCTTGTGGCTGGTTTCAATTCTACCCCAGTGTATAGTGACTAAACTGTCTTCCAGTGTTGTCCATGAGGGGTGAGCTTGTCTTTCACCCAAAAAGGTTCTATCCACTCCTCTCACTATCCAAAAACCTCATTAAAAGCCTCGTTATTGGGCAGTATCTACCTCCTTTAGTTGTTTTTGCATTTGACATAGGGTTGATGGAAAGTACTATAACATTCCCTGAAGTTTTGACCCATAGCACTCAAAGGCTTGCACCACTCACCATCATAAACGGCACTAAATACAACATGTTCGTATGCCACCTTTGTATGCATGTTTCAAAGAATGAACTCTTGCTCGAGGAAATCATGTACCATTGAATCTAGGCCAGACTGGTCATTGTGCATTCCTTAGTGAAGCCTAGCTCTTGTAGGCCAAGGCTCTCTTGTTGTCTGGTATGTGGGCTTTGAATGCTTAAAGAATAAAGTTGCTGTCCAGTGCTTGGGAATCTTTCGTTGAGATACTCTACATTGGTACAGCATTTGACCATCGAACACGAACTATCCTGCATTGGAGGATTGTGCCATTGTAGGAGTTGGCTTAAAAATCTTGACTCATTTTCTTCTTAAAATGGAGATTGCAGTCAACCTCTGGGGTTTTTTAATCGGAGGAAGAATCGTTTTTTCTCTCCTCGTTTTTTTTTTTTTCATGAAGTCTTTCCATCTTGGGTACAGTTCTGGTCCTCGTCTACGTTTGAGTGTTTTACTGTTGCTTTAAATGTCCAGTGGCCTCCTCTCGAGTTGAAAATCTGGACACGCTTTGTACTAATCTAGCATTGGTAATTGTGTAACCGTGGGCTAATGGGACGGTCTGTGCCTTTCAGATGCGAACGAATGCCTGGGAGGAAATGGCGGCTGTTCGCACACCTGCAAGGACCTCAAGATCGGCTACGAGTGCATGTGCCCCGCCGGCTTTCGCCTACTCGACGGCAAGCGCTGTGAAGGTAAATTCTCCAAGATGCAAACTTCTGCTCAAACTGCAGCGTTATTATGAACTTTGTGTTGATGACACAATGAAAAAAAGGTGATGGTAACTACGTGCTGGGCATTTTCCACTCCACAATTTTACAAAATGAAAGTAGTTACCAAGAGGTGTGACAGAAACCTCACTTGATGCCGCTGTGTGGACATTGGAACGACCAGCAGTTTTGTTATGCCCCAATATTTACCGAGAAGGTTATAAATGTTTGCAAAAATTGGTTCTGATAATACTGATAGTGCTACAGCCTCCTCCTCCCACATTTATCAACGACATCCTAATCCGGGCCTAAGGACTTCAGAATGTTTTGAGAAATAGGCTTTTACACAGCTGCAAAAAATAAACTTACTAGAGCACCTCTTCTTGAGGACCTGAAGATTTCACACCAGAAACTTATTGTTTTGCCTCCAAATTATGCGTACAGTTAATTTTAACATTTCATAATTGATATTGGCACTGGATTTGGTGATGTGGAATTTGACTGGATCGTAAATCTGATGGAACGAGTATGCATCCCAGCGGAGCACTCCTCGCCCTCATCTGCCTAATTTGGGGTGGTGAGGTTTTAAGGGGGGAGGGAGAAGTTTCTGTTGTTTAGTCTCTACAGATGTGATCATTACTGATAGGCAGTTGGCCTGGGAAATGTGTGTCCTAAATGTTATTTCTTTAATTCCCTCTTTTGAATTCTCTTGTGTTTTTTATCTACTCCTCTTCAGACATAGATGAGTGCCAAAATCCCGACACCTGCAGCCAAATGTGCATCAACCTGGAGGGTAGTTACAAGTGTTCCTGCAACGAGGGTTACCAGATCGACCCGATGTCCAGAACCTGCAAGGCCATTGGTGAGTAGCGGGTGGTCTCGGTTTCTCTTGCTTGGTTTTGCCCCTTCCCCCCGCCCCACTTTCACCCAGCTGTGCCCAACGCGTGCATCCCATCTTTTCCTAGTCCAGCATAATGTGAAATAGCAGCCGAGTCCGTTTGTCGGACTTGGCCCCTGGGGTACACTTCTTTGTCACTTCTATTCTAAGCAATTTCAAGGTGGCAATGCTTCTTGATCACTATGCAGGACCAGCCTGAGGTCACATAGATAGATGCCTGTGGGGCGGGCTCACTTGGATTCCATTGGCTAGCAGCTTCCAAGTGTGGTGGCCAACTTAATTGTTCGAAGTCCAAAACCACCTGCGTATTTGGTTGCCACAAATATGGAAATGTAAAATCCAACCGAAGGGGGTACATGGAGAAAGCGACTCTCTTGTTCTGTTGCCTTTTTAAAAAAAAAATTTTATCTAAAAAATTATTCCAACAAATCCACCGTATACTGTTAAAAGTATACATTTATTGATTTCTTGAATGCCAAAGTATAGCCAACCAACATGCGTTTTGAAGTAGAACACTCTTCCTCGTGGCTGATAGTTTTTATATTTAATTTGGCCTTAAGGATGCCACATCGCAGACATTTTCATAAGATTTAACATATTTCTCATTGCCCCATACCGGTATTTGAGAGAGTGCTCCTCCAACTACTGTCCCGTGTACAGCATTCCACTAAGTGATGCTTACCTTTAGGAGGAGGAAGTGCAGGAGGCAGCTTGACTTAAGGAACTCCAGGGTTTGCTTTGTTCTGCTTATTGAGTGTGAGTTTCTCCCTGGTTACAACCTGAGGTGCGAGGCTGAATAATGGCCAAGGGACCTGAAGTCTGATATTTTCATTCTCATCTCTAGGCACCGTGGCATACCTCTTTTTTACTAACCGACATGAGGTGCGGAAGATGACGTTAGACCGCAGCGAGTACACAAGTCTGATTCCAAAGCTGAAAAACGTTGTGGCTCTTGACATGGAGATCGCTAGCAATAAGATCTTTTGGTCTGACCTGTCACAGAAAAAGATATACAGGTAATTTTTGAGTGGACCATGGCCCAGAAGTGCCACCTCTGGTACCTTGTTGAGTGTTTATCCGTAAAGTAACTGTCATTATCTGCTTTTGCTAGGGGAGGAAAACTGTGTAATTTGTTGTTTCTTAATTTCTCATCCCCCTTTCTCTCTCTACACAGTGCCTTGTTAGACAAAGCCAACAATTTCTCTCACCATTCCACTGTGATTGAGCATGAAATCCAAGCGCCTGATGGCATCGCTGTGGACTGGATACACAGCAATATTTACTGGACTGACTCTGCCTTCAGCACCATCTCTGTGGCCAACACTGATGGTTCCAAGAGGAGGACACTGATTAAGAACGGGCTCACCAGGCCAAGGGCCATCGTCGTGGACCCCGTTCAAGGGTATGGTTTGATGGAGTCCTTTAGTATGCATGAGCAGACCAAGCGGAGACCACTGTTTTAAGCAACTTCTTCTGTCCTGTGATTTAAACGGGGGGGATATTTCTAGCATGATAATGGTGTCTGTGCTCAGGTCCCCTCCAGATACGCAAGTGGTTCTTCAGTTTGATGCTGTCCGGATCTGGATGTGGTTGGTGAGGGAGGGAGGGAGGGAGGGAGGTAGGTAGGTAAGGGTGTGGTTGGTCTGGTATGGAAGGGTGTGGTTTGTCTGGTAGGAGGATGTGTATATTGCGGAAGGTGGGGGGATGCTCCCTGCTGGGTCATCTGAATTCTTCCAGCTCTTTCATGCCAGAGTACCATAAGAACACTAATAGGGTGGGATTAAAGTGATGATGGTCGATTGCTGTTAACCTCTCATCTTCGGTCTGTGTTTTTTTTAGATTCATGTACTGGACCGACTGGGGCTTCCCTGCCAAAATCGAGAAAGGGGGGTTGAACGGAGTGGACCGCATGACGCTGGTGCAAGATGGCATTGAGTGGCCCAATGGCATCACTTTAGGTGAGTGATGATGGAAAGGAATGCATGTGGCTGGGGTGACCCCATCAACACTTTGGGTATAGTTGGCTTTTTCATGAACGTGCCCATTATGAACCATGAATTATAGTATTTTCATCATCTTGCAATATGTTAATTTTTGAGCCTCACCTTGTGCTTCTGTTGTTTCTCTTCAGACTTGGCCAATCAGCGCTTGTACTGGGTAGACTCCAAACTGCACTCTCTCTCCAGTATTGACGCAAATGGCGGGAACAGGAGAACTGTAATTATGGACGAGGAAAAATTGGCACACCCATTTGCTGTCACCATTTTCGAGGTGAGAGGCTTATTGGTGACTTATTCATTCGCCATACATGTGAATGTTTCCAAATTGTAGGTTTATTCTTGTATGTCATGATGGAAATGTACTCCATACTGTCTGTGTATTGATCTGTCCTGCTGCTCTTCACCCTTACCTACAGGAGTTTTTTTTCTAATACCTACACTGTGCCTGAAAGCCTTTTTCCTTAACTTCATGAAATGCTTGTAGCCATGGGTTTCTTAGACTTGAGGGAATTTGGGTAGCACCAAAAACTGGAAGTCTTTTCCCTTCAAGTTTCAGGCACCTCCTTACAAGATCATGATGCTTTTGCCTTACAAATGAAACAATACAAATATTCATGTGTTTTAATAACTAGCAGCTGTTGTCTCAGAGTGCTATCATGTTGGTGATTTGTGATATTCCTAATGGGCTTATGCCTCTGGAATTATTAACATGAGAATCTTTTTCGAGGAATGGTATCTTAGTACATCAATGAAGGTGATCTTTTTTCTTACAAAGCACCAAGTCCCAGAGTTGGTCAGGTTTTTGTGCACTCCCCAGTTTAGCATATAAAGGGAGTGAGGAATAGTGACATGAAGCAATTTGCCCAGGATTGGTATAGGGTAGGCCGGGCTAGAATTGAGGTCGCTGCGACTCGCAGCCTGCACCTTTTCTGTCCACACTATATCATTTCCCAGTATACAAGTATATAGAATATCCTACATGAGGGCAAAATTACGCAAGAAAATATTGACAGCGCCATATGGAGCAGACCGATTCCTCACTATCAAAGATACAGTCAGCTCAAAGGTGTAGGTAACATGCAAGCCTTCTCAGGGTTATGGTAGATCTGCTTTAATCCCAAGGAAATGTAGGTATAAAAATCACTGTCCACTAAGTTGTTAAGCATTTGTGATGGGGGAAAAACTTATTCCTAATTCGATTAATTTTAGGGTATTCAAAAATTTCCATTGGCCGATTCTTTTGAATCCTACAGCCTATTAGCCCTTAACCTCATAAAGGCTTGCTTCTAAATATCCTCTAAAATGTACTTTTAAGAAGGCCATGAAACGTTAACGACTTGGCCCCTTGTGTAGTGTTTGCATACTTTTTTTTTTCTTTCTTTCCATTTTTATCAAAGTTTGTGAACGCTGGGGCCAAAGGGCTGCAATGCTCAAGTTTATCTAGAACCCTTGCCAAGGGGGGAAAAAGCGATTTTCAGCATTTTTCTTCTGTTTCAATATTTGTTCTTCGTATCTGCTACTGTTTGTTGATGTGCATGGATTTGTTTTGCAAATGCTGAACGTAGTGTGCGCCAGAGTCGTTGAGAATCTTTTGACTGCCTTTTTGTTTAAAATTATAATTTTATATGAATATATATATCTTCTTTTTTTTTTTTCTTTTTTTAGGACAAAGTATTCTGGACTGACATTGAAAACGAAGCCATTTTCAGCGCAAACCGCCTGACCGGGAGCGATATTGTGACTGTCGCTGAGGATCTGATGTCTCCAGAGGATATCATTCTGTATCACAACCTCAGACAGCCCACAGGTACAGACTGGGACATCTGTCCTCAAACTCCCTCCCCTCCCCCTCTCACTCTCTCCCCCTCGTCACCTGCCTGCCAGGGACGTCTCCGATTAAGTCGGAGGGCAAGTCCCCTTTTTAATGATTTCACTCCGTTGGCAGGGAGTTTGCCTTAGACCCTCTTCAGTTCACCACGACCCCTTTACATATCCTGAGATATTGGGCCTCCCTCACCAGCATTATTTTAAGTCCTCGTGCCGTGCTATGGATGTTTTGTATTGAAATATTTCGCTTTTCCAGTTTGTCAAAAACATTTATTTGGCCAGCATCACTCTGGCTCTCCCATCGCACATTTCCTGGAGAAATACATTTACTTTTGCCAAGTTCATACTTTAAAACTAGTCGGACTTTTTAGTTTTACAGATTTAAGTATTCATACTCTATTTAAAGCTAGGGTTGCTAAGAACATAATTACCGGAGGAAGGTCCAGCTTCTCAGTTGCTTTGATAGGTCAGAGGTTTGTTCTCTCTCCGAATGGAAGAGGGCGAGAGAATTCTCAAGTTTAGCCGGCAGGATTTTGAAAGCCCAAACTGTTTTACAGTGGGAATCCTCAAAAGATTTTCCGAGGTGTGTGTGTAGGATTCCACTAGGAACGAGCAGCCCCAGCAATGTTTGCTGGAGTCCCCGTTGTTCTTCAGAGGCCGCACGCGGTCCTGGCTTGAGACTCTCATACCACGGTGCGTTAATTTTAGAGTCTCGTATGTGTTTTTTAAGCTTTGGAAACCGGTTGTGGAGTGCTGTGAACTTGAATCCTTGTGGAACGGTAAGCCGTTGATGGCTTGCCATTGTGCTGGAAATGTGCTGATGATCTGACTTGGTAGCAATGTGTGCTGCTGTGTTCAGCTTGACTCCTGGCCGCCCTCAAGTAGAGACCATTGCCTTAGTCAATCCCGTTTGCTGAGGTGTTGCATAATACCAGTAGTACTAGAATACAAATAGAACTCTTTTTCGGGGCTTTCTTAAATTATTCTTATTATTTCGTTGCATTAACTCCAACAGTTGGGTTGTGCAACATAGACACCAATACTTCTAGTCATATTGCTTGTATAACGTTTTACATACTGATAGTGTTCCAACGTTTGGGGTACCCTACAGTATTTTTCACTTGCCTTGTCTTCCCTGTAAATATTTTGTAATTTGTGGTAGGGTGGGTAGCCTGAATGCAAAGTTGGCTTGGGACCACCAGTGTGAGGGGGTGGGGCCATTTTGTTCTTTCCTGATCTTTTTTTTTTTTCTTCTTTTTTTCTAAAGGTGTGAATTGGTGTGAGACCAGTGCACTCCCCAATGGCGGATGCGAGTACCTCTGCCTTCCTGCTCCACGCATCACTGCCAGGTCTGCAAAGTACACCTGTGCCTGCCCTGATGGCCTGCACCTCGATCTAGATATGAGGAGTTGTGTGACTGGTAAGCGTGGCTCCTGTTCAGATTAACTTCAATGGATTAAATTGTTAGTGGTAAGAATGGATTTCTGTGCTCTTGATGAACCATGTAATATTTTTGGTTCCATGGTGCCCTCTGTTGGAGCACACTAACCTGCTCATCAATTCTACTTTGGCACAACCAGTGTTGAAATTATTGAGTTAATTCACTCATCCATTGTCTCAGATTTATGTCCGAATCTAACGTAGTCCTGTAACAACCTGTTCATCCCAGGATAGGCTGTCCGTTTGCAGTTGGTGGCATTAGACGTGTTGCTTGAGCCACCACACTGAGTGATTGGGTTCTGAAAGCCGTAACCTCTTCATGGTGTTTGTTCCTTCCCTGTTAACACTGCCCTGGTCTCCACTTCGAATGTAGACTTCGCATGTGTCACCTTGATTGTTGACAAAGCCTAAGACTTGTAAACTGGGTCCACAGGTTGATCAAAACCAAACTGGTCTGTGAGCATGCCCTAATGGCAAGCGATTCTTGTACCCTTTGAGAGATTATTCCCAGTGCAAAAAGCAGGTTGGATGTTGATGATACTGGTGACTTTATTTCGAGGGCCCTTCAGCATGGCAGAGCTGTGGACCACCGCGTTTCATGTCATTAGTGGTTTGGCTTTCACAGCTTTTGATCCTGTTTTAGGAGGTTGTGAAGGAGTCCGGTCGTAATACTCATGGCCAGACCAATTGCTTGGCATCTCTTTGGCTACTTACCTCTGATTGGTTGTAAATTTACTCATCAGATGTTTTTTCATTGTACAAATTATAATGTATTCCCATTCCAAGGGTCATGCATGGTTTGACACATTTTGAAGTTCAATTGATTGTGCTTTTTTTGGAATTGATACATTTTCAGATGCAAAAATGTATCCGTGTTTACAAACTGACAATTTTTCCCCTCTTCTTTCAAAAGTACCACCTGCAGTTCCCTCTGCCACTACTAGTGCCTTGCGGACATCCACAGTAGCTCGTTTGATCACTACGAGAATGCCGATTCCCCGGTCCACTCAACCAGCACCAAGAGGCACAGCCCAAACTCCCAGGGTTATGACACAGGCTCCTGCCACCAGCGTGCCGAAGAGGAACCCTGCATTAGATCTGGAGCCCACCACACCACTAACTGAAACTGTGCCGCACCAAGGTAAGGCCTTTGCTATCTGGATAATGGCAAATCAGAGCACTTGGGTTACACTAGAGCATCAGATAACAGTTAACGGATGAGATGCACAAGTTTCTGCCTTGTACACGGCCATACATGTACACTTGTTACTTCTGCTATACAGTAAATGTGTCTGGAATATTTAAGGAAAGTTCTTAAAAATAACACTGTGGCTCTTAAATCAAGGGCTTCTGTAACCTCCTATATTGACCTATGATCCAATGACCAATTTATGCTATGAATCTTTTAGAGTGGGTAGAGGTGGAGTCCCGCTTTAGTGATTACTGACAACTGCCTTGAGAAAGGAAGGGAGGAGGGTTTCAGTAAATAGGTGTAAATCAATTACGTCACATTGTTTAAAAATGAAATTTTTGCTACTATGTTTATGTGCAAACCCCTTTTTTGCTTCTTTTCAGCTCGCAATGACGTTGCTGCAGACATCAGCACGGGCAAGCATGGCAGCCCTACAGCCCTCTACATAGTTATTCCTCTCGGTAAGCACAGATCCTTTCACTTGATGTGGACCACTCTCTTGATGTCGGGTGACTGCCTCAAATTCTGTGTTTTACTTAACTGCCTCCTTGCAACTTGTGTATGGAGGTTGTGCGGACACCACATTTACACAGCAGCCAACAAAAGCTTTTTTTTTTTTTTTTTGTCACTTGTGTTAATAACTTGTATTTTATAGAGCACGCAATTCCAAACCTCTTGCCATTTCCCAAGTGCTGTACATAACCGATGTTATTGGTGCTCATGTTATCCACCTCGTAATTAAGAAAAGTGGTTGGCCTCACCATGGTTCCAACCTGTCACCTGCAGGCCACACAGAGAAACTGTAATTGAGAGCTTGGTGATCCTACTTATGTTCTTTGTGTTAAACGTTAGACTGATGAGTTGCCTAGGTTCCTCACTCAATCCCTGTAATCTGCTGCCTTCAGTTGGGCCATTAACCGAATGGTTTATTTTGTTTAGTTTCAAGCCTATGACCTGTAGGTTATATACATTGATATCTGTGGCAGCAATCTTTTTCCACTCAGCTGTATTAATGGGGCTGGACTATGTTACATGCAGGATATGCAGCAGGTGAATTTGTCCACCAGGCCATTTTATCAAAAAATAACTGATAATCTGGATGATCTATTCAGTGAAAGCTTCTGGTGCCAAAGCCAACGAGCTGCTATCTTTCTTTCAAGTTTATTCCGTGTCAAGCAGAAGGCTAGACTACAAGGAAGGGTGGGCGGTGTGCAAAAGCCACTTCAAAAATGAGTTGGTGTGTGCCACGGAAGGGAGCAGAATTTGTGTTGAATTAAGGAAAAGTAAAGGCCAATTGTCCACTGCCAGTAAGATTGTGCAGGTCTGGCACGGACTTGCCATCTTGTGGTAATTCAGTCTTTATCTTTCCGGGGTTGATAAAATGATCAGTAACGACACTTGTTGCATTTTTGTGGTGATGTGAGTGACTTCTCGTTCCCTCCTCCGCATAGAACTAATGTCTGTTTCGCTCTCCCTTCCAGCTGTACTCTGTCTGGTGGCCTTCAGCGCTTTCCTCCTCTGGAAGAAGTGGCGGCTGAAGAACATCAACAGCATCAACTTTGACAACCCCGTGTACCAGAAGACAACTGAAGACCAGATCCATATTTGCCGGAATCAGGACGGCTACACGTATCCTTCCGTAAGTAGGCCGCGGCCTCCGGACTTCCTTAGTTCCCTTAGACTTCAGTCGTTGTCCTCCCATGGCACACCTGTGCCTCTCTCCCAGACACTACATGAAGAACCTCTCCACTTCAGCCTACTCTTAAAAACGGAGAGAACTGTGGAGAAATAAAAGCTATACAGTGAAGAAAGTAGCCTGCGTGCATGGTACACGGCGTTATCTGATGCCGGTGCTTTCCCTGGCTGCCTTTAACTGGCACTCAGCAGATAGGCAGTTCTGTTCACCTGGGTGTACCGGTCTTTAGGACATCCCCGGTCTAGGTTCCACATTGGAGCTTGATCGAAGCACAGAGTAGGGTGCGCCTTGTCCATGCTAAAGTAGGAGCTCAGACTTGTGATCTCTATGCCTGGTGAACAGCTGACATTTCCCTTTCTGTAATCCTTTGTTGAGCATTGCTGATCCTATAGTGTTAAAGGATTTGTCTTTAGAGGCCTAGTTGCCATTAGTTTTTCTGGATATTATTGGAGCAGCAAAGGCACATCTAACGTCGTCTTCATGCAGGAGGGCAGAAGCTGCAGGTATCGAGTTATCCACCTGGAACGCCCACTTTTTAGTTTATGTGATTCCAAGGCACAAAACCCACAATCCTCTTTGAAGGGATGTTAATGGTGGTACCAAATTAAATGTTATAGGCCCAGTTTAAAGTCTGGCATAAGAACCCAATCGCTCTAATACACACTCCTTTTATAAATCCGAGCACACAAGAAATAGATTTGGACAAAGCCAATTTCTTAAGTACTTTATATTATTGCCCCAATCCTTACATCCCAGGTCCAGCGAAGTCCTGACATTCTGTGTACCTTTTTCTCTTCTCCAGAGACAAATGGTTAGCTTGGAGGAAGATGTTGCGTGAAACCTGCTGAACAGGTCATAACCAAGATGCTGCTACTGATGCTCACTCTGGGGAGAGGAATTTATTGAAGTTAAAAAAGTAAACGAAAAAAGAAGAAAAAGAGGACTACACTCTACAGCTCTTAACCAAACCCGTCCAAGTCAGAGCACACTGCAACCACCTCCCCCATCCAGATCAACTTGACGGCCGCTTAATATTTTTTAACACCTTAATTGAAATGTATTTTGGAGCTTTAGAATTTTTTTTTTTATTTATTATGATAAATCAATTGTTTTTTTTTTTTTTTTTTTTTTTTTTTTTTCCCAAACCACTTTCTTGGTCAAGCTACGAGAGTGTGCCAATTTGGCCCCCAAGTTTTATCGGGGAGTCTCTTAAACATGAAGGAGATCGAAGGTCGGGTCGTGGAAGCCAAGCAATTCTCTGGAGTAGAGACTAATATCTGTGAGGAGCGCCTGAAAGTTAGTGGAGCACAAGGTGGGGCATAAGCCAGCCCTCCCACTTTCATCTCTGGAGCTAAAAGACTAACCCACCCATCGAAGAGGAGAAGAAGGCTCTTTGGGAGCAGGGGGAGGTGGGGAAAACTTTAGTTTAGAAAAAAAAAAAAAAGTGATTGTGTTTGCCAGACTGTCGCTGCACTCAACCTCAGGAGAAAGTACTGTTTACGGACCCCAGGCAGTCCCTGAGGTTTCCACAAGCCATCCTGCTGTTCTTCTTTTGCCCGACAGGCACGCTTTCCTGTACCACTCAGGAATGCAGCCCATTGGCTGCCCCTAAGCTTTAACGAAGGTTGGCGTGTCTGGTTTATGGTGAAAGGAGGGAGAATGCTCCATCTCAGTTGAACCACTACTGTGCCTGTAGGTTGTAGGGTATTCCTTTTTTTTTTTTTTTTTTTTTTTTTTTTTTAGTTAACCTGGAAACGTTCTCCCTTCCCTGTGCACTTTATGTATATATGGATATTGTTGTTGTTAGGGTTTTTTGTATATTGTACAGAAGGACTGTTAATACATTGCACTGTTTACGATCTTTTGTAAATAGAATATACAGCGGTATGAAGGCATTTTGTGTGGCTCTTGGGCACATGGGGCTTAGGCAGCAGCTCTGCCCCCAAATCTTTTTCTTCTGGTTCTTTCTATTGGGCTGTAATCATGATGTTCGTATATTCTATTCTGTTGGTCTTGAGTTCTTTGCTGGGAATGTCTTGGTTCGTCAATATTTGGGCTTTGTGGGAGAAAGGACTTTAATACGTAACACTGATAATCCATCTGTGAACAGCCAGAATTGCATATGGTTTTGTTTCTAACACTTGAATCCTTGGGTTACCAGTATTGCCAGTTTCTTTTCTCTGCATATTGTTTAGCTCAGTTGACCATCAACAAAACAATGGGGACATTGCACCTGACCAAATAGGTTTACAGTGGTCGTCGAACTGGATGCATCTTCCAACAAGTGCACCATTCCTTGGTGCTTTTACCGGCCCTAAATTCTGGGATCCAGCAACACCTTGCCTACGTGGTTTGTGCTTGTTTGGCAGAAGTCTTCTCTCTGTACACATGCCTGTTTTCTTAAAACATCGAATATTGTACGCACTTGTAGAGGGTTGTTTTTTGTGTGTGTAAATGTAGCTCAATCGAGTATGAACTACATTTCCATAGAAATTGGAAAACAACTTCCTGATGTAATTTTGTGCTGAAACCTCTTTAAGCATTCTAACCCCCTAGAGACTTATCTTGTACCATCCGTATGAAGACTGGTGACCTCTTGCTTTAAGTAGTGTTTTGCACACAGCAGAAAAATCGCTTAATAAACCATATAGGCGAATGTTATTGTCTCCTAGAAAATACATGGATCTATCAGAATATTATCTGCAGGATATACCGGCATATTTGACGCCCTTGTTTCATGCTGTGATCATTTGTGAATGTTTGTACAATTGTGCCTTCCATCACAGTGCCAACCACAACTGTGCCTTCTGCAAAGGTGTAGAAATGCCTCAAGCGAGGACTACAAAAGTGGAAGTGCTACTATTGGTCTGTGCAGTGCAAGGTTTGATATAAAGTGCCTAGGATGACCAATTGTACTCTGCATGTTTTGAACAACTCTGGTTTCATTCAATTGAGTTGGGTTCCAAAAAGGAAGCTTCATGTGTCTCCATGTGGTAATGGAGGATGCATGCCTCTCTGAGGATCATTATTGCCAGTGTCCTAAACAGTTGGATGATGCATCCATAATAATGGGCTCACAGGAGCCAATCCTGAGCACTATATAGGTAACTAGGTTTTCTGTCACATGTTGTTATTTACTTCAACGACTAGGTTTGCGAGTCATACTAGGATTAAAATGCAAAATCTTTCAATTATTTATAGTATACTGTTAACATGCCAGAAATACAAATTTCGAGCCATCCTAGAGGAGTAGAATGTATCTATGTCCACATCTGATATGCAAGGTCCTTGCTCCATGCAGCCTAAGCTATACATGGCTGAAACCTGTGATTAATCTCCAGTACCTCTTCCCATAGTGTGATCTGCATAGCCAAGGCCCTCCTACATTATGACATGGGAAGTTCTTGCAACTTAATTCTGAAAATGTAAAACGAAAAAAGCACAATTCTGCACTAAGTTGAATGAAAAACTGAAATGGGTCAAACAGAAAAAGTCCATTCTCACAGAATGCCTGAAAACTGTCAAACCACTTTTCTGATCTTTCTTCTTCTCTGATGGGTGTAAATATGTTAATTTCTAAAAGATCCTTTTTATTTTGCACATCAATGCTTTTGTTTCTATTTGTTTTGTTTGTATATTTTGTTTCAGAAAATGTTATTGCTAAAGAATTTATAAAATATGATTTATTTATTTCATAATACCAGTGCCTCCGAGTCTTTAGTTTGTCTTCTGTTTCAATAGTCAATAGGTTTGGTAATGGTTGACGGTTGGTATATGTGTATTTGTGTGTGATTCTTGTCAAGTTCAATTTGTTTCTCCTTGCTGAAATTTTCAAACTTTCTGATAGTTAGAAACTTGAATTAACTCAGTTTTTAAGCCCCAGTTTGCTAAGTCTACAATTGCCTATCCTCATTTAAACTACTTCAAAGCCTTTTGGTTGCAAGCAGACGAGGGGGGGGAGAGAAAAATCTTGCTAAATAACTAGAAATCTAATTGCTAAAAAATAGTAACAAAACAAATCAGCGAAGTAGAAAAATGTAAGTGTTCACATTTTAGACAAATATTCATGCATGATAAGCTATTTCTAGAAGATTTTGTTTTGAGTGAGAACAAGGAGGATAAGGGACCAGACAAAGAAAGATACACCAGACAAATCGGTTTAGTTGAAAAGCACAGTGAGACCAGAAAAAAATAACTTGGGACAAATAATAATAAAAAGAAATAACCAAAGAAAATGAAGAAGATGAAGTAACTGGTTCAGTAGTTGTAAATGCCATGTATGTGAAGATGAAGGCAAAATAAATAAAAAGCTGTGTGTATTCTAAATTGGTATGTAACAGAACAGCTGAATATTTCGGTAAACCGGCACGGTTATCAGCAGTAATATAAGTGCCAGTGACGCGATAATTCCATAAATGGTAATGAATCCAAGATTCAATCTTTGAACGTTACAGGATAAATGACCGATCGAAATTGGATCCGAATAGTTAAAAAAAAAATATATATATATATATATAGGTTCGATGGCATGTGTAGCTGCAGATACACATGCTGTGCACATCCCGCCATCTGGTGTTGGGCTCGGAGTTTTACAAGTTGTTTTTCTTCGAAGAAGTCTTTTCGAGTCACAAGACCGAGGGACTCCTCCCATTTCGACTCCATTGCGCATGGGCGTCGACTCCATCTTAGATTGTTTTTTTTCCGCCATCGGGTTTGGACGTGTTCCTTTTCGCGCCGTGTTTCGGGTCGGAAAGTTAGTTAGAATCTTGGAAAAAACGTCGGTATTGTTTGCGTTCGGTATCGGGTTAGTTACAACAGATCAACACCGAATTTTGAAGAGCTCCGGTGGCCCTTCGGGTTTTTTTTCGATTCCCCCGTCGGGGCCTGGTCGGCCCGGCCACGTGTGACTTCAAGGCTGATGGAACGGACCCCATTCCGCTTCTGTCCAAAATGCCATAACAAGTATCCGTATACGGATCAGCATCTGGTCTGTAACTTGTGCTTGTCTCCAGAGCACAAGGAAGATACCTGTCGAGCGTTTTGGTCGAGGAAGACATTAAGAGACCGAAGAGCCAGAAGACTGCAGATGGCATCGATGCTGACAGGACAAGAGCGTTTCGAGGAGGAAGAGGAAACTTTCTCTATCCACGAGTCGGACTCAGAAGAGCTTGAGGCCGAAGAAATGCCGAAAACCGTGAGTAAGACGTCGAAACATAAGACTCACGAGAAGTCAACAAAAGCCCAGGGGATGCCACCGCCAACAGGCCATGGCTTAACCCAAAAAATAGGTGACCGATCCAAGGCACCGAAAAAGGGCACACTTGTGTCGAAGTCATCCGACTCCGGTCGAGATACCGCCACACAGCAATCTCGGACCTGAGACATCGGCTCAGAGAAATTTCGGCACGGGGACAGCGGCACCGAACAAGTTCGGCACCGAGAAACCACCACGCCGAAAATTAAAAAGGTTTCTTCTGAGCCTAAAAAGACGTCCGAAAAAGTTTTGGTTCCGAAACATCCAGCCTCGGAGCCGAAAACTGGTTCCTATACAGAGGAATAAGGATTGTCCTCCCAAATGCAAAAGCATAGATTCGGAGAGGAACTTGAAGCAGTAGAGCCAGACTATACTCAAAGAAGGCTCCACATTCAAGAAGACACAGGGAAGATAACCACTCTTCCCCAATTAAAATAAAAAGAAGACTTTCCTTTCAAGAAAAGGACAAGCAGCCACAGGCAAAGGTAGCAAGGAAAACGACTCCACCACCATCAGTGCACACATCACCGGTAGCAACTCCTCCACTGGTGCACTCCCCGACTCCTACTACAATGAGTCAAGATGATCCCGATGCATGGGACCTTTACGATGCTCCAGTATCGGATAACCGCCCAGACTCGTACCCTGCCAGGCCGTCCCCACCTGAGGACAGTACATCTTACACACAGGTGGTCGCAAGGGCAGCTGCTTTCCATAACGTCACCTTGCATTCCGAACCAATTTAGGATGACTATTTGTTTAACACGCTATCCTCCACTCATAGCCAATACCAAAGCCTACCTATGCTCCCAGGAATGCTAAAACATTCAAAACAAATCTTTCAGGATCCTGTTAAAGGCCGAGCCATAACTCCAAGGGTGGAGAAAAAGTACAAGCCAACGCCAACAGATCCAGTTTATATTACAACGCAGTTAACACCAGACTCAGTAGTTGTCGGGGCAGCTCGTAAGAGAGTGAACTCTCATACCTCGGGGGACGCACCACCTCCAGACAAGGAGAGTCGCAAATTTGATGCTGCGGGCAAAAGGGTTGCAGCACAAGCAGCAAACCAATGGCGCATTGCCAATTCACAAGCACTTTTGGCAAGATACGATAGAGCTCACTGGGATGAGATGCAACATTTCATAGAACACTTACCCAAGGAGTTCCAGAAAAGAGCACAACAAGTGGTGGAAGAAGGACAAAGTATTTCTAATAATCAGATACGGTCTTCAATGGATGCAGCAGATACGGCTGCAAGGACAGTAAATACTGCAATAACAATAAGAAGGCATGCATGGCTGCGCACATCAGGGTTCAAGCCGGAAATTCAACAAGCTGTGCTAAATATGCCATTTAATGAACAGCAGTTGTTTGGGCCGGAAGTCGACACTGCTATTGATAAACTCAAGAATGACACTGATACAGCAAAAGCCATGGGCGCACTCTACTCCCCGCAGAGCAGAGGCACATTTCACAAAACACCTTTTAGGGGAGGGTTTCGAGGGCAACCTACAGAAACCACAACATCACAAACAAGGCCCACTTACCAAAGCCAATATCAGCGGGGAGGTTTTCGGGGGCAATATAGAGGGGGACAATTCCAGAAAAATAGAGGAAAGTTCCAAAGCCCCAAAACTCAAAATAAGCAGTGACTTACAAGTCACACATCCCCATCACATAACACCTGTGGGGGGGAGACTAAGCCAATTTTACAAACATTGGGAGGAGATAACAACAGATACTTGGGTACTAGCAATTATCCAGCATGGTTATTGCATAGAATTTCTCAAATTCCCTCCAACAGTCCCACCGAAAACACACAGTATGTCAAAACAACATATAGATCTTCTAGGATTAGAAGTTCAAGCATTGCTCCAAAAAGAAGCAATAGAATTAGTACCAAAACAAGAATTAAACACAGGAGTTTACTCACTGTACTTTCTAATACCCAAAAAAGACAAGAGTCTAAGACCTATACTAGATCTCAGAACATTGTGGCCCATATTTATACTTTTTGATGCAAAACTGCGCTAACGCAGTTTTGCGTCAAAAAAATTAGCGCCGGCTAATGCCATTCTGAAGCGCCATGCGGGCGCCGTATTTATTGAATGACGTTAGCCGGCGTTAGCCGGCGGCGCCGCCTGGTGTGCGTTAAAAAAAAAACGACATACACCAGGCAGCGCCGGCGTAGGGGGATATGGGGCTTGGGTGTCAAGAAATGGGGCAAGTCAGGTTGAGGCAATTTTTTCGCCTCAACCCGATTTGCGCCATTTTTTTTCACTCCCAAACCCCATAGGAATGACTCCTGTCTTAGCAAAGACAGGAGTCATGCCCCCTTGCCCAATGGCCATGCCCAGGGGACTTCTGTCCCCTGGGCATGGTCATTGGGCATAGTGGCATGTAGGGGGGCACAAATCAGGCCCCCCTATGCCACCAAAAAAAAAAAAAAAAAAACCTACCTGAACTTACCTTAATGTCCCTGGGATGGGTCCCTCCAGCCTTGGGTGTCCTCCTGGGGTGGGCAAGGGTGACAGGGGGTGTCCCTTGGGGCATGGGAGGGCACTTCTGGGCTCCTTCAGAGCCCACAGGTCCTTTAACGCCTGCCTTTTGCAGGCGCTAAAAAACGGCGCAAAAGCGGCCGTACGTAATTTTTTTTGACCCGCCCACTCCCGGGCGTGAATTTTGCCCGGGAGTATAAATCCGACGCACATGCCTCGGAGTCGATTTTTTTAGACGGGAACGCCTACCTTGCATATAATTAACGCAAAGTAGGTGTCCACGCTAAAAAAATGACGCTAACTCCATGGACTTTGGCGCTAGACGCGTCTAACGCCAAAGTATAAATATGGAGTTAGTTTTGCGTCGGAATTGCGTAAAAAAAAAACGACACAATTCCGGCGCAAACGGAGTATAAATATGCCCCTAAATACATACATCAAATCAGACCACTTTCACATGGTTACATTACAAGAAGTAATCTCACTGCTCAAACAACAAGACTACATGACAACACTGGATCTAAAGGATGCATATTTCCATATACCAATACATCCTTCACACAGAAAGTACCTAAGGTTTGTATTCCAAGGGATACGTTACCAATTCAAAGTGTTGCCATTCGGAATAACAATTGCGCCAAGAGTTTTTACAAAATGTCTGGCAGTAGTAGCTGCACATTTCAGAAGGCAGCAAATACATGTGTTCCTGTACCTAGACGATTGGTTAATCAAAACCAACACGCAAATACAGTGTTCCCAACACACAAAATATGTCATAGAAACCCTACACAAACTAGGTTTCTCAATCAACTACCCAAAGTCACACCTTCTGCCGTGTCAAACACAGCAATACCTAGGGGCAACAATCAACACAGTAAAAGGGATTGCCACTCCAAGTCCACAAAGAGTCCAAACATTTCACAATGTAATACAAGCCATGTATCCAAAACAAAAGATACAGGTCAAAATGGTAATGAAACTGCTAGGCATGATGTCTTCATGCATAGCCATTGTCCCAAATGCAAGGCTGCACATGCGGCCCTTACAACAGTGCCTAGCATCACAATGGCCACAAGCACAGGGTCAACTAGATCTGGTGTTGGTAGACCGCCAAACATACATCTCGCTTCAATGGTGGAACAGTATAAATTTAAACCAAGGGCGGCCTTTTCAAGACCCAGTGCCACAATACGTGATAACGACAGATGCATCCATGACAGGGTGGGGAGCACACCTCAATCAGCACAGCATCCAAGGACAATGGGACATACAGCAAAGACAGTTTCATATAAATCACTTAGAACTGTTAGCGGTATTTCTAGCGCTAAAAGCATTTCAACCCATAATAACCCACAAAGACATTCTTGTCAAAACAGACAACATGACAACGATGTATTACCTAAACAAACAGGGAGGGACACACTCGACACAGTTGTGTCTCCTGACACAAAAAATATGGCATTGGGCGATTCACAACCACATTCGCCTAATAGCACAATTTATTCCAGGGATTCAGAATCAGTTAGCAGACAATCTCTCTCGGGATCACCAACAGATCCACGAATGGGAAATTCACCCCCAAATACTAAACACTTACTTCCGAATTTGGGGAACACCACAAATAGAGCTATTTGCAACAAAGGAAAACTCAAAATGCCAAGACTTCGCATCCAGGTACCCACAACATCAGTCTCGGGGCAATGCGCTATGGATGAACTGGTCAGGGATATTTGCGTACGCTTTTCCCCCTCTCCTTCCATATCTAGTAAACAAGTTGAGTCAAAACAAACTCAAACTCATACTAATAGCACCAACATGGGCAAGACAACCTTGGTACACAACACTACTAGACCTTTCAGTAGTACCTCATGTCAAACTACCAAACAGACAAGATCTGTTAACACAACACAAACAACAGATCAGACATCCAAATCCAGCATCGCTGAATCTAGCAATTTGGCTCCTGAAATCCTAGAATTAGGGCACTTAGACCTCACACAGGAATGTATGGAGGTCATAAGACAAGCTAGGAAGCCTACCACTAGACACTGCTATGCAAATAAGTGGAAAAGATTTGTTTATTACTGCCATAATAATCAAATTCAACCCTTACACGCATCTGCAAAAGATATAGTAGGATACTTACTACATTTGCAAAAGTCAAAACTAGCTTTCTCCTCCATAAAAATACATCTTACTGCAATTTCAGCTTACCTGCAAATTACGCACTCAACTTCATTATTTAGGATACCAGTCATAAAAGCATTTATGGAAGGCCTAAAGAGAATTATACCACCAAGAACACCACCAGTTCCTTCATGGAACCTCAACATTGTCTTAACACGACTCATGGGTCCACCTTTTGAGCCCATGCACTCTTGTGAAATGCAATACTTAACGTGGAAAGTTGCATTTTTAATTGCCATCACATCTCTAAGAAGAGTGAGTGAAATTCAAGCATTTACCATTCAAGAACCATTTATTCAAATACACAAAAATAAAGTAGTTCTACGGACAAATCCTAAATTTTTACCAAAAGTAATCTCACTGTTCCACTTGAATCAAACGGTAGAATTACCAGTGTTCTTCTGACAGCCAGATTCTGTAGCTGAAAGAGCACTACATACCTTAGGCATCAAAAGAGCACTGATGTACTACATTGACAGAACAAAACTAATTCAAAAGACAAAACAACTATTTATTGCCTTTCAAAAACCTCATACAGGAAATCCAATTTCAAAACAAGGCATTGCTAGATGGATAGTTAAGTGCATTCAAACCTGCTATCTTAAAGCTAAAAGAGAGCTGCCTATTACACCAAAGGCACACTCAACCAGAAAGAAAGGTGCTACCATGGCCTTTCTAGGAAATATTCCAATGAACGAAATATGTAAGGCAGCCACATGGTCTACGCCTCATATATTTACCAAGCACTACTGTGTAGATGTGTTAACTGCACAACAGGCAACAGTAGGTCAAGCTGTACTAAGAACATTATTTCAAACTACTTCAACTCCTTCAGGCTGAACCACCACTTTTGGGGAGATAACTGCTTACTAGTCTATGCATAGCATGTGTATCTGCAGCTACACATGCCATCGAACGGAAAATGTCACTTACCCAGTGTACATCTGTTCGTGGCATTAGTCGCTGCAGATTCACATGCGCCCACCCGCCTCCCCGGGAGCCTGTAGCCGTTTAGAAGTAGATCTTGAACATTTGTACATTTGTAAATATATTACTTTAAAATTCATTATATACATACGTATTCACTCCATTGCATGGGCACTATTACTAGCATACACAACTCCTACCTCACCCTCTGCGGGGAAAACAATCTAAGATGGAGTCGACGCCCATGCGCAATGGAGTCGAAATGGGAGGAGTCCCTCTGTCTCGTGACTCGAAAAGACTTCTTCGAAGAAAAACAACTTGTAACACTCCGAGCCCAACACCAGATGGCGGGATGTGCACAGCATGTGAATCTGCAGAGAGATGGGTGGGGGGGAGGATTGAGGGGAGAGGTGGGTAATGTTTAGAAATGTGACCGCAGTAGCTTGAATGAAGCCTCAACGATGAATCGAAGGAGAAACTTTCCAAGAGAGTGAAATGGTGAGAGGTGACAGATTTAACCGAGCCTGAAATAACTGTAGTGAATGTGAACCTTTGGAGGCTAGATGCATTTAATCAAGTCTCCCCTTTGAGTTGTGGCTCTCTGGAAGTATTCAGCTTAAGGGTCTTTCCCCTTTTGTCTCCAAGAGTGTTTTAGCTTCTGCTGTCTTGTGTGTGGGACATGTATATCGTGCCGATAATGGAGAGGGTGCAGATGTGGTGTAAGGAAAACGTGTTTATGGCTCTGGAACTACTGTACCATACCCCGCTCACCCATCTAGCCTCCCAACCATCTTAAGAAATAGAGCAGATCGGACCCATTCCATTCTCTTATAGTGCTGGTGGGGGTTAGCTGACACAGGAATAAAGTCCTCACTCCTTGGTATGCCTTCATGGTGGCGACTTTCTTCTCCCAAACGTTGGCTAAGAGATGTGTGGTAGATTAGAAGCATTCAAAGATGTTCGGATGCCTTAGGCTCTCTGTGATGCAATTGTTTATCCTTGCATGGTGAATTCTGAACAAGAGGTTGAGGATCAAGGCATAGTTCCTTTCTCAATGAGGATTTGGCTTCTTCTACAGACGTGTACTCCTTTGGAGTACATGCTCCAAGCTGGATAGATGTCTGCTCTGTTCATGGCACTGGCAGGAGGTCCTAGATCTGCTGATAAATCCTGCATGGCAAACGTTGCCATTTTGCTATTAGTTTAATTTGTGAGTGTGTCTGCTTTATGAACCCTAGGGCTGGTAGTGTGGTGTGATGTGAGGTCAGGACATCTGATGTGGTCTAGGGATCTTATTTAGAATTTGGTGAATGCGATACTTGCATCAAAACATGACGAATATCCTGTCCACCATATTGCAAGTGCCATAGGCTTTAATGCATTTGATCTGGGTATCTGTAATCTGCTCTGTTTATTTCTCTCCCTGTTTTTCTGTGTACAGGACCTCATGTTTGAACTGCCTCTGCTCCAGAATAAAAATTGTGAAGCCCTTCATCTAGAGCTTGGTCCACACCAAATGAAATCCCTAAAACAAAAAGAGCAAGTTACTTTCAGAAATGTCTTATCTGATAAGAGACTAGTTAGCGGCATTCCTTACCTTAGGATATCCCCTAGGCACACCAGACTGAATCTGTAGAATCTTGAACAACAATCCTGTGTGCTGGTAGGTGGTGTCAGATGGCTCTGTGCCAGATGTGACATACTTGGCACCTATACTTGTGCCACTTCAGCGCACAGACTTAATTTGTGACAATTTCTGCACCAGAAGCATGGTGCCACTTCAGAAGGTTTTCGACCAGTGCGCAGATTCTACAAGCCTATAAGGACGTTTTTAGGTGGAAAAGTCCAGTTCACAGAACGGGGAAGATAGGAGGATTGGTAAGGAATCTGCAGCTAAGTAGACTTTACCAGATAAGGCATTACCAAAGGTAAGTAGCTTGTTCATGTGATAGACTTCTAGCCACAGATTGCTTACCTTAGAATAGATAAGAAAGCAGTACCTCCTCGTAGGTGGGCCTGCAACTGGTTCAGACCAAAAAGCGCTGGGGGGCCAAATCAGCAGAGTGCCTATCACGGCAGACCTGACTGTCATTGCAGTAGTGTTTGGTGAACATGTGCAAGGATGCCCATGTAGCAGTCTGACAGATGTCCAGGACTGGAACTCCATGAGCTAACCCATTAGATGCAGCTTTGGCTCTGATCGAATGGACCTAACAGCCCTCAGGGGATTGGTATTGACTAGTGCGTAGCAAATCTTAATGCAGAGCACAATCCATCTGGATATGGTCTGTTTCTGCACTGCTTTTCCCATCTTTGTTCCAGTGAACCCTGCAAAGATTTGATTGTCCACTTGGTGTGATCGATCTAGAATGACAGTGCCCTTTTTAGGGTTCAGATGGTCGAGTTGTCCTTGGAGAGGTAAGGCAGAGCAAAGGAAGTAAGCAGCCTGATGTTATGACCAATGGGGAAAGGAGTCACCACCTTTGGCAGAAAAGAGGCACAGGTTCAGGAAACCGGTTTGGGAAGAAGCTGGTGTATGGATGGTGAACAGAAAGAGCCTGTAGCTCACTGGCCCTCCTGGCTGATATAATGGCTACCAAGAAGACTGTCTTAATTGTCAGATGACTTACAGGGTGGCTATGCATGTGTTAAAAGGGGAGCACATTAAATAAGTTAAAACTAAATTAAGATACCATTGAAGCATGACAAAAGGTTTGGGAGGAAAGGTGTTGAACATCTTTGCAAAAATGTCACAATTGATGACTTAAACAGGAAGTGTTGTCCCGCAACGCAAAAAAGCACAGATATCCAACAGATACCCTTATTTGTGCCTTAAGCAAAGCCTTCCTAGGCTAAGGGCAGAACAAACAACAACACTTCGGACAAGGGTGCAAAAAGTTGGTCAATGTGTTTCTCAGTGCACCAAGCCACAGACTTGTTTTTTCAATAGATGCCTGTCTGCCAAGATTACCTCTCAGACTTCAGGAGGACGATTGAAGGCTCCTAACGGTCGCCAGTCAAAGTTCAAGCACGAAGGTGGAGAGTGCGCAGGTTCGGGTGTAGGAACTTCCCCTGTTGCTGTGACTGGATATTGCCTCGGAAGGGCAGCCTGAACGGCAGACAGATGCTTGTGCCCATGAGTTCTGGACTCCATAATGTCCTTGCCCAGTCCAGGGCCAACAGGATGACTCTGGCCTGGTTGGTTCTTATCTAGTTCAGAAATCTCAGGAGGAGAGGTATCTGCAGGAAGGCATAAAGTGTCTCGATTTTCAATTTAGTCAGAGTGCGTCTTCGAGCTTGAGACACTTTGGAAACTCCAAGGGTGCAGAAGTGCTGACATTGCACATTCTTAGCAGTGGTGAATACATCTCTCCAGTCCTGAAAGTATTCTTGAGCCACCTACAGGTGCAGATGCCATTCAAGTTCCACAAGGCATCAATGGCTGAGTTTCTCTTCCCCGATGTTTGGAGATTCCCTCAAGTGCTGCACAACCAGGAAAATGTTCTTACTTCAGCCGTGTCCAGAGGCACAGAGCCTCCTGGCACAAGGTCCATGACCCCATTCTACCTTGGGGACCACATGACGGTAGTGTTGTCCGTGAACACCTTGACCAGCTTTCCTTTGGATGGTAGGAAAGATTCCAGTGCCATGCAAATTGCCATCAGCTTCATGATATGGAGAAGAGTCTCTGCCGGAGAACAGAGGACTCTGATCTCAACCTCTCCCAGATGGCCATCGCAGCCCAGAAGCAATGCATTAGTCATCCCTGTCAGCTCTGGGTGGGAATGGAAAGAGGTCTGCTGTTGACCCAATCACGGTCCGTTAGCCATCATTGCAGGTCTTTTACAATCTCCTTTGAAATCTTGACTGGGTTGAGAGAAATTCTCCTGATGCTGCGCACAATGGGACTTCATATGCCATTGAGCTTCTTTGTTGGACCTAGCCCTTTTTAGCAGGGTCATCTCCATACTTTTTGCCTTCCTCTTCCTACTTTTCTGACCTTTTTGTTTTTGGTTTTAGGACTCTCGGCACGTTACTACTGCTAATCAGTGCTAAAGTGAATGTGCTCTCTCCCCTACAACTGGTCCAATTGGTTCACACCTGTTGGCTTATTTAATTTACCTGTACGTCCTTTGTAAAGTGGTATACCATATACCCAGGGCCAGTAAATTAAATGCTACTACTGGGCCTGCTGCGCAGATTGCGCGACCCACAGAAGGAGCCTTTCAAACATGTCTTAGGCCTGCCACTGCAGGGCCTGCATGCGCAGGTTACTGCCACTCTGGCTTGGCAAGTCAAACTACTTGCCAAGGCCTAAAACTCCCTTTTACTACACCAAAGTCACCCCTAAGGTAGGCCCTAGATAGCCCTATGGGCAGGGTGCTGTGTATGTAAAAGGTAGGACATACGTCTTTAGGAACTACATGTCCTACTTGTGACAAATGGCCAATTTAGTTTATCCCTACGGTGAGTGCTGCTCCTCTCATAGGAGTGCATTGGAAATGCCCTGACATATGTCTAAGTGGTATCTTCTGATCTATGAGGAATAGCGTGGGCCTGTTTACTACGTTTGGAATGGTAGTGAGAAATGGTGCTTGCTGTTGTGGGTGGATTTTGTATTACCATGGTAAAAATGCCACTTTTAGAAAGGGGGCATTTCTCTGTGCTTATAACTCTGGTGCTTTTGCAGCTTGACTCCAATCCACATCTGGGGAAGAGTGACAGCTGGGCCTTGTGCATACTTCCCAGACAGCCTGTACAAAGGAAGGGTGGAGGTGTAACAAGTACATCTGTATACTGAATAGTCTTCCAGGGCTGAGGGAGGTAGAGGCTGTGCCCCGGCCTCGCACAGTGATCATTTACCCCCTACTGATGTCTGCAAACAGTGCTGGAGGAGAAATGGGACATTCCTTGAACCAGTTAGTGCTGGTTGGAACCCCGTCCCCCCATTGTGGAAGCTGTGCACAATGAGTATAAGTACCAGAGGTTGTTCTCTATATTTGCAGACAGACAAGAAGTCACTGCTGGACGAGGAACTAGATGCTGCTGGAGGGGTGTGCCAAGGAACCACCATAGGGTCTCCCATGCTGCTGACCTGTGACTTGCTAGGTCACAATAGGGACTTCCATTGGACTCTGCAGACCCTGATGAACTGGCTTGCTGCTTGCCCCTTGTAGGAAGCTGGTCTGGTGTGTGGTGAGCACCTATGGTGTTAGCACCTTATACCAGTTCCATGTATCCCCTATTAGTGAGGTGTAGTTCGTGTCTAGGAAGCAGGGGCTCTCTAGAGGTAGCTGTGGCTGAGCAGTTAAGACTTATCTAGAAGGCATGCAAAGCCTATGCAATACCACTGTAGTCGCACAGCACTTACACACATGAAAGAACCACACAGTTTTACAGAAATAAAGGTACTTTATTATAGTAACACAAATACTAGAATAATGGAGGTAAGTAAACACATTATTATATACACACTAGCAATCAGTAAATAGCATAGAAAGCAATGGGCATTGATAAAAGCAATAGCAAATAGTGAGCGCCCTAAGGGAGGGCCAAACCATATACTAAAAAAGTGGAATGTGAAAGGCAGTCCCCCACTCAAGGAAATGGAATCAGTAGAGGGGAGCTAGTGGAACCCCAAGAGGTGAGTACCAGAGTGACCCTCCGCAACCAGGAGACCAGAGTAAAGTACCTGGTTTTCCCCAAAACCAACAGGAGGTCTTTGGAAAAGGATTATGCAAGATCCAACCAAGACTGGAAGAACCCAGACAGAAGAGGAACTGCAAAGGAAGGGGACCAAGTCCAGTTCGCGATGGAGTGTCCGGTTGTGGCAGGAGCCACTACCCACCCTTCTGTGGATGAAGGACCAGGTCGGCGGTGAACGATGAGGGTCAGAAGAGCAGCACATGAGCTGAAGAGAAGTCCCATAAGTGGTGCAAGTGATGTCCCACATTGGCGGTCGAGATGCAGTCGGTCAGTGGTGCTGGAATACCACCAACAAGCCTTTTTAAATGCGAGAGACAGAGAAGAAGGTTTGCAAGGCTGAAGAGAACCAGCAAGGTCCTGGGGACTCAGCCCAAGAAGGGGTGACCCTCAGCAGCTGGGAGAGTCACAAGAAGAGGAGGCAGCCCACTGGCAGCAGGCACAGTTGTCGCAGTGAGGCCCAGTCAGCACACCTGAAGAGAAGTCCCACGTTGCTGGAGCAGCAGGCAGAAGACTGCTTTGAGAGAAGGAGTGCTGGGGTCGAGGCTACACAAAGCTTGAAGATCCCTTGGAGGAAGAACAAACAAGCCTTGGTAGCTGCAAGAGTCACTATGCACAGGGGTGCTGTCCTGCAAGGAGAAGCAAGGGCTTACCATCTTCCAAGTTGGACAGCAGAATCCATGCAGCTCAGGAGGAGAGAAGATCCACGCAACCGGTAGTCGTTGCAGTTGGTGCCTGTGGATGCAGGGGAGTGACTCCATCACTCCAAGGGAGATTCTTTTTAACTTCTTGTGCAGGCTGAAGACTTGTCACCCTCAGAGGATGCACATCCGGGGAAATGTTGCAGTTGCTGGAAGGAGCTGGAGAAACAGTGTTGCAGAGCAGAGTAGTCGCTGAAATGGCAGATTGTCGGTTCCTTGAGGGGTCAGTTGCAGTCCGAGTGGCCAGAAGATGAACTAAACGAAGCAGAGAAGCCCTGCTGGAATCTTGCACGGCAAATCTGAGGACCCACCCAAGAGGGAGACCCTAAATAGCTCAAGAAGGGGCATTGGTCACCTAGTTGCGTGACTACCTATCAGGAGTGGGTTTTGACGTCACCTACCTGACATGGCTACTCAGATGCTCCCAGGGACCTCCTCCTACCTTGGATTCAAGATGGCAGAATCAAGTGGCTACCAGGAGAAGCTCTGGGGTAGTGATGGACATGGGAGGGGTCACTCCCCTTTCCTTTGTCCTGTTTCACATCAAAGCAGGAACCGGGGGGCCCTGGGCTGGTGCAAACTGGTTTATGCAAGGAAGGCACCAAATGTGCCCTTCAAAGCATACCGGTGGCTTGGGGAGGCTACCCCTCCCAAGCCATGTCACACCTATTTCCATGGGGAGAGGGTGTTGCCTCCCTCTCCTACAGGAAATCCTTTGTTCTGCCTTCTGCTTGAGCAGGTCAAGCAGCAGGAGGGCAGAGACTCGTCTACAAGGTGACAGCAGTGCAGGCTGCTTGCAAAACCCTAAAAGACTAGTAGGAACAATACTGAGGTGGTCCTGTAAGGAGTCCCCAGTGTGCATGGAATCATACTACCAATATTGGCAACAATATTGCAGTATGACTCCAACATTTGTGATACCAAACATGCCCATGTTCAGAGTTACCATTATGTAGCTGAACACAGGTGTCCCTGAGTCCGGTACACGGGTAAAATGGGTTACCCACACTTACGAAGTCCAGTGAAATGGAGCTAGAGTTCATAGGGGCACCTATGCTCATGCATGTGTGCCCTCACACGCAGGTACCTGCACCCTGCCACCTGGGCTAGGAGGGCCTACCATAGGGGTGACTTACAGTGACCTGGTGCAATTATCTGTAGTGAAAAGGTGCATGCACCTTTTCACACAGGCTGCAATGGCAGGCCTGCAGACACATTTTGCATGGGCTCCCATAAGTGGCACAATACATGCTGCAGCCCATGGAAAATCCCTGGTGCCCCAATGCCCTGGGTACTTAAGAACAGTATACCAGAGACTTAGGGGGCACCAGTATGCCAATTATGGGGTGTGCAAAGTCCTTGGCAACCAAATGTAGAGGGAGAGAGCACAATCCTTGGTGTCCTGGATCCCAATGAACACAGTAAAAACACACTGACAGCAGGCAAAAAGTGGGGGTAACCATCCTAAAAGGAGGGTATTTTCCTACACCCCTTCTATGTGTCCTCAGTTCTCCAGGGCCTGGGTGCCCCCGTTCCTACTGTGGAGCGCAGGGTGAGCACTACAATCTGTGGCTGGAGGGGTGTTCCCCCAGTGCGTTGTGAACCATGCTTTCTACAACTTCTACTGAGCATGTGGAGAGTGTTGCAGGTTTCATTGTCCCAGCATGTGGAGAGCACTTTTTGCTGCACCAGGAGTGCGGAGTGTTTGACTCCTTGGCCCCAGTACATGAGGGGCGCTTTTCATTGATTATTGCCACTGAGGTGTAAGGAAGTGCCATTGTCGATCTGGTCGTGTTCTCCGACGTAGGAGAGGTTGAGAGGAGCCCATCTGTTCGAAGCGCAGACAAGCACACTCCTTGCCGTGCCCCAGGGCACCAACAGGTCTTTTCTCTTAAGGAGTTGCGGTCGTGGACTGAGCCACAAGAAAAAGACGGCCGGCTTACTTGGAGGCGCTGGGGACCAAGGAGAGTGGAGCCGGCTGGGCAGGTTGAAGAGTCCTCCTGGACCCGAAAGGACGTGAAGGCGAAGCTCCCGGTTAGGTGGGTTCCCGAGCCAAGAGGCTTGCCCGCCAGGCTGCATTGTTAGTGTTGGAGAAGCATGGTGTCCAAGGACGCAGCTTGCTCAGAAGCCGCCAGTGTCTCACAGCCACCTCTAGGATGCTGGCGGCTGCTCGTGACTGACATTCGGCTCGGTCTGGGAGGCCTAGGAAGGTCTCCCTGCTGTGAATAGAGCCCCGTGCGTGGTCCCTGCACTGGGGCCTACCTTTAGGAACCTTTTTCCATGATTTGGAAATTGGGTGTCCCTTCCTGCTCCTTTTCTCTATTTCTCACCGGACAGGAGGGAAGCCTCGACAGAAGCCCTGCCTGGCTGAGGGTGGCTTGCCCGAGGAGGCTCTTCCCCGACAGAGGAGTTGGGTCCCCCCCCTTTATTGTGCCACTGGAGATTACTGCATTTCCCCTGAGGGGTGCACCGCGACACCGCGCTCTCAGCCGGGAAGTGACATTCCTGAGATAAGTGATATCTCAGTATGGTACACTGCTCTCATTGTGCACGCAGCATTCTCTTGTCAGCTGACTGATGTAGTGGGAGGGCGTGCATACGATTTATGCAATGGGTATTGTTGCATTCTATAAACATTGCGATGATTACGATGATCTGAGAACTGCTTGCTTTGCAGTGTATGACTGACTCATGCAGTTTTTGGTTTAATAATGTTTTCTGCGCAATAGAGTATATTTTTATATAACCTTTTGTAGAGTCTCTTTTGTGATGGATTTATTGTGTCACTGTTGTGCAAACACTACGCATTGCCTCTGGGATAAGGCTGACTGCTCATGTAAGCTGCCAAGGAGATGAGCAGTGGTTATCTTATGGGTGTAGCTCCCTTGCCCTGACAAGAGTGGTGGGCCCTGCCTGGCTGAGGTGCCTACCCGAGCCAACCAGGAACCTCTTTTCTAACAATCCTTCACCAGCAGGATACAGGAGGCCATAAGATCCAGCTGTCTGAGTCAATCTCACTGAAATCCAGGACTGAGTTTGAAACATCAAGATCATATCTTGAATGTCCAGCACTCTCCACTACGGAGACGAGGCGCAGAATTGCACTGTGGCCAGAATGGCTCGATGAAAGGCAGACTCTGAGAAGGAGTCCGGGGTGACGTTGACATATTCATTGTGTACACTAGCTAATGCAGGACGTCCACCATAGTCTGGAGGTGGATGACAACTTCCTGGAGCAAGCATGCCTGTAGCAGCCAATTGTCGGGGTAAGGGAAGACTTGGACGCTTGACCTCCGCAGGTATGTTGCAACCACTGCTATGATGTATGTTAACACTCGAGTGGCACTAGTGGGGTGAAGGGGAAGCACAGCAAACTGCAAATGCCCCTGACCCACCATGAACTATAGGTGTAGGAAAATGGCTCCCTGTTGAAGTTATCCCCCACTTTTTGCCTGATATTGACGCTGACTTGACTGAGAAGTGTGCTGGGATCCTGCCAACTATGCCCCAGCACCAGTGTTCTTCCACTTAAAAATGTACCATTGTTCCACAATTGGCACATCCCTGGCACACAGATAAGTGCCTTGTAAAAGGTACTAGTGGTACCACAGCCCTGTGACCATGGAAGGTCCCCAAGGGCTGCAGTATGTTGTGCCACCCTATGGGTCTCCTCAAATAGCGCATGCACACTGCCATTGCAGATTGTGTGTGTTGGTGGGGAGAAAAAGGCAAAGTCGACATGGCATCCCCCTCAGGATGCCACGCCCTCAAAATACTGCCTGTAGCATAGGTATGTCACCCCTCTAGCAGGCCTTAAACTTAAAGCCCTAAGGAAGGGTGCACTATACCACAGGTGAGAGCATAGCTGCATGAGTGCTATGCCCTTACAGTGTCTAAGACTATTCTTGGACATTATAAGCACAGTGTGGCCATATTAAGTATATGGTCTGGGAGTTTGTCAATACGAACTCCACAGTTCCTTAATGGCTAGACTGAACACTGGGAAGTTTGGTATCAAACTTCTCAAAATAATAAACCCACACTGATGCCAGTGTTGGATATATTACAAAATGCACACAGAGGGCATCTTAGAGATGCCCCCTGTATTTTACCCAATCCTTCAGTGCAGGACTGACTGGTCTGTGCCAGCCTGCCACTGAGACGAGTTTCTGACCCCATGGGGTGAGAGCCTTTGTGCTCTCTGAGGCCAGAAACAAAAGCTGCACTGGGTGGAGGTGCTTCACTCCCCCCCCCCCGCCTGCAGGAACTATAACACCTAGCAGTGAGCCTCAAAGGCTCAGACTTCATGTTACAATGCCCCAGGACACTCCAGCTAGTGGAGATGCCCATCCCCTGGACACAGCCCCCACTTTTGACGGCAAGTCCAGAGGAGATAATGAGAAAAACAAGGAGGAGTCACCTACCAGTCAGGACAGCCTCTAAGGTGCCCTGAGCTGAGGTGACCCCTGCCTTTAGAAATCCTCCATCTTGGTTTTGGAGGATTCCCCCAATAGGAATAGGAATGTGCCCTCCTCCCCTCAGGGAGGAGGCACAAGGAGGGTGTAGCCACCCTCAAGGACAGTTGCCATTGGCTACTGCCCCCCAGACCTAAACACACCCCTAAATCCAGTATTTAGGGGTGACCCTGAAGCCAGGAAATTAGATTCCTGCAACCTGAAGAAAGAAGAAGGACTGCTGACCTGAAAGGCCCGCAGAAATGACGGAGACACCAACTGACTTGGCCCCAGCCCTACCGGCCTGTCTCCAGACTCATAGAACCTGCACAGCGACGCATCCAGCAGGACCAGCGACCTCTGAGAACTCAGAGGACTGCCCTGCACCTAAAGGACCAAGTAAACCCAGAGAACAGCGGCACTGTTCAGAAACTGCAACAACCTTGCAACTTTGAAGCACCTTCCCGCCAGAAGCGTGAGTCTTCACACTCTGCACCCAATGCCCCCGGCTCGAGTCCAGGACAACAAACACCGCAGAGAGGACTCCCAGACGCTCCAACGACGTGGAAACCCTGAGTCGACCACCCTGCACCCCCACAGCGACGCTTACAGGTAGGATCCAGAGGCTCCCCCTGACCGCGACTGCCTGGTAACAAAGGAATCCGACGCCTGGACCAAGCACTGCACCCCCAGCACCCAGGACCGAGAGGAACCACCTACCAGTGCAGGAGTGACCAGCAGGCGGCCCTCATCCTAGCCCAGTCAGTGGCTGGCCGGAGAAGCCCTCCTGTGCCCTGCCTGCATCGCCTAAGCGACCCCCGGGTCCCACCATTGCTTTCTATAGCAAACCCGACGCCTACCTTGCCTACTGCACCCGGCCGCCCCTGTGCCACTGAAGGTGTGTCTTGTGAGCTTGTGTGTGTCCTCCCCAGTGCTCTACAAACCCCCCTGGTCTGCTCCCCGAGGACCTGTAAGGAGACTAGGACCGGAGCACCCCTGTTCTTCATAGGCACCTATGTGTTTTGGGGCCTCCTTTGATCTCTGCACCTGACCGGCCCTGTGTTGCTGGTGCTGTTGATTTGGGGTTGCCTTGAACCCCCAACAGTGGGCTGCCTAAGCCCAGGAGACTGTGTAAGTGCTTTACTGACCTCAGAAACCTAACCAAACGTACCTCCCCCAGGAATTGTTGATTTTTGCAGTGTCCACTTTTAAAATAGCTTATTGCCATTTTAACCAAAACTGTGTGTACTACTGTTTTAAATCAAAGTTCTATATTTACCTGTGTGAAGTACCTTGCATTTTATGTACTTACCTCAAATCCTGAATCTTGTGGTTCTAAAATAAATTAAGAAAATATATTTTTCTATATAAAACCTATTGGCCTGGAGTTAAGTCTTTGAGCGTGTGTTCCTCATTTATTGCCTGTGTGTGTAACAAATGCTTAACACTACCCTCTGATAAACCTACTGCTCGATTACACTACCAAAAAATAGAGCATTAGTATTATCTAATTTTGCCACTATCAACCTCTAAGAGGAACCCTTGGACTCTGTGCACACTATCTTTCACTTTGAGATAATATATACAGAGCCAACTTCCTAGAATAGGTAATGCCAAAGAGCCTGCAAGGGTACAGATCTAGTATAGGGTGGAGGCCTCTGTCCTTCTATGACACCAGAAAATAGCAGGAATAATAACCATACCCTTCTTCTGAAACCAGCACCCTCCTGTTGGCTCCTTTGGCCAACAGAGCCTGCACTTCCTGGAGCAACAAAGACAGGTGGCCCTCCATCAGCCCATCTGAGGATGGTGGCAGGAGCGGCAGTCTCTAACAGTGGAAAGGCATAACTACACCGGGCAATTTGGAGTACCTACTTGTCCAAAGTTGGAGTAGAAGGTGCCCATATTATTGCAGTTATACGAAAGGGATTTTGAGACTGGCCACTGGGGGAATTGCAGTCTGGGCAGATCTCTGGCCTTGGTTCCCACGGGATTTGTGCATGTGTGGCCACAAAAGGGCTGATAAGCCTGTTGGCAGTGGTGGCTCTGCTGGAAGGGACACAGCTTGTAGCCCCTACTGTAGCCACAAGAGGAGTGAAAGAAGGGTATGGCTGGCGAGGAGCCATGGTGATCCCCATAGTTTGGGTATTGACCGTACTTTCTTTAAAATGCTGAAGAGGTGAGTACGGTCAAAGGGCATGTCCATTAGAGATGCCTGGACATCCCCTGAAAAGCCAGGTAACCACAGCCAGGCATGGCGGTGGAAAGCCACAGAGGAAGCAGTGGCCTTGTCCAGTGAGTCTGTTGTGTCCAGCCTGCATCTGATAATGAACATTGCTGCATCCCTGTCACCGGGGATTGGCTGGTTCAGGATCGCTCTGCCCTCCTCCAAGACCATAGGCAGCACTTGTGCAACTGAGTCCCACACAATGTGACTATGTCAGACCAAAATGCATGTGGTGTTCACTAACCTCAGTGCAGGCCTGGCAGAAGAGAACATCTTCTTCCTGAAGGTATTCAGCCTCTTGTATTCCTTGTCCAGTGGAGTGGTAGGTGTGATTGACTTTGGAAGTTGAGGCCTGCTCCACCAGGCTCTCAGGGGTAGGGTGCTGGGTGAAGAAATCATGGTCCTCAGGAGCAGAGCAGTGCTGAAGTGCAAATGCTCTGTGCATGGGGTTCCCATGCAGGACTTGGCTCAGTCCCTGAGCAGGACATCAGAGAGGGTAGTGGGGGTCTGGGTGATATCCATGTCTGAAGCAACTCAATCAAGACAATAGTCTTAACTTCTAAAGTTGGTAGCTGTAGGTCAAGGACCTCTGCCACCCTCCTTGCCACCATAGTAAAGGATGCCCTTTCATCCATAGCCACACAAGGAGGATACGCCAGGCCAGTGTCTTGTGAAGTGTCCAGGCTACTAGTGTCTGCCTGCCCCTTATGCGAGTTGTCATAATCCAATTAGACCAAAGGGGCTTCATGGAGGTCAAGGTAGCAGTGAGAATCCTCATATCCACCCCAGCTAAAGTCCCTACAGGGTCTGTCAAAGAAAGGAGACACTCTCTCTGACCCAGATGGTGGTTTGGATCGAATATGCACCAGTGTCATGTCGAGAGACACCAGTATGGCTTTGTATTGGAGTTGTAAATGACTGTGGGCTCGGTGCCATGGGGCTGAACCCAAGCGAAGGACATGGATTCACTACCGGATTTGCCCGGGATCCAGAGGACCCAAAAGTGCTCCAGAGGGGTCAGACTGCCCAAAATGAGGTGCATAGCCTCTTTTGCAGCAGCATTCCCGCTCCTTGTCTGATGACTTGGACTGGCACAGTGAAGTTGAAGAGCTCTTTCACTACTTAGGTTTCTTGTATATGTGGAATTACCTGGCAACAACTTCAACCATAACAGCAACTGAGGTAACAAATCAGAGAGCATGCCTGGGTTCTTCTATAGCCTTAGAACCCGCCGTAGCGGGCTCTAAGGCTATTAGAACATTCTGCCACACAGGGCAGAATGTGCTATTAAAAAAAAAAAATGTTCACGGAGCCCGAGGGGATTTAAATCCCCTCGGGCTCCGTGAGGCTTTGTTCACAGCTGTTGCTGTGAACAAAGCGAACATTGGAATGTTGGCGCTGCGGGCTTTTACCGGCCAGTAAAAGCCCGCAGCACTCCATTGTTTTCAATGGAGCCCCCAGCATTCCAATGTTCTAATATGCGACCGAAACCTGGAGCAGTGCAGAGTATTCCAAAGACGGGCCAACAGGAGCTTTGTCTCCCGCTCCCGAATTGTCTTAGGATTCATGGTGCAGCAAATGGGACAGTGCCCTGGGGTATGGTCCAGGTATCTCAGACACACCAGATGGGGGTTTGTCACAGACGTTTTCCTCTGACATGTCCCACAGGATTTCAAACCCACTCGCTTCATAGGGCATATACCTAGTACACTGGGAGCAGAATGGTAAAAAAGTCAACAGAAATGTCAAAGAAGTGATAAAACAAAATGGCCTGGGTAGCCCTTACGGATCTGTGCTGTTGGCATGGAATAAAAGGAACTGAAATCAGCACACTGGGGTGGCACCTATATAGCCGCTTCACATGTCACATCCAGTGCAGATGACTCCTATGGCGGTGAGGCGTAACCGTTTGATGCCACCTACCGGCATACAAGGGTACTGTTCAAGATTTTCCGGATCCAATCCGATGGTTGGGGTATTTTTTTAAGGTAACGAATCTTCAGCGAAAATCAGACGTGATTTACTGGTCTCTTCAAGCTACTGTTCATCAGTTTCCTGACTGGCAATTCACATATTGCAGACCGAGAGATCTCCCTTTCCTGTGCCGATCTGTGGTCTCCTCTGAGTTTAATTTGGAAGCTTTCCAAGGCCCAGACAATTTTTTCTGTAAGGACCCAACTTCTTGTTTCTGATGTTTTGCAACTCTGACAACTATGTATCTGTTTAGGCCACTCTACTAGCACCCAGAGACGTGAGCTATAAATGTAAACATCATGCCTCTACAGCCTCTCTGCTTCAAGTGAGTAAAGATAACAGGGTTGTCTTGCTCATGAACGCCATGGATCACTCTACTGCTTTGAAAGTAGGGGGTCCTGTTTTACCCTGTCCTACTGTATCATTGGCCCTACATTTGTTGGCTTCTAAAGTCGCATGACGTGTAGTACCATCGCCCTTGGTGCCTGGGCCACCTTATAGAACACAGCAAATAATTGAATAAATCTGCCAATGCTTTCAGCAGTCGGTTGTACTTTCATAATAGTGGTGTACAAAGCTACAAAAGGTTTCCTCTACAAACGTAGTTAATAAAAAAAAATATATAGTGGAAAAACATTCAGAAAAAATCGTTTTGCAGAAACCCCCCCCCCCCCCCCCAAAACCTAATTTTGAGTGTGGGAGAAATTCCTTGTGGGAGGATTGTTAATGCGAACGCGTGTTTTTATAAAACGTTTTGACTGATAAAGAATTATAAAGCATATCAAGTTTGCACAGTTTCAAGTGAAAAGTTTGTCAACGTTGCATAACCACATTGGCATTGCACATTTGTTTTCAACATTTTATTTAGATTTTTAATATCATGAGAATAACATACAACTGTGACACCAGGGAGCATAATTCAGTCTTAAGCTATAGACGATTGATAGTGGAATACATACACCTCATTAGTATGTCAACACCACACTGGTAGAATCAACTATAGCAGAATGACTTGCGTGGTCCATACTCTAGATAAACACTCACTAAGGGGCATATTTATACTCTGTTTGCGCCAAATGTGCGTCAAAAATTTTGACGCACAATCGGCTCAAACCCTGCCCCATATTTATACTTTGACGTCCGACCCCGCGGGCGTCAAAATTCCACCATGTGCGTCATTTTTTGGAAGGGGGAACCAGCCTTGCGTTAATTATATGCAAGGTAGGCGTTCCCTTCCAAAAAATGACTTTAAGGCCTGTGCCCCATATTTATACTCTGACGTCATTTTGACGCACAGGAGGGGGTGGGCCTTAAAAAACGGCGCACAGCCTGATGGGTGCCGTTTTTTAACGCCTGGGTCAGGGCAGGCGTTAAGGGACCTGTGGGCTCGGAAGGAGCCCAGAGGTGCCCTCCCCTGCCCCCAGGGACACCCCCTGCCACCCTTGCCCACCCCAGGAGGACACCCAAGGATGGAGGGACCCATCCCAGGGAAGGAAAGGTAAGTTCAGGTAAGTATTTTTTTCTGATTTTTTTTGTGGCATAGGGGGGCCTGATTTGGGCCCCCCTACATGCCACTATGCCCAATGACCATGCCCAGGGGACATATGTCCCCTGGGCATGGCCATTGGGCAAGGGGCATGACTCCTATCTTTGCTAAGACAGGAGTCATGTCAATGGAGGTTGGGCGTCAAAAAAAATGGCGCAAATCCGGTTTGAGGCCTGAATTTTGCATCAGACCTGACTTGCCCCATTTTTTTACGCCCAACCCCCATTTTCCCATACGCCGGCGCTGCCTGGTGTGAATCATTTTTTTTGACGCACACCAGTCCGCAGCGCCGGCTAACATCATTCCATAAATAAGGCGCCCGCATGGAGCGTTGGAATGGCGTTAGCCGGCGGTAAAAATTTTTACGCACAACTGCGTTGGCGCAGTTGTGCGTCAAAAAGTATAAATATGGGCCTAAATTCTTAGTTCACAGCGCACCACATAACAGGTCTCCAATGTGGGTTCTGGATTGGAGCAGTTCCCAAAGTGTCTCAGGTGAGCTTTGAGGTGCATGAGAGCAGTGTAATTGTCCCTCAGTTCATTAGTGTACCAAATCTCGAAGCTATTCCACCTGCTTAGGTGATTTAGTGCCCATCCAGTGCATCAACACCCTTCTGTTAGCTAGAAGAAGAGCCATGGATACAAATGTACGCACCTTTGCAGGTATAGCCTCTAGCTTCCAGGAGGGATCAATAGTGACCTCAGCCATTGCACTTAGGGAGACACATATCTTTGGGGTATGTCTATGCAGTATGAAGAAAGTCTAAATGTGAGCTTTACATTTTCTCCAGTTACATCCACATCATCTCTTTAAGCAGCTGGCTTTTCATAATATTGTTAACAGTGAATGGAATTCAGCTGACTTCCATTCTATTTTCACATGCGCGAGGGAGGTTGTGCACAGAATGCACATTTAACAAAGTGCACTGGTGTGACTAGGTAGTAAAGCAACTGGTCCAGCACCAAAAGCCACCCTGGCTCCCCCGCCATTGGCTGTATCAGGACTTTCCATTCGATAAGCAACTTCTTGCCACCCCAAATCAATCTCAGCAACACCTACCTGAGCTGGCAGAAAAATTCAGCTATTACACGGTTGGGAATTTTCTTAAACAAAGATAGGAATTTGGGTAATCATACCATCTAAATGAGAAAAAAAACACCCTCTCAGCAATTCTGGAAACAGCAACCAGTATTTGGTTCATGCTTTGAGGTTTTCTCAACCTCTCCCGAAGCTTTGCTTCAGTAGCTCCACCATGTCTCATGTCATGTGAACACCTAGGCATGTCACCCCATCAGCACTTCATCTGAATGGATACTCTCTGTTTAATATATTAGTATTATCTGAGTGGGAATAGTTCTGACATATTTAAGTTAATTTGTAGTCCAGATTATCTACCAAACGTAATTACCTCTCTAACTTGTATCATGTACTGATGATAGTATGCATATTCCATAGCTGTGAGATGTAGAGTTGCATAATATGCAAACATGCATTACTCACATATGAGTATGTTAGTCCGCCCTCATAAGAAGGATGTCTAGGTCAACGCGGTTCTGCATAATCATCGCATGCATAGCAATTAGCTCATTATTTATCTAAATTGATGCCCCAGCAATGTTATATGTCAAACTCTATTGACCTTAGTCCTGTAGGTTCATGACGCACCATATATAATTCATCCTTTCTCTCATTCTCCTTTCTCAATCTTGGATGTAAATTTGAATTTCTAATTTCTCTTCAACCTCAATCTGTTCGGTAATCCTACTTTCCCCTAATTTCACAAATGTTCACACTCCTCTCATTGTGTTCTTTAACATACCCATGCTCCTCTTTACTCAAAATGCAAACATACACCATTTTAGTTATATTAGTATTCAGGTTACACTGTGCAACCAATTTTGGAAATTTAGAATAGATAATGGGATTCCCAGCAGATAAATTACCAGGAAGTTATTCCAGTGAAGCGTTGAAGTCAAAAAGATATGGCAACAGAAACGTTTGCTTATTAAATATATTAACAAAAACATTGTAGGACAAACTGTATGATAAGCGTAGTGGAAAATTGGTTGCTCCTGCAAAAAATGGAAGAAAAGTGCAAAACAATTCCCTACACCCATTACAAGGATGTTGTACTCTATAACTACTCATTAGTCTGTTCCTATGTGGGAGCCAAATCCCAATATTTACCTGCACCCCACTATTTAGGTCACCCCAAAATGTATCTGTAGCGGCTTGGCTCCAGCACCCTTGATCTAGCGATAAGAGTTACCACCCTTTTTAACATCATGCCCAACAAATATCAGAGTAAGTAGTAGATGATTGGGCCTACTCAATAACAGAGTTCTAGTCTGAGGAAAACCTTAAAAGTTTATTACAAAATCTCAAAATTAGTAGTACAGAAAATAAGAATGCAGTGCCATGAAGGCTTGGATATAGAATACAGATTCAGAAATCTGGAAAATTCACAGTCCCAATAAGCAGCACAAAGTAATAAAAACGTTTTTAAATAGAATCGGAAGTCTATCAATAATCAGGGTTAGTCTCTCTTAGTCAGATTCACAAGGAACTCTAACAGCATCTTGTAGGAAACTGGACTTCTATGCTGATGTCTCCCCACTTTGTGTCCCCTTTAGAACTACTAGATGCTGGTTTGTGACTTAGACAGTGCACCAAGGCCTGCTAATCAGACCTCAGTGACAGTGCTCTTTACCCTAAAACAAGTAAAGTCTAATTGTAACCCAACTGGCATGGCTTTTACCACCTCTGCATGTCCCTAGTAAATGGCACCCCTTGTACCTTGTGCCTGGGTACTAAAGAGAGCCCCTAAGGGCTGAAGCATGTCTTATGCCACCCTAAGGGGCCACACACAAAATTACACAGACTGCTATCGCAGGCTGCTTGAGATGGTGCAAACCATGTTTGAAAACATACCATGGCACACTTCAGCGTGCCATGCCAAATACCCTGCATGGGCTACATGTAAGTCACCCCTATAGCATGTCTTGGAGCTCTAAAGCAGGGTGCATTATGCTGCATCTGTGGACATATCTTCATGAGCAGATATACATCTGTGATGTCGAAGTCAATTCTTAGACATTACAAATGAACAGGAAAGTATGTACTGGGCACTGATCAAAACGAGTTTCCCAACTACATAATGGCTTTACTAAAACCTATAGTGTTATCAAATATCTCATGTTAATAAACCCAAACTGATTCAAGTGATAGATTTAGTAATACATGCATCCAGAGGGTACCTTTGTGGTACCCCCTAAAAACCTACTAGTTCTCTAGTGTGCTGACTGACTGGTACAGTACAGTCTGCCACCAAGGATAGGTTTCTGACTCCGTGCAACCAAGCACCCACGCTTTTGGGCACCAGAAACAATGCTTGCTCTGGAGGAAGTTGTTCACACCTCCTCCAGCAGGATGGCTAGTGATGTAGCATACCTAGGTCAGGGACTTTTAAGCCCTTGCCACCTTTGATATGAGACCCTGGCTTCCCCAAGTCCTGGGTGATTCCACCCTTTGGCCCTGAGGCCCATTTGGTGCCGGGACAGGTGGGAAATTAGTTAGGAGGCATGTTACACTCTCAGGCTAGTCACACCCCTAGCGTGGGCTACCTGAATTGAACATGAAAATAGGAATTCCACCATCTTGTGTGTGGAGGAATTAGGCACTCTGGGACAGAGTTATGCCCACTTTCCACAGGGAAGTGGTCATATATAGGGGATGTAGTGACCCCTAGGGTTAGTAGCCTATTGGCTACTACCCTTCACACCCCTAACATCCCTAAATTCTGTATTTAGGTGGCCCCCTGACACCAGGAAGCCAGATTCTGCAGACCTAAGAAGAAGGACACCGAAGAGCTGCGAAAAGCAAGTACTGAGGAGCAGCAACTGACTTGGCCCCAATGCTGCTGGCCTGCCTGCTGTCATTGATAATTGTGCCAAAGTTGACTTGTCCTGCAGCTGCTCTGTCTCCAAAAATCTGTGAGGACTGCGAGCACTTCAAGGAGCCACCAGCATCTCCTGTGGAGTAGCACAGCTACTCCCCTGTAGGCACCCAAGAAGACTGGTGAGAGCCACGGACCATGGAAAACCCAGCACCAAAAAGCACCACTGCACCTGAGCCCCGCAGCCCGAATCGAAGTGGGCCAATTGTGCCAACAAGTTCCTGAGACCCTCCAGAGCTGAATCCCACATTGGGTTTGGCTGGATTGATTGCCTCAGTTGCCACCTGCAGCCTCTTTTGTACAGGAACCAAGAGCTATGAGGAGTCTTCACAACGTGACCCCGCCTGGCAAAGCACCACTGCACACGTGCCCCTCAGCCTGAGTTGCTGTGGACCAACGGTGGTCCTGTGTCTCCCAGACCCTTGAGACCTGAGCCCCCCTTTGGGTTCAGCTGGACTGGTTACCCAGTCCCCACTTGCAGCCTCTTTTCCCCAGGACTGTTTCCCATTAAAGTGAATGGGACACCCAATGCTGTAAAGCACCTCTCCACCTGGATTGCCCAGTGCTACCTGAAGTGATCTGTTGGTGCTGCTTTGGACCATGCCCCATGCTTACCTTAACTTCAGAAGAACGATCCTGTAAGTCGTCACCAAGTACCCAAATGTGCAATATGTTTCTTTCCCATAGGATAACATTAGGGGACCCAACGCTGAAAAGCACCTCTGCATCTAGATGCCCCAGAGCCAACCGAGGTGACTTGTTGGTGATGCCTTGGATCTTGCCCCATATTTACCTTAACTCCAGAAGAACAGTCCTGTAAGGTGTTGCCAAGTACCCGTATGCAGTATATGCTTCCTTTCCCATAGAATAAAAATACTACATAAAAGTCAATCCAAGTGTATTTCCTCTATACTTCAAAACTGCTAAAGTACTTACCCAATAATGAAGTTCTTAGTGTTAAAAAAAATATAAAAATACATGTTATTTTAATAAACTGGTGTGGATCTCCTTATTGTGTGTGTGCCATTTATTGACTGTGTGTATGCAGCAAATGTTTAACACTTCCCTTTGATTAGCCTAAACTGCTTGACAATCCTACCACAAATAGAGCACTTGATATTTTTAACGAAAGCCCTGTCCACTTCTAAGGGGAAACCTGGACTCTTTACACAGCATACCTCTTTTTGGTATACTATATAAAGAGCCAGCTTGCTACATTGGGGGTGCAGCGGGGGATACAAGACTTGACATTTGCTGTACCACTTGGTTAATAAGTGATTCTACTAAGGAATCCTTCGTTGTATTCAAATGTTTTATAAATTGTTTAAGGTAACTGTTAAGGCCTTATATTAAGCCCCCAGTGCAAACTGTTTAGAATATAAAAAAGTATGCTAGTAGTTAGGTCTTAAAAGGCTATTTAGAATTTGTTTTATAATTTTCTAAAAAGGTCCAAAATACCTTAAAACATGTCTGATACAGAGGGCATTTGTCAGGAGCTCACCCTGGCCCCTACAAAGACCTTAAGTTAGGACAACTTAAGAACCTCTGTAAAGCATGTGACATCGTCATGGGGCCTAAGCCCACTATGGCAAAACTCCAAGAGCTGCTGGCCGAAAACAATAGAGCTCTGGCAATGAGAGAAAACCTTACAGGGGATGGAGCTGTCAGTGAGGATGAGGATGATCTCTCAGATTCCCCTTCTGATGGTATCCCTACTGGAAGTACCTCCTACACGAATACCCTGATCTTCAAAACTAGCTAGAACAGTAGCCCTTAAGGCCAAACTTTTGGTCATAGAAAACAAAAGAGCTGAGATGGGCCTAGGACCCATCTCTGGTGGCAGCAAAATGCTAAATAGGGTGAAAGATGTAGCTTTTGACCCTAAAATTCCCAAAGGGATTGTCCTAAAATATGTTAAGGGTGATTATATAACCAAGTGGGTAACTGCCTTTGAGAGGGCATGTAGAATGAGGACGTTACACCAGAGACATTGGGGGCTCTCTACTCTGGGAACTTTTCTCAGGCAAGCGCAGGGTAGACTCATGACACTAAATGAGGAAAGTGCTGAGTCCTATAACCTCATGAAAGAAACCCTGACTAAGCGCTTTGTACTCACCACTGAGGAGCGCAATAATAAGTTCAGGGAGACTCACAAAACCTCAAGTAACACTAGATGGATGGTTAAAAGGTAACAAGGTGCAGGACTATGAAGAGGTCTACAATTTGATTATGAAAGAGCACATATTAGCAAACTGTACATCAGAAAAGGTACATCAGCATCTAGTAGATACACAACTTTCTAGTGCCAGAGAATTAGTTAAAGCTAATGAATGGGATAGGACTAGGAGTCCCAAAAAGCATCATGAGGGAGATCCCAAGGAAGGAGGGTTAGGCCTACAGAATAGATTGACAATAAGGCTGTAGATCGTTGTAAAGTACCATGTAGGACACTTTGTTGAAGAAAATTATGAATTAGCACTTTTTCACTTTTTAGATGAAAAAAGTTGTAATTTTTATTTTTTCACTTTTTCGATGAAACATCTTATTATGGCAACAGTTTATTGAATTGTAGACTTCTAGATCTGACTCTTTTTCTTCTTATAACACAGATGCTATATAGGTCCACTCAGGTGATGTGTGCTTTCTATTTTGAATTCGTCTTGGTCTCTTGGCAAAAGGTGATTCACTGTCACTATTCTTTGACTTAATTTCAATTGCCTCTGGTTCTTCCCTGATTGACTCTAAACCCTGATTCTACCAGTGACTCCTTTTACTGGTTCATTTTACCGCTTCAGGCCACTTATTTTCTTGATGCACTCGCCTGACTTTTATATCTTTAATTGTGACTACTACTGAGTCTTCTTCACTCACAGTCGAGCTTGTGCTTTGATTAGCATCACAAATTTGACTCCCAATGAATTGTTTTCCCTTGTGAGTTCTTGCAACTTGAATTTTTAGCTTGACTTTTTAACAAACTGGATCAGAGACTTTTTTGCTTTTGCTCGTGACTTTGCAACAGTTGTTCACAAAATGAAACTGACTACTGGTACCTTGCCTAGTGTCTTCACAAGTTTTAGGATTCACTTCTCCCCATTTGGGTACATGCAGCAAAGTTGAGCTTCACTCTGTGAATCCATGTTGTTGGCACTACTTCTACATCTGGAGTCTTAACTCTTCTTGTGTGAGCAGCCTAGATCCACTGCAGGTTTTGGACACACTTTACTTTTGAGCAGTGTTAGTCACAATCACACTGATATGGCTTCTTCCATCTCCCAATTCTAAGCAGCTCTTGCAAACGTGCTTCTTCATCAGAATTCAGTCACCTGGTTGCAGTGCGTGGCACTGAGTTTCTTTTGTTGGTGCTGTTGCCAAATTAACCTGATGAGGGAGAGATTTAACCACATCAGCCCGATCTTGGTAGTAGTCTAATACAATATCATCAGTTATTGATACAAGTGTTGTTGAAGGGATATATGTGCAACTCTTGTGGCTCTGCACAACAGGATCTCGTGGAGCAATAAACCAGCCTTTTGGTCTACATTACTTCTAGTGTTTATGAGAGCAAGGGCATTAGGCCACTTGAGATTTGTGAAGGCAAACACCATGGCAAGTTTATTTTAGATGGTGCCGTTCACCATTTAATCAACTCCAGATGCTTGAGGTCAGTATCTACAGTGGAAACTTTGCTCATTCTGGAGTGCAGGACACAAAGGGGCATATTTATACTCTGTTTGCGCCGGAATTGCGTCATTTTTTTTTACGCAAATCCGACGCAAAACTAACTCCATATTTATACTTTGGCGTTAGACCCGTCTAGCGCCAAAGATCTTGGAGTTTGCGTCATTTTTTAGCGTGGACACCTTCCTTGCGTTAATGATATGCAAGGTAGGCGTTCCCGTCTAAAAAATGACTCCGAGGCATGTGCGCCGTATTTATACTCCCGGGCAAAAATGACGCCCGGGAGTGGGCGGGTCAAAAAAAATGACGTCCAGCCACTTTAGCGTCATTTTTTAGCGCCTGGTCAGGGCAGGCGTTAAGGGACCTGTGGGCTCGGAGGAGCCCAGAGGTGCCCTCCCATGCCCCCAGGGACACCCCCTGCCACCCTTGCCCACCCCAGGAGGACGCCTAAGGATGGAGGGACCCATCCCAGGGAACTTAAGGTAAGTTCAGGTAAGTTTTTTTTTTTTTTTTTTTTGTGGCATAGGGGGGCCTGATTTGTGCCCCCCCTACATGCCACTATGCCCAATGACCATGCCCAGGGGACAGAAGTCCCCTGGGCATGGCCATTGGGCAAGGGGGCATGACTCCTGTCTTTGCTAACACAGGAGTCATGTCAATGGAGGGTGGGAGTAAAAAATAAATGGCGCAAATCGGGTTGAGGCAGATTTTTTGCATCAGACCGACTTGCCCCATTCTTTGACGCCCAAGCTCCATTTTCCCCTACGCCGGCGCTGCCTGGTGTGGGTCATTTTTTTGGACGCACACCAGTCAGCTCCGCCGGCTAACGTCATTCCATAAATAAGGCGCCCGCATGGCGCTTTGGAATGACGTTAGCCGGCGTGAAATTTTTTGACGCACAACTGCGTTGGCGCAGTTGTGCGCCAAAAAGTATAAATACGGCCCAAAGATTTTAGGGCATTGTTTTTAAAATTAGTTCAACGATTTGTCTCAATGGAAGCATACAAGCTAAACCATGGTTATTAACTCTCTTCACAAGAGTTTGGCAACAGCCATAATGTCACTTTTCCTGGTTGAATATACCTAATCCCATTTAGAAAGCAAGCATCACAATAATGTATTTGAGCCCATTGTAAAGAGGCATCTCTAGGAAGTCTGCTTGAAGTCTACTATATGATTGATTTTGATTTGTCGTTATGACTCATGACTACAAATGTTCTCTTTCCCTGGTTATTTCTCTGTAACACATCTCTTCCACAAATCTGCTACACCTCTGAACTTTGTATTGTTCAAATACCTCCTGAAAAGTATGACCGACATCCCATTGTACATGACTACACTAATGGAAATAGTGTGCAATGGAATATTACACTGAATCTGTTAAAACGTACTAATGATTTGGAGTAGGCAACAAATCATCCTAGTTTTTCTTACAACCAACTTTTTCTCTCGTCCTCTGGTCCATTCCCCTATAGCTCACATAGTTCTCTTTGTTTTGGATTCAACAAGGAACAATCAAGATTATTTACATTATTATCAGTCTTTACATTAGGTTCTTGTTAAAATTCTTCTAATTCTTGTATTGGTTTCTGCTCATTTTCTCTTTCAGATGTGCCTTAAAGGGCCTGGTATCTTGAAACATCATTGGCATAACTAGTGCCCATTGTGACTACGTCATCACCAGACCTATGCACTTTACCACTGAAATCTCTCTAGGTTGCTGAATTGCTTCTAACAAATCCAAAACATATGAACTGTTCACATTATGTGTACTGGAGGATATCAAGAAGCCTCTTTGTGACCTTAGCTGCCCAAAATCATGTCTCACATCAAAAATTGTACTGGCTGTGTGTGCAAATTGCCACCTCAATTCATTTGCTAGGCATAAAGCTCTTGTGGGAGCAATCAACTCTACCGCTTGTGCTGAAGTTACGTCAGACAAGTATATTGCTTCAATGATATAAAAAATGGAGTACACTGCATATGCTGTTTTCAATGCTCCTTAATTGTCTTTCAGACAAGAACTGTCTACTAAGTCAGGTAGCCATTCCAATGTGACATCTTTCATAGACGTCATTTAGGAGTTGCGACAACTCAGTGCTATCAAATTCAATGCCAAAAACACCAGGGCAGCGCCCAGTGTAGGTGTTGGTCTCTGCCGTCCTTTAAGTTGGAACAGGACTTCTCTGGTAGTTGTGGTAAGAATAATAACATATTTTAAATGTGTGCTGTGTGGATGCAGCTACGGTATGTGTGTGTATGTGTATACATTTGTATGTGTAAGCATGTGTTTGTGCAAGAAACTGAGTGAGAATGAGTGACAAGTACTGAAAATGAGTTAGAACGACTAAGATTGAGGGACATATTTATCAATTCTTTGTGCAGGTGCATACTCATGCAAATGGTGCAAAGTCTTGATAAACCACTTTCTTTCCAGTGCAGCTTTAAAGTAGTGCATAAAAAGCTTTGTGCTGCTTTTTGCTGCTTTGCATCACAGGCCTGCCATTAATGTTGTATATAATTTGTTCCCATTCTACAAACCAGGTTTTATGATGCAAAACCCTATCTACTAAAAATATTAGAGAGGGCTTTGCACCAAAAAAGAACACCTTTGTGAGGCTTGTGTTGGGTTGAGAAATGTTTAAATTTCTTCTAACGTTTTACACATTGACTGTGTGCTATACTGTACAAAAACAGTGCATTGTTTGAAGAGTTTTAAAGTTTGCTGTGAATTTGATCTGGGTTCTGTCTACACTTTTGTTTTGAGTGCCCCATTTTACTCCAGATGTGACAGGCGGTGCTCTTCTTTAGCAAACTGAAATTCACATTCAATCCATAATTGTTCATAAACCCTCTACCTTGACCCTGCATTTGCACCACATCACTCCTCATTACTACTTTTTGCATCCATTGTGTCCCATTCATATAATAATTCCCAGTTGGCACATGTTGGGGCTTAATTTCCCCAAGGTGTCTTCCAGTAGGAGAGCACACCAAGATCTACTTAATAGAATACAAAGAGTCAACGTTGGTCTTCTATTTTTTCAGTTTATTCGCTGCAGTGGGTTACAAGCACCGGAGCACATGTGCCTCCTAATGCAAAGCAGTAGCAAACCCCAACCCTTCTCCCTGGTCACCTTTATACCCATATATGTGCAGGACCCATCCCCGAACTGGTTTAAGCAAGATTAACAGGATGCAGATTGCATCTTAACAGAAACGGTTTTAACTGACAGGATACAGATAGGGGCATATTTATACTCCGTTTGCGCCGAATGTGCGTAAAAATTTTTGACGCACAATCAGCGCAAACGTTGCCCCATATTAAAACCCTGACGCCCGAGCCCGCGGATGATAAAAATCCGCAATGTGCGTCATTTTCTGGATGCGGCAACCCGCCCTGCGTTAATGATATGCAGGGTAGGCGTTCCCGTCCAAAAAACGACGCACACAGCCGTGCGCCGTATTTATGCTTCCAGGCAAAAATGACTCTCGGCCGGGAGGCGGAGCAAAAAAATGACGCAAAGCCCGATGTGCGTCAAAATTTAACGCCTGGGTCAGGGCAGGCGTTAAAATGGGGCAAACACACCTGTATTTAATCAGAACACACAGAACAAACAACAGAGCAGCAGAGCAGCAACAGGGAGACATGGAGGTGATTTTTATCCAGCGTGCACGTAGACGCAGAGCCCTGCAGCAACAACAGCAGCTACAACAACAACAGCAGGGACCCCAAAGGCAGCGCAGAAGGCAGGAGAGGATATTCCGCCCAAGAACAACCCTGCATGGCCTCAGGGAACACAACATCATACAGAGGTACCAGTTGAACTGGCAGGCCATTCAGCAGCTGCTGAGAAATATTGAACAGCAGTTGGCCCCAACTTTGGTGACACCCCACACCATCCCAACAGAAACAAAGCTGCTTGCCGTACTTCACCTGCTGGCAAGTGGCTCGTTTCAAACAACTGGTGCCCTGGTTGGTGGAATATCACAACCATCATTCTCCGCATTTCTGCCAAAAGTACTGGATGCCATCATTCGCCTGACACCCCTCCACATCTGCTTCCCTAACACACTGCAGAAGCAGCAGGAAACAAAACAGGGGTTCTAGGCCATCAGTGGCTTCCCACACGTCCTTGGTGCAATCGACTGCACACACGTACGCCTTGTGCCACCTGCTGCAACAGAACACCTCTACCGCAACAGGAAGCACACACATTCAATCAACGTGCAGGCCATAGTCGATCACCAAGGATTGATCAGCATCTAAATATCCTGGGAGTGTACATGACGCATTCATCTTCCGTCACTCTACCATCAACCAACACTTCCAGGATGGACGGTATGGCAATGGACTACTTGTTGGTAAGTACAAAAATCCAACTTATATACACACTGCACAGCAACCCTCTAGGACACACAACACATACACCACAATAGCAACACCTAGCCAGGAACACACTGAGGTCCTCACATCACTAGCCATGTTTCTGAAGTCACCATTGAACCTGTCACACATTGGAATTTACTCTACAGCTTAATGTGAAGACATTAATGAGTGTGGTTGCCTAAATGTCACCTTGCAAATTGTAAGTGTCACAATAACCTGTACATTAATACATTGCATAAGTCTTAAGGTATGGGATGTCCAGGGTACTTTCATATGAACGTGTTAACTACATTTTCATTTTTAACTCTGCATGGAACTATCATCTCACCCCCAGTGAAGACACACGGACACGTGTATCACAAGTCACAATGCTAGGGAGGGCACACTGTACTGAAAATCCCAAAACATACTGCTGACAAACGGTTAGCTAACAAACACTTGCTCAGCCAAGGAAAAAACTCAATGCAAAAGTTTTAGCCTACAAGTATAGGTTGTCACATTAGTACACAAAAGAGTCACAGACAACACAAGACAACTACTGCCATCAAAGGTCTGTACAAGAGTGCCTCCTACATCTACATGATCCCATTCTGTGTTTTTCTTTCAGCTGATCAGGGGTATGGCATCCAGCCTTGGCTAATGACACCATTTGGGAACCCGACTACTGCTGCAGAGCGGGCATACAACGACGCCCATAAGAGGACACGCAGCATTGTTGAGCGGACCTTTGGGATCCTCAAGTCAAGGTTCCGCTGCCTTGACATCACTGGCGGTAGCCTACTATATTCCCCAGAGATGGTCTGTAGGATCATACTCACTTGTGCCATATTGCACAATATTTGTGTAAAAAGGAACATTCCCCTCCTCGAACCAGACCCAGACATGCCTGAAGACGACGAAGAGGAGGATGCTGGCCTGCAACAGGAGGGGGAACAACCAAACACAGCTGCTGGAGTGCGTAGGCGCCAACAGATTGTAAATAATTTCTATTCATAATTTCTTATATCAACACTTATTGCACAATTGTAAATAAACACAGATAACAAACACCACATCATGGTTTGGCCTATTCATTTCTGCCCACCTTTAGTTTGAAATTGCTGAAGAAGAATGTCGTCTCATTGAGCAATAATGACATAACACTCATCACACAAAAAATATACACCACAAATGTCTGCACAGAGGCTATGATGTTTCATGATACATTACCATCCACAGAGGCCAACAGGAGTACAAATGTGGCAATGACACATGCCTGATCCAGACACCTGAAACATTCTCTCACTCAGCACAAAAATGTAGCTCATTTGAAAGTCTCATTACACGTGTTCAGTGACAGGGTGGGACCATCCATGTGTACGTGACCATGTCCTCAATGGCTTCTCTCAATTTTTGCTACAAACAATGCCCATTTGGAACAAGATTAGCTGCCACTCACTCATGAGGAGACCTTGAAGTTACAGTGACAACATACACCCAGACAGTTGATAGTGGATCTACATTGGACCACACATATAAACATATGCCATCCAATCAACCAAATATTTGCAAGCAGCCGATCACAGTAGTGTCCCAGTTCGAACCTAGCAAGAAGAATGAAACATGCCACTAAACCAGGTAATGCATAAAGGGCCACATACATCAACAACCTATTTGTCATCAGCACATGAGGAACGCCGAGATTTAGCAAAAAATTTCAGTGCAAAATGGTATGTCAGATTGCTACAAATAATCAATTGGGCAAACGTCAAATGGGCAAATGGGATTATTGAATGGCTAACAGTGAATCATACCATATGGCCTTCCATGAGCCTGCTGCTGCAGGTTTAGCATAACAGAATAAATGAAAGCCGTGGATAAATTAGCAAATCTGGAAGGGCAAACCCTAGGGTGCTGGGGGCCTAAGTCCATCTCTACCGCCCCCCAAATATACAAGAATTATGTACATGTGAAGTAAACACATGCATAAGGCGCATGTGTGGCCTACATGTCAAATGTAAAACACATATAAGATACACAAAATCATTATTAGGACATGGTTAGCCCCATAAAAAGTGTAAGTGACAATTGCACTACCTGTTTGGACTATAGATAAATGGATAACCGTGATAAATGTGGACACATTTTTGCTAAGGAATACATCCTGGTATCCCATTCATCATTTGAAATTAGCCATCAGCAATTACCCAAAATATGTGTACAAATATGGGTAATAACCATTTTGAGCAATCATTAATATTACACTGTGAATGCCTTCTATACATCCAATAAGGGACATGTGTCATAGCTAACCACAAATGTGTATCACTTAGCACCGTTTGGTCATGACAAAATTCCTTTCACAATTCGAAAAAATTAAGACATTTTTGTCAAAATGCGTCATATTTCCACGCATACAGCATGGGCGTCATAATTTTTTGACGTACAGGAGTGCACAGAATGCAGAGTCAAAAAATATCCTATTAAAAATAATAGATTAATAAGCTGCATTGGCCACCATATTTTCTATGATGCGTCATATTTCCACGCATACAGCATGGGCGTAATAATTTTTTGACATACAGGAGTGCACAGAATGCAGAGTCAAAAATAATTTTCATATTTGGTTCTCATATTTGCCAGCGAATTACATTTCAACTCTAGAACTGTAAACTCAGCCTCACACAAATGTAAGGGAACAATGTAGAATTTAGTTTTGACTCTGCATTATGTGCACTGTTATGCGTCAAAAAATATGACGCACAATCTGTATGCGTGAAAATATGACGCATAACGGAAAAATAAAAACGGCGGCCATTTTATGCAGGATGTGATGTAATAGGATATCCTGTTTACAGAATCTGTACTGTGAGTGTACTTTCACTTTTACTTTGCAGTCTCAGATTATTCTAGACTGTGTGGCTGTGTGAAAAGTGTTGTCCTGTGTTTTAGTGCTTTTGCGTCCAGTGTACCTTCTCTATTGTGCTTTTGTGATCATTGTCTTGTTGTCTAATATTGTCTGAGTCTGTTTTGTATACTTTTGTCAAATCCAGTGTTTCTTTTTTTTGTCTGTGGGAGTCTGTTCTGGGTAGTTTAAATTTGGGGTTAGTTGGGCTATTTTTCTTAAGTTTTCTTTTTCCTTCACTACTCTACCTTTCCCCATTTCCCCCTTTTCCTTTTTGTTCTAAATTTGTCACCTTTGTAATTGTAAAGATGTCAGGTAGGCCACGGCTTGCCAGGATGGGTGAGGAGGAATTGGGGGGATTTATTTGGCTTGTTTGCCATTTCCTCCCACTCATGCTGGAGGCTGGGGGCCGTGTGATACAGGGGTATCACACGGAGGCACGTAAAGTCCGGTGGGGGAAGGTGCGCCATCACTTGGTCCGGGTCTACGGTAGCATGAGGAATGACCATCAACTCAAGCACCGCTGGGCTGATCTGATATCCAGGGAGCAGGATCTGCTGGACCACCTGGGAATCAGGATTGGTGGCCATGTTGGTGAGTACAAATCAATTACATGTGAATAATTGAAAGCTGTGTGGGGACATGTGATGATTGTTACCCAATCTGCTAGATAAGTAGCTGACTGTGTGTAATGCTAGGGAAACCTACTGGGTAATTGTTGCACAATGTGTAGGAAGACAAATGCTAGCAGTCAGATAGCTCATGTTTTCAAAACATATCGGATGCCTGTAGCTGTATGTAATGTAGTGTTGCCTTTGTGTCAGACAAGCGACACGTTAATGCCTCTATTTGAACTCTACAGGTCATAATTGCCAGTGAAAAAGGGATGTTGAAACCTCATACCTACATATGTAGATGCCATAGCTAGACAGAAATATGTAAAACCATTATGATGCTATAAATGAGTGGTGCCTTCACGTCAATAGAAGTTAGCTATGTTGTCCACACATATATCACATGTGTGTCTGGTTGGTGTGTGTTGAAAATGACCACATAGCCTGTTTGAGTTTGAGGGGTCATGCAGTCCTCAAGTAACCAGCTTTTGGATGTCTCTCTGGGATGCACATGATGAGATGAATGCACCCCGATATTGTCGGGGCATACTAATGGAGGTGTATCTTTGACACCACATGACTGTCCTGGCCACTGCATGTGTGTAGTATGGTGTGTAACTGTAGCAGGAGACTCATCCAATGTAAATGTTGATTAAGAAATCTGCCATGCAGTATGAGCATGTGTCAAAGTGTTTCATTACGCATGTCATATTCTCACATTGTCATTGTAACTGCAATTGTTTGTCAGTGCACGGAGTCTGAGTATATTCTTCCTTCCATGCTTTACAGGTGGACCTGCACCGTACACCGTGGGAGAGGTGGCTCATTTTGAGGACCCCGACACCTACAGTGAGTGTGGCATGAGTGCTATTTTTATTGTTTGCTAGTGATGCATGATGGACTACTGTGTGTTCAACAGAATTCAAGGTTGGATGTGCTGCCCGTTCATTGGTATTGTTGCATTAGTGGGATTTCAAATATCACTTCAGTTTCTGTAGACCAATGCTTATCCATCTCTCAGATTTTGGGGCTGTAGGTCATTCCAGTTGGCCCCGCTATGGGGAGTGGGATGAGTCATGTGGAATACACTGGTTAATGTAAGAGTTGCTCTGGGACTTGGCTTGGACTGAGTCTGCATTTCAGACTGACATTCTCCCAGATAGCTTCTGCAAAAGGCTTGTCTTAAATATGCAGCTTCCTAGTTGAGGATGGACTGAGTACACTGTAGGTTGGATCTTCCGGGGGCATGTACTTCCACAAGTTGAACTAGAAGTGTGTGGGACTAGAGTGCAATGGCCTAGGTGTTCATTCTACTCATGATCATGGGTGTTCTTGCTCCTCTGTGTGTGTGTTTAAATATGCCTCACTGGTAGTATGTGATGTTGGCCTGAGTCAGTGCATTTTGACATGTGTGGACCTTGGATAGGACAATGTTTGGCTGACTCCAAATTGTTGCTAGCCCTTCATTGGTGTTGTGTGTGGAGGCAAATACTTGTTGACCTTTCTATACACTCCTGGGTGTGCATTGAATCTGGGATTGTTGGTTGTTCTTCCCACCCCACCCTCAAAGACTGCCATGTGATTGGAAATAGGGTACCTAGGACTGTATCAACCAGTATGTTACACATACTTGTGACCTTTTGCAACTTTGTTTAGAACCTAGTGTACACATTCGGTTATGGCACATGAGTTCAATATTTGCAAACAACAATTTACAAATGGCATTGAGTGAGGGTTGTGATAGTTATCACATAGAGTGACATATGTAGTGAAGTCAGTATGCGGAAGAGGTTCAGCCATAATGTCAGCTGCATTAGCCATTATTTGGATGAGAAGTTTAGGCAGATGTCACCCATCATGTAGAGACATGGATATGCTAGGTGTGAGATGGCCTTGTGCATGCAGCCTTCACATGTACTTCCTCTGAGACTTTCAATGAACTATGTTGTGACAATCGCTGTAACAAATACAGTACAAGTAATGTGCAATTGACCCATTGTGCTATTCCACCCAATGCATTTCCTATGGTAAATAGTTGCCATATCTCTTCACAGCTGCAAACATGAGTGCCGCAGAGAGACACCAGTTTGAACGGCGTGCATTGCGATACCGGCACATCCTGCAGGTGCAGTCGGGGTTCAGGAGGATGGCCCGCAAATACCAAGCCGATCGGGCCTCCGGGGCATGGTGGGCCTCACCACAGGGTGGCCCTACATTGCCCACAACAGCCACCACCACCACATCCACCAGGTCTCCCCAAGTGGCCCCAGCAACGGCGGGGACAGTTGACCCTGCCTCGTCAGCACGACCTGGACCCAGCCATTTCCAACACGCAGGACAGTCCAGTGGGCATACAACTACTGCCACACCGTCCACCTCGGCCAGCACACAGACTGCAGCAGCCCCTCCTGTAGACCCAGCGGCATTCCTGGCATTAAGCAGTAAAATGGACAAAGTTATTTCAAAGGTGGACAAGCTAAGCCAGGATGTGGCATATATTAAGAAAAGGGTTCGGTCCATCAGGCGGACCCTACGGAGGGCCAACCTCTAGGACTTTTGGCATGTTTTACATTTACCCCTCCCCTCTCTCCTCTTTCCTTTTTGTACTGATAGTTGGGTTTTGGGGATTAGTGTTAGGTTAGTGTAGGTTGTTAGCTTAGTTAGTGTTAGGGAGGAGGGTGGGGGGTCCTTATTCTTTATATTTTTCTTTTTTGTGTGGGTGGGTGGGGGTCAATGTTGGGATTCCTGTTTGTTAATAAAAAAAAAAATAATAATAATAATATAAAAAATAAAAAAAACACCAAAAAAATATATGATTGTTTAGGATAGTATAGTATGTGTGTAGGTTAGTATGTGTTGTCCTGCATGTGTCCTGTCTCATAATGGTGGGTGGGGGGTTGATGTTTAGATCGATTCGTTATATGTGTAGAGTAAGTTTAGCTTAGGTTAGTTAGGGACAGTTGTGGGTTAGGAGTAGTCAGGTTAGATTAGTGTAGGTATGACTTTTCCCTTAGTTGCCTCTGGTGTGAATACATAGGAATAAACATATAGTAAACCCTTTGCATTATGTGTTAACTGCTACTTTAACATGGCCTTGACATCAGTGTAGGTGAATGTTTTTCTATTACATTTGTATCCTATGCTACCCACCACAGAAAATGGAGGTTTAACATGGCAGCTACCCCTGTGCTAACTTGGTAAGTATCCACCATTTGGGAGACCCACCATTGGTAGTTTACATCGATCACCAAGGATTTGTGTTGATGAGTAGATATTCTACATCACAAAGTGTGCTTCCAGACTTGGTATTGTGGGTAATTTATTAGGTCGGACTGCAGTGTGATGTTCAGGGAGATCTTTGTAGATGAGGTGTTGTTAACACTCTTGTCTTGTTGCCTTCATAGCTGACCTAGATCATGTGTGTAATAATTCAGCATGACTTCCCTTCATGGAAGTATACTCAGAAAGGGTGATTGATGCAGTGTTTATTTGTGTTTGCTTAGATTATGCTGCATAATTTCATGTTTTAGTATTGCATGGTGCCTACATTTATCAGCCACCATTAGTTGACTTGAATTGCTATAGATGGAGCATTATTCTGTCCAACACAGCATGATTGTGTGTGGTTTGTCCCTTCATCAGTTATTCTCCTCAGGATGGTAAGGCTATGATGCAATCCTGGCCACTGCACAGATGTATCAGACTACATGATGTCAGGACAGTTGTATTGACAAGCTGCATGGTTGTCACACAGGCACTTTAGAGTTATCTACTGCACAGTTGATGTGTCAAATAACACAGAGACATATTAGGTGTGCAAGTGCTATTTATTGATAGGTGCTGTAGTGCAAAATGTCCATTGTCCATGTTTGCTGAGTCCGTTCTGGTGCATTCTTACATGGTGATCCTACAGAAGGGGTGTGGATGATGCTCCTGACATGCTGGGGTGATGTCACAGACAGTGCAGAGGGACAGGATTTGGCGAATAGTAGGAGAGAGACATTCACTGGCAATGGTGACAAGTCATACAGTGGTTAGCAGAACGGTCATTGAGTGTAGTTGTAGTGAGACTGGCATTTGACAAAACGTAGGACCTTGGTCAAAGTAGGCCATGGTGCAGGTTCTAGTGCTTCCGGGTACTCTTCCGTGAGAATGTGATCTGTTCCATGTCTTCTTCTTCTGATGTGTGTGTTGCCTGGTTTGTCCTTGTTGTTGTTGGTTGTGAAGGGGCAACACACACCTCAGTGTTAGAAGACGTGGAGTCAGACATCCCAGGGGCTGCTCCCTGTGAAGTTCTTAAGGGCAGTACTGCTGCAAGGAGGGCCTGCTGGTTTTTGAGAATAGCAGCCACATCACGATGGTAGGCAGCCAGGTCGGCCCTAAGGGGTTCAATGTTGCATTCGTGCACGCGTTGACTGGATTGCAGTTGTAGGTGTTGTGTCAACTGTATTACAGCTGTGCTGATTTCCTTCTGTGTTTTCGCAAGTTCCTGCAAGAGAGATGTTAGGGCTTGCATAGCAGCTGCCTGATCTGCAAATGACGTCATGCACAAACGCACCCCCTCAAGGCTGGCTGCCATATTTTGCATCCCCACCCGCACCTCCTTGGCCAGCTCCCGCTGTACACCAACTACAGTTCTTTCAAAGCTGGTGCCAGTGTCGTCAGAGTCCTCAGCTGTGTTGGAGCTGGCAGGTCTTACAATTGGGGTGGTGGGTGGGTCTTCTGTGATGGCTGCTTGTTCTGTGCTCCTCCTTGTGACTGAAGGTACGGTCTGGAGGCTTTCAAGGACCTTTTGGATGGTCTCCTGGGAAATGTTTATGGGCTCGTCATCCATGTCTTCAGGGAAATCAGGGACAGGCATATCAGCAGGAGATCCATGTTCCTCTGCAATGAAACAGGGTACAATTAGTGTGTCTGTATTGTGACAATTTTGCCGTAACATGCAAGCCTTTTGATGACTTTACTTTGTGCTCTGGTTTGGTATTGGTATCTGCTGTCCTTCATATGGGCATTGTTATAGGCCTATGGCCCACCTGTGTGTCACATGTATGATATAGAGTTATCAGACTTGTCTGCCTAATCGCCTCTAGGTGTTGCTTTGTACCAATTAGGGAATAGCCATCTTTTTGTCCTACTCGTCCCTCCGTGTATATCTATTCTTATGGTGAGACCTTTTGTCGCGTGGGCTCTCATTATCCTAAATGAGACTACTGGATTTCTAGGCAGCATGATCGATAACGGTGTGGGGGACTGAGTCTGACCCACTTGTAAAGAACTCTGTCACCCTAAATCCGTTTTTTGCTCCGGCTAACTAGCAGTGCCTCATTTCTCCCACGGGGAAGAAATGATTAGGCAGCCGAGCGCATTACATCTTTGGAACTTCTCAGGGAAGTCGTGGTCACTCAGATCCAAACCAACTCTCTCATTTACAATATGATCTCATATACAAATGACAGACAGTATAAGTTTTATATAATGTTTTCATAAAACGACTGTATTTTAGATAATAAGGCGTGAGCCGCAATAACCAGAACAATACAACATAGTAGGATTGAAATAGTCACCAGGAGAGTGAAACATAAGAACAAAGCTATCATAGTGCCTAACAGTTTCTACTCTCCCTCTGCTTGTTCTATTTAGAGCACAGCATGTTAAGCTTCTAGCTTGCCTTTCCGAATCACTGGGGAGACATCAGCCCTCATACCTGAGCAAAGGCCTGTGATCTGGTTCAGCATCTGCAACGAGGCAGTCAGCGTCTAGTTGTGGTTCTCTGGTCGGAATCTCCCTCTTGCGTGTATTGGGACAAGGAAGTGATTTTATAACTAACATGTCATCGTGATCACAAAATGTCCCTACGCAGGAATGCCAAATCTAAACTCCTACCACGTCTATTGGCAATGTACCAGACTGTATCCTTGACTGAAGCACAGAGTGAATATGTTATGGAGAACTCCAGTGCTGAAGTAGGCAAAACAGTGTGATATGAATAAAAAACAACACCGTAGAACTGGCTATTTGAAAAATAACAGTACGAAGCCTAATAAAAAGCTTTTAGAGCAAAGTGCACAGAGGTTCTAAGCTGTCAGCAAATGAATAAAATACATTCAGGGCAAAGTGCACAAAGGCCTAAAGCCTGAAGCTAATGCGCAAAGGATACGTAAAACTAACCACACTACACTTTCACTGGCTGTGGGTGTTGTGATTGCCCTGGCAGCACACTTACCTCTCAGGACCTGCCCCAAAATCTTTTTATTCACATTGACCTAATTGTAATTGTTATGTGGCATATCCTATGCATGGCAATGTTACGATGTGATATGGATGTAGACATTGTTGATGTTTCCAGCTGATGTTGGGTAATGTGTGTTTAATTGGATTGCCCTGTTTATCGTATCAATGTCCTATTTGGTTCTCAGACTGTGCAGGTGTGTTTCAGTGACCAGTTGCATGTGTCCCCTCCTCAATGTTGTTGTCTGAGCAGTATGACATTAGTGATGTTGCCTTGTTAGCCAGGCATGTGAGGGACCCTGACGTATGCAGCATGTGTGTGTCCTTAGTGCTGTGTGGCTCCTATTGCTGTTTACTTTGGCTGATGTATGTGTCAACTATGGGCATTGGCATTTGAGTGTATTGGTGCCTTTGTCTTATTTCTGGAAATAGTTGCAGATGTCATTCTCACCCCCTAATTTAGGTATGTATGTTCCATGGGGAGGTTCCTGCCATTAGCTACTATAGCTGCACAGAGATCAGAGGTGTTAGTGTCAACTGTTGTCGCAGTTACATTGCAGTTGTTTTTTTGGCTACTGGATTACTGATAGGGACCTAGTTGATGTAGGATACATTTTGACTGACGAGTGCCTGGATGTAAGTTTGACGTAGTGGCCTTCCCACCTGTCGCGGCTTTCCCTTAGCTCCATTGTTGTCATGACAGGATGGCCCCATGGGACTGTTGTTGGTGCTGTGTTTTGTCGTGCCCCAGCTTCTGTCTATGCTGGGCATGCCCCCCTGCCGTGCCCCTTTTCCCATGCCACTTCATATATATGCTGACTTATATGCATTGTGTAGTAGGTATTCCCCACCCCTGTTGCAGTTATCATTATTGCATTATAATTCCCCATGCGACTTACCCTGCATGTGCGTTGTCTCGTGGTAGTCTGCGCTGTCCTGTCCTTGAATCCCTGTGACGATCTCCTCAGGGATGACGGCTGCGACCATCTCCTCCATGTGGTCCAGGGCCTCCTGGTGTGCTGGACTCCCACCTCCAGTCTGCAGTGCTGCCTTCCTGTTCCTGGCCATTTTTTCCTTTGTCCTACGTTTGCAGTCATGCCAGCGTTTCTTACACTCAGTGACTGTTCTGCGTTCTTCAGCCACACTGTTGATCTTGTCCACAATTTGTTGCCATATGGCCTCTCTCCTGCTGATTGGCAACTTAGAGGTGATGAACAGTTGGTGCTGGTGTTCCGTCACCTCTTTAACCAGGATTTCCTGCTCCTCTGCACTGAAGCGACACTTACTTTTTTTTCTATATATGTCTTGGTTCCTGTATGGATCATCCTGGCTGGTTCCTGGTCTGCTGTCATCTTCCTGGGGTCTGTTGTGGCATCTGGGATCCATTTTGGCTCTCCTCTGCTGAAAGGGCAGTGTTCGCGGGTAAATTTGACGCTATTGCATCAAAACAAACTGCGCTTTCCGGGTTGCGCTGTCGTAAATCGACCCACAGTCATTTGCGTCGCGTTAACGTTGGTTTCCTTTACGACTTGACGCCGCTGTGTGCGTCACGAAATAATGACTCCCACCTGTTGGTTGCGCCGCCGTGCGTCAAAGTATAAATTTGACGCCCGCACGGCGCATCGAAATGGCGTTAGCCGTCGGTAAATTTTTTGACGCAAAACTGCGCCGGCACAGCTTTGCGTCAAAAAGTATAAATATGGCCCATAATGTCTTATCAGAAAACATTCGCAAACTGACAGGATATAGACAATATTTCCACTGAAGCGCCTTAAGCTAAAAAACAATCTATAACATGTTTAAGCTAAAATATCTCAGAATAGGGGAAGCAGCAGTATAAACCACCTGTTAAGTGTGAGCAAACATATTCCGAGTAATGCAGGTCCGAAGGTCAAAAAGAGTGACTGTCGTCGCACGCAAGGTACAACTCTGCATGTAGTCCATACACAGAGAAATCCAATAGTATACAAAATGGAGCCCTCATGTCAAGTTAAGAAAATTTCTGTTTCCACAAACCGCCCTTTTGCCATGAGGCAAACATTTTTCATCTAGATTGCTATGTTACACATCTCGTAAAACACTTCTTCTTGAGCAAGCAAAGCATTTGTTGCAAGTGTATTAACGGGGGGTGGGCGACAAGCTCCCATACATGTGGTACAAATGACTGGCAGACAATGTATACAAAGGCAGCATCCTAGCACTACCCCAGCAATTATAAGTAGTCCCATGAACACTTTCCAGCCCCAAGTAGTAAGAATTCCCCAGAACCATCCTGACACTGTCCATGTCCCGGTATCTTGGTGTATTTCTTCAGCTATTTTATGTAATTTATTTATTGCCAAGTGGGCAGAAGGGGTATTATCCGGTACATTTACGCAGCAGGAAGACCCAATTATGTGGCATACACCGTCACGGTCAGCCAGTATTATGTCTAAGGCGACCCTGTGCTGAAGAGTCATAAGTCTATTGGCTTGCTTCTTAACATTTATGTTGGCTTATTCTCTTGCAGTCTTGTTTATGACAGCTTCAACCACGCAGATGAGTCTCCTAATGTCTCTACTCACAAGGCCTGCTCCTCCTGGATAGAACAGGGCTAGGAAGAAATCCGTGGCTACCTCACCTGTAGTGTCTGTTTAGTCAACTTCTCTCTTCTGCAGGTGATCGTTTTTGTAGTAGCGAGGAGGCGCAATATAAACAGGGGGTGTAAGAAAGGCTAAATAGCAAGCGTCAGACCATTCTGGTGGGAGGTGAATGTAGACATTTTTCCCACACACAAACACTGTAGCTGGTGTTGCCGCAAATTCATGAGGACCTGTCTCATTCAAATGTATTGATGTCCTACATTTACTCTGACCAATCCACTTCTGTCCCTGGCGAGGAAAACAGAGTGGGGCCTTCACACTGGTCACTATTACTCTAGTTCGTAGTCCCTTCCTTATCTATGATGTGGTGTAGGAGCTGTTATAACTTTCATATTCCTTCTCTTCCAGTTTGTTGCCCCTCCTCCCACTGTCTATTCCACATGTATTATTTAGTTTTGATAGGAAATCAAGATACCCAGGTGTTTCCTTTGTTATGGACCTTTTTAGAAGGAGTGCTGTTACTGCCATGAACCGACTTATCCTACATGTACCATTAAATGAAAAGGGAAGAGTACCATACAGCATGCCACTTTCAGTAGAATGGGAATGAAACCCACAAACATATCAATCAGACTTATTAAAAATTTGCTGAACTGCCCCCATCATTTTAATAAAAGTGTTATTCATATAATCTGCCCTGTGGGCTTCCTTGTGGAGTGCTCACGTAATAAAGTAATGTTCAGGATGGCAAGCAGTTGTGGGTAGTATCTTATGCATGGGAGCATGCCACTCAAGTGTGAAACACACCACTAATGCAAGGGAGCATATGGAAAGTAATGTAGTAAATAATAAAATACCCCTTTTCTCTTGTTCCCCCTCGTTCTCCTTCTATGCAACATTGCTACACCTATCCATTTCCCTATCTACTCTATCAGGCACTATTTACAATAATCCCCAGTGTCCTTTGTTTGAAAGCCTCATTGGTCAGCTTATGTACAGGTCTGGTCTTTGGCGGCTGCACGACCGGTGCAGTCGTTCCTAGGACTGTTTCTTCTGTTAAGTCTCTTTATAATTCACACAAACTTTCCTTCTCAGATAGCATCTGGGTCCAATTAGTTATTGTTCAAACAACTCAGGAAGAGAAGTGCTCTTATCTGCATGTTTCTCTGGAGTCCTTATCTCCCCGTTCAGAACCACTTCTCCGTCTCCAAAAGGTATCTGGTAGGGAATGTGCTCAGTCTCAGAGTCCGGCACGTTGTTAAGCACCCATTGATCATAGCGAAAAGGCAAAGGGCACTTTTCACGTGTGAGGCGTGAATCCAGTTCTTTTTAGCCTCACACTTCACAGCTGTTTGGGTCACTAGGAAGGTCTGGAACGGACCCTCCCACATGAGCTCAAGGCTGGATTTTTTCTGGAAGTTTTTCACAAATATTCAGTCCCATGGCCGCAAGGAATGGGCGTTCCCCTTGAGCCTCCTGGATAGTGTTTCCTTGACTTGTTTGTGAATAGAACACAAATGTTCAGGGAGTTGCATACAGTAATCCAAGAATAATGGATAATCAATGTCAGAGAACACCTTTTTCCTAGGCACCCCCCACAAATTGGCTGGTCGTCCCATTATCACTTCATAGGGCGACGCCTTGGTTCTAGAGTGTGGCAGATTTCTAATGGACAACAGTGCTATGGGGAGTGCGTCTGGCCACTTTAACTTTGTCTCAGCACATATCTTTGCCAATTTGCTCTTTAGGACACCATTATAGCGTTCCACTAGGCCTGCTGCTTGTGGATGACAGGCACAATTTCAATTGTATTTGCAAACCCCTACAGACCAAATACATCACCTGTCCGGTGAAATGGCTGCCATTGTCACTCCAGATTGTTTGGGGCAGGCCATACCTCGAAAAGTACTCTTTTATCAGTACCTTGGCCACATTGGCAGCTGAGTAATCAGTCAGCCGATAGGCCTCCACCCACCTGCTGAAAGTGCACACCACTACCAGCATGTACCTTTTCTTGTTCACTCATTACATTTCCACAAAATTCATCTGTAGGACTTCAAACAGGAGGTCTGGGGGTGCAAAATTTCCTTTAGGGACAAGGGTGCCCATTCATAAATTGTATGTCTGGCATATTATGCGTCTCTGCACATGTGATCGTGCACATTTAGTAATATTCTTGTTACACAAGACCTGGTCTAGCGTGTCCACTATATGCTGTGCCCTGATGTGAGCTTGTACATGAGCTGAAGTAACAATAGCATTTACATAGGCATCTGGTAACATCCACCTTTTCTTCATTGTTTTATTCACCCAAAACCCTTCTCTGTCCAAGGTGGCGTTACTATGCCACCACTCAAGTTCCTCCAGTGTCACTGTATCCTGGATATCTTTTACACTGTTTATTGTCTGATTCATCATGCCTACCTCTGGCATCAATATAGCTGTCCTTGCCACATACATGGGTGTCTGTTTACTCTGAGCTGTCTCTTTCGCAATTTGATCAGCATAAGTATTGCCTCTTCCCACATCATTCTCTATTTTCTTGTGGGCTGAACATTTTATCACAGCAATCTTACTGGGTAGCATCAGGGCATTCAGTAATCTCACAATCTAATTCCCATGTTGTAAATTCGACCCATGCAAAGTCATGAACCTTCTTTCTTTCCACAATTTTCCAAAGGAGTCTTCCACCCCAAAAGCATATTGGCTATCTGTGTAGACATTTACTCTTAACCTCTGGCTCAGTTTGCAGGCTCTTGTTAGAGCTATAAATTCTGCTGCTTATGCAGAGTTTTGAGATATTTTGTTAGTCTCTACTACCGTCTCGAGGGTAGTGATGGCATATGCAGCAGTAGTCATCCCATTGGGCAATTTAAAACAAGACCCATCCACAAACAGTTCCCTCTCCCAATCTTGCAGTGGTTGATTGGTAAGGTCAACACTCCCTTTCGTCTCTTCCTCAGTGGTGATAATGCAGTCGTGAATGTGTTCGTCAGAGAGGTGTTTGTCTGGGAGGGGCAACATGGTAGCTTGATTTAGGACATTACATCTTCTGATGGTGATATGGGGTGCAAATAGCACCAACTCATATCCAGTCAATCTAGCATTAGTCAGATGTTGAGTCTGTGTTTTGTTTAATAAAACATCTACTGCATGTGGTACCACGACGTTCAATCGGTGGTCCAATACATACCGCTCACTCTGGTTGACGGCAGCCGCAACAGCTGCTACCACCTTTAAGCATCGAGGCAATGCTCAGGCCACCGGATCCAACATGGATGAGAAGTACGCACATAGGGGGTCATTCTAACCCTGGCGGTCCAAGACCGGCAGGGCTAAAATGACGGGGGCACCGCCAACAGGCTGGCGGTGCCCCGCTGGGCATTCTGACCGCGGCGGTTTGACCGCGGTCAGAACTGGAAAACCGGCGGTCTCCCGCCGGTTTTCCGCTGCCCATTTGAATCCTCCATGGCGGCGCAGCTCGCTGCTCCGCCATGGGGATTCTGACAGCCCATACCGCCATCCTGTTCCTGGCGGTTCGCCCGCCAGGAACAGGATGGCGGTATGGGTTGTCATGGGGCCCCTGGGGGCCCCTGCAGTGCCCATGCCGATGGCATGGGCACTGCAGGGGCCCCCGTAAGAGGGCCCCACAAAGAATTTCACTGTCTGCGTTGCAGACAGTGAAATTCGCGACGGGTGCCACTGCACCCGTCGCACCTTCCCACTCCGCCGGCTCCATTCGGAGCCGGCGTCCTCGTGGAAAGGTAGTTTTGCACTGGGCTGGCGGGCGGCCTTTTGGCGGTCGCCCGCCAGCCCAGTGCAAAACCCAGAATACCCTCAGCGGTCTTCCGACCGCGGAGCAGTATTTTGGAGGGGGAAGTCTGGCGGGCGGCCTCCGCCGCCCGCCAGACTTAGAATCACCCCCATAGTCTGTTCTTTTCTCCATGTAACTGTGTTAGCAGGGCTAAACTGCATCCTTTATTTTCATGTACGAAAAGCGTTAATTGTTTCTGATAGTCTGGGGTGGCCAATACTGGTGCATTGCATAGAGCCCTTTTCAATTGTTAAAAAGCCTGCTCGCATTCCTGTGTCCATTGTGAGGGTACATGTACATCTTTGAGGGTGAGAGCTACTAATAGTTTGGCTATTAATGAGAAATTCGGTATCCATTGTCTGCAATATGAGGTAATTCCTATAAAGGCTCTCGCCTCTTTCTGTGTACGGGACCTCTGCAAGGCACCAATGGCTAAAATTATTTGTGTATCAAGTCGTTTACCCCCCTTCGACAGGAGGTGCCCTAAGTAGGAGACCTCCTGTTGACAGAATTGTAATTTGATGAGGGATACTTTGTGACCCAATGTGGACAAGTGTGTCAAAACCTGTAGTGTAGAGTCTTTGCATTCGTCAAGAGTGTCACCTGCCCCTAGTATATCATCAATATACTGCAACAGCACTGTGCCCTCAGGGAGCTGAAGGGAATCAAACTGATTTTTCAAAATCTGTGAGAAAATGGACGGACTCTCAGTATACCCTTGAGGAGCCCTGCAAAACTTGTAACATTTGTGTCTTAGGGTGAACGAGAACAAGTACTGGCTTTCATCATCAATAGGAATGCTGATGAAGGCATTCTTCAGATCGATGACTGAGAAGTATTTGGCTGCGGGCGGAATAATGTTGAATAATGTTGTGACATCAGGGACAACAGGGAACTGTGGTACTACAATTTTATTAATGGTACGCAGATCAATAACTAATCTATACTCAGGTGGGGCATCAGGTGCCGTCTTCTTCACCACGGGGAGTAGAGGACTATTGCAGGGGCTACCAAAACTTTCATTTTTATTTTTCCCTGTTGCAGAATGTGTTGAATGACTTGGAACAGCCCTTCTTCTACTTCTGGGGCTAGCTTAAATTGGGGAATACGAGGTAGAGGAGCACCATCCCTTCCCTGTATTTTAATGGGGTCCATTTGTACAGTACCAACGTCATTTTTGTCTGCGGCCCATAGAGAAGCGTTTATGGTACGCAGCTCTGGATGTGTGTCTAGGAGGGATGACACTGAAGAGTTGCGTGTTGTTTTGGGATTGGCTATGGTAACATATACACCATATGGGGAACAATATATGTGGGCATGCAAATGTTTTGGGAGATCTAAACCAAGCAAATTCTCGTGGCACCCCTCAGTTAGGACTAAAGAGTGTGGGACGGAAAAAGGTCCTATAGTGATGTCAAGTGGCTTGGATTTGGGGTTGTGTACTGGTGTTCCTGTGAACCCAAGCGAAATGTTTGTAGACCCAGAGAGGGGCGCCCCAGGGAGAGAGTTGCGCATGGCTGAAGTACGTGTTGCGCCAGTGTCTAACAGAAATGGATGATCCCTAGTTTCTACATTTAAAGGCACATAGGGTCATCGCTGATCATACGGGTATGGCCACTCTCCCATTACCCTCTCCTGGGCACCCCTATGACATATTGTCAATATAGTCATCCACGGTGTAGGAATTGTCAAAGTAATTTTGGCGTGGCTGTTGGAATTTAGCGTGTGCTTTAAGAACATGTCTGGTAACTCCCCCTCATTCACTGTGGTATCCCCGTCCACTTCCTCTCTGACCTTGTTGTGTGGTCCCCTGTAAATCCGGACAAGTGTCTTTCCAATGTCCCTCCTTTTTACAATAGGTGCAAGCATTTGGCAATATTGGTCTGTGTCCATGTTGCGCCGGGGCAACCAACCCCTCTTCCACGTCCTCTTCCTCTCTGTCCCAGGTTATTACCTTGATACTGCTGAGGAAATGCTGCACCATAAGTGCCTTTGTTTTTAAGTCTTTCAATTTTTTATCTGTATGTTCTTTTCTAGCTTTAGACATATTTTCATAGTAGGTGGCCATAACTAACAATTCAGACTGATTCTTTGTTGGCCACGTACTCTCTGTTGTTTTACTTGCATCACAGACATCCTTCTGTAAATTAGACACAAATTTATCAGCAAACATTCGCTGTTTCCTCAAATCTGGTGAAAAAATTTGACACTTCCTCATCTACCTTTTGTTTGCAGGTGGACAATTTGTCCCAATCTACGTGTGTGCGAGGCACTATAGTCTGAAGGTGTTTTATAATGAGCGCGGGTAGTGCGCGCAAACGTGCACTGGGGAGGGCACCTGGTACGTGCGTGGTGTCATCCTCTTCCAACTCTGCCCAAGTAGCCCCAAATATAGTAGGATCAGTCACTTTCTTTATTTGCTGCCAAATAGTGAGCAGGAGTAATGTACCAAAGAACATCTCTACATCTTTAAATGTTTTAATGGCCATACTGCTGGCAGCTTCCAATTCCTCGTAAAACAAAGTAGGGTTTTTTCTATAATTGGGAATAGTTTTCCTAATACTGAGGAGATCTGGGTGTTGTCAAGGGGTATCTATTTCCTGGCGAGTGAATGTTACGTCAGCTGCTTGTCGGGAGTGAGGTTCACGCAAGGGGGGGCTGGTGAATTAGTGCCTTTACTTTTTGACCATGTGTAAGACACTATTCGACAGCAGTACAATTTTCTATTAGTCCCTTTTCATCCCTATACAGACTATATTCATCTACCTGTATGTCTGTGGGGAATTCAAAGCCTGCCTCTTCACAACTGCGTTGTAAACTTTTCTACATACATTGAAGTATAATACTCTGTTGAACGTCAGAGTAATTTTTTAACTGGTGTAGTATTTCTGCTATACCTTTTTCCCTGTTCTCATTCATCCAATCTTTTGCATTATTGGGGAGATGTAAGCTGTTCATGCTGGACCTAGAGGGCCTCCCTGTGGTCAAATTCTCTTTACTAAGTCTGAGCGCAGGAAAATCTATTTCAGGGTCTTTCTTCTCATGACATAGAACTGAGCACGAAATACTCCCCCCATGACAATGCTCGTCCTCTGGTCACAGACGGACAGTATGTGTGGAACTGGTGCCAGTGGAAGAAGAGGGGGTTGTGGAAGGTGTGGAAGGGGCAGAAGTAACACTATATGTTAGAGGTGGCTGGGAGGGAACTGTCACAGTCACATTTTGGCCGCCATGTTTCTCTTGTGCATTGGGAATTGCGTTTAGATTCGGTTTGGGGGGGTTCCTGAATTATAATAGGAGCGTAAGGTGGAGGGGGGGGGGTCTATCAAGGAGATGTTGCAACAACGGATTAGGAGGTGTTGAATTCTTCTCTTCTTTTAACTTTTGGGGCACTGAGGGATACATCTTACTTGTAGTCATCCTAAATTCCCTGTGCCCCTCCTCTATATTCTGTGCTCCCCGTTGGTGAGCATAATCAGCTAGTTTTTGGGCTGGTGACTTGTTTGGTTCTTTTATTTGTTCTTTCATTTCTTGCTTTCTAACCTTTCTTGCTTCTTTTTCCCATCTACGGTAACTATCCCACATAGCTCCCCGTACTTTCTGTTTATTCAACATTTGTTCAAAGTAATAATGTTTTTCATCATCCCAAGAGCCATTTAATGGCCATTGCCTTTCCCCTCCTTTCCTTGTGTATTTGTGCCATAATGGGCCCCAGACGGTCAGGCCCGCACCATATTTCTTTAACACAAACCAAGCTGGGCTTCCCTCATCTGGCACAGGTATTGACTCCTCCAGACTGAAGGTCCGGAAACAACAACAACACTTAGAAATACATTTCTTGAGCTTTCTCATCCTTATCCTAAAAGCGGATTATGGGTATGTGAAGGTCTTTTACCAAACCAAATGCCTAGGTCAACAATATCTCAGAGCTAGGTATTCAAGACGTCAAAACACCCCAAAAGGTACAAAGTGACATTGAACAGTCTCACCAATTAAATGCAGTGGCGTGGTCAAGTCAGGGGCCGGGTCTTTGTATTCTTTGTATTCTTGAGATGCAATTTCATCTACCCTCCTACTGGTTCTCAGTGGGATAAATTCTTTACAAATGGACGGATGTTGGGGACGTTGGATGGCAGCTACAAGAAACTTGTCTTATCGCAGGGGCCCCCACGATCCGCTGACTCCGGTCACTTTGCTGATTTCCCCATGCCTTATGGGCGCTTCCTACTCCGATGGGGAAAACGGCCCCGAACGGCCTTCCCCACATTCGGGAAGGCCTCGTAAGAAAGGGGAGAGTCTCCTGGAAGTGTTTCCTGGCCCCTGATCGCAGCACAGCTGCGATCGGGGGCCAGGAAACACCACTAGACACCAGGGATTTCACTTGGGGGGGTCGGCCCCCTCGGAAAACAGGCCGCCCCCCCGGGGGCATATTAAAAAAAAAACAGGTAAAAAGGTCGGTGTCCCCGGGGGGGGTGGGGGTGGGAGGGGCGATCGCGCCCCCCCCCGGGGCTAAATTTTCTTTAAAAAATAAGAATGAAAAGAAATGGACAGGGGGTCGCCCGTGGGGGCAATATTTTTTTTTAGTTGTTGTAGGGTTTCCCTGGGGGCCATTTTGGCCCCCAAAGGAAACCATACAACTACTAAAAAAAAATATAGATCTATATATATATATATATATATATATAGATCTATATATAGCTATAGATATATCTATCTACATGGATATATCTATAGGTAGACATATTTATATATATATATCTATGTAGATAGATATATATATAGAGATAGATATATATATTGATCACTTTTGTCAATACATGTGTGGTTTCCCTGGGGGCTGCGATCGGCCCACAGGAAAACCAGACCCACATATAAAAGTGATCTATATATATAAACATATGTATATATATATATATATATATATATATTTGCCACCAGTTGTCTTGCAGTTGCAGCTTGCGTCTTCAAAGCAATGCACATACTTCAACTGACGCATTTCAACTGTAGCTTTTAGGCAGCATTAAAAAAGTCAAGTAAGTATTGTGATTATGTTTCTGCTACAAAAGGATCAGACTTTTGTCTAGTGGCAGTTTTAGTGCCATAAAGAAGCGCAGAAGGCTTATCTGCCTACTGCAAAGAGCAAATCTGTATTTTATGTAAATAGCTGAGTACATTAGTAAAGTCAGCCATTACCTGCGCTATAATACAAATGAAATGTATGTGCAGGGTGGAGGGCGGCTATGGAGAGATGAAGGGCACTTTTGCTGGGTGGTAATGAGGGAATCCGAGGAGGAGGGAGTGGGAGCACCAATAATGATTGTTGGACTGGCCACAGGAGGTGCTAAAGACTGTGACGAATGGTATGTGACAAGGTGTTTTTTGAGTGTCTTGAAAGAACGTGCTGATTGAGGGAAGAAGCGCAGGTAAGGTGGCCTCTTCTGTTGCACGTATCTCACACACACCACCGATTTTGTGACTGTCTACGTAGGCTAGTGTTTTAGAGCAACAGTTTAGCCAATAGCAGAGATGGCATCTTGATGGATGACTGCTGCCGTCACTCGGGTTATAGAGGACAGCTCTGACATAGGATCAGAGACTGAGACATCAGATACTGAGACAGCATCTGAGGGATAGGACAATGGCGCAGACTCTGGGAGTGATTTTTCAGTTGGAGGAGTCCCATTCGATAACTCCTCTTCCAGTAAATTATGAGGGAGGTGATGAGGACAGTCCTGCTGTCCCTTCGCAAGCACAGTCTGTGCAACAGGGCAATAGTGGGTTAGCCCAACCCAGAGAGCAGGTGAATGCGGCGGCAAGCAGAGAGAGAGAGTGCTCTCTTGGGAGCTCCCCAATTTAGTTCAGCCCCAAATTCCACCGCCCAAATCGTATTGTGGAGACATCAAAATTATCTAGCACAAAACAAACTGGTTTTGTAAGGCAGGCACCTGTTTTTTTGGTCCTGGTTTCGGCGGCCATATAGAGAAACATACTAAACCCAAACATTTCTGGAAACTAGACATTCAGGGGAGTCCACAGCGGTGTGACTTGTGTGGATTCCCCAAAGTATTCTTACCCAGAATACCCTGCAAAGCTGAAATGTTGAATAAAAACCCTATTTTTCTCGCATTTCTGTCACACAAACTACAGGAATATGCTGGGGTCCACAAAATTCCTACCACCCAGTGATTCCTCACCTGTCCTGATAAAAACACTACCCCACTTGAGTGCCTATACCTAGTGCCTGCGTCAGGAATGGAGCACCCCAGGGTCAACAGCTGCCTCATGTAAGGACCAACATTGAACGTTGTGTGATCTATTCCTGTCACGGGCACCATGCCTACCCACACAAGTGAGGTACCATTTTTATCGGAGACTTGGGGGAACGCTGGGTGGAAGGAAATTTGTGGCTCCTCTCAGATTCAAGAACTTTCTGTCACCTAAATGTGAGGAAAAAGTGTTTTTTTAGCCACATTTTGAGGTTTGCAAAGGACTCTGGGTAACAGAACCCGGTCAGAGCCCCACAAGTCACCCCATCTTGGATTCCCCTAGGTCTCTAGTTTTCAGAAATACAAAGGTTTGGTAGGTTTCCCTAGGTGCCGGCTGAGCTAGAGGCCAAAATGTACAGGTAGGCACGTTGCAAAAAACACCTCTGTTTTCTGTCAAAAAATGGGATGTGTCCACGTTGTGTTTTGGGGAATTTCCTGTTGCAGGCGCTAGGCCTACCCACACAAGTGAGGTATCAATTTTATCGGGAGACTTGGGGGAACGCTGGGTGGAAGGAAATTTGTGGCTCCTCTCAGATTCCAGAACTTTCTGTCACCGAAATGTGAGGAAAATGTGTTTTTTTAGCCAAATTTTGAGGTTTGCAAAGGATTCTGGGTAACAGAACCTGGTCAGAGCCCCACAAGTCACCCTATCTTGGATTCCCCTAGGTCTCTAGTTTTCAAAAATGCACAGGTTTGGTAGCTTTCCCTAGGTGCCGGCTGAGCTAGAGGCCAAAATCTACAGGTAGGCACTTTGCAAAAAACACCTCTGTTTTCTGTCAAAAAATGTGATGTGTCCACGTTGTGTTTTGGGGCATTTCCTGTCGCGGGCGCTAGGTCTACCCACACAAGTGAGGTATCAATTTTATCGGGAGACTTGGGGCAACGCTGGGTGGAAGGAAATTTGTGGCTCTTCTCAGATTCCAAAACTTTCTGTCACCGAAATGTGAGGAAAAAGTGTTTTTTTGGCCAAATTTTGAGGTTTGCAAAGGATTCTGGGTAACAGAACCTGGTCAGAGCCCCACAAGTCACCCCATCCTGGATTCACCTAGGTGTCTAGTTTTCAAAAATGCACAGGTTTGGTAGGCTTCCCTAGGTGCCGGCTACAGCTAGGGACTTTGCAAAAAACACGTCAGATTTCAATGTAAAAATGTGATGTGTCTATGTTGTGTTTCCTGTCGCGAGCATTAGCCCTACCCACGCAAGTGAGGTACCATTTTTATCGGGAGACTTCGGGGAACACAGAATAGCAAAACAAGTGTTATTGCCCCTTGTCTTTCTCTACATTTTTTCCTTCCAAATGTAAGACAGTGTGTAAAAAAGGCGTCTATTTGAGAAATGTCCAGTAATTCACATGCTAGTATGGGCACCCCGGAATTCAGAGATGTGCAAATAACCACTGCTTCTCAACACCTTATCTTATGCCCATTTTGGAAATACAAAGGTTTTCTTGATACCTATTTTTCACTCTTTATATTTCAGCAAATGAATTGCTGTATACCCGGCATAGAATGAAAACCCATTGCAAGGTGCACCTCATTTATTGGCTCTGGGTACCTAGGGATCTTGATGAACCTACAAGCCCTATATATCCTCGCAACCAGAAGAGTCCAGCACACGTAACGGTATATTGCTTTAAAAAATCTGACATTGCAGAAAAAAGTTACAGAGTAAAACATGGAGAAAAATTGCTGTTTTCTTTAGCTCACTTCCAATATTTTTTTTATTTTAGCTGTTATTTTCTGTAGGAAAACCTTGTAGGATCTACACAAATGACCCCTTGCTGAATTCAGAGTTCTGTCTACCTTTCAGAAATGTTTAGCTTTCCGGGATCCAGCATTGGTTTCACACCCATTCCTGTCACTAACTGGAAGGAGGCTGAAAGCACCAAAAATAGTAAAAATGGGGTATGTCCCAGTAAAATGCCAAAATTATATTGAAAAATGTGGTTTTCTGATTCAAGTCTGCCCGTTCCTGAAAGGTGTGAAGATGGTGATTTTAGCACCAGAAACCCTTTGTTGATGCCATTTTCAGGGAAAAAACCACAAGCCTTCTTCGGCAGCCCTTTTTTCCCATTTTTTTGAAAATAAAAGAAATTTTCACTCTATTTTGGCTAATTTCTTGGTCTCCTCCAGGGAAACCACAAACTCTGGGTACCATTAGAATCCCTAGGATGTTGGAAAAAAAGGACGCAAATTTGGCGTGGATAGCTTATGTGGACAAAAAGTTATGAAGGCCTAAGCGCGAACTACCCCAAATAGCCAAAAAAGGGCTCAGCAACGGGGGGAGGCCCAGCAGCTAAGAGGTTAATATGAGAGTTAAGTTCCAGATGCAAATCCAAAACAAAAGTCGATACAAAGCAGCTAACAGTCTGCCTTTCAGGCTCTGCAACTCCACTTTACTTCTTCTAGATCTGCATAAAGGTCTCATAATATGCCTGCACTGACCTTCAGTTCTTGTGTAGCGCACATCATCTTTGCCCAGCTCACTTCCTTCTCCAGCACCTTCTTTTTCAAACGCTCTATCACCGCTCTGTATTTGCCCTAACCAAATCTTCTGGAGCATTATTAGGCTGAACTCCTGTTGGTTCTTGTGCTGACCAAACAGTCATTTTGCATTCTGTCCACAAATGACTAAGAACAACAGTCTCAAACAATGGATCTAAATCAGTCCGAAGCACCTTCGAAATTGTTATCAGTCTGTGAACTTTCTTATATCACTTGGCTCCTCTCTCAATTTTGGCAAAATTGCGGAGGAACCCCTGGACCAAAGGAAATGTAAATAATTACTTCCATTAATTTCTGGTAAAGGAAATTCTGTTACTGTCTCCAGTTCTTGATCACTCATGACCACACTCACTTTTTCTCTTATGTCAATGTTCTTCTTATTAGAACTATCTTTCTTCTTCCACTTGTCCTTGTACTTTCTCAAATCTCTCCAATCTTTTATGTGCTCAAATAAATCTCTCATGAGGTTACTAAACCCCATATCTGTTATTTCTTCTTCACTCATTTCCATTTTCTACTTTGTATTCAGGCCCTTTTTTCTCCTTATGGCAACTTAAAATTCTTCCTCCGCATCTTCAAGCTAATTCTGTGCCTCATTTGTACAATTTTCTACTTCTTTGAGCAAGTATCTCAATTCATCAGAATTATAGATCATTATTGTGCCTAAGTGTTAGAAATGGGGTTCTTGGTTGGCTAAGGTTGGCTCCTCAGTCAAGCAGGGACCACCACTCTAGTCAGGGCAAGGAAGCTACACACCCAAGATAACCCCTACTCACCCCCTTGGTAGCTTAGACCGAGCAGTCAGGCTTATCCCAGGGGCTATGTGTAAAGTGTTTGCACAACACACACAACACTGGTGACACAATAAATACACCACAAACAAAACTCCACAACAAGTTATATAAAAATAAACTGTATTGCATAAAACATCATTAGATCACACACAACATGTACCAGTATTAACCTACTACACAAGCAGTCGACAGAACATCGCACAGGTTACTAGTCCTCTGTGAAAACAAGCAGTAGTCAGGTCATCATTATCTACAAAAGCACACATCATAATAAACACATTATCATAAATGCTAAGACATCATCATGAATGCCCATAAAAGGGAAGCATTCCCATATTGGATGTGTACTACAGCATTACCCACCCACTGCATAAAAGGCAGACACTGAAAATGCATGCCCCACCCCACATGGCAAGCAGGACATGTAGCATAAATCAGGTCATAAAAAACACAGTGCAGTAATATACTGAGGGCTACAGTGCCATTGTGGAGAGTAGCCTTTGGAAGAACCACCAACAATATCTTCCACTGGAAGGTTGCAGTGCCTCGGCTCTCCTTTTATAAGATATATGCTAATGGAAGCACACCCTGCCCAGCAAAAGGAGCTCTTGTGCTCCTATTTCACAGGGGGTGGTATTTCACCTCCAGTGGGAATGGGTTTTCGTTGAGATTCTGTCATGCCCCACTACATCAAAAGAGCCAAGAATGCCCCCAGGGGTATTGGGCTGTGGGGAAGCCCTCCGTAGGCTGGGGAGGGCAATACTTTAAAGGGGAGGTGGCTGCTGCCCGCAAGCATGCCGCTCAGCAGCCCTTGGCGGTCTGGCTCCTGCCACCAAAGAAACCGAGGGCTCACCCTCCACAATCAAGGCCCTTGGGATGGGGGAAATGCTCCTGGAATTGGGTCCCAGTATGGGGGCACATACGCAGCTCTCTTCCCAGTGGGGAGACCTTCCTAGGCCTCCTGTGCGGGACCAAACACCAGCCAGATCATGGCGTAAGGAAATCTATGAGATTTCCTTGCGCAAAGTTTTACTGCACTTTTAACGTCTTGGGGCTTCCATTCTTTAGAATGGGGCCCTATGTACTCTGCAGGGGTAGCGCCAATATTGAGAAATGACGCTATTTCCCCCTACCCTTGCGCCATGGTGAACCGTATTTTAAATATGGTGTACACATGGTGGCAGTATTGGGGGTGCTAAGGGGCGCAGAGTAAGTGGCGCTGCACTCGGCACAGCGCCTTTTTCCATAAATCTGCTCCACAGTGCTTCCCTCATGATGATGCCCCTGAAGTGCTCTTCACTCACCCATCAAAGGACAGCACCAAAAGTGACACACGTGAAGGGGTGACAGAGGGGGCACACCACCCAGCCCCTGTAGACAGCTGTGGGGGCACAAGGCTGCAAGGCCCAGGCAAGGACGCCAGGACAAGGGACCAGAAAAAGCAGTGGCATTCCTTCTAGTGACTTAGCAGGTCACAGGCCAGTCCAACAGCAGAGTTTTCTCAAGGTGGTTCTTTGTGAGTCCTTCCAGCATACAGATCCTTAGCCTTGTAGTGTCTATAAATGTGGGGGACAACCCCCTGTACTTATACTTATCTTGCTCAGCTTCCACTAAGGGGGGGAGAGGGTTCCAAACAGCACTAACCATTGCCAGGAACATCCCCTTCTTCTCTAGCACTGGCTCCAGACATTATTAGGGAGTAAACGAGCCCCTTGTGTGAGGCCAGGGCACAGCCTTTACAGATGCATGGGTGCCCTGCCTCTACCTCTCCCAGCCCAGGAAGACCACTCAGTATGCAGATATACTCTTGTTATACTTCCAGCCTCTATGTGTACTGGCTGTCTGAAAACTACGCACAAAGCCCAGCTGTTACTCTACCCCAGAGGTAGACTGAAGTCAAGCTGCAAAAGCACCAGAGTTATAAGCACAGAGAAATACCCACTTTCTAAAAGTGGCATTTCTACCATGGTAATAAAAAATCCACCTACACCAGTAAGCACCATTTCTCTCTACCATTCCAAATATACCAAACATGCCCACGCTATTCATTATAGATCAGAAGATTCCACTCAGACATATGTCAGGGCATTTCTAATGCAATCCTATATGAGGAGCAACGCTCACAGTAGTTAGAAACTAAATAGGCTGTTTGTCACTGCTAAGACATATAGGACCTCATTTTAACCCTGGCAGTCATCGACTGCCAGTTTTAAAGTGGCGTTCATACCGCCAACAGGCCGGTGGTACGAAATACCACATTTTGACCGCTGCGGTCACACCGCCGGGAACAGCGGTATACCGCCATGGCGGTCCCGGCGGTCACAATCCGCCAGGGCAGCGCTGCCAGCCTGTCCATGGCGGTAGACACTGCCATGGAAAGGCTGGCAGTAAGGGGACTCGTGGGGCCCCTGGCGGCCCCTGCACTGGCCATGCACTTGGCATGAGCAGTGTAGGAGCCCGCAGGCACAGCCCCATCGCGATTTCAAGCAGACAGTGGAAAGTGCGACGGGTGCTGCTGCCGCCGGATCCATAAGGAGCCGGCTGCAATGTTACGGGCCACATTGAAATGCGGCCGGCGGGTTTGCAGCCGCATAGGTGGCCGTTTGACGTTTCAACCTTGGCGGGAGGTTGAAATGAGGGCCATAGTATATAAAGGCATATGTCCTATCTTTTACATACACAGCACCCTGCCCACAGGGCTATTTAGGGCCTACTTTAGAGGTGACCTAAGTGTAGCAAGTTCTAGGCCTTGCACGTACATTTAGATGCTAGGTCCCTGTGGCAGTAAAGTGCGCATGCAGGCCTTGCAGTGGCAGCCCTGAGACAGGTTTGAAAGGCTACTTCTGTGGGTGGCGCAAGCTGCGCTGCAGGCCTGCTATTTTACAGGCCCTATGTATAAGGGATACCACTGTTCAAGGGACTTACAGCTAAAGCAAATAAGCCAATCAAGTGTAAACCAATTATACTTAGTTGTAGAAGGGAAAGCACATGAACTTTAGCACTGATCAGCAGTGATAAAGTAGCCATAGTCCTAAAGCCAACAAAAAGAGGTCAGAAAAATAGGAGGAGGAAGGCAAAACGTTTGGGATGACCGTGCAAAAAGGACCAGGTCCAACACAACCCCCTCACCAGCCTAAAGCCAGGGGACACCAATCAATACCTCGATGGGCTTCCCTGCTAGGATCTGTACCTGTAACCTGGACAGGAGTTAGGGGAGAGTCCTCCCTCTCCTAAAGCCCTCAAACTGGGCTCCTGCACCCTCCCAGCAGGAGTGATACCACCAAACCCCAGAACTGGTTGGATGCTGGTTTCAGTTGCCCTTCCCCCAAGTTCTCCTGACACTATGGGGTACCCCTCAGTATATGGTCCCACTGTACAGACTAGGGGGGTCATTACAACCCTGGCGGACGGTGTTAAAGCGGCGGTAAAAAAATAGCAATTACGACTGTGGCAGAAACCGCCAACAAAGACAGCCACTTTAACACTCAGACCGCCACGGTGGTACAAACAAACAGCGCGGCGGTCACCGCCAACAGACAGGCGGGAGCCAATGTACTGCCCACACTATTATGACAGGCCAATCCACCACCTTTTCTGGGGCGGATACACCGCGGATAAAAACACGGCGGAAACAGGAATTTCGAAGGGAAAACGCTCTACACACTCCACGAGGAACGCGGACACCATGGAACCGGAACTCCAAATCCTACCTGCGATAGTCTTCCTGCTCCTCTACCAGGAGCACGAACGCCGGCGGCGAAGACCACGGTGAGTACTGCACCTACGACACAGGGGAGGGGGGAGGCAAAAAACAGGGGCACACACACGCAACACCCCCACCCTCACCCACTACAACACACACACTAATGCATATCAATACATCACAGTTACAACCCTCAAACCCCCCCGGAAGAATGCAAAGACCAAAGAAAATGAGTGTAACCATCAGAATATATTACAAACAAGTAGGCAGAAATATATACATACACCATGTACAAAATATATACCAGGCATAGAAGTCCAGGTACTGCACAAAGAAAGTCCGTGGAACACTGGGACCACACGGTATGGGCGAGGCCCACATAAGATCCCCGACCATGACGGAGAGAACACTGCAGGGGCATCAGAGAGCAAGAATACAGGCACCTCAGGGGTAGGGAAAGGGGGGGGGGGGCACCTCAGCCGCTTGAGTGCACAACGCCAAATCCACGAGGGGGCCACATGCCCACTGTTCCATCCTGGGGAGTGCAAAGCCACAGTCTCTCAAGTCTATACAGTGGGTGGGTTGCCCACTGTTCAATCGTGGGGAGTGCAAAGCCACAGTCTATCGAGTCTCTGCAGTGGGTGGGTTGCCCACTGTTCAATCCTGGGGAGTGCAAAGCCACAGTCTCTCAAGTCTCTGCAGTGGGTGGGTTGCCCACTGTAACATCCTGGGGATGATGTGGGATGCAGCTCCCTCGTGCTCCGGTGCCACTGCTCCTCCGCCTGATGATGCTAATGCACACAAGAACAGGAAGACCACAAAAAGGGGGGGGAGACAGAAGAAAGACATGTTGAGTGCATGGATTACCGCTACCGTTGGCGAACAAGACAGACACAGAAGCCCCCGGTACTACGCCGCGCTCTTGGGTTCCACAGTTAAATTCCTGGGAAATGGCCTACAAGGCTATGGACGACATCTGCACACATAGATGACACAGGGGCATGAATAGCTGTACTTGGCACTCTACAGAGGTGGGGTGGGGTGCCACAGGGCCTGCCTTACAGAGGGGCCTAGCCTACGAAACTCGTCCAGGCCTAGGGAAACCCACAGCCCTCCTCCCCCACCGAGACAACTCCACTGCGTGCAAAGTCAGCAGAATGAGAGTGTACTCACCCCCTTGTGTCTGCTGTGTTGCCCTCAAGTGCCCATCCAACTCCGGGTAGGCCACCGCCAGGATCCTGAACATCAGGGGGGTTATGGTGCGACGGGCACCCCTCCCACGTTGGGAGGCCATCCCCTGCTGAGCCTCGGCCGTCTTCTTGCTCCAGCGGCGAATGTCCTCCCATCTCTTACGGCAGAGGGTGCTCCGTCTGTGGTAGACCCCCAGGGTCCGGACGTCCTTGGCGATGGCACGCCAAATATCTTTCTTCTGGTGGGCGCTGACCTACATGAAATGTACAGGGGAAGAAGAGAAGTCATCACCAACTGCACCGTCAAAGTGAGTGGCCCCCATCCCTACCCTTGCCATGTGGCACATGCATTCACCGTCTTTCATGCACGCAGCACTCTGCCCCCTTCCTTCTTACATCCAGCCCTCTCCACACAGGCATAGCCCATACAACATGCTCCCTGTGTACTTACCTGTTTGTCTGGAGGACCGTAGAGTAGCGTGTACTGGGGGAGGACCCCATCAACAAGCTTCTCCAACTCCTCCGATGTGAAGGCACGGGCCCTTTCCCCAGACGCACGAGCCATTGTCTCTTCTAGACCGAGGTCACAGCAGCACTTGTAGTGTAGGTCCTCTCCTGTCGAAGATCAGGTATCAAGTGATTGAACAGATAGAAAATGGCGATCACGTCTGAGGCGGTGAGTACCGTCACCGCCGGCGTACATCGTCATTGGCTCCTGGGACCCATAGGGTCCAATGTTAACCAATGCAGCATTGCGCCGCGGTCTTCGACCGCCTACTGCGACGGTGTACAACGCCAGCGCAGTTACCTCACATCCCATTGTCCCACTTCAGAGGTCAGGCAGCCGCTATTTCAGGGGCCCACATGGCTTCATTTTCAACTGCGTCACACATACCTAGGCCTAGACTCAACACATATACAGGCCACCCTTTGTGTATGATTGGTGTTCTGTGTAAACTGTGGGTACGTACCTCTGAGTTGTTTGACTCTGTGCTTGCTGTTGTCCTTCATAGGCACCGTCCGCTGGGACATGTGAGGAGATGGCGGCATCCTCCGGTGTACCGACCGTTGGTGGACCTGTCAACAATGGAGGAGCGACATTTGATAATCACCTACAGGCTTGACCGTGCCACAATCCAGGAACTGTGTACCCAGTTGGAGCCAGACCTGATGTCAGCAATCCGCCATCCCACAGGAATCCCCCCTCAAGTGCAGGTGCTGTCAGTGCTCCATTTCCTTGCAAGTGGCTCTTTTCAAACAACTGTGGCCATGGCATCAGGGATGTCCCAGCCTATGTTTTCCAACGTATTGTCCAGAGTGTTGTCTGCTGTCTGCCCTACTGAAACACATGCGGAGCTACATCGTTTTCCCTCAGGTGGAGGATTTGCCTACAGCGAAAGGTGATTTATATGCCCAGGGACATATCCCCAACATCATAGGTGCCATTGATGGGACCCATGCGGCTTTGGTCCCCCCCACAGGAGTGAACAGGTGTACAGAAACCGGAAGAGTTATCATTCTATGAATGTACAGATGGTATGTTTGGCAGACCAGTACATCTTCCATGTGAATGCCATGTTCCCTGGCTCAGTGCATGACGCCGAAATCCTGCGGAATAGCAGCATCCCTTATGTGATGGGTCAACTCCAGAGGCACCGTGTGTGGCTATTAGGTGAGCACCTGGAAGCAAGTCAGTGGGAATGGTTGTCTGGGTCTGGGGTTATCCCTCCAGGTTAGTGTGTGTCTAACAGTTGCCCCTCACCATTTGCAGGTGACTCTGGTTATCCCAACCTGTCATGGCTACTGACCCCAGTGAGGAATCCCAGGACCAGGGCAGAGAAACGCTACAATGAGGCCCATGGCAGAGTCCAGTCAATTAGTCTCACAGGTGCATTGCTCATATGGGCATAGGAAGTGGAGCTGGGGCAGTTTAATTATGGACAGGGTGACAAAGTGGGACAGTAGGATGACAATCAGGGCAGTCTCATTTCTTGGCGGGGGTCTTGGCATCGTGCTCTGTCTTGTTCCTGGATCTCAGGGACCGTTTGCGGGGTGGTTCTCCATCTGCAGGGGGTGGGGTGCTGGTGTGGTGGTCCTGTGGCGGGGCGTCCTGTCCACTAGCGCCGGCAGAGGTGGTGGGCACTTCATTGTCCATGCTAGTGTCAGGGGCCCCTTGTAGTGCCACAGTGTCCCTCCTGGTGTTGAGTACTTCCTTCAGCACCCCTACGATGGTGCCCAGGGTGGAGCTGATGGTTCTGAGTTCCTCCCTGAAGCCCATATACTGTTCCTCCTGCATGCGCTGGGTCTCCTGAAACTTGGCCAGTACCGTTGCAATCGTCTCCTGGGAGTGGAGGTAGGCTCCCATGATGGAGGAGAGGGCCTCGTGGAGAGTGGGTTCCCTTGGCCTGTCCGCTCCCTGTCGCACGGCAGCCCTCCCAGTTCCCCTGTGTTCCAGTGCCTCCGTCCCCTGGACCGTGTGCCCACTACCACTGCCCCCAGGTCCCTGGTGTTGTTGGGGTGGTGGGTTATCCTGGGTTCCCTGTAGTGGTGGACACACAGCTGATTGACGTGTCCTGGGGACGGAGGTATGGGCCCGCTGGGTGGGTGCTGTGCTGGTGTTTCCAGAGGGGGGAAGGTCTGTGGTGGCCTGCGCCTGTGTGAGGGGAACCGACTGTCCAGAGGTCCCCGATGGTCTGGGCTGGTCATCTAGATCCAGTTGGACAGAGGTGCTGTCATCACTGTGGGCCTCTTCTGTTGGTGGTGTGGACATGTGTGGACCCTCCTGTCCAGTGACGTTGGGTAGGGGACCTGCAGGGGTATAAAAGGAGGTTTATTAAATCTGTGTGTGTAATGGTGTGCCATGGGTGAGTGACCGTGTACCCCAGTGCTAGCATTCCTGTGTGGGAGCTTGTGTGATGATGGTTTAGGGGGGTGTATGGGTATGTGCAGTGGGCATGCTTTGGTGATGTGTGTCCATGCTTTGTTGTTGCATGCAGGGCTTGATGTTGGGATGGGTGGTTTGTGATGTTGGGACATTTGTGAGGAGTAGGGGTGGTGGGGGTGAGGGTGAGGGTGGGGGTATGTGATTGCATGCAGGTAGGGTGGAGGATGTAATAGTAAAGCTTTGACTTACCAGAGTCCATTCCTCCACCTATTCCTGCGAGGCCCTCTGGATGCAGAATCGCCAAGACCTGCTCCTCCCATGTTGTTAGTTGTGGGGGAGGAGGTGGGGGTCCGCCGCTAGTCCGCTGAACTGCCTGGTGGTGTCTTGAGACCACGGAACGCACCTTCCCCCGTAGGTCGTTCCACCTCTTCCTGATGTCCTCCCGATTTCTGGGGTGTTGTCCCACTGCGTTGACCCTGTCCACTATTCTTCGCCATTCCATCTTCCTTGCAATGGAGGTGTGCTGCACCTGTGATCTGAATAGCTGTGGCTCTACCTGGATGATTTCCTCCACCATGACCCTGAGCTCCTCCTCCGAGAACCTGGGGTGTCTTTGCCGTGCCATGGGGTGGTGTGGGTGATGTGTGGGGTGGAGTGTGTGGTGATAAGTGTGGTGATATGTAGTGGTGTGTTGTGTGAGGTGCGTGGAAGTTGTGTGGGTGATGGTGTTGTGTGCCCGTGGATGCTGTTGTTCTTGCTGGTGGTGTCTCTCTCTGGCCTTCTTTTGGAATTTTTGGTCGTAGGGGTTTGTGGGTGATGTGGGTGTGTGTTTTATATTGTAATGGGTGTGTGGGAGTGGTGTGCGTATGTGTATCAGGTGTGTGTATTTGGAATTGTCCAATGTGGCTGTGTTTTGTAAGAGTGTGTGTATTTTGAGCGCAGCGGTGTGTACCGCCAATGGAATACCACGGTTGAAAGACCGCCACGTGGATTCGTGTGTCGTGATAGTGTTGCCGTATTTCTGTTGGCGTGACGGTGGAGGTTTTGTTTTCGCCAGTTTATCACTGACCTTTGGTGTGGCGGACTTGTGTGGGTGTCTGAATTTTTGTGGATTCCGAGATGTGGGTCATAATAGCTGTGGCGGAATTCCGCGGCCGCGGCGGTGTGTTGGCGGCCTTCTGCACGGCGGTAAGCGGCTTTTACCGCCAATGTTGTAATGAGGGCCTAAGTACCCTTCCTGGTGGCCCCTTGGGGTATTATCCAGGCTCTGGGGCTGGGCATAGGGCAATCTAGGACCTGCACCCTCCACTACAATGGGACCTGTCTAGACTACTCTGAACCTCCACTACTGGACTCAGAAGAGACCCTGCCAGGTGTACAGGCTGCTGCGTCAAAAGGATTGCCCCTGCGCTGTGCTGACTGTTCCCATGAATTGCTGCCCTGTCGCTGTGCTCTGCCCTGTGGCTTGCTGACCTCTGCCCAGCATAATCAACTTCCCACACACCACCAGAGTGTCTCCAGGGCCTTGTGACATGCACTGTCCCACCAAGAACTGCATACAGCAAAGGACCGACTAGCTGTGACCAGCCATCTCCAGGGATCCCGGAGACTGCCCCGCTGATGTGCCGATCTCCTAGTGTCTTTCCTGCCCAACATCCCTCACTTTTGAAAGGAAACCCTCCCTTCATTGCCACCCCACTCCCGCTGATGTAGTTACTGGGATAACTCAGAAGAAGTCACCCCCTGGCCCAGAGGGCACAAGAACACTGCGACATTGAGTATCAGCTGCCTGGAGAGCGCACTGAGGCGTTGAGTATTGGCTGCCAGGAGACCACAAGGACACTGTCACTGGCCCCCGCAGATGATACCAGAGTAGCTGCTGTGCACCCCCCAGTGCCACGAAGCACGACTGCTCCCGTCAGTGGGAGTGCCCTCGGATCTCGCACTTCGATTCAAAAGTGTGGCGTACCTGGGCCCAACTACACCTGGGAAGCCACTCCCGGCCTCCCCCGTAAGTTGACTCCACTGCAGTAACCCCCCTTACTGCCTGTCACTCACCTGGACTGGGATGTCTGGGGGCAAAGCACAACCAAAGGATCCTTCGATGTCACCTGACCTCCTCCACCTTCGCCCGCAGCAGCATTTCTTTCAACCACATAGAAGGAAGGAGCTGGACTTCAAAACAAAGACACCATTCCTTGTGTGTCACTTTCACAATCCTCATATTTTTGTTTGTCTGACATTGACGTTTGCTCAAAAGACTCACCTTTTCTACCATGTCTTCTCCACTGACTCATTGCACCTTTAAACTGGTTCTTTATACACGCCCCAAGATGGCTGGTAGATGAGACTGACTTCCGTGTCTCTCGGCCTTCCCCCCGTGGTCCCCGCTGATTGCTGGCCCCCTTGGTGGCAGTTGGAGCACAGCCCCCATCCCTGATGTGAAAGAGAGGCGCGGGAGTCGGAGAGAGGTGCGTGGGACAGACGCGGGTGCCCGTTGATGGTCGGAGGGGAGCCCGTTGGCACACGATCACACAGCTTCAAAGATGGCAGCGCCCATCAGAGCTCGGGCATGAGCTGGTGGACACGGTTGGGGGAGACCTCGGGCCAAGGGAGCTGGCTCCCAGGGCCCGACGGAGCGAAAGTGGGAGCCTACCTGGAGTGCGCAAGTAAAGGAGCGCAGAGGAGCATGGCGACGGCCTGAGGGGATACTGAGGGCCCTCCCAGGTATTGGAGCACACGTAGGCACATGGGTGCATCGGCGTGGTAGACGGGGGCGTGCTAACCGGCACTCCCTACCTTAAAGCTGCATAAGCGGACGTAGAGGACACCACAGGGACCCGAGACAGGGCGATGGGTCTACAGGAAAGGAGAGGCGCGTATTGCTGGGACCCCCGCCCTACCGCCCACGGAAGCCTCACAGAGGCTCTGAAAAGTCGAGGACTCGCAGAGCACACAGGGAAACAGGCCTGACCGAGGCAACCCTCTAGTGACTCAGAGGCAGACCCTCCTGGGGGGTGAAGGCTGAGACCAGGCAGCGAAGGAGGCTCCACCCGGGGTGAGAGAGGGATCCACAAAGCTGACCACAGATGAGAACTGCCGGAGACGGGAGGGGCAGTCTTCGGGTCCTGGGGCCTTGCCCGTCCCATAGATCACCCTACACAGGAGATCTACCGGTGCCCAGGAGTGGCCGGGTTACTGGTCCAGGTCTCCCAGAGCCCGAGAACAGCACCGAGGGAGAGGGAAACACAACACCAGACTGGCGGGGAGTCGCCACGGAGGGTCCTGCGCGAGTGCAGTGAGGAGACGAAAGAGAGAGGGGGCCCGATGACACCTGACAGAGGGAGAGGGGCACAGTGAGTGAAAGACATGCTGGCAAATACCATGAAGGGTAAATTGGAGGGAGACACCCCCACAACAGCACGGTGAGAGGACGACAACGATGGAGAAGTCCCAATCATACAGTCCTTCATGGAAGGGCTATTCCTATCTTTGAAAGAAGACTTAGAAATGGTAAAGTGCAACCTGTCCCGGGACCTGAAGGAAGTGATACAAAAGCACGAGAAGCAGTTGGAGAAAGAGTGGCCACCCTGGAGGAGCATGAGCACAACCGCGACGAGGAGGTAGAACACTCCAGCAAGAAGTCATCAACCTACAAGAGCAATAAAATCATGCTCCAAGCACACACGAGGGACCTGGAGAACCGCTCGAGGCAGAATAACATCTGCATTCGGGGAGCCCCAGTGCGTCGGCTCCCTCTTCCGCCAGTTTCTAGGGGAGGATTTGGACAAGGAGGTCTGAATGGACAGAGTACACAGAGTGGGTCCACTGAGACTGGCCCATGTACCCTCTGAGGACAACTTGGTATGTATCCAAGATTTCCACCTTAAGGAGCGGATTCTTTGGCTACCGAGGGAGCAACTCCTGCTGAGGTTTCTGGCCCACTCGCTGCTCCTCTATTGGGACTTGGCAGCAATTACTCTACAAAAGAGGAGAGACTTTAGACCGATCACCTCATATCTCAGGGACAAAGGGGTTTCCTACTCATTGGGCCACCCCTTTCATCTGGGCTTTCAATGGGAAGGCAAACTCCATCAAATGCGTTCTCTGAAGGAGGCCTGTAGTCTGCTGCAACTGGAGATGCCTTCAGAGGACCATCCGCACTCGCTGAGACTTGATCGCAGGCACAGGAAACGCATTTGATGGCAGACAGTCCCGTCGAGGAGCTCCAAACCGGACCCAGAGACAATAGCCTCAGAGCGAAGGACGGTCCTGGAGTCCCTTACCAGACAATGACAACTGGGGGGAGAGAATGAGTTACCTCCTGGGCACTAAGACACTGAGGGACAGGGCGGGGCCGAGGGGCCAGGCAGGGAGGCACTTGGTGGAGGAATGGCAACTGGGGGTGCTACTCCCAGACCACAGACCAACTTTCTGGACTATGCCGGAGGAACCAGCTTCCCCTGACGGGGTTGTTAAGAATGTTGTTGTTGTTTAAGTTGTTTTTTCCTGGGGAAGGTGCCACAAAGCCCACACACACAGGCATGCAAAGCTCAATGGTCAGAGAGCGCCCCCAAACTCATTAGCCACATTGGGGAGAGGGAATCAATGAATGGGTGGAGGCCTACTGGCACATTACTCCGCACCTGCACAACCCCAAACATCTTTAAATTCTCAATGCTCAATGTTAAGGGTCTGAACCACCCAACTAAGCACCGGGCCATCCTTTCCTACCTGGAAAGCACCAGGGCAGACCTGTGCCTCTTACAGGAGACACATCTACATCCTGGAGATCACCATAGCTTACGATCGCCGGACTTCCCAATACAGCTCTTTTCCTCACAAGATAACAAGGTAGCGGGAGTGGCACTTCTAGTTTTGCGATCCTTCCGTGGGAAGGCCGCAGACAATATCACGGAAATACCGGGTTGGCTATTAGCCTTCAGGATACATCTAGAGGACTTCCAGGTTGTTGTGGCATCTATTTACGTGCCCAGTGAGAAGCAGGAGGGGTTCATACGTTGCGTGCTGAGCGAGGTCATGACAGACAGGTACTCATAGGGGATGACTTTAATATTGTCCTTAATAACGACTGGGACAGGTAGGTCTCTAGATACGGGGGCAGGAGTTATGTCGCCGAGGGGACTACAGAGACTGGAGGAGCTAGGCTTAAGTGACCTGTGGAGGAGTAGGCACCCCACAACCAGGGACTACACCTTCTCTCTCATGCACATAAAACCTACACCCGCATCGACTTCTTCCTAGGTATTAGAGACGTCCAACAGACCCTGAAGGAGATAGGCATAAAGCCATGTGACCTGTCAGATCACGCAGCCGTCTCCCTTACACTGAGCATCCTACCCAACAAAAGGCCCCTCGACCTTGGCGGCTCAGGACCACTCTCTTGTCGAGGCCCGAGGTAGTTGTCCAGATACAGAAGGCCATCTCCAGCTTTTTAGATATTACTGACACAGCTGATCTCCCTATTGTGGGAAATGTTGAAGGTGGTCATAAGGGGCGAATTCTTTGCGATTTCAGCAGCAGACAACAAGACCTGACGAGAGAAGAGTGCCCAGCTACAGCTGGAGGTGACAGAACTCCAGAGGATTCACAAAATAACTGGGGCCCAAGGGCCGGAGAAAGCTCAGTGCAGCCAGGTCTCAGCTAGCAAGTCTACACATTGATGGGGTGGAGTATGCAGCACTTCGACTGCGTCATTTCTTTTACATGGGGGGAACAAATGCAGACGCCTTTTGGCCAACAGACTTCATGCCCAGAGACAATCCACATTGGTGGAAACAGTCAGGTCATGGGATGGGACAGAGGCGGTCAGTGACACACAGATAGCTGCGGCATTCAGGGACTTCTACGGGACCTGTACACTCCCCAACGGTCCAGTATAGACTCCACCCGGCAGTATCTCAATGGCACACGCACGACACAACTCAGTGGTTGACGCAGCCCTGCTCTATGCTCCCTTTCGAATAGAGGAGGTCATATTAGCAATAGCCAGGCTGGATGCTCTGAAATCCCTAGGAACAGATGGCTTCCCGGCCCTGTTCTATAAAACCTTCTGCGGTGCTCTCGCCCCCGATATTGATCCGCCTTTTTAACACCATCTCGGGACCGGACAAGACACCGACATCCATGTTAGACACATCCATTGGTCATTACAAAACCTGGGAAGGACCCCATAAATTGCGGATCTTACAGACCCATTTCCCTACTCAATGTAGACATTAAATTGCTCATGGGCATCCTGGCTTCCCGCCTGAACCCGCTGATGCCTAGCCTGGTGGATCCGGACCAGGCGGGCTTCATTCCACACAGGCAGTGTGGGGACAATACAAGGCGGATCATGCACATAATAGACAAAGCTCAGCGCTCAGGGAGAGAACAAATGCTTCTCAGTATTGATGCTGAAAAGGCATTCTACTGGGTCCACTGGCCACATCTACAGTCAACCCTGGAACACTGTGGGGCATATTTATACTCCGTTTGCGCCGAATTTGCGTCGTTTTTTTCGACGCAAATTCGACGCAAAACTAACTCCATATTTATACTTTGGCGTTAGACGCGTCTAGCGCCAAAGTTCATGGAGTTAGCGTCATTTTTTGGCGTGAACACCTCCCTTGCGTTAATGATATGCAAGGGAGGCATTCCCGTCTTAAAAAATGACTCCGAGGCATGTGTGTGGTATTTATACTCCTGGGCAAAAATGACGCCCGGGAGTGGGCGGGGCAAAGAACCCCGCATTTGCGCCTCTTTTTAACGCCTGGGTCAGGGCAGGCGTTAAGGGACCTGTGGGCTCAGAATGAGCCCAGAGGTGCCCTCCCCTGCCTCCAGGGACACTCCCTGCCACCCTTGCCCACCCCAGGAGGACACCCAAGGATGGAGGGACCCATCCCAGGGAAGAAAAGGTAAGTTGGGGTAAGTATTTTTTTACTTATTTTTTGTGGCATAGGGGGGCCTGATTTGTGCCCCCCTACATGCCACTATGCCCAATGACCATGCCCAGGGGACATAAGTCCCCTGGGCATGGCCATTGGGCAAGGGGGCATGACTCCTGTCTTTGCTAAGACAGGAGTCATGTTGATGGGGGATGGGAGTGGTAAAAAAATGGCGCAAATCGGGTTAAGACGATTTTTTTGCCTCGACCTGACTTGCACCATTTTTAGATGCCCATACGCCATTTTCCCCTACGCCGGCGCTGCCTGGTGTACGTGGTTTTTTTTCACGCACACCAGGCAGCGCCGGTCGGCTAACGCCGGCTAACGCCATTCTATAAATACGGCGCCCGCATAGCGCTTCAGAATGGCGTTAGCCGGCGCTCATTTTTTTGACGCTAAACTGCGTTAGCGCAGATTAGCGTCAAAAAGTATAAATACGGGCCTGTGTGCTTGGGCCCGGTTCTGAGCCTGCAGTACTAGTGTGTATAGCCATCCGAGAGCCTCAGTTAGAGTCAACATCTGCCTCATTCTCAGTGGGCCGAGGGACCTGACAGGGGTGCCCCTTTTCCCCCCTGCTGTTCGCTCTCTACATGGAGCCCTTTGCGCAGCGTGTGAGGGACAATCCAGAGATCTCTAGGGCCATCTTTGGAGGGGAAGAACACGTGATAGCACTTTTTGCGGATGATATGGTAGTGGCTCTGGATGATCCACTGAGGGCTCTCCCAGATTTTCTGAAGGAGGTGCAGACCTTTGGGGAGGTGTCTGGCTTTGAGATAAACCTCTCAAAATCACAAGCTGTCAGCCTCACGCTCCGGAAGGAACCAGTGGAGTCAATGGCTCAGCTGTACCCGTTTCACTGGCAACCGCACTCCATTCCATATTTAGGCATTCAGATAGCTAGGACAGTCACAGAGTCCTCACTTTTGAATTATCGGCGCCTCATCCAGAGTGTCAAAAGAGATCTGTCCCAATGGAGATCCCATCCCATCTCATGGCTGGGCAGAATAGCAACCATAAAAATGTTGGTCTTGCCCAGGGTCCAATTCCTCTTTCATGCGCTCTCAGCAGACCCCCGCCCGGCTGCCTCCAAGCGCTACAGCGTGACATCAGCCACTTCATATGGGCTGGTAGAAAACCTTGAATGGCCAGACACCTATATTTTCAATCTCCGCTAATGGGTGGACTGGGCATCCCACATCTTCAGCAATGCTACAGGGCGGCCCAACTTCGATACCTGATAGAGTGGTCCCGGCCAGAGAAGGATAGGCAATGGCTCTTTATGGATCGAGCAATTGCAGGGACTACCCTCAGGAAGATCCCCTTTCTTCCGCTTTACCATAGACCTCGGGGTTTGTACTCTTACTCCATCACCAGAGCATCAATGAAGGCATGGGATCAGGTGGGCCGCACTAGGGGGCTTACAACTTTCCCTTCTCCTCTGACCCCCGTAGTGGGGAACCCAGAATTCATGCCAGTCCTGAGTCAGGGTTCCTACTGGTCCTGGTCCACCCCAACATGTCGATCCATCAGTTGTTCGATTTAGAGGGCATAATGTCCTTTGAAAGTTTAAGGAGGGCACATTCATTACCTGAGACCGAGAGAATGCGATATCTCCAGATTCGTCACTGGGTGATGAACCCAATAACATTTCGACCCCTCCTGAAGTTTGAGAGATGGTTGCTGACTAAGACAACAGACAAGCAAATAATCTTGGACCTGTACGACCTGCTACAGACCGCAGCCCCGCAATCTAGAACCCCGAGCCAGGTGAGATGGGAGACATAACTGGGGAGACATTTCACACCTGCAGAGTGGGAGGTGATTTACTATAGGGCCAGATACATTGCACACATCACAGCAGGCACAGAGACCTCAGTGAAAATTGCCACATATTGGTACCTTACTCCGGCCCGGCTCCATAGGAGCGACAGCTCGCATTCACCTCTGTGCTAGAGAGGGTGTGGTGACTCAAGCACATTGACTCACCTCCTAGGGGAATGTCCAAAGCTGGCCCCATACTGGGAGGGTATTTTGGATGAAATAGATTGCCACATGACCACTCAAATTCTGAGATTTCTGGCCTACATCTTTCTGAGCCTTCCGAACCCCTTGACATTTCCACTCAAACCACTAAAGGGAGGCCAAATTAGCCTAGCTCTAGGCGCAGCCCTGCAGAATATCTTGACTCATTGGGTTCCCCCACAAGTCACCAAATAGTTGGGTTGGCTACATCGGCTATGGCAGATCCTGGGGATGGAAAGGCTCATTCTTACCCTTAAGGCACAGGGCCACGCTCATAGAGAGCTATGGCACCCCTTTTTGACTCTACTCGCTGGGGAATTCCAAGAGTTGACCTGCCCTAAATACTTAAGACTCCTACATTTCACAGAAGATGACAGTTCCTAGAGAACCGAGAGACAGTAGGACACCATAATAGCACTGTATACACCCTTCATAGTTCAATTGCCATAGGGGCACATGATGGGGTGGGCAGGGGGGGGTTGGAGGTGTATTGGCTGATGCCTGTTTTTTCTCTTTTGTTTCTGTGTTTTCTGGAGGGCACAACTCTGCCCCTTGTTTATTTTGCCTGTTGAAACTCAATAAAGAAATGTGAACCATAAACTGGTTCTTTATTTTCTTTCTCGCTTTCTGTATCACCATTCGATCCACTCCATTCAATGCCTCAAATTGTGTATATATAGGTTGCACCTTGTCACCAGAAGTATACTCATGCCAGTAATTCAACCATATACATGTTTAAAACCCAACATCTGTCATCATTTCAAATGCAGGTAAACTTTCGGGAGAAGCCTTCTGCCACCATATGACAGACCAACTAGAAGCTTTAGGCTTTTTCAGCACAATACCCAGTATTGTCACAAGAAATAATCCAAAAACCTCAACAAATGAACAAATGAGCAACAAACAATCCAAGCATGGCAAGCACAGCTATGATAAGAGTGAATCAATCACAGCACAGCTACATTAGCAATCAACGAATGACAGCAGGGGCTGAGAACAATTTTTTAAGGCTCCTTATAAATTTAGGAAAGAACACTCCTCTGCTCCCCCTTAGGTGAAACCTTGCTCTTAAGCCCATTATGTTAATCACCCGACTAAAGCCTGCCATGTTTTGGCTTTGAATCTAGAGTACTGCAGAGTTGAAGCCACACAGTTTGCTTGGCCCATGCTGACACTGTAATTGTTTTAACACCTGATGGATGCTGGTTATTAGTAGAGGTAAGTACACACCTACCACTAGCAATAATGTCTCCAAGGCAATGTTAGGTCCAGTCAAGATCTCCAAACATTAGCCACTGGCTCAAACCCTGGTAGCTTGGTAATGGGCTGGCAGGCTTAATTAAGGAGACAATTATGTAAAGCATTTGACTACATCAATACAGTAAATATGTAAGACACAGCACACAATACAAATCCCACACCAAAATATAAACATAGTAAATATTTGTATCTTTAAAATGACACAAAAACTACAAAAATCCAATATATGGAAGCAGAGATATGGATTTTTAAAGATTACTGCTTAGAAATCAATAACGCCAACCGGGGACATCTGCCCGCACTAGACCAATGCCAAGTCACAATTTGAGACCGGTCGTGATGAAGCCGTGTTCGGATACACTAAGCGGGAGGCCTCGGTCAAAATTGTATCTTTGCTCTTAGAAACCTTTCTGAAGCTTTTCTCTCTTGACGTCCTGCAGTCCTCCTCGGCAAGCTGATTTCGATGTGACGTTGGAGCTCCGGAGCTTTCAGCGGGATGAACCTGAAATCCTGGCTGGGTCGGGGTTGAGGGTAGTCAGCTTGACTCACAATGGCGAGTCGGTCCACTTATGGAGCTTTTTCCAAAAGTTGCTCCAAACTTCTCCAAACTTCTGGAACTTCTTCTTGGCATTCCCCTTGAGGGTTCAAAGTGTCCAAAACACAAATCCCAGGATCTAGAATCTTTGAGATGGTCCTTGGAAGTTTAGGACTACAGTTCCCACAATGCACCTGGCCAAATCCTTCAAAGTCCACTGGACACACTCCAGGCTGGGGACTTTTGTGGTAGTTGGTGAAGGCAAGCTCTGTTAATCTGGTGCTTTCAGGGAGCCCACTCCTGAGTCCTTTTTTAAGGAAGACAATGTCATTAGGGCTGGTATTCCAGTGTGTAACAGGCACAGTCCTTCAGATTGCAGTCCTTTGGGTTGCAGACCAGGGTTCCTTCAGGGCCGTCCTTCTTGTGATTTCAGGTAGCAGATCTGAGTTGCAATGCAGCTCATCCACATGTATTCAATCATCTTGGGGGACAAGCAGGTGGCACCCTTGTCCAATGAGCTTCAGGGTGCCACCCAAAAGCATGACAGCTTCCTCCAAAGTGTGGCATTTTCTTGTCCCATAAAGCACTGCACTTTAAAATCCAAGATGAACGATTTTCCTCCAGAGGAGCTAGACATTGTTAAACCAATCTACTGGTGTGGCTCATTTCCATTAACAACCCCCTCAAGACATCTGCATATTCCTTTCCAGGGCCTGTAATCTATCTGTGAGCTACAATGTGAGAGGGCAAGCCTGGATAACATTAGTTTCTGTCCTGCTTCCTTTGAAGCCTAGTTTGATTTACCCAGCCCCCTTCCTGGCCTCTGCAGCTGCAGAACTCCCCCCATCAGATAACCTCTGCTCAGTACAGGCCACATATCACCTCATCAAAGCAGCCTGGTTAATCCGGTTAATCTTATTGAAAAGAAAGTCCTATAGCTTCTTTTCTGTATTAGTTATGATAAATTCAACAGTGGCAAGACTGGTTTTTGACAATTTGTTGAGTCCTTTTGTGATGCATTGAGCTCCTTCCTAGCAATATTTATGCTTATATGAAATATTCCAATGTTAGCCTATGGAACTATGGCCCGGATTTATACTCTGTTTGCGCTGAATTTGCAGAATTGTTTTTAATGCAAATGTGGCGCAAACCTAACTCCATATTTATACTTCGGCGCTAGACCCGTCTAGCGCCAAAGTTTTGGAGTTAGCGTAATTTTATGCTTGCGGGAAACTACCTTGCATCAATGAGATGCAAGTAGGTGTTCCAGTGAAAGAAATGACTATATGGCCTTAGCGCCATATTTATCCCCTGTGCTTAATCACGTATGGGGGTAAGAGGGCCCTAAATAAAGTCACTAAGCTTGCTTAGCGCCATTATTTAACGCCTGGGTCAGGGCAGGCATTAGGGGACCTGTGTGCCTAGTTCCATGGTCAGAGACCATGGAATGGGCCCACAGGTGCCCTTACTTAGCCCAAGGGACACCCCCAGCCACACCAGAGGGACACCAGAGGATGGGGGGGACCCCATCCCAGATAAGTAAGGTAAGTACAGGTAATTACTTTCAATTTATTTTAAAAGTGCCATAGGGGGGCCTAACTTGGGCCCCCCTACATGCCACTGGACCCAATGGCCATGCCCAGGGCCCAGATCAACTTCACATATAATGATAATTCTACATTAAGATAAAACAGTTATTCAATTTTAAATAAAAAAACATTATATATTTTGTTTCAAAAATCATATATTCAAACTACGAATTCACACATTAGTTGAGGGGGCACTATTAAACCCTTTGCAAATTGTTTACATTTGGTTTACAAAAAAAAAAAAAAGAAAACGTGCCATCTGACCGAACGGGAATGAGAGAAGTACAAATCTCTGAAAAGTAGGACTATCAAACATTAAGCTCATAGTATATATGGTATGTCTCTACGATGATCAACACGCTATTTCTGTAGCACCTGTGGTAGTGCACGTGCGGCATACTTTTTTGGCGACCCCCCCCAATGACTTCCTTCTTCATGGAGTCCCTCACTACCACCCTCAAACAGTGTCCTTCATCTCTCAATCACCCCTCTCACACACACCTTCATTTGCTGTATAGCACTACTCATACCAGTGTAGCATGTTACAGCACTTTACATGACACACACATTATACAGAGAATAAGAAACATACTTGTATAAATATGTCTATAGTAAATGTACATAAGACAATGAGAATTAAAGGGTGTGGGATTCACATGTCATCCATACTAGCAGACAGGATATTTTAAGTGTGTTTGGTCTGGAGAAGCACAAGCTCAGGATTCAAAATGTACCACAGTGGTGGGGATTGGCCCCAGTAGTTTGTGTTAGCTTTACTAATAAGACTCTATTTTCACCCAAAACCCTTTTTAGCAACATTAGGATAATGAAAAACTGGGGAAAACCAAAGTTCTAATCTATACCATGCAGTTTGCAACCAGCTTTGAGAATTCAAAGGTCACTGCGCTATATTAAGATTGTAACTTATGAATTGCAAGTAACAAAAGGGTCTCTGTGCCAAAAGCAGTAACTCATGGAGCTATCCGTATAAGTATAGTTCTGTTTGCATGGTGCACAGTCCTTGCAGCAGGCATATTAAGCCTTGGCGCTACCTTAGATGATTCAAAACTACCATTAGACAAAACTCCGATCTCTCTCCAGCAGGTACATTAATCACCAGAGTTATCTTGACATTTTTACTGTTGCCTGAAAACTGTTGAACACACATCCAAACCTAAAACCAGCCCTGCCTCATAGGCATCTTGCCCTCACATATTTGAAGGAGCGTTAATATCCGATAATGAATGAAAAAAGGCTTGATTAAAAAAAAAAGCATTTACCAAGTCTTTAAGCAAAATAATCCAGTTCAAGTTGTTAACTTCACAATGACTCCGATCTGCCTCCTGAAATGCTCCATTCTTGATTTAAAGGAAGGAGCAATCCCTTTGTTTTTGGTGCGTGTCCTTGGCCTCCTGCAGTGCAGCCTGCCACACACAAAAGAGGATTTTTCACACCAGCCGCACGTCGGCGAAATGTCTTTTTATTATTATACCTTTTGGTCCTGGAAGTGGTCAGGGCGCTCCCAGAGACAGTCAGGGCGCAGGGAAAGGCAAGGCTGGGTGCACGAGCACAGCCTAAAGGAAACATAGCTAGGGACTTATAGGTATTTGAATCCACCTTGCCTTATTATCTACCAGGGACTTACAGGAGTCTGTCATTGGCAATTGTAATTGTACCACTTTACCAAATACATTTTATTCAGAACACCAGACCTGAGCCTAGTTAGCAGAGCCCAGGTCACAGTCAGGGTCAGTTACCACCAGTATCAGTCAGAATAAATGGGGGTGAACATGATAAAAGGATGAAATTCTCATAACACCCAAAACATTCCTTGATTAAACCATGTTAAGAAGACACTGACTGATTTGAGAACGAGTGCCTGCTGGCATTACCCATCACTAGCCAGACCAGCCTCAAGTGAAATTGCAGAAAAAAAGGCACCAGGCACAATATATCTAACAGAGTGAATCTTCTGAAGCTTTGAGAACTTCTTTGATTATATTATTGTGGCTCCTGTCAAAGTGCTTTTTATGAATTTTTGAAACCAGGTTTTACCCATTGCAACTTTTACATTGTCTAAGCCAATGTCCAGGGATAATTCAAAGTCATGCCTGACATGTTCTTATCTCTATGAAACTCAGGAGCATCTTCTCTTGTTCTACCAGTTCTACTGCAAACCTAAAATAAGATGAATTGTGCCTATGTGAAGGCCCTTAGTTTCAAGGGACAGAGTAAACGACCTAAGAATTTGGAAACTTGACACTAGCACATTGGAGGGTGGTTGTTGTGTCCAAGGTTTTGCTTGCTGCATGGCGCATGAGATTGCAAACACTGGCTTGGGCCATTGTATTGTTTTATGATTGGATTCAATGTTGTGTGCTTATATTTATACATAGAGATTTTAACTGTATACGTTGATGGGTTTTATTATTCGATCTGGCAGGTCATCTGGAGGTGTCAGAACAAACTAGTTATATAAACAACAGTGGACCATCAAGAATGAATGCAATACCACTTGCAAGTCGAAGGTCTTTGGAAAAATGTTACAAATGTGAGCTCATGCAACATGGCGTTCTTCTAAGACAATGGCCTTCATTACAACCCTGGCGGTCGGTGTTAAAGTGGCGGTAATACCGACAACAGGTTGGCAGTAAAAAAAATGGGATCACGGCCACGGCGGAAACCGCCAACACAGACAGCCACTTTAACACTCCGACCAACACGGCGGTAGCAACAAACACTGTGGCGTCACCGCCAACAGACAGGCGGAAGACAATGCACCGCCCACCCCATCACAACCCGCCTATCCGCCAGCTTTTCCGGTGCAGTACCAATGGCAACAAAAGCACAGCAGAAACAGGACTTGGAAGGGAAACCACTCACCTCTCGACACTCAACGAAGAACCAGGATGCCATGGAGTCCGAGTTGCACAGTGGAGGGGGGGAGGAAAAAGAGAGTGACACATACACGCAACACCCCCACCCCCACCCACAACACCATACACACAAACACATGCATCAACATTACATTTACACCCAGTAACCCCCTGGAAGAACGCAAGGACAAAAGGAATTGAGTTAAATCAGTGATATTTTAGAAATAGGCAGATCTAAGTAATGAATAGAAAAACAGTATTTACAAAAATATACAATATGTACATAAGGTGGTGCATTGTCCATTCAAAATGTCCCTGGGCAACTGGGCCAAGCCCATATTTGACTCCTGCCTCAGTACAGAGAGTACACTGCAGGGGCATCAGGTCGAAAACACACAGGCACCTCAGGTGGATGGGGAGGGGGGGGCACCTCAGCCAGAAGATGGAATAACACCACTGCTCCTGGAGGGAGATCCATTCCCACAGCGATGTCCTGGGGAGTGCAAAGCCACAGTCTCTCTAGTGGGTGGTTTACCCACTGCTTGGTCCTGAGGAGTGCAAAGCCACAGTCTCAAAAGTCTCTCAAGTGGGTGCTCTGCCCACTGCTTGGTCCTGGGGAGTGCAAAGCTACAGTCTCTCAAGTGGGTGGTTTGCCCACTGCTTGGTCCTGGGGAGTGCAAACCCACAGTCTCTCAAGTCTCTCAAGTGGGTGGTTTGCCCACTGCTTGGTCCTGGGGAGTGCAAAGCCACAGTCTCTCAAGTCTCTCAAGTGGGTGGTTTGCCCACTGCTTGGTCCTGGGGAGTGCAAGGCCACAGTCTCTCTAGTGGATGGCTTTTCCACTGGTTCTGGAGGAGGCCTTGTGCCCAGTGTGCTTCATCCTGCCAAGGATAGGGTGAGTGGATGCATATCTCCACTGGTTCTGGAGGGGGCCTTGTGCCCAGTGATGCAAGACTTGGGGTGTGGCAGTTCACAGTCCCTCACCTGGGTGTCTGAGGCACAAGATTTGCAGGGAACAGGTTGCTTGATAGTCCATGGAGGCAGGGCTAGACTCCATCCTGCGGCGGCTAAGGCTGCAAACTGGTGGTAGTGCCGGTTCTGGTGGGGGTGCTGCCAGTGGTGTTGGGAGGCTCCAGCCCTTTTCCTGCAGCCTCGGACGGCTGCCCACTGGGGCTGCTGCTGCTGGTAGTGGTCCTACTGTTAGCAGTGCAGGTGGCAGTGCTTGCGGCGGGCCTGCCGCAGTGTCAGCGGCGGTGCAGGTGGTGGTGCTGGCTGTGGTGCAGGTGCCGGTGCTGCCAGTGGTGGAGGGAGGCTCCAGCCCTTCTCCTCCAGGCTCGGACAGCTGCCCACTGGGGCTGCTGCTGCTGACAGTAGTGGTGCTAGCAGCAGTGCAGGTGGCAGCGCTTACGGCGGGGCTGCTAGCGGTGTTGCCCGCGGTGCAGGTGGCGGGGCTGGCAGTTGTGCTGGTAGCCACCAGGCCTTCACCTGCAGCCTTCGATGGCTGAAGTGTCTTGCCTGGTGTTTTCTGCCCCCTCCTCACTTTGGCAGATGGTGGTGTGTCCTTGGGTCTGGCAGTTGGAGTTTTTGAGGAGGCCTTGCGGGGTGGTTCGTGCTCCTTGCCCTTGCTGCATGCTGTCCCCTTCTTCACCTTGGCAGGTGGTGGAATGGTTTTGTCCTTTGCAGGGGTTGGTGGCACACTGGCTGGGCTGACGGGTGCCTCCTTTGAGCCTCTGTGAGTTGCAGGTACCGCAACGGACGTCGACTTGGTGGCTGAGTTGCTGGCCTGGGTTCTGGACACCCTGGCTCAAGGGGAAGGACGGTGGGGGGGGAGGGGTAGGGAAAAGGTCAATGTTTTCCAGGAAAATCTTCTTAGAGACACTGGGGCGGGAGGAGGGCGAGGGTTTGGGAGTCGAGGAAGAGGGACTGGTTGTAGGAGGTGTCTGTCTGCTGAGTTTGGGTGCAGGTGCATGGGCTGGATGCTGTTGTGAGGTGGATGCCTGTTGGGTGGGTGGGTGCTTGCGTTTGTGTACTTTGGGAGGAGGGGTCACAGACACAGTGACACAGGGGAGGTGTGCATGGATGTGGGTGTGTTGACTGCTCGTGAGGGGTGTGTTGTGATGTGCGTGCTGGTGATAGAGGTAGTGGATGAGGATGTAGTGCATGCAGGTGTGAGTGGAGACGGTACTTGGAGGGAGGTGGACGATGAGGAGGAGGGGGAGACAGTGGAGGTAGTGGATGTTGGTGTGTCTGCATGGGGATGGTGCTTGTGTGAGTGCATGTGAGATGAAGTGTGGTGCTTGTGTTTGCCTGAGCCACTTCTGGATGTTGATTTGGGTGAATGCTGGTCTCAAGGTGTGCTTGGGATAGGCTGGGGTTGAGGGGATTAAAACTGGGTAGAGGAAGTTGGAGGGGGGAGGCTAGAGACAGGTACAAGGGGTGCCATCAGTGCTGAGGCCAGAGCCTGAAATGCTCTCTGTTGGGCCACCACGCCAAAGTGAATGCCCTCCAGGTATGCATTTGTTTGTTGCAAATGCCTCTCGACACCCTGGATGGCATTCAGTATGGTTGATTGCCCAACAGTGAGGGATCTCAGGAAGTCAATAGCCTCCTGACTGAGGGTAGCAGGGCTGACTGGGCAGGGGCTGAGGTGCCTGGGGCGAAGGAGATGCCCACCCTCCTGGGTGAGCGGGCACGGGAAACATGCTGAGGGACTGCTGGAAGGGCGGTGATGGTAGGGGGGGTGGTGGCTGTACCTGTTGTTGGCGTGGGCACAGAGGTGTCCGCCACCGGCAGGGAGCTTCCAATGGAGGAGGAGTCGCTGTCTGTGGTCTCCCCTCCTGTCCCCGTCATGGTGCTCCCCTCGCCCTCCGTCCCACTGGTGCCCTCACCATCAGTGGATTCGGCCTCCAGGCCCATGTGGGATGCAACTCCCTCCATCCCCGGTGCCTCTGCTCCTCTGCCAGATGATGCTAATGCACACAAGGACAGGGTGACAAAACAAAAATGGGGGGGAGAGACAGAGAATATACTTGGTCAATGCCAGCAACACCACTTCCGTAGGTGTACACAACACATAGGGAGCAGCCCTATGCACTAGGCCATGTACTACCAGTTACTAAGTCACCAGCCTATGGGGTACAATGCCTACTGCCATTAGCTGCATACCTGAAACCCACAGGATCCTGCCCAGTAGTAGATGCCCACTAACACTATTGGGGCAAGAGTGCTTCAGAGCCTGCCCAACAAGGGACCTACCCTGCCATCTTCGCCCTGTCCTAGGGGCACCCATAGCCCACATCCCCCACCCAGGTAACTAAACGCGCGCAAAATCAGGATTCAGAATCTGTACTCACCCCCTTGTGACTGCTGTGATGCCTTCAAGTGCCCATCCAACTCCGGATAGGCCACTGCCAGGATGCGGGACATCAGTGGGGTCATGGTGTGACGGACACCCCTTCCTTGTTGGAAGGCCAGCCCAGCTGGGCCTCCGCCGTCTTCTTTGCCCTGCAGCGCAGGTCCTCCCACCTTTTGCGGCAGTGGGTGCTCCGCCTGTCAAAGACCCCCAGGTTCCGCACCTCCTTGGTGATGGCACGGCAAATACCCTTTTTCTGGTGGGCGCTGACCTGTATGGAAAGACAGAAAAAAGTGAATTAGTCAACCATCTGGACCGTCACACTCATGGCCCACCAGATCCCTCCCATCCCCTGACGCACATACATTGACCACCTTACATGCAGCACTCTGGCCAGGACGCCTCTGCCCCCCCTACATGTGGCTTACACACACAGCACTCCATACATTCATGGCCCACACATCATGCTCACATTGTACTCACCTGTTTGTCTGGAGGACAATAGAGTAACGTGTACTGGGGTAGGACCCCATCCACCAGTCTCTCCAACTCCTCCGCAGTGAAAGCAGGGGCCCTTTCCCCAGACACATGAGCCATTGTCGCTTCCAGACACAAGTCACAGCAGCACTTGCAGTATAGGTCCTCTCCTGTTGAAGGTCAGGTAGCAAGTGAGTGAACAGATAGAAAATGGCGGTCACGTCCACGGCTGTGCGTACCGTCACCACTGCAGTACATCGCCATTGGCTCCTGGAACCCATGGGGCCCAATGATAACCAATGCGAAGTTACGCGGCGGTCTTCGACCGCCTACCGCGACAGCGCACAACGCCAGCGGAATTAACTCATTTCCACTTGTCCCTCCTCACAGGTCAGGCAGCCGCCATTTCAGGGGGGCACAAGCCATGGCACCTAACTGCGTCACAGCAGACACTGGCACAGCAACTGATTGTCGGATTCACATACTGGTTCTGTAAGGGAAAAAAATCATCAGTAGTGCAATAGATGTGTGAATATGACCCTCTGCTCATCGTTTTCTTCCATAGGCTTCAACCGCTGAGGTTGAATATGAGATGGCGGCATCCTCTGGTGTACAGACCCCTGGTGGACCTTGCAACAATGGGGGACAGACACATTATCATAACCTACAGACTTGATCATGCCACAATCCAAGAACTGTGTGCCCAATTGGAGCCAGACCTGATGTCAGCTGTCCACCAGCCCACAGGTATCCCCCATCTTGTGCAGGTCCTGTCAGTGCTCCATTTCCTGGCAAGTGGTTCCTTCCAAACAACAGTGGCCATGGCATCAGGGAGGTCTCAGCCAATGTTCTCCAACGTGTTGACCAGAGTGTTGTCAGCCCTGCTGAAACACATGCGCAGCTACATCATATTCCCCCAGGTGGAGGATTTGGCCACAGTGAAAGCTGACTTTTATGCCCTGGGACATATCCCCAACACCATTGGTGCCATTGATGTAACACATGTGGCATTTGCCCCCCTCCCCACCCCCCCGGAGAAATGAACAAGTTTTCAGGAATAGAAAAAGCTATCACTCAATGAATGTGCAGATGGTGTGTTTGGCGGACTAGTACATCTCCCATGTGAATGCCAAATATCCTGGCTCTGTGCATGATGCCTTTATCTTCAGGAATAGCACCATCCCATATGTGATGGGCCAACTCCAGATGCACCGGGTGTGGCTAGTAGGTGAGCCCAAGGTCCCCACACAGTATAAGTAGATGTCTGGGTATGGGGTTGTCCCTAAGGGTTAGTATGTGTCTAATAGTTGTCCCTCGATATTTACAGGTGACTCTGGTTACCCCAACCTCTCATTGCTACTGAGCCCAGTGAGGAATGCCGGGACAAGGGCTTAGGAACGTTACAATGAGGCACATGGGCATAGAAGGAGGATTATTGAAAGGACCTTCGGCCTCCTGAAGTCCAGGTTCTGGTGCCTCCATTTGACTGGTAGATCCCTGTACTACTCACCCAAGAAGGTGTGCCAGATCATCGTTGCATGTTGCATGTTGCACAACCTGGCCTTGAGACGCCAGGTGCCTTTTCTGCAGGAGGATGTGCCTGGAGATGGTCTTGTGGCAGCGGTAGAGCCTGTGGACAGTGATGAAGAGGAGGCAGAGCAAGAAGATGTTGGCAACAGAAGCAATATAATACAGCAGTACTTCTAGTGACACACAGGTAAGACACTGTAACTTCACTTAACTTTTCAGTTTTCTGTTGGACATTGTACATGGCAACCTGATTTCCCTATGTCTATGGCCACTTACTGTACCCTTTGGCATCTATATTTTTGGATCTCTGTGGCCCACTCTGGCTCCTGCTATGTGTACTGCTGCCCACCAAATGTCATTCCAAAGTATATTTAACTGTTCATATGACTTGCAATGCTTTGATAATGTTGAACTAATACATATTTTAATCATTTGACAGACTCCAGATTTGTATTTGTTCCAAAGGTGTTTATTTACGTGCTCATAAGTAGAGGGGGATGTGCAATGGGCTGGGCTGATGGTGGAGGAAAGTCCAGGGTAGAGTCCAGTCTCTTGGTATCACAGGTGCATTGTCCAATGGGGCATAGGAAGTGGAGTAATGGCAGTTCAAGGTGGACAGGGTGACAGAGTGGGACAGAAGGGTGACAATCAGGAGAGTCTTATTTCCTGGCAGGAATCTTGGCAATGTTCTCTGGCTTCTGCCTGGATCGCAGGGACTATTTGCTGGGTGGTTCTCCTTCTGAAAGGGTTGGGGTGCTGGTGGTCTGTGGTTCCTGTGGCGTGGCCTCCTGTCCACTAGCGCCGGCGGAGGTGGAAGGCTGTTCATCGGTTTGGCTAGTGTCAGGGGTCCATTGGTGTGCCATTGCCTCCCTCATAGTGTTGGCCATGCCAGCCAGCACCCATGCAATGGTGACCAGGATGGTGTAGATGTGTTTGAGGTCCTCCCTGATTCCCAGGTACTGTCCCTCCTGCAGCCTCTAGGTCTCCTGCAACATGGCCAGTATCTGGCCCATGGTCTCCTGGGAATGGTGGTATGCTCCCAGGATGTTGGTGAGTGCCTCCTGGAGAGTGGGTTCCCTGTGCCTGTCCTCCCCCAGTTGCACAGCAGTCCGTCCAGCTTCCCTGTTGTCCTGTGCCTCTGTCTCCTGAACTGTGTGCCCACTGTCACTGACTCAAGGTCCCTGATGGTCTTGGGTTTGTGGGGTTGCCTGGGGTCCCTGTAGTGGTGGACACACTGCTATTTGACGTGTCCTATGGACAGTGGAACGGGCCCGCTGGGTGGGTGCTGTGCTGGTGTTTCCTGAGGGGGAGGCTCTGTGGTGGGTTGGGACTGTGGCAGGGTAACTGACTGTCCAGAAGTCCCTGATGGGCCAGGTTGGTCATCCTGATCCAGGTGTGCAGAGCTGCTGTCATCACAGTGGGTCTCTTCTGGAGGGGGACTGGATGTAGCTGGCACCTCCTCTCCGGTGACTTTGAGTAGGGGTCCTGTGGGGATGCAAATGCAGTGTTAGTGTATCTGCGTGTGCCATCTTGTGCATGGGTGTGTTTCCCTTATGATTGTGATTTCCCTGTCAGCTTTGCCTTGTGTTCGTGGTGATTTTGTGGGATGGGTGAGTCTCTCTACTTGGCATGCTGTGTTGATGGGTGTCCATGCAGGTCTGTGATGGGGGTCCATGCATTGGTGTTAGATGCAGGGTTTGGTACTGGGATGGGTGGGTTGTGATAGTGGGGTGTGTGTGAGGTGGTGGAGTGATGGGGTGAGGGTAGGGGTAGGAGTTTGTGATGGCATGCAGGGAGGGTGGCGGGATAAAGTAGTAAATATGTGACTTACCAGAGTCCAGTCTTCCTGCTACTCCTGCAAGGCCCTCTGGATGCACTATTGCCATGACTTGCTCCTCCCATGTTGTTAGTTGTGGGGGAGGACGTGGGGGTCCACCGCCAGTCCTCTGTACGGCTACCTGGTGTCTTGCAACCACAGAACGCACCTTCGCCCATAGTTCGTTCCACCTCTTCCTGATGTCATCCCTAGTTCTTGAGTGCTGCCCCAAGGCGTTGACCCTGTACACGATCCTCCGCCATAGCTCCATCTTCCGTGCAATGGACGTCTGCTGCACCTGTGATCCGAATAGCTGTGGCTCTACCTGGATGATTTCCTCCACCATGACCCTTAGCTCCTCCTCTGAAAACCTGGGGTGTCTTTGGGGTGCCATGGATGTGGTGTGAGTGATATGTGTGAGGATGTGTGGGGTGATATGTGGGGTGTGTGGATGGTGTATGGGTGATGAAGTATTGTGCCTCTGATTGAGTGGGTGATCCTGGCTTGTCTCTCTCTGCTTGTTATCTTTTTTTTCACTGTAAAGGGCTGTGGGTAATGTGGGTGGGTGTTTTATAGTGGTGTGGGTATGCAGGTGTGGTGTGTGTATGTGTGTCAGGTGTGTGTATTTTGAATTGTCCAAAGTGGTGTAGTTTTGTAAGTGTGTGTGTGTATTTTGAGCGCAGCGGTGTGTACCACCAATGGTTTACCGCAGTTGAAAGACCACCGCAGTGATTCGTGGGTCGTGATACTGTGGGCGTATTCCTGTTGGCGTAATGGTGTGGCTTTTGCTATTGCCAGTTTATCACTGACCTTTGGTCTGGCGGAGATGTGTGGTGTCTGTATAGTGGCGGATTTCTTGGTGTGGGTCATAATACCCATAGCGGAATACCGCCGCGGTCACGGTATGTTGGCAGCCGTCAGCACGGTGGTAGGTGGCATTTACCGCCACGGTTGTAATGAGGGCCAGTATCTTTCAGAAAAAAACAAATCCAAATTGTTGCGGCTAGTTAGTATAAGCCAGGAAGGCACACTTTAACTGGTCGGTGCAAACTCATTTCAACTGCATTCATGTCAGTGTACATTTGTAAATTCAAGTGCAGATTTTTTTTTTGCTCAGCACAATAACACTCATTTAATATAAGACACATAACTGCACCATGACAAATATTACTTTGGAGCAAGCATCCCTCTATGTCTTCTTTTCTCAGCTTCACCATTTTAATCTCCCTCATCAGTTTGGCTAGTGTGTCCCTTGATTGTCGGGTAAAGTGTGCTGAAGTGAGGCACTTCTCATGTTTGTCGATTCCTTCCTTCAGTTGGTTCAGTCTTCTGGTAAGGTTATCTACTTTCCTGTCACCAGACTGCAAACTTGGATCCATTTCCGCACGTAACATGGCCACTTCGCTATCATGGTCTCAGTTTGTTTCTGCTGCTCACCTTCCAGCTGTCCCAGCCCGTGCTGTTTCTCAAAGTACAACCTTCCCTGCTTCTCCTCAGTTTTACCCAAAGTTCAAGTATTAACCGGGCTCGCTGCTAGGCACCCAAGACCTTTTTGTTAAGCAATATATTGCGTGTCCCAAAATAGGGGAGTACAATACATAGGGGTGGCCTGCCAGGTAGAGAACAACAGTCAGAGCTGCCTAATGCCTGATGTTTGTAAAATCTTCCACTAAAGCAGCAACTCACAATTCTAAGGGGAGTAGTGGTGGAATCTAGAAAAAGCCATAAATGTTCTATAGTGTCTCAGCATAATGGCATTCCAGCCTTACCACAGTCAAGCATACCTTAGCCCGGTCACAGTAACCATAGCTGAATCCATGATGCCAGCCACCTCAGCTATGGCATCAGCACAGTGGCCTTCCTTGTAAGCTAACCTGACCTCCTGGACTTTCCCAGACAGTACAGGGCGGGTTTGGGACCTGCAATAGTGGGGCTACCATTTCACACACTGTGGGAAAACACATTCTCAGAGCCAGTATAAGAGCACAAACTGCCAGTATGTCTGCCTTTAATGTATTACCACATGCAAACAACATTCATGCATGACTATTTTAACACATGGACACATTAAAGCCAGATCTACTGGCTTTGCTAATAATTTTTACTCAGACACTTGTGGGCATATTTACGAGATTGTGACGCAGTGCAGAGCAGCACAGTAAGTAGCCTTGCTTCACTGTGTGACAGGGAAAGGCCAGGAATGTGCTGTATTTAAGTCAATATGGTGCATTCCTCCTTTTCCTCCGCACTGGCACCCTTTTGACTGTCTAGTGCCAACGCAGGCACCCTTGCACCGTGGTGCAAGGGTACCTCTGTTGCATGCAGGATTGTTTTTGTGCAGGTTTTGTGCACCAAGGGGCATCTTCCTGCACAAAAACAATCCTCCTGAAGCTTTTTTTAATAGAAAGAGGAAAAAAAGAGGAGAAATAAAGACATTTCTCCTCAATACGCCTCACCGGGGGAGGAGTGTGTTTTTTGGCACATTCCCAGGACTACCACTTCTGGTAAAGCTGGGAATGTGTCAAAATCCATGGATGCTGCATGGGAACACCCATACAACACCCATGGAAATGCCTCAAGAGTAATCCAATGCAGTGATTTGCGCTGTGTTGCATTAATCAAGATTTTTTAAGCCACTCAGGGCCACACAAGGGGGCCTTGCTTGGCTTAAGAAATCTCATTTTTCAGCTATGTGCCTCTTGCCCCACATTGTGTAGTGTAAGAGCACCGCAAGGGGGCTTTTAAATATGCCCCTAAGCACCACTGGAGCTTCAATGTTATTCACCAGACCAGTATCAGATGTCTGCAAGATGATTCGAACCAAAGTGAATATTGTACCTGTGTGCATGTCTGACACACAGAAAAGAAAGCCACATTGTAAAGGTGCATTTTCTTACTAAAAGCAACTTCAGACACATAATAAACAAATGATCTAGGGAACAAAAATATGTTAATGAGGGGATCTGAAGATAACCATGAGAAAGTGCTCCCACAGACATCCAGAAAGAGACTTATATGAACCCTATTAAAGGTGTAGCACACATACTGGGATAAAGAAAATTATATAGGGCTTCTATGTGAATGTTAAAAATTGACGGGCGTACACAAAGAGCCCAAAAGGAAGGGGCATTCACAGAGAGGAATAAATGGGATAACTTCATAATGCAAAAACATGTATGAGTTTATATATTTATAGTACAGGGAGCAACACAGTGTTGCATATTATAGGCAGTGAGGGAGACAAAGCAACACTGCGTACTTCAAATGGGAGCCTAAATCTTTGAATTACTCACAGCTATACACAATTACACTGTCAGAAGTACGTGATTTGCTCAGAACTGCGCAAGTTTCAGTCATGTTCCATGCTGGATTCAAAGCTAGGTTCCTAGGTTGACTTAGTCATTATACAGGAGTCGCACCTTAATTACATTTCTGATTTTTGTCTGATGTTTATGGTTTGGGTTTGTCTATATGCATATACACAACGGGTTGAAGTGTAACATGATAGTATTTAACATAAATACTTCTGTATTTCTCAATGACATAATGACTTATTAATAGTGATGTTTCTCCAGAGTGTCCATCAGAATGGAACAAAGATTGTGGTCCAGATGTTGAGTAATGTGTTATTATTTTTAAATAGTATACAAAGGGTTGGTGAATCTTTTTTTCATTTTTTGGTGCTCTAATGCTCTCCAGTGCACATGGCTATGCGCTGCTGTGACATGAAAGTTCCAATGTTGCATATTACAACCAGTAAAGCCAGTTTCTGTTTGTGAGCTGCAGGTTAAATGATCTCTTGCACAAACACCATAGGTAGAATTAGCAGTCTAGGGGAGTGCTTAGATCTTTTGTCTGCTGAGGCAACCATGATTGAAGCCTGAGTCTGCTGAAGAAAATCCCTCCATCTGTACCCTTGAAGTGGATCTGTTCTCAAAGACCTTTTTCTTCACATATCCATCCACTTCATTGAGGATTTGCCTCCTCCAACTAAGCCTGGAGAGGCTGTGGCAGAAAGACTGACAGCTGGATCACCAGTGGATGACAGCATTGTTCATAATGGCCTGAAGAAGCAGGGGACAGGTGTGAGTTATATCCATTGACTGCAGTATTCAGAGTGACAGCAGCAGGATTTTGAAAGGCCATTGCGGGACAGCAGACATGGTATTTACCCTGGGATGCAACATGGCAGAGTAAGGCGGTTAGGGGGGCACACAACAGGGCACTCGCAGCCTGGCCCGCAGGTTGGTGGAGCACACTGGATAATCCAAGGTAGCTAGTTAGGCCTAAAGTAAAGAGATGTGGTCTACCCCTCCCCCTGCACAAACGGTGACGCTCCAGTTCAAGGACCCCAGTCATCCTGAACAAATGCCAGACTAATACAGGCACTAATTAGACTATTAAAAATCCTAAAAGTGTCTGGTCATTTGATTTATGACTTAATGACCTACTGGACTGACCTATGATTTGACTTATGATCATGTGTCAATGCGGCAATTTGATTTATGACTTAATGGACCTGCTTAAATGATTTATCTGGATTCCGCCCAGGAAGAGGCACTGAATCAGCACTCATAGCAATCTGGGATGATCTTCAAAACACAGTCAACTGCATTATAGTTGCTGCACTACTTCTCTTGGACCTATCGGCTGCCTTTGATACGGTTGACCATGACACGCTAATTCAAAGACGACACGAAGCCGGCACAGAAGGGACTGCTCTTGACTGCATTACATCCTACCTTCAAAACAGAACTAATATTATCTGTTCTCCCCCCTTCTCATCCAAACCATATCTCACAAAAGCAGGGGTCCCCCAAGGATCAATCATCTCACCTTTGCTTTTCAACATCTACATGATATCATTAGCAGAAGTGATCAAGGATTTTCAACTCACATGCTACAACTATGCAGATGACACACAAATACTACTTAAATTGGAATGCCCCAAACACATTAAAAACTCACAAATCTTCCGTTGCCTCAGAGCTGTTGATCAGTGGATGATTTGGAGCCTTCTCAAACTAAATGCCTCCAAAACGGAAATACTCATATGTGGTGACTGGAAAAAGTATGACCCACTGTGCACCTGGCCTGACGATCTCGGACCACTTCCTCAATTATCCAAGGATGTTAAAAACCTCAGAATTACCATAAATTAACTATGAATTCCAAGTGTACAAATTAGCACGAACAAGCTTCATCACCTTGAAGACTCTCCAATGCATCTTCCCCCACCTCAGATTTCCACACAAGGTACAGGCTACTATCTCTCTTGTACTATTCAAACTGGATTATGCCCATGGCCTCTACCATGGATAATCTCTATCTATTATGAAAAGATTACAATGTGTTCAAAACTCCGCTGCCAGGCTACTATTACATGTAAAGCTACAAGCCCACATCTCCCCTGCCTTGAGAGCACTACACTGGTTACCTTTTGCCAGAAGATCCACCTTCAAGCTGCTTTGTATCATCCACAAAGCTATACATGGAACAGGACCACTTTTTATCAGAAACAAAAGAACCAAATAGATTCATCAAAGAAACCTCCACTCAAGATTGGCACCACGCCTTGGAACACCACCATACAAGAAAACGACTATAGGTAGTACATCCTTCTCCATTCAAGCAGCCAAACTATGGAATTCATTACCCCCAGATATAAGATCCACGGATAACTATCTTATCTTCAGAAGACTACTCAAGAGTTGGCTTTTTCCTTCATAACCACCATACTCAAACAGCAATTGACTGCGTATGCCTGTGTTGATAAATATTTTTAATCTGTATATGTGTATATTCTAGATATGTATAGTTCTTTAGGAAATATGTATCTCTATTATGTCATAACAATAAATTACACACACACTCTTTAAACCTGTTTACCAAATGTATATTTACTCTCGATTAAATATGTATATGTATGTGAATATATATGTGTGTATATGTGTGTGTATAAATAAAAATAAATACAATACCTTATTATATTAATAATCTGCTTAAATTAACTCATAGAAATACTAAGACTGAATTCATATTTCCCTATACTAATAACTATTGAGAAAAACTGGGTTGCAATCTTTCAGCAACATCCTGGACACAACCCGAGCCAAGGAACACTCTGGGCATTCAATCAGCAGAAATCCAGGTCCTGGGCTCAAGCACATTGAGCAGCAATAGCCCATTGCGCAAAACTGGCCACTGGAGTCGACCCAACATCATCGCATTACTTGACGTCAGCAATGAAAGGCTGGCAGCGCATGGAGGAGGCAAAGGTGGACAAAAGGGAAGCTTGAGTGCAGCACCCTGGCCACAGATTGGAGGTCCTACCTGAAGTATGTAAAGAAACATCAAAGCTCACGTTGTGCATCCACACTGGCATTCTTCAGCACCTTCAGAGTAAGCAAATTGGTGGCCTCTGTGAAACATGAGGTTGAGGGATCCTGCATCCAGGCTCAAGACATGCAACTGGGTTTGGGGAGTATGAAGGTAATCCTGAAGAGGTCAAAAACTGACCCACAAGGGAGAGGAGCATTGGTGAGACTGATGAGCTTGTCAAGCAAAGAGGTATGCCCGGTGCACTGGATGAAGCAATACTGGGCAATCCATCCGTCAGGAGAAGGCCCGCTCTACAAGCACAGGAATGGGGAATGCCTGGATAAATTTCAATTCAGGGCAGTGCTGAAGATTGCTCTCGTACGGGCAGTCTGCCAGTGGCACGGTGTGGACCACACTCTTTTCCACATTGGGGTGGGGACAATGGCGGCCAGGTGGGGGCTGTCAGAAGATGGCATCAAATGAATAGGGAGATGGCACTTGGCAGCTTACAAGCGTTACCTGAGGTTCCGACAGGGAAACAAAGCTTATCATGCCCCCACCCCAAAAAAAACAATTTTGGTCAATAAGGAAGTGATGTAGCCAACAGCCTATCATGGTTTGTTTTGGCAGGTGAACAAAGAAAGATGGAATCAATGGTAGGACATTTGTTTGTGCGGAGAACCGAGGCTTGGTGTACTAAAGTGGGGGCGCACAGATCCCTAGGCTAGTCAACGCTGAGATAAGATGGGCGGGAATACCGGGATGTATTGGGACCAGCTGCAGGATGTCTTGGGCAGACATAGCCGGCAAGACCCGGGTGAGACGGACTTGTTAGTAGTGCACCTTCGGGGGAATGACCTGGCACAACTGGGTAGCAAAGAGCTGCTGGAGTCCATCAGACGTGGGCTAATTGGAGCATCTATGCTACGGGGAAGCACCAACATGCTGTGGTCTGAAATTGTGCCTAGGCAGATGTGCCTGGTCCACCAGCACCTTTGAAAGATCCAGAAAGAAGCTCATTGGGGCTATGGCAAAAATTTGGAGGGCGAACGGTTGGAAAGCTATCAGGCATGGCCTAATCAACTTAAGGCACCTGTAGTATTTCACACAGGATGGGGGCGCATCTAACAGATGCAGGGCTGGAAGTAGTCTGGTCCAACCTTTGGGCAGCCATGGTGCTAGCCGGTTGTCGGTAGAGTGATCACTGTCTTGTTTGGGTGAGCTGCCCCAGAACGTAAGCCCATGTTCAATATGGTGGTAAAAGAGGGAGCTAATGGAGCTTAAGGAGTTTTGAAAGGCCATTGCGGGACAGCAGACATGGTACTTACCCTGGGATGCATCATGGCAGAGTGAGGCAGTTAGGGGGGTGCACAACAGGGCACTCGCAGCCTGGCCCGCAGGTTGGTGGAGCACACTGGATAATCCAAGGTAGCGAGTTAGGCCTAAAGTAAAGAGATGTGGTCTAGCCCTCCCCCTGCACAAACAGTGACGCTCCAGTTCAAAGACCCCAGTCATCCTGAACAAATGCCAGACTAATACAGGCACTAATTAGACTATTAATAATCCTAAAAGTGTCTGGTCATTTGATGTATGACTTAATGACCTACTGGACTGACCTATGATTTGACTTATGATCATGTGTCAATGCGGCAATTTGATTTATGACTTAATGGACCTGCTTAAATGATTTATCTGGATTCCGCCCAGGAAGAGGCACTGAATCAGCACTCATAGCAATCTGGGCTGATCTTAAAAACACAGTCAACTGCATTATAGTTGCTGCACTACTTCTCTTGGACCTATCGGCTGCCTTTGACACGGTTGACCATAACACGCTAATTCAAAGACGACACGAAGCCGGCACAGAAGGGACTGCTCTCGACTGCATTACATCCTACCTTCAAAACAGAACTAATATTATCTGTTCTCCCCCCTTCTCATCCAAACCATATCTCACAAAAGCAGGGGTCCCCCAAGGATCAATCATCTCACCTTTGCTTTTCAACATCTATATGATATCATTAGCAGAAGTGATCAAGGATTTTCAACTCACATGCTACAACTATGCAGATGACACACAAATACTACTTAAATTGGAATGCCCCAAACACATTAAAAACTCACAAATCTTCCGTTGCCTCAGAGCTGTTGATCAGTGGATGACTTGGAGCCTTCTCAAACTAAATGCCTCCAAAACGGAAATACTCATATGTGGTGACTGGAAAAAGTATGACCCACTGTGCACCTGGCCTGACGATCTCGGACCACTTCCTCAATTATCCAAGGATGTTAAAAACCTCAGAATTACCATAAATTAACTATGAATTCCAAGTGTACAAATTAGCACGAACAAGCTTCATCACCTTGAAGACTCTGCAATGCATCTTCCCCCACCTCAGATTTCCACACAAGGTACAGGCTACTATCTCTCTTGTACTATTCAAACTGGATTATGCCCATGGCCTCTACCATGGATAATCTCTATCTATTATGAAAAGATTACAATGTGTTCAAAACTCCGCTGCCAGGCTACTATTACATGTAAAGCTACAAGCCCACATCTCCCCTGCCTTGAGAGCACTACACTGGTTACCTTTTGCCAGAAGATCCACCTTCAAGCTGCTTTGTATCATCCACAAAGCTATACATGGAACAGGACCACTTTTTATCAGAAACAAAAGAACCAAATAGATTCATCAAAGAAACCTCCACTCAAGATTGGCACCACGCCTTGGAACACCACCATACAAGAAAACGACTATAGGTAGTACATCCTTCTCCATTCAAGCAGCCAAACTATGGAATTCATTACCCCCAGATATAAGATCCACGGATAACTATCTTATCTTCAGAAGACTACTCAAGAGTTGGCTTTTTCCTTCATAACCACCATACTCAAACAGCAATTGACTGCGTATGCCTGTGTTGATAAATATTTTTAATCTGTATATGTGTATATTCTAGATATGTATAGTTCTTTAGGAAATATGTATCGCTATTATGTCATAACAATAAATTACACACACACTCTTTAAACCTGTTTACCAAATGTATATTTACTCTCGATTAAATATGTATATGTATGTGAATATATATGTGTGTATATGTGTGTGTATAAATAAAAATAAATACAATACCTTATTATATTAATAATCTGCTTAAATTAACTCATAGAAATACTAAGACTGAATTCATATTTCCCTATACTAATAACTATTGAGAAAAACTGGGTTGCAATCTTTCAGCAACATCCTGGACACAACCCGAGCCAAGGAACACTCTGGGCATTCAATCAGCAGAAATCCAGGTCCTGAGCTCAAGCACATTGTGCAGCAATAGCCCATTGCGCAAAACTGGCCACTGGAGTCGACCCAACATCATCGCATTACTTGACGTCAGCAATGAAAGGCTGGCAGCGCATGGAGGAGGCAAAGGTGGACAAAAGGGAAGCTTGAGTGCAGCACCCTGGCCACAGATTGGAGGTCCTACCTGAAGTATGTAAAGAAACATCAAAGCTCACGTTGTGCATCCACACTGGCATTCTTCAGCACCTTCAGAGTAAGCAAATTGGTGGCCTCTGTGAAACATGAGGTTGAGGGATCCTGCATCCAGGCTCAAGACATGCAACTGGGTTTGGGGAGTATGAAGGTAATCCTGAAGAGGTCAAAAACTGACCCCAAGGGAGAGGAGCATTGGTGAGACTGATGAGCTTGTCAAGCAAAGAGGTATGCCCGGTGCACTGGATGAAGCAATACTGGGCAATCCATCCGTCAGGAGAAGGCCCGCTCTACAAGCACAGGAATGGGGAATGCCTGGATAAATTTCAATTCAGGGCAGTGCTGAAGATTGCTCTCGTACGGGCAGTCTGCCAGTGGTACGGTGTGGACCACACTCTTTTCCACATTGGGGTGGGGACAATGGCGGCCAGGTGGGGGCTGTCAGAAGATGGCATCAAATGAATAGGGAGATGGCACTTGGCAGCTTACAAGCGTTACCTGAGGTTCCGACAGGGAAACAAAGCTTATCATGCCCCCACCCCAAAAAAAACAATTTTGGTCAATAAGGAAGTGATGTAGCCAACAGCCTATCATGGTTTGTTTTGGCAGGTGAACAAAGAAAGATGGAATCAATGGTAGGACATTTGTTTGTGCGGAGAACCGAGGCTTGGTGTACTAAAGTGGGGGCGCACAGATCCCTAGGCTAGTCAACGCTGAGATAAGATGGGCGGGAATACCGGGATGTATTGGGACCAGCTGCAGGATGTCTTGGGCAGACATAGCCGGCAAGACCCGGGTGAGACGGACTTGTTAGTAGTGCACCTTCGGGGGAATGACCTGGCACAACTGGGTAGCAAAGAGCTGCTGGAGTCCATCAGACGTGGGCTAATTGGAGCATCTATGCTACGGGGAAGCACCAACATGCTGTGGTCTGAAATTGTGCCTAGGCAGATGTGCCTGGTCCACCAGCACCTTTGAAAGATCCAGAAAGAAGCTCATTGGGGCTATGGCAAAAATTTGGAGGGCGAACGGTTGGAAAGCTATCAGGCATGGCCTGATCAACTTAAGGCACCTGTATTATTTCACACAGGATGGGGGCGCATCTAACAGATGCAGGGCTGGAAGTAGTCTGGTCCAACCTTTGGGAAGCCATGGTGCTAGCCGGTTGTCGGTAGAGTGATCACTGTCTTGTTTGGGTGAGCTGCCCCAGAACGTAAGCCCATGTTCAATATGGTGGTAAAAGAGGGAGCTAATGGAGCTTAAGGAGTTTTGAAAGGCCATTGCGGGACAGCAGACATGGTACTTACCCTGGGATGCATCATGGCAGAGTGAGGCAGTTAGGGGGGTGCACAACAGGGCACTCGCAGCCTGGCCCGCAGGTTGGTGGAGCACACTGGATAATCCAAGGTAGCGAGTTAGGCCTAAAGTAAAGAGATATGGTCTAGCCCTCCCCCTGCACAAACAGTGACGCTCCAGTTCAAGGACCCCAGTCATCCTGAACAAATGCCAGACTAATACAGGCACTAATTAGACTATTAATAATCCTAAAAGTGTCTGGTCATTTGATGTATGACTTAATGACCTACTGGACTGACCTATGATTTGACTTATGATCATGTGTCAATGCGGCAATTTGATTTATGACTTAATGGACCTGCTTAAATGATTTATCTGGATTCCGCCCAGGAAGAGGCACTGAATCAGCACTCACAGCAATCTGGGCTGATCTTAAAAACACAGTCAACTGCATTATAGTTGCTGCACTACTTCTCTTGGACCTATCGGCTGCCTTTGACACGGTTGACCATAACACGCTAATTCAAAGACGACACGAAGCCGGCACAGAAGGGACTGCTCTCGACTGCATTACATCCTACCTTCAAAACAGAACTAATATTATCTATTCTCCCCCCTTCTCATCCAAACCATATCTTACAAAAGCAGGGGTCCCCCAAGGATCAATCATCTCACCTTTGCTTTTCAACATCTATATGATATCATTACCAGAAGTGATCAAAGATTTTCAACTCACATGCTACAACTATGCAGATGACACACAAATACTACTTAAATTGGAATGCCCCAAACACATTTAAAACTCACAAATCTTCCGTTGCCTCAGAGCTGTTGATCAGTGGATGACTTGGAGCCATCTCAAACTAAATGCCTCCAAAGGAGAAATACTCATATGTGGTGATTGGAAAAAGTATGACCCACTGTGCACCTGGCCTGACGATCTCAGACCACTTCCTCAATTATCCAAGGACGTTAAAAACCTCAGAATTACCATAAATTAACTATGAATTCCAAATGGACAAATTAGCACGAACAAGCTTCATCACCTTGAGGACTCTGCATTGCATCTTCCCCCACCTCAGATTTCCACATAAGCTACAGGCTACTATCTCTCTTGTACTATCCAAACTGGATGATGCCCATGGCCTCTACCATGAATCATCTCTATCTATTATGAAAAAATTACAACGTATTCAAAACTCCGCTGCCAGGCTACTATTACATGTAAAGCTACAAGCCCACATCTCCCCTGCCTTGAGAGCACTACACTGGTTACCTTTTGCCAGAAGATCCACCTTCAAGCTGCTTTGTATCATCCACAAAGCTATACATGGAACAGGACCAATTTTTATCAGAAACAAAAGAACCAAATAGATTCAACAAAGAAACCTCCGCTCAAGATTGGCACCATGCCTTAGAACACCACCATACAAGAAAACGACTATGGGTAGTACATCCTTCTCCATTCAAGCAGCCAAACCATGGAATTCATTACCCCCAGATAGAAGATCCACGGATAACTATCTTGTCTTCAGAAGACTACTCAAGAGTTGGCTTTTTCCTTCATAACCACCATACTCAAACAGCAATTGACTGAGTATGCCTGTGTTGATAAATATTTTTAATCTGAATATGTGTATATTCTAGATATGTATAGTTCTTTAGGAAATATGTATCGCTATTATGTCATAACAATAAATTACACACATACTCTTTAAACCTGTTTACCAAATGTATATTTACTCTCGATTAAATATGTATATGTATGTGAATATATATGTGCGTGTATATGTGTGTGTATAAATACAAATAAATAAAATACTTTATTATATTAATAATCTGCTCAAATTAACTCATAAAAATACTAAAACTGAATTCATTTTTCCCTATACTAATCGACCACTAATTCATCTTGGGTTCCAGAGTAGCGTGCTACCCGCAAAAAAGCGCTTAGACGCCTCGTCAGGGGTAGTAAGCGCTATATAAATACTATTACAATTACAATTTATTGTTTGGTTTATGGCCTGTTTTCAGTACAGTATGCCTTCATTTTGTCACTAAGATATATTGGGATTATGATAAAAAAGTGAAATAAAGCTGTGGCCGGTAACTCCAAAGGAATTAAGGCCCATATTTATACTTTTTGACGCAAAACTGCGCTAACGCAGTTTTGCGTTAAAAAAATTAGCGCCGGCTAACGCCATTCTGAAGCACCATGCGGGCGCCGTATTTATCGAATGACGTTAGCCGGCGTTAGCCGCCGGCGCCGTCTGGTGTGCGTTAAAAAAAACGACGTACACCAGGCAGCGCCGGCGTAGGGGGATATGGGGCTTGGGCGTCAAGAAATGGGGCAAGTCAGGTTGAGGCAATTTTTTCGCCTCAACCCGATTTGCGCCATTTTTTTTCACTCCCAACCCCCATAGAAATGACTCCTGTCTTAGCAAAGACAGGAGTCATGCCCCCTTGCCCAATGGCCATGCCCAGGGGACTTCTGTCCCCTGGGCATGGTCATTGGGCATAGTGGCATGTAGGGGGGCACAAATCAGGCCCCCCTATGCCACAAAAATAAATTAAAAAAAACACTTACCTGAACTTACCTTAATGTCCCTGGGATGGGTCCCTCCAGCCTTGGGTGTCCTCCTGGAGTGGGCAAGGGTGACAGGGGGGGTCCCTGGGGGCATGGGAGGGCACCTCTGGGCTCCTTCAGAGCCCACAGGTCCCTTAACGCCTGCCTTTTGCAGGCGCTAAAAAACGGCGCAAAAGCGTCCGTACATCATTTATTTTGACCCGCCCACTCCCGGGCGTGAATTTTGCCCGGGAGTATAAATCCGACGCACATGCCTCGGAGTCGATTTTTTAGACGGGAACGCCTACCTTGCATATAATTAACGCAAAGTAGGTGTCCACGCTAAAAAATTACACTAACTCCATGGACTTTGGCGCTAGACGCGTCAAACGCCAAAGTATAAATATAGAGTTAGTTTTGCGTCGGAATTGCGTCAAAAAAAATGACGCAATTCCGGCGCAAACGGAGTATAAATATGCCCCTAAGTGTAAACTGTGCATTTATGTGTGGGAGCAGTGACGTGTGAAGTTTGTGGCCGAGGCCCACACATGAAGGAGTCATAACAGGCCGGCACATTAAACGGCACCAAGGCCCGGTAATGGGTTGTCTTGAGGGTCGAGGGGCAATTGTGGGACAGAAGTGGCCCCCTTTTTGGTGTGAAGGTGAGGGAGAAAGGCAGGGGCGCCAAAAGCCAACCTAGTGGTGCGAACGGCCAGCCAATGGGAGGCCAAGCGTGTTTTGAATTGTGCCGTCCGGGCACCATGCCCATATAAAGTTGGGCAAATGTGGGACCTGGCCACCGCAGTTCAGAGGCATCATCCCAGCCTGAAGCAAAGACCCACCTACCCACCCACACCCAACAAACAAAAGATCATGGCAGCATCAATGGGTGAAAAAGGCAGCTAATGGAGGGGTGCACAACACAGCACTCACAGCCCGGTCGGCTGAGCACACCAGATAATCCATGGGAGAGAGTTGGGCCTCAAGTAAAAAGATGGTGGAATACCTCTCCCCCCTGCACAAATGATGAAGCTTGAGCTCAAGGACCCAGTCATTAGCAATAAATGCGTGTCTGATATAGGAGCTAATTTGACTACTAATCATCATAAGTGTCTGTTCATTTGATTTATGACTTAATGACCTACTGGACATATTTATGATTTGATTTATGATCATGTGTCAATATAGCAATTTGATTTTAGACTTAATGGTGATGGAACTGCTTAAATTATTTATGGCTTGATTTATGACCTGTTGTCAGCGGGGTATGCCTTGATTTTATCATTGAGAAATATGGGGATTATGATAAAGAAGTGAAATAAAGCTGCGGCTGGTAACATCCAACCATATCAAGTGTAACTATGCATTTATGAATGGCTGCGTGCATAATTTACAAACATGAACCAGACTGAGGGCACAGAGACTAGCCCAGGCCAGGCCTTATGCAATATTCAGCACTCCAGAGCACCGCTTCTGGGCCCCCAGCCCTGCTAGGCCCGATGAAGAAACCCTGGCTCAGCCTGACAGTGACTCACTGGGGCGGTACTTGTGACTCCCTTGGCATAGGTGAGTTGAACTGGGATGTGATAGGCATCAAGGTAGAGTGGTACAGGCAAGTAGGGTCTTCATCTTTCCCTTTCATGTTTTAACATTCAGCAAATGCCCAGAAATGATTAACAGGACTTTATATAAAATTGTCCATATTCATTTTTTTTGTATTGCTTCTCTGCCTTTGTCTTGTTTAACTATCAGTAAAAGATCATTAAAGCAGCTCTAGAACAAACTTAAAAGTCCTTTCTTTGAATGTTTCATAGTTTAGCAGCTTTAGGCGATTTTGTGCTAGCTGTAACATTAAAATACTGATTAAGCAGGGTAGAAAAATAGCCAGGTGGCAATCTTATGAGCTGGTTCTGGTCGATGTCCATTGGGCTAGAATGGATTGAACTAGCTGAGTTGGATAGATATTTATGGTGTGTGAAAGCCCTGGGCAGGACTAACTTGTTCAGATTGGGAATGGGACTTCTAGATGGGACTGGCCAGGACCAGGTTCGTTCTGATGGGTGTTAATGGGGATATAATGCACTGGACAGAGCCACTGTGTTTCTGGTGGAAGTGAATGAGGCTAGAGTGGCTTTGAAACTGGCTGAGCTGGCTCTGATAGATGTAAACAAAGTTAGAGTGCAGGGGTTGAACTGCTCGGTGTGTATATGAATTGAACACACTGGGTCAGGTTGGCTGTTTCTGATACTGTTAATGGATTTAGGATGGATTGGGTTGGTCAGGCTACTTCTGATGGATGTTAATGAGGTTATAATGGAACATATAGTGGGGATAGTGCTTTTCACAAGGTGAAAAGGTGATAATTTGGTATATTTTGCTTTTTATAAGGACTTTATTGCTTGGTTTCCCTAGTGAGAAAGTGTCACTCAAAGTGTCACACATTAGGTAGTAGAATGTAAATCATAAGTACACTGCAACCGTGGAAATGTCACACATAGGCAAACTGAAAACTTGGCAACTCTGACTCGGGACGTATGCAGCCTGAGCAGCGTTGTGTAGATTCTGGTTCCGGCAAGACCTCTACTCTTTTTCGATAATAGCTGGTCGTGATGGAGGGTTTTGTGGTATGCTGCTGCCGTTGGAATCCCCTGGGAAAGTAGAGCACTGGGCAGCAGATTTGAGGCCCGCTAAGGCAGCCGCTCAGAAAGTCGTGCCCCTCTGCGTGTAATTATTCTGAGGTTAAGCTGTTTTTTTTTTCTTCCCTAAACAGCCTTGTAGTGAGGTAGCTTACAGTGAAAAACCACCGGAATCGTGCAAGATGTGATACTAATATAGCACTTTGCACAATGTTAGGTAGTCAAATGAACATTGATTTTTTATATAGACCCCAAAAATCTGACTGTCCCCCACTTTTAGGTGTGTGATGCCATAATATAAAATGGCCACTGCAAGGGCCAGTAAATTATCATAAATGTAATATCAGTCTTCCAGCACATAATTGTAATGGTTTTTTAGCCAAGGATTTAAAAGATTTTGCAATGTAATTGACTCATAGTACACTATGATAAGTACATAGATATCTGGTAGATATACCGGGTGTTGTACATAACTTGCTCACCCCTTAACTTTTGAACGGCTAAAGATAGAAATTTCAAACAAAAATCAAATCATGGTTCATCAGAAAATGTCTAATTTATGTTGTTACTATTTTAGGAGCACTTGGGCTCATCATACAAGGTGTACCAAAAGTCGATTGCAAATTTTAAATGACACCCTACACATTTTTTGTTATAATATAAAAACAGATTTTGTAACATTTAAACATTAAAACTTTTTAATTGGAAAAGAATGGAGATACAAATGATACTGTTATTAAAGTTTATTGTTATTTTAGTCAACTGTTTTTTTAAAGGTTACAATTTGGTCAGTCATCTAAAACATGTCCTCCAGATTGCAATGCCCATCACAAACACAAAGACTACTACATGGAAGAGACATTTGTTTACATTTATGAGCATGGGCACACAGTGTTTTACATCTACACTTAACATGTTCTTTGCAGTATTTTGAAACATCAGCAAAAGTAACTACAGAGGTTTAGATCCAGAAACTTCCCTCTGCCATCCCCACTGAACTGGATCAGGTATATCAGGATACACATTCCACCACTAAGACTACACATTAATAGATTGGAAAAAATCTCGCTTGCTGTGCTGTAAAAGAGCAGCCTCACTTGGTGGCACATTTTCTGGGAGGCGATTAAATTTGGTCACCATCATTCTTCAACACTTGTTAACAGAATCTATTTTATTGTATAATCTAATTACAAATTGCTGAAGCTGACTAAAACTGTTATTTGAAATATCTGGGCAATGAGAGAGCTTAATAAATGTTTTTGTGACAGCTTGAAAAGGTTACCACATTTCCCAACCTGTTTTCTTGCCACAATCTGCAAATGCAGATACAGTGTTGCAACTTGTAAATGCATGCAAAAATAAAATACCATCACATACACTTTTGCTACGTTTATTAGCATACTCATGGATAGGCAGTAGCCTTTGATGTTTCCCAATACCAAAATCAATCCACAAATTTGACAGATTTAAGCTGCTAAATGCATAAAAAGCAATAACTGCTACATCGGAATCAACAGTACGTATAATTATAGACTTCTGGCCACTTTCACAAGCATGTTTTTCATTTAATAGTATAATGGTATCAGCTTCTTCTTGATAACATGGTCTGAGTTCAGATACATTCAGATTTTTGGGAATATTCAACACTTTATCATCCTTTGTCAATACCATAATTTTCCCCTCTGGTCTCTCAAAACTCAAAAAGTTAGAAGCCAAAAATTGGAACAAATCATTTTTGTTATCTTCATTTTGTAGAAAGTCGCCCAGGATTTTGGTATGTTTATTGAATCTTTTACACAATAGCGTGGACCAAAATCTTGCATATTTTTTTCTTCCTTTTTCACAAACCCCTCTATGTAACAGTCAAATACTGTGTCTTCTTGTTTCGATTTGTTAAGTATGTTCATTATATAAGGCTGGATTTTATAGGTGCTGTTGCCTTATAAATTACGTACATTGTCAGGTTTTAAGAAATTGATTATTGCTGATCCATCCATTATAACACAACTTGCAGTGTCTGGAATGTTATTCATGTTATTTACAGCACAATTAAGCTTTCCCAAACAAGAGATGATGTCAGACTTTGTCCCTTTTTTAAGCAATCCTTCTCCGAATGTGATAATCAAGATTCTGATGGGCAACAAATTCCTTTAAATCTCCTTCTCTATCTTGGCAAGCAATATACAGTCTAATGAAAAGTGAGCAGTCGCTTTTTAGGATGGATGCTTTGTGGTTCACTGATTTTGGGACTGCCTTATGAAATAAATGTAGCTTGTTTCAAGGAATAGGTTCAAAAATAGATTTTTCACAGCGAACCAGGCGTTCTTGAACAAATGTTCCATATCGAGTTCTCCCCACGTCCTCAGTAATGCACACAAAATTATTTGCGTTATCACTCATGATCAAGTTGGATGCAATATGGATAAGATTTTCGCCAATACCACAGGCATATGGATTTCTGTCATCATGCAAAAACACATGTGTAAGTTCCTTAACATCATTTACAAATCGAGAGTTGCTAGAAACGTTGTCTTCATGGTGAACACAGTTATTTTAATTTTTAATGAATCCCATTTCTTCATCAAATTGTCCATGTACATTGGCAAGTACAGGTCCAGACACCATCCATTCCATCAATGCACTAGGATTATCAAGAATACCAACAGCCCTACCATCTGATTTTATAGCCTTGTTACACTCCTCAAGCAACTGATCATGAGATACAGGAATAAGGTCTACCACTTTTACAAGCAACAAAATATCAGTTTGAAAATTTTTCAAAAACATCTGGAATTCTTGTTTTCAGCTTGACAAGTGTTTTAATGAACACTGGCCTCCATCTGGCATGGTGGGTGTGATCCAAAGCAAACATCCAAGGACAAATCATTTGCAGGTTTACAATAAACTTCTCAAAATTTGCTGATCAAATGGATCAAGAAATTGGAATAGCAGTATTTTGAGTTGAAGTGTAATATACCAATATTTGAAATGAACATACTCTGCAACTCTTCGTGTAATCCATTCTTTCATGGATATTTGCCCATCAGTAGATACATCATAAGTCTTCTTCAAAAGTATATACAGTGATGCAACACTAACTTTGTGTATGTAGCGGGATCGTTTTAAATGAGACCCTTTTAGACATTGTCCTACTTTACCCTCGTTGGTAAAATTGGCTTCAACTAGAATATTGTCCCAGCCACTACCATCAAGCCAATCTCCTAAAACTGCAAGGAATGACATTTCAATGTGTAATGCTCCCATCATGACTACCATATTGTCTTCCTCGTACAATTCTGGAAGTAACCACTGTAATTGTTTAGCTGTTGCATTGACTGGTTAATCATATGTCACCACAGGAGTCTGATTAGAATTAACTGAACCACCTATGTTGGAGTGGAAAGCAGCCCAACTCATATTGCTTACATTATGGAGATCAAGAGATTGAATCATTTGCAGCCATTCGTCTGACATAGGTTCATTATGAATCGAAAGAGGCTGGAAGGCATTGATATTACTAACAGGTACATTTGGCTGTCTTTATGTTGTTGTACATGGTAACTGCAAATACTGCTCAGGTAGGGATAATGTACATTTCTTGGTCCACTCATTTCCTTCAATTTTTAAGAAGGATGATATACCCTGTGCATCTGATTTTCTCTGTATGAGCGATATGGCTGTTCAGTGGAATGACTGAGTGGATGAAGATGACGAGGGATTGTGATCAATATTGTCTATTGCAGTACAAGTGAAAGTGGAGAATTGAAGGTCTGTTGGACACACAACCCTGTCACTGCAGAATTGCTTACATTGTTTGTTAGTTATTGTTGCTGATACTTCTCGAACACGCTCACATGACACGCATATGCCCAATTTGTGCAGATTGTCAACTAATTCCCGTTTTCGAGTTTTAGCATGCACCATTAATCCAATATAAAGAGGTGATGGTGTTTCATAATCTTTTTCTGCGGTGGATGTTTCCTTTAGGATTTTCCTTCTTTCACTTACTGGCATGATACTGAACAAGCTGTGAGACTGACAAAGCTGCACTCCTCTTATCATTTACTTTGCTGTCATTTGAAATGTTACAACCTTCCATAATTATCCATATTAGATTTAGCATAGCAGTCTCTACTGACTTTTCTTGGCAGTTCTGCTCAAACTGTCCACTAAATCAATCTACTTCAAGTTGAAACATTTATTTTTTAATAATAATAGCTACATCGGCCAGGCAGACACCATCCTGAAGAGCATTTTGTTTACAGATACTGAATATATTTTCTCCTATATATCGTTTTTGAGTATTAGAAGAATATCTCTAACATTTGGTTCAGCTGTAAGCTCTGGTATGAACGCAAGAATCTTATCTTTTAATCATGTGCTGTGTACATATTTGTCTGCATTTTCTCCACCTAATTCTGTCATACCACGAACTATGAGTGATTTGATATTAGATAAAAGAAATGCTGGCATGACTTCAGAATTCTGAAGTGTATCTTTGAGTTTACAATGTCACCTAATACCGCGACTTAGATTCATGTCAATTTGTTGTCTTCACTTTTTTCTTTTTTCCTGTATTTACCAAAGTTGGTTATAAAAACTAATAAGATGCTTTTTGTGGTACTTTGTTCGGTCGCAACCATATCACCACCACTTATCTCAGCGAGTACTTTTGAGTCACTTAATGCAACTGCAGTATCTCAAACTCAATTACTCAATTCAAGTGTACCCCTGCCCCTGACTCTCTGTCACAGAAGAAACATGTATCTTTCAATTCAACAGCTATAAATGAAGCATGCGTACACCTTGAAGTACTCTCTTGAAACCCGTCTTGAACTACTTTAGTTTTTTTTTATAACCTTGCAAGTTTGCGTTTGTCAAACTTGTTTCTCCATGTTTTATGGAATTGTCTGCAGTTGTCATTTAACAGTTGTTCATCTTCATGATGATTTTTTAACAATTTTGTCTTGATGATTGATGGAAGGCCTTTTATTTTGTCAAAAGCTAACAGATCATTTGTACCTAATTCCTTTATTAGAACATTTATTATTAGCTGGACACACTAAGGGGGTCATTCCGACCCTGGCGGTCATGGACCGCCAGGGCCAGGGACCGCGGATGCACCGCCAACAGGCTGGCGGTGCATCCAGGCCAATTCTGACCGCGGCGGTAAAGCTGCGGTCAGAAAAGGGAAACCGGCGGTTTCCCACCGGTTTTCCCCTGGCCTGAGGAATCCTCCATGGCGGCGCTGCAGGCAGCGCCGCCATGGGGATTCCGACCCCCTTACCGCCAGCCTGGTTCTGGCGGTTTTGACCGCCAGAACCTGGTTGGTGGTAACGGGTGTCATGGGGCCCCCTAACAGGGCCCCACCATGATTTTCAGTGTCTGCATAGCAGACACTGAAAATCGCGACGGGTGCAACTGCACCCGTCGCACCCTTTCCACTCCGCCGGCTCCATTCGGAGCCGGCATCCTCGTGGAAGGGGGTTTCCCGCTGGGCGGGCGGGAGGCCTTCTGGCGGTCGCCCGCCCGCCCAGCGGGAAACTCAGAATTACCGCGGCGGTCTTTTGACCGCGCAGCGGTATTCTGACGGCGGTACTTTGGCGGGCGGCCTCTGCCACCCGCCAAAGTCAGAATGACCCCCTAAATCTTCTGGTAAATCTTGTTGACACAATACACACAGATTCCAATCAATCTCAGTTCCAACATTTTGGGTAGTAGATATAAAGTCTTCATTACAGTGCTTAATTTGTGCTTGTTGTTTCTGGTACGGAGCACCAGCACTGATTTTTGAGGGCCTGCGCTTATTTTTCTGTCTCAAGCATTTTCTGAGCGCAAAAGACACATATGGGAAAGACGAAAAAGCGTCACAATGGGAGAAAGAAGAAAGCTACAAGAGTGAGCTGAAGGGTCAGGGTGTGGCTTTAAATGGATTGCAGAGGCCTGAGATGGCTTCAGGATTACGTTGCCTCAGAATTCTGTGTTCACTCATTTAATTGCAGCAGCCACGAGTTTCAGAGGAGAGCTTTGGGCACCGGCACGTTTTTATTTACAAATTACCCACTGATTCATTAGTATTTACAAATTCACATCTTCTTTTGGTAGACATTTTTACTCATTGTCATCAATTTCAGAAACTTGCAACTTTGTCAAGGGTCAACAAAAATTTAGAATGTGTATGACTTTAGGCATTCCCGACAAAAAAAACATATGAAATCATGTGATGGTTGCCTAACAGTAGAAACATATTCTCTATACAAACAATAGTGGAGGCCATGTTCTTTTATGAAGTTAAACGGGCAAAGTAGCCACACAATCACTCATTTTTTACCTTATTTTTAAGCCCTGTGAAAAGTTTCATGTTGGTATCACATTTTGCATGATTCTAACGCTAAACTACCTCACTACTGTGCAGATAACGCCGGGGGACGCAACGAGGTGCCAGCAGGAGCCAGTAAAAGCGGAGAGAGCATGGACAATGGTAAGAGCTATAGGGGCTGTGGAAGCACTTTGGGGCATACTTATGGAAAAGTGGCGCATCATTCATGATGCAGTACTTTTCTAGTGCCCCACTGCATCCCTTAGTGACACCATTTGTGTGTCGTATTTACAATATGGCGCACCATAGTGGTCGTGTCCACATTAGCGGCATCATTTATGGCTCTATTGTGGTGCTTTACTGGATTAGTGCCATAAATTATGGCGCTAATGCAGCAAAGCACAGGGAGGCCCAGGCATTAATAATGACGCTAGAAATGGTGCAGTAAAATCTACTAAATTTCACGGCACCATTTTTCTGGGCCTCCTTACGTGGGAACGCCCAGTTGCATACATTATGCCTGACACAGGCAGAATGTGGCACAAGGGTTTATCAAGTGTGGCATTGCTTGCATTGTGCCATTTTGTAAATATGGTGCGTGGAAAATTTCACCTTAACATCACATTTGTGCCAAAAATATGACACAATATGGTGTAAAGTGGCGCCAAGGGCATCATAAATATGCCCTTTGTTCCAGAAATTTGCACCTGGCAGCAGTTGTAGCAGCAACAATTTTATAGTCTGATCGGTAGTAGAGGCGGAGGTAGACTGTTTTCTGAAGTTGGCAGTCTATGATTGATTTTACTTCTCCAAAAAAATAAAAGGAGGAGGAAGTGAGTATATTGGGGCGATTAGCCTGCCCTCTGTGCCGGGAATCGAAATGGGGTCCTGGGGGGGGGGAGAGGAACGAGGAGTCCCCCCCCCCGGGGTCTTTGGGGAGGGTGGTACAGCCCGCGACGCAGTTGGGCGTCCTGGGTGTCTCTTGGTGGGTTGGGTGGGGATATATATAAACTGACATTTCGCGCTCTCGGCCACCATTTTGTGGAAGGTAACCCGGTGGCCGGAGCGTCCTTTAGCAGGGCAATTCAGGTATTATAGGGGGGGAGGAGCATTAGTTAGAGGCAGAGATCTTGACATTAGTGGACAGGATCATAAGAAGCGGGTAGGACGGGAAAATTAGGTAGACAAGAGGGGTTAAAGGGAAGTCAGGACAAGATTATAGGGAGGGGGAGGGTGGGGCAGGAGAGGGTGAAGGAAATTGGACAGGTTTTTCCATGTCTAGTGAGGCTTTAGTTTTGTGAGGCAAAGGCCAAGGTTGGTTTAATTGTGAGGTGCACCTGTTCCATTAAAGCGGCCTTTTTCACACAACAAACAAGTTGTGGTGTTGTTCACTCCTTCCCAAATTAATGTATTGTATGAAGACACCGGCCTACATATCACAAACATACCCCAGGGAAATTATGCCTCTGAAAGGGGTGAAAAGCACATAGACAAAAAGTGGCAAGCAAAGCACTATATCGAAAGCAGCGTCTAGCATTTTTCCTCACAACAATCTATTAAGAGGGCTAACGAAATGGAACCGGTTTCACTAGTTCTAAATGCTTCAGACGCCGCAGATTTATCACCCTGTCCGACGTCACTTCAATCACTGTCAGGTATAGACAACAGAAATGAGGGCATCCATTCAGATCAGAAAATGTGGCCCGCAGACAATGTAAGGGGTCAGAGTGACCTTGCCGATCTGACTCAAGACATTATAACTGGTGTGAACTGTGACAGTGGACAGCAGCGCCAAGGAGCAATGGAAGTAGAAACATTAATATTGATTAAGGAGGCACCCAGCAGTCCTAATGGATCAACAGAAATGGACAAGCTGTGGCTAAAGACTCAAACCATGTCCAAAATGTAGGGATGAATGTGGCTAATATTTCAACTTTGACCATGATCATGGGAGATGGAGCCCCCGGCACCCTTAGTTAAAGAGACAATCATTTTTTAAGTGGGGGATCTGGAAATGCTGGTTATGTTGGTCAGAGGGAGGCTAACTCTAATAGCTTACTTTAGGCCTGAGAAAGAGGTTGAAGCTCAGCAAAGTCTGATAACAGCCTTGGATAAAATCATTATGGAAGAACCAGATCAATTGCTGTGCTAGCTTACTAATTCTGGGAATTCAAACTTGAACTTTGTGTCGCTGAGAGAATTTGTTGCATGAGACGTTTTCTCAAGGGATCATGCTATGGAGCATGCTATCGAAGGCCTTGGTTTCAGCTCTATGATGCTTTTGCTTAAGGAACTGCTAGGAGAGATTAAAATTATGAGACAACAGCAGGCAGAACATGCCAATGAGATCAAGCAGCAATTGGGGTGAATAGAAGGACAGCTGGCATTTTTTGCAGGTCGTTGCCATGAGATGGAACAGTGAATCGCAGACTGTGAGGATATATTAGAGGTGACATTTTCACAGACTTTATGGTTTGAGAGGGAGATTCAACTCCTTCTCGAGAAACAAGAACAATTGGAAAATCACTCTAGGAGATCAAACCTCAGGATTTGCAAGAGGGCAAAGAGGACAGTTTGGAACCAATTGCACTTGTTCAATCTTTGATAAAATTGTTTGCCCTTTTGGAAGTATCTCAGGATTTGGCCTTTATGAGAGCACATAGGCCCATATTTATACTTTTTGACGCAAATCAGTGCTTGGGCAGATTTGTGTCAAAAAGATTACTGCCGGCTAACGCCATTCCAACGTGCAGGCTGGGCGCCTTATTTATGGAATGACGATAGCCGGCGCTGCGGCCTGGTTTGCGTCAAAATAAATGACTCAAACTGGGCAGCAGAGGCGTAAGGAAGAATGGGGGTTGTGCATCAAAGAAAAGTGCAAGTCAGGTTAGGGTCAAAAATATTGACTCTAACCTGACTTGTGCTATTTTTTGACACGCAACCCCCATGGAAATGACTACTGTCTTAGCAAAGACAGGAGTCATGCCCCCCTGCCCAATGGCCATGCCCAGGGGATTTCTGTCCCCTGGGCATGGCCATTGGGCACAGTGGCATGTAAGGGGGCCCAAGTTAGACCCCCCCTATGCCACTTAAAATACATTAAAAAAATACTTACCTGCACTTACCTGTACTCACCAAAAATGGGTCCCCCCATCTATGGGTGTCCTGTGGACTGCTTCCATGGTCTTCCACCATAGAAAAGAGGCCACAGGTCCCTTAACGCCTGCCCTGGCCCAGGTGTTAATTTTTTTATGCACATCAGGATTTACATCATTTTCCGGCTCCGCCTCCCAGCTGTGCGCCATTTTTGCCCAATTGGATAAATATGGCGCACAGGTGTTTAAGTCATTTTTTGGCCGGGAACGCCTACCTTGCATGTCATTAACGCAAGGAAGGTTCACGCATCCATAAAATGACGCACACTGAGAAATGTTGACGTTCGCGGGGTCGGGTGTCAAAGTATAAATATGGTCTAAGTGTTGCGCCGAATTTGCATTAAAAAAAATGACGCACATCTGGTGCAAGCAGAGTATAAATATGCCCCATAGAGTGCCAGCGCACATTCTACCTAACATAAGTAGCCCTGTACAATTTTGTTAAATTTTTCTAATTACAGGATCAAAGAGTAGGTCCTGTTTAACACCATGAAGAAAAAGTCCTTTTCAGGAAATAAAGAGTTCACCTTTCAAATGTTTTCCAACGTGGCTTTTGATACTGTTCAGTGATGCATGGAGTTTAAAAATATGATTGTGTTGTTTCAGTATGCAAGTGGTCTGGTCTGATTGACCCAAGTGGCAAAGCTAAAGGTTTTGTTTAACCCCTTCGCTGCCACTCCTGTGCCGAGCCTTTTTTGGGCTATTTGGGGTAGTTCACGCTTAGGTCCTCATAACATTTTGTCCACATAAGCTATCCATGCCAAATTTGCATCCTTTTTTTCCAACATCCTAGGGATTCTAAAGGTACCCACAGTTTGTAAGCCCCCCTGGATGAGACCAAGAAGTTAGCCAAAATTACAGCTAACATTTGTGTTTTTTGGGGAAAAATGGGAAAAAAGTGCTGCAGAAGAAAGCATGTGTTTTTTTCCCCCTGCAAATGGCATCAACAAAGGGTTTGCGGTGCTAAAATCACCATCTTCCCAGCTTTCAGGAACAGGCAGACTTGAATCAGAAAACCACATTTTTCAACACAATTTTGGAATTCTACTTGTACAGCCCCCATTTTTACCATTTTTTGTGCTTTCAGCCTCCTTCCAGTTAGTGACAGAAATGGGTGAGAAACCAATGGTGGATCCCGGGCAGCTTAACATTTCTAAAAAGTAAACAAAACTCTGAATTCAGCAAAGGGTCATTTGTGTAGATCCTTCAAGGTTTTCCTACAGAAAGTAACAGCTGAAATAAAAGAAATATTGACATTTGGTTGAAAAAAACAGCAATTTTTCTCTACGTTTTACTCTGTAACTTTTTTCAGCTATGGCAGATGTTTGAAAGCCATATACTGTTATGTCTGCTGGACTCTTCTGGTTGGGGGGATATAAAATAGGGCTTGTAGGTTCATCAAGAACCCTAGGTACCCAGAGCCAATAAATGAGCTGCACCTTGCAATGGGTTTTCATAGTATACCGGGTATACAGCAATTAATTTGCTGAAATGTAAAGAGTGAAAAATAGCTGTCAAGAAAACCTTTGTATTTACAAAATGGGCACAAGATAGGGTGTTGAGGAGCAGTGGTTATTTGCACATCTCTGAATTCCGGGGTGACCATACTAGCATGTGAATTACAGGGCATTTCTCAAATAGACGTCTTTTTTACACACTCTCTTATATTTGGAAGGAAAAATTGTAGAGAAAGACAAGGGGCAATAACACTTGTTTTGCTATTCTATGTTCCCCCAAGTCTCCCGTAAAAAATTATACCTCACTTGTGTGGGTAGGCCTAGCGCCCGTGACAGGAAATGCCCCAAAACACAACGTCGACACATCACATTTTTTTAAAGAAAACAGAGGTGTTTTTTTGCAAAGTGCCTACCTGTAGATTTTGGCCTCTAGCTCATCCGGCACCTAGGGAAACCTACCAAACCTGTACATTTCTGAAAACTAGAGACCTAGGGGAATCCAAGATGGGGTGACTTGTGGGGCTCTGACCAGGTTCTGTTACCCAGAATCCTTTGCAAACCTCAAAATTTGGCTAAAAAACACATTTTCCTCAGATTTCGGTGCCAGAAAGTTCTGGAATCTGAGAGGAGCCACAAATTTCCTTCCACACAGCGTTCCCCCAAGTCTCCTGATAAAAATGATACCTCACTTGTGTGGGTAGGCCTAGCGCCCGTGACAGGAAATGCCCCAAAACACAACGTGGACACATCACATTTTTTGAAAGAAAACAGTGGTGTTTTTTGCAAAGTGCCTACTTGTAGATTTTGGCCTCTAGCTGAGCCGGCACCTAGGAAAACCTACCAAACCTGTGCATTTTTTAAAACTAGAGACCTAGGGGAATCGAAGATGGGGTGACTTCTGGGGCTCTGACCAGGTTCTATTACCCAGAATCCTTTGCAAACATCAAAATTTGGATAAAAAAACAAGTTTTCCTCACATTTTGGTGACAGAAAGTTCTGGAATCTGAGAGGAGCCGCAAATTTCCTTCCACCCAGCATTCCGCCAAGTCTCCCGATAAAAATGATACCTCACTTGTGTGGGCAAGCCTAGCGCCCGTGACAGGAAATGCCCCAAAACACAACGTGGACACATCCCATTTTTTGACAGAAAACAGAGGTGTTTTTTGCAAAGTGCCTACCTGTAGATTTTGGCCTCTAGCTCAGCCGGCACCTAGGGAAACCTACCAAACCTGTGCATTTTTTAAAACTAGAGACCTAGGGGAATCCATGATCGGGTGACTTGTGGCGCTCTGACCAGGTTCTGTTACCCAGAATCCTTTGCAAACCTCAAAATTTGGCTTAAAAAACACGTTTTCCACTCATTTCGGTGACAGAAAGTTCTGGAATCTGAGAGGAGGCACAAATTTCCTTCCACCCAGCGTTCCTTCAAGTCTCCCGATAAAAATGGTACCTCACTTTTGTGGGTAGGCCTAGCGCCAACGAAAGGAAATGGCCCAAAACACAACGTGGACACATCACATTTTTTCACAGAAAACAGAGGTGTTTTTTGCAAAGTGCCTACCTGTGGATTTTGGCCTCTAGCTCAGCCGGCCCCAGGGGGACAGAAATGGCCTAAAATAAATTTGCTCCCCCACCCCCCCCTGGGAGCGACCCTTGCCTACGGGGTGGCTCCCATTGGTGCAAAAAAAAAAAATCCCTGGTGCCTAGTGGTTTCTGCCCCCTTGGGGGAAGATTGACCTAAAATCGGCCGATCTGCCCCCAAGGGGGACAGAAATGGTCTAAATACAATTTGCCCCTCAGGGGAGCGACCCTTGCCTAATGGGTCGCTCCCCATCTCTAAAAAAACAAACAAACACAAAAAAAACACAAAAAAACAATTGCCCTGGCGCCTGGAGGTTTCTGCCCCCAGGGGGGCAGAAATGGCCTAAAATAAATTTGCCCCCCAACCTCCCCCCCGGGAGCAAGCCTTGCCTACGGGGTCGCTCCCCCTGCGTGACATTGGCGCAAAAAAACAAATCCCAGGTGCCTAGTGGTTTCTGCCCCCCTTGGGGGCAGATTGGCGTAGCAAAAATCGGCCGATCTGCTCCCAAAGGGGGCAGAAATGGCCTAAATACAATTTTCCCCTCCAGGGGAGCGACCCTTGTCCAAGGGGTTGCTCCCCATCTGTAAAACAAAAAAACAAAAAAAATCCCCGGTGCCTAGTGGTTTCTGCCCCCTTGGGGGCAGATCGGCCTAATCAAAATAGGCTGATCTGCCCCCCAGGGGGGCAGAAATGGCCTAAAATAAATTTGCCCCCCAGGGGAACGACCCTTGCCTAAGGGGTCGCTCCCCTTGCGTGAAATTCACGTGAAAAAAAAACTCCCTGGTGTCTAGTGGTTTCTGTCCCACTTGGGGGCAGATTGGCCTCATAAAAATAGGCTAATCTGCCCTCAAGGGGGGCAGAAATTGCCTAAATATAATTTGCCCCCTAGGGGAGCGACCCTTGCCTAAGGGGTAGCTCCCCACCTCCTAAAAAACAAAACAAAACAAAAAGGAAAAAAAAATCCCCCCCCTGGGAGCGACCCTTGCCCAAAGGGTCGCTCCCTTATGCCACTTTCACAAATAAAAAATAAATCCCTAGTGTCTAGTGGGCATTTCAAAAGCCGGATTGCTTTGCAATCTGGCTTTTGAAACGCAGAGAGAGACTTCAAAGGGAAGGAAATAACTTTCCTTCCCTTTGAAGCCTCTCTCGGCCTTCCCCACGTGATCGGAAGAGAAATGTCCCTGTGACAAATCAGTGCGCGATTGTGTGCTGACGTCACGGGGGGGTGGGGGGGTCAAGGGTGAAAGGGGAAGGGCTTCCCCTTCCATCCCTGCCTTGGGGGGGTGGGTGGGGTGCACATGGGGGGAGCGAGTTCCCGGGTGTAGGACGAGGTGACCTCGTCCAAGGCACCCTAGGGGTTAAATGGTTAAAATGCTGCCAAACGGTTTTGTGGACCATTTGGGGTATTAAGAGATTGAAATATCAGGATGTGAACAGGTATCTAAATCTCAAAGACGGGTCTACAATAAAATTTATTTGGCGGATGAGAATTGGGTAGCAGCGTGTTTTCTTGGAGAGGAATAAAGAAACAGCTGCACTACTATGGTCTGGGATGCCATGAACACCTCTTTAAGAACTTTTTGATCTCCAGAGATATATCCTATTTTATACCTTTAACCGAAGAGAAAACCTGTTTGGAGAATCAGATCAATAATGAACATAGGAAATTCTTGAGGAATGGGTCCAGAGAAAATAGGAAGGCACTAGAAGAGGCAAAGTCGGCACTTTGAGAATACTATTACGCCAACAACTATGTTCCAACTTCGTGCAACAAATATATAACACCATTCTCAAAATTAAATGTCCTAGGACAAGTGCTGCTGCCCCCTCTGTGGGTGAGATCAAGGTTATCTTTTTCGATATATAGGAAGCTAGGTCATTTTTTGAAAGATATTTCAATGCAAGCATAAAAAAATATCAAATTCACTGTACTAAAACATGATCCCATATTTTACCAAATCTCTTTAAACTGCTCACCCACGCTGAATACACCCTCTCTCTCTCTAGACACCTTCTCTCTCTCCCTTACTCTTCACATTTCATTTAACCAATTGGCAAAATAGGGGACAGCTTTAGACCACCAGTTTTGTAAGAATAGCGATTGTGCCACTAACATTGAGATAAATATAACCTTCTGATACCGCATCACTATATCCAATATATGACAATGGCTAATAGCCCTAGCAATGGGTTTCAGGGAATCTCAATCTGCAGTTGATTTTCCAAACTATTCTCCCAAATATCACCCTATTTGTTACAGTACCAGATAATATGGGACCAATCTCCCCTATCTAAAATACTGCACCTAAATCACTCCATCTACGACCTATTCGCTGACACCTAGCTTGACTTACTCTTCATAACTGAATCATGGTTAGAACATGACAGGGCTCCAGTATTGCATGAAGCTGTTCCTCAAAGCTATCAAACTGTCACAGAAAATCGCATAGGCAAAAAGGGAGGCGTACAAGCTGTTACATTCAAATAAACAATAAATATCACCAAAGCGGAAGCATTTCCATAAAAGGTTGTGAGGCCCTCATCACCAGAAGCAACCCAATACCAATTTCCTCCTGTAACTTCCTCCTTGTTTACAGACCACCACCTAGCAAATTAACATCCCGAGACACATTTCTAGACACAGTTTCAAACCTTGTGGCACTACACTCCAATCTATGCATCATTGAAGACCTAGACATGGTTTTGACAAACCCAATATGCCCCATCCAAGAACTATAATCACTGGCTTAGACACACTGCACCAACATCATATCATCCATAACCCCACACACATTGATGTACACATCCTATATCTCAATTTTCCAAATCCAGAACTAGTTACCTTTCAAAGGATCACTCCAGTCACATGGCCAGACCACCATCTAGTAGCTTTCCAACACAAAACACCACAAATCACCACACCCAAGGTAACCTTATATGCAACAACAAATTGACTGCTGAACAAACCAAATTGTGAATACTTAGAAACACAACTAGCATCCAACATAGATCTAGACAAAATACATTCAATTCAAATATTCCATTAGTGGCTCAAGAAAGCTTTTGATATCCTTATACCACTATAAATTACAAAACAGGACAAAAGAAAACAAGCACCTGGATAAATGCAGAACCAAAAAAGATAAAACAACAAATTGCAATGTTGCAACACACCTGGCTCAAAACAATTAATAATCAAGACAAACTTCGCCTACACAAACGTATTGGCATATACAAGTCAGCAATCAGAAAAAGCTAAAAAAAAGTACTATTCAAACCAAATTCAAAATGCTAAATGTGAAAATCAAGATTTTTATAAAATTCTGTCTGAATTTCATAAACCTGAATGCACAGAAGAAACTCATTCCATTTCTCAAGGCTGTAGTGTCAAACTGGCAAATCATTACAAAACCCAAGCAGATATGATGAACTCCTATGTAAAATGAAGGAAAACCACCAGCACCAACCCATTTCCAACAATTCCTTCCAAGAGTAGCTTAACTCTACATTCAATCAAACTGCTATCAGAAACTGAATTATTGGATCTTGTTGAATCAAACATTCCACTCAGCTGCCCCATTAACTCTTGTCGACCACAAATCTTCAAGAACATTTCTTTAGCGGCCTCTGATGCCACCCTAGTCAGAACAATCATCAATAATGCTTTTACTACAGGAGTCTTTTCAGAAGACTTAGAAAGGCATACGTACGCCCAATGTTATAGAAAAAAAAGCTGGACTCCCTTTACCTCTACTCACTCAACCCAAAACTTAAAAGGACCCTTACCCCCATTTACTTCTCCCCACCCTTGACCCCTACAAACACTCTTACCTTCCTTTACCACTACCCACACCCAAGCCCTAAAATCACCCTTACCCCCTTTACCTTTACCCATACCTGAACCCTAAAATCACTCTTTCCTCCCTTTACTTCTGCCCATCTCCGAACCCTAAAATCACCCTTACCTCAGTTTACCTCTATCAACCCTCAAACCATAAAGTCACCAATACCTTCCTTTACTGCTACACACTGCTTAAACCTAAAATCACCTTGTTTCCCTTTACCTCTACCCACCCCTGAACCCTAAATTCAACTTTACCTCTACCCTTCCCAAATCCTGAAACCGCCTTTACTTCCATTTACCCCTACCCATCCCTAAGCCCTAAAATCACTTTTATTAAAATAATATAATAAGTATATTATAAAAAATGATGTTTACTTGCGTGGTAAAATACAGCATGATAAAGATACAAATACATACCTCATTGGTACTTATCTCCATGGTAAAGACTTTGTGGTAAGGGTCCTGCGTGGTAAAGGCTGCATAGTAAAGGATGTTTCCCCTCATGCAAGACACATTCCCACCCCTTTTTTAAATGCTCTCCTGTCTTCACCATAGCACCCCTGAATGTTTTGGGGGCACTGCACTGTTGCTTGCAAGACATTTGGGCCCAGATTTATAGAGGGCTTGCGCCATTCCAACGCCACATTAGTGTCATTTGTTTTTACGCTAATGTGGCGTTGGAAGGGCAAAAGTACTATGCCATATTTAAAAAGTGGGGCAATGCCTGCATTGCACCAATTTGTAACACGTTGCGCCACATAAGGCCTGCACCAGGCATAATGTATGCAAGGGAGGCATTCTGGCGCTAGGAGGAGCAGTAAAAATGAAGTTCCTTTGTGCCATTTTTATCAGCTTTTTTATCGCCTGTTAAAAAGAGGCTCCCATTGATTACAATGGGCCTCTGGGTGCTTTGCAGAATTAGGGTCATAATTTTTTACGCTAATCCAGCAAAGCGCCAGACTAGCGTGAAACTTTATAATGCTAGTCACCCTAACTACCGCCATGGTGCACTGTATATTAAATGCTGCGCATACATGATGGCGTTGGGGGGACGCATAGGGGTGCACGCAAGAAAAGTGGTGCTGCACTGGGAGCAGCGCCACTTTTCATAAATCTGCCCCTTGGTTTACTTACAGGGGACTTAAAGTCTATGCATTGCCTCTCATTAGTGGGCTTCATCTCTCTTGTTCCTTTACTTCTGTCATAGTTTGACCTTGCTCCAAGCAAGACTGCTAGTTTAGGGATGGCAGCACAATTGTTTGTATGCGACAAGGCTAATCCTACAACAAGTCGCAACTGTTGGCCCAACCCTCCAGCTTATAAGCAGTATCTCACCAAACCCAAACAGTAAAAGGTCATTTATGGCAGTCTTTACACATGAGCTCAAGAGTGCGACATCTCAGGGAGGTCATGGTTAAACGGAAAGTACCCTTTTCTCACATGAGCAACATGTCTCAGATGCACACAGGCAATGAAAGAGATGCAGTAAAGTTTTCAATAGGTTTTATTAACAAGACTGCAATCTACTGTAAATTACATGGGCTGCAATGATTAGGATTATGAACAATGCAAGGAATAGAATAGTTAAAAAGGAGAGTCATGAATACAAAGTCCCCCACCATCTTGCAATAGCATAAGAGGTAAAGCAGATGAGAAGTAGACCCTAATACCCTAGCATGATAAAACGCAGTTTTGCGTTAAAAAGTATAGCACCGGCTTGCACCATTCCAGGACGTCAACCGGGTGCCAAATTTATGGAATGGCGCAAACCGGCGCAAAAGGTTGGCTAGCGTCAATAAAAATGATGTTAGCCGGGTGGGGGTGGAGGTATGGGAGAAGAGGGTTTTGCACCAAAATAAATTGTGAGGCTGGTTGGAGGCAAAAAAAATGCCTCTAACCAGTCTAGCGCCATTTTCTGACACAAAACCATCCATACCACTTGACTCCTTTCATAGAAAAGACAGGAATCATGTCCACCACCCCAGTGGCCAGCACAGGGGACCAGTGTCCCTTGGGCATGGCCATTGCACCCTGTGCCATGCAAAGGGCCCCAAGCTGGGCCCCCAATGGCACTGCAATAAAAAAAAACTTACCTATAATTACCCTACTTACCTGGGATGGGGTCCCCCATCCTCTGGTGTCCCTCTGGTGTGGGTGGGGGTGTTCCTGGCGCTTGGGGAGGGCACCTGTGGACCTATTCAATGGTGTTCAACCATGGTAATGGGTCCACAGATCCCCTAGCGCCTGGTCTAATTCAGGCATTAAATAATGGTGCAAAGCAAGCTTTGTACCATTATTTAGCACCTCCTCCCACCCGTGCGTCATTTTAGCACAGGGGGATAAATATGGGGCTATGGGGTTAGCACCATTTTTTAGATGGGAACGCCTACTGTGCATCTCATTGACGCAAGGTAGGTTTACGCATCTAAAAAATGGTGCAAACTCCAATATTTTGACGTTAGATGTGCTTAGCGTCAAAATATAAATATGAAGTTAGCATTGCGCTGAATTGCGTAAAAAAATTATGCAAATTCGGCGCAAATTATGTATAAATATGCCCCCTAATCTCTAGCCTAAAGAGAGCTTTGTGTGTTAAACCTAATTTGCCAGTACCATGGTACCATGTCCATGAGAAGAGCCCCTTAACCCTTGTCACCTTGGAATGAGGTCTCCAAATCAGATTCTGTGGGGACACGAAGACTCTGTCAGCATCAAGGCGACATGTAGCATAGATAGCATCAATGGCATATGGTAGGAATCCCTCTGATTATCTTGTCTGTGAGAGACATATTTATACAGATCTTGTAGGACCACTGATGCAGGTATGTTCCCAAACAATAGATAAGAAGGCATGCTTGGGGCGGCAATTATATAAACAATTCCCTGAAAAGGTACATTATGCTACTGTCACACTAAAGTGGGTAAGTGCATGATGTAAATACCTACGCCTTCATTCATCTTTGACACTGATAGTGACGCCTTTACAGAGTGGCACTGATAACATGAAATAAAACATCTTCCTAACTATAAACATAGCAGCCATCTTGGAAGAAATAATTAAATAAATGTGCTGAAACAGAGCAAACTGTAGGTTAAAAGTCACTGGGTGACGGTGACTGGGTGACGGGGACAAAGGACTGCAAGCCAAAGGCTAAGCTAAACTCCTGAGTCCCATTAAAACTAAATAGGATCCACTACACTTCTCTTGGTCAGTGAGTGCCGACTTCACTTCCTCTTCATGTGTTTGTTCCAACACTGGAGCATGACCCAAGGACTGCTCCCCTTGCCCAGTGTACTTGTACTGCTCGCCGCTTTCAGAGGTACTTTATTTTTCTTTTACTTGCACACCCTTCCTTCTTTCCCCTTCTGCATTTTTGCTTGCTCCCCCAACTCCCCTTCTATGTTGGTGTTTGTTTGGTCAGCCCATCCTCTACCCCGTTGAGCTTGCCCTGTCTTCTTCATGTCCTCCTCCTCTCTCTTAATTACTCGCCTGCTCGTGTCCTGCCACAAATGAAGCACAAAAAGGGTTCAAGATCCTATAAAAGTACAGACAGTACTGTGCTCCCTTCTATTCATTACCTTTTTGGTGTTGACTTTATGTGTGGCCAAAATGGTGAACTTCAACTTGGAGGTGAGATAATTAAACAAGTGAATTTTCTTCCCCGAATACCTCTAATGTATCTCTGAGTTTCAGGACTCACAGGCATGCCATGATCCTTTTTCTCTTTTGACAACTTCTGACAGTTTTAAGTAGATTGTAGGCCTCATACCTGTTTATGGATGGTGGGTATCATTTACTTTTGGTGTTATTGTTTGATTTGTGCTTTGTCCCAATTAAAGAAACAGACAAATAAATAAATATGTATTTTAATTTCTTGCTGGTTTATGTTTCCTGACTAGGTGTTATGTTTTTTTTTCTTCTGAAGGCAGAGAATAACCCCATACTAAGAAAAGGGATCACTGGCCCTTATGGTCGGCACTGGCTGCATCACAGCGCTTTTTATTTTAACTTTCAGCCTTGCTGCACAGCACCTGTGCTGCTCTGTTATATGGCTAAAAGACACTGACAAAGCCAATGGCTCATGCATAGGCAGACCTATTGGTTGTGCTAATGCTTGTTTATTTTACTGCACTCATTTGTTTTCCACATATTCCAGGTTTTTGTGTTTGTTTCTATTATTGGTAGATGTTCAAGGTCAAGGATAGGCAGTTCGAGCAGAGCCAGCTAGGTAGTCACTTTATTTTTCTAAATGATATATAGTTTGGAGGGTACATGTGTTGTAAGGAGGCATTGTATTGGATATTGCAAGAATATTGGGCATTGCATTAGGCATTTGTCAGAAGTGGCTCTTTATGTGATATATCAGTAACTAGATATACCATGTAAAGAGTCCAGGGGTTCCCCCACGAGTGAACAGGGCTTGCTATGCATTCTCAAAGTGGTCTATTAAGCAGTAGTGTGGCCGAGCAACCTTAGGCTTGACACAGAAAGTGCAAGACATCTACAAATACACACAATAGTCAAAAAATGAAACGCACAACTCAAGAAGAAGATCCACACCAATTTATAAAAATAGCAAGTATCTTTATATATGTTTTGGCTTCAGAGAGAAATCGTTCAGGTAAGTACGTTTTTAAATGGAAATTCTTTTAACTTAAAAAGTGGTCATTTAGTGCAATTTGTGAATTCTGCAATGTTATCCTATGGGAGGAAGAACAAGTTCTGCAAACAGGTAAAGTACAGAAACTTCCAAGACCAATCTCCAGGAGTTAAGGTGAGTGGTGGGCTAGGTCAAAGGCAGTACCAGCAGTACACCACCAGCGTCACGGGGCGGCCGGGTGCAAGGTGCAAAACGTCATTGGGTTCCCAAGGCGTTTCAATGGAGATCGTTCACTATAAAAAGAGGCTGCAGGTTCTGGCTAGGAAGCCAGTCGGGCTGAACCAACAGCGAGGCTCAGGCCTCATGATGCTTTGACACAGAACTTTGGTCCTCTTCTCTACGGCCCAGAGGTGACGGGTGCACAGGTGTCTTCAGGTGCCAGGTTTTTCTTACTGGAGGGCTAGCGGTAGAGGGGGGCTGTGTGCAGGTGCAGAGGCTGAGGGCATCATCGGGGAGTCCAGGAGGGGTGAAACAATGATGGACTCGGACTCTGGAGGGCTGAGGGATGACCTTGCTTGCACCGGTGACCCACTTCAACTTGGCTGGAGGCGATGGGTGTAATGATGGCTTCGGGTGTCGGGTTTTGGCAGTTCCGGAGGCTCAGAGTCCTTTCTTGGGAGTTTGGAGAACAGATACACTGTTCACAGGAGGTCTTAAGTCTTTATAAAAGGCAGGCAGTTCTCCCAGGTTTCTGGAGTCAACAGATGCAGGACGAGTTGACTTTTATGCAGTTTCTGACGAGGGAAGCAGACAGGACAGGCCGGTGGGGTTGGTACCAGGTCAGCTGCTTATTCTGTTCTCCCTGTTTTTGTGACTCTTTAGTGTCCTTGGTTTTCTTAGGTCACCGGGATCTACTTCTCTAGTACCAGGGGCTTCCCTAAATACTGAATTGTGGGGTGTGATGGTGTTGTAGGGTAGTGGCCAATGGGCTACTGACTGTTGGGGTCACTATGTCCCCTATATGACTACTTCCTGTGGGAAGTGGGCATAACCCTGTCTCAGAGTTCCTAAATCTGCCAACACCAAGACAACAGATTTTTTAAAGTTGTGTCCACTTCAGGCAGCACACCTTAGGGGTGAGACTGGCCGGAGGGATGGGCACACCTCCCTGAATACTAAATGTCCCATCTGTCTAGATGCAAAATGGGCTCTGGGGCAGGGGGTTGGCATCTCCCTTGGGAGGAAAGCGAGATCTGCAAGGGAGCCCATCTCAAGGGAGGTGGGCTTCTTTGAAGCCACCTGCTTTGGAACGTAGAGTTGCAGGTCATCCTGTTGGGTGAGGTGTGTACTCACCTCTCCCAGAGCAGGCTTGGTTTATGACCGCCATGAGAGCAAAGGCTCTTATCCTTCGGTGTCAGATTTGTGTCTGATGGTGGCAGGGTGGCTGAAACTGGTCAGTCTGCACATGGGTAGTTGGTAGGATTTCAGGGGGCACCTCTAGGATGCCCTCTGGGTGCATGAATTAATAAATTCATCACTATCATCAGTGAGTGCTTATTAACATGAGGTGTTTATTACCAAATATCCCTTGTTTCAGTGAAGCCGTCATGTAGCGGGGAAGCTCGTAATGACCAGTGACCAGCACATGTACTTAAAATGGGTCCCCTGTTTGCTCACTATGTCTAAGAATCAACAAACACATAGCAGGGGCATATATGATCATGCAGATACATCCTTGCATACAATGTAATGCACCCTGCCTTAGGGCTGTAAGGCCTGCTGTAGGGGTGACTCACATATATTGCATGCAGTGTTTAGGGGAGATGGCACACAGCTGTGTGCTATGTCGGGTTTTCACTTTTAACTTCAGTAAGACATGCAGCCTGCAATGGCAGTCTCTGTATGCTAGGTGAGGGGTCCATTAGGGTGGCACAATACATGCTGGAGCCCTTGGGGACCCTCTTTGGTACCCATGCCCTAGGTACCAGGGGTACCATTTACTAGGGACTTACAGGAGTCCAAAGGTAGTACCAATTGGTGAACAATGGTACAGTTTTAAGGAAAGAGATCTGGCACTGGGCACCTGGTTAGCAGTGCACTTTCAGTCGAAATTGCATCATGCACCAGACAACAAGTGGGGATGACCATTTCAAAACGGGTCACTTTCCTACACGACCCTCTCCCAAACAAAAGAAAGTAAGACTAACCTTCCCCAAGAGAACCTTAATTGTTTAAGTGGAAGAACCTGTAAAGGCCATCTCCATTGGAGTGGTCAGTCCCAGGTCTGTGTTCCATTGTAAAGTCCATTCCCTGTAGAGATATGGACCACCTCAACAGTTTGGGGTTTTCACCTTTCATTTGTATCAGCCAACTGAGAGACCTGTGGTCAGTTTGAACATGGAAGTGAGAACCAAACAGTTATGGTCGCAACTTCCTCAGGAGCAAGAACACAGCAAAGGTGTCCTGCTCATTGGCACTCCAACGCTGCTCTTGGGTTAGTAACCTCCTGCTAATGTAAGCAACAGGTTGGTCATGGCCATCATCATTGATTTGGGACAGGGCCACTCCTATCTCATGTTCAGAGGCATCTGTCTGCACTATGAAATGCTTAGAATAATCTGGAGCTTTGAGAATGGGGGCTGAGCACATTGTTTCCTTCAGAGTGTCAAAAGTGTTTTGACAAATCACTGTCCAGTTTATTTTCTTTGGCATTTTGGAGTTCAGTTCTGTGAGGGGTGCCACAGTGGTACCATTCTCCTTCACAAACCTCATGTAGTACCCATTCAAGCCAAGGAATGTCCTGTGGGTCTGGGGGTTGGAGCTTTCCAGTCCACCTACCAGGTGACCCAAGTATACAACCTTGCCCTGCCATATATGGCACTTGCTTACCTTAATAGTAAGGCCTACATTTCACAAGGCTTCGAGAACCTTTCCAAGGTGGATCAGGTGATCCTGCCAAGTGGAGCTATAGACAGCAATATCATCAAGATATGCTCCACTAAAGGCTCCTAAGCCAGCAAATAACAGTAAACTGATAATGCCCACCTGGGGTCAAGAATGCTGATCTTTCTTTTGCTTCAGGGGTCTGACCAATTTGTCAGTACCCTGATGTCAAATCAAAATTACAGAGAAAGTTGGCTGCCCCGAATCTGTCAATCAATTCGTCTGCCCTTGCAATAGGCTGTGCATCTGTCTCAGTGACAGAATTGATACCTCTATAGTCCACACAATACTTCAGCTCTGGTATGTCTCTCTTGGAATTAGGTTTGGGGACTACGGCCACTGGGCTAGCACAGGGACTTTCAGAAGGCTCAATTACCCCTAAATGCAGCATCTTGCTTGCTTCAGCTCTGATGCAATCCTTTACAAGGTTAGGCTGTATATAGATTTTCCTCTTGACAGGCATGTGATCACCAGTGTCCACATCATGGACACACCAGTTAGTCTGACCAGGGGAGAGGTGAAAGAGCTCAGCATAAAGCTGTAGGACTTGCCTGCAGTCAGCTTGCTGTTGGGAAGAGAAGGTGTCTGAAAAGACCACTCCATCAACTGACATTTTTGTGGGGCTGTGGGAGAGGAAGTCAGGGAGAACGTGCTCTCTTCTTCTTGATCCTCATCAGTGACCATCAGCATGGCCACTTCAGCCCTGTCATGGAAGAGCTTAAGGTGTTTCACATGGATGGCCTTGTGAGGGTTCCTGGGAGTGCCTAGGTTAACCAGATAGGTGACCTCACTCTTCTTTTTAAGGATGGGGTAAGGGCCACTCCATTTGCCCTGGTGTTTCCTGGGAGCCACAGGCTCCAGTACCCACACCTTCTGCCCTGGATGGAACTTCACCATGGCAGCCTTTTGGTCATACCAGAAGTTCTGAAACTCTTGGCTGGTCTCAAGGTTTTTTAGGCTTTTTCCATGTACTCTGCCATCCTTGAACGTAGGCCAAGCACATACTCCACAATGTCTTGGTTGGGCTCTTTGAGAGGTCTCTTCCAGCCTTCCCTCACTAGACTCAGTGATCTCCTTACAGGATAGCCAAAAAGAAGTTCAAAGAGGTAAAAAACAATCCCTTCTGTGGCACTTTTCTGTAGGTGAAAAGCAAGCATGGTAACAGGACATCCCATCTCCTTCTGAGTTTTTCAGGGAGTCCTAAAAGCATGCCCTTCATGTTTTCATTAAATCTCTCAACTAAACCATTTCCCTCTGAGTGATATGGGGTAGTGAAATTATAAGTCACTCCACACTCATTCCACAGGTATGCAGACATGAAGTTATTACCTCTGTGTTCTGGGGGATACCACATCCTTAGGGAAGCCCACTCTAGTAAAAATACAGAGTAGGGCCCCTAGCTACTGCAGGAGCAGTGGTAGATATAATGGGTATAGCCTCAGGGTACTTAGTGCATGATCCACTACCACCAGTATAAAACTGTTCCTTGATGCTATTGGAGGGTCTATGGTTCCAACAACATCAACCCCTACCCTTTCAAAGGGAACCCCAACCACTGGAAGTGGACTTAAGGGGGCCTTTGGGTGGGCACCTGTCTTACCTCTGGCTTGACAGGTGATACAGGAGTTACAAACCTCCTTCTCCTTCTGGCACATTCCTGGCCAGTAGAAGTGGTTCCCTAACCTACTCCAAGTTTTAGCCTGGCCAGGACGGCCAACTAGGGGGCTCTCATCGGCCAATGTTAGTAGGAACTGTCTGTACATCTGTGGCACTACCACTATCCTAGTGGCACAAGGTTTGGGGTCTCTGACCTCAGAATACAGGAGTTCCCCCTCCCAATAGGTTCAGTGGGAGCCGCTGACATCTCCCTTTTCCTGGTCATCAGCTTGCTGTCACAGGCTCTCAATAGTGGGAGGTCCCTAGAGGGTCCCCCTGGGCCTAGGAGCTCTGCCATGTAAGACCCAAGTTCCTGGGGTTGTCAGAATGAGCGTCACTTCCTCAGGATCTCTATGAAGCTCAACAAGGCTCCTCTCCAGGCACCTCCAAATCCGTACACTGTTATAGCACAGATTCTTGGAGTGGCCTGGTGAGGGTAATGGTGTGGGATGGAGTCAGCGGGGAAGGAGACCTGAAAAGGAATATGGTTACACAGTTTCCATATACTCGCTATTGATTCATAGAATTCCAGGCTTTGCTAATATATCACAACGGTGTTTCTTTATTACCGTCAGTCAAATTTCTTACCTGATAAACGGTATTGCCAATAGCCTTTAAATAGTACTAAACACTTGCATTCCTTTAAATATCAAAACAACATTTACACCAATAAAATCGGCAGGAACAAAGTGTCCTCGGAACAACTCAAACAAACCAGAAGTGCCAAATACCAGGGATTCATGCAATTGTGCAACAGTTAAAAATAATTGTTCACCTTCGGATAATGTCAATGTGTTAATTAGCGATCCTCGCAAGTATCCTGCGCGACAATGAACCTTGCAAGAAAAAGGTAAATCGATAACCATACAGAACACTGCCTGTTCTGCATGTGAGGGAAGAAACTTCCTCGTGCAAGATGCACCCCAGAAGAAGTGGACGAAAAACGCCCAAGGGACGGGTGCTTGATTACCGCAGCCGTGGTAAAAAGGTGATGAGGAAGAGAAGTCCTGCGGGAGCCGCACCTCACTGGAAGATCCTCCGTAAAAAATTGAGCAAGAAACAGGAAACCAATCAACCTTCAAGAGGAATCCGGAAAGAATTGCACAGATTGCGAGGAGGGACTGGTTTTATACTGTCTGCCACACCCAAGATGGCGACCATGCAGCTTGCTGGGAAATTTAATCTCCTAAAGACAACTACACAGCGACAGGAGGGAATGCAGCATAATAACAACAATCAGCTGCATAATCAACAAGTATTGATCCTCAATCATATACATAAGCGAAGTTAGCATGTAATGGAGCGCAACATAGGCGGATTAGGCCCTAATTTATACTTTTTTTGAGCCGCATTACTGTAATTTATTGATGCAAAAGCGGCGCAAACTTACAAAATACAATTGTATTTTGTAAGTTTGCACCGCTTTTGGATCAAAAAATGACAGTAATGTGGTGCAAAAAAAGTATAAATCAGTGCCTTAGTACGTAATAAAGCACACCACTATATACTGTACAGTGAATCAATGAAATTATGAACAAGACCACCAGTTAGCAGAACAGGCTGCCTCATGAGCCTTCCCACACAATGGTTTCTCACACAAAGGTTTTAATGACAGCACAGGTAACTTGATTGGGGCAGGCCCTAGATCGCGCACCACCCGTGCCCTGATAGGGGCTCAGTTCCCTCAAGGGCTCACAGGTCTTCTACCCAAAGGGGGCTGCTCAGAAGCTGGCTTACCAGACTTTTTGCCTTTTCTCTTGGAGGGATGGGCCATTATTCCAGGCTCAAGCACCTCTTTGTCAACCTGGTCTTTGCATTGTGCTCTTGTTCTCACACACACCCATTCAGGTAAACCCAGCATAGCTGCATTGGTCTTTCTTTCACCCTCAACCCATGCTGAGGACTCCAGATCATTTCCTAGCAGACAGACCACAAGAATTGCAAGGGACACCACCACCTTTTTCGGCCCAATAACTTCTTCCCACTCTAGGGACTTCATTGTCATGGGATGGACCTTAGCTTGGCTGTCAGCATTTAGGACTGTGAAAGTTTCACCAGTCAGATACTGTTCTGGGGATTACCTTTTTTCAGTCACCAGGATGACACTTTCACCTGTATCCCTCAGTGCTTCAACTGTGATCCCATTAATAAGAGGCTGTTGTCTGAAACACTCCAGATTACTGGTTCAGACAGTCAGGTCAGCTACACCCTCCCCTCACTCTGAGACTAAAGTGGCTTCTGTGAGCTCTCTGAAATGGTCAGGGCTCACCTCAGATCCCATCTGGAGACTTACCACTGCAGCGGGAGCTGTAGGGACACCTGGGGATTATTTGTGGGAGAGACAGGATTTCCAGTTCAGTGCCCATTGTTTTTACAATTAAAGCACCAAGCCTTCTCAGGGTCAAAGGGCCAGATTTATCAAACGTTTTAGCATTCGCAAACGATGCGAATCGCAGAAATGGGCCGTTTGTGAGTGCAAAAATGTGTTTTGCTATGTATGAAAGGCATTCACAGGCCTTAAACAAGGAATCGCAAAAGTTGCGAATTTTAGCGAAGCAACATGGTTTCAGGTGTTGCAAACTGCGTATCACAATTTGCGACATAAAAAACCGAATCGTTATTTGCATATCGCAAATTGCGAGCTCAAATAGCGACTCGCAAATAGAGATTTGGTATTTCTTGTTGCAAATTGAGATACGCAGATTGCGACACGCAAAACCATGTCGCTATGCGATGCATCATAAAATCGCAAATTGCAATTATTCCCAGAATGGCCTTTTGCACATGCAATTTACCACGGATTGAAACCAGGTGGTAACCAGGTGCAACCTATATAAAGAGGCCCAGAATGCCTCAGCCTCTATTCCACAATGGCTGCACTATACGTCATGGCGAGGAGAATGAGGGGCATATTTATACTCTGTTTGCGCCGGAATTGCGTCGTTTTTTTTTACGCAATTCCGACGCAAAACTAACTCCATATTTATACTTTGGCGTTAGACCCGTCTAGCGCCAAAGATCTTGGAGTTTGCGTCATTTTTTAGCGTGGACACCTACCTTGCGTTAATGATATGCAAGGTAGGCGTTCCCGTCTAAAAAATGACTCCGAGGCATGTGCGCCGTATTTACACTCCCGGGCAAAAATGACGTCCGGGAGTGGGCGGGTCAAAAAAAATGACGTCCAGCCGTTTTAGCGTCATTTTTTAACGCCTGGTCAGGGCAGGCGTTAAGGGACCTGTGGGCTCGGAAGGAGCCCAGAGGTGCCCTCCCATGCCCCCAGGGACACCCCCTGCCACCCTTGCCCACCCCAGGAGGACACCCAAGGATGGAGGGACCCATCCCAGGGAACTTAAGGTAAGTTCAGGTAAGTATTTAAAAAAAAAAAAAATGGTGGCATAGGGGGGCCTGATTTGTGCCCCCCTACATGCCACTATGCCCAATGACCATGCCCAGGGGACATAAGTCCCCTGGGCATGGCCATTGGGCAAGGGGGCATGACTCCTGTCTTTGCTAAGACAGGAGTCATTTCAATGGGGGTTGGGAGTAAAAAAAAATTGCGCTAATCGGGTTGAGGCGAAAATTTTGCCTCAGCCTCACTTGCCCCATTTTTTGGCGCCCAAGCTCCATTTTCCCCTACGCCGGCGCTGCCTGGTGTAAGCCATTTTTTTTTACGCACACCAGGCAGCTCCGCCGGCTAACGTCATTCCATAAATAAGGCGCCCGCATGGCGCTTTGGAATGGCGTTAGCCGGCGTTAAATGTTTTGACGCACAACTGCGTTGGCGCAGTTGTGCGCCAAAAATTATAATTACGGCCCTGAGGATCTTGGCAGGTTTGAGGAGAGGGAGGAGGAGACAGGAGTGCATTTTCAGAGTGTGCATTACCCTTTTTGACCAGACTGAGGAGGAGATTTATGAGAAGTACAGGTTGAGCTCAGCCATGGTACTTGACCTGATAGCTGAGCTACAACCCATACTGCAGCGCACAACACATAGGACCAATAGCTTACCCGCCCATGTGCAGGTATTATGCTCCCTGCACCTACTTGCCTCAAGGAGCTATCAAGGGTTCATAGCAGCAGCTGGAGGGGTATCACAGAGTGCCGTCTCTAGATTTTTCAATGCATTTCTAAATGCCATGCTGAACAGGATACACCAGTACATCAGATTCCCCCACACCCCTCAGGAAATACAGCAGCCAATAATCGATTTCTACCAGATAATACAGTTCCCCCATGTCCTAGGTGCCATAGGTGGGACACATGTTGCAATCTGTCCACCATCGACCACAGAGTATGTGTACCGCAACCGTAAAAACCAACATTCAATGAACATACAGGTGATATGCAATGCTTCCTACATCATAACTGATCTTGTGGCCAGGTACCCAGGGAGCACACATGATTCATACATCTTTCGCCGCAGCGGGATTCACACAAGACTGTTAGCTGGGGAATTTGGTGAAGGATATCTACTAGGTAATTTCCAACTTTACAATGTTGCATTGATGGCAGTGTGACGTCAAATGGAACAGCTACTCATTATACCCTCTGTTCCTTCCAGGAGACAGTGCCTATGCAGTGCGCATCTACATGATGATGCCCTACCTAAATCCTGCAACACCAGCACAGCGGAGATACAATTCAGCACACAGGGCAACCCGCAATGTGGTGGAGCGCACCTTTGGCCTGCTGAAGAGTCACTTCTGGTGCATCCACAAAAGTGGAGGGGCACTACAGTACAGCCCCGTCACGACCTGTAGAATAGAGGCCACATGTGCGATCTTGCACAATATAACTACCTCCAGGGGCATACCTGTGGAAATATCAGAGCCAGACTCAGATGAGGATGATGATCCCATAGCACCCCTACAGCCAGCAAACAGGACCAGTGCAGCAGAGGGCAGGCAAAGGCGTGCTGACATCATGCACAACCATTTCAGATGTAAGTAATGACAACACCACCTCACTGACATGTATTCCGGTAGTTAGCACTTTTATTACCTTGACTTCAGGTATTGCTACATGTGAAGGTAGTCCCAGGTAGCCCTCAATGTCACTTCTTACGACCACGCATTCCAGTTGAGTGCGCAGTGGCCTCGCCGGCACCTCTTGTATCAGGCTCACAGGCAGTACTGTGCCTGGCACTGCGACGCCTAGGATCCATCATGTGGACTGCAAGACTGCTTAGGCTAGATGACTCCTCAGTATCCCCAACACCCAGTTCGCTGGGTGTAGCACAGCGTGTTGTCTGCATACCATCTAGAATGTTGGTTATATAACCCCGACTGCTATGTGCTGCCTCCACCTGTGCGGCCACAGCATGCCATGCTATCAGGGCAGTTGATGTAGTGAGCCGATTTACGGATCTGCAAAAGCCATTGAACATTCCCATGAATTGCCGTTGGCGCCTGCGGTGGCTTACACGCTCTTGCCTGATATCAGTACAGAGTTCCTTAATGGCATTTGTCAGTTCCTTCGTGTTATCTGCAACTGCTTGTGCAGTCCTCCCATATTGGCATTGTGTGACTGCACTGCCTGTGCATTGCCCTCATGTTTTTGCATTGCAGCCGCTGCACTTTGAACATGGACGCTTCAAGACCACCAAAGATTGATGGGCCCTCGCCTTCATCTGTGTGCTGTGTGCCTGCATCAAGAGGCCTCCTGTGGGGAGTTGAGTGACGCTGCGGCAGGGATTGCTGTCCTCCTGTGGATCTAGCTTCTGGGGGTGGTGTGTGGCCTTCATCCGGCATTTCATCGGAGTCCAGGTTCAACTCGTGGAGAGGTAACACCCTTGCCCTGCGTCTGATTGGTGCTATACACAGTGACTCACTGGTGTTTGAGTCGGACAGTGGCTGTGTTTCTGCATCCCCCACATTGGAACATTCTGCTGCTGCTGGGCCTGAGCCATCTGCAACGACAATGTGCAGCATGTCATTTATGAATGTATCACCAAATATTGCACATTGGTAATAAATGTACACTTACATCGTATCAATGTGAATTGTGTGTGTTGTTCTTCTGTGTGTCTGTATAATTGCTATCTATGTGCTATTTTCAGCTCAGGGTTGTGGACTACCACTCCCATAAGGCATTGTTGTGCCACATGTAAGATGTGGAATGGACTACTTATCACAATGCTTTGCACTAATTGCTATTTCCTAAGGGGCATTTGTACATGCACATATGGGGATACACATCATAATTGACTTACCTTTGCTGGTGCTGGGTGTGCCGGAAGTGTCAATGTCAGTGAACCCACTGACAGCTTCTGGAAGCAGTGTGGACTCCACCAGGTCCTCCATGGGGGTGGAGGGTGTCTGCGTGGATGGTCCGCCTCCTGTGCTCCTTGCCTCCTTTAGCCTGCTGGCCACCCTCTCCTTGGCACGGGAATGCAGGTTGTACCACCTCTTGCGTATCTCTTCCACCGAGCGCTGACCAAGCCCGACAGCGCAGATTTTGGTCTGGATGTCAGCCCAAAGTTTCCGCTTCTCACTCTCTGGTACCTGGAGTGCGCTCTTCCCAAAGAGCCGGTCATGGCTCCTGACCACCTCCTCAGTGAGCACCTCCAATTCTTGCTCACTAAATTTCAGCTTCCCCTTCCACTCTCCCTTCTCCTTCCCATTGCCAGCAGTGGCCATGTTGGTGTTAGGTCCTGGCTTGCTCCCACAATAGCCTCCCTGGGGCTGGTCTGTGACTCTCTGACTGCTCCTGTGGGTGTGGTACCTGGAAACAGCATGGGCTGACTCACTTCCTGCTTGTGATGTCATCAGGCTGTGCCGGGTAACCGTTTTTGCAATTTGCAATTTTCAAATACCAAATCGCAATTTTGTTTGCGATTCGGTATTTAGACCTCACAAATTGCATTAGTGATTTGTAAGAAATTGCTATTTCCGACTTGCAATTTCTGATACATTAAATTTTGCGTGCAGGAAATAGCGATTTCTTAAAATTCGCTACTTGAGACTCGCAAAGCAAAATCTTGATACATCTGGCCCAAAGTTCTTACCCTTGTATCCACCCTTGGTCTGTCATTTGTCTCAGGCCCACCCTCATAAGCAGGTTTTTAGGGGTCTTTAGAAGGCTCATTATTTTTATGTCACCATCTTTCCCTCGCGGGGAGTTTAATGCTTAGCAACCACTTTCTTTTGGTCACCCCCGCCATGAGTTGTCTTGGTTACACTTGTTTTGACCCAGTGTTCTGACTTCTTCCCCAACCCTTGAGGAGAGAGTGGACCTAGGTCTACCAGATACTCATGCAACCTCTCTTGAACACAATTACTTAACAGATGCTATTTTATAATTAAATTATAAAGCCCATCATAAGAATGCAAATTGTTACCTTTTAACCAGCCACCTAGTGTTTTTACTGAAAAGTCTACAAAATCTATCCAGGTCTGACTCAGATTTTTTGAGTGTCCCTGAACCTGATCCTGTATTCGTCAGGGGTGAGTCCAAAGCCTTCAATCAGGGTGCCCTTCATGAGGGCATAGGACTCAGCATTTTCTTTATTCAGTGTCAGGAGCCTATCCCTGCACTTCCCTGAGAATAGCTCGCAAAGAAGAGAGTCCCAATATTTTTCATTGAGCTGTCTCATTTTACAGGCCCTCTCAAATACTTTAAACCATTTGGTGATACCATCACCCTCCGAGTATTTTGGGACAATCCCTTTCGGGATTTTAGGGTCAAAAGATTTATAATTTTGCTGTCACCAGAAATGAGTCCTAGGCCCATCTCAGCTCTTTCTTTTTCTACAGCCAAGAGTTTAGCCTCTTATGTTATCCTCTTGGCTAGCTTCTGACAATCTGCATCTTCACTAGTTCTTCTGAGTCACCACTAGAAGTGTTCTCAGTTGAGGTATTGTCTAGGGGGTAGAGATGGAGTCATTTTCGACCTCATCCACCCCTCAGTCGTCACCGTCTTCCCCAAAGGGGGGCTTTTTACTTGCTAAGGCCTTGTGGTTTTTTGTCAACAACTACTGCAGATGAGCTTTTGTGCATTTAGGTCCCATGGCAAGTTTCTATGCTTTACAGAGCTCCTTAATTTGGGATATATTAAGGTGCTGATAGGGTTCCTAGGAAGGCCCTTGAACAGACATGGGGCAGATTTATGGAAAGTGGCACTGCACCAAGTGCAATGCCGCTTTCCCTGCGCCCCTTAGTGCTCCCCTACCGCCACCATGTGTGCGCCGTATTTAAAATGCAGCGCAGCATGGCGTAGGGTAAGGGACAATAGTGTCATTGTTTTTTATGCTATTGATGAACTCTGCAAGAGTACCACCAAACTGTTGGTGCTACTCCTGCAGAGTACGGGGGCCCAGTCTAAAAATGGAAGACCCCTTTGTAGCAGCCTGGCTCTGTATATACTATATCAAAATGAGATATAGTGTGCACAGAGTCCAGGGGTTCCCTAAGAGGCTTGACAGAGGCAATAATAGATAATACTAATGCTCTATTTGTGGTAGAGTGGTCGAGCAGTTAGGCTTACCAGAGGGTAGTGTTAAGCATTTGTTGTACACACACAAGCGATAAGTGAAAACACACACTCGGGGGGTCATTCTGACCCTGGCGGTCATGGACCGCCAGGGCCAACGACCGCGGAAGCACCGCCAACAGGCTGGCGGTGCTTCCTGGCCAATTCTGACCGCGGCGGTAAAGCCACGGTCAGAAAAGGGAAACCGGCGGTTTCCCGCCGGTTTTACCCTGGCCATAGGAATCCTCCATGGCGGCGCTGCAAGCAGCGCCGCCATGGGGATTCCGACCCCCTTTCCGCCATCCTGTTCCTGGCGGTTCTTACCGCCAGGAACAGGATGGCGGGAACGGGTGTCGTGGGGCCCCTGGGGGCCCCTGCACTGCCCATGCCACTGGCATTGGCAGTGCAGCGGCCCCCTCACAGTGCCCCATAATGATTTTCAGTGTCTGATTAGCAGACACTGAAAATCGCGACGGGTGCCACTGCACCCATCGCACCCCAGCAACTCCGCCGGCTCCATTCGGAGCCGGCTTCATCGTTGCTGGGTCTTTCCCGATGGGCGGGTGGGCGGCCTTTTGGCGGTCGCCCGCCCGCCCAGCGGGAAAGTCAGAATGACTGCCGCGGTCATTTGACCGCGGTGCGGTCTTCTGGCGGGGGAACTTTGGCGGTCGGCCTCCGCCGCCCGCCGAAGTTGGAATGACCCCCTCAATGTCTTAACTCCAGGCCAATAGGTTTTTATATAGAAAAATATACTTTTGTTAATTTATTTTTAGAACCACAAGATTCATTTAACAGGTAAGTACATTAAATGAAAGGTACTTTGCATAGTAATAGTTAGGACCTCAGAAGCCAAACCTCCAATGTCCCACACCGACCGCCACGGTGGTAACGGCCGCTGGGCTGGAGATAGCAATATCCAGCCCGGCGGCCGTCACTGTACCACATGCGGGATCATGACCCCACCTACCGCCATGGTTTTCGTGGCTTCCTTACCGCCACGAAAACCATGGCGGTAGACACTATCAGTGACAGGGAACCCCTTCCCTGTCACTGATAGGGGTCTTCCCCCTCCCCAGATTACCCCCCAACCCCTTCCTCACCAGAACCCCCCTTCATTCACACCCCTACCTTCACACACGCACACACCCATACACACACCCATTCCCACATTCAGCCACGCATGCATTCAAACACACATCCGCACACACTTATATACATACACGTGGACACGCATTCACACAACTCAACATATACGCACCCACACCTCCAGACATGCACACACATACAACACGCAACAAACACCCGCATACAGGCACTTAAAGACATACACACACACACCCCTACACACACACACAACACCCCCACCCTCCTCCCCTTTTGGAGCACCCACTTACCTGTGTTAAGGGGGTCCTCCGGCAGGAGACGGGACGGGGCACTGCTGCCAGCAGCAGCATCCGCCAGCAGAACACCGCCAGGCCGTATTATTTTTCCTAATACGGGTGGCGGGGTCCTACGGCGTGGCGCTGCGGCTGGCAGCAGCGCCACCTTACCGCCATCCGCCCACATGGCCACAACCGGATTTCCATCATCCTTCTGGCGGAAATCCGGCTGTGGTCATAATCCGGCGGACGGCTGGTAGCCACAGCGACGGTCTTTTGGTGGCCGTCGCCGCAGCGGTAGGCGTTTTTTATCACCAAGGTCCAAATGAGGGCCTATGTCTCTAAAAGTTGGGATTTCTGAGAAACTAAAAACTACTCCTAGTACTTAAATCCTAACTTTTACAAAACTTTTAAACTTAAAAAAGAGATGCTAACGGGACTTACACAAGGCCCTAGCAGGACTTTTAAAATTTTGGAAAAATAGTCATATTTCAAAAATCAATTCTCTAATGACAATTTTGGAATTTAGTTGTGTGATCAGGTATTGGCTGAGTAGTCCAGCAAATGCAGGCCCATATTTATACTTTTTGACGCTAAACTGCGCTAACGCAGTTTAGCGTCAAAAGTTTTTGCGCCGTCTAACGCCATTCTGAAGCGCCATGCGGGCGCCGTATTTATGGAATGGCGTTAGCCGGCGCAAGCGGACCGGCGCTGCCTGGTGTGCGTGGAAAAAAACCACGTACACCAGACAGCGCCGGCGTAGGGGGAAAATGGCGTATGGGCGTCTTAAAATGGGGCAAGTCAGGTTACGTCGAAAGAATCGTCGTAACCCGACTTGCGCCATGTTTTTTCGACGCCCATCCCCCATCAACATGACTCCTATCATTGTAAAGATAGGAGTCATGCCCCCTTGCCCAATGGCCATGCCCAGGGGACTTCTGTCCCCTGGGCATGGTCATTGGGCATAGTGGCATGTAGGGGGGCACAAATCAGGCCCCCCTATGCCACAAAAAAAAAAAAAAAAAATACTTACCTGAACTTACCTTAATGTCCATGGGATGGGTCCCTCCGTCCTTGGGTGTCCTCCTGGGGTGGGCAAGGGTGGCAGGGGGGGTCCCTGGGGGCAGGGGAGGGCACTCTGGGCTCATTTTGAGCCCACTTGTCCCTTAACGCCATGCCTGACCCAGGCGTTAAAAAGCGGCGCAAAAGCGCCGTTTTTGGCCACGCCCACTCCCGGGCGTCATTTTTGCCCGGGAGTATAAATACCACGTAAAGGCCTGGGAGTCATTTTTTAAGACGGGAACGCCTCCCTTGCATATCATTAACGCAAGGAAGGGGTTCACGCTAAAAAATGACGCACTCTCCGGGCACTTTGGCGCCCGAAGCGTCTAACGCCATAGTATAAATATGGCGTTAGTTTAGCGTCGAATTTGCGTCGAAAAAAACGACGCAAATTCGGCGCAAACGGAGTATAAATACGGGCCGCAAAGTCTTAGACCCCACCGCTGATCCAACAGTGTCAGAAGCTGGCTCTGTATATACTATATCAAAATGAGATATAGCGTGCACAGAGTCCAGGGGTTTCCCAAGAGTCTTGACAGAGGCAATAATAGATAATACCAATGCTCTATTTGTGGTAGTCTGGTCGAGAAGTTAGGCTTATCAGAGGGTAGTGTTAAGCATTTGTTGTACACACACAAGCAATAAGTGAAAACACACACTCAATGACTTAACTCCAGGCCAATAGGTTTTTATACAGAAGAATATTCTTTTGTTAATTTATTTTTAGAACCACAAGATTCATTTAGCAGTTAAGTACATTAAATAAAGGGTACTTTGCATAGTAATAGTTAGGGCTTTGAATCAAATCAATATTGTACAAAGTTTTCATTAAAATGGCAAAAAGCTATTTTAAAAGTGGGCACTGCAATTTTCAACGATTCCTGGGGGAGGTAGGTACAGTACAGTTTCTGAGGTAAAAATCACACTGACGGGTTCAGTCTCTAGGGCATAGGTAGCACACCGTTGGGGGTTCAAGGCAACCCCAAGCACCCAGCACCAGGAACACAGGGCCAGTGAGGTGCAGAGGCCAAACAGGAGCCAAAATAACATGGGAGCCTATGGAGAAAGGGGGTGCTCCGGTTCCAGTCTGCTTACAGGTAAGTACCTGCGTTGTCGGAGGGCAGACAAGGGGGATTTGGAGGAGTACTGGAGGGGACCCCAGTAGGCACAAATACCACACCCTCAGAGGCACGGGCGGCTGGGTGCAGTGGGGAAGCAGGGCGTTGGGTTGTCAATAGAACTCCATGGAGGGACCCGGGGATCACTTAGGCGCTGCAGGCAGGGCACAGGGGGGCCTCTCGGGCAAACCACCAACGGGGCAAGGATGAGGGCCGCCTGCTGGTCGTTGCTGCACTGGTGGTCGGTTTCTCACGGGCCATTGGGGGTGTGGGTGCAGTGCTCCTCCAGGCATCGGATATCTTCGTCCCGGGCAGTCACAGTCAGGAGGGTCCTCGGGATTTCCTCAGCAGGCGTCGTCATGGGGGTGCAGAGTGGTCAGTCCCGGGTGGACATGTCGTTTGAGTCGCCTGGGGGTCCTCTCTGGATAGTTGGCTTCTCTGGACACTTTCTCTTGAAGCATCCCCATGACCAGGGTCCAGCGACTGCGCTTAACACAATGGGCTCAAAGTTGCCAGGAGGCACTGTAGGCTACACTCTTCCAGGCAGGAACCAGTTACCAGTCAGAGTCAGGTAATTTGGAGCAGGCCATGTTAAGGAGTCAGTGCTTGCACAACAAACAGATCAGTCAGAAAATCTCACTGGGCTTTGAAAATCTCACCCAGCAGATGCCTGAGAATCAGGCAGACCTCAACAAAAAATTGGAAGCCATTAATGGCTTACTTGAACAACTCTGCATGGAGATGACAAAGGACAGATACCTTTTATGGCGGTGTGACCCCCGAGGTGCTACAGGAATGGATGCCCTCACCAGGGCTATCAGCAGGCTAGCCCAAACCACTAGGCAACACAGCAGATGCACGCCTACCCCGCAGGTGAGATTGGCCACTTCAGTGGCAATGTGGGCAGATGGCTGAATCAAAGTACTGCAGAAGTAGAGGCAATACAAACTGCCAGCATTGCCAGTGGTGTGACAGATGATACAGTAGACAGCTAGCTATCTAGCTTAAGCAGTGTGTCTGCTACTGAGTCATGTGTCCTACGCCTTAGCAGCAGTCGCTGCCAATCAGCATCTGCAACATCTGGCACTCCACATGCCGGACGCAGTACAAGGAAGTGACTGCAGACTGGCATTGTGCCTGTCTTGCTTTTTCCTTAATGCTTCCCCATGAGGTGACATAACTGCACAACATGTGTGGGCACAATATGGATTGGCCTCATTATGGACAGGTTATCAAGCCCTGTGGTTTACACCAAATACATTAAATTGTTGTCCGTTGGTTTTTGGAAACAACAGTTGTCATGTCATTTTTTGAGGGGATTTTGTACAGGTGCATTTTTTATCTTGCAAAAAAATGGCTTGCAATGTAGTCCCTCCACCTTCTGCCTTCAGTTGCTGTGCCTCCTTCGAATGGCTGTTGTGCAGGTGGAGCGGGTTCACCTTTGTCAGAATCTGGTTTTGAAACATCGTGTGTAACTCACGCCTGCAGACTGTCTTGCGCAATATTGCGCAGGTTCCCATTATTTTGCACACTGTTTCAGGCACATACTGCAAGGCTCCCCCACCCTTGTGTAGACACCGGAAAATGTGACTTGAGAAGACCAAAGTTCTATCACAGTCCTTGTCCGCCAATGTGCTTCTTGTAACACCTTTCCTGGGCAGTGTTGGGCGTTAAGTATGGTGTTATGATCCACGGATGCAAGTCTTATGCATTGTCACCTGTGGAAAAACATATGTAGGTCATAAAGCATGAAGGTTTGCTTATATAGAACTACACATTTCTGTGCACATCCACTCAATTACCTAATATGAGCCTTTCACCAAAGGCATCCCTTTCTAGTCTCTGGTATAAGCCACTGTGCTTGAGCATATATGAGCCATGAATACTACCTGGGTATTTGGCTACAAGGTCTGTGATGATGTTCTGAGCATTGCACACCACTTGTATGTTCATGGAATGTGTGCGCTTGCGGTTCCAAAATATGTATTACAGATGGGAATGGGGACATATGGGCCCAAGTGTCCTGTCTATGCAGCCAATGACCCATGGGAATCCTGCCATCTGGTAGAATTGTGTTTTGGTATGCTGCATTTCCTGCTTGTCCCTGAGCATGAAGATGTGATGGTGTGTGTGCAGGCACATGGGGCCATATTTATACTTTTTGACGCAAAACTGCGCTAACGCAGTTTTGTGCCCAAAAAATTAGCGCCGGCTAACGCCATTCTGAAGCACCATGCGGGCGCCGTATTTAATGAATGGCGTTAGCCGGCGTTAGCCGACCGGCTCTGCCAGGTGTGCGAGAAACAAAAACGACGTACACCAGGCAGCGCCGGCGTAGGTAAAAATGGCATTTGGGCGTCCCAAAATGGGGCAAGTCAGGCTGAGGCAAAAAAATCGTCTTAACCCGATTTGCGCCATTTTTTTGGGGCGCCCAGACGCCATTAACATGACTCCTGTCTTAGCAAAGACAGGAGTCATGCCCCCTTGCCCAATGGCCATGCCCAGGTGACTTGTGTCCCCTGGGCATGGTCATTGGGCCTAGTGGCATGTAGGGGGGCACAAATCAGGCCCTCCTATGCCACAAAAAAATAATAATAATACTTACCACAACTTACCTTTTCTTCCCTGGGATGGGTCCCTCCATCCTTGGGTGTCCTCCTGGGGTGGGCAAGGGTGGCAGGGGGTGTCCCTGGGGGCAGGGGAGGGCACCTCTGGGCTCATTCTGAGCCCACAGGTCCTTTAACGCCTGCCCTGACCCAGGCGTTAAAAAGAGGTGCAAATGCGGGGTTTTTTGCCCACTCCCGGGCGTGATTTTTGCCCGGGAGTATAAATACCACGCACATACCTGGGAGTCATTTTTTAAGACGGGAACGCCTACCTTGCATCTCATTAACGCAAGGAAGGTGTTCACGCAAAAAAATGACGCTAACTCCATGAACTTTGGCGCTAGACGCGTCTAACGCCAAAGTATAAATATGGAGTTAGTTTTGCGTCGAATTTGCGTCGAAAAAAACGATGCAAATTCAGCGCAAACGGAGTATAAATATGCCCCACGGTGTCTAGGAAGTTGTTGAAGAAACACGACAGCGCACTCTGCAATACCCTTCCAGCCATTACTATGACATGCTTGTAGGTACCACCGGCCAATAGGTGAAGGGAGCACAGGACCTGGACATGGGTGGGGACTTCTTTGCTGCGCTGTGTTGGGCTCCCTCAGATGTAGCTACAGGGTGGCAATTCAGTCAAGGATCACATTGCTACTCAGCCTGAACTGCTAATATATCTCCTCCTCTGTCTTCTCAAATAGAGTCAGTCTGACCCTGAAGATCCTCTCCTGCCTCTGCCGCCTCAGGCTGGTCAGCCAGTATTTGTCTCCTCCTCACCATCAGGTACAGGGCAGCTATTGTGGGTGGTCCCTGATGCATTTTGGGCCCTGTTTTTGTAGGTAAGTTCAAGTTAACACCTATTTTGGATTGGTGTTTAATTGCATGGGCAAACAGGCCATTTTGCGACTACTCGCAAACTGGGCCTCATTTGTACATGCTATTTTGTGACTAGCATTTAGCAACTTGCTAAATGCGAGTTGCATTTTCTGCCTGCGTTTTTTTGGGGACTCTCAAACCGGTCACAGCAGAATTTCATGTTTGTGACTGCCTGTTGTACATCACGTACAGCTGGTTTTACATTCGCAAACCAGATTGCGAGTGATTTGCAACTCACAAATCGGTCATACATCCGGCCCCTAGTGCTATTTCTGAGTTCTGCATTGTTATCCTATGGGAGGAAGAACAAGTTCTGTACAGGAATACAGCCACTTACATGGCCAATCTCCAGGAGTTAAGGTGAGTGGTGGGCAAGGTCCAAGGCAGCACCAGCAGTACAACACCAGCAGCCGGGTTCATGATGCAAAACAGAGTTGGGTGCCCAATGCATTTCAAAGCAGATCAGTCCTGTGAAAAGAAGCTGCAGGCTCTGGCTACGAAGCCAGTTGGGCTGAACCAACAGTGGGGTTCAGGCCTCACAATGCTTCGGCACATAAAGACACCTTTAGTCCTCTTCTCTACGGCCCAGGGCCAACGGGTGCAGAGGTGTCTTCAGGCATTGGGGTTTTCTTACTGGAACCTTGCAGTAGAGGGGGGCTGTGTGCTGAGGGTGCAGACATTGTCGGGGATTCGAGAGGGGGTGAAACCACGATGGACTTGGGCTCTGGAGGGCTGGGAGACCTTGTTGGCACTGGTGACCCACTCCAACTTGGGCCCAAGGCGACAGTTGCATTGGTGGATTCGGGAGTTGGGTTTTGGCAGTTCCGGAGGCTTCAGAGTCCTTTCTTTGGAGTTTGGAGGAGAACAACTTCGCTGTTCATGGGAAGACTTGAGTATTTATCAAAGGCAGGCAGTCCTCCTGGGTTTCTGGAGTCAACAGATGCAGGACAAGTCGGCTTTGGCGCAGTTTCCGACAAAGGGTACAGACAGGCCGGCGGGGATGGAACCAGGTCAGTTGCCTCTTCTCTCCTCTCAGCTTTCACAGCTCTTCGGTGTCCTTGCTCTTCTTAGGTCATCAGAATCTGCTTCTGTAGGGGTGTAGGGTAGTGACCAATTGGCTACTGACCCTTGGGGTCACTATGCCCCCTATGTGACCACTTCCTGTGGTAAGTGGGCATAAACCTGTCCCAGAGTTCCTAAATCTGCCAAAATCAAGATGGCAGATTTTTTAAAGTTGTGTCCACAGGCAGCTCACCTTAGGGGTGAGATTGGCCTGACAGGTGGACACATCTCCCTGAATACAACATTTTCAGGCCTGTCCAGGTGTGAAATGAGCCCTGGGGCAGAGGGGTGTTGGCTTCTCCCTTGTGAGGGAAGCCAGATCTGCAAACCAAGGTTGCCGGGCTTTTTGAAGCCCCCTGCTTTGGAATGCAGAGTCGCAGGTCACCCTGTGGGTGGGGTGAGTAATCACCTCTTTCAAAGCAGGCCTGGTTTATGACCACCCTTAGAGCAAAGGATCTCATCCTTGGAGGGTCAGACTCGTGGCAGGAGGTGGCAGGCTGCCCGAAACCGGTCAGTAAACTCATGGGTAATTGGTAGGGTTGCAGGGGGCACCTCTAAGTTGATTTCTGGGTGCATGTATTAATAAATCTGTCACTTTCATCAGTGAGGGCTTATTAACATCCCTAGTTTCAGTGAAGCCATCATGTATCTTAGGGACTAGTGTCTAGCACATGTATTTAAAATGGCTCCCCTGTTCACTCGCTATGTCTAAGAATCAACAAAGACATAGCAGGGGTATATCTGTTCATGCAGATATGTCCTCGAACTGAATATAATGCACCCTGCCTTAGGGCTGTTAGGCCTGCTATAGGGGTGACTTACATACATTGCATGCAGTGTTTAGGGGACATGGCACACAGCTGCGTGCTATGTCGTGTCATGTTTTCACTTCTACCTACAACAAGAAACACAGCCCGCAATGGCAGTCTGTGTGTACTAGGTGAGGGCTCCATGAGAGTGGCACAATACCTTGCTGCAGCCCTTGGGGAACCTCTTTGGTACCCATGCCCTTGGTACCAGGGGTACCATTTACTATGGACTTACGGTGGGCCCAACGATAGTGCCAATTGGGGAAGAATTGTACAGCTTTGGGAAAGAGATCTAGCACTGTGCACCTGGTTAGCAGGAACACAGTGCACTTTCAGTCGAAATTGCATCATGTACCAGGTAAAAAGTGGTGGTGACTATGTCAAAAAGGGGCACTTTCTTACAGTACTCTAAGGAGGGTAAATGTGTTGTGAGAAGGCATTGTGCCAACCCTCTATAGCATTAGTGGTTGCTCCCGCTAAACATTTTGTGTAACACTCCCACCATTCGATGTGATAAAGGGGGTCATTACGACCCTGGCGGAAGGCGGAGAACCGGCGGTAAGACCGCCAACAGGCTGGCGGTCTTACCTTGTGGGATTATGACCATGGCGGTTACCGGTTCTCCGTTCCGCCCGCCGGGCTGGAGACCTGGGTCTCCAGCCCAGCAGCCGTCACAATACCACCGGTGGTATTTGGACCCGGCTTACCGCCGTGGATTCCCAGCGGTTTGAACTGCCATGAAATCCATGGCGGTAAGCACTATCAGTGCCAGGGAATTCCTTCCTTGGCACTGACAGAGGTCTCCCCCACCCCCACCCGACTCCCTCCCCTACACCCCCCTACACCCCCCACCCCCCCTGCCACCCTCCAAAGGTGGCAGGGCCCCCCTCCCCACCCTGACCCCCAACATCACATAACTCACACACACCCGACACGCATGCAGGCACCACCAACACACAAACGCACACACCGCGACATACATGCCAACATCCACACACACAGTCAGACACGCACACCCACATTCAAACATACACGCACACATCCATACAGACATACCCACAGACATACACGCACTCATTCCCAAACACGCATCACCCCCACAAGCATACACGCACTCACACCCCCCACATACTCAGACGCACACCCCCATGCACGCACACAACACACAACACCCCCCACAGCCCTCCCATAACGGACGATCGACTTACCTGGTCCGACACTACACCGCCAGCAGAACACCGCCACGGCGAATCACAGGACGTGATTCGCTGGGCGGTGTTCTGTTGGCGTGGCGGTGGAGGTGGAGCAACCTCGACTTCCCGGCCTCCCTCCAATATGGCCGTTGGCGGCTCTCCGTCCGTAAAGGGACGGAGAGCTGCCAACGGTCATAATAGGCCGAGCGGCAAACCGCCTGCATTGGCGGTCTTCCGCACGGCGGTCCCTCGGTGGTCTTTAAAAAAGACCGCTGAGGTCAAAATGACCCCCAAAGTGTTCTTCTCCTGTAACCAACCTGTTTAAATGGCCAGACCAGTTATGTTATAATTCAGTAACGCTATCAATTTGCTTACTTTTGCTAAGAATAGATTGCTTAATAGCTATGTAGAATTCATCAACATGTTCTGAATGTACAAAATACAAGGTAATTATTTGTTTTAACCTAAAAATGTAGTTTACTGTCAGACACGTAGTCCCCAGCTAAAGTTATTTTTTGATTATTTTTTTTCTCCAAAAGTCATGGGAAGAAAAAGAAACACATCCTTGAATGTGTGTCTCAGGGTAAAGTTTTGTTATAATTGAGACTATTGCTATTTCAGGGCCAGTTACTATTTTCTTAGGACTTTTACTCTATGTTTTTAGGTTTCATCTAGGGGGCGTATGTGCTTCCTCTGCAAGACTTTTGTTTATATACAGTGGGCTTACAGTCTACCCACAGCTTACCATAGCTTTCATAACTCTACGCCAATCCACTCTATGCCAATGCACTCTACGCCAGTCCACTCCACTCTACGCCACTTCAAGCCACTCTATGCCACTACAAGCTGATGACAAATTGGCTAAAAGACATTGGCAAAGCCAATAGCTCTCATGTAGTTGAAACCTATTGCCTTTGCCAATGCTTGTTACTTTGTCAGACATGTAGCCCTCAGCTAAGGTTGAATTTTATTTTTTTTCCTCCAAACATCATAGGAAAAAAAAAAAACATCCTTAAATTTGCCACAGGAATTGTTTTTGTTACAGTTGAGATCAATGGCATTGCAAAGCCAGTTATTTTTTGTAGGGCTTTTACTCTGTGTTTTTAGGTTTTGCCTAGACAGCGCAGGCGTTGTTTCTGCAAGCCTTTTGATTATATATAGTGGGCTTACAGCCTGCCCATAGCTTACCATTTGTTAGGTTCAGCATCACTCTCACTTTTTCTCCCTGTTTTGTCACAGCATTTGGGTGTTAAGTCCTCTTCTTGTGTTTAGCCATCCCCTAGCACATGGACCAAGTACTTGTATCCATTCACTGCTCGCGTTTTTAGAGCTATTTTTTTCTTTGTGTTAAAGCACTCCATTTGTGTGTTTGTGGTGTATGTCTGTCTCCCATATCCATGTAGTTTCTGTTCCCTCTCACTAGTCTTCCTTCCATATTGTGACTTTACTCTGCGCCAGTCTATGCCATCCTACTCTACGCATTCGAATCCACACAACCCTACTCTATGCATCTGAATCCACACAACCCTACTGAACACATCTGAATTCACACCACCCTATTCCATGCCACCCTATTCCACTCCACGCCATGCCACTTCCCTCTATGCTACTCTAGTGTACCCCACTCCATGCCACTCTACACAACTGTATGCCAATCCACTCCAGGACACTCTACTCAACCTCCATATATGCCAGTCCACTCCACGTAGCTCTACTCAACTCTGCACCAATCCACTCTATGCCAATGCACTCTATGCAAATCTGCTCTACTCTATGCCACTTTACTTAATGCCACTCCAAGCCACTCCACTCTGCTATACAACTTGCCTAAAAGACATTGGCAAAACCAGTAGCTCACACATAATCGAAACTTATTGCCTTTGCCAATGCTTATTACTTTGTCAGACATGTATGGGCATATTTATACTCCGTTTGCGCCGGAATTGCGTAGTTTTTTTTAACGCAATTTCGACGCAAAACTAACTCCATATTTATACTTTGGCGTTAGACGCGTCTAGCGCCAAAGTCCATGGAGTTTGCGTCATTTTTTAGCGTGGACACCTACTTTGCGTTAATGAGATGCAAGGTAGGCGTTCACGTCTAAAAAATCGACTCCGAGGCATGTGCGTCGGATTTATACTCCCGGGCAAAATTCACGCCCGGGAGTGGGCGGGTCAAAAAAAAATGACGTACGGCCGCTTTTGCAACGTTTTTTAGCGCCTGCAAAAGGCAGGCGTTAAGGGACCTGTGGGCTCTGAAGGAGCCCAGAGGTGCCCTCCCATGCCCCCAGGGACACCCCCTGTCACCCTTGCCCACCCCAGGAGGACACCCAAGGCTGGAGGGACCCATCCCAGGGACATTAAGGTAAGTTCAGGTAAGTGTTTTTTTTTTTTTTTTTGTGGCATAGGGGGGCCTGATTTGTGCCCCCCTACATGCCACTATGCCCAATAACCATGCCCAGGGGACAGAAGTCCCCTGGGCATGGCCATTGGGCAAGGGGGCATGACTCCTGTCTTTGCTAAGACAGGAGTCATTTCTATGGGGGTTGGGAGTGAAAAAAAATGGCGCAAATCGGGTTGAGGCGAAAAAATTGCCTCAACCTGACTTGCCCCATTTCTTGACGCCCAAGCTCCATTTTCCCCTACGCCGGCGCTGCCTGGTGTACGTCGTTTTTTTTAACGCACACCAGACGGCGCTGGCGGCTAACGCCGGCTAACGTCATTCAATAAATACGGCGCCCGCATGGTGCTTCAGAATGGCGTTAGCCGGCGCTAATTTTTTTGACGCAAAACTGCGTTAGCGCAGTTTTGCGTCAAAAAGTATAAATATGGGCCGTAGTCCCCAGCTAAGGTTGCTTTGTGATTTTTTTCTTTGTTCTCCAGATGGCATGGGGGAAAAAAGAGGAAGCATCCTTGAATGTGTGTCCAAGGATAAAGTGTTGTTATAGTTGAGATCATTGCTATTTCAAAGGCAGTTATTATTTTCCTAGGGCTTTCACTCTGTTTTTAGGTTTTGCCAAGACAGCACCAGTGCATGCGCTGTCTCTGCAAGACCTTTGCTTATATACAGCTGGGTTACAGCCCGCCCATAGCTCACCATTTGTCAGGTTCACTGTCACTCTAGCTTCTTTCTGGTTTGTCACAGGATGTGGGCGTTATGTCCTCTTCTTGTGGTTGGCCCTCCCCTGGTGCATGGACTAAGTACTTGTACCCATTTATTACTCCTGTTTTTGGAGCTATTTTTCTTTGTGTTCAAGCATTCCATATGAGTGTGTGTGTTTTCAGTCTGTCTCCCATATCCCCACCCATGTAACTTCTATTCATTCCCACTTCTGCCCTATTCCATGTTGCTTCTTTACCCTCCCACCCACTACCCTGCACTCTATGCCTCTGCACTCTACTCTACGACACTGCACTCTACTCTGCACCACTCTACACAATCACATTCTACTCTGCACCACTCCACTCCATGCAACAGCACTCTACTCTGTACCATTCTACTTTACGTCATAGCACCCTACTCTACACCACTGTACTCTAAGTTACTCTGCTCACCTCTGCACCCTTCTACTCTAGGCCACTATGCTTTAGGCCACTGCACTTTACATCACTCTTTTTCTAGGCTACTGCACACTACCTCACTTTACTCTAAGACATTGCACTCTAAGCCACTTTACTCTGTACCACTTCACTGCACTTTGCGCCATGCTGTACTACGTTTCTGCACCCTACTCTGCACCACTCTACTCTACTGCACCCTAATCCACCTCACTCTACTCTATGTCACGCCACAACACGCCACACAGTGCCCCTCTACCCCACTCCACACAATGCCACTCTACTCTATGTCACTCTAAGCACCCATACTCTATGCATCCAAATCCATGCCACTCTGCTATATGCATCTAAATCCATGCCACCCTACGCCACTCTATTCCACTCCATGCAATGCCACTTCCCTCTATGCCAGTCCACTCTACATTACTCTTGACTACCCCACTCAACGCTACACCAGTCAACTCCATGCCACTCTACTTAACTCTACTATATGCCAATCCATTCAATGCCACTACTCAACTCTATGCCAAACCACTCTATGCTAATCCACTGCACTCTATGCCACTGTACTCTATGCCACTCCAAGCCACTCTACGTGCTCCATGCTGCTGTACAACATGGCTAAAAGATATTGGCAAAGTCAATATCTATTGCGTAGTTAAACTATTGGCTATGCCAGTGCTTGTTACTTTGATGACTGATAAAAACCAAGTGTAGGTAGAGGTCTGGTTGCTGACAGCAGATCATGGATAATAGACATTATGATGTTTATTTATTTTACTATGTATATCATAACTCTTGGTGAAAGCATAGGGTGCTGGTTTACGTGTCCCATCCATCATACAGATTTCAATATTTTGTAGGGTTACAGTGCTCAGCAGTTTGTCAAAAAATAGTGTTTTTGAGGTTATCATAGAGAAGGAAAGGTTCATGGCTGTAGGTTTCTATTAATTTAGGGGAATGTTAATATCACTAAGGTACAGATTTATGGTGGCCTTGTGCCATTCTAAAGCCACATTATCATAATTTTTTTGATGCTACTGTGGTGTTGGAAGGACAAAAACGCTGTGCCATATTTACAAAGTGGCGCAATGCTTGCAACTCATTGCACCACATAATGCCTGTGCCAGACATAATGTATGCAAGGGGGCGTTCCGGCCCTGGGGGAGGGGGGCAGTTCTCGGCATTTTTTAATGCCTGCTAAGTGCAGACATTTATTAGTTATAATTGGCCTCTGGGTGCTTTGCAGGATTAGCGTCATAATTTTTTACGCTAATCCTGCAAAGCACCAGACTAGCATAAAAAATTATGCCGCCAATCCCCCTGACTACCGCCATGGTGTGCCATATTTTAAATATGGGGCACACACGGTGGCGTTAGGGAGGCACTAAGGGGCACAAGAAACGTGGCGCAGCACTAGGTGCAGTGCCACTTTTCATAAATCTGCCCCTAAATGTTTTAGGTTGTGTTGGGTGTACTTTGCTCATCTGTCTTTTCCTAGCAATCATTCTTTTAAAATTGGGATGGTGAGCATCTCTGCCAACACGCATGGGGATATACTTTTGCTACTTCAGATGCCACTGAACCATAGGGCTTATTGGAGGTGACTTCTAAGGCCTTAATTTGCAGTTCATTCTCTCTCACTTCCAACTCTGTTGCAGAAGCAGTGTAGGCATGGTCACTTTTTCATTCAGTGAAATCTCACAAAGTAAGCGCTCTGCCTTTGTAACAAGTTGAAAAATAGTCCATACTTCTCCAATGTTCAGTGTATCTGTACTTACGATGAAGGTACTTCTCATGTTTCTCTTGTTTATGCACTTGATAGCCCGTCTTATCTAGTATTTACATTGTAATTGGCATATTTTCCATTTTATTTGTACAAATGCAAACATATTTTTTACTATTATGTTTAACATTTTTTGTTTGACGTGCTTCTTTTTGACATATTGTGGGTTTCTGTTGTCTTGTTTTCGATTAGACTGTTTTTGTGTTTTTCTTTAGTGTTGGCAGTTAAGATGTTGAGATGCTGCCTGAAATAGATAGAGAACAGTTATAGTGAATTAGTTTACAGTTTTTTGTAATAAGTTTAACTCAGTCGGCTTTTGATTGCTATTTAAAAAAGAGAGAATTAGTAGGACCTGTTGGAGTATTTTTAGAAGGAAAAAAGATGTTACTCTTAAGTTTAGGTCAGTTTTCTTTTTATTTACTTTGGTATTTTTTGGTGATTGTATGTTCCTACACTTAAAGTGGATCTTCATGGTTTACTACGAAGATTGTTTTGCTGTGTCCTTTGTGTTATTTATAGACTGTATTTCTGTTTTTGAAAAAAATATATAATTTCTAAATGATTTCTAATGATTTTTCTTCATCTGTTTAATTTGAAACATTAATTATCGTTAATCGTTGCACTTACATTTAAAAGCTTCTTGATGGCATTCCAAAATTTCAGTGCGTTCCCAAGGTTGTGATGTCACCTTTCAGCTCAGAGATTGGCAGTAACTGACTACAAAATGGTCGACACTGTTGAAGTGCAGTAATTTTTTTTAAACAAAATGTGTTTTGGAATCTACGACCCATATTGGGTCAAAACATTTACCGCTGGCTAACGCCATTCCTAAACACCATGCAGGTGCCTTATTTAACGATTGACGTTAGAAGGGGCTGCGGGCTGGTAAGAGTAAAAAAAAATGACTCAAACCAGGCAGCGCGGGCGTAGGGGAAAATGGGGGTTGTGCACCAAAAAATGGTGCAAGTCATGTTTGAGTCAAAAATCATGGCTCAAACCTGACTTGCGCCATTTTGTTACGCACAACCCCCATTGAAATGACTTCTGTCTTAGCAAAGACAGGAGTCATGCCCCCTTGCCCAATGGCCATGCCCAGGGGACTTCTGTCCCCTGGGCATGGCCATTGGGCACAGTGGCATGTAGGGGGGCCCAAATTAGGCCCCCCTATGCCCCTTTAAAAAATTAAAAAATAATACTTACCTCAACTTACCTGTACTTACCTGGGATGGGTCCCCCCCATCCATGGGTGTCCTCCTGGGGTGGGCGTGGGTGGCAGGGTGAGTCCCTGGGGACAGGGAAGGGCACCTCTGGACTGCTTCCATGATCTGAGACCATGAAAGTGAGCCTGTTGGGAAAAATATTCCCAACAGAGCCCACAGGTCCCTTAACAGCTGCCCTCACCCAGGTGTTAAAAAACGCTGCACATCAGGCTGTGTGCCGTTTTTCAAGGCCCACCCCCTCCTGTGGGTCAAACTGACGCAGAAGTATAAATAAGGTGCACAGGCCTTAAATTCCTTTTTTGGACGGGAACGCCTACCTTGCATGTCATTAACGCAAGGCGGTTTCCCGCTTCCAAAAAATGACGCACACTGAGGTTTTTTGATGTGCGGGGTCGGACGCCATAGTTTAAATATGGGGCAAGGTTTGCGCCGTATGTGCATCAAAATTTTTGATGCACATTCGGCGCAGAGTATAAATATGCCCCTACTTAATTTAAAATGTATTGTATGACTGAAACCTTGTTTTTAGTGAAAAAACTTCATAAGTAAATTGTGACCTCTCTTTTCACATAATGTCGACACCATATTTGTTGGGGGTTACTTGTGGTACTATCTACACATTTGAAAATGTCTAATTTATCTATGCACAACTATTATTTGTAACTTAATTTTTGCTTTGCTGGTTGTTTTTTTTAATAGCGTTGTAAAACATGCGTGGTAGAGGTTTTATACATAGAATAACATTATTATGGATGTTAAAGTAATGCATGGTAATGTATGCAATGTAAACTACCATCATGTAAAGATGCTCATGTATCAACTGATACCCCAAATGGAGCATTTTCTTGAGTGAAAAGTGACCATTGGTTAGTGTAGCCGACCTCACTTTATGCTGAAACTGCCTTTTCATTTTTAACACATTGATCATAATTCTGAGAATCAGTCAACCATTTTGCTTTTTGTTAAATCAGCACAAACCGATCATTAATTTGAGCACACACACTGATTAAGGAAAATCCTTAATTATTACCTATAAGTGATCCTTAACCTTTTGGCTTCCTTTGACACACTTTGAATGACTACTGAAAACAAGGGACAATGCCCTAAGCAATTTCTACAAACTGAGCCTCAAGGAAATAAATACATATAAACATCAAATACTTACAACATGGCAGATTTGACTTAATTCACCAACAAAACAAAACAAAATACAGAATTCTAATTTTAAAAGGAAGGGTCAAGGTTTTCAAAATGTTTTTATTTCAAAAAGAGGAAGTAGTATGTTAGGCTCAAGCACAGCACTTTGTTGTTTTACGTCCTAGTGCATGCTCTATTATTGTCGACACAAACAGTGCTACGATTGAGGGTCATTACAGAGTGTCTTAGCTGTACCTGCACTGCTTCTACAAATCAAGATAAGCATCCTAATTTTTTAGCCTCAAATTTCAGATTACTTAACATTTCCAGAGTTTTTTTTTTTTAATTTTCAATTTTACATTTTGCTGTTTTGCATAAGTATACTTTATTACTTTGCAAACATTTTTTTTTTTTTTAAACAGTTCAGGTCTTCCTGTGCTCATTCTAAACATTACTATGGAACTTTGCATAGAATTTGACCATTACTTTGGGCATAAATAATTCATTATTTTGCTGCAATTTATTATTTCGAGCCCATGTTAATTTGTTTTGGGGTACATGCTGAACAATATTCTTGTCATGCATCTAGCAGTTTAATTGGGGCAAAACATGACTCATATGGACTACCGATGTACATTCAAATTGCAATTCTCATAAGCACACAATGATCACTGTTTCGGTGGAGAGCTTTACATGTGATGCAAGCTGCTCTTAATATGCAGAGACTTTCCATCTGAACCTGGCTTAGGGATCTGAGGTCAAGGATGATGTGGTCTGACCTGTGTGTGTTTGGGATCAGTCTTGTTACAGTGTTCAAGACTACTGTACATGGATTCAGGCTTAGTTCTGCGAACCAAGCAAACATAGCGATCCTGAAGCCTATGTACAGATCATCAGTGAGTGAATTAAGTCCAGCTCAAGCACTAGATACTTGACACTGCTGAGAGTTCCAAGTGTGTGTTTTTAGCTGTATCATTAGCTTTGTAATGATAGATGACCATTCACAGTAACCTCAATATTCTCAAATTTAGGATTGACCCCTAATAGATTTAGGTTAGAGGCACAATTTTGGGCCTGAATGTTCAAGGGGTTAATTATTTTCTGATATATAGACATAGCACTGCCAGCACACCTCATTCTTGCACTGCAAAATAGCAGTCTTAGTGCTGTGGTTTCCAGAAACCTAATTGAATGGTGTCTAGGAGCTGGTGAGCATTGAGGGTTTGAGCGTATTGCTTGTTAGTGGCTTTCTCCATGATCTTGGCTGGGTCGTGTAGAAGGGAGGTCGGGTGGTAGTTTGGTAGTCGAGTGGGGTCTAGGGTCTACTGAGGGTTTCTTTAGCGGTGCATGACCATTACATGTTTCCAAGCAACCGTAAATGTCTCAGTGGTGATGGATTTGTTCAGGATGCAGGTATTAGCTATTTCCTGCATGGTGGGTGACTCAGATTTGACTGGAAACTAGACCCAAGTGGATAAGGTTGTGGCATTGTTTTTATTGACAAAGCATTCCTATGACTACACAATGTGTAGGGTAAGAAGCTACCCATTTGTTTTTCTAGCTTGTTGCTCTGCTGTCGGGTTCTAGCTAGGGCAATCTGAGTTCCCAGTGCTGATTAGTAGGTATGGTACCAAACTAAAAAAATAATGGTTTATAATTTTTTCAGGGAATTGGGAGCATGTGGTCAATCCTAAGCCTCTTCCCCTGCAAATTGTGCTTATGGGACAGGGCATGAAAAACATTCAGCCTTGATGTAGCTCACATAGCATAGCATGGGGGTATTGGTACCCCAGCACAGCTGAATTGATGCAGCTTAATCCTAAACTGCTGAATCCATACACACAACGCTGCCAATGCACAACCCAACCCCATCTTGACCTACATCACCCCTTGCTATTCTAGTATTAGGACCCACATAGCTCTGCCAGTTCAAAAAAATCTTGACTTCCACCACAAAATTATGCTCTACAAGTAGGGCCCACCCACCGGTCACAGGAAGATCTCCAATCTTAAGTCCTGGTTCCATTGTATTGTATTGTATTGCAGCACTTATATAGTGCTTACTACCAATATGTGGGGTGCTGGAGCACTTGCCTACGTGAGTAGCATGCTACAACATGTAGGATGTGTGGTTGTAAGGATGCGGTTTTCATTTTGATCCGATGTGGGAATTGTTTCCATGTCATGCATGATGACCACCGAGGTGCAGTTTATTGTGTTATAGGACCAGAGCATAGCAATCAATCAATCAATCAATCAATCAATGCATTTATAGAGCACGCTACTCACCCGAGAGGGTCTCAAGGCGCTGGGCGGGGGGGGGTTACTGCTGCTTGAAAAGTCATGCTTTGAGGGTTTTCCTGAAGGCGAGATGGTCCTGGGTAGTTCTTAGGTGAGTGGGGAGGGAGTTCCATGTTTTGGCTGCCAGGTAGGTGAAGGATTTTCCTCCTGCAGTGGTTCTGCGGATGCATGGGACGGTGGCGAGGGCGAGGCTGGCTGAGCGAAGCTGACGGGTGGGTGTGCAGAACGAGAGGCGGCTGTTGAGGTATTCGGGGCCCCTGTTGTGGAGAGCTTTGTGTGCGTGGGTGATTAGCCTGAAGGTGATCCTCTTGTTGACGGGAAGCCAGTGCAGGTGTTTTAGGTGGGCGGATATGTGGCTGTGGCACGGGATGTCAAGGATGAGGCGTGCGGAGGCGTTCTGTATGCGTTGGAGACGTTTCTGTAGTTTTGCGGTGGTCCCTGCGTATAGGGTGTTCCCGTAGTCTAGACGGCTTGTGACAAGGGCATGGGTCTCTGTCTTTCTGGTTTCGGCGGGTATCCATTGGAAGATTTTTCGGAGCATGCAAAGGGTGTTGAAGCATGATGACGAGACGGCGTTGACTTGCTTGGTCATAGTGAGGAGGGGGTCCAGGATGTATCCGAGGTTGCGTTCGTGGTCTGAGGGGATTGGTGCAGTGCCTAGCGCCGAGGGCCACCAGGAGTCATCCCAGGCAGAGGGGGATTGTCCGAGGATGAGGACCTCCATTTTGTCTGAGTTCAGCTTTAGGCGGCTGAGCTTCATCCATTCCGCGACGTCTTTCCTTCCTTCCTGTAGGTTGATTTTGGCGGTGGCTGGGTCTTTGGTGAGGGAGAGTATCAGCTGGGTGTCGTCGGCGTAGGAGATGATGTTCATGTGTTTGCGAGCGATGTCGGCGAGGGGGCTCATGGAGATATTGAAGACGGTTGGGCTGAGCGAGGAGCCTTGGGGTACGCCGCAGATGATCTCAGTGGGTTCTGAGCGGAAGGGCGGGAGGTAGACTCTTTGGGTTCTGTCGGAAAGGAACAAGATGATCCAGTCAAGGGCCTGTCCCATGATTCCAGTGGAGCGGAGGCGGGTTATTAGGGTGTGATGGCACACGGTGTCGAAGGCAGCCGAGAGGTCCAGGAGGATGCAGGCGGTTGTTTCTCCGTTGTCCATCAGAGTTCTGATGTCGTCGGTGACTATGATGAGGGCGGTTTCCGTGCTGTGGTTGGCCCGAAATCCTGATTGGGAAGGGTCGAGTGAGTTGTTAGCTTCAAGAGAGTTGGTCAGCTGCTTGTTGACGGTCTTCTCGATGGCCTTGGCCGGGAAGGGGACACTAGAGATGGGGCGGAAGTTCTTCAGGTCGTTGGGGTCAGCCGTGGGTTTTTTCAGGAGGGCGTTGACTTCCACGTGTTTCCAGCTCTCGGGGAAGGTGGCAGATGAGAACGAGCTGTTGATGATGCTCCGGAGATAGGGGGCGATGGTGGAGTCGGCTTTGTTGAAGATGTGATGGGGGCACGGGTCCGTGGGAGAGCCGGAGTGGATGGTGTTCATGGTGATTCAGGTCTCCTTAGAGCTGATGGGGGTCCAGGTGTTGAGTGTAGTGGTGGGGGGTGTTGGTTCGGTGGAGGGCGGCGGGGTCTGTGGTCCGAAGCTGTTGTGTAGGTCTGCGATCTTCCGGTGGAAGAACGTAGCGAGGGAGTTGCAGAGTTCTTGTGAGGGCGTGATGACGTTGGAGCTGGCGCTGGGGTTGGAGAGCTCTCTGACGATGTTGAAGAGTTCTTTGCTGTTGTGGGTGTTGTTGTCTAGTCGCTCTTTGAATTATGTCTTTTTGGTGGAGCGGATCAGCTGGTGGTGTTCACGGGTGGCGATCTTGAGGGCTGACATGTTTTCTGCGGTGCGTTCTCTGCGTCAGGTTTTTTCGAGGGTACAGCAGGATTTCTTGGATTCTTTGAGGGCGTCCGTGAACCACAGTGGTTTCCTGATGCTGATCCCGGTTGGGTGGCTCTTAAGTGGAGCGAGGTTTTCGGCACAGTTGGTGATCCACTGTGTGAGGTTGTTGGCTGCGTTGTTGGTGTCAGTGGTGATGGCAGGTGGGTTTAGGTTCAGTGTTGAGAGGAGCTGCTCTGTGGAGATTTTGCTCCAGTGTCTGCAGGGGATTTGTTGTGTGCGATGGTGGTGGGTCTCCCGCTTGAGGGTGAAGTGGATGCATCTGTGGTCGGTCCAGTGTAGCTCAGAGGAGTGGCTGAAGGATATGTGGTTGCTGGCGGAGAAGATGGGGTCGAGCGTGTGGGTAGCGGTGTGGGTGGGGGTGTTCACCAGTTACTTGAGTCCAAGATTGGCGAGGTTGTCGAGCAGGGTGGCGGTGTTGTTGTCGTTGTTTTTCTCCAGGTGGAAGTTCAGGTCCCCCAGGAGGATGTAGTCCGGTGAGGCTAGAGCGTGTGGGCTGATGTAATCTGTGATGGTTTCGCTGAATTGGGCGCGTGGGCCCGGGGGCCTGTAGACGAGAGTTCCTCTGAGGGTGGTTCTGGGGTCGGTGTGGATCTGGAAGTGTACGTGTTCGGCGGCGAAGGGGGTGTCTTCGGTGGTGGTTGTGATGTTAATGGAGTTCCTGTAGATGATGGCGATTCCTCCACCGGTTTGGTTGATGCGGTCCTTCCGGGCGATCTTATAGCCGTCGGGGATTGCAATGGCGATGTCAGGAGCCGAGGAGGCATTCATCCAGGTTTCTGTGATGAAGGCGACGTCTGGTGCTGTTATGTCCAGGAGGTGCCATAGTTCGATGGCGTGCTTGTGAACGGAGCGTGTGTTGAGAAGGATGCACTTGAGGTGGTTGTTGGTGCGAGTGCCGGTAGGAGGTCTGCAGGCTCGGTGGAATGTGTACTTGCAGGCTTGACAGGTGAAGGGTCCGTGAGTGCGTTTAGGGCTGGCTTGGTAGCAGGTGGCTGTTCATCCAGGTTTGAGGGCATTGAGGGCGGCGGCCTCGTATCTTAGACTGGTGTTTTGAGTGCGGTGGGGGCCAGGGGTTCTGGCACTGGGCGCGGTCCAGGCGCGGACGGGCACGGACGGGCGCAGATGGGCTTGCCTTGGCGCGCCTTCGGTGTTCACTATTGTGAAGTCCACAGCAGACAAACTCAAGCTGGGCTTTGTCTCTAGAGGTCCTAGGAAAGATGCTGACACCATTGTCCCACTTCAGCTCGGGCTAGGATACTCGGGTGCAGTGGTGCTGTCTGGTGTCGGGTTTTGCCAGTCCTTGGTCTTCACAGTTCTTTGGTTGCCTGCAGATGTAGGCAAAAATTTACAGAATGTTGAACAATGAAAACATTCATCCCCAGTCTCATAGATCTGGGATTAATTCATTGTTTTTTAGTCCACCTTGCCACCCCAGTTAGGACCCACCCACATGTAAATCAGTCTTGACCCTGCCCCTCACGGAAACAGTCCAGCCTGAACGAGCAGACCAGGTCCTTCTTGGACTAAAAACAAACATCCTGGGACCGATTTTGGAGTGTCACACCTCATCAGTCAGGCTAGCTTGAATCTGGTGGCACAGTGAGCACGGAGCCCACGTTTGGGCATACCCTTCCCACTTAGAGCAACAAAGGCAAAAAGAACAGATGATGGACGGAATGATGAACAATGCAAACATTCACCCTCAGTCACATAGATCTGGGTTTAATCCATTGTTTTTTGCCCGCCACGCCACCCCAGGTTGTACCCAGCCATATGCAAATCAGTCTTGACCCTCCTCCACATGGGAACAGTCCAGCCGGAACTGGCATACCAGGTCCTCCCTGGACCACAAACAAGCATCCTGGGACCTTTTTTGGGGTATCACTGGTCATCAGCCAGGCTAGCTTGAATCCAGTGACATAGTGAGCACGGGACCCACATCTGGGCAAAACCTTCCTAGTTAGGACGACAAAGGTCAAAAGAACAGATGACTGTCAGAATGCTGCACAATGCAAATACCCACCCCAAGTAACATATATCTGGGTTTAATCCATCTTTTTTTGCCCACCACAACACCCCAGTTTGGACATATACATGAGCAAATATGCCTTCACCCTACACCCCATGGGAACAGTCCAGCCTGAATTGGCAGGCCTGGTCCTCCCTGGAGCAGAAACAAGCATCCTGGGACCAGTTTCAATGTAGCACTTCTCATCAGCCAGGCTAGCTTGAATCCAGTGGTACAGTGAGCACAGGACCCACGTCATACCCTTCCCACTTAGGGTGACAAAGGCAAGAAGAACAGATGATGGATGGAATGCTGAACACTGAAAACATTCAGTCCCAGTCTAATAGATCTGGGTTTAATACATTGTTTTTTTGCCCACCACGCCACTCCAGTTAAGACCCAGTCATATGCAAATCAGCCTTGACCCAGCTCCCCATGGGAATAGTCCAGCCCGAACTGGCAGGCCAGATCCTCCCTGGACCATACACAAGTGTCCTGGGACTGGTTTCAGGGTATCACTTTGAAACAGCTAGGCTCGCTTGAATCCAGTGGTATAGTGAGCACAGAACCCACGTCTGGGCATATTCTTCTCCCTTAGGGCGACAAAGGCAAAAAGAAGAGATGATGGACGGAATGATGAACAATGAAAACATTCACCCCCCCCACTCACATAGATCTATGTTTAATCCATAATTTTTTGCCTGTTCCCCGTGGAAACAGTTCAAGCCAAACTGTCAGCCTAGGTCCTCTCTTGAGTGAAAATAAGCATCCAGGAACCAGTTTCTGGGTATCACCCCATATCAGCTAGGCTAGCTTGAATCAAGTGGCATAGTGAGCACGGGACCCACATCTGGGCATACCCTTCCTTCTTAGGATGACAATGGCAAAAAGAACAGATGATGGACGGAATGCTTAACAATGCAAATATTTACCTACAGTGACATAAATCTGTGTTTAATCCATCATTCCTTTGCCCACCACATCACCCCAGTTTGGACCCAGCAATATGCAAATCTGATGTAACTCTGCTGCCTATGGCAAAAGTCCAGCCCGAACTGGCAGGCCAGGTCCTCCCCGGACCAAAAACAAGCATCCTGGGATTGGTTTTGGGGTATCATCCCTCATCAGCCGGGCTAGTTTGAATCCACTGGCACAGTGAGCAAGGGACCTACGTCTGGCATAACCTTCCCACTTAGGGTGACAAATGCACAAAGAACAGATGATGGATGGAATACTGAATAATGCAAACATTCACCCCCAGGCACATAGATATGGATTTAATCCAGTGTTTTTTTGTCCACCACACCATCCCAGTTTAGACCCAGCCTTGCAAATCAGTCTTGACCATGTTCCCCACGCGACAGTCCAACCTGAACTGGAAGGCCAGGTCCTCCCTAGACTGGAAAAAAAGCATCCTGGGACTGGTTTGAGTCTCTCACCCCTCATTAGCCAGGCTAGCAGTCGCCGGGAAGTCCTCCCTGTAGTGTTGTTTCTCCGCAGGTCGAGCTGGGGGCGTCGGGTGCAGAGTGGAAAGTCTCACGCTTCCGGCGGGAAACGTGCAGTCCTTTAAAAGTTGTTTCTTTGTTGCAAAGTTGTTTCTTCTTTGGAGCAGAGCCGCTGTCCTAGGGAGTTCTTGGTCCTTGTAGATGCAGGGTAGTCATCTGAGGCTTCAGAGGTCGCTGGACCCTGGGGAACGCATCGCTGTTGCAGTTTTTCTCTAAGTGGGGAGACAGGCCGGTAGAGCTGGGGCCAAAGCAGTTGGTGTCTCCGTCTTCTCTGCAGGGCTTTCAGGTCAGCAGTTCTTCTTCGCCTTTCGGTTGCAGGAATGTATTTTCCTATGTTCTGGGGGCCCCTAAATACTCAATTTAGGAGTGTGTGTTTAGCTCTGGGGGGTTAGTAGCCAATGGCTACTAGCCCTAAGGGTGGCTACACCCTCTTTGTGCCTCCTCCCTGAGGGGAGGGGGGCACATCCCTAATCATATTGGGGGAATCCTCCATCTGCAAGATGGAGGATTTCTAACTGTCAGAGTCACCTCAGCTCAGGACACCTTAGGGGCTGTCCTGACTGGCCAGTGACTCCTCCTTGCTTTTCTCATTATCTCCTCCGGCCTTGCTGCCAAAAGTGGGGCCGTGGCCGGAGGGGGCGGGCATCTCCACTAGCTGGAGTGCCCTGGGGCGCTGTAACAAAGGGGGTGAGCCTTTGAGGCTCACCGCCAGGTGTTACATTTCCTGCAGGGGGAGGTGAGAAGCACCTCCACCCAGTACAGGCTTTGTTACTAGCCACAGAGTGGCAAAGGCACTCTCCCCATGTGGCCAGCAACATGTCTGGTATGTGGCAGGCTGGCAAAACTAGTCAGCCCACACTGGAAGTCGGGTATGTTTTCAGGGGGCATCTCTAAGATGCCCTCTGGGGTGTATTTCACAATAAAATGTACACTAGCATCAGTGTGCATTTATTGTGCTGAGAAGTTTGATACCAAACTTCCCAGTTTTCAGTGTAGCCATTATGGTGATGTGGAGTTTGTGTATGACAGACTCCCAGACCATATACTCTTATGGCTACCCTGCACTTACAATGTCTAAGTTTTTGCTTAGACACTGTAGGGGCATAGTGCTCATGCACCTATGCCCTCACCTATGGTATAGTGCACCCTGCCTTAGGGCTGTAAGGCCTGCTAGAGGGGTGACTTATCTATGCCATAGGCAGTGTGAGGTTGGCATGGCACCCTGAGGTGAGTGCCATGTCGACTTAGTCATTTTCTCCCCACCAGCACACACAAGCTGGCAAGCAGTGTGTCGGTGCTGAGTGAGGGGTCCCCAGGGTGGCATAAGACATGCTGCAGCCCTTAGAGACCTTTCCTGGCATCAGGGCCCTTGGTACCAGGGGTACCATTTACAAGGGACTTACCTGGATGCCAGGGTGTGCCAATTGTGGAAACAAAGGTACAGTTTTAGGGAAAGAACACTGGTGCTGGGGCCTGGTTAGAAGGCCTCAGCACACTTGCAAATCATAACTTGGCATCAGCAAAGGCAAAAAGTCAGGGGGTAACCATGCCAAGGAGGCATTTCCTTACACAACCCGCCCCCCCCCCAAACGAAAGAGGATGAGACTAACCTTTCCCAAGAGAGTCTTCATTTTCTAAGTGGAAGAACCTGGAAAGGCCATCTGCATTGGCATGGGCAGTCCCAGGTCGGTGTTCCGCTATAAAGTCCATTCCCTGTAGGTAGATGGACCACCTCAACAGTTTTGGATTTTCACCTTTCATTTGCATTAGCCATCTGAGAGGTCTGTGGTCAGTTTGAACTACAAAGTGAGTACCAAAGAGGTATGGTCTCAGCTTCTTCAGGGACCAAACCACAGCAAAGGCCTCCCTCTCAATGGCAATCCAATGCTGCTCCCTGGGGAGTAACCTCCTGCTAATGAAAGCAACAGGCTGGTCAAGGCCATCATCATTTGTTTTGGGACAAAACTGCCGCTATCCCATGTTCAGAGGCATTGGTCTGTACAATTAACTGCTTGGAGTAATCTGGAGCTTTTAGAACTGGTGCTGTGCACATAGCTTTTTTCAGGGTGTCAAAGGCCTGTTGGCATTCTACAGTCCAGTTTACCTTCTTGGGCATTTTTTTGGAGGTAAATTCTGTGAGGGGTGTCACTATTGGTCCATATCCCTTCACAAACCTCCTGTAGTATCCAGTCAAGCCAAGGAATGCCCTGACTTGAGTCTGGGTTTTTGGAGCTGCCCAGTCCAGAATAGTCTGGATCTTGGGCTGGAGTGGCTGAACTTGGCCTCCACCTACAAGGTGTCCCAAGTAAACCACAGTTCCCTGCCCTATCTGGCATTTGGATGCCTTGTTAGAGAGGCCTGCTGCTTGCAGGGCCTTCAAAACCTTCTTTAGGTGGACCAGGTGATCCTGCCAGCTGGAGCTAAAGACAGCAATATCGTCAAGATATGCTGCACTAAAGGACTCCAAGCCAGCAAGGACTTGATTCACCAACCTTTGGAAGGTGGCAGGGGAATTCTTTAAACCAAAGGGCATAACAGTAAACTGATAGTGCCCATCAGGTGTGGAGAACGCTATATTTTCTTTTGCTCCTGGTGCCATTTTGATTTGCCAGTACCCTGCTGTCAAGTCAAAGGTACTTAAGTATCTGGCAGCACCTAGTTTGTCAATTAATTCATCTGCTCTTGGAATGGGATGGGCATCTGTCTTGGTGACAGAATTAAGTCCTCTGTAGTCCACACAAAACCTCATCTCTCTCTTTCCATCTTTGGTGTGAGGTTTGGGGACTAAGGCCACTGGGCTAGCCCATGGGCTGTCAGAGTGCTCAATGACTCCCAATTCCAACATCTTGTGGACTTCCACTTTGATGCTTTCCTTAACTTGGTCAGACTGTCTGAAAATTTTGTTTTTGACAGGCATGCTGTCTCCTGTGTCCACATCATGGGTACACAGGTGTGTCTAACCAGGGGTTATGGAAAAGAGCTCAGCAAACTGTTGTAGGACCTTCCTACAGTCAGATTTCTGTTGGCCAGAGAGGGTGTCTGAATAGACCACTCCATCTACTGAGCCATCTTTAGGGTCTGTGGAGAGGAGATCAGGGAGAGGTTCACTCTCAGCTTTCTGGTCCTCATCTGTTACCATCAACAGATTCACATCTGCCCTGTCATGAAAGAGTTTGAGGTGGTTCACATGGATCACCCTTTTGGGGGTCCTGCTAGTGCCTAGGTCTACCAGGTAGGTGACCTGACTCTTTCTTTCTAGCACTGGGTAAGGGCCACTCCATCTGTCCTGAAGTGCTCTGGGAGACACAGGCACCAGAACCCAGACTTTCTGCCCAGGCTGAAATTCAACCATAGCAGCCTTTTGGTCATATCACATCTTCTGGAGTTGTTGGCTGGCCTCAAGGTTCTTGCTTGCCTTTTCCATGTACTCTGCCATCCTGGAACGTAGGCCTAGTACATAGTCCACTATATCTTGTTTAGGCTCATGAAGAGGTCTCTCCTAGCCTTATTTTACAAGAGCTAGTGACCCCCTTAAAAGATGGCCAAACAGAAGTTCAAAGGGGGAAAACCCTACTCCCTTCTGAGGCACCTCTCTGTAGGCGAAAAGCAGGCATGGCAAGAGGATATCCCATCTCCTTTTGAGCTTTTCAGGGAGCCCCATGATCATGCCTTTCAATGTCTTGTTAAACCTTTCTACAAGACCATTGGTTTGTGGATGGTATGGTGAATTTGTAAGTCACCCCACACTCATTCAACATATGCTTCAGGTATGCTGACATGAAGTCGGTACCCCTGTCATACACCACCTCCTTAGGAAATCCCACTCTGGTAAAGATACCAATGAGTGCTTTAGCTACTGCAGGGGCAGTAGTGGACCTAAGGGGAATTGCTTCAGGGTACCTAGTGGCATGATCCACTACCACTAGGATATACTGGTTCCCTGAGGCTGTGGGAGGTTCAAGTGGACCCACTATGTCCACAACCACTCTTTCAAAGGGGACCCCCACCACTGGAAGTGGAATGAGGGGGGCCTTTGGGTGTCCACCTGTCTTACCATTGGCTTGACAGGTGGCACAGGAGACACAAAACTCCTTTACTTTCTGGGACATGTTGGGCCAATAGAAATGGTTAACTAACCTTTCCCAAGTCTTGGTTTGTCCCAAATGCCCAGCACGTGGAATATCATGAACTAAGGTTAGAATGAACTCCTTAAACTCCTGAGGCACTACCACTCTCCTAGTGGCACCAGGTTTGGGATCTCTTGCCTCAGTGTAGAGGAGTTCATCTTCCCAATAGACTCTATGGGGGTTATTCCAACTTTGGAGGAGTGTTAATCCGTCCCAAAAGTGACAGTAAAGTGACGGATATACCACCAGCCGTATTACGAGTTCCATAGGATATAATGGACTCGTAATACGTCTGGTGGTAAATCCGTCACTTTTCCGTCACTTTTGGGACGGATTAACACCTCCTCCAAAGTTGGAATAACCCCCTTTGTGTTCCAATGATCTTTTCTTTGGTCTCTTCAGCAGCTTGCTGCCTAAGGCCTTCAAGAGAGGGACAGGTTTCTTGTCCCTTACACAACTGTTCCCTTGTGGGTCCCCCTGGGCCTAAGAGTTCAACCTGATAAGGTTCCAACTCCATCGGCTCAGTTCCCTCAGAGAGCAGAACTTCTTCCTGGAAAGAGAGGTTCTCTTTCTCTTGTTGTGTTGAAGCTGGTTCACCAGTCTACTTTCCTTTTCTCTTGGAGGGTTGGGCCCCTTTTCCAGGCTCCAACACCACTTTTTCACCCTGAGCCTTGCACTGTGCCCTTGTCTTGACACACATCAGTTCAGGGATACCCAGCATGGCTGCATGAGTTTTGAGTTCTACCTCAGCCCATGCTGAGGACTCCAGGTCATTTCCAAGCAAACAGTCTACAGGGATATTTGAGAAGACCACCACCTGTTTCAGGCCATTGACCCCTCCCCACTCTAAAGTTACCATAGCCATGGGATGTACTTTAGTCTGATTGTCAGCGTTGGTGAGTGGATACGTTTGTCCAGCCAGGTATTGACCAGGGGAAACCAGTTTCTCTGTCACCATGGTGACACTGGCACCTGTATCCCTCAGGCCTTCTACACTTGTCCCATTAATTAAGAGTTGCTGCCTGTATTTTTGCATATTAGGGGGCCAGGCAGCCAGTGTGGCTAAGTCCACCCCACCCTCAGAGACTAATGTAGCTTCAGTGTGAACCATGATTTGCTCTGGGCACACTGTTGATCCCACCTGAAGACTGGCTATTCCAGTGTTAGCTGGAGTAGAGTTTGAAGTGGAACCTTTCTTAGGACAGGCCTTGTCTCCAGTTTGGTGTCCCTGCTGATTACAGCTACGACACTAGGCCTTTTTGGGATCAAAGTTTTTACCCTTGTACCCAAAATTGGATTGTGAAGAGGCTTTGGGCCCTCCCTCCTGAGCAGGTTTTTGGGGCCCTGTAGAAGACTCTTTACTTTTTCCCTTGGATATCTCAACACTCTTCCCCTGGGGAGTCTTTGTGACCGCTTTCTTTTGGTCACCCCCTGTGGAAGTCTTGGTCACCCTAGTCTTGACCCAATGGTCCACCTTCTTTCCCAATTCTTGGGGAGAAATTGGTCCTAGGTCTACCAGATGCTGATGCAGTTTATCATTGAAACAATTACTTAACAGGTGTTCTTTCACAAATAAATTGTACACCCCATCATAATCATTTACACCACTGCCATGAATCCAATCATCCAGTGTTTTAACTGAGTAGTCAACACAATCAACCCAGGTCTGGCTTGAGGATTGTTGAGCCCCCCTGAACCTAATCCTGTACTCCTCAGTTGAGAATCCAAAGCCCTCAATCAGGGTAGCCTTCATGAGGTCATAGGATTCTGCATCTTTTCCAGAGAGTGTGAGGAGTCTAGCCCTACACTTGCCAGTGAACATTTCCCAAAGGAGAGCACCCCAGTGAGATCTGTTTACTTTTCTGGTTGCACAAGCCCTCTCAAAAGCTGTGAACCATTTGGTGATGTCATCACCATCTTCATATTTAGTTACAATCCCTTTAGGGATTTTCAACATGTCAGGAGAATCTCTGACCCTATTTATGTTGCTGCCACCATTGATGGGACCTAAGCCCATCTCTTGTCTTTCCCTTTCTATGGCTAGGAACTGTCTTTCCAAAGCCAATCTTTTGGCCATCCTGGCTAACAGGAGGTTATCTTCATTGAGGCTGCCCTCAATGCTTGCAGAGCTGTTGGACTCTCCTGTGAGAGAAGCAACATCTCTGACTATCACTTGTGGAGACAGGGTTTGAGAAACCCTGGGCTCCCTATCTAGGACTGGAGGTGGGAAATCCTCCACATCACCAGCTTCCCCCTCTGGGAAGGTATCATCAGAGGGGTTATTTTTAGAAAACTCTGCCAAGAGCTCCTGGAGCTGTATTTTGGTAGGGTTTGAACCAGTCTTTATCTTTTTGATTTTGCAGAGAGACCTTAACTCTGACATCCTAAGATGCAGGTAAGGGGTGAGGTTGAGTTCCATCACTATCTCTTCTGCAGCAGACATTATGTTTCTAAAAGTTTCAATACTTTTTAAGAATCTAAAACTATCTCTAGAACTTAATTCAAACTTTTACAAAACTTTTAGGGGCATATTTATACTCTGTTTGCGCCGGATTTGCGTCGTTTTTTTTTACGCAAATCCGACGCAAAACTAACTCCATATTTATACTTTGGCGTTAGACCCGTCTAGCGCCAAAGATCTTGGAGTTTGCGTCATTTTTTAGCGTGGACACCTTCCTTGCGTTAATGATATGCAAGGTAGGCGTTCCCGTCTAAAAAATGACTCCGAGGCATGTGCGCCGAATTTACACTCCAGGGCAAAAATGACGCCCGGGAGTGGGCGGGTCAAAAAAAATTACGTCCAGCCGCTTTAGCATAATTTTTTAACGCCTGGTCAGGGCAGGCGTTAAGGGACCTGTGGGCTCGGAAGGAGCCCAGAGGTGCCCTCCCATGCCCCCAGGGACACCCCCTGCCACCCTTGCCCATCCCAGGAGGACGCCCAAGGATGGAGGGACCCATCCCAGGGAACTTAAGGTAAGTTCAGGTAAGTATTATTATTATTTTTTGGGTGGTATAGGGGGGCCTGATTTGTGCCCCCCTACATGCCACTATGCCGAATGGCCATGCCCAGGGGACATAAGTCCCCTGGGCATGGCCATTGGGCAAGGGGGCATGACTCCTGTCTTTGCTAAGACAGGAGTCATTTCAATGGGGGTTGGGAGTAAAAAAAAATGGCGCTAATCGGGTTGAGGCGAAAATTTTGCCTCAGTCTGACTTGCCCCATTTTTTGGCACCCAAGCTCCATTTTCCCCTACGCCGGCGCTGCCTGGTGTAAGTCATTTTTTTTTACGCACACCAGGCAGCTCCGCCGGCTAACGTCATTCCATAAATAAGGCGCCCGCATGGCGCTTTGGAATGGCGTTAGCCGGCGTTAAATTTTTTGACGCACAACTGCGTTGGCGCAGTTGTGCGACAAAAAGAATAAATATGGCCCTTAAACTCTAAAAGAAATGCTAACAGGGACTAACACAAGGCCCTAGCAGGACTTTTAAAAATTTAGAAAAATAGCTCAAATTTCAAAAATCAGTTTCTAATGACAATTTTTGGAATTTAGTCGTGTGATCAGGTATTGGCTGAGTAGTCCAGCAAATGCTAAGTCTTATACCCCACCGCTGATCCACCAATGTAGGAAGTTGGATCTGTATGTACTATTTCAAAGTAAGAAATAGCATGCACAGAGTCCAAGGGTTCCCCTTAGAGGTAAGATAGTAGCAAAAAGAGATAATTCTAATGCTCTATTTTGTGGTAGTGTGGTCGAGCAGTAGGCTTATCAGAGGGTAGTGTTAAGCAGTTGTTGTACACACACAGGCAATAAATGAGGAACACACAATCAAAGACAATTGCAGGCCAATAGGTATTTGTATAGAAACATATCTTTTCTTAGTTTATTTTAAGAACCACAGGTTCAAGATTTTACAAGTAATACTTCAAATGAAAGGTATTGCATTTAGGTAACTTAGGAACTTTGAATCAGCAAACTAGCATGTACAGTTTTCACAAAAATGGCAATAAGCTATTTGAAAACTAGACACAGTGCAATCTTCAACAGTTCCTGGGGGGAGGTAAGTGTTTGTTAGTTTTGCAGGTAAGTAAACCACCTACAGGGTTCAAAGTTGGATCCAAGGTAGCCCACCGTTGGGGGTTCAGGACAACCCCAAAGTTACCACACCAGCAGCTCAGGGCCGGTCAGGTGCAGAGGTCAAAGTGGTGACCAAAACGCATAGGCTTCAATAGAGAAGGGGGTGCCCCGGTTCCAGCCTGCCAGCAGGTAGGTACCCGCGTCTTCGGAGGGCAGACCAGGGGGGTTTTTGTAGGGCACCGGGGGGACACAAGTCAGCACAAAAAGTACACCCTCAGCGGCACGGGGGCAGCCGGGTGCAGAGTGCAAACAGGCGTCGGGTTTGCAATGCTTGCTGAACTACCTCTTGTTGTTTTTTTATGAACCTATACATTGGGAGACTGGAATGACTGAGGGAATGACTATTGAGAAATGATTGGCTGTTTTATTGATAAAAGGGGTGCAAGATTTGGAAGAAAAACTACAAGATAAAAGTGTTAAAGCACAGATAATAGCTGAGAGATAAAGCAAGTGCTGCTAGTCTGTTATGCTATGCTATGCTATGCTATAAAATTAGGACTTTAAACATCCCAGTCATAGTTTGCAAACTTTTCACTAAGCCCACACATGCCCAGGTTCTATATAGAGGATTACTACAGGTAATTCTGTACCCTGCTAAATGAGGGTGGGTACTTTTCAGAAGGCCATCGAGTTGAAAAATCCTTCAATGGGAGACCCAGGGGTCTCTTCAAGGAAGCAGGCAGGAAAGAGGGGGGGGGGGCTCCTCTGGGTAGCCACCACCTGGGCAAGGGAGAGGGCCACCTGGGGGTCACTCCTGCACTGGAGGTCGGATCCTTTAGGTCCTGGGGGCTGCGGATGCAGTGTCTTTACCAGGCGTCGGATTCTTAGAAGCAGGCAGTCGCGGTCAGGGGGAGCCTCTGGATTCCCTCTGCAGGCATCGCTGGGGGGGGATTCAGGGGGGTCAACTCTGGCTACTCACAGGGCCGCAGTCGCCGGGGAGTCCTCCCTACAGTGTTGTTTCTCCGCAGGTCGAGCCGGGGGCGTCGGGTGCAGAGTGGAAAGTCTCACACTCCCGGCGTGAAACGTGCAGTCCTTTAAAAGTTGTTTCTTTGTTGCAAAGTTGTTTCTTTTTTGGAGCAGAGCCACTGTCCTCAGGAGTTCTTGGTCCTTTTAGATGCAGGGTAGTCATCTGAGGCTTCAGAGGTCGCTGGACCCTGGGGAACGTGTTGCTGTTGCAGTTTTTCTTGAAGTGGGGAGACAGGCTGGTAGAGCTGGGGTCAAAGCAGTTGGTGTCTCCGTCTTCTTTGCAGGGCTTTCAGGTCAGCCGTTCTTCTTCGTCTTCAGGTTGCAGGAATCTATTTTCCTAGGTTCTGGGGGCCCCTAAATACTTTAGGGGGGTGTTTAGGTCTGGGGGGGTTAGTAGCCAATGGCTACTAGCCCTGAGGGTGGCCACACCCTCGGGCTTATCCCTAATCCTATTGGGGGAATCCTCCATCTGCAAGATGGAGGATTTCTAACAGTAAGAGTCACCTCAGCTCAGGACACCTTAGGGGCTGTCCTGACTGGCCAGTGACTCCTCCTTGTTTTTCTCATTATCTCCTCTGGCCTTGCGGCCAAAAGTGGGGCCGTGGCCGGAGGGGGCAGGCATCTCCACTAGCTGGAGTGCCCTGGGGCGCTGTAACAAAGGGGGTGAGCCTTTGAGGCTCACCGCCTGGTGTTACAGTTCCTGCAGGGGGAGGTGAGAAGCACCTCCACCCAGTACAGGCTTTGTTACTAGCCACAGAGTGACAAAGGCACTCTCCCCATGTGGCCAGCAACATGTCTGGTATGTGGCAGGCTGGCAAAACTAGTCAGCCCACACTGGAAGTCGGGTATGTTTTCAGGGGGCATCTCTAAGATGCCCTCTGGGGTGTATTTCACAATAAAATGTACACTAGCATCAGTGTGCATTTATTGTGCTGAGAAGTTTGATACCAAACTTCCCAGTTTTCAGTGTAGCCATTATGGTGCTGTGGAGTTTGTGTATGACAGACTCCCAGACCATATACTCTTATGGCTACCCTGCACTTACAATGTCTAGGTTTTTGCTTAGACACTGTAGGGGCATAGTGCTCATGCACCTATGCCCTCACCTATGGTATAGTGCACCCTGCCTTAGGGCTGTAAGGCCTGCTAGAGGGGTGACTTATCTATGCCATAGGCAGTGTGAGGTTGGCATGGCACCCTGAGGGGAGTGCCATGTCGACTTAGTCATTTTCTCCCCACCAGCACACACAAGCTGGCAAGCAGTGTGTCTGTGCTGAGTGAGGGGTCCCCAGGGAGGCATAAGACATGCTGCAGCCCTTAGAGACCTTTCCTGGCATCAGGGTCCTTGGTACCAGGGGTACCAGTTACAAGGGACTTGCCTGGATGCCAGGGTGTGCCAATTGTGGAAACAAAGGTACAGTTTAGGGAAAGAACACTGGTGCTGGGGCCTGGTTAGAAGGCCTCAGCACACTTTCAAATCATAACTTGGCATCAGCAAAGGCAAAACGTCAGGGGGTAACCATGCCACGGAGGCATTTCCTTACACTAGAGTATTCGGGTCAGTGGTGCTGTCTGGTGTCTGATTTTGGCTGTCCTTTGGTCTTCACAGTTCTTTGATGGCCTGTAGATGCAGGGAAGCAGCTCCACTCCTCCAAGGGAGTTCTTCTTGGTGAATTGAAAAGCACAGGCAACTCTCCCGGTTTCTTGGAGCCTGTATTGTGGCAGGACAGATCAGTTGCTCCCCAAGGGTCGGGTGCAGCAGGCTGGCTTGGCGCCAAATCAGTCGTGCTCCTCGGTTCTCAGGTCAGCAGGTTTCTTTGTCCACTCCTTCTTTTTTGTCCCGTGAAGCTCCGATTTCTTGGTATCTTGGGGTCTACTAAATACTCAGTTTAGGGGGTATTCAGGGGAGCAAGGTGTAGTAGTCAATGGGCTAATTACTGTTGGGGTTACTACATCTTCTAGGTGACCACTTCCTTTATGGAGTCCCAGATTTCCTAATTCCACCACACAGAAGATAGTGGAATTCCTAAGGTTGTGTCCACATCAGGCTGGTCACCCTAGAGGTAGGTCCAGTCTGGCAGTGCAACATGCCTCCTGCATAGCTAATTTTCCTACCTGTCCAGGTGCCAAATAGGGCCTGGGGCAGGGGGGTCGGCATCTTCCTTCTGAGGGAAGCCAGATCTGTAAAGGCAATGGGCTCCTTTGAAGCCTCCTTCCTTGGAATGCAGATTTGCTGGTCATCCTGTTGGGAGCAGAGTTTAACACCCCTGCCATGGCACACTTTTTTTCCTGATCTCTCAAGAGCAAAGGCTCTCACCATTAGGGGTCAGAAACCCGTCTGTTGGTGGCAGGCTGGATAGAAATAGTCAATCAGCACACTGGCAGTTGGTGGGTTTTCAGGGGGCACCTCTAAAATGCCATCTGGCTGCAGTTATTAAGACATCATCCCCGGAATCAGTGAGGGTTGATTAATACAAGATGTTTGATAATAAACATCCCTAGTTTCAGTGAGGTCATTATGTAGCTGAGGAACTCATATTGATCAATGTCTAGCACATGTACTTAAAATGGCTTCCCTGTTCACTTACTATGGCCCTCATTACAACCCTGGCGATAATAAAGTGGCGGTAATACCTCCAACAGGCTGGTGGTAATTACCACCAAATTATGACCATGGCAGTGAGAACTCAGATAGACAGCCACTTTACCACACCGACCGCCAGGACAAAAACAACAGCCACCATGGCGGTAGCCGTCTACAACCAGGCGGCCGCCCACCATATTAAGACACATCAATTTGCCACCTTTTTCAGGGCGGTACCAACGACATCAAAAGCCTGGGGAACACTGAGCTCAGAAGTTAAAGGTCTCACCATTGGAGACACAGGGAAGAACCACGCTGCCATGGATCATGAACTTAAAATATTTCCTATGATATTCTACGTCCTGCTCCACCACGAACACCAACGCCGGCGAAGACAAGCACGGTGAGTACAGCCACCTAGCACACAAGGGGGGGGGAGGAAAAAGAGAGTGACACACACACAACACACACCTCACCTCCCCCAACACTATACACACAATCAGCTGCAGTAATAAAACATATTTACCCCGTACCCCTGAGGAATAATGCAAGGAGAACAGGAATATATTTAAGTGACTATAATAATAACAACACAGTAGAAATATGAAAAGTCAATCTCATATGTATAGTTCAAGGGATACTGCCCAGTCTCATTGTGTGTAAGCCACAGGGCCACAGGCCAAAGTCCAAGGCCCCACTTGTCCCCTGCACCAACACGGAGAGAACACTGCAGGAGCATCCGTTGGGAAATAGGCAGGCACCTCAGGGGGATGGGGAACGGGGGTCACCTCAGCCGGCAGATGGAACAAAACCACTGGTTCTGGAGGGGGCAATATGCCCTGTACTTGGTCCTGGGGAATGCAAGGCCACAGTCTCTCAACTGGGTGACTTGCCCACATGCTCTGGAGGGGGCAACATGCCCTGTGCTTGATCCTGGGGAGTAAAAGGCCACAGTCTCTCAAGTGGGTGACGTGCCCACATGCTCTGGAGGGGGGCATCGTGCCCTGTGATCTTGATCCTGGGGAGGCTGGGGTTGGTGGGTGTTTTACCCACTGGTTCTGGAGGGGGCATCGTGCCCTGTGCTATTGATCCTGGGGAGTGCAAGGTCACAGTCTCTCAGGTAGGTGTCATACTGTCCGTCGGCGGGTGACCGCTGCTCAGTGGTGGTAGTGGTGCTGCTGCCGGTGGTGGTGGGGGGAGGCTCCAGCCCATCCCCTGCAGCCTCAGACAGCTGCCCACTGCTGGTGGTGGTGGTGCTGCTGCTGGTGGTGGGGGGAGGCTCCAGCCCATCCCCTGCAGCCTCGGATGGCTTCACAACCAGGGTTGGTGGTGGGAGCTCTGCCTGAGTCTCTGCACCAGGCGCTGTGTCCTTCCTGCCTGCTGGTGCAGGTCCCTTGCCCTTCTGGGAAGCAGCTGGAGTAGGCTCCTTGCCCTTCCGGGCAGAAGCTTGGGCAGGCTCCTTGCCCTTCTGGGCAGCAGATTGGGCAGGCACACTTTCTTTGAGGCTGGCTGGAGCCCTGGATCCTTTCCCCCCAGGAGTGGGTGTGGAGACTACTGGTCTCGTGGACTGGGTGGATGAGGTGCTTGCCTGGGTTTTTGGCACCCTGGCCAGAAGTGAAGGACGGGGGAGGGGGAGGGAAGAGGTCAATGGTGGACAGGAAAAGCTTCTTAAGGACACTGGGGAGGGAAGAGCAAGAAGGTTTGTGAGTGGAGGAAGAGGGAGTGGTTGTAGGCGGTGTCTGTCTGCTGTGTTTGGGCGCAGGTGCATGGGCTGGATGATGTTGTGAGGTAGATGACTGTTGGGTGTCTGAGTGCTTGTGTTTGTGTACCTTGGGGGGGACAGACACAGTGGGAGAGGACACAGGGGATGTGTGCATGGCTGCTGTAGAGGTGTCTGCAAGTGAGGTGGTGATGCTGGTAGTGGATGAGGATGTAGTATAAGCAGGTGCGAGTGTAGACAAAACTGGAAGGGAGGTGGAGGAGGAGGGGGAGACAGTGGAAATTGTGGATGTTGGTATATCTGCATCTGGATGGTGTTTTTGTGAGTGCCTGTGGGATAATGTATGGTGCTTATGTTTGCCTGTGCCACTCTTGTGTGTTGTCCTGTGTGCATGCTCGTCTGCCTGTGTACTTGGGATAGGTTGGGGTTGAGGGGAATTGGATTGGGAAGAGGAAGTTGGAGGGGGGACGGTAGAAATAGGGACAATGGCTGCCATCAGAGAGGAGGCCAGAGCCTGGATTGATCTCTGTTGGGCCTCCAAGCCAGTGTGAATGCCCCCCCCAGAAATTCATTTGTCAGTTGCATTTGGGCTGCCAGCCCCTGGATGGCATTGACAATGTTTGACTGCCCAACAGAGATGGATCTCAGGAGGTCAATAGCCTCCTCACTCAGGACAGCAGGGCTAACTGGGGCAGGGCTTGAGGTGCCTGGGGTGAAGGAGATGCCCACCCTCCTGGCAACTCGATGAGGGGCTGCTGGGAGGGCAGTGCTGGTACGGGGATGGCGGCTGTACCTGTAGCTGGGGTGGGCACAGAAGTGTCCGCCACCACCAGGGAGCTTCCATTGGAGGAGGTATCTGTGTCCGAACTGTCCCCTCCAGTCTCTGCAGTGGTGCTCCCCTCGCCCTCCGTCCCACTGGTGCCCTCAGCGTCGGTCGACTCTGCCTACTGGGACCTGTGGGATGCAGCTCCCTCTGTTTCCGGTGCCTCTGCTCCTCTGCCAGATGATGCTAATGCACATAAGGACAGGATGACAAAACAAAAAGGGGGGTGAAGAGACAAAGGATACACGTGGTCAATGGATGCCACCAACACCACCCTTGGCGTACACACCACCCTCACACACAGGGAACAGCCCTACGCACTATGCAATGCACTACCTGTGATAATGCTAACCACCAAGGCATGGGGAGGGGCACATACCACCAAAATCAGCACACCTTGGGCCCACACAGCCCTGATCAGTTGTGGATGCCTACAAGTTAGGTACAAGGATTATCACTTCCGAACTCTGCACACAATGGGACCTGCTCTGGAATGTCAGGCCTGGCCTAGAGGCTCCCACTGACACACATCCCTCACCCGGGTACCCCCCTACCATGCGTAAGTAGTGATGATGGGCACTGTACTCACACCCTTGTGGCTGCTGTGATGTCCTCAAGCACCCATCCAGCTCTGGATAGGCCTCTGCCAGTATGTGGGCCATCAGGGGGATCAGGGTTCGATGGGCACCCCTTCCTCGTTGGGAGGCCATCCCCAGCTGGGCCTCTGCCGTCTTCCATGCCCAGCATCCCAGGTCCTCCCACTGTTTCCGACAGTGGGTTCTCCGCCTGCCGTAGACCACCCAGGGCCCGCACCTCCTTGGAGATTGCACCCCATATCCCTTCTTTTGATGGGCGCTGACCTGCAGAGAAATACACACAGGAAATGGTATCAGCCAGACCGTCCTGCCTGTTATACTTATGGCCCACCATACCCCTTCACATCGCCATTTGCACACAAGACATACACCCACCCACCCTCCACAAGGCCTTCACACACCACTCCATGCATTCATGCCACATGCATCGTGCTCACAGTGTACTCACCTGTTGGTCTGGAGGCCCATACACCAGTCCGTACTGGGGTAGGACCCCATCCACCTGTCGCTCCAACTCCACTGAGGTGAAGTCAGGGGCCCTTTCCCCAGTCACACGAGCCAGGTCACAGCAGCACATGCAGTGTAGGTCCTCTCCTGTTGAAAGTCAAGTAGTAAGTGAGTGATCAGATATAAAATGATGGTCACATCCACGGCGGTGCATACCGTCACCACCGGCGTACATCACCATTGGCCACTGTTCCCCATAGGGCCCAATGTTATCCAATGAGGAGTTGCATGGTGGCTCACCACCGCCTCCCGCAACAGCACAGAACGGCAGCGGAATTACCTCACTTCCACCTGTGCCTCCACACAGAACAGGCGAATGCCATTTTTTTGGGGGGGGCAGGCCCTAGTAATAACTGTATCACAGTAAAAAATAGGACATACAGGACAAATCCCACTTACCCATTACTTGTTAACATCATGCAATGTACTGATGTGTCTCCAATGTACAGTTTGCGACCGGCTCCTCGCTCTTTTGTCCCTTAGACTGCAACCGCTGCGGATGACTAGGAGAGGGAGACATACCCCAGTGTACAGACCCCTGGTGGACTTGGCGACAATGAAAGACAGGCACATTATCCTCACCTATAGACATGACAGGGCCACAATCACAGAGCTGTGTGCCCAACTGGAGCCTGACCTGATATGTGCTATCCATCACCCCACTGGGATCCCCCCTCTTGTGCAAGTCCTATCTGTGCTCAATTTCTTGGCAACTGGTTCTCTTCAAGTGACAGTGGGCTTGGCAGCAGGAATGTCACATACAATGTTCTCAGTAGTGCTGACAATAGTGTTGTCTGTCCTGATTAAACACATATGCAGCTACATTGTTTTCCCCCAGGTTAAAGATTTGGCCACAGTGAAGGCTGACTTCTATGCAATGGGACATGTCCCCAACATAATTGGGGCATATTGCATTTGTCTCCCCCCTGTCAAAATTAACACGTGTACAGAAATCAAAAGCGTTTTCACTCCATGAATGTGCAGATGGTGTGCTTGGCGGACCAGTACATCTCCCATGTCGATGCTAAGTATCTGGGGTCTGTGCAGGATGCCTTTATCCTGAGGAATAGCAGCATCCCAAATGTGATGGTCCAACTACAGAGGCATCGGGTGTGGCTAATAGGTGAGCCCTGGTTCCCACCCAGTAGATGTTGGTGTATGGGTATGGTGTGGGCCATATAGGATAGTGTGAGGCTAAATTTTGTCCCTCGATATTTGCAGGTGACTCAGGTTACCCCAACCTATCATGGCTACTGACCCCTGTGAGGAATGCCAGGACACAAGCAGAAGAACGTTACAATGAGGCACATGGGCGAACAAGAAGGATTATCAAACGTACCTTTGTCCTCCTGAAGGCCAGGATCCAGTGCCTCCATCTAACAGGTGGATCCCTGTGCTACTCACCCAAGAAGGTCTGCCAGATAATCGTGGCATGCTGCATGTTGCACAACCTTGCCTTGAGACACCATGTGCCTTTCGGCAGGAGGAGGAGGCTGGAGATGACCGTCTGACAGCAGTGGACCCTGTGGACAGTGAGGATGAGGAGGCAGAGGATGAGGATGAGGACAACAGAACTGCAGTGATTTGACAATATTTCCAATGACACACAGGTAAGACAGTGTTACTTCACATTTCATTGTCATTTTTTAAAATTATTTATGGCACTGGCATGCTGTTATTTCCCACTTATATGCCCACTCACTGTACCCTTTGGCAACTCATTTTGCAGATGTTGGTGCCCCACTATCGTTCCTGGTGTGATCACTGCTGCCAACTACAGGTATTTACTATATCAACATTACTGTACAGTTGAATTGCAATGTTTGAACCTGGTTAAACGAAAACATACTTAAAACATTTGACATACTCCATACTTGTATTCTTTCAAAGTGTGTTTATTTAAGTGCTCAGAAGAAGAGGGGCAAGTGCAATGGGATGGGGTGATGATGGAGGAAAGTCCAGGGTATTGTTCCAGTCCATTTATAGTACAGGTGCATTTTCCAAGGGGGGATAGGAAGGGGAGCAATGGCAGATTAAGGTACGCAGGGTGACAGAGTGGGACACAAGGGTGACAATCAGGAGAGTTTAATTTCCTGGTGGGGTCTTGGCAATAGTCTCTGGCTTCTGCCTGGATCGCAGGGAATGTTTGCGGGGTGTTTCACATTCTGCCGGGGGAGGGGTGCTGGTGGCCTGTTGGTCCTGTGGAGGGGCCTCCTGTCCACTAGTGGCAGCGGAGGTGGTAGGCAGTTCAGAAGTCTGGCTAGTGGCAGGAGACTGCTGTTGTGAGGCTGCCTCCCTCATAATGTTGGCCATGTCTGCCAGCACCTCTGATATGGAGACCAGGGTGGTGTTGATGGCCTGCAATTCCTCCCTGATCCCCTGGTACTGTCCTTCCTGCAGCCGCCTGTTCTCCTGCATGTTGTCCAGGATCTGGCCAGGCGTATCCTGGGATGTTAGTAAGCTCCCAGGATCTCAGCAAGTGCCTCCTGGAGAGTTGGTTTCCTAGGCCTGTCCTCCCCCTGCCACACAGCACTCCTCCCAGTTTCCCTGTTGTCCTGTGCCACTGTCCCCTGAACCGTGTGCCCACTGCCACTGACCCTAGGTCCTGTCTTGGGTATGAGGTGTGCCCTGGGGTCCCTGTAGTGGTGGACACACTGCTGATTGACGTGTCCGGGGGACAGAGGTATGGGTACGCTGGGTGGGTGCTGTGGTGGTGTTTCCAGATGGGGAGGCTCTGTGGTGGTGTGTGACTGGGTCTAGGTAACCGGCTGTCCAGAGGTCCCTGATGGGCCAGGTTGGTCATCCAGATCCAGGTGACCAGAGTTGCTGTCATCACTGTGGGCCTCTTCTGTGGTGGGACTGGATAGTGCTGGCACCTCTTCGCTGCCGACATTGGCTGGGGTACCTATGGGGATGTAAATGCAGTGTATGGTGCGATGATTAGTTATCTCTAGTGTGCATGCTTAAGTGATGGATGCCCATGCAGGTCTGTGAGTGGTGTCCATACATTGGTATGGCATGCAGGGCTTGGCATTGGGATGAGTGAGACGTGATGGTGGGGGGTTTGTGAGGTGATGAAGTGATGGGAGTGAGGGTGAGGGTGGGGTATGTCATGGCATGCAGGTAGGGGGGTGATAGTAGTATAGAGTTGACTTACCAGAGTCCAGTCCTCCTGCTACTCTGGCCAGGCCTTCAGGAGGCATGATTGCCAAGACTTGCTCTTCCCATGCTGTTCGTGGGGATCCACCGCCAGTCCTCTGTACAGCGCGTTGGTGCCTTGCTGCAATGGAACGTACCTTCCCCGAAGGTCGTTCCGCCTCTTCCTGATGTCGTCCCTTGTTCTGGGGTGCTGTCCAATGGCGTAGACCCTGTCCACTATCCTCCACCATGGCTCCATCTTCCTAGCAAAGGATATCTACTGCACCTGTGCTCCAAATAGCTGAGGCTCTACCCGGATGATTTCCTCCATCATGACCCTTAGCTCCTCCTGTGAGAATCTGAGGTATCTTTGTGGTGCTATGGGTGTTGTGTGAGTTTTGTAGGTGAGGCTGTGCAGGGTGATGTGTTGGGGTGTGTGATATGGGGTGCATAGGTGGTGTATAGGTGTAGGTAGTGTGTGGCTCTGGTTTTGTCTGTAGTCGTGGTGTATGTCTCGTGCCAATGATTTGTAATGGTAAAGGGGTGTGGGTAATGTGGGTGGGTGTTTTATAGTGGTGTGGGTGTGGTGTGTGTATGAGTGTTAGGTGTGTGTTATTTAAATTGACCAATGTAGTGTTGTTTTGTTTGAGTGTGTGCATTTTGAGCGCGGCTGTATGTACCGCCAATGGTTTACTGCCATTGAATGTCCACCGTGGTGATTTGTGGGTCATAACGTGGTGGGTGATGTTCTGTTGGTGTAACAGTGTGGGTTTTGATACTGCCAGTTTATCACTGGTCTTTGGTGTTGCGGATTTGTGTGTGTTGCTGAATAGTGATGGATCGGTGTGGGTGTGTCATAATAAGGTGAACGGATATCCGCCGTGGCGGTGGTATGTTGGCGGAAGTCAGCATGGCAGTAAGTGAGTTTTACCGCCAACGTCATGATGAGGGACTATGTCTATGAATCGACAGACATAGCAGGGGCATATCTGCTCTTGCAGATACATCCACACATGTAATATAATGTACCCTGCCTTAGGGCTGTAAGGCCTGCTGTAGGGTTGACTTACAAATATTAAATGCAAAGTTTAGTGGACATGGCACACAGGCTGGGTGCCATGTTATATTTTTACCTTTTGGAGCACCTTATCACGCAGCCTGTGGTGACAGTCTGCATGAGTTTGGTGCTGCGTTCATTAGAGTGGCACAAGTTATGCTGCAGCTCTAAGGGGCCCTCTATAGTACCTATTCCCTATAGTACCACTTACTAGGAGCTTACAGAGGTGCTAAAGGACTGGCCACTTAGGGGGTCAAGTAACCAGGGGTCTCGTTTTGGGGGAAGGAACTCTGGCAGGAAACCAGGCAAAAAGTGGGGAGGTTACTACAACCAGAACCCAGCTTCCTACAGTAACTAATCCATTTTGTGGTCAACTCTGGAAGTGGTTTTTGTTGGCATCTGTTTATCCATGCTGTGGCGATCCAGTGTGTGTGTATGTCTTTCAGCCATATGTTTATTGTTTTTTTTTCAAGGTGGGTGTTGAGTTGCTGGATGTCTAGTTTTTTTCCATTGTCTGTATGAGCATTTGTTGTTGTTGGTTTTGTGAAACAAGCTCCCTGCAAAGTTTGTTGCCTTCTAAGGTCAGGAGTCCTAAAGAAAAGTGATCCAGCTAGCTAGGCCACCAGGAGCCATACAAGACAAGATCAAACGGAACGGCCTAACAGGGTCTAAGATATGAACCTGCAAAGAATTTGACCTTTGACCCCCAGCAAGGCCCGGAGAGCATGGAGCTCTGCTGCCAAAGCCTTTCTAAACCCCTGAGGTGGGCCAGGGTCCGAGGTCACTCAGGGGAATCCTGATAACTGAGCTAGGAGAGGGCATATGTGGACCCCCCCCTCTGTGGTGTCCAAAGGGCCTGGACCCTATCACCCCGGTTGGTTTATTTAATGGGGGCCGGGACACGAACTCTGGGCCCCTGATGGTGGTAAAATCAAAAAAAGAGCTACAGCGCTTCCACCACACAAGGAGCACGAAGGGTGGGGCCCAGGACCCCATTCATGGGGCCTGAGTCAAAAAGGTTGTGGGGGAGAGCCCCCACGCTTCCCTGGATGTGGCTGGCCCTCCTCACTCCCCGTGCCCAGGTCTTGGGGAGCGGGAGGTCACCACATGCCAGAGCTCCTGGCCCAGAGAAGAGGGCGGGTGTGAAGAAACCTGCCGGCTCCCGCAACAGCACAAAGGAGTGCTGCACATGTGGGGAGCTGGCTGGAGGCAGCCAGTGGTGGGCTCCCTGGGCTATCCCGACTCTGGAGCCTGCTTGGCGTGCCTTGGTGTAGGAGGCTGGCCTGGTTTGTAGTGGGTACCTTGGGTACTTACACCTTATACCAGGTCCAGTTATCCCTTATTAGTGAAATGTAGTAGTGTTCTAGCAGTTTAGGCTGATAGAGGTAGCTATAGCAGAGCAGCTTAGGCTGAAGTAGGAGACATGCAAAGCTCATGCAATACCACTTATAGTTACACAGTACTTATACACAAGTAATGACAATACTCAGTGTTACCAAAAATAAAGGTATTTATTAGGGTGACACAGTACCAAAAATATCTCAGAGACTATACTCCTTCTGGAGGTAAGTAGAATACACAATATATACACTAGACACCATAATTGGACAAGTAAATAGTCATAGAACAATGCAAACAGTAGGAAATCCTATAGAATGCAGTGGGAGAAAATAGGTCTAGGGGCAACACAAACCATATACTAAGAAAGTGGAATGTGAACCATGAATTCCCCCCTAGACAAGTGTAGAGTGTTTAGAATCGCTGGGAGAGTAAGAATACAGTAAAGGTAACTAAATTACCCCACCCGAGGCCCAGAAAAGCAGGAGTAAAGTACTGCAAGTTTCCTTAGGACACACCACCTCGCTTTTGGGATTTTGCAGCAGCCAACCAAGTCTGCAAAGAACAACTGCTGGATTATTACACCTAAAGGAAGGGGACCAAGTCCAGAAGTTGAAAGAAATTCCAGGAAGGACAGGAGCCCCTGCCAACCCAGAAGAGGGTGCAAAGGAAGAGTCCACGGTTAGTCAAAGACTGCAGAATTGCACCCTAAGAAGATGCCAGCGGGTTCCTGCATGATGCAAAAGATGTCCCACAGCGTGAAGATCGTTGCAGATGAGATTTCATGTTGGAAGTCACCAACAAGCTTTGGCTATGCCAAAAGTGCGTTTTGCATCAAACTGGCCCTGGATGGACCCAGGAGGGACCTGGGGGACTCAACTCTGTGTGAGGAGGATGAAGGGTCTCTCAGCACTTTATAGAGCCCTCAGGATACCAGCCAGCACTACCAGGCATCGCAGGATCTGGGTTCAAAGGGGGTGCAAAATGTGGTTGATGCAGCACTACAAAAGAAGGTCTCACGCCGACAGTGAACAACTCAGCGAGTTGTGTGTCACAGGATGAGTGCTGGGGACCTGGGCCAGGCTGTGCATGAAGGAGTTTTGCAAAGAGTGTACAGAGGCCTCAGGAGGCGAAGAACACCCAGTACATAGGGGTACTGTCGTTCTCATGGAAGGCAAGGTCTTACCTCCTCCAAATTGCGTCAGCAGGACCTCAGAACAGTCTATGTTGATGATGTCCACCCTCTGTGTCCTTAGGAGCATTCTCATCACTGTGAGAGGAGTCCCAGGGTACTGGTCGTCGTCTTGGAAGCTGCCTGCTTGGAGCAGGGGAGTGACTCTGTCACTCCCGGGAGATTTCTTCTGTCCTTCTGGTGCAGGATGAAAACAGGGAGTCGCCAGAGCATGCATACCGTGGAAACTGTTGCAGTTGCTGACTGGGAGCTGAAGTTGCTGAAGAAAAGTGTCTCTTGTGGACACTTTGTTGCAGTTACAGTGTTTCTTGGAGCTGGCTGCGGTTGATCCGAGGTCAGAAGAGTCTGAAGTTGTTGCAGAGGATTCCTGAAGGAAACTTGCAAGCAGAATCTGAAGAGAACCCAGAGGAGAAACCCTAAATAGCCCTGAGAGGGGGATTGGCTACCTTATCAGGTATGGGCCTGTCAGGAGGAGCCTCTGACGTCACCTGCTGACACTGGCCACTCAGAGCCCTCCGGAGTGCCCCCGCACCTTGCAAAGCAAGATGGCTGAAGTCTGGGACGCACTGGAGGAGCTCTGGGCACCACCCCTGGGGTGGTGATGGACAGGGGAGTGGTCACTCCCCTTTCCTTTGACCAGTTTCCCACCAGAACAGGGGAGAAGGGGTCCCTGAACCGGTGTAGACTGGTGTAAGGAAATGCCTCCTTGGCATGGTTACCCCCTGACTTTTTGCCTTTGCTGATGCTAAGCTTTGATTTGAAGTGTGCTGAGGCCTGCTAACCAGGCCCCAGCACCAGTGTTCTTTCCCTAACCTGTACTTTTGTTTCCACAATTGGCACACCCTGGTATCCTGGTAAGTCCCTTGTAACTGGTACCCCTGGTGCCATTGGCTACTAACCCCCAGACCTAAACACACCCATAAATTTAGTATTTAACGGCTCCCCAGAACCTAGGAACGCAGATTCCTGCAACCTAAGAAGAAGAGGACTGCTGAACTGAAAAACCCTGCAGAGAAGATGGACACATCAACTGCTTTGGCCCCAGCTCTACTGGCCTGTCTCCCCCCTTCTAAAGACACTGCTCCAGCGACGCTTTCCACAGGGACCAGCGACCTCTGAAGCCTCAGAGCACTGCCCTGCATCTAGAAGGACCAAGAACTCCCGAGGACAGGGGCTCTGTTCACCAAAGACTGCAACTTTGCAACAAAGAAGCAACTTTGAAACAACTTGTGTTTCCCGCCGGAAGCGTGAGACTTGGCACTCTGCACCCGACGCCCCCAGCTCGACTTGTGGAGAATAATCACTTCAGGGAGGACTCCCTGGCGACTGCGAGACCGTGAGTAGCCAGAGTTGACCCCCCTGAGCCCCCACAGCGACGCCTGCAGAGGGAATCCCGAGGCTCCCCCTGACCGCGACTGCCTGCTTCAAAGACCCGACACCTGGTTAAGGCACTGCATCCGTGTGAGAAAACAGGGCTGATTGCAGAGGCCCCCTAACTTTTTGCCCCTACTTTCCACTTTTTGCTGGTGTTTTCCTGACTCTGATGGTGCCCTGGGTACTGCTAACCAGTCCCAGGGCCTGTGCTCTGTGTAAAATGGATATGCAAATTAGGCTAATTATAATTGGCTAAGTTAACCTACCTATAAGTCCCTAGTATATGGTAGGGCATGTAGGTTTAGGGACCACAGCATAGGTAGTGTACCCATAGGTGCACTGCTGAGGTGCCCAGTGTCATTTTAAAGGCAGGCCTGCAGAGTTATATGCAAATTCGACTTTGGAATTAAAAGTAGTTCCAAAGTCTTAAACTACCTTATTTTTACATATAAGTCACCCCTAAGGTGTGCCCTATGTGCCCCTAGGGCTGGGTGCCATGTAACTATAAGCAGGGACTTTATAAAAATAGTTTTATAAGCCCTGGTGAGGTAAAAACAGCCAAATTAGTTTTTCCCTCATTGTAGTAAATGGCCTTCATAGGGTAGAATGGGGAGACTTTATTTTAATTTTTAAAGTCTCCTTAAATACCAAGATTTTGGTATCAAATTAATTGTTGTAATAAATCCCACAACTTCCAGTTGTGGGATTTAATATAACTTTTTCAGGTAAAGAGTTTTAAACTTTACCTGAAAAGTTGCCAATTTCAGCCCTGCATTGTTTTTGCTGCTGTGCTCTGATTGGCCAGCCTCTAGCAGCTTGACCAAGCTGCCTTGATGAGGTGTGAAGTGGCCTGGCTTCACACAAAGGAATGTGCCTGTGGGAAGGAATCTCCCCTCAGCAGATGGTGAGGCAGGAAGGGGGAGGGCTGCCAAACTGGTCTTCAAAGGCAGAGAAGGACATTTGGAGCAACCAGCAACACCCCCACATCCTGCAACCCCAGACAACTAGGTGCCACCTTGATTAGATTAGGAGAGGGCATGAGAGGGGTGTGTTTATGATTTTTAGCCATACCAGTGGGTGAGCTCAGCCAGATGTAACCTCCAAAAATCAGATTCAGCCATGATGGATTTTTAGAGAATGTTGCCTCCTGGGATTGATTTTTGCCACACTACCCAGGAAGTGGTCATCACAGGGGGAAGGACCCTGCACCTGATTGGAGAACCAGGACCCCCCTGCTTTTCACCCAGGAGCAAGGATAAAACTGGCAGACCTGCACCCACACCTCAGTTCCCTACCACATCCAACAAGGAAGAACAACAGAAGAAGAAGGACTGCCCTGCTGGACCCTTGGCCTGCACCTGGAACCTGCACTCAGAAGGACTGCACCAGCTGCACACTTGGGCTTCACCACAAGAAGGACTTTGCCTGGCTTCAACTGGTTCAAGGAGGGACTCCCTGTTTGCTACAGGTGAAAAATTGCTAACCAGAGTCCCCTGCACCAACTCTTGAAGAAAGCGACCAGCTGACCACTGTCCAGTGGCCAAAAAGGAGTTTGCGCCAGGTGCATTCTGGGAGTTGTAGTCCGCACCCCCCAAGGACCATCTCAGAACTTCTGGACCCTTGGGGTGAGCTGTGGACCTCAAAAGAACCTTAAAAGGACATCTGGGAGAAGCCCCAGAAGTTTGGACAACTTTTGTAAAAAAGCTCCATAGAGAGACCGACCCGCCACGGCAACTCTAGCCGGCTTGCCTCAACCGCGACCCGGCCTGATTTGCTGGTTTGTCCCGGTAAAGAAAATCTCCGAAAAAGAGACTAACGGGGTCATTACAACCCTGACGGACGGCGTTAAAGCGGTGGTAAGACCGCCAACAGGCTGGCGGTCTTTTTTTGAGTATTAAGGTCTCCAGCCCGGCAGCCGTGACAATACCGCCGCCGGTATTTTGACCCGGCTGACCGCCATGGATTTCCAGCGGTAGGAACCGCCATGAAATCCATGGCGGTAAGCACTATCAGTGCCAGGGAATTTCTTCCTTGGCACTGATAGGGGTCTCCCCCAACCCCGACTCCCTCCCCTACATCCCCCACCACCCTGCCACCCCACAAAGGTGGCAGGGCCCCCCTCCCCTCCCCGACCCCGACATTACCTTACACATACACACCTGACACGCACGCAGGCATCACCACCACACATACACGCACACACACTGACATACATGCCAACACCCACACGCAGTCAGACACGTACACCCACATTCACACATTCACGCACACATCCGCACAGACATCCCTACAGACATACACGCACTCATTTCCAAAACACGCAACACCCCCGCAAGCATACACGCACTCACACACCCCCTACATACACAGACGCACACCCCCATGCACCCACACAACACACAACACCCGCCACCCCCTCCCCTAACGGACGATCGACTTACCTGTTCTGTCAATCCGCCGGGAGGGGATGGGAGCCATCGGGGCAGCTCCGCCGACACCACACCGCCAACAGAACACCGCCACGCAGAATCACAGGACGTGATTAGCTGGGCGGTGTTCTGTTGGCGTGGCGGTGGAGGTGGAGCAACCTCCACTTCCCCGCCGCCCGCAAGTATGGCTGTTGGCGGCTCTCCGTCTGAAAGACAACGGAGGGCAGCCAACGGTCATAATACACCGAGCGGCAAACCTCCACTACTGGCGGTCTTCTGCACGGCGGTCCCTCTGCGGTCTTGTTAAAAGACCGCCGAGGTTGTAATGACCACCTAAGTCTGAAGGTAAAAAGTTGACCGGGACCTCCCAGCCAGCGTATCCGAGGAGGGCTCCATGGACGTCAGATCAAGATCCACGTTTACCCCGGTCGAAGGATTTTCACCTCGAAAAAACGACTAAGTCAGAAGGTAAAAATCTCCACCGAGGATTCCAGCATCACGTATCCGGAGAAGGGCTCCAGGAGGTCGGATTGGACTGGCAGGTTCGTCCCGCTGAAGAAAATCTTCGAAAAAGAGACTAAGGGGGTCATTACAACATTGGCGGTAAAAGCCGCTTACCGCCGTGCAGAAGACCGCCAATACACCGCCGCAACCGCGGAATTCCGCCACAGCTATTATGACCCACATTTCGTAACCCGACGAAATTCAGACACCTACACAAGTCCGCCACACCAAAGGTCAGTGTTAAACTGGCGAAAACAAATCCTCCACCTCCACGCCAACAGAAACACGCCCATGCTATTACGACCCACGAATCCACATGGCGGTCTTTCAACCGCGGTATTCCATTGGCGGTACACTCCGCCGCGCTCAAAATACACACACATCTCCAAAACACCACCACATTGGACAATTCCAAATACACACACCTGATACACATACAAACACCACTCCCACACACCCAACACAATATAAAACACACACCCACATCACGCACAAACCCCTACGACCAAAATTCAGAGACGAAGGCACAGAATAGACAATCCCACCACACAGAGGCACACAACACCATCCCCCACACAACATCCATGCACAAAACACCACACACACTACACATCAACACTCACACCGCCCCACACATCACACACACCACCCCCAAAGACACCCCCGCTTTTCCGAGGAGGAGCTCAGGGTCATGGTGGAGGAAATCCTACGGGTAGAGCCACAGCTATTTGGCTCACAGGTGCAGCACACATCCATAGCCAGGAAGATGGAGCTATGGCGCAGAATAGTCGACAGGGTCAATGCTGTGGGACAGCATCCAAGAAATCGGGAGGACATCAGGAAGAGGTGGAACGACCTATGGGGGAAGGTGCGTTCAACGGTCTCCAGTCACAACATCGCGGTTCAGCGGACTGGCGGCAGACCCCCACCTCCTTCCCCACAACTAACAACATGGGAGGAGCAAGTCTTGACCATCATGCATCCAGAGGGCCTCGGAGGAGTCAGTGGAGGAATGGACACTGGTAAGTCAATTCTTAACTATCATATCCCCCACCCTACCTGAATGCTATCACACACCCCCACCCTCACACCCTCCCCTATCACTCCAACTCCTCACTAATGTACTCATAACACAAACCACACATCCCAACAACAAGCCCTGCATGACACAACTAAGCATAGACACTCATCACGAAAGCATGCCCACTGCACATACCCATAACAACCCCCTAACCATCATCACACAAGCCCCCACACAGGAATGCTTGCACGGGGGTACAAGCACACCCACCCATTGCACACCATGACACACACACATGCAATAATCATGATCTTATGCCCCTGCAGGATCACGAAGGACCGTCACCACACCGGAGGGTCCAGACAACTCCACTCCACCCACAGAAGAGGCTCACAGTGACGATAGCAGCTCTGCCCTACTGGAGCCTGATGACCAGCCCGGACCAGAGTGGGCCTCGGGACAGTCGGTTCCCCTTGCACAGGCACAGCCCAACACTGACCTTCCACCCTCTGGTAACACCAGCACAACACCCACCCAGCGGGCCCAAACCTCCGTACCCAGGACAGGTCAATCAGCTGTGTGTCCACCACTACAGGGAACCCAGGATAACCCACCACCCCAACAACAACAGGGACCTGGGGGCAGTGGTAGTGGGCACACGGTCCAGGTGATGGAGGCACAGGAACACAGGGGAACTGGGAGGGCTGCTGTGCAACAGGGGGCGGACAGGCCAAGGGAACCCACTCTCCAAGAGGCCCTATCCTCCATCATGGGAGCATACCACCACTCCCAGGAGACGATGGCGACGGTCCTGGTCAAGTTTCAGGAGACCCAGCGCCTGCAGGAGGAACAGTATTTGGGGTTCAGGGAGGAGCTCAGGACCATCAGCTCCGCCTTGGGCACCATCGTAGGGGTGCTGAAGGACATACAGCAGACCATGAGGGACACCGTGGCACTCTAAGGGGCTCCTGACACTAGCATGGACGATGAACTGCCCACCACCTCAGCCGACGCTAGTGGACAGGACGCCCCACCACAGGACCACCACACCAACACCACACCCCCTGCAGACGGACAACCACCACGCAAGCGGTCCCTGAGATCCAGGAACAGGACAGAGCAAGATGGCAAGACCCCCGCCAGGAAATGAGACCACCCTGATTGTCATCCCACTGTCCCACTTTGTTACCCTGTCCATACTGAAACTGCCCCAGCTCCACTTCCTATGCCCATATGGGCAGTGCACCTGTGAGACTAATAGACTGGACTCTGCCATGGACATTCCTCCACCATCACCTCTCACCATTTTACAACCCCCCTCCATTTTTGAGCACTTAAATAAACACCCTTGAACCACAAAACAATCTGGAGTCAGTCTATGATTTGGTAAAATGTATTATCAATGACAATGTGAAAATGCGTTTCTAGTTGTAAAGGCAACATACCTATGTCACACATCACAAGTCCTTGAAGGATGCATGCAGATGACACACGTTGGTAACCACACCTGTGAAACCGTAATGGAAAGGAACAACTCAGTTACCAAATAATACCATGAAATTACACACAGGATAGAGGAAGACGTGTGACAGTGAATGTAATGGTAAAAATTAAAATGTTCTCACCTGTGTGTCACTGGAAATATTGCTGTATGACTGACTCCCTGTTGTCGTTGTCTTCTTCCTCAGCTTCCTCCTCATCACTGTCCACAGGCTCTACAGGCTCCACAGCTGACACAAAACCGTCATCTGGACCTTCCTCCTTCAGAAAAGGCACCTGGCGTCGCAAAGCAAGATTGTGAAGCATCGAGCAGGCGATGATGATCTGGCACACCTTCCTTGGTGAGTAGAATAGGGAACCACCTGTCATATGGAGGCACCTGAACCTGGCCTTCAGGAGGCCGAAGGTGCGTTCGATCACCCTCCTAGTCTGCCCATGGGCCTCATTGTAGCGTTCCTCTGCCCTGGTCCTGGGATTCCTCACTGGGGTCAATAGCCAGGACAGTTTGGGGTAACCAGAGTCTCCTAATAGTCACACACGGTGCCTCTGGAGTTGACCCATCATATCAGGGATGCTGCTATTCCGCAAGATGTAGGCGTCATGCACTGAGCCAGGGAACATAGCATTAACCTGGGAGATGTACTGGTCTGCCAAACATACCATCTGTACATTCATGGAATGACAACTCTTCCTGTTCCTGTGCACCTGTTCACTCCTGTGGGGGGGGACCAGAACTACATGGGTCCCATCAATAGCACCTATGATGTTGGGGATATGTCCAAGGGCATAGAAGTCACCTTTCACTGTAGCCAAATCTTCCACCTCAGGGAAAATGATGTATCTCCTTACGTGTTTCAGCAGGGCAGACAACACTCTGGACAGCACGTTGGAAAACATAGGCTGGGACATCCCTGATGCCATGGCCACTGTTGTCTGAAAAGAGCCACTTGCAAGGAAATGGAGCACTGACAGCACCTGCACGTCAGGGGGGATTCCAGTGGGACGGCGGATTGGTGACATCAGGTCTGGCTCCAACTGGGTACATAGTTCCTGGATAGTGGCACGGTCAAACCTGTAGGTGACGATTAAATGTCGCTCCTCCATTGTCAACAGGTCCACCAGGGGTCGGTACACCGGAGGATTCCGTCATCTTCTCAAATGTCCCCGCTGACGGCATCTAGGAAGGACAACAGCGACCACCGAGTCAATTATTTTCCAGGTATGTACCCACAGTTACACAGAAGACGACACCAAACACAAAACCCTTCCTGTGTGTGTGTTGAGTGTAGGCCTAGCTATGTGTGACGCAGAAGTAAATGAAGCCATGTGGGCCCCTGAAATGGCGGCTGCCTGACCTCTAAACTAGGACAATGGGATTGTGGGGTAACTGCGTTGCCGTTGCCAACTGTCGCGGTAGGCGGTCTTAGACCGCGGCGCAATGCTGCATTGGTTAACATTGGACCCTATGGGTCCCAGGAGCCAATGAACAAGTGCGCCGCCGGTGATAATATGCACCACCGCAGACGTCACCGCTGCGGACGTCACCGCCATTTTCTATCTGTTCAATCACTAGATACCTGATCTTCTACAGGAGAGGACCTACACTGCAAGTGCTGCTGTGACCTCGGTCTGGAAGCGACGATGGCTGCTGCGTCTGGGGAAAGGGCCCCTGCCTTCACTGCTCAGGAGTTGAAGAAACTGGTAGACGGGGTCCTCCCCCAGTACACGCTACTCTACGGTCCTCCAGACCAACAGGTTAGTACACAGGTAGCACGTTGTATGGGCTAGGCCTGGTTGGAGAGGGCTGGTTGTAAGAGGGAATGGGGCAGAGTTCAGGGAACATGAATGCATGTGAATGAATGTGCCACATGGCTAGGGTTCCGGGGGGCCACTCACATCGACAGTGCAGTTGGTAATGACTTTGCTTCTTCCCTTGTGCATGTCATGTAGGTCAGCGCCCACCAGAAGAAGGACATTTGGCGTGCCATCGCCAAGGACGTCCGGACCCTGGGGGTCCACCGGAGACGGGGCACCCACTGCCGGAAAAGATGGGAGGACATTCGCCGCTGGAGCAAGAAGACGGCGGAGGCTCTGCTGGGGATGGCCTCCCAACGTGGGAGGGGTGCCCGTCGCCCCATGACCCCCCTGATGTTCCGGATAATGGCGGTGGCCTACCCTGAGTTGGATGGCCGCTTGAGGGCATCACAGCAGACACAAGGGGGTGAGTACTCTCTCATTCTGCGGACTTTGCGCGCAGTGGAGGGGTCTGGGTGGGGGAGGAGGCCTGTGGATGTACCTAGGCCAGGCAGAAATATGTAGGCTAGGCTCCTCCGTAATGCAGGCCATGTGTCCCTCTACCCCACCGCAGTAGAGTGCCAAGTACAGGTATAGATGCCCCTGTGGCATCCATGTGTGCAGATGTCCACCATAGCCATGTAGGCCAGATCCCAGAAATTGCATCTGCAGAGGCCAGGAGCACGGCGTAGTGCAGGGGGCTGCTGTGACTGTATTGTCCGCCAACGGTAGCGGTATGCCATGCACTCAACCTGTCTTTCTTCTGTCTCCCCCCCGCCCCCCTTTTTGTGCTCTCCCTGTTCTTTTGTGCATCAGCATCATCAGGCGGAGGTACAGTGGCACCAGAGCACGAGGGAGCTGCATCCCACATGGCCATGGAGGGCCACACCACGGACTCAGAATGAACCAGTGGGACGGAGGGCGAGGGGAGCTTCACGTCGGCCACCGGATCACCAACCAGCGACACAGACTCGTCCGCCGATGGGAGCTCCCTTATGGTGGCGGCACCATCTGTGCACCCCATTTCTACAGGTACAGCCTCCCCTACCAGCATCTCCCTCCCAGCAGCCCCTCAGCGTTCGCCCCGTGTCCGCTCACCCAAGAGGGTGGGCATCACCTTCGCCCCAGGCACCTCAGCCCCTGCCCAAGTCACCGCTACTGCGCTCAGTGAGGAGGCCATTGACCTCCTCAGGTCACTCACTGTTGGGCAGTCTACCATTGTGAATGCCATCCAGGGTGTAGAAAGGGAGTTGCAACACGGTAATTCATTCCTGGAGGGCATTCATTCTGGTCAGGCTGTCCTTCAGCGAACCCTGCAATCTCTGGCCTCAGCACTGATGGCAGCCATCGTCCCTGTGTCTAGCCTCCCCCCTCCAACCTCCTCCACCCAGACCCAATCCCCAGTACCCCAGCCCATCCCAAACACACCTACAGACCAGCATGCACACACGTCAACACACAAGGGAAGCTCTGGCAAACATAGGCACCACACAACCCACAGGCACACACACAAGCATCACCCACATGCAGACACAGCAACATCCACTGCCTCCACTGTGTCCCCCTCCTCATCGTCTCCCTCCTCCCTCCCATTCTCGTCTACACTCTCACCTGCATGCACTACATCTACAGGCACCAGGACTCGCACCAGAACACCCAGCACCACACACCTCCACTCCCATTTACACGTCCCCTGTGTCCTCTCCCAGTGTGTCTGTGACGCCCCCTCCCAAAGTACACAAACGCAGGCACCCACACACCCAACATCCATCCACCTCACTACAGCCTCCAGTACCTGCACCTGCACCCAAAACACCTAAAGTGACACCTCCTACAACCACCTCCTCTTCCTCCACTCCCAGACCCCCTCCAACTACCCATCCCAGTGTTCGTCAGAAACTGTCCCTCTGCAAAGTTGACCTTTTTGCCCCCACCCCCCCTCCAATTCATCAGTCCCATCGTAGCGCCTCAGCCAAAAAGCCTCCAGTACCAGTGGTGCGAGTTCAAGGTGTGTGGAGTGCACCTGCCACCAGGGCAGGCAGTGTGACCCGGAGCCAAGGCACTGGCAGCCCACCCCCTGTAAAGGCTCTGAAGTTGGAAAGTGGCTGACGGGACCGTGTGAAGACTCCTGGAGGCAAAACAACTCACAGGGGTCCCAGGGGGATTGCAGAGTCAGCTGTGACTCCGCTAAAGGTGGGGAAGGGCCAGAGAAAGTCTGCACAGCCTGGTGTGAGCATCACGGCGGAGAAGGGCGGCATCCTTCTCGGCGGTTGGGACGCCACCGCCAGAGTCATTGCCCAGGATGGCCCAAGTATCGTCACTGGTCAGGAGACCACCGCCGGATTCAGTGCCCAGGAGGGCCCAAGTATCGTCACTGGTCAGGAGACCACCACCGGAGTCAGTGCCCAGGAGGGCCCAAGTATCATCACTGGTCAGGAGACCACCGCCAGAGTCATTGCCCAGGAGGGCCCAAGTATCCTCACTGGTCAGGAGACCACCGCCGGAGTCATTGCCCAGGAGGGCCCAAGTATCCTCACTGGTCAGGAGACCACCGCCACCGCCGGAGTCATTGCCCAGGAGGGCCCAAGTATTGTCACTGGTCAGGAGACCACCACCACCGCCGGAGTCAGTGCCCAGGAGGGCCCAAGTATCGTCACTGGTCAGGAGACCACCGCCGGAGTCATTGCCCAGGAGGGCCCAGGTATCGTCACTGGTCAGGAGACCACCGCCGGAGTCATTGCCCAGGAGGGCCCAAGTATTGTCACTGGTCAGGAGACCACCGCCACCGCCGGAGTCAGTGCCCAGGAGGGCCCTACTATCGTCACTGGTCAGGAGACCACCGACACCGCTGGAGTCATTGCCCAGGAGGGCCCAAGTATCGTCAGTGGTCAGGAGACCACCGCCGGAGTCAGTGCCCAGGAGGGACCAAGTATCGTCACTGGTCAGGAGACCACCGCCAGAGTCATTGCCCAGGATGGCCCAAGTATCGTCACTGGTCAGGAGACCACCGCCGGAGTCAGTGCCCAGGAGGGCCCAAGTATCGTCACTGGTCAGGAGACCACCGCCGGAGTCAGTGCCCAGGAGGGCCCAAGTATCGTCACTGGTCAGGAGACCACCGCCGGAGTCACTGCCCAGGAGGGCCCCGGCTGCCACAGCCCTGTTGGGCAATGAGGGAACGTCATGCCACACACCAATGCCCAGTCCAGAGAACATCATGCCACACACCAATGCCCAGTCCAGAGAACGTCATGCCACACACCAATGCCCAGTCCAGAACCGCCATGGCAAAGCATCGCTGAACAGCCCAGAACCGCCATGGCAAAGCACCGCTGAACAGTCCAGAACCGCCATTGCAAAGCACCGCTGAACAGTCCAGAACCGCCATGGCAAAGCACCGCTGAACAGGGCATGCACCGGTGAAGACGAAAAGACCGCCACATCAAGCATCGTTATCCCATGTGCAGCTGGGACAGTGACGGGACAGGAACTGTCACGGGGAGACTTATCCAGTCTGGGCACCAGTCTCCCTTCAGAACCAGTGGAGGCTGTTATCTACTTGAGAAACTGTGGCTTTGCAATCCCCAGGATGGTACAGTGGGCAAGCCACCCACTGTAGAGACTTGAGAGACTGTGGCTTTGCACTCCCCAGGTTGGTACAGTGGGCAAGCCACCCACTGTAGAGACTTGAGAGACTGTGGCTTTGCACTCCCCAGGATGGTACAGTGGGCAACCCACCCACTGTAGAGACTTGAGAGACTGTGGCTTTGCACTCCCTAGGATGGTACAGTGGGCAACCCACCCACTGTAGAGACTTGAGAGACTGTGGCTTTGCACTCCCAGGATGTAACAGTGGGCAACCCACCCACTGTAGAGACTTGAGAGACTGTGGCTTTGCACTCCCAGGATACATCAATGGGCATGGAGCCCCGTCGTGGATCTGGCTTTGCAGTCATCCGGCTGAGGTGCCCCCCCTTCCCTTCCCCCTGAGGTGCCTGTTGTATTTCGATCTGATGCCCCGGCAGTGTTCTCTCCGTTTGTGGACAGGTATCTTTTGTGGACCCCGCCCCTGCATTTTTGGACTAGTGGTGCACGGACATTGGGATGTGCATATCTGCACTACTTCTCGTAATGTATATACTTTTGAATGATTTTATAATATATCTGTATATATTTGAGACATGTATATTGAAACATTACAATGTTTGAACTGATTTTGTTTTGTCTTTGCATTCTTCCGGGGGGATTGTGGGTTGTTACTGTGATTTTTGTAAATACATTGGTGTGTGTGTTGTAATATGCGAGGGTGGGGGTGGGGTTGGGGGTGTTGCGTGTGTGTCCCCCTAACTTTTGCCTCCCCCCTCTCCTATGTCGTAGGTGCAGTACTCACCGTTGTCTTCGCCGGCGCCGGCGTTGGTCTTCGTAGATGAGTAGGAATACAAGGGCCGGTAGGATTTGTAATTCCGGCTCCATGGAGTCCTCCTTCCTCGTGGGATGTGTTCAGGTGAGCGTTTTCCCATTGCAGAAACTGTTTCCGCCGTGTTTTTATCCACGGTGAATCCGCCCCGGAAAAGGTGGCGGATTGGCGGGTTGTGATACTATGGGCGGTACATTGTCTTCCGCCTGTCTGTTGGCGGTGATCGCCGCGCTGCTTGTCTGTACCGCCGTGGCGGGCGGTGTGTTAAAGTGGCTGTCTTTGCTGGCGGTTTCCGCCAGGGTCATGATTCCCTTTTTTTGTCCGTCGGCCTGTTTGCGGTATTACCGCACCTTTAACACCGTCCGCCAGGGTTGTAATGACCCCCTAAGTGTGAAGGTAAACTTTTAACCGAGGCCTCCCGTGGCCTGTAGCCGAGCAGGGCTCCATCACGGTCGGCCTGAAACTTTGACTTTGCCCCGGTTGAGGTGCAACCAGATGACCCGATTTGCCCTTTTTGTTTCTAGGCGCTAAAAAAAAAAAAATTCTTTAAAAATTCATATCTCCGGTTCCCCTTATCCGATTTTATTCGTTTTGGTGTCATTTTAAAGATAAAAATATAATCTATTTTCATGAATTGGTTTTGGATTTTTAAACTGTTTCCTGTGTTTTATTTAATTACTGTTTTGTGGTATTTGAATGCTTTACACTCTGGGGCATATTTATACTCCATTTGCTCCGAATTTGCGTAGTTTTTTTCGACGCAAATTCGACGCAAAACTAACTCCATATTTATACTTTGGCGTTAGACACGTCTAGCGCCAAAGTTCATGGAGTTAGCGTCATTTTTTGCGTGAACACCTTCCTTGCGTTAATGATATGCAAGGTAGGCGTTCCCGTCTTAAAAAATGACTGCGATGCATACGCGTCGTATTTATACTCCCGGGCAAAAATGACGCCCGGGAGTGGGCTGGTCTAAAAAACCCGCATTTGCGCCGGATTTTAGCACCTGGGTCAGGGCAGGCGTTAAGGGACCTGTGGGCTCAGAATGAGCCCAGAGGTGCCCTCCCCTGCCCCCAGGGACACCCCCTGCCACCCTTGCCCACCCCAGGAGGACACCCAAGGATGGAGGGACCCACCCCAGGGACATTAAGGTAAGTCCAGGTAAGTATTTTTTTTAAAACAAATTTGTGGCATAGGGGGGCCTGATTTGTGCCCCCCTACATGCCACTATGCCCAATGACCATGCCCAGGGGACAGAAGTCCCCTGGGCATGGCCATTGGGCAAGGGGGCATGACTCCTGTCTTTGCTAAGACAGGAGTCATTTCAATGGGGGATGGGCGTCGTAAAAAAATGGCGCAAATCGGGTTGTGGCGATTTTTTTGCCTCAGCCTGACTTGCACCATTTGTGGACGCCCATACGCCATTTTCCCCCTACGCCGGCGCTGCCTGGTGTACGTCGTTTTTTTTAAACGCACACCAGACAGCGCCGGCGGCTAACGCCGGCTAACGTCATTGAATAAATACTGCGCCCGCATGGCGCTTCAGAATGGCATTAGCCGGTGCTAATTTTTTTGGCGCAAAACTGCGTTAGCGCAGTTTTGCGTCAAAAAGTATAAATATGGGCCTCTGTCTCCTAAGTTAAGCCTTGACGCTCGTTGCCAAGCTACCAAGGGTTGAGCTGGGTTTAATTTACTGAGACCTAACTGGACCTAAGTGGAGGTTAGTGGCCTATCGCTAAGTGTAGGTACCTACCTGCCCTTACCAATAACCCATTTTAAAAAAATCTGCAGCCCCCAGGACCTGAAGGATCCGACCTCCTGTGCAGGAGCGACCCCCAGGTGGCCCTCTCCCTTGCCCAGGTGGTGACTACCCCAAGGAGCCCACCCCTTGCCGGCCTGCATCGCTGAAGAGACCCCTTGGTCTCCCATTGCTTTCTATTCAAAACCCGACGCTTGTTTGCACACTGCACCCGGCCGCCCCCGTGCCGTTGAGGGTGTACTTTCTGTGTGGACCTGTGTCCCCTCCGGTGCCCTAAAACCCCCCCCTGCTCTGCCCTCCGAAGACGCGGGTACTTACCTGCTGGCAGAGTGGAACCGGGGCACCCCCTTCTCCATTGAAGCCAATGCGTTTTGGGCACCAATTTGACCTCTGCACCTGACCGGCCCTGAGCTGCTGGTGTGGTAACTTTGGGGTTGCTTTGAACCCCCAACGGTGGGCTACCTTGGACCCAAACTTGAACCCCGTAGGTGGTTTACTTACCTGCAAAAACGAACAAACACTTTCCTCCCCCAGGAACTGTTGAAAATTGCACAGTGTCTAGTTTTAAAATAGCTATATGTCATTTATGTATGCTATTTTGCTAATTCAAAGTTCCTAAAGTACCTACCTGAAACACCTTTCATTTGAAGTATTACTTGTAAATCTTGAACCTGTGGTTCTTAAAATAAACTAAGAAAAGATATTTTTCTATACAAAAACCTATTGGCCTGGAATTGTCTCTGAGTGTGTGTTCCTCATTTATTGCCTGTGTGTGTACAACACATGCTGCACATGTTCTTGAAAGGTGTGCAGAGTTTCAGTTATTATGCAAATGAGTTGGATTAACACATGGCCTAGGGAGGAGTGTTTTAAAGAAGCCTTGGTAAAAGCAAGGCCCAATGTGTAAACAAAACAGCACATTAAACAACATACACAGAAGCCTAGGGGGGGGGGAAGGTGAGATAACAAGAAAGGCTTTGAATAGTAAGTTTAAAAGGGAGCTATTACAGAACCCACTAGTGCAGTGAGAGGGGACATGCTCTTTGCTGTGTATAAACCCTAACACCCCTTCCCCTAACGGACAATCGACTTACCTGGTTCGTCGATCCTCCGGGAGGGGACGGGAGCCATGGGGGCAGCTCCGCCGACACCACACCGCCAACAGAACACCGCCATGGCGAATCACAGGATGTGATTCGCTGGGCGGTGTTCTGTTGGCGTGGCGTGGAGGTGGAGCAACCTCCACTTCCCGCCGCCCGTCACTATGGCTGTTGGCGGCTCTCCGTTGGAAAAACGACGGAGATCTGCCAACAGTCATAATACGCCGAGCGGAAAACCGCCACCACTGGCGGTCTTCAGCACGGCGGTCCCTCGGCGGTCTTGTAAAAAGACCGCTGAGGTTGTAATGACCCCCATAATGTCTAATGCAGAAGAGAATGTGATGGAACTCGACATCACCCCTTACCTCCATCTTAGGATGAGAGAGTTAAGGTCTCTCTGCAAACTAAAAAATATTAAAGCTGGTTTAAACCCTACCAAATTACAGCTCCAGGAGCTATTGGCAGAGTTTGCCAAAGACAACCCCTCTGAGGGTGACCTCCCAGAGGGGGAAGCTAGTGATGTGGAGGAGAATTCCCCCCCTCCAGTCCTAGTTAGGGAGAACAGGGCTCCTCAAGCCCTGACTCCAACTGTGATAGTCAGAGATGCTGGTTCTCTCACAGGAGAGTCCAGCAACTCTGGAATCACGAAGGACAGCCTCAGTGAAGGTGACCTACTGTTAGCCAGGATGGTCAAAAGATTGCCTTTAGAGAGACAGATCCTAGCCATAGAAAGGGAAAGACAAGAGATGGGTTTTGGTCCCATCCATGGTGGCAGCAACATAAATAGGGTCAGAGATTCTCCTGACATGTTGAAAATCCCTAAAGGGATTGTAACTAAATATGAAGATGGTGATGACATCACCAAATGGTTCACAGCTTTTGAGAGGGCTTGTGCAACCAGAAGAGTAAACAGATCTCACTGGGGTGCTCTCCTTTGGGAAATGTTCACTGGAAAGTGTAGGGATAGACTCCTCACACTGTCTGGAAAAGATGCAGAATCCTATGACCTCATGAAGGCTACCCTGATTGAGGGCTTTGGATTCTCCACTGAGGAGTATAGAATTAGGTTCAGGGGGGCTCAAAAATCCTCGAGCCAGACCTGGGTTGATTTTGTTGAATACTCAGTGAAAACACTGGATGGTTGGATTCAAGGCAGTGGTGTAAATGATTATGATGGGCTGTACAATATATTTGTGAAAGAACACCTGTTAAGTAATTGTTCAAATGATAAACTGCATCAGCATCTGGTAGACCTAGGACCAATTTCTCCCCAAGAATTGGGAAAGAAGGCAGACCATTGGGTCAAGACTAGGGTGACCAAGACTTCCACAGGGGGTGACCAAAAGAAAGGGGTCACAAAGCCTCCCCAGGGGAAGAGTGTTGAGACATCCAAAGGGAAAAATAGTAAAGAGACTTCTACAGGCCCCCAAAAACCTGCTCAGGAGGGTGGGCCCAGAGCCCCTTCACAAACCAATTTTGGGTACAAGGGTAAAAACTTTGATCCCAAAAAGGCCTGGTGTCGTAGCTGTAATCAGCCTGGACACCAAACTGGAGACAAGGCCTGTCCCAAGAAAGGTTCCACTTCAAACTCTACTCCAGCTAACACTGGAATGGCCAGTCTCCAAGTGGGATCAAGAGTGTGCCCAGAGCAAATCAGGTGTCACACTGAAGCTACATTAATCTCTGAGGGTGGGGTGGATTTAGCCACACTGGCTGCCTGGCCCCCTAACATGCAAAAATACAGGCAGCAGCTCTTAATTAATGGGACAAGTGTAGAAGGCCTGAGGGATACAGGTGCCAGTGTCACCATGGTGACAGAGAAACTGGTATCCCCTGGTCAATACCTGGCTGGATAGACTTATCCAGTCACCAGCGATGGCAATCAGACCAAAGTACATCCCATGGCTATGGTAACTTTAGAGTGGGGAGGGGTCAATGGCCTGAAACAGGTGGTGGTCTCCTCAAATATCCCTGTAGACTGTTTGCTTGGAAATGATCTGGAGTCCTCAGCATGGGCTGAGGTAGAACTGAAAACCCATGCAGCCATGCTGGGTATCCCTGAACTGGTGTGTGTCAAGACAGGGGAACAATGCAAGGCTCAGGGTGAAAAAGTGGTGTTGGAGCCTGGAAAAAGTGCCCAAACCACCAAGAGAAAAGGAAAGAAGACTGGGGAACCAGCTTTCACACAACAAGAAAAAGAGAACCTCTCTTCTCAGGAAGAAGTTCTTCCCTCTGAGGGAACTGAGCCTCTGGAGTTAGAACTTTATCAGGTTGAGCTCCTAGGCGCAGGGGCACCCTCAAGGGAGCAGTTGTGTAAGGGGCAAGAAACCTGTCCCTCTCTTGAAGGCCGTAGGCAGCAAGCTGCTGAAGAGTCCAATGGAAAAATAACAGGAACACATAGAGTCTATTGGGAAGATGGACTCCTTTACACTGAGGCAAGAGATCCCAAACCTGGTGCCACTAGGAGAGTGGTAGTGCCTCAGGAGTTTAGGGAGTTGATTCTAACCTTAGCTCATGACATTCCTATTGCTGGTCATTTGGGACAGACCAAAACGTGGGAGAGACTAGTCAACCACTTCTATTGGCCCAACATGTCCCAGAAGGTCAAGGAGTTTTGTGTCTCCTGTGCCACCTGTCAAGCCAGTGGTAAGACAGGTGGGCACCCAAAGGCCCCCCTTATTCCACTTCCAGTGGTGGGGGTCCCCTTTGAAAGAGTGGGTGTGGACATAGTGGGTCCACTTGAACCTCCCACAGCCTCAGGGAACCAATACATACTAGTAGTAGTGGATCATGCTACTAGATACCCTGAAGCAATTCCCCTTAGGTCGACTACTGCCCCTGCAGTAGCCAAAGCACTCATTGGTATCTTTACCAGAGTGGGTTTTCCTAAGGAGGTGGTGTCTGACAGAGGTACCAACTTTATATCAGCATACCTAAAGCACATGTGGAATGAGTGTGGGGTGACTTACAAATTCACCACACCATACCATCCACAATCCAATGGTTTTGTTGAAAGATTTAACAAGACATTGAAAGGCATGATCATGGTGCTCCCTGAAAAACTCAAAAGGAGATGGGATGTCCTCTTGCCATGTCTGCTTTTCGCCTACAGAGAGGTGCCTCAGAAGGGAGTAGGGCTTTCCCCCTTTGAACTTCTGTTTGGCCATCCTGTAAGGGGACCATTAGCTCTTGTGAAAGAAGGCTGGGAGAGACCTCTTCATGAGCCTAAGCAAGATATAGTTGACTATATACTAGGCCTATGTTCAAGGATGGCAGAGTATATGGAAAAGGCAAGTAACAACCTTGAGGCCAGCCAACAGCTCCAGAAGTTTTGGTATGACCAAAAGGCTGCAATGGTTGAATTTCAGCCAGGGCAGAAAGTCTGGGTTTTGGAGCCTGTGGCTCCCAGGGCACTTCAGGACAGATGGAGTGGCCCTTACCCAGTGCTAGAAAAGAAGAGTCAGGTCACCTACCTGGTAGACCTAGGCACTAGCAGAACCCCCAAGAGGGTGATCCATGTGAACCGCCTCAAGCTCTTCCATGATAGGGCAGATGTGAATCTGTTGATGGTAACAGATGAGGACCAGGAAGCTGAGAGTGAACCTCTCCCTGATCTCCTCTCCACAGACCCTAAAGATGGCTCAGTAGATGGAGTGATCTATTCAGACCCCCTCTCTGGCCCACAGCAATCTGACTGTAGGAAGGTCCTGCAACAGTTTGCTGAGCTCTTTTCCCTAACCCCTGGTCAGACACACCTGTGTACCCATGATGTGGACACAGGAGACAGCATGCCTGTCAAAAACAAAATATTCAGACAGTCTGACCAAGTTAAGGAAAGCATCAATGTGTAAGTCCACAAGATGCTGGAATTGGGAGTCATTGAGCACTCTGACAGCCCCTGGGCTAGCCCAGTGGTCTTAGTCCCCAAACCTCACACCAAAGATGGAAAGAGAGAGATGAGGTTTTGTGTGGACTACAGAGGACTTAATTCTGTCACCAAGACAGATGCCCATCCCATTCCAAGGGCAGATGAACTGATAGACAAACTAGGTGCTGCCAAATACTTAAGTACCTTTGACTTGACAGCAGGGTACTGTCAAATCAAAATGGCACCAGGAGCAAAAGAAAAGAAAGCATTCTCCACACCTGATGGGCATTATCAGTTTACTGTTATGCCCTTTGGTTTAAAGAATGCCCCGGCCACCTTCCAAAGGTTGGTGAATCAAGTCCTTGCTGGCTTGGAGTCCTTTAGTGCAGCTTATCTTGACGATATTGCTGTCTTTAGCTCCAGCTGGCAGGATCACCTGGTCAACCTGAAGAAGGTTTTGAAGGCTCTGCAAGCAGCAGGCCTCTCTATCAAGGCATCCAAATGCCAGATAGGGGAGGGAACTGTGGTTTACTTGGGTCACCTTGTAGGTGGAGGCCAAGTTCAGCCACTCCAGCCTAAGATCCAGACTATTCTGGACTGGGCAGCTCCAAAAACCCAGACTCAATTCAGGGCATTCCTTGGTTTGACTGGGTATTACAGGAGGTTTGTGAAGGGATATGGATCCATAGTGACAGCCCTCACAGAACTTACCTCCAAGAAAATGCCCAAGAAAGTAAACTGGACTATAGAATGCCAACAGGCCTTTGACACCCTGAAACAAGCAATGTGCACAGCACCAGTTCTCAAAGCTCCAGATTACTCCAAGCAGTTCATTGTGCAGACAGATGCCTCTGAACATGGAATAGGGACAGTTTTGTCCCAAACAAATGATGATGGCCTTGACTAGCATGTTGCTTTCATTAGCAGGAGGTTACTCCCCAGGGAGCAGCGTTGGAGTGCCATTGAGAGGGAGGCCTTTGCTGTGGTTTGGTCCCTGAAGAAGCTGAGACCATACCTCTTTGGTACTCACTTTGTAGTTTAAACTAACCACAGACCTCTCAGATGGCTGATGCAAATGAAAGGTGAAAATCCAAAACTGTTGAGGTGGTCCATCTCCATACAGGGAATGGACTTTATAGTGGAACACAGACCTGGGACTGCCCATGCCAATGCAGATGGCCTTTCCAGGTTCTTCCACTTAGAAAATGAAGACTCTCTTGGGAAAGGTTAGTCTCATCCTCTTTCGTTTGGGGGGGGATTGTGTAAGGAAATGCCTCCTTGGCATGGTTACCCCCTGACTTTTTGCCTTTGCTGATGCTAAATTTTGATTTGAAAGTGTGCTGAGGCCTGCTAACCAGGCCCCAGCACCAGTGTTCTTTCCCTAACTTGTACTTTTGTTTCCACAATTGGCACACCCTAGCATCCAGGTAAGTCCCTTGTAACTGGTACCCCTGGTACCAAGGGCCTTGATGCCAGGGAAGGTCTCTAAGGGCTGCAGCATATCTTATGCCACCCTGGGGACCCCTCACTTAGCACAGACACCCTGCTTGCCAGCTTGTGTGTGCTAGTGGGGATAAAAAGACTAAGGGGGTCATTCTGACCCTGGCGGCCGGTGACCGCCAGGGTCACCGACCACGGGAGCACTGCCAACAGGCTGGCGGTGCTCCCAAGGGCATTCTGACCGCGGCGGTTCAGCCGCGGCCAGAAAGGGTAAACCGGCGGTCTCCCGCCGGTTTACCACTGCCCTCCAGAATCCTCCATGGCGGCGGAGCACGCTCCGCCGCCATGGGGATTCTGACACCCCCTACCGCCATCCTGTTCCTGGCGGGTCTCCCGCCAGGAACAGGATGGCGGTAGGGGGTGCCGCGGGGCCCCTGGGGGCCCCTGCAGTGCCCATGCCAATGGCATGGGCACTGCAGGGGCCCCCGTAAGAGGGCCCCACAAAGTATTTCAGTGTCTGCAAAGCAGACACTGAAATACGCGACGGGTGCAACTGCACCTGTCGCACCTTCCCACTACACCGGCTCAATTCTGAGCCGGCGTCCTCGTGGGAAGGTAGATTTGCCCTGGGCTGGCGGGCGGCCTTTTGGCGGCCGCCCGCCAGCCCAGGGCAAATCTCAAAATACCCTCAGCGGTCTTGCGACCGCGGAGCGGTATTTTGACGGGGGAACATTAGCGGGCGGCCTCCGCCGCCCGCCAATGTTAGAATCACCCCCTAAGTCGACATGGCACTCCCCTCAGGGTGCCATGCCAACCTCACACTGCCTACAGGTATAGATAAGTCGCCCCTCTAGCAGGCTTTACAGCCCCAAGGCAGGGTGCACTATACCATAGGTGAGGGCATAGGTGCATGAGCACTATGCCCCTACAGTGTCTAAGCAAAACTTTAGACATTGTAAGTGCAGGGTAGCCATAAGAGTATATGGTCTGGGAGTCTGTCATGCATGAATTTCACAGCACCATAATGACTACACTGAAAACTGTGAAGTTTGGTATCAAACTTCTCAGCACAATAAATGCACACTGATGCCAGTGTACATTTTATTGTAACATACACACCAGAGAGCACCTTAGAGGTGCCCCCTGAAACCTTAACCGACTACCCGTGTAGGCTGACTGGTTTTAGCAGCCTGCCACACTTAAGCCATGTTGCTGGCCACATGGGGAGAGTGCCTTTGTCACTCTGTGGCTAGTAACAAAGCCTGTACTGGGTGGAGGTGCTTCACACCTCCCCCTGCAGGAACTGTAACACCTGGCGGTGAGCCTCAAAGGCTCGCCCCCTTTGTTACAGCACCCCAGGGCACTCCAGCTAGTGGAGTTGCCCGCCCCCTCCGGCCACGGCCCCACTTTTGGCGGCAAGGCCGGAGGAGATAATGAGAAAAACAAGGAGGAGTCACTGGCCAGTCAGGACAGCCCCTAAGGTGTCCTGAGCTGAGGTGACTCTAACTTTTAGAAATCCTCCATCTTGCAGATGGAGGATTCCCCCAATAGGATTAGGGATGTGCCCCCCTCCCCTCAGGGAGGAGGCACAATGAGGGTGTAGCCACCCTCAGGGCTAGTAGCCATTGGCTACTAAACCCCCAGACCTAAACACACCCTTAAATTTAGTATTTAAGGGCTCCCCAGAACCTAGGAACGCAGATTCCTGCAACCTAAGAAGAAGAGGACTGCTGAACTGAAAAACCCTGCAGAGAAGACGGAGACACCAACTGCTTTGGCCCCAGCTCTACCGGCCTGTCTCCCCCTTCTAAAGGCACTGCTCCAGCGATGCTTTCCACAGGGACCAGCGACCTCTGAAGCCTCAGAGGACTGCCCTGCATCTAGAAGGACCAAGAACTTCTGAGGACAGCGGCTCTGTTCACCAAAAACTGCAACTTTGCAACAAGGAAGCAACTTTGAAACAACTCGTGTTTCCCGCCGGTAGCGTGAGACTTGGCACTCTGCACCCGACACCCCCGGCTCGACTTGTGGAGAACAATCACTTCAGGGAGGACTCCCCAGCGACTGCGAGACCGTGAGTAGCCAGAGTTGACCCCCCTGAGCCCCCACAGCGACGCCTGCAGAGGGAATCCCGAGGCTCCCCCTGACCGCGACTGCCTGCTTCAAAGACCCGACACCTGGTAAAGGCACTGCATCCGCAGCCCCCAGGACCTGAAGGATCTGACCTTCAGTGCAGGAGCGACCCCCAGGTGGCCCTCTCCCTTGCCCAGGTGGTGGCTACCCCGAGGAGCCCCCCCCCCCCCTTGCCCGCCTGCATCGCTGAAGAGACCCCTTGGTCTCCCATTGCTTTCTATTGAAAACCTGACGCTTGTTTGCACACTGCACCCGGCCGCCCCCGTGCCGCTGAGGGTGTACTTTCTGTGTGGACCTGTGTCCCCCCCGATGCCCTACAAAACCCCCCTGGTCTGCCCTCCGAAGACGCGGGTACTTACCTGCTGGCAGAGTGGAACCGGGGAACCCCCTTCTCCATTGAAGCCTATGCGTTTTGGGCACCACTTTGACCTCTGCACCTGACCGGCCCTGAGCTGCTAGTGTGGTAACTTTGGGGTTGCTCTGAACCCCCAACGGAGGGCTACCTTGGACCCAAACCTGAACCCCGTAGGTGGTTTACTTACCTGCAAAAACTAACAAACAATTACCTCCCCCAGGAACTGTTGAAAATTGCACTGTTTCTAGTTTTAAAATAGCTATATGTCATTTATGTGAAAACTGTATATGCTATTTTGCTAATTCAAAGTTCCTAAAGTACCTACCTGAAATACCTTTCATTTGAAGCATTACTTGTAAATCTTGAACCTGTGGTTCTTAAAATAAACTAAGAAAATATATTTTTCTATACAAAAACCTATAGGCCTGGAATTGTCTCTGAGTGTGTGTTTATTGCCTGTGTGTGTACAACAAATGCTTAACACTACCCTCTGATAATCCTACTGCTCGACCACACTACCACAAAATAGAGCATTAGAATTATCTCTTTTTGCCACTATCTTACATCTAAGGGGAACCCTTGGACTCTGTGCATACTATTCCTTACTTTGATATAGTGCATACAGAGCCAACTTCCTACAACTGGTTTATGCACGGAGGGCACCATCTGTGCCTTTCAAAGCATTTCCAGAGGTTGGGGGAGGCTACCCCTCCCCAGCCTGTAACATCTATTTCCAAAGGGAGAGGGTGTAACACCCTGCTCTTAGAGGAAATGCTTTGTTCTGCCTTCCTGTGACTGGGCTGCCCAGACCCCAGGAGGGCAGAACAGAACCTTGTCTGTGAGGTGGCAGCAGCTGTAGCTACAGTGCAAGCCTCAGAGAGGTGGTTTGGCAGTACTGGGGGTCCATGGTGGAGCCCCCAGGATGCATGGAATTGGCTACCCAATACTAGATTTGGAATGGGGGGACAATTTCATGATCTTAGAAATGTTACATGGCCATATTCGGAGTTGCCGTTCTGAAGCTACATATAGGTATTGACCTATGTGTAGTGCACGCACGTTATGGTGTCCCCGCACTCACAAAGTCCAGGGAAATGGCCCTGAACTATGTGGGGGCACCTTTGCTAGTGCAAGGGTGCCTTCACACTTAGTAACTTTGCACCTAACCTTCAGCAACTGAAGGTTAGACATATAGGTGACTTATAAGTTACTTAAGTGCAGTGAGAATGGCTGTGAAATAATGTGTGCGTTATTTCACGCAGGCTGCAATGGCAGGCCTGTGTAAGGGTTTGTCAGAGCTCCCTGTGGGTGGCAAAATAAATGCTGCAGCCCATATGGATCTCCTGGAACCCCAATGCCCTGGGTACCTAGGTACTATATACTAGGGACTTTTAAGGGGGGGTCCAGTATGCCAATTGAAATTGGTAAGTGAAGTCACTGGCCTACAGTGACAAATTTAAAAGCAGAGAGAGCATAAGCAATGAGGTTCTGATTAGCAGAGCCTCAGTGACACAGTTAGGCACTACACAGGCATACACATTAGGCCATAAACTGTGAGCACTGGGGTCCTGACCAGTAAAAACACACTGACACACACTCACAAACAGGCCACAAGTGGGGGTAACCATGCTAGAAAGAGGCTACTTTCTCACACTTGGTGAGAAAAAGAAAAAGAAAAATGGCCACACGGCAAAGAAAACCAGGAATACAAAAGCAGCGGCAGAGCCTCTCATCAATTATTCACAGCTCACATGGAGCACCCCATAATGCCCTGCTGGGATTTACACATCAGTCCATTTTTCTTCCCTCGTGGTGGCCCCAGGACAGCAAGGCCACCACCAACGATGGCAGAGAAGTGAGGGGAAGCAGCAAGAATTGCACAGTTTCCCCCCACCGAACTGAACAAAGTGCTGCCCTTCAGTCTGCAGGGTCTGGAAAAAGATTACCATGCCAGGCTTTGGTTAAGTTTTTAAATGTTCCTCCTGCTGGAGAATGTGCTCTTTAGCTGAGCGTGCAGTGCTCTATAGAGGTGAAGTCTATGGCTGTAGTTGCTGTGGTATTAAGGTGGTGAAAGAAATGTACATGTTGGGCAGCACTCTCTAGGGTAAAGTTTATGTTTAGATGTAGTTGCAATGAAGTGGAAAGCTCTCTAGGGGATGGTCTTATAATTGCATTTCCAATGTTAAAAGTAGATAACAAGTCTATGGTTGTAATTACTGTGTGCTAAATGTGTTAAAAAATGTACAGCTAGTGCAATGTTCCTTATGGGCGAAGTTTATGGTTACATGTGATTTGTGATCAGAATGTGATGCCCTCTATGGGCTATTTTTTACAACTCCATTTTTAATGCTAAAAGTGAATAATGAAGCACACAGACATGAGGATCGTCTTTAAATGCTTTTATTGAAAGAATAATTTTGACAGTGATCATTGATCAAAAGGTAGATGCTTCATTAACATTACTAAGTGCACTTATACATGATTATTTTCAAATATTATATTTAAGTACAAGATAATGTTTTGACATGTGGTTTGTTGAACTGGCCCACATTAGAGTGTCAGAGGTGATTATACAATGGTATCAAAAGGTGCTTTCATCAGCTTTATGTATATTTGTAAATTACTGCCTAGTATTGAGTAGTTTGTGTGTGTGTGTAATAAATGTACTTTTCCTTTTTTTTAGAAAAAGCACAGACTGGACCATCATCTATTGAGTGTTATTATTGCATGCCAGCGAATGGTGATTACTAGCCCACACCACCTCCCTTGAGTAGGCCTTAGACTGCTCTACTTCGCTACCCTGGAAGAGTCAAATGCTAAATTGGGGTGTTTGGTTCCCAGTGGAGGACAAATGTGGACCCATTACTTGTGCAGGCCACACAACTAATGGCCCATTTCATTACAGCCAGCATTAGAAATATATTTGCCCTGATGTGGTTGCAAGGTAGCAGAGAGCAGCTTCCTCTTGCAGATTAGTTTGAGATGATCAATGTGGTATTTAAGCTTTTCTAAATTCAAGTGGATGTAATGATCTCTCTACCACAGTTTGGATTGAAGAAAAATGCCAATAACTCAATGAACTGATTGATACGAAAATGAGAGACATGGTTTACTGGTTTCCTCACACTGCCATCTATCATAGCTACTCTTCAGGTCTGATGACTGACATTTCAATGTCATTAGTCCAATCCAGTGTCAACACTTTGTCACTGTACCCTGGAGGAAGAGTCTAGTACCCCAGCTGTTAGATGACACCAATTCAGTTTCTAAAGACTACAGCCTTCTGATTCCTGTCAGGGTATGATTTTTGTCTTTCTGCTAGTGTATGGCCTTCCCTTTTTTATGCATATCTTCTTTCTTTTGTAACTCTTGTTGTGTTTGCCCATGCATGAACATTTTGTTACTGCTTTCAATCCAATGTGGTGATCTGCCTAAACTTACTCCAGCTCTGCATTCAGTCCACGGCATTCCATGCATGGGTGTTGATTCACCAAAATGCCAAAGGAATCAGGAGTGACATCACACACCCTTTGACCTTAATGACATCAAAAGAAGCGGCTTCATATAAAATGAAGAACACTGTGCAGAGAGTCCAGAAGATCCCCAAAGGCTTGCAGAGGCAGAAAAAGATAGCTCTAGTGCTGTTTTTGTGGTAGTGTGGGCGAGTAGTTAGGCTTATCTAGGAGTTGTGTTACTCACTTGTTGTACTCACAGAGGCGATAAATGACACACACATTCAAATAATAAATCTGAGACCAATTTAAAAAGATAACAGTTGCTTTTATATATGCTTTGAACCAAAGCTGTTTTTAAATAAAAAATACTTTGCTGTTTCAAAAATTGGCACAGTGCAATTTTAAGAGTCTTCAAAGTTAACCTATGGGAGAAAGACAAGGATGAGGTTTTATAGATAAGTATACCACTTAAGTCTTCAGGGTTTTAGACTAGCACTGAGCAAGGTTCAGGTTGGTACCAATAGGGCACCCATAGAGGAACAGGGTGCTGGGTGCAGAGGTCAAAGTTGTAGTTGGTGCCCAATTTTAATCAGCGGAGACTGGGAGGGGTGAAGATGTGCTGCTCCCAGGTAAGAACAAGCAGTGTCAGTGGTTGGTCTCTGGGGGTTAAGGCAAGCACTGGGAGGCCACAAGGCAGCACCAAACATACATCCTCAGCGGCACCGGGGCGGCCAGGGGCAAGGTGCCAACCCAGCATTGGGTGCCCAATGCTATCCAATAGAGACGGGCAGTGTTAGAAATGGGTCTCTAGTTATGAGTTGGTTTGCACTCGGTCCAAGTATGGACCCTCACTCTAGTCAGGAGAAGTGGCGTCAGTGAGACCAGGGCTGCGCTGTGAAGCAGGGCGGTGTGACGTACGGTGTCACAAGGTCACGGTGCAGGCAGCAGCATTGTCGTTGCTGAAGCGCTGTCGTCGGTAGGCTGAAGCCGGCGGTGAGGGATGGGACGGTGTTTCGTGTACCTTACGTGCGGTGTCCACAGGCAATGGTGCAGGCAACGGCACCGGTGTCGGCAGGAGCGTCGGGGATGCCCAAGATGCGGTGTGAACAGACGATGCTGGAGTATGGGGCCTACAGGTCAGGGTACGAGCAGCGGCTCGGTGAAGTTGTCTGATGATGGCATCGATGAGACCAGGGTTGCGGTGCAAAGCGGGGTAGTGTGGCTCCATGCAGTGTCGGCAGGTCTCTGTGAAGGTCAGCGGTGTTGTTGGCTGCGTCGCTGTGGTTTTCCTTCTTTTACTGCACATAACACACAGAACACACAGTTCCCAGTGCTGCAGGTCGAAGAAACTGATGTCTTTGGTGTCCCTGAGACTTCCAACAGGAGGCAAGCTCTACTCCAAGCCCTTGGAGAACTTCCTCAAGCAGGATACACAGCAAAGTTCACCATTTGCTCTCTTTTAAGGCAGAAACAGCAACTGCAGGCCAACCCAGCAAAGCAACAAAGCAAAGGGGCAATAATCCTCCTCCAGCTCTTCAGCTCTTCTCCTTAGCAGAGGTTCATCTTGATTCCAGAAAGATTCTAAATGTCTGGGCTTATGGGTCCAATACCCATACCCCTTTCTGCCTCTGAAGTTGGCAAACTTCAAAGCAAAGTCTTAAGTGTTTATAAGATCCTTCCTTGTCCAGGCCAAGCCCCAGACACACACCAAGGCATTGGAGACTGCATTGTGTGAGGGCAGGCACAGTCCTTTCAGATGTAAGTGACCACATGTCCCTCTCCCCCAGCACAGATGGCTCATCAGGATTTGCAGGCTACATCCCAGCTCCCTTTATGTCATTGTCAAGAGGAGAAGTGTAAATAGCCCAACTGTCAAACTGACCCAGACAGGGAATCCACAAACAGGCAGAGTTACAGAATGGTTTAAGCAAGAAAATGCCTACTTTCTAAAAGTGGCATTTTCAAACTAACAATCTGAAAGCCAACTTCACAAAAAGATGTATTTTTAAATTGTGAGTTCAGAGACTCCAACCTTCATATTTCTATCAGCCCCCAAAGGGAATCTGCACTTTAAAGTTATTTAAAGGCAGCACCTATGTTAACCTATGATAGAGATAGGCCTTGCAACAGTGAAAACCGAATTTGGCAGTATTTCACTGTTATGACATGTAAAACACACGAGGACATATCCTACCTACTAAATACACTGCACCCTGCGCATGGGGCTACCTAGGGCCTACCTTAGGGGTGCTTTACGTGTATAAAGAGGGAAGGTTTGGGTCTAGCAAGTGGGTACACTTGCCAGGTCGAATTGGCAGTTTGAAACTGCTCATACAGACACTGCAGTGGCAGGTCTGAGCCATGTTTACAGGGCTACTAATGTGGGTGCAGAACCAGTGCTGCAGGCCCACTAGGATAATTTGATTTACAGGCCCTGGGCATCTCTAATGCACTTTACTAGGTACTTACCAGTAAATCAAATATGCCAACCATGGATAAACCAACCAACAGTACAATTTACACAGAGAGCATATGCACTTTAGCACTGATCAGAAAAAATAGGAGGAAGTAGGCAAATCTTTTAGGCATGACTCTGCAAAAATGACCATTTCCAATAAGTGGTACCCACTGAAGCACTGCATACAGGTGAGTAAACAGGGTCAGGGGTGGATCTCCTGGGGTAGAGGTAAGAACAAGGGGAGGTCACAAGGTAACACCAAACTTATACCCTCAGCGGCACAGAGGTGGCTCTGAGTGCATGCATTACTAAATCCATCACCGGATTCAGTGAGGGTTTGTTAATACAATATGTTTGATACCAAACATCCCTATTGTCAGTTAAGCCATCATGTAGCTAGGGAACTCGTAATGACCAGTGTCCAGCATATGTACTTAAAATGCTTTCACTGTTCACTTACTATGTCTGAGAATCGACAAATACATAGCAGAGGCATTTCTGCTCATGCAGGTATGCCCTCACATTAATATAATGCACCCTGCCTTTAGGGCTGTAAGGCCAGCTAGAAGGGTGGCTTACATATATTGCATGCAGTCTAAAGGAGACAAGGCACACAGGCTGTGTGTCATGTCGTGTTTTCATTTTAGGTCTGCACCAAGACACGCAGACTCTGAAAGCAGCACTGTATGCACTTAGTGAGCGGGTCTCTGAGGGTGGCACAATTTGTGCTGCAGCCTTCAGGGGCCTTCTTTTAGTACACCATGCCCTTAGAGTTTGTGAATACTGAAAATAGTAAACTTACTCCAAAGCGTAAACTTACCCAAAAGTATGTGACCTTTGTGTGTCAGGCCCCAAGTGTTGTTATGTTTTAAGTTCGGTCTGTTTAACGGCCATTGTTCTATTAAGTACATAGATAGTTATGATTAAAAACATTTTGCTATAGTGACTCTGGGCTGATTACTGTTGATGATGATGTATGTGACAACGGTCTGATTTAGCAACCTTATTTGGAAAGAGGTTTCTATAAAATGGTCTGCTCTATCGACCTTAAAGGGCATATTTTATAACTAGGTTAGCCTGCGGCACATCTCCTTTTGAGTGAGCGCTTAAGATGGGATCGCATGAGAGCCTGCTTCAGTGGCTCCAAAATTTTCACTCTATGAAGCTATTTTGGAGCGCATTCTAATCCTGTCAAACTGAGCGACCAGATTAACAAAGCATTATAGTGTTTAGGACTTGCAAGACCTGGGCCCATTTCCAGATCTGTCTCTTATGAACTGGATGAAGCAGGCTACAACTTGTTTTTGCAGATGCTTATAATGTTAAGAATGAAGTCTACGAAGTACCCTGATAAGGAGAGGTATACTAATGAACCTAGTGAAGGGTGCAACGAGTGGGTGAGGCTACCACTGGCAGTATGGTGTAGTAACCCAGTTTTGAGCTTCTTCAAGCCCTGATTGATGAGCTGGTTTCTGGAGCTTAAATATCCAATGAGGAGGCTGCAGCATAGTAAAGCAGGAGTCAATCTGAGACTGATGAGGTTTTAGATGAAGGCCAAGAAATCTGAGGCCGCATTCTTCGGAGGCCGTTTTGGAAGCAATCCTCCATCATTGAAAAAATATTTTGGGGCATATTTATACTCTGTTTGCGCCGAATGTGCGTCAAAAATTTTGACGCACAATCGGCGCAAACCCTGCCCCATATTTATACTTTGACGTCCGACCCCGCGGGTGTCAAAATTCCACCATGTGCGTCATTTTTTGGAAGGGGGAACCAGCCTTGCGTTAATTATATGCAAGGTAGGCGTTCCCTTCCAAAAAATGACTTTAAGGCCTGTGCCCCATATTTATACTCTGACATCATTTTGACGCACAGGAGGGGGTGGGCATTTAAAAAAACGATGCACAGCCTGATGGGTGCCGTTTTTTAACGCCTGGGTCAGGGCAGGCGTTAAGGGACCTGTGGGCTCGGAAGGAGCCTAGAGGTGCCCTCCCCTGCCCCCAGGGACACCCCCTGCTACCCTTGCCCACCCCAGGAGAACACCCAAGGATGGAGGGACCCATCCCAGGAAAGTAAAGGTAAGTTCGGGTAAGTATTTTTTTCAGATTTTTTTTTATTTGGGCCCCCCTACATGCCATTATGCCCAATGACCATGCCCAGGGGACATAAGTCCCCTGGGCATGGCCATTGGGCAAGGGGGCATGACTCCTGTCTTTGCTAAGACAGGAGTCATTTCAATGGAGGTTGGGCGTAAAAAAAAATGGCGCAAATCCGGTTTGAGGCCTGAATTTTGCCTCAGACCTGACTTGCACCATTTTTTGACGCACAACCCCCATTTTCCCATATGCCGGCGCTGCCTGGTGTGAGTAATTTTTTTTTACGCACACCAGTCCGCAGCGCCGGCTAACGTCATTCCATAAATAAGGCGCCCGCATGGTGCGTTGGAATGGCGTTAGCCGGCGGTAAAATTTTTGGCGCACAACTGCGTTGGCGCAGTTGTGCGTCAAAAAGTATAAATATGGGCCTTTGTACCTTTCTGGAGTTGCTGGTTAATGAGGAGGAAAATGATTTCTTTCAACAAAACCATCAAAAGAATCAGGAAGAACTTCCTTTCATAATACGATAAGCAACATATTAGCAAAAGAATGGAAAGGAGCAAAAAGATCCAACTTCACAAGCTTCTTAGTGAATAATGGCCTCCAGAAGGGTTTAATGGTGAGTTTTCACCCATAGTCAAGGTGGACCCTTGATGATGGGTCTGGCAACACACGGTTTGACAATTTCCCAAGATGCAGCACCATAAGATTCTGTGGATAAGAAAATGTATGCTACTTTTAAGAGATCATATGCAGCATCCAATTTTGTGATAGATTAAAATGCATATTGCCACATATGTGGTACAATTGTTGCCTAGAGACTTTCAAAGGTTTGTGGACTGTTGGCAATAAAGTGGGAAGCCAACTCTTTTTGTTGCTGATGGAGCAGAAAATGAGGATTTTGGTGGAAAATTCTATTGATTCTTTGTCAGCAGCATCAGGTCCAGATATTTCTGCGTGACAACAATTGTGAAAGAGGTCATGGAGAGGGTATAACTCCCAGACGGCAATGTTGATGGATCTACCTTTTCTTGTTACTAAAATCTTTGGTCCACGAGTAGATGACTTGGTTTAGAAGTCACCAGAGGATCACAAGATAATTGCTCCTGCCCAACCATTTTTCAGAAGTAGAGGTTTTGGTGCCAGAAAAGCTTTTGGTCATGCACATCATGAAAACCAGAATTTCAGCCCTTTTGATCTATTGGGTTGTGGTCATTAGTTGAAAAGTCAATGTCCCATGTCCCTACAGCCAACCAGCTAGCAGCATCAACGACAACCCTTAGATCATGACTACTTGTCAGATGAGACTTCCAGAGAGATTCCGATTGGAAAAAGTTAAAAGTTTTTCAAGAAAATTTGGAGAAAGAACATCCTGAGTAGCCCATAGGGTAAATCAGGGATACTGGATTCAGTTTACACAATGTCCCATTTCCCCACCCCCACAAATGTCCTCAAGACTCCAGTCTAGCTATATCCAAAACTCTAGAAACCTCCTCTCCAGGGGGCTGAAGACTTGTGAGAAAAGTCAGCTAATTGCATTAATGCCAACAGAAGAACAGAAACAAGGTTGGTATTTGATTCTGTTTCTAGTGTAGAAACTATAAGTGATTTTTACCCAGTCTTAGGTTTGTAAAGGGTGAACAAATGTGCACTGCAGGTTCCTTTCAATATGATAACATTGCAGAGGTAAAAGATAACTCTAGGAGAATTTTTAGCTTCACTGAATTTGAGATTTGGACATAGTGAAACATCTCCAGTCACAGAATTACAGAGACATGTTGTGTAATGGGAATACATCACCAGTTTTTGGTTCTACCCTTTGAACTCCCTTCACCACCAAGGGTATTTACTGAAGTTCCAGCTGCCATGAGGATTGTTGCGTTTTGAAGGAATTCAAATTTTCTCATACTTGGATGAATGGATGTTTTCTTCACCCTCTTTTTTCGAAGAGAATTGAAAATGTGCAGAGTGTGTGTCAGGTGGCCAAATGTTTTTCCTGGGTGATCAACTATAAGAAGTCAGTCCTGACACCAACCCATTGTCTCCGGTTCCTCAGAGCACTCTGACTGAAGTGTGGGGAGAGTCTTAGTTTTGGTGTCAAGGAGGGAAACGCAGTTTTGTGGCAAAAAGTATAGCGCCGGTTTGCACCATTCCACAGCGCTAGCCGGGTGCCATATTAAAGGAATGGCGGAAGCTGACACTAAACTTGGGCTAGCGTCTTAAAAGGAGATGCTAGCCGGGTGGGGGTGGCAGCAGGGAAGGAGGGGGTTGTGTGTCAAAAAATGATTCTAGCCTGGTTAAGGGCAAAGAAATGCCTCTAACTAGACTAGCACCATTTCCTGGCGCACAACAACCAAAAACATGACTTCTATCTTATAGAAGACAGGAGTCATGCCCACCACCCCAATGGCCAGCACAGGGGGCAAGTGTTCCCTGGGCATGGCCATTGCACCCTGTGCCATGCAGGAGGCCCCCACTAGGGCCCCCGATGGCACTTTCATTTAAATTTAAATAATACTTACATATAGTTACTCTGCTTACCTAGGATGGGGTCCCCCATCCTCTGGTGGGGGTGTACCTAGAGCTTGGGGAGGGCATCTGCAGACCCATTCCATGGTTTAGCCCCTCCTCCCACCGTGCATCATTTTAGCATGGGGAGATAAATATGGGGCTATAGGAAGAGCACCATTTTTTAGATGGGAACGCCTACCTTGCATCTTATTAACGCAAGGTAGGTTCACGGATCCAAAAAATAGTTCAAAATCCAACATTTTGATGTTAGACATGTCTAACGTCAAAATATAAATATGGAGTTCGATTTGCACTGAATTTGCATAAAAAAACAATGCCGCAAATTCGGCGCAAAAGGAGCATAAATATGCCCAATAGTCACTTAAAGCCTCTGGTACAACATCTTTAAGATCATTCCTGTGACTCAGTCCATTCAATAATTCCACTGGTGGAGACTAGAGGCCTCAAACTTTAGAAAAGGACGTCCCTCTTTCCCTTCCTCCCTCAATTATAATAACCACAGATGTAAGCACCATGTGCTGGAGGGTCACCCTGAGTCAATTCAAGATCCAAGACCTATGAGGTTGGTTAGAGAGAGAGAACTCATCCAGTTGGAGGGAGCATGGGAACGTTACCTTGGCGCAAAGTAAAGTAATGCTTTGTTAATCTGTTACTGCCAGGCAAATTTCCAGTGCAAAACAAGTTTTGCCATGGAAGGTAAATTTCAAATAAACATTTTGAGTACTTTTTGTGATATAAACTGGTGCAAAATTCTAGTTAATCTGCCCCCAGAATTCTGTGTCCCTGAGTATCTTACAATGTCAGTTCCCTCATGCCACTCTCACTACAACATGGACTTCTACTATGAAAAGATTAGAACTGTTGATAGTGCAGTCTAAATTATATCCAGGTGGGAATGGGACAAGTACGTTTTCTGACTGGTTAAGCTTGGCAGGCAGAACTTCTCTCAGAGTACAGGAAGTACAACCTTTCATTCTTCACAGAACAGATCCAGCACACCTGACTAGTACAATCGTTTATCACTCATAAAATATATACAGTTCAGGCATGAGTGACATTTAGTTTGCAGACAGCTCTCTGAAGTGAGTGGGTAAGTCACTGTGAGGAATGTATAGGTTGATGAGTGAGCAAGTATGCAAGCTCTGACACCATTCTCAGTCAAGTGATATTTCATGTCAACATTGTGAAAGTTCTGATGCCGTCAGTAAGAGAACTTCTATTTGTGTTAATTCTTTGTTTTTGGTATTCGTAGGTTGCCGGTACTTACTAGGCCATTTTTTTAAGGAGCCCAGTCACAGACTAAGGCCCATGTTTATGAAAAATGACGCACAACTACGCTAGCGCAGTTATGCGTCATTTTTCTTAAGGCAAGCTAACGCCATTTCCTAACGCTGTCCTTGCACCATATTTAAGAAACTACGCACTATGGTGCTAAAGAATGGCTAGTGTCTCAAAAAAAGACGCTAGGGGAAATAGCGTTAGTGGGTAATAAATGAGGGTAGGCTGATTAGCGGCAAAATATCTGCCGCTAGTCAGCCTAGCATCATTTTTTGACACACAAGCAGCCAAAAATGACTCCTGTCTAATAAAGACAGGTGTCATTACCACAACCCCAAAGCCCACCACAGGGCATTAGTGTCCCCAGGGCAAGCCCCACATACCCAGTGCCAGGCAGGGGGGCCCATGTAAGGGGCCCCCAGTGTCACACCACACACATACACTTACTTGTGATGGTCTCACCCCTCCAGTAGTGTCCCTCTGGTGTTGGTTGTGGATATGCTGGGGGGTTGAGTGGGCATCTATGTGCCCATTCCATGGTGTTTCCTCATGGAAATGGGCCTACCAGCCCTTTAACGGCTGGTCTGACAAGGTGTTAAATAATTACCTTAATTGTGCTTAGCACCATTATTTAGGTCTGCCTCCTAGTTACGTGTTGTTTTAGCGTCTGGAGTGAAATATGGCATGGGGCTAGTGCCATTTTTAGGAAGGGAACACATATCTTGCATCTCATTGAAGCAAGGTGGGTTGGCGCTTCCTATAAATGGTGCTAACTCCAATATTTTGATGCTAGACGGGTCAAGCGTCAAAATATAAATATGAAGTTAAGTTAGCGCCGCTTTAGCGTCAAAATAAATGACGCTAAGGTGACACAAATTTTTCCTAAATATGGGCCTAAGTTACTATGATCTGGACAGGCATACAGGTGCAACATTTTTGAGGCTTTAAATGTGCGCCTGCAAGGCACCGAGCAATGCCAGTCTTTGTTCTGCACCTGTTCAAAATGTTGAGGGCCACCATTAGCGCACGAGCAAGGGATGTCAGCAACAGCTGGTCAATCTTAATAGATATGGCTCTGTGCTAGGGTGACCAGGAATCCTGGATTTGTCGGGGCAGTCCGGGTTTTCCACCATCTGTCCCAGCAGATTGTGGGAAATTTACGTAATGGCCTGGTTTTTGGAGCGGGTCAACTGAAAACAGTGGGAGGTGCCTTTTTATGTTTTCCAAAGCAGGAACAGTTAGCATCTGTTATAAGAAATCTATTACATTAACCAGCAAAACACTGGCTTTAACTTTTTTATTTTTTTATCGTCTTAGTGGCTCTTATGTATGTCTAAGCTGATGAGTGCTGCCATCCTGTTCACTCCGTTGAAGTAAAATTGCAGTCCTTCTGTTTTTGTGAAACGTCTCGTTTTTTGGCTTTAGAATTGTGATCACCCTATATGTACAGTATTCCACTACCCTCCCCTTCCAGCAAATGTGGATACTGTGCTGAGTTGCACGAAAATCTGCATGTCTCCTGGTCACTTGACACACACCTAACTCAAATCAGCAGACTTTAAAGAAAAACAAAGTGTAATATTCTGAGCGGAGCACTAGATGTCAGGAGAGTGCACAAAATATTATCTAAAGCAGCGAATTTCGCTATAACAGTATTTATTTGTTCAGAGCACCCAATTTTACCTTGCCAATTAGAAGGGGCGTGGTCATACTATCTAATGCCTCAAATCAATCTGCATTTTTCAGTTTGTACCGTTTCCTTTCTCTGCTCATGAAACTGTCTTTCTGGTCTTATTCAACGAAACTACAAAACCGTAATTCTGTGTAAAACTCCCTACCGACACACATATTCAGGGGCATATTTATACTCTGTTTGCGCCGGAATTGCGTCGTTTTTTTTGACGCAATTCCGACGCAAAACTTACTCCATATTTATACTTTGGCGTTAGACGCGTCTAGCGCCAAAGTCCATGGAGTTTGCGTCATTTTTTAGCGTGGACACCTACTTTGCGTTAATGATATGCAAGGTAGGCGTTCCCGTCTAAAAAATTGACTCCGAGGCATGTGCGCCGTATTTACACTCCCGGGCAAAATTCATGCCCGGGAGTGGGCGGGTCAAAAAAAATGACGTACGGCCGCTTTTGCGCCGTTTTTTAGCGCCTGCTCAGGGCAGGCGTTAAAGGACCTGTGGGCTCGGAAGGAGCCCAGAGGTGCCCTCCCATGCCCCCAGGGACCCCCCCTGTCACCCTTGCCCACCCCAGGAGGACGCCTAAGGATGGAGGGACCCATCCCAGGGACATTAAGGTAAGTTCGGTAAGTATTTTTTTATTATTATTTTTTGTGGCATAGGGGGGCCTGATTTGTGCCCCCCTACATGCCACTATGCCCAATTACCATGCCCAGGGGACAGAAGTCCCCTGGGCATGGCCATTGGGCAAGGGGGCATGACTCCTGTCTTTGCTATGACAGGAGTCATTTCTATGGGGGTTGGGAGTCGAAAAAAATGGCGCAAATCGGGTTGAGGCGAAAAATTTGCCTCAGCCTGACTTGCCCCATTTTTTGGCGCCCAAGCTCCATATCCCCCTACGCCGGTGCTGCCTGGTGTACGTCGTTTTTTTTCACGCACACCAGGCAGCGCCGGCGGCTAACGCCGGCTAACGTCATTGAATAAATACGGCGCCTGCATGGCGCTTCAGAATGGCGTTAGCCGGCGCAATTTTTTTTGACGCAAAACTGCGTTAGCGCAGTTTTGCGTCAAAAAGTATAAATATGGCCCTCAGTGATTTAAATGGGTAGGTACTGTCCAGTACTCAGTTTCTGCACTTTGTTAATTTGAAAGGGAGAGTACTTGCTCTTGTTAGCATTGCAGCAATACATTTAATAGGAGAGAACCTGCACTTCTCGGGAGCAAACATGTACTCTAAAAAGCAGGAGCGGCTTTCGAGGTGCGGAAGGGGCAACTGTGTTGCTAGGCTGGAGACAGCCTACTGCACATGTGAGTTTGGCCGCTCGAGACGGCCGGCCAAACAATCATGCGCAATCACTGCTCGTCACCCTCGTGTTCCCACCCCTTTAAAAGAAAACGATAATAAACTAAGGGGCATATTTATACTCCATTTGCGCCGAATTTGTGTCGTTTTTTTCGATGCAAATTAGACGCAAAACTAACTCCATATTTATACTTTGGCGTTAGACACGTCTAGCGCCAAAGTTCATGGAGTTAGCGTCATTTTTTTGCGTGAACACCTTCCTTGCGTTAATGAGATGCAAGGTAGGCGTTCCCGTCTAAAAAAATGACTGCGATGCTATTGCGTCGGATTTATACTCCCGGGCAAAAATGACGCCCGGGAGTGGGCAGGACTAAAAAACCTGCATTTGCGCCGGATTTTAGCGCCTGGGTCAGGGCAGGGGTTAAGGGACCTGTGGGCTCAGAATGAGCCCAGAGGTGCCCTCCCAAGCCCCCAGGGACACCCCCTGCCACCCTTGCCCACCCCAGGAGGACACCCAAGGATGGAGGGACCCACCCCAGGGAAGAGAAGGTAAGTTGTGGTAAGTATTTTATTTTTTATTTTTTTGTGGCATAGGGGGGCCTGATTTGTGCCCCCCTACATGCCAAAATGCCCAATGACCATGCCCAGGGGACAGAAGTCCCCTGGGCATGGCCATTGGGCAAGGGGGCATGATTCCTGTCTTTACTAAGACAGGAGTCATTTCTATGGGGGATGGGCGTCGTAAAAAAATGGCGCAAAACGGGTTAAGACGTTTTTTTTGCCTCAGCCTGACTTGCACCATTTTTAGACGCCCAAACGCCATTTTTCCCTACGCCGGCGCTGCCTGGTATACGTGTTTTTTTTTAACGCACACCAGGCAGCGCCGGTTGGCTAACGCCGGCTAACGCCATTCAATAAATACGGCGCCCGCATGGCGCTTCAGAATGGCGTTAGCCGGCGCTAATTTTTTTGGCGCAAAGCTGCGTTAGCGCAGTTTTGCGTCAAAAAGTATAAATATGGGCCAAAGTCATTTTTTGAAAGTGGAGACCTACTTTGCATTAATGAGATGCAAGGTAGGCGTTCCCGTGCAAAAAATGACTCTATGGCCTTAACGCCATATTTAGGGGCATATTTATACTCTGCAGCATATTTATACTCTGTTTGCACCGAATTAGCGTCATTTTTTTAAAACTCTAATTCAGTGCAAATCTAACTCCATATTTATACTTTGGTGCTAGACCCATCTAGCACAAAGGCCCTGATTTAAACTTTTTTTGCACCGCATTAACATCATTTTATGACGCAAAAGTGGCGCAAACTTACAAAATATTGGCCCTTATTTATACTTTTTGCTGCAAAACTGCACTAACTCAGTTTTCCACCAAAAAGTTTAGCAAAGGCTTGCACCATTTCTGTGCACCAGCTTGGCACCATATTTATGGAATCATGCAAGCCGGTGCAAAGGGTAGACTAGAGTTTTAAAAAATGACTTTAGTCAGGTGGGGCTGGCAGTATAGAAGAAGAGGGTTTAGCACCAAAAAATGGCTTTAGGCAGGTTAGAGTAAAAAAAAAATGATTCTAACCAGATTAGCGTCATTTTATGGTCCTAAACCTACCATGCCACATGACTCCTGCCTTAGAAAAGGCAGGAGTCATGCCCACCACCCCAAGGGCCAGCACAGAGGACAGGGCTCCCCTGGGCATGGCCATTGCACCCTGTGCCATGTATGGGGGCCCATTTCAGGGCGCCCTATGGCACTTTCAAAAATAAAATGCACTTACCTGTACTTACCTGGGATGGGGTCCCCCACCCTCGCAGTCCCTCTAGTGTGGTGGGGGTGCCCCTAGGGCCTAGGGAGGGCACCTCTGGGCTTATTCCATGGTGTTCCACCATGGAAATAGGGCCACAGGTCCCCTAACGCCTGCCCTGACCCAGGTCTTAAAAAATGGGGCAAAGCAAGCTTTGCCCCATTTTTTGACCCCTCCTCCGTCCCTTGCACCATTTTTACATGGGAGTATAAATATGGTGTTAAGGCCATAGAGTCATTTTTTTGCACGGAAACGCCTACCTTGCATCTCATTAAGGCAAGGTAGGTTTCCTCTTCCAAAAAATGACTTTAACTCCATAAAATTGGCGCTAGACGGGTCTAGCACAAAAGTATAAATATGGAGTTTGTTTTGCACTGAATTAGAGTTTTTAAAAAATGACGCTAATTCAGTGCAAACAGAGTATAAATATGCCCCTTAGCGTCAAAAAATGATGCTAATCTGGTCAGAATCATTTATTTTGACTCAAAACTGCCTAACGTCATTTTTTTTTAAGCTAGCCTACCCTTTGCACGGCTTGCACCATTCCATAAATATGGTGCCCAGCTGGTGCTAAAAAATGGTGCAAGCCGGTGCAAAATGTTTTGGGGCAAAACTGCCTTAGTGCAGTTTTGCACCTAAGTTCATTATTGTTTTCTTTTAAGGGTTTTGCAGCTGCCGCTGCTGGCGGAGGGCGCAGCGCTCCTCCACCCTAACGGAGGAAAGTCGACCCTGCTAAACAGTGAGGCCCTGATTTATACTTTTTTTGCACTGCATTACCGTCATTTTGTGACGCAAAAGCGACGCAAACTTACAAAATACAATTGTATTTTGTACGTTTGCGCTGCTTTTGTGTCAATAAATGACGTTAATGCAGTGCAAAAAAAGTATAAACCAGAGCCTGAGTACCTGCACTTTTATATTTCTATTTAAAGCACTGCACATATTGGAAGTATAAATGGAAAACCTGTGATTGAGCCGCAACATTGTAAAATGGCCTTTCTTTTGCACTCAGAAGATTTAGGCCCATATTTATACTTTTTGACGCACAACTGCGCCAACGCAGTTGTGCGTCAAAATCGCCAGCTAACGCCATTCCAACGCGCCATGCGGGCGCCTTATTTATGGAATGACGTTAGCCGGCACTGCGGACTGGTGTGCGTCAAAAAAAATTACTCACACCTGGCAGCGCCGGCGTATGGGAAAATGGGTGTTGTGTGTCAAAAAATGGGGCAAGTCAGGTCTGAGGCAAAATTCAGGCCTCAAACCGGATTTGCGCCTTTTTTTTTACGCACAACCTCCATTGACATGACTCCTGTCTTAGCAAAGACAGGAGTCATGCCCCCTTGCCCAATGGCCATGCCCAGGGGACTTATGTCACCTGGGCATGGTCATTGGGCATAGTGGCATGTAGGGGGGCCCAAATCAGGCCCCCCTATGCCACAAAAAAAATCTGAAAAAAATACTTACCTTTACTTACCTTTCCTTCCCTGGGATGGGACCCTCCATCCTTGGGTGTCCTCCTGGGGTGGGCAAGGGTGGCAGGGGGTGTCCCTGGGGGCAGGGGAGGGCACCTCTGGGCTCCTTCCGAGCCCACAGGTCCCTTAACGGCTGCCCTGACCCAGGCGTTAAAAAACAGCACCCATCAGGCTGTGCATCGTTTTTTAAGGCCCACCCCCTCCTGTGCGTCAAAATGACGTCAGAGTATAAAAATGGGGCAAAGGCCTTAAAGTCATTTTTTGGAAGGGACCGCCTACCTTGCATATAATTAACGCAAGGCTGGTTCCCCCTTCCAAAAAATGACGCACATGGTGGAATTTTGACGCCCGCGGGGTCGGACGTCAAAGTATAAATATGGGGCAGGGTTTGCGCCGATTGTGCGTCAAAATTGTTGACGCACATTCGGCGCAAACAGAGTATAAATATGCCCCTTATTTTGTTATCGGTAGCATACTTGTGTTTTTTGTATTTGCCTAGGTCGCATGCAAAACAATTTCTGTCTGAGGAGGCTTTTAAGACAAGTCAGGATAAAAGAAGTTAGATCTGGAATTGACTATAACATAAATAATATTATTCAAATAAGTGATTATAGTAACATAATAGCCAAGTGACAAAAGCATACGGCTCAAGAACCGACTAAATTGTAAGTTTGAGCACGTGAAAGCAGTGCAATTTGAAACACAGATTTATATGAAATAAAATTAAACACAAGTCAAGATATAGGATTGACGGTTAGGGATTTTTATTGGAGAAAATACAGCATTCATGTGCATGTTCGACCCCTTTATTCTATTTTGATTTTGCCTCTAAAGCCCTATAATCTGTCACGTTCTAAAACTGGAGTGTAATGTATTTGTTATGCCCTATCATGTTCACACACACAAATGAAAAATATATTTCGCAACGTTTTGCCCTGTACAAAAATCTTTCGGTAAAGTGGACTGATGAAAAAATGTTTTGTTTTGTGTCCTAGAACTGAGGAGGAAAAACTGGAGCAAAATATTTTGCTAATTGTTTTGCACCAGTGGAAACTTCAATTTACAGGACCCAGACTTCTGTATCCGGAGAGGTATGTGGACATTTTAACCTACTTTAGTGCAACGTGTCTCCATCAAACAAACATTTACAATGTAATTGGTCTCCAATTTACTTGCGTTAGAGTTATTGCCGTTGTAATCGCATAACTGGACTTTGCTTGCCACATATTTCAGTGGCCCTGCATATAACTAAAGGGCACCAAGTCAAATCAGACGAATTGTAATAATATATTTTTTATATAGTACCTCGTTATGCAATTTAGCTGTTTCACAGTGCTGAAAAGAACAGATGTTTGTATTATCCAGTATTAATGATAATCATGAGTTGACATAGGGAGGATGGAAGGCTGAGTCTGCCTTGCAGTGATTTGGGATTCAAAATCGTGACTTGCAGATGATCATAAATCACAGCCGTGGGTGTAAAACCCACTAAGGCAACTTCTGAGCTAATGTAGACAAAACAACTATCAATCACCTCAGCTCAGTGCAGAAAGGAACACAGTATGAGATGCATCAGCGGATCACATGGACAGCTTCAGGCAGCACGGGTGTGCACCTTGTGAGGCGCCTTGGGGGAGCACTGGGCAAAGCCGCTCATAGAAGCACATAAACAATGTTATTATGTTGAACTTTGGAACAGGCCTGCTTAGGGGTGAAGACTGTTTAGTGAGGAAAGTGGGCCCCCCTCCATAAAAGCATATAAAAAAATCCATCTCATCACTTCACACCAGAATGAAGAGAATGATTCCCGTCAGCAAAAACACATAGGAAAGCAGACTTGTGCAAAAGTCTCCTTGGCACTGCCCACAGCTGGGAATGACCAGCCCCCAGTAATGCACGGGCGCAGCAGAGGCAAAAAAAAAAATAAGCCTGTCAAGACAAGGGAAAAACTAGCAAACACCGAACTGAACCACCCGCGGCTGCAAATACAAGCACTTCCTCAGCACAAAACCCCCTCTGGTTAAACAGTTTTGGAAAGTGTTGCTATACTAAAAGATAAAGCACAATGGCCTTGAAGACGCCGCCGCACTCAGTTAAAAATTATAAAAGAAACATTGAGAAACAAGACCATTTTCTCTGCATCAAAACATTGCACTTTTTTACTTTCTCAAAAGTCCATCTTGTAAAAACCAACAATAAAGAAAACAAGCCAAAACATTTTGGTTCTGGCGCTGCCTTGAAGAGCGAAGGAAAGAGAAAGGAAACATGTGACTTAACTTGTGCTCATGCAAAGCGCTCCAATACAGCAGATCGAGTTCGTGCTGTGAGTGCCATGGCTGCCATGTAGCACGAAGGTGAGGGACAAAAGGAAAAAGTAGCTAGCACACGCTGTCGTATATTGGCAATGGTGCAATTATGCATGTAGCAGGGTCAGTCTGCAAGGCGTGACAAAACAGCCTCAAGGAGGGACATATGTAAAGCATTTACCAATGACATCAGGGATTTTTGCAAAGCAAGCCCAAGAACGAATGAAAGTAATGGGCGTGAGAGGGGCATGGTTAAAGCCCACAAATAGATAACAACACGTCGAAAAGCAGCGCTTGTGCACTGCTTTGCTTGACCTACAAAGGGAAGGTTCGGTGGGGAGAGACAGTTCTGAAGATGGGTATCATTACTCACCTTATTCAAAATTAGTTAGATCAACCCTTTTATATCTCCGACAGTTATCAATTTTAAACTATGAAAAGTACAAACAACAAAAATAGGTGCATATAAAAACTTTGTTGCTGATGTGTAACTTGGAATACTTTGATATAACTTTATTTCGGCCTCCAGGGCCATAAAAGTACAACTACAATACAATTCCAAAAAAATATTACTAAAAACATTAACATACAAACAAGGTATAAACAACAAGTAAAACAATAAATAAAACATAAGTAAAATCTCCAATCGAATTACACAACATATAAAAGAGATGATAATAAAACAATGAATCCAAAAAGCTACATTGAGGCCCTGATTTATACTTTTTGACACTAAACTGCGCTAATGCAGTTCAGCATCAAAAAGTATTCCGCCATCTAGCGCCATCACAACACGGCGGCCGGGCATCATATTTATGGGATGACGTTAGCCAGCAGTAAGACCCAGTTAGCGTCACAATAGTTGATGCTAACCGGGTGGGGGAGGCGAAGGGAAAACTGGAGGTTGTGCGTCAAAGAACGGCGCAAGTCAGGTTAGAGTCAAGAAAGTGACTTTAACCTGATTAGTGCCATATTTCGTGGCACAACCCCCATGGACATGACTCCTGTCTAAGTAAAGACAGGAGTCATGCCCCCCAGCCCAATGGCCATGCCCAGGGGATTCATGTCCCCTGGGCATGGCCATTGGGGCCAGTGCCATGTTGGAGGGCCCATGTTAGGCCCCCCCTATGTCACTTGAAAAAACGTTTAATATACTCACCCCTTCTTATCTTTAATGGGATTCTCCCATCCTTACGTGTCTTCCTGGTGTGGGTGGGGGTGTCCCTGGGGCCAGGAAAGGGCACCTGTGAGCTCTTTCCATGATCTCTGACCATGGAAAAAGGCCCATAGGTCCCCTAATGCCTGCCCTGAGGCAGGCATTAAATAATGGCGCTAAGAAGCTTAGTGCCATTATTTAGGCCGGCCTACCTCCTGTGCACCATTTTTGCAAAGGAGGATAAATGAGACACCTGGGCCTTATGGTATTTTTTTGCCCTTGAACGCCTACCTTGCATCTCATTGATGCAAGGTAGTTTTCCACAGGCAAAAAATGACTTTAACTCCAATATTTTGACGCTAGACGGGTCTAGCGTCAAAATATAAATATGGAGTTAAGTTTGCGCTGAAATAGCATAAAAAGTTATGCTATTTCAGTGCAAAAAGAGTATAAATATGCCCCTGAGTATCTTACAACGTCAGGCCTTATCTGTAAAAGTTAAGTTTTTGTTCTAAGAAGCCACATGGCACCTAGAAACTTGGCAACAGAAATAGCTAGAGCCAGTTGGGGGTCGGTCCTAAGAATACTAAGAGCAGTAAAATGACTGCAAACTCCTATTAATCTGCAAGCTGTGGGAAGCCATTTCCTGCAAGGCAAAGCCTGAGCTGAACAGACAAATAAAACATGAGAAATGTTCACTGTGACTGTTACAAGCTGGACATACAGTCACTCCCCCAGTTGACCACTTGCGATTGAATGATCTTAACAGCAAAGCCCCAACTCTAAACTGGGAGTAGAGCTTTCTGTCCTTAGGTATCAAAATCTGGTCCCAAAATACCTCATATCTGCTTTCACATTTAAAATCAATAAAATCACTTGACAATTTAGAACTAACAGCACCTCTTAATTCGTCAGTGTCTGCCGCCGTCCAGAAACTCTTTTTCAAGTCAGGCTTAGATGGAAATAAGGCAGCCTCTGGGCAATCCAATAGCTCATGCATCTCGAGTGAATACAGGAAATCTTTAGTGCTCCTAAGCGAAGGGACTCTTATAAAATGATCAGCTTTTAATACAGTCTAGAGGGTTCACCATAGTGGACTAGCTTAGGGGTGGTCCAAAGGCAACTCAAATACAATAGAGGTCGCAATCTAGCTTTGTATCTTATCACTTTAAAACCCAAGTCCTTATAAACAGAGATCAACGAGGTGCTCAATTGTAGAGAGACTAAAGGCCTGATTTATACTTTTTTCGCGCTGCATTTGCTTAATTTTTTGACGCAAAAGCGGCGCAAACGTACAAAATATAATAGAATTTTGTACGTTTGCGCCGCTTTTGTGCCAAAAAATGACACAAACGCGGTGCTAAAAAAGTATAAATCAGGCCTTTAGTCTCTCTACAATTGAACACCTCGTTGATCTCTGTTTATAAGGACTTGGGTTTTAAAGTGATAAGATACAAAGCTAGATTGCGACCTCCCTTGTATTTGAGTAAAATAAGTATAAATCGGGCCCTAAATTCCTCACATAATTATTTTCCACTTTAGATAATCCCTGCACATTAGGATACCCCCATAATTCCTCACCGTAAAGGGTGGATCCTGAGGCCTTAGCCTTGTAGATCTGAAGGACCGGTCGGATTGGTTTGATATGCGAGGCAGAGAACTCCCTAATCATGGCACCCGTGATCTACTTTTGTTTGATAACCGCTTTAGCAAAATGTGACTTCCAGGACACACTCTCTGAAATCGTTATGCCTAGATAGGTGAAAGATTTCACCATCTCAAGTGGAGTTCCTCCCAGGACAATATTCTCTTTAAATGATTTGGGGGAAATAAATGACATCAATTTCGTTTTTGAAGTGTTGATCTCCAGCCCACGAGTGTGACAGACCTCATCAAAACGTGTTAAGACTGTAAACCACTCAGGGTTTTGGAGATCAACAAGGAACATGGAATACTAAACGTAGCTGTAAATGGGAATCACTAGTGGAAGTAAATTAGTTTCTTGGTGAGAAAAATTTGGAATATAAACTAATATCCGAAATGGGAAAAACAATGAAAAAATGTGATTTTTTAAAATTCACAAATGAAAGAAAACATCAATTGTAAACGTCTGATGGCCGTTTAGTAGCATCTAATGCTACTCAAAGAATGAATAGAGATAGATTCACATATTTCATAAGGATTAACTAATTAATTTAGAGTGAACGTGTTTTGTATTGAACATTTCAAAAATGTAAGATGCATTATCATAGGAAAAATGGGTAGAAGAGCTAAACGTTTCTGTGACAGGGTGAAACATTTATTGCATATTTACACTGAAGAAAAAATTGTCTCACTGCTTCATTTTAAAAGGAAACCAAGCATTGACAAAGCCAATAGGTCTCATCTTTGGGACATATTTGCTTTGTCAATGATTTTTAGTGATGCTGTACAACATTCCTGATCCTATGCAGCATGACAACGAAGAAAACAAAGAGAAGGTGCAGAAGTTATGTCATTTTGTTATCACTCACAACAATTGTGCTTATCAATAATGTAGGAGCTTTTTTCCTTTTTATTTAGCAATCTTACTATGATAGGTAAAGAAAAGAAAAAAAGTAGTGCAAAAACTTTTTTTATTTTTTAAAGTGAGTGGGGGAAGCAACATGGAGGGTGCGGGTGGGGATAGCCACTCAGAGTGCTGGAGGAAAGATAATCACATGGCTGAGAGTATTATAGAGCTGGCGGGTGAGAAGCACACGGGCAAGAAAGCAATGGTCGGGTGAGAAGCTATTGAGGGCGAGTGAACAAAATGCAGGGTGAGGGGAGAAGCACACGGGTGACAGAGCGTAGCAGAGTCAGGGAGCGAGAGATACATGAGGGAGACAGATGGAAAACACCTGCACTCTCTTAGGGCCATATTTATACTTTTCGACGCACAACTGCGCCAACGCAGTTGTGCGTCGAAAAAGTTAACGCCGGCTAACGCCATTCTGAAGCGCCATGCGGGCGCCGTATTTATTCAATGACGTTAGCCGACGTTAGCCGGCGTTAGCCGGCGGAGCTGCCTGGCGTGCGTGAAAAAAAATGACGTACACCAGGCAGCGCCGGCGTAGGGGAATATGGAGCTTGGGCGCCAAAAACTGGGGCAAGTCAGGCTGAGGCAAAACTTTCGCCTCAACCCGATTTGCGCCATTTTTTTTAACTCCCAACCCCCATTGAAATGACTCCTGTCTTAGCAAAGACAGGAGTCATGCCCCCTTGCCCAATGGCCATGCCCAGGGGACTTCTGTCCCCTGGGCATGGTTATTGGGCATAGTGGCATGTAGGGGGGCACAAATCAGGCCCCCCTATGCCACAATAAAAATAAAAAAAAGTTACTTACCTGAACTTACCTTATGTTCCCTGGGATGGGTCCCTCCATCCTTAGGTGTCCTCCTGGGGTGGGCAAGGGTGACAGGGGGGGTCCCTGGGGGCATGGGAGGGCACCTCTGGGCTTCTTCCGAGCCCACAGGTCTCTTAACGCCTGCCCTGACCAGGCGCTAAAAAACGACGCAAAAGCGGCTGGACGTCATTTTTTTTAACCCGCCCACTCCCGGGCGTGATTTTTGCCCGGGAGTGTAAATACGGCGCACATGCCTCGGAGTCAATTTTTTAAACGGGAATGCCTACCTTTGCATATCATTAACGCAAAGTAGGTGTCCACGCTAAAAAGTGACGCAAACTCCATGGACTTTGGCGCTAGACGCGTCTAACGCCAGAGTATAAATATGGAGTTAGTTTTGCGTCGAATTTGCGTTAAAAAAAACGACGCAAATCCGGCGCAAACGGAGTATAAATATGGCCCTTAGTGCTTATCTCAAAAGAAAAATGTACTGCCTGAAAAGTAGCAAGTGGAAGGTCAGAAGTAAAGAGGCCATGCTCCTGGGGAGAGACAACCCCAAGAAGAGGATGGAAAGCCCACACAAGCAAGCAAATAATAATGCAAACAAATGAGAATGACAATAAAGCTGACCAATGGTAAGAAAAGAGTAGGCTGTAAGCACACTTAAGCTTATAATAGGTCACAAACTGACAGCTTGCACTGCTTAGAAGGTGGGCCTTAATAAAAGAAAGCTGCTCAGATTCTAATCATACAAGGGACACCTCATTCAGGCTCTCAATGTAACCAGAATATTAAAACTATATGTGCAAGATGTAGGAAACTGTCTCTTTATGTGGTATGTGAATATTATGTAAAGGGTCCAGGGGTTCCCCAGTGAGTGGACAGAGCTTGCAATGCAATCGCAAAGTGCTTTGTGTAGGGGTAGTGTGGTCAAACAGCCTCAGGTTTAACACAGGAGTGCAACACCTCTACAAATAAGCACAATAGTTAATAAATGAGACAAGCAATTCAAGAAGGAGATTCACATCAATTTATAAAAATAGCAGGTATCTTGATATATATTTAGGCATCAGAGAAAACCCATTCAGGTAAGCACGGTTTCAAATAGGAATTGTTTTCACTTTAAAAAGTGGACACAGTGCAATTTCTGAGTTCTGCAATGTTATCCTTTGGGAGGAAAAACAAGTTCTGCAATCAGGTAGTTTGATGACTTATGGGACCATTTTCCAAAACTTAAGGTGAGTATTGGGCAAGGGTCAGGACCAGACCAACAGGTCACTCCGGGCGGCACTGGGGTGACCGGAGGGAGAGGTGTAGTACAGGGTTGGGTGCCCAATGTATTTCAATGGAGATCGGTCTTCATGGAAAAAGGCTGTGGGCTCTGGCCAGGAGGCCAGTTGAGGTCAACCAACAGGTAGGTTATAAATGTGGGGTACTCGGGATGAAGGTGCACCTTTGGTCCTCTTCTCACCAGGTCAGGGGTAACGGGTGCAAAGGTGTCCTTTGGTGTCAGGTTTCTGTGTCTGGGAGCACTCATGGTTGAGAGGTCCTGTGGTCTGAGGCTATAGGCGTCATTGTGGAGTCCAGGAGGGGTGAAACCACAGTGGACTCGAGCTCAGGAGAGCTGGGGGACTTTGTTGACACCAGGGGCCCACTTCAACTCGGGCCAGAGGCGACGGGTGAGGTGGTTGTTTTAGGCATTGGGTTTCTCTCACCACAGAAGCTATGGGAGATGGGATCCTTCGGGGAGTCCAGGAGGGGTGAAACCATGATGTACTTGGACTGTGGGGAACCTTGTTGGCACCGGTGGTCCACTTCATCTCGTGTCGGGGGTGGCTGGTGCAGTGGTGGCTTCAGGTACCAGCTTTTGGTGGTACCAGCAGCTTCAGAGTCCCTTCTTTGAAGTGTTTGTAGAGCAGGTCCGCTGTTTGAAGGAGGTCTTGTTGAAGGCAGGCAGTCCTCCCATGTTTTCGGAGCCACAGCTGCAAGACAAGTCATCTTTGGTGCAGATTTAATCGAGGGATGCAGACAGACCTGTGGGGTTGGTACCGGGTCAACTGCTTCTTTTCTCCTCTTTTGCTGTTATAGCTCTTTGGCGTCCTTTGTCTTCTTAGGTTATCAGGATCTGCTTCTCTGGTGCCAAGGGCTCCCCTAAATACTGAATTTAGGGGTATCAGGGGGGTGTAGAGTAATTACCAAAGAGCTATTGACTTTTGGGGCACTAAGCCCCCTATATGACCACTTCCTGTGGGAAGTGGGCACAACCCAGTCCCAGAATTCTTAAGTATGCCATCACCTAGATGGCTTTTCTGAAAATCGTGTCCACTTGGCAGTAGCCCACCTTAGGGATGGTACTAGCCTGGGGTTGGCACACCTACCTGACTAGCTAATTTTCCTGCCTGTCCAGGTGCCTAATGGGCTCTGGGCAGGGGGGGCTGGCTTCCTCTTCTGTGAGGGGAGCCAGATTTGCATTTCATAGGTGGAAGCCCTTTGAGCCTTGCCACCTTAGGAAGGCTAACCAGCAGGTCATCCTGTGGGAAGGGATGTTACACTCTCTTCCTGAACAGGGTTTTGTTCTGGACCTCCTGAGAGCAGAAGGCTCTCACCCTAGGGGTCCAGAACGGTGTCTTGGGAAGCAGGCAGGCAGAAACTGGTCAGCAAGCACACCATAGGCTGGTAGGGCTTTAAGGGGGCACTTCTAAGGTGCTCTCTGGCTGCATGTATTGGTACATCCAACACTGGCATCGGCGTGGGTTCACTAATATGAGATGTTTGATACCAAACATCCCTATCTTCAGTGAAGCCCTCATGTAGCTGGGGAACTCGTACTGAACAGTGTCCAGCATGTGTATTTAAAATGGCTTCCCTGGTCACTTACTATGCCTGAGAATTGATAAGGAAACAGCAGTGGCTTATCTGCTTGTGCAGATATGCTCTCACATGTAATACAATGCATCCTGCCTTAGGGCTGTCAGGCCTGCTAGAGGGTTCACTTACATATAATGCATGCAGTGTTAAGGGACATGTCACCAAGACACGCAGTCTGCAAAGGCACCCTGTCATGTGCTTGGTGAGGGGTCCCTTAGGGTGGCACACTTCATGCTGCAGCCCTTAGGGTACCCTCTTAGTACTTTGGGCCCTAGGTACCAGGTGTACCCTTTACTATGGACTTACAGAGGGTGCTAAAGGTTTTGTTAACTGGGGAAACAACTGTGCAGTTTGGGGAAAAAGATCTGGCACTGCGGACTTGTGGGGGTAACCATGTCAAAAGGAGGCACTTTCCTACACAAGAGAAACCTATGTTTAATATGTGGATTTCCCAACCAATAACTCAAAAGCGGAATAAATATAAAGTAAAATTAGCTGTCGACTAGGTGTAATTGTTCATGGCAAGCTCTGTACTATGGTCCCAGACAAGTTACAGTGTTATCCAGTCCTGAACGGCAAAAAAATGTCAGGTGCAACCAGTGCCATGACTTTAGTGTAAATTGCTTGCCCATCCTTGGGCTGCATTAAAGTAGTATAAAAATGCAAGCAAAAAAATTGCTTATTATATCTAATAAAAAAGAGTTATGTGTAGAATTGAGATCCTGATCCATAAAAGGAAAGCTTCCTTTTAAAAGTGCTTACACCCACCACTGATGACTAATATAGTCCGAATAAAGCCTGCCTGATAAAGTGCAAATTACATACAGAAGTTCATAAATAACTTGTGCTTAAATGAAGCAAAAGACGATGTCCCTTGGGGTGTATTTAACAAAATCATGAGCAGTCAGTGTATACAGTGATTCATAGTAGTAAGTTGTTCTTCTACATAAGTACTTGTGGTTCAACTTGCTCCACAAGACAGGGATGCTACTGCAGTAAAAGCGAGACAACAAATTATTTTAGGTCTTTTGTTTTTTCATGAATTAGTAACTTTTCCACCTTTCTGTAGGAAGCTGGCTCTCTATATAGTGGATCAAAAAGTAAAATAGGTACAGTATGTAAATAGTCCAAGTAAACCCCAGAGGAATTACAGAGGCACAAATTACACCCCAAATGCTCTCTTTCATGGTAGTGTGGGTGAGCAGTTAGGTATATTAGATGATAGTGTCAAGCATGTAGTCCCTAAATCTGAGGCCATAACAAAGTTAAATGAGCCTTCATGGGGGTTTTACTAGGTGTTCGTTTGTATGAGATAGCCTTTTTTGTGGTGTGCTTATGGTTTACATTTCTCTGTGAGGGTTTACATAGCTTGAATCTATTTAGAGAGGGCGTCCTGCATGTCGCGTCTGTTGTAATACGTGTTGCAGTAACTGGAAGACACTAGGGGGCATATTTATACTCCGTTTGCGCCGGAATTGCGTCGTTTTTTTTTACGCAATTGCGACGCAAAACTAACTCCATATTTATACTTTGGCGTTAGACGCGTCTAGCGCCAAAGTCCATGGAGTTAGCGTCATTTTTTAGCATGGACACCTACTTTGCGTTAATTATATGCAAGGTAGGCGTTCCCGGCTAAAAAATCGACTCCGAGGCATGTGCGTCGGATTTATACACCCGGGCAAAATTCACGCCCGGGAGTGGGCGGGTCAAAAAAAATGACGTACGGCCACTTTTGCGCCGTTTTTTGGCGCCTGCAAAAGGCAGGCGTTAAGGGACCTGTGGGCTCTGAAGGAGCCCAGAGGTGCCCTCCCATGCCCCCAGGGACACCCCCTGTCACCCTTGCCCACCCCAGGAGGACACCCAAGGCTGGAGGGACCCATCGCAGGGACATTAAGGTAAGTTCAGGTAAGTGTTTTAAAAAAAAAAAATTTGTGGCATAGGGGGGCCTGATTTGTGCCCCCCTACATGCCACTATGCCCAATGACCATGCCCAGGGGACAGAAGTCCCCTGGGCATGGCCATTGGGCAAGGGGGCATGACTCCTGTCTTTGCTAAGACAGGAGTCATTTCTATGGGGGTTGGGAGTGAAAAAAAATGGCGCAAATCGAGTTGAGGCAAAAAAATTGCCTCAACCTGACTTGCCCCATTTCTTGACGCCCAAGCCCCATATCCCCCTACGCTGGCGCTGCCTGGTGTACGTCGTTTTTTTTAACGCACACCAGACGGCGACGGCGGCTAACGCCGGCTAACGTCATTCAATAAATACGGCGCCCGCATGGCGCTTCAGAATGGCGTTAGCCGGCGCTAATTTTTTTGACGCAAAACTGTGTTAGCGCAGTTTTGCGTCAAAAAGTATAAATATGGGCCTAGGGTGCTACGCCTTCTTGCGGGCAGTGAGGCTACGGCAGCATTGCGGTAGCTGAGGTGTGCTTCATGGTTCACTTCTGTTCTGCGGGGCCAGGTGCTAGTTACAATAACCTCACAGTCCACCGCCTCCTTCAAAAGTACCCCAAAAAAGGCAGAAGCACACCATGCACAGTGTATTGTGAAGCACTGTGCGGGTGCTGGCTGGTTTGCCTTATTTTCTTCTTTGCCGTGGCCTGGCATGGCGGCAGTAACTTATCGGGGTTGGAGTAAAACTGGGGCCAAGGCCTGTCCTTGTAGCGATCTCTGGCCAGCATAGAAGAATAACTAACACACAGAAAGGTAGGATAATTCTAGTCTGCCATATGTGAGGAAAAATGTTCATCTCAAATTATACTTAACTAAAAATATAACATAGTGGTGGGTGACCTGAATGGGGCGCTGGTTTTAGGGTGAAAGGAATGTTTTGGAGGGTGGAAGGAGGGCACCATCAGCAGCAGGAAGAAATTATGAAAAGTAAAAAAATATATTGTGGAAGCCCTTCGCATCCGTCTAAAAACATCACACTGCAGAAAATATGTCAGCCCTCAAGATCGCCACCCGTGAACACCACCAGCTGATCCGCTCCACCAAAAGAGCATCCTTCAAAGAGAGACTGGACAACAACACCCACAACAGCAAAGAACTCTTCAGCATTGTCAAAGAGCTCTCCAATCCCAACGCCAGCTCCAACACCATCACGCCCACACAATAACTCTGCAACTCCCTCGCTACTTTCTTCCATCGAAAGATCACCGACCTACACAACAGCTTCGGACCCCAGATCCCGCCGACCACCACTGAACCAACAGCCCCAGCCATTACCCTCAACGCCTGGTCCCCCATCAGCTCCGAACAGACTAGAACCACCATGAACACCATTCACTCCGGCTCCCCCTCGGACCCGTGCCCCCATCACATCTTCAACAAAGCCAACGCCATCATCGCCCCCTACCTCCAGAGCATCATCAACAGCTCGTTCGCATCTGCCACCTTCCCCGAGAGCTGGAAACACGCGGAAGTCAACGCCCTCCTGAAAAAACCTACTGCAGGCCCCAACGACCTGAAGAACTTCCGCCCCATCTCGTTCCTCCCCTTCCCGGCCAAGGTCATCGAGAAGGCCGTCAACAAGCTACTGACCAACTTCCTTGAAGATAACAACATGCTCGACCCCTCCCAATCTGGTTTTCGGGCCAACCACAGCACGGAAACCGCCCTCATTGCAGTCACCGACGACATCAGAACCCTGATGGACAACGGAGAAACAACCGCACTCATCCTCCTAGACCTCTCGGCTGCCTGCGACACCGTGTGCCACCGCACCCTAATAACCTGCATCCGCTCCACTGGTATCCAAGGACAGGCCCTGGACTGGATCATCTCGTTTCTCTCTGACCGAACCCAAAGAGTCTACCTCCCGCCCTTCCGCTCAGAACCCACCGAGATCATCTGCGGCGTTCCACACGGCTCCTCGCTCAGCCCTACCCTCTTCAATATCTACATGAGCCCCCTCGCCAACAACCTACAGGAAGGAATGAAAGACGTCGCGGAATGGATGAAGCTCAGCCGCCTGAAGCTGAACTCAGACAAGACGGAAGTCCTCATCCTTGGAAACTCCCCGTCCGCCTGGGACGACTCCTGGTGGCCCACGGCCCTGGGCTCCGCACCAACCCCTTCAGACCACACATGCAACCTCGGATTCATCCTGGACCCCCTCCTCACCGTGACCAAGCAAGTCAACGCCGTCTCGTCATCTTGCTTCCACACCCTTCGCATGCTCCGAAAGATCTTCTGCTGGATCCCCGCCGATACCAGAAAAACTGTTACCCACGCCCTTGTCACAAGCCGCCTGGACTACGGAAACACCCTATACGCAGGAACCACCGCAAAACTACAGAAACGTCTTCAGCGCATACAGAACGCCTCTGCACGCCTCATCCTCGACGTACCACGCCACAGCCACATATCCGCCCACCTGAAACACCTGCACTGGCTCCCCGTCAACAAAAGGATCACCTTCAGGCTCCTTACCCACGCACACAAAGCCCTCCACAAAATGGGCTCCGAATACCTCAACAGTCACCTCGCTTTCTACACGCCCACCCGTCATCTTCGCTCAACCAGCCTCGCTCTCGCCGCCATCCCTCGCATCCGCAGAACCACTGCCGGAGGCAAATCCTTCTACCTGGCAGCCAAGACATGGAACTCCCTTCCAGTTCACCTCAGAACCACCCAGGACCACCTCGCCTTCAGGAAGCGCCTCAAGACCTGGGTCTTCGAGCAGCAGTAACCCTCCCCCCTAGCGCCTTGAGACCCTCACGGGTGAGTAGCGCGCTCTATAAATGCCTTGATTGATTGACTATGTACGCAAAATGAAACTAAGATATGCGTCCAATAAACCAGCGACTTGAACAAATACCCTAGAAACTGTCACATTAACACTACAAATACCAGGTCCAATGAGTAAATTAAGGAGGTTTAGTGCCTGCTGCTGTAATCTGTGAGTAATAGACGGATCATAGTTTAAAAAAAACAACAATAGTATTTGGTGGGTTAATGCACATGCTGCATAGATTTGAGTGTTTGAAATATCAAGCTCTATTTTTGTGTTATATATTTTATACAGTATGACACCGACTAAAAAGAGAAGTGAACCTCTCCTGAAAATATATTTAGTGTAAATTCATTTTTATTTGAATTTAGGATAGAATAGGACAACAATTCCAAAACGTGTCCCAATATAGATCTCATGTAACCTTGCAAAAGTTCCACTGTTTTGAACAAATCCAACACTTAAGCAGGTGATTAATTCATTAAACGGTGCTTCACAGGGTGACCCTATTAACAAAAATGACAACTAAGTAATTCTGGAACGGAAACAAAAGGCAAACAAAGGGGATAAGAGAGAAACAGATAATCCAGGTGAGAGAGGGAAAGGCAGAAAATAAGGAAGAAAAGGCTGGCAATACTGGACCCAGAAACACAAGTACAGAGAATATCGGGGAAAATGTGAGCTGCTGTTGTTCCTGGCCCCACCCGCTCTTTCACTTCAGTTTGGGGGTAAAAGGAAAGAAAACCTGCAGCTGAAGTTAAATGAAAGGTGCCTTCCCACAGCCACCTGCCCCCAACCCCCACCCCCTTCAATCACCACAGGCCAAAAAACTAAAAGACCCATAATCAATCCAGTGATAGCAGAGCTACCACCTCTATGCAAAGAGAGCCCATGGGGTGGTACTGCTGGCCAATGAACAAACGCAGATATGTTGGCTAGCAACATTTTGGAACCATATAGATCACTTTTGAGTAAGAGATTGAGGACGAAATCTTCTATTGCCAGAAATATTTTAATAGCAAGATAGTAACAAAAATATTGATTTTAAATATGTGAAGTAGCACATACATAGCTCCAAGAAGCAGAGGTGAGATTTGCAAAGAACATTTGATTGTGGCACCAGTACCTCTAGAATGAGATTTTATGCCAGAACAATATCATGTTTGGGGTTTTGATTACACCAGAATATAGAAACCCATATTTTGTGATGGGGAGTAGGTTGGACATGATGTTTAGGACTATACCTTATGCAATTGTTCTTTGCATATTTTTATATTGACCAATTGCAGACATTTATAATTTAAGTTACATGAAGAAAACATATTCTTAGAATCGCACAACCTTCAGGTCAACTGTAGAGCTGAGAATCCCCCAAGATACTCTGACTGCGTCCTTGTACATTTGTCATCATCTTCAGGACTATAGTACATATACATAAACATACCTTCCATAGAAAGAAAACTCAGTTTTATAACAGCTAAAACAATTCCGAACACACATGTGGAACATACAGCCAAGAACCATCTTTTCTAATGAAGGAATTCAAGGGCCTATATATCTCTTCTGAGAATTATCTCAGTGGTAGATAAAAGCACCACTACACCAAGCAGGAAATACAAGCTCTGTTTTTAGGATTTATCTTATACGCTGCAAATCAAAGTAACGAGTTCCTTTAAGTTAAAACCTTTAAAGGAAAACAAGTCCATTAATTGTGTGTGATCCTGTTTTTGTCAGGTATAATACAATATTACAGACCAATCCCCATATAGGGGTTTACCCTCTCACCGATGTGCTTCAATTCTTGTTTATATTTTCGGTGATTACAAAATGTCAATCATCAATTGGCACAGCAGCATAATTGGACCCCTTCGTTCACTTTGTGTATGTAAATAAAGGGTTGTCATCATGGCGACCATGCCCCCTAAAACATATATTCCTGGCTATGGCCCTGAGGCTGGCGGGGTTGAGGCCAAGTCAGTTGCAGCTCCTCAGATCTTGCTTTTCGCGGCTCTCTGGGTCCTTCTTCTGCTGTAGTCTAGTGAATCTGAGGTCCTGGTATCACGGGGGCCCTTAAATACTAAATCTAGCGGCCTTAAGGGAAGTGAAAGGTAGTAGCCTTTGGGCTACCCCTTTGGGTAACTACGTCCCCTAGATGATCACTTCCTTTGGGGATTGGGCATCACCCTGACCCAGAATTCCTAATTCCACCACACACAAGGTGGTGGAATTCCTAATGTTGTGTTCATTTCAGGCTGGTCACCCTAGAGATGTGTCGAGCCTGCAAATGCAATATGCCTCCCGCATGGCTAATTTTCCCACCTGTCCAGTTGCCAAATGGGCCCCGGTGCTTGGGGGGGAGAAGTCAGTATCTGCATACCAAGGGCGGCGGGTTTCTTTGAAGCTCCCTTTTTTGGAATGCAGATTTGCAGGTCATCCTGTTGGGAAGGGTGTGTTGACACCCCTGCCAGAGCAAGCTTTATTCCTGACCACCTGAGAGCAAAGGCTCTCATCCATGGGGGGGTCAGAAACTCATCTGTTTGTGGCAGAAAGGTGGAAAATAGTCAGTCAGCCCACCAGCAGTTGGTAGGTTTTCGGGGGGCCTCTAAGGTGTCTTCTGGGTACAGGCATCAATACATCTAACACTGGAAAGGGTTTATTAATACAAGATGTTTGATACCAAGCATCCCTGTTTTCACTGAAGCCATGGTGTAGCTGGGGAACGCCTATTGACCAGTGTCCAGCACATGTATTTAAAAGGGCCTCCCGGTTCACTTACTATGTCTAAGAATCAATAAAGACATAGTAGGGGCATATTTGCTCATGCAGATATGCTGTCACCCGTAATATAATACACCCTGCCTTAGGGCTACTAAGCCTGCTGTAGGGGTGACCTACAATAATTTTTGCATCAAAAAGTATAAATATGAGCCTGAGTTTTTTTTAAATTATTTTTATTGGCATTTTCAGTAAAGACGTACAATATACACATCTCCAGTCTTACATTTCAAGTGATATTCAGCTCACTGCTTACATAAATGCAGTCCCAACATGATCCCATGGAGCCCAGAGCATCATATTACAATGGTATAGCCACAGGTCGCTACCAACATTTGAGGTGTGCTTCTTGGACGTATATCTGTATATGTAGTGACATCTAGGTCATACGCTCTGTAAAGGGTAACTCTGCCAGTGGTGTGGGGCGTGTGTGCACTATACACAGCCTTTTACTTGTCATATCAATTATTGTGCCATTTGCCCATTGAGTTAAGGAAGGACAAGAATGATTCTGATGAACAAAAGTTAGACACAATCCAGGGTGTTAGCATCGGTGACCAGAGGCAGACGGTGGTGCTAGTGGTGTGGAAGGGATAAATGGCTGCATCCACCTGTGCCGTTCAGTCAGTTGATCTCAGTGCGGCTCCAAAGGCCTTTGGAGACATTGGCCTTAAACAGAATATTGGATGATCTACACACTAACCCCAGGTCCAAAGACAAGAAAACCAGAAGTTTACATCAGGTTTCCTAAACTGATTTTGTGGGCAAGACAACCAAAGACTAATGGGACAAAAAAGTTAGAGAAATAAACATGCACCACACATATGATACATGTGAAATCCTCATTTGCTTTATATGGTTGTTCAAACATTTTCTTTGCACAAGAGAGGCAACTTAGCAAGTTTACCTGCTTGAATTGAAAAGAAAAGACAGCCACTTGTATGTGTTACATTTACTATAATTACTGTGATTCTCAAGGCAAACAAGGCCTGAACATTTGGTAGAGGAAGGGGAGGTTTGGGGGCTCTTTGGAATGGGTACAACAAGGCTGCCAGCAGGGCCCGGATGGCCTATTGTAGTCTGCCAGTGCCGGAAGGGCTGGTCAGTGTATAAGCTGATTTTTTTTCGCTGTTGTGGGCCTGTTTTATGGTCAGGTGGGTTGTGCTTTTTTACTGTTGATTTACCTGTTATTACTACAAATATTGCCTGCAGCAAGCACAATTCACTCAGTGTTCCATACTTTGCAAAACACCTATACAACGTGGCTTTACAAGTTTAAAACTGCCTTGATTTGCAGAATGTCGGACACTTTTTCAGCCATTTTATTTGCTAATGGAGGCCCAGCATTTTGATGCCCGTGCATATTTTCTGTCCCAGTCTGGCCCTGGCTGCCAATAGGACTTCAAGTCCGCAGTTCTTCCGCATGATGCTCGATACCAAGCAAGAACTTACTTCTTTCTGAACTTTATTGTTTGAATGGGCAGCCTACTTGATGGATAAGTAAACATGTAACAAAGGCCCATATTTATACTTTTTGATGCACAACTGCGCCAACGCAGTTGTGCGTCAAAAATTTTAATGCCGGCTAACGCCATTTCAAAGCGCCATGCGGGCGCCTTATTTATTGAATGACGTTAGCCGGCGCAGCTGACTGGTGTGCGTCAAAAAAAATGACTCACACCAGGCAGCGGCGGCATAGGGGAAAATGGAGCTTGGGCGTCAAAAAATGGGGCAAGTCAGGTCTGAGGCAAAAATTTGGCCTCAACCCGATTTGCGCCATTTTTTTTTACGCCCAACCCCCATTGAAATGACTCCTGTCTTAGCAAAGACAGGAGTCATGCCCCGTTGCCCAATGGCCATGCCCAGGGGACTTATGTTCCCTGGTCATGGCCATTGGGCATAGTGGCATGTAGGGGGGCACAAATCAGGCCCCCCTATGCCACAAAACAATTACGAAAAAAATACTTACCTGAACTTACCTTAACTTCCCTGGGATGGGTCCCTCCATCCTTGGGTGTCCTCCTGGGGTGTGCAAGGGTGGCAGGGGGTGTCCCTGGGGGCATGGGAGGGCACCTCTGGGCTCCTTCTGAGCCCACAGGTCCCTTAACGCCTGCCCTGACCCAGGCGTTAAAAAACGGCGCCCATCAGGCTGGGCGCCGTTTTTTAAGGCCTGCCCCCTCCTGTGCGTCAAAATGACGTCACAGTATAAATAAGGCACACAGGCCTTAAAGTCATTTTTTGGAAGGGAACGCCTACCTTGCATATAATTAACGCAAGGCTGGTTCCCCCTTCTGAAAAATGACGCACATGGTGGAACTTTGACGCCCGCGGGGTCGGACGTCAAAGTATAAATATGGGGCAGTGTTTGCGCCGATTGTGCGTCAAAACTTTTGACGCACATTCGGCGCAAAGAGAGTATAAGGCCCATATTTATAATTTTTGACGCACAACTGCGCCAACGCAGTTGTGCGTCAAAAATTTTAACGACGGCTAATGCCATTCCATAGCGCCATGCGGGCGCCTTATTTATTGAATGACGTTAGCCGGCGCAGCTGACTTGTGTGCGTCAAAAAAAATGACTCACACCAGGCAGCGCCGGCGTAGGGGAAAATGGAGCTTTGGCGTCAAAAAATGGGGCAAGTCAGGTCTGAGGCAAAATTCAGGCCTCAACCCGATTTGCGCCATTTATTTTGACACCCAACCCCCATTGAAATGACTCCTGTCTTAGCAAAGACAGGAGTCATGCCCCCTTGCCCAATGGCCATGCCCAGGGGACTTATGTCCCCTGGTCATGGTCATTGGGCATAGTGGCATGTAGGGGGGCACAAATCAGGCCCCCCTATGCCACAAAAAAAATACGAAAAAAATACTTACCTGAACTTACCTTAACTTCCCTGGGATGGGTCCCTCCATCCTTGGGTGTCCTCCTGGGGTGGGCAAGGGTGGCAGGGGGTGTCCCTGGGGGCATGGGAGGGCACCTCTGGGCTCCTTCTGAGCCCACAGGTCCCTTAACGCCTGCCCTAACCCAGGTGTTAAAAAACGGCGCCCATCAGGCTGGGCGCCGTTTTTTAAGGCCTGCCCCCTCCTGTGCGTCAAAATGACGTCACAGTATAAATAAGGTGCACAGGCCTAAAGTCATTTTTTGGAAGGGAACGCCTACCTTGCATATAATTAACGCAAGGCTGGTTCCCCCTTCTAAAAAATGACGCACATGGTGGAACTTTGACGCCTGTGGGGTCGGACGTCAAAGTATAAATATGGGGCAGTGTTTGCGCGATTGTGCGTCAAAAAGTTTGACGCACATTCAGCACAAAGAGAGTATAAATATGCCCCTAAATATGCCCCAAAGTATTTTATAGGGATTTGCTGTATGACTGGGATGGCTAATGCATAATGCATAGCATTATCACCAGCTCATCACTCCAAGCAGCAGTTTGGATAAAAAGGCACCTTTTCAGCTATTTATGCTTGTGCTGTTCTACATATATAGTCAATCTGCGATACATATTGTACTTTTTATGCTATTGTTAAACGCTTTCAGATAGTTTTTTTTTTTCTTTAAGCTAAACTTAGCAAATGAAGCACGGATAATTAGCAGACAGGGGGGCAAGGGGTGTTTCATGGTGAAGCAAATGAGAGAGACAGCAACGTAAAGCGTGTGTGGGTGAAGGGGAGATGTGCTAAGGAAGAAAAGCATAGGAATGAAAGAGAGCTGGAAAACACATAACGTCTGTGGGAGAGCTTAACCAAAAAGAAAAAAGTGGCTCCCTAAACGCAAACAACGGAAGCAGAAAATCCAGCCAATGAAAGAGATTGTAAAGAGCCTATGATCCATTGGAAGAAAAAACACAATACTGCCGAGCTGGAACACAAATAAGAAGCAGGCAATTGAGTGCCATGAATGACAACCCGTGGGAACTAATACGTGGGCTCGAGGTTCCTGTATGTTCTAGGTAAGCCCACAATATGTGTAGCGGCTTGGGGCACTCCCGAAAATAGCAGCCATTTCTGTTTGTTGAATATCATTGAGAGAGGTTCAGAATGAAATACATCAAAGATTGTTGAAAGCATTTAAGAGATGATTGAAGACTGAATACGTCAAAGGTTGATGAACATCGTGGAGAGATGTCTGAGATTGAAACTCATCTGTGATTATTTCAAGTCTCTGAGGGATGTCAGAGGGTGGAATGTGCCTGTGATTGTTGCTCACAATTGAAACAGGTTTGTTTTTGGCTGACAAATCATGTGTGAGACAAAGCTGCTTCACGATGCTATGTTGTGCTATTGCTGAAACAACGTAGTTTTAGGTCCCCCAGTGAACAATTGGGCCGCCACAATTTGAGTCTTAGGGCCATATTTATACTTTTTGACGCCAAACTGCGCTAACGCAGTTTTGCGCCCAAAAAATTAGCGCCGGCTAACGCCATTCTGAAGCGCCATGCGGGCGCCGTATTTATTCAATGACGTTAGCCGGCGTTAGCCGCCGGCACTGTCTGGTGTGCGTTAAAAAAAACGACGTACACCAGGCAGCACCGGCGTAGGGGGAAAATGGCGTATGGGCGTCCACAAATGGTGCAAGTCAGGCTGAGGCAAAAAAATCGCCACAACCCGATTTGCGCCATTTTTTTACGACGCCCATCCCCCATTGAAATGACTCCTGTCTTAGCAAAGACAGGAGTCATGCCCCCTTGTCCAATGGCCATGCCCAGGGGACTTCTGTACCCTGGGCATGGTCATTGGGCATAGTGGCATGTAGGGGGGCACAAATCAGGCCCCCCTATGCCACAAAAAAAAAAAAAAAATACTTACCTGGACTTACCTTAATGTCCCTGGGGTGGGTCCCTCCATCCTTGGGTGTACTCCTGGGGTGGGCAAGGGTGGCAGGGGGTGTCCCTGGGGGCAGGGGAGGGCACCTCTGGGCTCATTCTGAGCCCACAGGTCCCGTAACGCCTGCCCTGACCCAGGCGCTAAAATCCGGCACTAATGCAGGTTTTTTAGACCCGCCCACTCCCGGGCGTCATTTTTGCCCGGGAGTATAAATACGACGCATATGCATCAGAGTCATTTTTTAAGACGGGAACGCCTACCTTGCATATCATTAACGCAAGGAAGGTGTTCACGCAAAAAAATGACGCTAACTCCATGAACTTTGGCGCTAGACGCGTCTAACGCCAAAGTATAAATATGGAGTTAGTTTTGCGTCGAATTTGCGTAAAAAAAAACGACGCAAATTCGGCGCAAACGGAGTATAAATATGCCCCTTAATTCTTGTGTAAAATGCCCTAATAAAGGCCTGCCGGAGGCAATATGGTGTGTATAGTAAATAAGTATAGATGTTCCTAAGGTACACAAGAGTGATTTTTCCAGGGTATATCCAATCGCAGGACAACAGATGAACCAACCTCAGGTATATCCTGTTTGCCCATTGTCACTTAAAAAAGGCAGAGGCTATTCCAATAGGTTTGTGTTGGCTACTGTTCTTTTGTCTGTGTCAATGCTTGTTTTATTTTTGCACAATATTTTGGGAAAGGTTGATTGTTAGGGGAGCAGCCGGAACCTCATCAATATAAAAAAAAACATTGGCTAAAAGCAAAAATATTTTTTGATCTCTAAAAGCAAACATTGCCATAGAAGACCCTAGCACTGAAGGGACATCGTTTTGTGTCTACGTGCTCCTTGTGAAAGGTTAGAATGCCGTCACTCGGAGTGAAGTGAGCAAATGACAGAAATGTATATTGTACATATAGACAACCACAAATTAGAAGAAACAAACTCTTTATGATAAGTTTTGGTTTTATTTTTAAGGATTACAAACGATTAACTGGACTTGAATTGTGTGTAAACAGTGGGATACAGAGACGATCACTTTGCAAGAAAAAGTGGACATTGCTAGATGTCGAACAGCATTTAACGGAGTACACAAACAGCTATCTTGATTTACATGGTCTACGAGCAATGAAATACGATACAGAGCAGCTCACTACAAAGAAATGATTACACATATGTAGTCACAATACAGCATTTCCCATAATTATAATCTCTGGTGCTGGAGGGCATAGAGAAGGAATTCTTGAGGTCTAGAGCAGCCTTGTGTTGCACTTGACAGCAGGGTCCTATCCTTATAATGGGTTCTACATGCCTGGAGAGCCAATGAGTCAGTCCATATGCAGATATGGTTAGGTGGAAAACCTCCCATAGTTTAGCTGAAATTCTTCTCCTAAAGTTAAGGAGATCAGTTTATCCCATTTTATGTGAAAATAATTATTCTCAATTCAGAGGAAAGACTTTCAAGTATCTTTATAGAAAATACCTATCCCACATTTTACAGAGAAAACATACTTCCAACTTTGAAGGAGAGTCTGAAAAACCCTTTCTTTCTGAGTTTAGAGGATAACATATTCCCAGGTTTGGAGGAAATACTTTTCCCCATGTTTAAAAGAAATATCTGTCCACAATTTAAAAAAAAGGATATACCTAAATTTAGATTAAAAATATATTCCCAATTATAGAGAAAAGCCAACCCAAAGTTTAGAGAAAAGGCTTTTCATTTTTAGAAAAAAAAGACGCCACCCAAATTTACAGAAAAAAACATATTCTTGTGTTTAGTGGAACAAATGTTTGAACAATTTGAAAGCAACTTTCAGAAGAAGGATGCCCCAAATAAAGAGGAAACTCTAGTCCCAATTTAGAAGAGAAACTACCCACATTTCAAAGTAGAGACGTATCAGACTTTTAGTGAGAGACGTACTGCCTATCTTACATAATGGTGTAGCCGAGTGTTTAGAGGAAAGATGTATGTACTCCAAATTTTAGAGAGACATCCGAAATTGAGTTCAAAGGTGTATCCACGACTTTAAAGAAAACAAAAATCCTAAAGAATAAAGGACAGTCTTTTCCACAAGTCTCCATGAAATACTAATTTACAAGGTGTGAGTGGAGCTTTATCCACCTAAACACTGGAGCTTCAAGTGAAGGGAATCCCAGTCTCACTTAATGTGCCATCCGGTGTACTCCAGGGAAGATAACTCTGCTTTTCACAACTGCAGCTCGTACCATGGTGCCAAGAAAAGAGACCACTCTGCAATCAGGGACAATACATGACCAAACTAGGTAGAACTCTTCAAAGTCTTTCCCACTGTTTACCCATTTGTTGTTTACCAGGGCGGCTCAATACCCCTCAGGATTACCAAGAAGGCTGTTTGTACTGGAGCGGGTTCTTGTCTTTAGTGCTTGTTTGAATAAGAATAAAATAAACAACCTAATATCTTAATTGGCCTAGCAAAATTGAATATTTATAAGCAGTCCCACTGAAATCATGAGATTCTGTGGTTGAAGCGTTTTGCACATAAAGATAGATTTTCTGCATCTGCCACATAATCCATCATCTGCTGCATAATCTGCATATTTTAACAAAGAAATCTATCTCAAACGGTTCAAAAGAAAAAACGCAGCAGCACCTGCTGTCACGCAGTGGAAGTACCTTTGCAAAGTCTGACTGCTCACCTTTCTGTTACTTGTAATATTTGGGTATTAAACTAGTACTATTGAGGTGCAACTAACGCCCAGACAGTGTTAACAAGTGTAAAAATTACAAAATAATGAAGTAAAATTACCACAATATGTGCTGCATCATTGCACAAAATGTAGCTTTTCTTGCCGCATAACTGACTCAACTTTGTCGAATAATTGGCCATCCAGTGCGGCTTAATTCCAGTGGCCCTGTTTATAAAACGAAACTTCTTAATTCTTGACTGAAAAAATGACTTTAGGTTTGTTTGCATGGCTAGTAGGATTTCAGCTTCTTTATTGAACCCCATTCGGTATGCCGTACCAGCCTTCCTAAGGAATATCCTACAAGTGGAGTGAAACCATCCCTCGTGAACCTGCTTTGTGTCCAAATACGTGCTTTTAGGACGCAAGCCATGCACAAAGGCTGTGGGAGGATGCAAGGAATGGCGCCAATGTGAAGTTCACAACATTATCACTATTTTTCTTCTTTTCTTTCTTTGCCAAATCCCAATGTCTTTTTCCTTCCCGTAAGTAGCTCACACCATCGAAATCTAAACAGTGTTCATGAGTGATTTGTCATCTTTGTATAACTTGCTGTCCATATCTTAGCAACGCCCTGGTACACAAGTGCAGGCTGGCGGGAACTTTGGCTTGAATGTTTATAGAGGCGAACATCTCCCTGACATTCCATTAGGCCTGATGGGAATAGTCTCTATATACGGACAAGCTAAAAGCAGAAAAGACAGCTAGGCAGACGGAGTAATTGGGGAATTTCCTGACAGACAAGGGAGGCTGGGGTCGAGTCATCCATATGCTGGATCCTACAGACATGTTTACCTTGTTACAGAAAAAACAACCAAATACCATATGCAGTTCTAAGATGAGGCGCGAGGCTAAATATATTAGTCTACGCATATCTCAGTGAAATAAATCCTAATCGGTCTTCTTCTCTGCCACTGTGAGAAGGTGGCAGAGCTAAACCACCCCCAGGTTCCACAATCAGCAAGGTCAGAACACCTTCCTTTAAGTGACATTTCTGTGTATATTTTCAGTTCCCTACGGAATAAATTCTTTACCACAATTTCTCAACCCCTGCCAATCTTCTTAGAGATAAGTCTGCCGGGCCAAAGAACTCTCTAGGTCCTGCTCTTAATTATTTTTATCAACCACTACTGTTGTGGTGACACACACAGTAGTGCAACCTAGTAGCACACACATTGTGGCCCAACAATGAAAAAAAAGACTTGATCACTTGAGTTTCACTGCTCTGTCGTCTTCTGTTTTGGTGCAAAGCTTATCAACTATGTGCTCACAAAGGAAAACAGGCACTGCTCTGAATGTGTTGTGAATCATGTGTTTCTTCGGTGGTGGAAGGAACAATGCAAGACCGTGAGCCTAAACCACACTGCCTGTGAATAACGAGCCCCGCTCGGTGCTTAGTTGCCTGTATTTCAATGACCATCTACTTACACGATGGCTAGGCAAAGTTTTCTAAAGAGAACACGAACCCTTATAAAGTCAAACTAAACCAATATATTTGTAATGCGAGAAAAAGCAGGTACATATTTGAGAAAGTCATTGGTTGGCCTGCATCGGCCTCTGGATAGCAGGGACTTGACCTTTCCATGTACACTCACGAATAGTGCAGAAATACCACAATAGCACCACCATCATCACTGCCACGTGCACTCCTGCCAAATATCCACTTCTTCAAACAGGATCGAGACTCCTACTCTTCATATAAATGTTCACCTACCTCAAGTCTTGCGATACCGTAGTGCTTTGTAAAAATAACTTTAATATAATTATATTTATTATTATTGCATTATGATAGTCAGCTTATTTCTTTCTCTAGCGCCGCAGTCCTGTGGCGAAACGTGGCACTTTTTTCTTGAATTTGTCCAATTAAGGACAGCTGGTGAACTGCTCGGTGTTGCCAGCCATGAAATACTGCAGAGTCCAGTCCTCATCTTTAAAGTCCTTTAAATGCCTTTTAAGGCACCTTCACATGAGGAGACCCTCAAATTACCACCTCTGCAGACCCTGAAGCATTTATGGGTAAGGTCTGTATATATTAACTTATGTGACCCCCAAAGTCTTGACAGAGTGGAGTTATTTTTATTCCCAGCCACTGATGTTGTGCACTGCCTCCTGCGGAAAGAAGTTGATTTGCATCAGCTGTGCAGACCCTGTTCCTTTTGGAAACTGCTGTAAAGTCACAGTGTTGTCTCCTGGTTTGGGTTTGGGGGAGGGCGCTCTCACCTCCCCCCTCCCCCCCACATCTTCCTTCTTTTTATCTTGAAATGCTTTGAGTCGGCAGCCGGGGGTGGAGGAGCTCTTTCACTCTTATTGAGCACTGGGAGTCGGCTCTGTAACCTCTGCCTTTGGCTTTTTTGGGGAGACCTACATAGAAAAAGAAATACATGCTTAGAAGAGGCACACAATTTGTAATTAACATTTATTAGTGACACAGATCACATTTTTATAACCTTTCAACAAAAGAATTGTATATTAATCATTCACTTTAGTGTTTGCCGGGTTTCAGCTAACATAAGGACTGTGGTATTTCATGTATTTGGAAAGTTTTTGTCAGTTGACATTAAGCGCCAATGGTTGCAATGTAGGAGGTGCAGAGTTTCCGAGGCGCTACCTGGTTGGAGTCAGTGAAATTCCGCAACACCGAGACTTCCAGAAGTGCAAAGCATATATTTATGTTGTGGTTCAGCTGCCATCTTGTGTTCGACCTAGATTCTGGGAAAAAGAGTGGCTGTCGGGACAGGTTTCAATATGTGAGGCAATTGTGGCATGTCAGTGTAACCAACGACATGAACCGCGGGAACCCTCTCGGGGAAAGCATGAGACGGCAAGAGGTGGTGGAACCCTGTGTGTCCCTTTCTGGTTAGTTTTTGGACTTTGCTACCCAAGCAAAGAGGATTCCACATCCAATGGATAAATGTTTAGTGTTGTGCATTTAGACTGAGTCTTTGGTTTACAGAGGTCTATTTGACAGGTCATACTAGGTGGTCACAGTCAGTTAAGGTTGTGGCTTGTGATAAGAAAGGAGATTGATAGTAGGGCTATTTAGGAACTACGGACTGTTTGACTTTTTAGCAGATAAAACCTTTGGAAAAGAGAAGTGAGATAAGCGGATTCGTAAATGGTACTCATGAGAAACTGACGATGAAAGATGTATGTTGGATAACAAATGTGTATCCCATGCAGTGACAAGAGCTTGTTTGGATCCCTGGAATGTATGTCATTAATTGAAGTAATACCCTCTTTTGCCACCAGCACAATATGCCACTTGACTAATTTGAGCTCAGTGAGATTCCAGCAATAGAGGTCGGGTGGAAATTCCTGAAGAGAAATCTCTAGTGCCCCATCAGAGATGCAAGGATGCAGGAAGATGTCATGATCAGAGGTCACATGAATATAAGTGAGGCCATAACTTACCGGCGAAGGTGGTTTCGCAAAGTTCATGTGCGCATAAAGTAGAACAGCGATGTCATTCTGTGAGGCTTCCAGTGCGATAGACAAGGCTGTGCTTCCATCCTGTAAATGAGATACATTAAAATGGTGATCCTTTCCTCCATCGTTCTGATAAAGCTGGCCCGTGCACAGACTCTGCATGAGGCATACAGAAAGATCAACATACAACTAGATACACAGGGACGACCCAACAGGCACAAAGACAGAAAAGGACAAAGAGAGCAGTCTTATGGACAAATGCATAGGCATCGAACAGGTCTTCCACATCTTGCGAAAAAGAAAATCTCTCTCTATATATATATATATATATATATACATATGAATATATATATATATATATATATATATATATATATATATATATATATAATTTAGATAAGTATGACTATAAGTATAACTATAACTGCTGAATTTCTATGGTTTTGTAAGGGTAAAACATCAACCTAACTATAAAGTCTCTGTAACCTTTGTTTTTTTCAGGGAATTTCTATGTTATTTTTAATGTAAAGCATTATTTATTACCGTACTTTAATAGAACCTTTGTCACACACAACCTTTGTCCGTGTGCAATAGGGTTTGGCTGCAGGGCCTAGTCTACGGCCAGGAACCGAGCCCAACCCCCCGGCATGCACCCAAAACCACATGCACACAGCCTTTGCCCGTGCGCAGTGGGTTTTGGTGTGTTAGTAGGTGTTTATTTTTTTCAATGGTAGTTGGATCCGCAGATCCTTCAGAAGTTTACACTGGGGGACTGTGCGCTGAGCACTGTGGTGGATCTGCCAAAAAAAGAGATTTTGGCAAATTTTGCCTATGAGTGGTACCTCAGGAACTCCTTCATTTGTCCCATAGAGTCAGGATACCTGTATCCTGACCCCTTATATGTTTATACAGTTTATTTTAACCTCCCCCGGGCCAATGCAAGAAACAAAATGGGAACCACAACATTCCTGTGAGGTTACGCCCAGCCAATCAGGACCCTGCTTTTCCTTGGGAACTGCAGATTGTCCACGAGTAGATCCGCGAAGGGTCTGCATCGCTAGATATACACATTTCTTTTTCCTTTAAAAAGCCCAAAGCTACTGAACGGATTTACGCCAAATAACACAAAAAGGGGCGCTTTCTGGACCACAATCTACCTCTCTGCCAAATACGGTGTAATGCCTTTAAGACGTTCGATCTGTATCTGTGTCTAAAAATTGCAAAATCCCCATAGACATAGAGGGCTTAATTTAGATTTCAGTGGAAGGGTTACTCCTTCACAACGGTGACTGATATCCTGTCTGCAGAAATATAAATCCCATAGGAAATAATGGGATTTAAATGTCGGCAGACAGGATACCTGTCAGCCTTGTGAAGGAGTAACCCTTCCGAGGAAACCTTAATCAGGCCCCGATAGGGAAAAGGCATTCTGGGGACCCCCCTTTTTTTCTGCCCCTGCTTGCCGGATCACCCAACACATCAACTGAAGTGGCAAACGAGTTTAGAAATCTTCATGAAGTTTCGTCAAATGGCTCCATAGTTATTAGCAAAACAAATAAAAAGCTTTGTCTAAGGGAAAAGTTGGTCCTAACTATAATTACCTACTAGCTATCGCCAGTAGGTAATTAAAATATATATATAATACTGCTTAGCACAAAAAGAACATGCTAGGAAAAGATGCATTAGTACAAAACTGATGTTGGTGAGCTCAAAAACCATATCATCTTGCGCCCCTCACAATACAAACTGTTAATCACTGGGGGATATTTACTCTAAATGGTCGCTTGGTGTGGCATTGGACCTGGTTTGTCCATTTAGTCCTAACCAATACAGGGGCATATTTATACTCTGCTTGCACCGAATTAGTGTCCTTTTTGTACTCTAATTCGGTGCAAAACTAAGTTGCCTACCTCTTGACAACTGCATCAAGAAATGCAGAAGCACTCGACACAAGGAGCGAGAGGAAAAGCCGGAAAGTAGAGCTTAAGTTTATTTTGGAGTAAAAATGGAGAGGATCCATGGATCGCAACTCCCTTAAACTGGAGATGGTGGTAAAGTAACTGGAAGCTAATGGAGATTGGCAAATATTGAAGGATGGATTTGAATCTCCTCAAATTCAGAACTGGTTTGGCACTAATATTCTGTACAAGATTGAGCTTGCTGATAAAATAGCTACGGAAGCCTAAATGCAGAGAGAATGCGTAGTCCACACACAAACTTACAAGTGCAGTCACCATCATTACCTTGCCCTTATAAGTTAGCACTCAAAAAGTCTTGTGTAATACTCGAAGACAGTACAAAGATGAGGAGGTCACAGCATTCATTTGGGACAGGCACAAAACCAGAACCCAGGTTTGGAACTAACTCAACCAGCAGCGGCCACTAGCCCATCCCCCACAGGGAACGGACATGACCGCGATCTGCTCATCGACAGAATCTTGGCTTTGCTGGGATTAAACTTCAATCTTATGTCACCCTTTGGAAGTAGAAAATTCTTGGAAGAGTTATTACACACATCACTCCACTTCTTGAAGAATGCCTGTGTGTCATTGTCATACAGCGGAAAGTCAAGGGAGCAAAGGCTGCATGGATACATTGAAAAAGATGGGCGACACGTGGAGCCTGGGTTTGTGAAAGTACCAAAAAAAGCTCAGATCTCCGCAGTACCACACAGATTCCACTGCTGTCCAGTCAGTAAATGAGTTTAATTTAAATCAAGTTTCATTCAAAACTGGAAGAACCATACAATGAAACATTGTCTGGAGCATCCTTATTTCTGAGCATGTTTCTTTTGGTTGTAAACGCTGGGCAGAGTATAAGTGTCATTAGACACGTTTGAGCTCATGGTCCTAGGACTCATGAAAGGCATGATGAGGGGAAAATCACTCTCAGTTCTGGGTGCAAGACTTTGGAATGGAACAGCCTGCCAGTGGTTGTAAAGACTAGAACCTAATTTGATAGGATTCTGTAAGCTTTAGAAATCCTTCTTTTAGCTTTATCGGTCATTTTAGCCAGTTCTGTGGCCTTGATGCACTGCAAAATATCGCTTTACACTAAAAGGAAAGCAAAGGAAAAAACTCTTCAAAAACAAGTATTGACAAATGTAGGAAGCTGGCCTGGTGTGTGGTGGTTACCTATGGTACTTACACCTTAGTCCAGGTATCTCCTCTTAGTGTAGTGTAGGCAGTGTCTAGAAGCCAGGCTCTCTAGAGGTAGCTGTGGATGAGCAGCCAAGACTTATCTAGAAGACATTCAAAGCTCATGCAATACCACTGAAGTCACACAGCACTTACACACATGAAAGAAAACACTCAGTTTTACAAAAATAAAGGTACTTTATTTTGGGGGCAAATCACCACAAAATACTAGAAAAGGTAACACACTCTTAGCAGGTAAGTAATACACTAAATATATACACTATTAATCTGAAACAGGCATAGAAAAGGTTAGAAAACAGTGCAAATAGCAATAACCAATAGTGACCCCAGAGGGAGCACAAACCATATACTAAAAAAATGGAATGCAAATAAGGTACCTCCACCTAGGTAAGTACAATGTGTAGAGGGGAGCTGGGAGTACTAAAAAACCACTGAGGTAAGTAACATAGTACCCCCAGCAATCAGGAATGCAGGAGTAAATCACTGGATTTTCCCAAAACCACCCAAAAGGAAGAAAAGAGGAAAAAGAAGACACCCAGAGAAGACTGCAAGAAAACCAGCAGTGGATTCTTGAAGAAAGAAGACATGTGGAGAGAGGGGACCAAGTCCAAGAGTCACAGTGGAGACCGGGAGTAGAGGCTACTACCCACTCAGCTGTGGATGCAGGAGTTGGTCGACGGTGATGAAGAACAGGTCAGCACTGCAGCCCTAGAGCCAGAGAAGAGTTCCTGATGGATGCAGATGATGTCCTACGCTGGAAGAAAGATTGCAGATGGGCGTTGGTGCAGGAATTCCACCAACAAGTCTTGGCAAAGGCAAACTCGTGGTTAGTGGAAAAGTGATGCTGCCAGGGACCAGCAAGGCCCAGAGGCCTCAACCTAGGAGGGGGAGTCACATTGGAGCCTCAGCGTCGCAGAGAGTCCACAGGAGCAGAAGCAGCACCCACAGGACGGGGTCACAGGAGCCGCAGAAGAAGCCCATGCAGCACTACAAAAGAGGATACCACGCAGGAGGCAGTGCTTTGCAGAATGGAGTACTGGGGGCTGGAGCTACATGTCACCTGAAGAGCCCTTGAAAGAGATGCAAACAAGCCTTGGCAGCTGCAAGAGTCGTGGTGCATGGGAGTACTGTCCTGCATTGGAAGGCAAAGGCTTACCTTCACCAAAGTTGGACAGCTGGCATTGAGGACCAAGAGGACTACTGAGGAACACCATCCGTGACGCAGGATCCACGCAGCTCAAGATGACAGAAGATCCACGCAGCTGGTCGTCGCTTGTTCTAGGTGCCTGCTGCTGCAGGGAAGTGACTCCTTCACTCCAGGGGAGATCCCTACTTCTTCTTGTGCAGGCTGAAGAGTTGCAGTCTTCTGAGGATGTATGGCCGGGGAAATGTTGCAAAGCTGGCAGGAGATGTGGAAACAAAGTTGCAGAAGAGTCTTCTCCTTTGAAGCAGCGTTTTTTGGTTCCTGCAGGGTCCAGTCGGGTTCCAGTGGCTTGGGGAGGCTAACCATCCCAAGCCAGTCACACCTATTTCCAAAGGAAGAGGATGTTACCTCCCTCTCCTGAAGGAAATCCTTTGTTCTGCCTTCCTGGGCTTGATCAGATCAAGCAGCAGGAGGAACCTGTCTGAGGGGTGGCAGCAACTGTGCTGCCGGGAAAACCCTGTAAGACTGGCGGTAGCAATGCTGGGGGTCCGCTAAGGAGCCCCCAGGGTCCATGGAATCATACTTCCAATACTTGCAACAGTATTGGTGTATGATTCCAACATGTTGGATACCAAACATGCCCAGGTTCGGAGTTACCATTATGTACCTTGACATAGGTAGTGAGCTATGTCCAGTACACGCGTAAAATGGTGTCCCTGCACTCACAAAGTCCAGAAAAATGGATCTGGAGTTTGTGGGAGCACCTCTGCTAGTGCAGGGGTACCCTCATACACAGGTACCTGCACCCTGCCCTCTGGGCTGAGAGGGTCTACCATAGAGGTGACTTACAGTGACCTGGTGCAGTGACCTGTGGTGAAAACTGGTGCATGCACCCGTTTCAATCAGACTGCAATGGAAAGCCTGCAGAACACTTTGCATGGGCTCCCTATAGGTGGCAGAATAACTGCTGCAGCCCATAGGGATCCCCTGCAGCCCCAATGCTCTGGGTACCTAGGTACCATATACTGGGGACTTACATGGGGGGACTAGTATGCCAATTGTGGGAAGAAAAAGGTACAGTTTAGAGGAGAGAGCAAAACTACTGGGGTCTTGGTTAGCAGGATCCCAGAAGAGACTGTTAAACACACTGACAACAGGCAGAAAATGGGGGTAACCATGCAAAGAAAGAGGCTACTTTCCAACAGCAAAGCATATAGGTCTGGCCTTGGTAGGCAATGTATTTTTTATTTATTGACTTTTTAACGCTTAAGCAATACATTTTAGAAATTGAAAAGTAAAAATGCCTCTGCTTAAAGGTTGCATGTATGTATTTTCAAATAATATGTAAAAAATTAACTATGATACCAGGTGCCACCACATAAGGCACAAAATACTTTAAAATGTCAGAAAAATAATAGGCTAGCATACCAGCCCTGGCACTTAAGTACACTCATTCTCAAGCAGCCATGTACCGATAATCAGGCAAAAAAAAAGGAGACCACCCCACAAGACAGCTAATAACTGAAGTGGGCTGTCCCACTGCCCCATGTTGTATGTTTGTGTGGACAGAAGCAAACTGAATGGTGCCTGAACAGACTGAAAGCTCGTATGGAAAATTTTACTTACCCAGTAGACATCTGTTTGTGGCATTTGCTTTGCATAAGTCTCCATCTAGAGTTGGGCTTGGAGTGTTACAAGTTGTTTTTCTTCGATGAAGGTTTGCAAGTCACGAGATCGAGTGATTCCTCCTCTCGGTGATATTGTGAATGGACATCGAGCCCTTTGTTTTCCCGCAGGCGTGTGAAGTAAAGAGTGTGTAGATGTATATGTAGATAGATAGTAAAGCAATGAGATGTTCATGAAAAGTATATGGAAAATGTCACTTACCCAGTGTACATCTGTTCGTGGCATGAGACGCTGCAGATTCACATGCTGTGCATTATCCTGCCATCTAGTGTTGGGCTCGGAGTGTTACAAGTTGTTTTTCTTCGAAGAAGTCGTTTCAAGTCACGAGACCGAGGGACTCCTCCCTTTCGGCTCCATTGCGCATGGGCGTCGACTCCATCTTAGATTGTTTTCCCCACAGAGGGTGAATATACTAGATGTGCCCATGCAATGGAGTAGGTATGTATGTACATAATGTGTATTAAAACAATGTTTATTTACAAATTTAAAATTTTCATTCAACTAATAACGGCTACAGGCTCCCGGGGAGGTGGGAGGGCGCATGTGAATCTGCAGGGTCTCATGCCATGAACAGATGTACACTGGGTAAGTGACATTTTCCGTTCGGTGGCATGTGTAGCTGCAGATACACATGCTGTGCATAGACTAATAAGCAGTAATCTCGCCAAAAAGCCGTGGCTTAGCCTGTAGGAGTTGAAGTTGTCTGAAATAATGTTCTCAATACAGCCTGTCCTACTGTGGCTTGTTGTGTTGTTAACACATCTACACAGTAATGCTTTGTGAATGTATGAGGCGTAGACCAGGTGGCTGCCTTACAAATTTCTGTCATAGGTATATTCCCCAGAAAAGACATTGTGGTGCCTTTTTTCCTAGTGGAATGCACTCTTGGTGTAATAGGTAGATCTCTTTTTGCTTTAATATAGCAAGTTTGAATACATTTAACTATCCATCTGGCAATGCCTTGTTTGGACATAGGATTACCTGCATGAGGTTTTTGGAAGGCTACGAACAATTGTTTTGTTTTACAAAATTGTTTTATTCTGTCAATGTAATACATCAGTGCTCTTTTTATGTCTAATGTATGTAATGCTCTTTCGGCTACTGAGTCTGGTTGTGGAAAGAAGACTGGGAGTTCCACTGTTTGGTTTAGGTGGAATGGCGATATGACCTTTGGTAGGAATTTGGGATTTGTACGGAGAACCACTTTATGTTTATGTATTTGTATAAAGGGTTCTTGTATAGTAAATGCTTGTATCTCACTTACTCTTCTAAGTGATGTGATAGCTATTAGAAAGGCTACTTTCCAAGTTAAGTATTGCATTTCACAAGAGTGCATGGGTTCGAATGGTGGTCCCATGAGTCGTGTTAATACAATATTAAGGTTCCACGAAGGTACTGGTGGTGTTCTTGGGGGTATGATTCTTTTTAGTCCCTCCATAAATGCTTTGATGACTGGGATTCTAAAAAGCGATGTTGAATGTGTAATCTGCAGATAGGCAGATATTGCTGTGAGATGTATTTTAATTGAAGAGAATGCTAACTTAGACTTTTGTAAGTGTAATAGGTAGCCTACAATGTCCTTTGCGGAAGCATGTAGTGGTTGAATTTGATTAGTGTGGCAGTAGTAAACAAATCTTTTCCATTTGTTTGCGTAACAATGTCTTGTAGTGGGTTTTCTAGCTTGTTTAATGACCTCCATACATTCTTGTGTAAGGTCTAACTGTCCAAATTCTAAGACTTCAGGAGCCAGATTGCTAGATTGAGCGATGCTGGATTCGGGTGTCTGATCTGTTGTTTGTGTTGCGTTAACAGATCTGGCCTGTTTGGTAATTTGATGTGAGGTACTACTGATAGGTCCAGCAGTGTTGTGTACCACGGTTGGCGAGCCCAGGTTGGTGCTATGAGTATTAGTTTGAGTTTGTTTTGACTTAGTTTGTTTACCAGATAAGGAATGAGTGGGAGAGGGGGGAAAGTGTAAGCAAATATACCTGACCAACTGATCCTCAACGCATTGCCCTTGGATTGAGGGTGTGGGTACCTGGACGCGAAGTTTTGGCATTTTGCGTTTTCTTTTGTTGTGAATAGGTCTATTTTTGGTGTTCCCCAGCGTAGGAAGTAATCTTGTAGAATCTGGGGATGAATTTCCTATTCGTGTGTTTGTTGGTGATCTCGACTGAGATTGTCGGCCAACTGGTTCTGAATGCCTGGGATGTATTGTGCTATTAGGCGAATGTGATTGTGAATTGCCCAATGCCAAATTTTTTGTGCTATGAGACACAGTTGTGACGAGTGTGTCCCTCCTTGCTTGTTGAGATAATACATTGTTGTCATGTTGTCGGTTTTGACAAGAATGTGTTTGTGGGCTATTAGTGGTTGAAATGCTTTTAATGCTAGAAACACTGCCAACAGTTCTAAATGATTTATGTGGAGTTGTTTTTGTTGATTGTCCCATTGCCCCTGTATGCTGTGCTGGTTGAGGTGTGCTCCCCACCCCATCATGGAAGCATCTGTTGGGATCACGTCTTGAGGCACTGGGTCCTGGAATGGCCGCCCTTGGTTTATAATTATAGGGTTCCACCATTGAAGCGAGAAGTGTGTCTGGCAGTCTACCAACACTAGATCTTGGAGTTGACCCTGTGTTTGTGTCCATTGTTTTGCTAGGCACTGTTGTAAGGGCTGCATGTGTAATCTCGCGTTTGGGACAATGGCTATGCATGAAGACATCATGCCTAGAAGTTTCATTACAAACCTTACTTGGTAGTGTTGGTTTGGCTGTATCTTTGATGTTATATTTTGGAACGCTTGGACCCTTTGTGGACTTGGAGTGGCAATCGCTTTTTGTGTGTTGAGTGTTGCTCCCAAGTATTGTTGTATTTGGGATGGCTGCAGATGTGATTTCTGGTAATTTATAGAAAATCCTAGTTTGTGTAGAGTTTCTATAAAGTATTGGGGGGAAGAAGACACTGTTGTTGAGTGCTGGTTTTTATTAGCCAGTCGTCTAAGTATGGGAATACGTGCATGTGCTGTCTCCTTATGTGAGCGACTACCACTGCACGGCATTTTGTGAATACCCTTGGGGCTGTTGTTATCCCAAACTGTAACACTTTGAATTGATAGTGTACGCCGTGTATTACAAACCTTAAGTATTTTCTGTGAGAAGGATGTATGGGTATGTGAAAGTAGGCACCCTTGAGATCTAACGTTGACATGTAGTCCTCTTTTTTTAGTAAGGGAACCACGTCTTGAAGTGTTACCATGTGGAAGTGATATGACTTGATGAAGAGATTCAGTGTTCTGAGGTCTAATATAGGTCTTACCGTTTTGTCCTTCTTTGGAATTAGGAAATATAGTGAGTAGACACCTGTTCCTTTCTGATGGTTGGGTACTAGCTCTATTGCTTGTTTTTGTAATAATGCTTGGACCTCTAGTTGTAATAGGTCTAAGTGTTGTTTGGACATATTGTGTGCCCTTGGGGGCACATCTGGCGGGAAATTTGTGAATTTTATGCAATAACCATGTTGGATAATGGCTAGGACCCATGTGTCCGTAGTTATGTGTGTCCAGTTTTGGTAGTATGCGGTAAGTCTCCGCCCCCCTGGTGTTAAGTGTTGGGGTTTTGTGACATTGAAGTCACTGGTTGGTTTGACTTGTTTTAGGTGTTTGGAACTTTCCTCTTCCTCTTGGGAATTGTCCACCTCTATATGAGCCACGAAACCCTCCTCTCTGGCATTGTCCCTGATAGGTGGGCCTGGTTTGCGAGGTGGAAGGCTCTGGTGTTTGCATTCGAAACCCCCCTCTAAATTGTGGCTTTCTAAATGTGCCTCTGCTCTGTGGGGAGTAGAGCGCGCCCATGGCTTTGGCCGTGTCCGTGTCCTTCTTTAATTTTTCAACTGCTGTGTCCACTTCCGGCACAAACAATTGTTCCTGGTTAAAAGGCATGTTTAACACTGCTTGTTGGATTTCTGGTTTGAATCCAGAGCTTCGTAACCATGCATGCCTGCAAATGGTTACCGCAGTGTTGACTGTTCGTGCTGCTGTGTCTGCCGAGTCTAATGCAGACTTTATTTGGTTGTTGGATATTGCTTGTCCTTCTTCCACAACCTGTTGGGCACGTTTCTGGTGTTCTTTGGGCAAGTGCTGTATAATGTGTTGCATCTTGTCCCAGTGTGCCCTGTCGTAGCGAGCCAGTAGGGCTTGTGAGTTTGCGATCCGCCATTGATTGGCTGCCTGTGCTGCCACTTGTTTGCACGCTGCATCAAACTTCCTACTCTCTTTGTCAGGAGGTGTAGCGTCTCCTGACGATTGAAAGTTTACCCTCTTTCTTGCTGCTCCTACAACCACCGAGTCTGGTTTAAGTTGCTGTGTTATAAACACAGGGTCCGTCGGGGGAGGCTTGTATTTTTTCTCCACCCTAGGCGTGATAGCCCTTCCTTTAACTGGCTCTTGGAATACCTGTTTTGCGTGCTTGAGCATGCCTGGGAGCATTGGCAGACTCTGGTAGGAAGTGTGGGTGGATGCCAAGGTGTTGAACAGGAAATCATCCTCTATTGGCTCTGAATGCATTGCTACACTGTGGAACATAGCTGCCCTTGATAGTACCTGCATATATGCAGTACTGTCCTCTGGAGGTGACGGCCTTGTTGGGTAACAATCTGGGCTGTTGTCTGATACTGGTGCATCATATAAGTCCCATGCATCCGGATCATCCTGTGTCATCCCTGTATGTGTAGGTGATTGCATTGGAGGTGTTCTTACCGGGGACAGCTGTGGAGAGTGTAGTGGGGAAGGTTGTGGAGAAAACCTTGGTGGTGGGGTTTTATCTCTGGGCACCTTCGCCTTCGGCTGCATTTCTGACTCATAAAATGCCAGCTTTCTTTTGATTTTGATTGGAGGAAGAGTTTGTATTTTTCCAGTCTCTTTCTGGATATGCAACCTTCATTGCGTATGGTCTGGTTCCCCCATACTTATTTCCTGCTCAAATCTGTGTTTTTCATGTAGTTGGCTGGAAAGTCCTTGCTCTTCTGTGTAAGAGCTTCTTTTCGGCTCCGAAGCCGCTTTTTTCGGTACTGATGCTTTCGATAAAGTCTTTTTCAGTTCCGACGTTACTTTTCTCACCTTGGGTGAGTCGAACTCTCGGTGTCGAGATCGTTCGGTGCCTGAATCTCGACCGGAGTCGGATGTCTTCAGCAATTCTTTGGACTTTTTCGGTGCCGATGTTTGGTCACCTTCTTTTCGATGGGTTAAGCCATGGCCTACTGGCGGTGGCATCCCCTTGGCCTTAACAATCTTTGTGTGAGTTTTGGACGGGGCAGTTTTACTCACTGTTTTCTGCATCGTCGTGGGTCGCTCACTTTCGGATTCGTCAGAGTCCGTCCCCTGAATGGAAATTCTTTCCTCCTCTTCGACATTGAGTTGTTCTCTCGGTGTCAACGCCATTTGTAGTCTTCTCGCTCTTCGATCACGTAGGGTCTTTTTTGATCGAAACACCCGACAGGCCTCACAAGTATCCTCCCTGTGTTCTGGTGATAAAAACAGATTACAGACCAAGTGTTGGTCTGTATAAGGATACTTCAAGTGGCACTTCGGACAGAAGCGGAAGGGGGTCCGGTCCATTAGTTTCGTCTATGGATGCGGTCGGGCCGACCAGGCCCCGCTGAAGAGCGGAAGCCCCGAAGGGCCGCCGGAGCGTTTCTACTATTGGTGTCGATACGCTAACACTAAACCGGTACCGAGCGCGAACAATACCGTCGAATTTTCGATATTTAGCTAACTTTCCCGATTCGAAATACGGAGTGAAGAGGAACACGTCCGAACCCGATGACGGAAAGAAAACAATCTAAGATGGAGTCGACGCCCATGCGCAATGGAGCCGAAAGGGAGGAGTCCCTCTGTCTCGTGACTCGAAAAGACTTCTTCGAAGAAAAACAAGTTGTAACACTCCGAGCCCAACACTAGATGGCAGGATAATGCACAGCATGTGTATCTGCAGCTACACATGCCACCGAACACATATTTACAATATATTGTACTACAACAGTTACAGGCTTCCGGTGAGGAGGGAGGGCGCATGTGAATCTACAGCACTACATGCCACGAACAGATGTCTACTGGGTAAGTAATATTTTCTGTTTGATGGCATGTGTAGCTGTAGATACACATGTTTTGCACAGACTGTAAAGCAGTCCACTTCAAAGTAAGCGGTGGTCAGCCTGTAGGAGTTAAAGTAGTTTGAAATAATGTCCTAAGTCCTGCCTGTCTAACATTTGGTTGTTGGTGAGCTAACACATTTACAAAGTAGCATTTAGTAAATGTGTGTGGAGTCGACCATAGAGTAGCTTTACATATATCTGCTTTTGGTATTTTTTCTAAGAATGCCATTGAAACTCCTTTTTTTCTAATGGAATGTGCTTTAGGTACTACTGGTAGCTGCATGTTAGCCTTAAGATAGCAAGTTTGAATACACTTCACTATCCATCAGGCTAATCCATTTTTGGAAAAAGGATTACCTTTGTGAGGTTCTAAAAATGCCTCAAAGAGTTGTTTTGATTTCGAAAATCCTTAGTTCTTTCTATGTAGTACATGAGAGCTCTTTTAATATCAATGGTGTGTAGCGCTCTTTTTGCAGCTGAATCTGGCTGTGGAAAGAAGGCTGGAAATTCCACTGACTGACTGATATGAAAAGGTGAAAACACTTTTGGTAGGAATTTTGGACTTGTTTTAAGAACTAATTTGTGCTTATGTACTTGAAAGAAAGCTTCTTCTAAAGTGAACGCTTGAATACCACTAACTCTTCTTAAAGAAGTCATTGCTACTAAGAAAGCAACCTCCCATGAAAGAAATTGTAGCGTACAAGAATGCATGGGTTCAAATGGTGGGCCCATAAGTCTTGTGAGTTCAATGTTAAGATTTTATGCAGGAGCTGGAGGAACTCCAGGTGGAAAGACTCCCGTAAGGCCCTCCATAAAAGCTTTTATAACAGGAATCCTAAATATGTTGGCTATTTTGAAGGTTAGCAGCTATAGCTGCTAAATGAAGCCTAATAGAGGAGTATGCCAAATTTGCTATTTGTAAGTGTAACAAATAGCAGACAACATCTTGTACTGAAGCCTTAAGTGGATCAATATTTTTGGATTGACAATATAACACAAAATGTTTCCGTTTAGCAGTAACATTGTCTAGTTGTGGGTTTGCGTGCTTCTTTTAGAATATCCATACAATCAGGTGGAAGTTGTAGGTAACCAAACTCTATACCTACAGGAGCCATATCACAAGATTGAGTGTACTGGGATTTGGGTGTCTGATTTGGCCTCTCCTCTGAGTCAAAAGATCTGGTCTGTTTGACAGCTTGTGATGTGGTACCACAGGCATATCCAATAGTGTTGTGTGTCAATGCTGACGTGCCCATGTGGGAGCTATGAGAATCATAGTGAGTGAGGTTTGTTTCAACTTTATTATCAGAGATGGAATTAGTGTGAGAGGCGGAAAAGCGTAAGCAAACATCCCTGACCAGGTCATCCATAGAACATTGCCCTTGGATTGGGGCTGTGGGTACCTGGATGCGAAGCTTTGGCATTTTGAGTTTTCTTCTGTGGCAAAAAGGTCTATTTCTGGGGTTCCCTACATTTGAATGTTCGCTAAGAATGCCATTGAAGCTCCTTTTTTCCTAGTTGAATGCGATTTAGGAGCCTTAAGGTAGTTAATATGAATACACTTCACTATCCATCTCGCTAATTCATTTTTTGAAATAGGATTACTTTGTAAGGTTTTGAAAATGCTACAAAAATTTGTTTTGATTTTCTAAAATATTTTGTTCTGTCTATGTAGTACATGAGAGCTCTTTTATTATCATAAAAGTTAAAAACACATGGTTGGAGTCAAAGACAGAAACAAAAACAATGACAGACAACGAGACAAGAGAAGAGATACCCAGCTGCAGAAATAACAACTGCTTTCAATGCAATAGGTCTAGCATTTGCTTGAGTTAGACCTATTGGCATTGTAAACTCATAACTGGACTTTTCGTGCCACATAAATTGGTCAACTCTGCCTCATAATTTCGTCTTTTCGTGCCATATAATTCCAGTGGCCCTGGGTATAACTAAAGCATTTACCCTTTTCCTCTATCTGCAGCAAAAAATTAAAATGTTGCCATTTAGCATCTTAATTTAAATCTGCCATGCTAATTTCAATAGAGTACCACTTTCACCACCCCACTATCAGAGTTGCTGGCTGGCTCACACAATTTCCCAAAAAAGACACAAGATAGCCACAGAGGAGAAAAAGACTAGAGGCGTCACCCAAATATATTAAAAGTGTTCAAACAGTCATAGTGTAATAAGGATATTATGTTGGCCTGAATTATAGTCATAATTGTAATAAGGAGAGATTATTAAAACATATACAATTATAATGTAAACCTTTATCAGAAATACACTTTCAGCATTAGACTGTAATGCTCAAAGCAGCCCGTAGGGACACCAATAAAAAATAAAATTTGTAATAAGCATGGTCATGTAACGACATTGTTAGCCCCTAGAAGAGATAAAACCATGAAAAAAGAGGAGAAAGTAATGAAGTGTAACAATATACGTAGCTCCTAGAGGACATTTTTAGGGCTAGCAGGCCTACTGCAATGATATTAGAAGCAAGGCATTTAAAACAAAAATTCTACCAGCTGTAAAACAAAAGTTGTAGCCATGTGAAAGCTCAAAAGACACTGAATAGTGGGAGGAGTTATTATTTTGGGGATCCCCACTAACCTAGTGTGGGGACCCAGGGATAATGTAGACAAAAAGGGTGTTTTGAAGGTGGTCCCATTGCTCTAGGACCACCACATGCTGAGTTATGAGCAAAAATGATTTGTAAAAGTAATGCCCTGCAAAGCATTATGAGGTGAGTTTTCAAGCCACAAATAGTATAGTATATTGACTGCAATGCTCAGAACAGCCCAGAATACCACAATAAACATAGCATTTGGAAAAGAAAAAACGGTTGTGTTACTAACTATACAGTCAGCCCATACTGAGCATAACCACATAAAAAGAAAATGGGAGAAAACAATACAGTGTAACCATATATTTCGCCCCTGGAGAGCATAGTGCATCACACATTTGTAAGGCTAGCAGGACTATTACAACGATATTACAAACAAGGCCCATAAAACATAACTTCTCTCAGCTGTAAAACTAAATTTCCAACCATTAGAAAACTTAAAAAAAATAACGAAAATTGGTAAGGGTAATTATTTTGGAGTCCCCACTAACATAGTGTGTGGACCCAGTGACAGACAAAAAGAGTACATTGTGGTCAATGTTTTGAAGGTGGTCCCATTGTCCTAGGACCACCACAGGCTGAGTTATGAGCAAAAGTATTTTGTAAAAGTAATATGCTGCAAAGCATTATGGGACAACTTTCCGTGCCACAAATACTTTAATATGTTGATATGACTGTAATGCTTAGAACCGATCCCAGAGAACACCTCAATGAAAATAGCATTTGTAAGAAACATGGTCATGTAAACATAGTTAGCCCCTAGAAGGCATAACCACACAAAAAGAAAATGGCAATACATAATGCAGTGTAACCATATTTGTAGCCCATAGAGGAGATAGTACACTATGTATATTTATGATTAGCCAGCCTATAACAATGATATTACAAACAAGACCCTTAAAAACAAACAGCTCCCAGGTATAAAACAAACGTTTTAGCCGTGAGAGAGCTTAAACAGCCGCTGAATGGAGGTTATTATTTTGGGGTGCCCATTAACGTTGTGTGGGGATACAAAGATGATGTAGACAGAAAGAGCATGTTGTTGTGAATGCTTTGGTGGTGGTTCCAGTGTCCAAGGACCACCATAGGCTGAGTAATGACCAAAAATGTTTTATAAAAGTAATGCCCTGCAAAGTATTATGGGTCGAGTTTTCCCAAATGCAGTGAATATTGTAGTATTGGCTCTCCTGCTATGCCGGGAGGGACACTTTGGATTTGAGGATTTCTGTTTTACGTAAAGCATTCACCGATTTCAAGTGTTTTAAGGGGAGAGCCACAAGATGTGACTCTGATTAAGTAACTGTGAACAATGTGAGCAGCGCTCCAATACCGCCGATCAAGTTCACGCTGTTGTGCCTGTTCATGCTGTGAGCACCATGGCTGCCATGCAGCACGAAGGGGAGAGACAAAAGAAATAGTTTGCCCACGCTGTAGTATATCGTCAGTCATGCAATATTCCATGTAACAGGGGCAGTCTGCAAGGCGTTACAAAAACAGCCTCAAGGTGGAACAAAAGTAAAGCACTTACCAATGGCATGAATTGAGTTTTAAAAGGTAAACCCACAAACGCGGGAAAGTGATGGGTGTGGTTAAATGCTCACAATACTTACAACAGGTCAAAGCGCTTGCACGCTCAACCTAGAAACTAACAAGTAATTACACAGACGGATGTTTAAAGACACTTAGACACATAGCCATTGACTGACACAGATAGTGACAGAAATATACATAACAGGGAAGCAAATAAAAAGACAGATGAAGATGAATAAAAAGTTCCATGTCGCCAAGTACAGAGAGGTGCACTAGCTAAATGTCTCTAGAATCATCCCAGTGCTTACGTGGTCAGTCAGGGTGACATCGCAGCCTGGAGTGGCCAGGAGGACACGGACTATGTCCACGTGGCCGTGCTCGCAGGCGCACATGAGTGCTGTAGAACCATCATCATCACGCGCATTCACGTCTGCATGACATGCCAGAAGTGCCTTCACCATGTCCAGGCGGCCATGACTGACAGCCAGCATCAGAGCAGTCTGTCCAGCCTGTGGAGAAAGGATACAGACTGTGATTCAGGCTGGTAGGGGGACAGCAAGTGTGCATACAGTGTCATATGTAAACTCTTGACTGAGTGAGGGTGCTTGTGAGAACATCGGAAACCAAAAAGCACTGAAATGAGAACAGGTTCTGAGTGGACATCAGCAGTGCAAATTTCTCTAATAATTAGAACAGGCCAACCATGGGCAAGTACAGTGCAAGGTCATCGAACAGGCCAATCAGGGGCAGCTAAAGTGCAAACTCAGAGAACAAGCCAAACATGGGCATCAGTAATGCAAGCGCACAGAACATGGCAACCACAGGCAGCAAGAGCGCTAAGTCACAGAACTTGCCACAACACAACACTGCAAGCTTACTTCAAGCATCAAACAGACTCGGATGGACCTAAAAACTGCAAACTTTTCGCACTCAATTAAAATAACTAACGTGGACAAAAGCAATGCACATTTCACACACACAGAATATAATCCAGCACTGGCAGCAGCATCATGCAACATTTCCGCCACCATACACACAGCACCCCCAACTTGGGCAGCAGTGGTGGAAGATTGCCCCACCCGCAGAGCAATACAAGATTAATATCACGTCATTTTGCAGTAAGAGCCCTCTTGCAGTCTCTTCCCCCCTGCAGCAAGGGTATAATAAGAGCAGCGTCAGTGCAATCCCTGCTTAAGACACAAAACATATCTGGCATGATCAGCAGCAGTGCAAGTCTTCGATCTTACACAGAACAGCTCCTTCAGTGCTTCTAAGAAGAGCAGCAGCAATGCCTCTGTACAGTCACGTGCCAATGCTGCCCCCTCTCTCAGGGGTCCAGGACTCTCACCCCAGTGACACTCACCTGACTGGCTTTGGCATTGACGTCTCCTAATCTCAGCATCTGCAGGACGGTGTCCATATCCCCTTCAGACCGGAAGGCTGCCAGCGCTGTCAGCATGATGGCCGTGTACCCCGCCTTGTTCTGCTTGTCCACGTTGCACACGCCTAGAAGAAGCACCCGGAGTAAGACTAATGCAAAACACAGCCTGCACCGTCGCCTACGACTCTCTGCCACCTTCACCCATCGAGCCAGAAAACTTGGGGACCCCATGCAAGACCGGGTTGTCACTGAAATACAGGATCTATAACACCGAAAAGTGGCAACATGCGCCATAGGGTGCAGTTCTACCATCAACATGTGTGTGTGATGCCACTTCCACTATCCATAGCATTTTGGTGAATCAATATACATGCTGAGTCTGATAAACGTATGCCAATCAAAGAGAGACTTTCACTTCTCGCAGACAACCTTTACAGTCAATTCTGTTTCTGCAACAGAGAGATGGTAAGTAGTATGCCGAGCCCCCTGGGAACTCACATGGATTCAGCTCCTGTGAAGCAGGGACATCTGCAAGCAGTAGCAGCTGCTACCATAGTCTTGCTTTCTGGTACTCCTGCACTGCCCTTGCTAGGCCTGGTGTCAGGGGTCATGGGCGCAGAGACAGGAACAGAAAGTAAAGAAGGTTCTATTTCTACTAGTAGTAGTGTCTGTAGTCCCCATTCCTTGCCCCTTACCAACAAACAGGAGGCAGCTGAGGATTAAGTGTGTGTGTGATGTCACTTTTTCTACCTATGCCATTTTCAGCCCCAGAGACTCGCTCCACCAGCTTAAAAATCCGCCATCTTGTTCAGATCCTTTACCTGTGTCTAGAAGCATCTTGACAATGGCGAAGTTGGACTGTGAGACGGTGTAGTGCAGTGCGGTGTTCCCGTTGCTGTCAGCCATGTTGATAATGTACTCCAGAAGCTGTGGGGAGATACCCTTGAAGACGCTCAGGTGGTGCCCAACCACTTCTGTGTCCACATCCTGGACCCGCAGTATCCGCAGCCACTCCTGGAGCACTGTGGTGTACGCAGCTTTCTAGTGAGGCAGAAGGATGTGTGAATACAGCTGGCTTAACTCACAGGAAATGGCAAACTACTGAATGAGATGCGGTCTCACAATCATTAAAGGTATGGGGTAAGTTTGGTTAAATGCAGGCTCCAAACTGGGATATTTATGTTAGGACATCATTTTTCTCTCGAACCGAGGTGCGTGGACAGAGCTTTCGGTGCACCCAGTGCAGAACAATAGGAAGAGATGGGGTTTAGGATTAAGATGCATTGTCAAGCTGTGTCTCCCCCACTGTTATATAGGTGTATTGATATAACTATGTGGGGGGTCTTATGTGGAGGTAGCAGTGCGTTAGTTTTATGTGCAGGTTTATGTGGGAGTAGCAGTGTGAGGAGGTGCACTGGCAGAGATTGTGCAGGTCACATGAGGAATGAGCTGTGGATACAATAGCTCAGACCTGGGGTGCGCTGGCAGAGATGTGTGTGGGCCCAGTGATAGAGTAAGTGTCTGGGGTCGGAACTGAGGTACATCAGCCACACAGGGGCAGCTCCTATGCTATGGCGGAGGATCGTCCCCCTCCCCCGCCAGCAACAGCAGCTGCAAAAAATTTATAGTAAAAACATAATAAATTGTGTTTATTATGTTTTTTCTATAGAAGTGGGCGGAGCAGAGCAGAGTGGCGCAGAAAAAAGGTATGTTTTAATTTTTTTTTTTTAGGTCCCCTCCGCCCTCCCTGCGCCGCCCTGCCCCTTTTCCCTCCCGCGAGCCACGCCTGAAGCCACACCACGTTAGGGCTCCTCATGGGATTAGCAGGATTCATGTGCATTGTCAGAACTGTGTACAAGTCCCTTGTGGGAGCAGTTATGGCTGCAACTGGTCAGGATAAGACTGCACTGGAATGCTTATTGTGGGTCTCAGTGTTTGAGCAGTAGTGGGTGCCCCATTTCAGGATTAAGGGGTATTTTCAGCTGTGTGAGTGCCTCATTGCCTGAGTACCAGGAGGTGCTACACATCAGGAATGAGGGTCATTGGAGGAGATATGTGCACGTCCCTTGTGAAGCAGTCGTGGGTACCGCAGGTTCATATTGAGGTGTACTGTAGACATGACGAGATACCTCTACCACAGACACAGCAATAGTTCTTACCATGTTCGGTTCCGGGACAGCCTCTCGGTTCTCCAGATGCTTCTGCAGGGTCACGCAGGCAGCAAGGAGGTCCTTATTCAGCTCCACCCTGTGGTGAGAACCAGTTAGTCATTCTTCTGTTGGCTCAAGAGTGCCCTTAGACGTGATTGTTAAACAGACCCCAATTCCCTCTCTCAACTGAATGGACAATTTAGAATGTTTCATACCAATTTTATATCACATTAACTAAATAATATTCACCACTCAATGGTCTGATAAAAGGGTACTTTTTTTAATTTGCTGCAATAATCGTCCTTCCAGCTAACTCACTAATAACCTTACTTTCCATTGACCCAATAACAATTTTCCTTGGTACTAGCTCAATGATAGGCTCCCTCCTGATTGACCTAATAATACTAGTCAGTTTCATAGCATCAGTAACAATCATCCTTCTCACTGGTCCACTAATATTATTGCCTCCCACTCTACCAATACTACTGTTCAATTCGGGTGACCACAATATAAATCTTTCTTCTCGTTTGCCAATAACAGAACACTTTTCATTGATCCTCTGCTAATAACTCTGATCTTTGGCCCTACTACTAACCTCCCACCCTGCTTCCTAATTAATAAGTGCCATTTATTTTATTTGCCACAACAAAATTCATCCTGGGGAACAAATATGTTCCATCCCATTAACCATAATAGTACGCTTAATTCCAGTTTACTAAAACATCCTATGCCTTCCTAATGACCAAGTAGAAATCTCCCTTTCAATTTGCCTAGTAATAATGTACATTTATAATTGGCCTTCCAAATGTTCCGAAAGTAATATTCCTTCTCCTAAGCCTCTATACTAATTGTTCTTTCAAGAGGTCCAATTATTGATCTTTCTTACTATCGAACCTTGTAGGAAAGTGGCTCTTTTGACATGGTCACCCTCCTACTTTTTGCCTGGTTCTGGTGCAATTTCGACTGAAAGTGCACTGGGCCCCTGCTAAACAGGTCTCTTTCTTTCCCTTTAGGTACTACTATAAGTCCTCAGTAAATGGTACTCCTGGTAGCTAGGGAATGGGGTACTAAAGAAAGGCCCCTGAGTGCTGTAGCACGAATTGTGCCACCCTCAGGGACCCTCACACTAAGGCCCATGTTTATACTTTTTTAGCGCTGCATTTGCGTCATTTTTTGACTTAAAAGCGGCGGAAATTTGCAAAATGCAATTGCATTTTGCAAGTTTGCGCCGCTTTTGCGTCAAAAAGTGGCGCAAAATGCGGCGCTAAATAAGTATAAATATAGGTCTAAGTGCACATAGTGCTGCTTTCGCAGCCTGTGTGTCTTAGTGCAGAACTAAAATGAAAACATAACATGGCACACAGCCTGTGTGCCCTGTCCCCATTGCACTGCATGAAATATATGTAAGTCACCCTCTAGCAAGCCTTCCAGCACCAAAGGCAGGGTGCATTATATTGCATGTGAGGGCATACCTGCATGAGCAGATATGCCTCTGCTATCCCTTTGTCGATTTTCAGACACAGTAAGTGAACAGTGAAGCCATTTTAAGTAAATATGCTGGACACCTGCCATTACGAGTTCCCCAGCTACATGATGGCTTCACTGGCAATAGGGGTGTTTGGTCCAGTAATGGATTTATTAATAAATGCACTCAAAGGGCACCTTAGAGGTGCTCCCTGAAAAATCCACTACTCCTAGAGTGGGCACTGACTAGTGGAAACCAGTACAGCACCCTTAAGACAGAGATCTGACCCCCTTAGGTGAGGGCCAATGCTCTCAAGGGCTCAGAACAAAGGCCTGCTCTGTGCAGAGATGTGACCTCCTCTCCCAGGCAGGATGGACATTCCAAGACAGGGAGCTTCAAAGGCCTTGCCATCTTTGAAATGTGACCCAGGCCTCTGCAAATGGTGGAAGAGGCCGACCCCCAGTGCCTGACCCCACTTTTGGTGGTAGGACTGGCGGGACAATTAGGTAAATTAGGAGGAGTGTGCACTTCATGCCAGTGCCAAACCTAGGCTGAACGAGCTGAAGTGAACGCTACTTTTCAAATTTCTCCATCTTGCATGGAAGGAATTAGGCCAATAGGGTTGGGGTTATGCCAATTCCCAAAGGAAGTAGTTATAGGAAGGGTGTAGTCACCCTAATGGAGTGTAGCCAATTGGCTACCACCTGGAACTCCCTATAATGCCCCTAAATTCAGTATTTAGATGGCACCCCTTAACCCTAGACTCAGACTCCTATCGACCTAAGAAGAGCCGGACAAAACAGAAGTCGCCCAGCAGAGAAGACTGAATACACCGGCTGCCTTGGCCCCAGCCTTACAGGCCTGTCTGCAGCCTTCAAAGAAACCTGCACCCCAAAGATGAGTGTCCTACAGTCCAGCAACCTCCAAAGCCTTGGACCTGTCCAGAAGAAACCATCTCTAAAGAAGAAGACGTCTGCCTGAGGTACTGCAAAACTGCCGCCTGGAACCACCTCTGCTCCTGACACCCCCGTCCTGAGTCGAAGTGGCCCACCAGTCCAGTAAGGTTCCCCAGCGCTTCTGATCAAGAGTCCACCATGGGCTAACCCCTGTCGGAATCCACAGTGACACTTGCAGCCTAAATCCGAAGACTCTCCCTGACCGCGACCTCCCTGGTAAGCTGTTTCTGATGCCAAAAAACACACTCCTGCGTCCGGAGCCCCTGGGCATTTGGGAGCTGGACCGTCGGTGTCCCTATGACCCCTGGCATCTGAACTTACCTGGGCAACTGGGGGTTGACCTCCCCTGGCCTCCTGGCCAGAGCATGCAGCCTGTTTCTGAAAGTGATCTCCATTTTCTAACACTGGGTGCCTGACGCTGTGTTGGCACTCTGCACCTGGCCGCCCCTGTGCCGCTGAGAGTGTAAGTATGGTGCTGCCTTGTGCTCGCCTTGTACTTACCTCACCTCCAGGAGATCGACCCTTGACCCCGATTTACCCACCTGTAAGCATCGCTTCAGCTGATACCCCGTCTCAATTGGATAGCATTTGGCACGCGATGCTGTGTTGGCACTGTGCACCCAGAGGTCCCTGTGCAGCTGAGGGTGTACGTTTGGTGCTGCCTTGTGCCCCTCCCCCCCACCCGGTGAAACTCTGACACCGCTTGTAGTTACCTGGGAGCAGCACGTCTTCATTCCCCCCTAGTCTCCATTGTTTAACATTGGGCTCCGACTTTGACCTCTGCACCTAGCCGCCCCGTGCCGCTGGGAATGAACTCTTGGTACCAACCTGAACCTTGTCCGGTGCTAGTCTAAAACCCTGAAGATTGGGATTGTAAGTCTTTACTTACCTGTGAAACTGCATTATTTTTTCCTCCCATAGGTTAACATTAAAGACTTAGAAAATTGCACTGTCGATTTTTGAAACAGCTAAGTATTTTTTATATAAAAACTGCTTACCTTCTAACGAAGTTATTTGGTTCTAAGCATATATAAAAGCATCTGTTATTTTTCTAAATTGGTCTCAGATTTATTCTTTGAGTGTGTGTCTCATGTATTGCCTCTGTGAGTACCACAAATGCTTGACAAGACTCCTTGATAAGCCTAACTGCTCGCCCACACTACCCAAAAAAGCACTAGACCCATCTATTTCTGCCTCTGCAATCCTTTGGGGATTCACTGGACTCTCTGCGCAGTGTACTTCATTTTAATGCACTTTATAAAGAGCCATCTTTCTATGACCTTATTAACCATTTACTTTCACGTTTGCCTCAAATATAATCATCCTTCACAATGGTCCAATAATAAACAGGTTACTTATCTGTAACAATAGGTTTCCACCTTCTCTTGCAGTATCACATGCTGTGCATTATTCTGCTATCTAGTGTCTGGATCCTGCAACAACTTTTGTGTGCCTTAAAACGTTTTTGTCAATCAAGGAGTTGAGATGCCTTGCTATGACATCATGCATAAGCCCTCATTGCCCCAGTACACAGGTGCCAGATACAGATTATTTTTTATGCCATGTAGTGTTTATGTTTTACTCTGTTATTCTTATTACCTCATTTTATTTTATTTTTCCATCTGCTCCACTCCTTCACTATGAGGTGGGAAGGTCACATGAATCTAGAGGTGCTTCAGCTTCAAAACTATCCTTAAAGATTTGCATGCTTTGCATAGAATACATAGGAGTTATTAGTGGCGGGGTAGTGTACAAGAAGTTGCAAATAAGTGTTTCAACAACTTCTGCCTCACCAAGAACTCCCTTATTGCACGAAGGTCGACACAGTAGAATTTGGTAAAAGTAGGTCCAGATGACCGTGTTGCTGCCATGCATATATACTTTTAGATTGCATTAGCAATGTATGCCATCAAGGTCTCCTATTAAATTATAGAGTGTGCTCTCTCTCTTCCTTCTGTTTTCTTGAAGAATAGTAACATAGCTGTACAGTCTGGTCTATCCATCTCGCTATGGTTCAGTTGGACACAGGCAACTCTTTTCACTATGCTACGTGCAAACATACAACTGGTCTGTCTTTCTGATTGATTTAGTCATCTGTGTGTAATATGTGGCTTCTCTCCTTTCATCTAAAATATGAAGTGCTCCGTTAGCCTTTATTTTTTGGTTGTTGAAACAGTACATTGGTTTACAAGAAAAACAAAACAACTTAAGGACAAAATGTGGATTGGCTCTCATCACCATCTATTCCTTGTCATTTTGAATATATAGGTAATGAATAGTTAGCACATTTAGTTCACTTATTCTGAGTAAAGGTATAGTTACTATAAGGAAACTAGTCTTCGAAATGAGATGATTTATGCTGGCTTTGTACACTGGCTCGAAGGGATGCTTCACAGTTGGTACACAACCAGCATGAACTTTCTTACTGGGGATGAAACTGACCTCTGTCCCTTCCAAAATCTTTGTATTACTAGCATAGCAAAAATGTTTTTCCCATAGTACCCCAAGTGTATGCCGCTAAGGTTCTAGGCTGTTAGAAGGACTTTGACAAATATGTTAGGATTTTGGCAATAATAATTCCCTTTGTCGATTCTGCCAAAATTTGACAGTATAGATCACAAAATCAAAATATGTCCTTTTCCCAGTGTAACACTTACAAATGTCTTGGTATTTTGCCTTTCTCTTATCTTGATCTCCTTTCCAAGTTGATTCTGAGTTGGAAGTTTTGTCCACACTTTCATTCAAATTAGAGTGCTCCTTTTTCTTTCTGCTTTCCTTAACTGCTGTTAGGTTTTCTATCAGTGTTGAATGCACTTTTTTGGCTCTAGAATCCACAGAAGCAATTACCTCTGAAAAGCTTTTTCTTACAAGGCATTGTACCTATGCTCTTTTGGCACAGGGATGATCTTTTTCGGGACTAACTTGCTTAATTCTATAACTATTAGCAGTGATTCCTCAACCTCAGACTGAGGCAGTCTCATCGACTGTTAATCTCTCAGCCTCTGATAACCCCAAATCCTTTAGGAAGTTGTCCTTGACTTGTGCCATGATGTAGAGAGCCTAAAACTGTTTCTTTATTTTCTTTACAGTTTTTGGCTAAAATGTGTCACAAGCTCAACAGCCTTCAGACTTACGGTTCCTGGGTAAGCATTGTTTACATATTTTATGTATGTCTTTTTTAGTCAATTTGTGGTGACACTTAGGACAGAATCTAATAGGTATGTTTTCCATCACACCCTGCCTCTATATTGAAATGACTCCCCCAGCAAACCTGCCTCCTAGTCTTCTTCCATGTGTCAGTGTCCTTATTATCTCGTCAAATAATTCTGCCACCTTTGCACTCTGCCTTTCTTCTTATGTTCTTGATGTCTGTACTTCCCATGTTTGGTGTCTCCTTCATCTCCCAAGAATTCTCAACATACAGCTCTCAATCTTGCGTCCAAATCCAATAGTCGAAATAAATATCTGAGGATGGCGACTACGCATTAGGGACATTGTGGGTTTACATGCAGCATCATGGTGAGTCATCATGATTTCTCCAGTGGTTAACAACAAGAATGAATGAAAAAAGTTTTAGGGATACTGAAGGCATTTCCAGACCCATTCCAATGGATGGTGGAACAATGTAGAATATGTGAATATAGTAGAAATACACACTCTAAAACAATCTTTTTCCCATTGGCAATGATCTTTTTTCCTTTGCTTTAATATTAGTGCTCTATTTACATCAGTTCGAAATATTCATCCTAAACACTGCTCAATATAAATTATTTTCATTTGACTACTAAGTGTTATGTTTTATTGGCCCCAATAATAATGTAAAATTTCTACTACCCATAACAATAATCTATTTGTCGATTTAATGAATACAAATTATACTTTTCTATTGACTCAATCATAATTATTTGATGGCCCTCAAAGCTCATCTTCCACGCTACTACCAAAAACATAATCTTATTTCCAGACAATTACTTTTGCCATTTCATCAGAACGCAACCTTCCCTTCAGCCAAGAACAGCTTTTTCTTCCTCTGTGTTCTAAAGTAATGTACCTTCTCTAGCCTTTGGCTGAAGACCCCAAATCATGATGAGACAACTGCACTCGCGCTTGCCAAGCACCACATCCCTGCAACGACTCGACTGTTCCCTTCGTTGTAAGGAGGAGATGAATACTCCAAGCTCTCCTGTGGGACAACAAAGTATTGCTGGAAGCAGACAACCACTTAAAGCCTTAACTGAAAGGTATACCACTTTGTTCACCGAATACTGAAAGGTCATCCAGAGGCGTCCTACATTCTCCATCTTGAACAAGACCCTACGCTACGAATGTGCTCTTAGCTGGTGAGCCAGCACATGAGCTGGGTAAGCAAATGGGGAAAGTGTGCGGAGGACGTAGGTGAATGAGCCAGATGGGGCATAAGAACAAACAGAATGCTAGAAGGTCTACCACTCTTTACAGATACCTTTTTTTTGTTTCTTCTGCCACTCGTGCATTGATGCCCGCTTCTGTTGCTGGAGCGTCAGCTGCAACCGGTAATCTTGGCCCCTCTTTATTCTGCCTATTGGACTCAGCCGCTGAAGGCCGGTGCTCCCCATGTGCCGAAGGTACTGCCTCACTCGCCTCGTGGTACTCGCTCTCTGTGCTTTCATTGTCTGAAACATTCTCGGCAGTGCTGGAATCCTCTGAAGATGTGGATTCATACCTGGAATTGAAATGAAGAATGAATTTTGGCCCTGAATGAACAGTCTTCACCAGGACTGGACAATTATGGGAGGAGTGCTATAACGTGTAGTATTTGAGCATTTCTAGTGGGCTTATAGAGGAGGGTGCAAGATGAGTGATTTTCTACAGGTGCCGCTATCATGGAGAATTTGAAAAGCCTTAATCCCAGAAGTCCGCCATAGTGAGCTACAGCACAGAGCAGAAATCAAAATACTCTCCGCTTCTAAATTACATAACTGGCAATTCAAAACAAAATAAAATATACTGACTTGTACAAAAAACTTTATCAATCATTTTAAGAAGAAACCGTTTACCAAGCAGCTATGCTTGGATCTGTTATGAGGCGTTTTGTTTTTTTAAATTTAGCTCTATCTTTATAATTAGCAACATCAACTTTGGCACGCCCAACCACTCAGCCCTTTTATTTCTCTCTCTCTGCTTCTGTAATCAAATCTCAATCCTCTACCAAATGAAGTTAAGACTCTTATCCAATGAGGTCATATTGAATGATGGGGCTAAAGTGGAAGGACAGTCATGATAATGTCAGAAAGAAAAAAGCATTTGCCGTACCCTCCGTTCACTCCAACAAACTGCAGACTCTTCTTGGTACTTGGCGAATCTTCCCCCTCCTCCTTTCGCTTCATGATGGATTTGACGTTCACCTGGGATAGAGCTGAAATAGTAGACCAGCATCAGAATAAGGCATCGAATCAAACAGGACTCTAGAAGAATGACAGTAAGGCTCAGAGCGAAAGGCTCAGCATAGTCTTTTGTGAAAATACGCCAGCTGTGAATGGGGCTGAAGACCATCTAGCCTGGCAGAGAAGGAAAACAAGCACAGGGCTTGTAAACATCTACCCATGTATCTTAAAAGGTGAGTGCAACTTGGACAATGCTCCAGATCATTTGCCCTTGTATCACCTTTTGTGCAGGAATTTTGAATGGGTTTAAGAACGTTCACACTTCTGCTAAGATGGTAAGTGAATACTGAGCGAATCTTGTGGTCTTGGTATAGACATTTTGCAAGATATGCATGAACACGCATCAAGGGGCATTTAAGGAGAGCAGGAATTGGTTGCAAGTCACCCTCTACAGAGCCTTACAACTTGTGCCCACCCTGTATCCATCTTTCTTACCTTGGTCTTCCTCATTCGGACCAAGTGTGGGCCTCTTTGACTCCCCCACCAAGGACTCTGAAGCTGCCCCTTGGGAAGTGAATTGGGTATTTTGCTGTGCAGATGCTCGTTCTTTGGCAGCTCTAATGACGTCCGGACAGGTAGAATAAGGCACTGCCAAGGAGGCTGTGGGCTGATCTGTGGAATGTTAGGGAAAATTACATAATGCTTTTTACTAGAAAGCAATAAGGACTCACACCAAACAAGAGTGGAAAGATTCTCTGTGGGATACTCTGAAGGTTACAGTTTTTAATAGTTCCAGTAAGGAAGAAGATCACGTTCATGCGTCCACTGACAGGATCAGTGCACAGCCTGCTGAAGACAGTTTGAATTACTGTAAGGTATGACAGTGTGTTAACATGGCTGCAGCAAATCTCAGTTTCATATCCTAGTAATATAGTTCAGAGGGTCACACTGCCTACAACAGGAGGGCTAGTCTCATCTACCGGTCACAGATTTGAATCCTAGAAAGTCCCTCAGTGATTAATGTCCCTGCTGCAGACATCTCTCTCTCATGTTACCTGTTTGTTGCCTTAGATAGGTCACAGCCCTGCTTGTCTCAGTATGAATCCTTGTAAGGTATGTCAGTGGGTTAATTTTTGCTACCCCAAAGATCTCTATCTAATCTGTTTTTCACAGGTTTGAATCCTTGTAAAATTGCTCCATGGGCGACTGCCCATACTGCAGATGGGTATCATGACTCTCCGGTGTCACTACTAATGCCAGTTCACACACAGAATGACATCAGGCAATGCACAAGCAAATGATCTCTGACTGGCACTAGAATCTTTGGCCATACCAATCATCGACCTTCCAAGTATTAAAGCGCGTGTACCGTAAACAACAACAGAACCACAAATACAGTATGTTACACTTCATAATGCCAACCACACTCATTTTTCCCCACAAATGTATAATGAACCAGGAGGGTCAGTTCAAGAGCCTTTCATCTTAATTTTTAGTTTTTGGGGGATAAAAAAAAAATCCCCATCTGGAGTGTGCCCTGGTCCTGAGCAGGCCCCAACAATGTTTTTCACAACAGATCAGACCGGTATACGAACCATGAGACAGATGGTGTAAATTTGGGTCTATGGACTGCTTTATAAACCACTGATCAGATATAACAATTTCTGTATTTCAGATTTCTCAAGCAACTTACATCAAGACAAGTAGTAAGACTAAGAAGGCCTAAGTTCTTTCTAAATGTCCAATGTGGTCTAATTCTGTTCAGAAGTCTTTAAATATGTTGAGATTGAATAAAATACATGGATTACAATAGATAGGTGTCCTAATATAGCTATTAGGACACCTATCTATTGTCACTTCCCTTAACCAATCTCTATTTCTGGGATGAATCTAATTTTCATGTATAGTTCTTAGATGTTACAAGAAGATGTAACATATGGGACAGAGATTTTAACAATCCAAAAATACTTTATCCATTGACAAAGCGAGTTAGCATAAAGTACAAACTGCCAACACTGAAAAGAAATAGTCACATTCTAAGAAATTATGCGACATAGTTTCATGACAGCCTTTCCCTTTTCAAATCATTTTAGCTAACGCTTTCAGCTTTGACAAATTGTTTTATCTTCACCTTCTTCAATAATAAATTCATGATTTTACTAAGGCACCATGTGGAAGGAGAGGTGGGGGAGCAGGAAAGGTAATCGGATGATATGTTATTTCAAGAAGGCAGGAAGGGGCGCTCTAGCCAACAGAATGCTCTTGTAATGTAATGTGAATTAGGATAGGTGCTGTTAGCTTATTTGGGCTCAATATGGGCATTCAACTTCAGGATCCATATGAGGTTATGGGTGTTTTATTAAGGTGCAATTCAAATTGATGTATGAGGAAACATCTGCACACCTTTAGTATAAAGGTTACATGTCCTTTTGTAATATATTGGGAGATTTGGGACATAGCAGTGATTACCTTTTTCTCTAACTTACTATTGTGATAACATATTTTTACTATGTCGAGGTGCTACCCTTTTAATGAGGTTGTATGTGCGTTTTATGTCTTCTATGCCAATCGACTGTTGAATGAATGGAAGGATAATATGCTACTCTCAGGTTTGTGACATAAAAATGGTTTAAAACAATAATGATCTTGACAGAGGAAGAAGAAAATCTATGCCACAACATTTTTTATAAATTGTTTTTCTTCTGTCAATCATTTTTTTTTAAATACATTTTAAAAAAGATGTAACGTGATCAGGTTTTCAATCTTCAGAAAGGCTCCCAGCAGGGAGTTGGAACGAAGGCAAGTGGTCACAGAAAAAGCTGTAAAACAAATTGTGTTTGTACCATTTGCGTGAGTGCTGGCCTGCTCTTGTGTCAGAATTCAACACTGCACATACATCTATCTCAGAAAAACAGTGAAAAGTTAGTTGTGGTTCTGCAGACACAAAACCAATCAAATTAATCAGATATGATATGCAATGAACAACGCTTCGTAACTCGCGCCCCCACCATGGTTTTTACTTCGTTCTCTGCCTTTTGTCCATGTACCTTTGGCAAAAGATTGTCCTCAGCTTGGAGGGGGGGAGGGGCGAGTGGTATGACGTGTCTGTGTGCTACACAGCATAATTGGTGAATTTATTTGTTTTTTGGGTTGTGTGTTCGCTGAAGCAGAACTAATCTTTAACCGTTTTTTAGTGAACATCCGGGTTTTTAAAACGTTATACTGCATTCACCTATCAAATATCCATTCCATGCTGCAAACAGCCTTTGGCTGGGTGCAGCAGGAACTGGCCTGGTCTCAACATTAAATTGCATCAGATTATCATCAATGTCTTCCATGTTTCATATTCTGTTACATATAACTCCAGAAATCGTTTCATTAATCAGTTTTAAAAAAACAATCCCAATGCAACCTTTAATTCCGCAAAATAATGTCAGGCTGCTGTCATGGTGACCATCCCTGAGTACTCTATCTTCAGCAAAGGTTCGCCACAAACTAGCATTTTCTTGAAATGGAGGCAAGGTGATCGGACTCTTTCAGTCACATCACTACATGATTTATACCACCACATAATTCATTTTCCGACATATTTTCCTATTAAATTTCTTTGTATAGATAGATCACATGATTCCTTAAAATGCTGACGATAGTCAAGAAGAAAAATTATACATTTTTGACCTAAATCTTTACAGTGACAGAATTACAACCATCATCAATAACATTTGCAATAATAAGTCCACCGCCAACAGGCATTGAAGCTGGACATCTAATCACACAAAATAGATTAGTCTTCAGGGCTTTTCTAAACGCGGTATGGTCAGACATAAGCCTACGTTTTTGAGAAAGACAGTTCCATAAGAAGGGTTGTGCTGAGAAGGCTTTTCCTCTTCTGCTTTGGAAGAGAGACTAGAGTGGCCAATTCTTTGGTTCCAAAAGGATTAATCTCTGCCTTGGTGGAGATGAGTGGTAGGAAGGTGTTACAGGTCCACAACTATGCTTCTAAGAGGAGACTACAGTTGTGCTCTATTTTGTGTAGACCCAATGTAGACGTGGGTGTCATTGGTGTAGGAGAACATGCTGGTGAATCCCAAGAGGTGCTAAAAAAAGGAGGGTCGTTAAGATGCTAAAGAGGGCACAAGAGTGGGGGAGGAGCCCAGTGGTACTGTCCAAGCTGGGCTTCCTGGGACTGAAAGGGTCTAAGTGAAACTTGGTGGGTTTAATCATTTATGTAGGATTTAAACCATTTCAATGTGGTGGCATCAGCATGGACAACCACTGCTGGCTTCTTTAACACAAGTTGGTGTAGCAACCTCTTGAAGGCGACGTGCAAGCCCAGAATGTTCAGTAGATAGCCTGCTGCTTTGTCCACACATCTCACTAAGGGCATCATACCAGAATTCTAACAGGGTTCTTTCTGTTCCATGTCTGGGGTAGGAGGGATGAGGGACAGTTGGCCGCATCCAAGTGATTTAGTATTTGGGAAACAAACATTATTTTCAAGATTCTTGCCCAGGACTGGCAAGTAGGTGATAATTGTTTTAGTTAGTCACGATGGTGGGATTTAAGTGTGTCTCTTATGCATCTTTTTTCAATAGGTGGATGCCTTGTTTTAAAATGATTAAAAAGAAACAGACTGTGGGAGCGATAACAGGCTCCCACTGTTTAAAGAAGCCATGCTGAAGTAGGATCAATGGGGGCATCTTTAGTTTCTAAGTTGGTAACAAGCCTTCAGCTTCCTTTAGAGAGGAAGGCTTTTCAAGAGAAAATTATATCCATAACTTGACAAAGAGGGATGCTGTTTAATACCATGCGTTAGTTTATTTGTCTATGAAAGACAGGATCCTCACATATTTGAGCTTATATTAAAGACTTGCATAGCAACAAAGCATAGACCGATTTAAGACCCCACCCCCAGGTTGACATTAAGATCTGATAACCTTTCACCCTATGGTTCTTCTTTGCTTCCTTAGTGGCCATTTTACACTTTCTAATTATCACTACATATGCCTCGCTATTGGCTGGTAAGCTGTGCTTGTTCCACAGCGATTCCATCCTCAAATTGGTCTGTTTCATTTCTTTTAGCAGACAACTGAACAAAGGGGGTCCAGAGGTTTTCATCCTATATTTATATGGGACAGATGTTACCATAGTGGTCATATCTGTTAAAAGATACAGGAAGCTTCTTTATGAGTGAGCTGTTGACATCCCTGAAGCGTAAATATCCCTCAAGTCTATCCACATGGAAGCATTATAAAATTTAAGAGGATGAGGAGAGGGGGGAGTAAAGAGCAGAAAACTGACCCAAGTGATCTGACCAAATGCACGATGGTGATGTCTGAAACTGCATCTAGCTTGTGGTTTTGCCATGCGCGAGGGAGTACAATAATTGATAGAAGCCAATTTCATTCACGGTGGTGCTGAAGAGACAGATAAACTCGTAGCTTCTCTCTGTTGTCTTCAAGCAAAAGGTTAAATCCTCCCAGTAAATAGCGGCAATAGCAACAGCGATTTACCAATGTTTTACTGGATTTCAGGCACAGCTACATATTATTGATTAGTTATTGTCATCCCACCAGAGGGGAAAGCAGTCAGATTGAGTGACTCCCCCCTCTGAGACCTTGGGCTTTATCTTGATGTAATATGTGGTAATCTAGGGGAACAAGACAGGCGTTTGCAACTACATTTTCAGGAGTTATCCAGGTCTCAAGAAGACAACAAAATTCTTGTTTCAAGAGGTCTGTAATGTCTGCAGTTGATGCTGTGACGCAGAACTGGTCTTCAGCATGATCTATTTTATTGGGCAGGGTTAGGTGGGGTCTTGTGATTTGCTGTTTTGCTAACAACAGTCTGAAACAGGCCTTTGGATCAGTGTTAAGAGCTTTTAAAGCGGCAGACAGCTCAGGGATGATGGAGTAGCAGGCACTTAGATCAAGAATATTTGGAGCCCAGTTCACAGAAAAAAGCATTAGCAAACCCAAGCTTTGGCCATGGCAAGAGTATGATTGTGTTCCTTTCCTGAATACGCATGCATGTCAAAATAATGGCAAACATAAAAGAGATAGTCCCAGCAGCCCAGGCACACCAACCCTGCCGCAGAGGTGGACTCTTTTCCGGGACGCTGCAAACGTTCATGCAAAATGCTGTCACTCAAAATGCAAGACAGCCAAAGAAACATCATGTGCATATTTAGCTCCAGGGTATGTAAAATCACCACTGTCGATTGCATGCAGGTGTTCCAAACTGCTAGTACCATACAAATTGCCACTTCTCTGAGTCATCATAATGTATGCCTGTTTACTCACCTTCTTAGTATGCTTTCTCTGCCTGCAAACCTACCCCTCTCATGAATATCCTCCAACAATTTCGTCTCTATGGCCAGGAACTACTCATGCAATTGACTCTACTTGCAGCTTGATTTTCTGCTGTTGGTATGTGAGAGCCTTTAAGGGGCCATATTACGCTTATGCAGACCTTGACCATGTTTAGTTGTTGTCCTAAAATCTATCTCAGACTGACTAACCCCGAATGTTTAGAAATATGTTGAATAAGTCCGTAAATCACCCTTATGCAGAATTCCATCATTTAGCAGTTGCACTTTGATAATGAGCTGCTTGTGAATTTGGAATAGGTTCATGCTGCAAAAGATCCAGCGATCATTCAACTAAAGAGCGCTAATATAGAATGCAATCCATGGAAGGGCTGTGCCACTTATGGGGCAGCTTATTATTCTGATAAAATAGGCACGCTTCTGATGGAGCAGCTCTGATGGAAGAGCTTTACTGTATGCAACAACGAGAGGGACAAACACAAGACGAGGAATGGACGCCGTTGAATAAGAGACAAACAAATGAGAATGACAATAAAGCCAACCAATAGTAAGCAACAGATGGGCTCTAAGCCCACTGCAAGTTTTTGTATGATCCACAAAAGTCTTTTACCTACAGGCGAGACTTGAAAATTGGGACATTGGCGATTGGAGCTGAGGAACCTACTTTGCTGGCATAATATCTGCAGTGAAAGAGGTAAGCTCAGAGGCAAATAGAGACATGATTTCTGGACTCCTCCCCTTGAGTTTCTGAGGAGGGTGCGTGCTTCATGTCCGAATCACATGCCACCAGCAGACTGCCAAAAAATTCAGAAAAAATAAATACCAAGAAAGTGCATCTTATACAGAAGACAATAACATGTTTGTATGCTCGGGTCACATTCAGCACGAGAATGAAGTCCCGAGATGCAACAGTGGCCCCACGGTGCATTCCGCCAGTCTAGATGTTGCATTTTCAGCTGTGAAAGCTTGAGTCCTTATCCCCGAGCTCTTAAGTTACTGTTGACTTCTTGCAGACTCGTAGGTACACCACGGTCTTGTAGTGAGGGGATGGCCCTCACACTGCATGAGTTTATCTTTCTCCCCTGCACCCACTGGTGGAAAAGAAAGACAATGCAAGCACACTGTACAAAAATAAGATTGTTACCTGAAGATACACAATAAGCAAAATAAATCTGACTTGGTACAAACTTTTCTTGGGTTTTGGATAGAATGATTCCTAGCCTTTGGGCTTAAGGGAGAAGGAATCTATAGATTAAGATTTAAATAAACATTTCCAATATCTTGAACCATTGCTGCAGGTAAATAATTCTCTTATTTGGAAGAAAATGGTTAGAATGCACAAGTCAAAAGGTATTTGTGACCTCGTAGCTCTTACCCTTCTGGTCATCGGGGGTCTTTTCTGCTCCTCCCAACTCCTCGCGGTTCGATGTGATGCTGATCTTCTTGACCATGTGGAAGATATTGCTGGTGTGGTTGGCTGGCAAGGGGAAAGATGTCTCCATAACTTCATCAGTTCTATAGATGGCAAAGTGTGGAGAGGTGGCTGAATCACTCTGGCCTTCGGGTTCCTTGGTCTGGAAGGTTTTGAAGCTGACATATGATTCTTTGGTCTCCAAACTCTGGGCCCTCTGGGGTTTCATGTCCATGCCAGTAGCAGTGCTGGCAGCAATCTCAGGCTCCCGTGGGGTCTGCACCACTTTGACTGTGTCCACCTTGATGGGAACCTCCTTGTGCTTCCAGAGGATGCCCAAAGGAGGCTCAGTTGAGTACACTTGCACACCCACAGTCCTCTGGGTACACTGGTGCTCTTGGGAGCTCAAATCTCTTCCTCTGGAATGCTCTGCAAGTGCCTCCTGCCATGTTACACTTGTCATGCTAGTGGCGTCTGCCATTTTTGGCTTGGCATCCTGCCCTTTGTCCTCTGTGGACTTCACCTGCTGGTCCAACTTCTGGTGGGCCACCTGGAGCTCATGCAAAGCCTTCCTCAGTTGCTTCTCAAGTACAGCTATCTTGGCTGACAGTGCTTGGATCATCTGTCGCTGCTTGTCCACCTCCACGTTGGTAGCCACAGATGATATGCCTAGATCTTGCTCCTTCACAGAGACTCCTAAGCTCCTCACCTCTAGTTGACTTCTTACTTCTTTTTTTCCCTCAGTCTCACTCCCTCTTCCCATCTCACATTCCTCTGTCCCAATACATACTGACTTTGTCTCTTTCTTCAGAACTGGCTGAGGGCTCTGTATCACAGATCCTTCAGCTGTCTCGCATCCTGAATCATGCCTGGAGCTACTGTGTGGTGGTGGAGAGCCCACTTCATGGCGACCCCGGTCAACCTCTTCCTCTGGTATATCGATATACAGCTCACCTCTGGACTTGCTCTTACCATAACCAAGATGGCCCAGGAACCGCTGGCTCTTTAGTTGCACGCTGAGCTGGCGCTTTTCCTCCTGCAGCACAGATATCTTCACCTGCAACACTGGAATCATCTTCACTTGCTCCTCCAGCTGCTTGAGCTTCTTCAGTGCTACAGCCATCTGCTCACGGACATGCTGAAGGTGCCCTGGGGTTGGTGACACAGGTGTGGACATGCCAGAGCTCACTGGTGTGTACACGCCAGAGGCCCCAGACTGTGATCCATTCTGGGAGCACATCTTGGAGAATGACTGGTTGAGGCCGGCACCAACCAGTGAACTAGTGGATCCTGACCGGCTGCCATGCAAGCTCCCAAAACTTGTCAACCTGGCTCTGCCACCATCACTCACATCACTATTGTCCGCTTCAAGCTTCTTCTTGGCATCGAGCAATGTTTTTTCAACCCTTGCATTGAGGCCACTTATAAGTGGTGGGCGGTTCTCCATGCCGTATGCGGGATAGAATCCACGACCACAGTAAGAAAAGGAGGAGTGCCGGCTGTCCATACTAGCATTGGAGCATAAGGACTCGGTCGAGGTCCACCATGATCCTGTGTAGCCCCGTGGAAGGGAGCTGAAGCGTGGCTTACGGTGAACTGGCACCCGTTTGATTGTGTGGCCCTTTTCAATGTCATCAACATATTTAAGGAAGTCGAGGTCCAGCCGGTAGCCATAGGGGGTCTCTACTGAATAGGGCAAGCCCTGGTCCTTCCCACTGAACACTGTTGGGGATGTTGGGTTGGAGTTCCCTAAATGAAACAACACAATAAAATGACAAAGTGTGAGAGCAAACAGAGAATAAAAACAATTAAAAGCAATTGGATTAGAGCTGCTACATGAAGACATAGGTGGACGGGATGATCCGGGAGTTATTCACTGATCACTCTAGCTATGAAAAATATTTGTTAATATCTTTTAATCAACAAGGTTAAAGTACTAGCTGCTTACAGTAGCTTGAAATTTCTTTTTATCGGAGGTGTGGATGCAAATTAAAACCTATAATAGTGGTCCCATTGTAACATGGGGGCATTACTGAAATGTAACCCCCGAGACTTGGATGGTATTTTGAAACTAGTTCTTTCGCAAAAGGCACTGGAACTGGATATGTAGGCAGAGATTACCCCACGAATTCACTGCATTTGGAGGACGTAATCCAGCACAGTGTCATGTTGCAGTGTCTACCAATTACACAAAACCTAAAATCCCTTGAGGTGCACTGCTCGCAGTAGCACACATGACACCACATATTACATAACAAATGACACCATTAACGACATCATTGGTGACATCACATATCACATCACCATTTACATGACTCATATCATCACTCCAGCTGCTGAAGGACACTGCAGCACAGTCCATTCGGCACAAACATGGCCGTCCCTACCTGGGTCCTCGAGGGGGTGCAGGCCTTTGGCTAAACTATGGGACAAAATAAAGGGGACTAGGAGCAGAGACCGCTTTGTCAGTTGCTTGGAGGCATTGGGCCCAGGATCTGACCTTTGGGTCATTCCTACACGGAGGATAAATGCTTGCAGAAGCCGGGGACGACTTTGACTGCTAAGATCGTGGTCTGGCATTTAGCCAGGTGCTATACGTATAACCCGGACACTGCACTCCTCCCAGACCCCTCTCTACATGGGCCCAGCTCCATACCTTTACAGGAGTTTAAGTGATGTATTCAATGATGATGTAATATTTGGTGCTACCAGTGATGTCATACAGGATGTCGTGTGTGATGTTTTCCGTGACTGCATACGTTAAGTCATTGGCAGTGCATGGCGGGAACTAAGGTTATGTTCGCTGATTAATGTCAACGGGTTTTAGGTTTTGTGGTGTAAACACTGGACCACAATAACGTTATGTCTTATTATGTCACCGAACTACTTCTAATACAAACTTATTCTTAAATAAAGTTTTTTGTCAGCGGCACATGTGTACACAGACATAAAACACACACATACATACACACACTTACTCAGATGCGCAAACACAGACAGACAAATAAGGAAATATCATACAAAAGCAATTTCCTTTCGTGCTTGTGACAACAAATGCAGGCTTTTGATTTAAAAAGTACAACTATTTAGTTAGGTAGTATTTTTAGCATAAATAAATCTAGGGTAATTCTACTTACCTTACTGCATTTAACCCTATTAAATTGTAGATGTTAGTTACATAGTAGCATGTAAACTTTTTAATTTAAAGCAGTTTTTCTCTAAAATAAGTTATCATTTAAAAAAAGCCATTTCAAGACAGAGTTTTCCGTTTTTTCCCCACTGATGCTTAATAACGTTAGGTAAAATTACTTCTGAGGAGATTTAAGGTTATAGAATGCTTAAAGGTTTGCTGTTTGCAGTGCACCGTTGTGATTTTGATTTAGTTTGATGTTTACCTGTTTTGTCACTAATAGCAATCCAACCCAAAAAATGGGTGGACATTTTACCACAAACACATAAAAGTAAAAGCACTTTAAGAGTTTTTTGCCTAGAAGCTTCCTTTTTAATTTCCATGAAGCGTTTCCTCTTTTTTTTCTGATCAGATTTTTTGTAAGTGATTGAACTATTTTTAGTAGGCCATACACTCCAATGGCATGGTTTCATGTGTATCTTCTTGAGCGTAAGTATTTGGGGACTCTTATGCTATTCTTTGAGGCTGAATACAATATGGGGTTGCTTGTGTTCCCAGTACCTGGCCTGGCAGCTCAGGCTGAAGGGTGGAGTAGGACCAAGTCCCTGTTAGAGTGGCACAGCGAATGAAAAACAATGGACTGAAATGTGTCCGGAGAGATCGTCTGTAGCTGAGATTAAGCCAAGCATTCTATCCATCACTTTAATGAATGTTACTTTAAACACCCTAAGTGCGACAGGCATGCCTAGACACGAGATGCATGCTCACTGTGCCACAGGACTCAACCTATACCTCACTTATGAGGCCAAAATAGGCTGAAAACTAGGGTTCCTTGTGTTCTATTGAAGCAGGATCAAGACTGATTTATATATGGCAAGTGCCTGTCTAGAGTAGATCAGTGGGTGAAAAATGATGGACTGGAATTAGGCCTGAGTGATGACCGGGACATGAGATTAATTCAGGCATTCTTTTCGTAGGTTTGTTTTTTGTTGCACTAGAAGCAAAGTTTAATTTATGTGTCTGTCTTCTTAACTAAAAGTACCTGATGTTTCCTACCTGCCATGTGGAACATAGTGAGACACCAGATATGCATCAACCGTTCAGATCAGAGAAAGTAAACTGCTTTAACACACCTGACTCCTCCAATACCCGAACTCAAGATTTCCCTCTTATGAGCATTCCAAGGATATTTTTCATGTTTTCTTTAGAAGGAGGAATGCATAGATCAAAGCAGGGGGCGGCTGGCCAGTGGAAGATGGAAGCAGGATGCAGGAATTACTGATGTGCTACTTATTATCTACTGAGATTACCCTTTTCTTTCCCCCTTCTCTGCCAGAACTTCTCGAATTAAAAAGTAAACCAATCCCTCCCCCCACAAAAATCTGCCAGCCGCAAAATCTCATGCTCCCATTTAAAAACGCTTTTAAAGAAGGCAGAGTAAGCTGACAGAATTGGCATCCCAATCCCTGCTATCTTTCTACCCTTACCATCACTCAGTGACCTACTGGAGTTTTTTCCCCTGACTCAAGGCATGTAAACTACAAATCAGTCGAATAAATGCAGAGCCGTGCAGTTTCTGAGCTCCCTAGCTCATTGCTGCTCTCAAAATGGGCGACCGAAGCAATTTTACATCATTGACAACTCCTCAAAAGTTTTCAGGAAGATGAGAACCTAGCATGGCGAAGTCGTTCCTTCAAAGAGATTTTTTAAATTGTTAAATATGTTGTTAAGGACTATTTAAAAAGTTGGGATAGTTTGCCAAACTAGCTTAGAAGAATTTTAAAAAGGGTACCATTGTTTGCATTTCAAATATTAGTTTAGCGTTTTAAGCAGCTTGGATTGTTTGCTGGGAAGGGTTATTGGTGTGTGACTTAAATGAAACGGTGTTTTAAAGAATTGGGCCTGTACTCTGCACTAAATACACTTCGACAACAAATTATGCTTCACAATTTCGAGGGCAAGGTTGAGGGTTATTTTGTTACACACAGTTACTTATTAGACGACAGGTAAGAAATGTCTAGATTTCACCGGAGGGGGGTTGTGATCCAAACACGGAACAGGGACAGTCGATTGGCTTAGCTAAAGTAGTTACCTAGAAATCAGAGCATGTAGAAAACAGTTCTGAGTTTCATGTGACAGCTTGCTGTATTAGGCAACCCTTTCAGCCTCATTACAAGTTGTGTGGAGAGGTATTTCCTGTTGAAATGTGACTCTGTACAATTACAAGTTTTAATAGGTGATCGAAAAACTAAGCAGTAATACAGCACCTCGTGATGTCACACCTGGACCTATCGTCAGCTGTTCTAGTAGGTGCAATATCCTAAGTGAAACAGGGCACAGACGTTTGGAGGCACATGCAGTAAACAGCCTGGGAATCCTGGTGAGTCAATATTCCCCATTCCAAGGCCTCACACTTCTAATTGCTGGTAAATGAAGAGGCACCATCACTGGGTAAAGGCAGTTCTGGCATGGGATTACCAACCTATTTTTACCAGCCAACACGCAGGAAAGCCCTTAATGGGCACCAGGCCACAGCTTCTCTCCAGAGCACCTGATGAGGTGTATAAACTATCTAGGGTAAGCCTTAGAAGCCCAGATACTAAGTGATGGATACTTGTGTGCAAACAGTATTATCACTAGGGAGCTCCTTTACCATATAAATCCAATTGAATGTCTTCCTGGGCGAGTGATTGTAGGACTATGTTTTCTGGAGGTTCTTATACCATGGAGCCAGAAGGTGGAGAGCACATGCCCACTGTCTGAAGTCATGTGGTGATTGGCTGGTGAGCTGATATATATGTGTGTCATCACAGTTGCCCGGAACACTGATCTGAGAGGAGCGGCGTTTGGAGATTGAACCAAGTAGTTGGGGAGCAGAAGATGCAGGGTCAAGGCTTGAAGAGACCTGTACCTCAAGGTTAGGCTCTTCATTGAACTTCAGAGACTCTGCTTTTCTACTCTGGGGACCCCAGGTGTACATCCTCTTGCTCGGGCGGATGCTGACCCCCGTATTTTCTCAATGGCAGAGACAGATGGACTCCTAGAAGGCTCATCTAACTTTCAGTGAGTGCTGACTGACTAGCAGGGTAATTAAAGTGTCATCACCTAAAGACAGGGGTTAAATTCCCAAATTACTGTTTATCTGTCACGAGAAAATGTAATAAATGAGAATGATTCCCCTTGTGAAAGATGTTACCAGGGGGTAATCTAAAGAACGGTGAGTGGTGTGTTGGACAGAATAGAATTCTATGGTCAATTATACTGCTTAGACCATCTGCAATATGCAGCAGCATAATAGATTAAGTGCCCCAAGCCAATGTTTTTCATTTATGAAAATAAAGTAAACGCAGCTGTGCAGTTTGTCGTAGGAGCTAGCTAAATGTCGAGGTCATCAAATACCGCGGCTGCCTAGTCTTCAAACAACCTCGTGCTTCTTTCTTCCGTCACCCTGTACTTCTAGCTTTTATTTCACTTTTGCTGTATCTTTTCCATCCCTTTATTCTCCCTTTGTTCTCTTCTTTCCCTTTCTTCTCCTTTACTCCTTTACGCTAAAAGTCCAATGGCAAAAAATAAGCCTCGCGGCATACCACCTGCAACTTCAAACCACAAACAAAGCAATTGGTAACAGTGAAGTAATGCAAGAGTTGGTTCTTGTTGTTGCATTAATTAATCAAATTACTAATTTCTCACCCAATACAAACAGCATGAATTTTATTTAATTCCACATATTATCAATCTTGCTGTGTGACTGAAAGAAATGAGTACCTCTGTTGGACATCTACAGAGCTAGAGGATCCAATTACTGCAATTGTTTAGTGCCGGTGGTAAATTCACCACTTTTTCGTGGATATCTCACCTCTGCCAAACTCTAGATAAGGTCCCCAGTGTGGTGATGTGAAGCAAACTGGGCTGCCATCTCTACGTTTACATGACATAACATGCCATCTTAAAATACAGAAACCTATGGTTGTGCTCAAGCACACAACCATTTCTGGGGAGTTTTTAAAGATCATGCTGCCGTACCTGGGAAGGCCGGTTCCATGTGCAGCACCTGAGCCATCTTGTCACCTCTATCACCTTCTTCACCGTTTCATGGAATCCGTAAGCGTATTCAAAAGGGACTTCACTCCAACTTGCGACTCTGCATCCGTAGAAATGACTGAAAAGAAGATAAGGCTCATCAGAAGAAGGGCGCGAGTGACTATATTTTAGTAAGGGGATCAGGGTGGAGGCAAACATCTGAATAAAAAATTTAAAAAAATCAAGAAAAAGCAAATATTTACTGGGTCTTCTTGTTCAGAACATGACAAGTTTTTGTTATAGGTTGCAACCATTTGATGGACACCTAAGCTTGCCTCGGCCACACCACCTTCATCACAGAAGACATATGTGTACATACATGTGAATAAAACTCCTGTGCTGTTGGTCAGTTTGTTACAATTCCTCTTGATGCACACAAGGCACCCAAACCACACTGTCAAGGTTCTACTCCTCTGGTGCGCTCATTTCATACAGAAAAGGACAATACAGCTTATGTGTTCAGAGTTATGATAGTTATGTGACCATGTATGGGTGCGTGCTGGAGCGAGGTGATGTGCACAGCAGGGGAGACATGGGCCAGGCGTGCCTTTGCATTCCAGTGCGGTCAAACCAGACAACCGTGGGCTGCTGGCTCTTGGAGGCCTACGTAATCCTCGCCGCCCATAAGAACCAACAAAATTAAAGTCCCCGCGTATGCAGACGCGCATCTGCCATTCGTAACTTTGGTTGGATAGTTGGCTGGGGTACCCTGGTTGAGATGTTTCCCCCTGCTGTTTGTGTGTGTTCTTGTCCTCTTTAGAAAGCACAGTGAGTGGGCGCTGCAGTGTATATATGATGTGTGCATAAACATAGGGGTGCCTGCATGACGGCATGTCAGAGGACAACAATGCCTGCCCTGGAGTAGGGGTCAGCCAATGGGGGAAGACCTGTCTAAGGGCCAAGCTGGCCTCCAGCATGAGGCACCAGTATCATCGCAGCTACAAGACACTTGGGAAGTGCGGTTCCTATGCTTTTGGAGAATAGGGCACCTCTTCCGCTCTACAAAAGGCTGGGCACAGCACACTGGGGATGCTAAGAACAACCAGTTGGAATGTGCTAAAATATAGTAAACAAAACAATCATGACACTATACCAGACACACGCAGACAACAAAACTCCAAAGTTTAAAAAAATAAAACTGCAAAGTCAGATCACAGGAAACAATCATGAGGCAAATTTAGAGAATTTTTCGTGTTCACTTTTTCTAGCTATAGCTTCCACTCCACATTTCTTATACTTATTCTCATTTTGACACTCTATATCAGTGGTTCCCAACCTGTGGTCCGGGGACCCCTGGGGGTCCGCGAAACCCCCTCAGGGGGTCCGCGACTGCTTAGAAAATTAATAATTTTAACAGATTAGGTCCCCAGCTTTCAGTTATGACTTAGTGGGGGGTCCCCGGATTCCAACAATGATTCAGTGGGGGTCCCCGGGTTCCAGTAATGGTAAAGTGGGAGTCCACAGAAGTCAAAATGTTGGGAACCACTGCTCTATATCATTCTCACCACCAAGAACATTATCCAAACCTTCATCACCCCTCTAACATTCACATAGACTCTTTACAGGTTTTACACTTTATCAGCAGCTATTTGAATTTGCTTATATATATATATCGCTCATTTCCCATCACTGGACTGGAAAACAAAGATGGGCCATTGCCTCATTGTGTGGATATATCACCCTTTTTCCATTATCCACTGAATGCTGACTTACCTCACTGTTTTTCATATGTTACCCTGTGTTTTATTTTGGTCTTGGTGAATCAACCAAGTTCATCCCTTCAATCTCATATTGAATCTTTCAACATGCCTGTTCATTTATAGGTGATATAATCCATGAGATTCTGCAATCCCTTTTAAAAACCTGTCTCCAATTTCTTTATAATAGATGACTTGTGATCCATCCGGTTGCCCACTTTAAAAAAATGAGGTCAGAACTCATTGTAATAACTTATTATAGTTGAGTGCTGATGTAATAATGCCTGCTGCCAGCAGCCAAGGAGAAAGACAGATCAGGTCAGGTCACGGAGCACAAAACAAAACATGGCTTTTTTTTACTATGCTGCTTTTTTAGCTGTAAAATGACAAGCAGAAAACAGATATTTATGGCAATTTCAAATTGTTTGCACTCTTTATGTAATTATAGAACAATTAGAATCTTTCTGCATGTTTCTACACAAACCGGACTATTACATCTTTTTTTTTAATAACTTGTATTAAACAGATTCTAATATCTTTTTACAACAAATATCTAACAGATTTTTGATGTTTTTAATTTTGCACTAGATATTCTGTTTTGAGTCTTCATGTTTACAAACATGCTCTCTTTTAGAAGAAAGAGCGACGCGTCAAGGATTTAAGTGGTTTGTGGGAACAATGATGGTGTGAGCATGTATTATATGGGTTAAGAACCCCCTACCATACATGATAAGGATACTGCAAGTCATCTTGGAGTTCCATCACCTTATAAAAGGAACTTAGCCTTCGGACTCTTTCCATTACCAGGTCATGAAACACCTTAGTGACTTGCAATATCCTTATAATGTACACAGGGAGTACTTTCTCCCATAGGAGCTTTACTGTACAAACCCATTAACATTAGAAAAACATATTTTTTTCAAAACTAACAAGATCCCACTAAATATTTGAAAAACGTTTAAACTGAAAACTGCTCTCCACAAATGTTAATATTATCGCCACAGAGACAGGCACCTAGGGCTGCTTTTAGTACAAACAACCATGGATTCTGTGGAACCCTGGGAGCTGGTGTTTGGTAGGTTATGACATTGGTATTACCAGGCTGCTTCTAATGAATGTAACAGAATTATTAATTGTCTTAGGAGGAAATCAAGGTGGTTAAGGTAAAAAAAGGAAAGAAGCTGATAGAAGATGGATAGAATTCACTAAAACCGTCAAACAGAAGAATTCACAGCTATTTTGGAATATCGTCGAGGAATGTTCCGGCAGTCAAGGTAAGCCCAAAATGAATAATATCACAAGTGAAGTCTGGAGCAAATATATCAGTTTGTTGTATGGCTCGAATGGCATAGGGGATGTTTAAAAGATCAGTGTTTGTCAAAATCTAGGTCCAGAAATAGGGACGATCTTACTCTTCCTTACCCCACAAAGGCTCAAGTCATAAAAATCATTCAGGGCACCAGAAGCTCTGGACGAGAGGGCCTGATCTGCTGCCTATGACCATCATTAAGTTAGAGGCAGATTTATGGGCCACTTATTTGTCCACTCTGTTTAAAGAAAGTTTGTTATAACTCAGGTGAGATACCTAATTCCTGGAGGGGCAGCATCATCCTCCCTTTAGATAAAAAAGACTCCACTGATCTTCCCGCGAATTACAGACATATTACTTTGCGACATGCAACCAGGAAAATCTTTGCAAAGTCTGTACTAAATCATCTGCAGGGTTGGGTGAAGGAAATCCAAATTTTGCCATTGGAACAGGCAGGCTTTCGCCCAAATTGCTCTACCATGGATAGAATAACTATATAACACCTCAACTGAGTATGCCTGTTTACGCGGCATTCATTGACTTTTCCACCGCTATCGACTGAGTGGACAGGCACATTTTATGGAGGAAGCTTAAGGACTTGGGTATCACAGAGGGCCTATTAAAATTAATAATAGCCTTGCATACTGACACGTGTTGCCAAGTAATGCAGGGGGGAAATTGAGGGCTCACATCTAAGCTCTAAACAAAAAATGGTTTAAAGCAAGGCTGCTTATTATTGCCTCTTCTTTTCTCACTATATGCTGCTGATTTACCTCAACAGATGGACCCCGTAGGTAGAGACACCCCTACGGTCTGGTTGTCCCTGATAGGGACTCTCCTATATGCTGATGATATTATAATATCAAACCTAACTCCAAAGGGGTTGCAGAAGCACTTTCACGCCCTAGCAGCAGCATTATTTGAAGGTTAATACGGATAAAAGCAAAATAATGAAATTCCATAATGCTATAGTAATATATATACATATATATTTATATATATATATATATATATATATATATATATATATATATATATATATATATATATATATATATATATATGGAAAATGTCATTTACCCAGTGTACATCTGTTCGTGGCATGTAGTGCTGCAGATTCACATGCTGTGCATAGCTCTTCTGCCATCTAGTGTTTGGCTCGGAGTGTTACAAGTTGTTTTTCTTCAAAGAAGTATTTTCGGAGTCATGGGATCGAGTGACACCGCCTCTCAGTTACAGTGAGCACGGGCATCGACTTCATTGTTAGATTGTTTTCCCGCAGAGGGTGAAGGAAGGAGTGATAGAGTATAAGAATATAGAGAGATGTCCATGCAGGTGTAAATGTATCTACATATGTACAAATGACAAACCTAAACAACTACAGGCTCCGGGGAGGAGGGAGGGTGCATGTGAATCTGCAGCACTACATGTCACGAACAGATGTACACTGGGTAAGTGAAATTTTCCATTCGATGGCATGTGTAGCTGCAGATACACATGCTATGCATAGACTACAAAGCAGTTAGTCCTCCCAAAAGATAGCGGTGGCTAGCCTGTAGGAGTTGAAGTTGATTGAAATAGTGTTCTTAAGACAGCTTGGCCTACAGTGGCTTGTTGCTGAGAGAAAACATCAACACAATAGTGTTTAGTAAATGTATGAGGAGTAGGCCATGTGGCAGCTTTGCATATATCATGGTATGTTTCCTAAAAATGCCATTGACGCACCTTTCTTTCTTGTAGAATGCGCTCTAGGAGTGATCAAAAGTTGTCTTTTTGCCTTGATGTAGCATGTCTGTATGCATCTAACAATCCATCTTGCTAAGTCTTGTTTAGATATAGGATTGCCTTTATGTGGTTGTTGAAAAGCAACGAAAAGTTGTTTTGTTTTCCTAAAGTCTTTAGTTCAATCTATATAGTACATAAGAGCTCTTTTGAGATCTAGAGTATGAAGAGCTCTTTCTACAACTGAGTCTGGCTGTGGAAAGAAGACTGGCAATTCCACTGTTTGAGTAATGTGAAAAGAAGATACTACTTTTGGTAGAAATTTGGGATTTGTCCTAAGTACGACTTTATGTTTGTGTACTTGGAAAAAAGGTTCCTCAATATTGAAGGCTTGTATTTCACTAACTCTTCTTAATGAAGTAATAGCTACAAGGAAGGCAACCTTCCATGTTAAAAATTGAATTTGACAAGAGTGCATGGGTTCAAAAAGTGGACCCATGAGTCTGGTAAGTACAATATTTAGATTCCAAGAAGGAACGCGTGGTGTCCAAGGTGGAATAATGCATTTTAATCCCTCCATGAAAGCTTTAATAACAGGGACTCTTAACAGAGAAGTGTGTTGAATATGTTGTAAATGTGCAGATATTGCAGTAAGGTGGGTTTTGATGTATGAGAAAGCTAAATTTGATTTTTGTACATGAAATAGGTAGCATACAATATATTGTATAGATGCTGTGAGTGGATCAGTATTTTTAGATTGTTTAAATCTGACTTTGTGTTTCTATGTATGCATATATAGCTATATACTTATTCATAAAAAATCAGAATTAAACATTTTAAGCAAACACTAATTTGAAGCAAATGGTAGGGGGGCAAATCAATGTGTGTGGCATGGAGCATTGTCTGTCTTTCTGTGTAGACTTTTGGCACACTTAACAGCTGTGGTGGTGGGGTACAATGGAGCCAGGACAAATGCAGCTGATGCACGGACCACATCTAGCCCCTCTCTAGAGATGCCAGTGCTTGTAAAGGGAAACTATGAAGGGCAGCTACACTTCTATATACATCTAGCATCATAGAAAAGGAGGCAGGACAGAGGCTTATTTACAGGGCCACTGGAATTATGCATTTTTGCATAATTATAGATATGCCGCATAATCCACCATCTGACACATATTCTGCAGTTTTTAACAAACACAATGTGGTTTCTATCTCAAACGGATCAAATGTTACTAAAAATGCAGCAACATATCTTGCTGCGTGGTGGGTGGCCTTTCACAAAGCTGAACTGGTTACCTTGCTGTTGCTTATTGCTTTATCTGGGTGTTACATTGGAACGAATGAGGTGCAACCAATGTACAGACAGTGTTTTCAAGTTTACAAATGACAAAATAATGAAGCAATACTATTATAAAATGTGCCACATTATGCAGCATACTTTTCTTGACACATAATTTACTCAACGCTGCTGCATAATTGGGCCCTCTACTGCAGCATAATTCCAGTGGCCCTGTTTACTGATCAGCAGACATACGGAAATAAAAAAAGAAGACGCATGTAGTTGTTCTGTGCCACTCTGTGATTGACCTCAATTCAGAGAGAAAAAACTCAGTTTTTTAGATGGAAATGGAGATAGCAGAATAGCAGTTCTTAAAGCAGGCACAAGGTCTAAAAATAATTGAAGTATATTTAGTGATTTTCAGAGATGGTTGGGCTGTTCAATATTTAAAGGAAAGGTCTTCTATGCATAAAATATGTGTTTTCTTATTGTTTATTAGAAGTTAAAATGTTATAGTTGCAATGACATGCATTTAGGAAAATCTATTAGACTTGAGATGTCTTTGGCGTTTCAAATGGCTCTTGCATACCTAGCTGTGTCTTTGTATTGGTGCAAACTTGCCTGCACTAAGAAGTAGTAATGCATAGAGATAGAATTGTCTAAATTTGCGGTGAGGTGCTGGCACTCTCAGGACTGTATGAAAGCTCGTATATGAGTGGCTGCGACATGTGGGGTCTTATCAAAGTTTGTTTGCGCATGCATTATTCGTCGGCGAAGTGTCTCCGCACACACACACAAAATCCCCCCGAAGTTCAATATAAAGGGCTCAATACCTTACTAGCAATAGGGATCCTGGCATCCTTGCTACACGGCTGCATGAGTCTGTACAAATGCGCGCGCCAAAGACTTCACGCAAGCCTGGTCCGCGTTTACATGCCTCTCTCTCTCACACACAACTCTTGATTGCAATTTTATATCGTTTAAATACACATCTCTTTCACATACACGACTGACTTCAGTCCTTATCTCTCACACACACACACAGAGCTGTGTTTTCGAGTTTGTCTTTATAGGAGTGCGAAATGCACATCCCACTCACACTCGTCTGCCTGTCCTCCTGTGTCTGACTCACATTCACGCTCGCCTTGTGCTGCTGGGTTTGTAATGCGCACCCCTGGACGGGCACGCGCTTTCAGTTCTGTGCTCCGGGCACGCGCTTTCAATTCTGTGCTCTTCCCCTGACACGCAGGCTCCTCGACCCATCCCTGCTCCTCATATGATCATCAGGCGCCCGCCGCCCGCGAGCCAAAAATCTGAATAAAGCAGAAATTCTAGAAATAAACCTTCCCCGTTGTCCTCCCACGCCGCCCCCAAATCCGCTCCGCCAATTAAGGAAATTGCGCTTGTGGAATTGTTTTATCCGCGCTTGTTTTCTCTGCTGGAAGAATCCCGGCGGGGGTAAGAAATGTGGAAATAAGGCAAAATGAAACGCACACAAAGCGTGTTGGTCGATTCCACATTCTAATAATAACAACCAATGTCCGCACACAATGTTCAGTGCCGCTTCCCACCGTTTTCAAAAGGGCATCCGGGGAATGATGTCACACCAGATATCAAACCCCAAAGCAACATCCTGGAATGCCAATTTACTGGCCATGTGCAATCTCCATGGAAAGCATCCTGGATCTGTGGAGGGCAGAACAACCCTAATATGAGATTTGAGGGTGTAAAGATAAGACAAATTTGGTTCAGACAAGGAACATCCAGGATTTAAAGCAAGGACCAAAGACTGACAGTAGGGCTATTGTAGGATGATGGCTAATGCCCAGCAAACAAATGAACAAGCCGTCAATGTGGTAACCAGAACCACTATGCAAAGGTGTGCCAACCTCAACCGTTGTTCCCAAACTCTGTAAAAAATGAAATGCACTCAGTCAACAGGAAGAGAGAAAAGCATAGTAGCTGGGAACTTAAAAAAATCAACTACATGAGACAGAGAAAATTGAATAATAATCTTGATTTCTAAAACCTAGGTGGGTCAAGACAATATGTGTGGTGGAAAACACAACAGGTACAAAGTGGAGGTTCAAGGCTTTCATATCATAGTGATATTGATACGTTTTCTAAAGCGCGTGAATGCCATTCTTGGAGCTAGTGCATATCATACCTATTAGACTGGGATCTAAGGGTGGAAACTTAATTTATTTAACTTTCAAATGAGTAAGTGAAGAGCAAAGTTTTAAGAAGTTTTCTAAAACTCAAAAAATTAGATTGGCCTCTGGAAAAGTATTCCACAGATGGGCTGTAATGTGGGTAAAGCTCCTTCCACCTCAATTAGATCTCATGATTTTAGCAACATTGACAGTCCTAGAATTGGTCGAGCCTAGTGACCTACTGGGGTTTTACCAACTAAGATTTATTTTTCGGTGATCTGGTGCAGTTCTGTATAGGGTTTTGTGAGCAATACAGAGAGCCTTAAATTTAACTCTATTCTTCCATCCATCCAGTGAAGCTCTTTTATTGTCCCAGATGCAGATATTAATTTAGGAATTGTCTTGAGCAGTCTGGCTGCAGCATTTTGAAGGTACTGAAGTTTTTTCAAAGAACACTGATGAACACACAGACACACACACATATATATATATATATATATATATATATATATATATATATATATATATATATATATATATATATATATATATGACATTGTAGTAGGCTTGATAGCACAAGTGCTGTTATTACTGTTTTCTGTAGTTTAAAAGGTATATACAAATATATCTTCTTAATTTTACGCAATAGAAAGAAACAGGTGAAAGTGAGATTATTTATCTGGGAGTTGAACTGCAGAGTGGAAACAAAAGTTATTCCCATTTTTTTAACAGGTGTAGTTAGAGCACCTAGCTTTTGTGGCCACCAAGATTGGTTTAAGGATGATGAGTTCTTCCAAAAAACAAAAAAAAGAACCTTCCTTTTAGCTGAGCTATGCAGGAGGCTATTTACACACATTTATTGCACAATGGCCCTATAGAGCTATGGAAATGTTTGGCCGTCTCTGCAACATTGTTTGAAATGGACACAATAAAGTGTGCATCATCTGGGTATGCTCAAGGGGCAAAGCCAGAAAATCAAATTAGTTTTGTCATTGGAGCCACATAGATATTAATAAAGTGGGGCTCAATGATGAACCCTATGGAACCCCACAGGGTAACGTGAAGCGAGAGAAAGGAACGGAACAATTTTAAGGCCGAGACTCCAATTCTAATTTCTGTCAGGAAGGCAATTAAAATCTGATGATTTACGGTGTGGAAGGCTGCCGATAGAGCTAATAGGATCCTAGCAGCCTTCCCACCACTGTCCATTATACTTCTCACCTGGTTTGCAGTCACAACTGGAGCTCACTCCATACTACGACTGGCCTAAAACCAAAATGATCATCAGCATTGGAGCTTTGGTGAATGTCATGACTACCGCTCAATTTGGAAATCTAAACCCCAGACAGAACAGTAGCTGACTGCAATAAGAATGTTTGCATTCAGGGCTGCAAGCCAAATTACAATGAAAGGTACATTTAAGAACAAAATGCACCACAATTGAATGGGGATACGTCCAAAGGTACTTGTGACCAACAAGATGCCTTGCTTCTCCTTCACCTGTCTGCTGTTTACATCACCATAACCATAAAATGCTGCTGACTAAACAGGGAAGGTTTTGGGATGTCTGACAGTTGACTAAACTGGACCATATCATTTCTCAGTGACCGACCACAACATGTACACTTGTGATCATCAGAATTCTCTTTTTGTGGACTAAATTGGTCAGTTCCACAGGGTTCTTTACTCGTCTGCTACTTTTTTAGGTATGGCTTGAAAGCAAGGCTGTCTGCAAGGCTTGCTAGTGTTGATTCTTAAAAAAAAAAAAATATATATATATGGAAAATGTCACTTACCCAGTGTACATCTGTTCGTGGCATTAGTTGCTGCAGATTCACATGCTGTGCACATCCCGCCATCTGGTGTTGGGCTCGGAGTGTTACAAGTTGTTTTTCTTCGAAGAAGTCTTTTCGAGTCACGAGACCGAGGGACTCCTCCCATTTCGGCTCCATTGCGCATGGGCGTCGACTCCATCTTAGATTGTTTTCCCCCGCAGAGGGTGAGGTAGGAGTTGTGTATGCTAGTAATAGTGCCCATGCAATGGAGTAATGTACATAATGTAGTTTAAAGTAATATATTTTCAAATTTACAAATTTACAAATGTTCAAGATCAACTTCTTAACGGCTACAGGCTTCCAGGGAGGCGGGTGGGCGCATGTGAATCTGCAGCAACTAATGGCACGAACAGATGTACACTGGGTAAGTGACATTTTCCGTTCGATGGCATGTGTAGCTGCAGATACACATGCTGTGCATAGACTAGTAAGCAGTTATCTCCCCAAAAGCGGATGTTCAGCCTGTAGGAGTTGAAGTTGTTTGAAACAATGTTCGTAGTACTGCTTGACCTACTGTGGTTTGTTGTGCCGTTAACACATCTACACAGTAGTGTTTGGTACATGTATGAGGCGTAGACCATGTAGCTGCTTTACATATTTCGGTCATTGGAATATTTCCTAGAAAGGCCATGGTAGCACCTTTCTTTCTGATTGAGTGTGCCTTTGGTGTAATAGGCAGTTCTCTGTTTGCTTTAAGATAGCAGGTTTGAATACACTTAACTATCCATCTAGCAATGCCTTGTTTAGAAATTGGATTACCTCTATGAGGTTTTTGGAAAGCAACAAATAATTGTTTTGTTTTTCGAATTAGTTTTGTTCTGTCAATGTAGTACATTAACGCTCTTTTGATGTCTAATGTATGTAGTGCTCTTTGAGCTACAGAGTCTGGCTGTGGGAAGAACACTGGTAATTCTACTGTTTGATTCAAGTGGAACGGTGATATAACTTTTGGTAAAAATTTTGGATTTGTCCGTAGAACTACTTTATGCTTGTGTATTTGAATAAATGGTTCTTGTATGGTAAATGCTTGAATTTCACTCACTCTTCTTAGAGATGTGATGGCAATTAAAAATGCAACTTTCCATGTTAAGTATTGCATTTCACAAGAGTGCATGGGCTCAAAAGGTGGACCCATGAGTCGTGTTAAGACAATGTTGAGGTTCCATGAAGGAACTGGTGGTGTTCTTGGTGGTATAATTCTCTTTAGTCCTTCCATAAACGCCTTTATGACTGGTATCCTAAATAGTGAAGTTGAGTGCGTAATTTGCAGGTAAGCTGAAATTGCGGTAAGATGTATCTTTATGGAAGAGACAGCTAGCTTTGACTTTTGCAAATGTAGTAAGTAACTTACGATGTCTTTGGCAGATACGTGTAAGGGTTGAATTTGATTATTATGGCAGTAATAAACAAATCTTTTCCACTTATTTGCATAGCAATGTCTAGTGGTCGGTTTTCTAGCTTGTTTTATGACCTCCATACATTCCTGTGTAAGGTCTAAGTGTCCGAATTCTAGGACTTCAGGAGCCAAATTGCTAGATTCAGTGATGCTGGATTTGGATGTCTGATCTGTTGTTTGTGTTGTGTTAACAGATCTGGTCTGTTTGGTAGTTTGACATGAGGCACTACAGAGAGGTCTAGTAGTGTTGTGTACCAAGGTTGTCTTGCCCATGTTGGCGCTATCAGTATGAGTTTGAGTTTGTTTTGACTCAATTTGTTTACCAGATATGGAAGGAGTGAGAGAGGGGGAAAAGCATAAGCAAATATCCCTGACCAGCTCATCCATAACGCATTGCCCTGAGACTGATCTTGTGGGTACCTGGATGCGAAGTTTTGGCATTTTGCGTTTTCCTTTGTTGCACATAGATCTATTTGTGGTGTTCCCCAATTCTGGAAGTATTTGTTTAGTATTTGGGGGTGAATCTCCCATTCGTGGATCTGTTGGTGATCCCGAGAGAGATTGTCTGCTAACTGGTTCTGAATCCCTGGAATAAAATTGTGCTATTAGGCGAATGTGGTTGTGAATCGCCTAATGCCATATTTTTTGTGCCAGGAGACACAACTGTGTTGAGTGTGTCCCTCCCTGTTTGTTTAGGTAATACATTGTTGTCATGTTGTCTGTTTTGACAAGAATGTGTTTGTGGGTTATTATGGGTTGAAACGCTTTTAGCGCTAGAAATACTGCCAATAGTTCTAAGTGATTTATGTGAAACTGTTTTTGCTGAGTGTTCCATTGTCCTTGGATGCTGTGTTGATTGAGGTGTGCTCCCCACCCTATCATGGAGGCATCTGTTGTTATTACATATTGTGGCACTGGGTCTTGGAAAGGCCGCCCTTGGTTTAAATTTATACTGTTCCACCATTGAAGCGAGGTGTATGTTTGGCGGTCTATCAACACCAGATCTAGAAGTTGACCCTGTGCTTGTGACCATTGTGATGCTAGGCACTGTTGTAAGGGCCGCATGTGCAACCTTGCGTTTGGGACAATGGCTATGCATGAGGACATAATGCCAGTAGTTTCATCACCATTTTGACTTGTATCTTTTGTTTTGGATACATGGTCTTTATTACATTGTGAAATGCTTGAACCCTTTGTGGGCTTGGAGTGGCAATCCCTTTTGCTGTGTTGATTGTCGCCCCTAAGTATTGCTGTGTTTGACACGGCAGAAGGTGTGACTTTGTGTAGTTGATTGAGAAACCTAGATTGTGGAGGATTTCTATGACGTACCTCGTGTGTTGTGAACACCGTTTTAGCGTGTTGGTTTTGATTAACCAATCGTCTAGGTACGGGAACACATGTATTTGCTGCCTTCTGATATGTGCAGCTACTACTGCTAGGCATTTTGTAAAAACTCTTGGCGCAGTAGTTATTCCAGAAATAAGCAACAGTTGTGACTGTGTCCAAATGGTGCGCACTTCCAAAGTGTCTGCTTATAATGAGTGATTAATGTTCATGTTGATAAAGTCATAGTTTAAGATGAAGAGTGCTTCAGTGGTATGACACCCAGCCACAGGGTGTGAAGGTTGTTTCCTAAACAGGTCACAGTCCATTAATGAAGTGAAGAAAACCACAGCACATCTTGAGGTCAAAGTCTGAATCATTTATTCCTTGGTATTGTTACCAAAAAGTAGGTGACCTAGGTCCAACAAAGGTACTCTAGGTAAGTGAATAGTGAGCCAATACAATTTTCTGGTGGTTGAAAGAAAACAGCCGACACGTGTTTCGTCCAACTGGACTTTCTCAAGGCTTAAATAATATAGAGGTATTATACTCATATGGGATTACTGTTGTTAAAGGTGTTGCACAAGTAGGCAGGATCTAATATGAATCACACGGGAGTCCAAAGACCATGGTAAGTCTGATGTCGGTCTCCCGGCCTTCCAGTTCGAGAATCGGGTCTCTACTGAAGTGAGACCCAATTCTCGAACTGGAAGGCCGGGAGACCGACACCTTCTTTGTGTATAGTCTGGCTCTATTGTTTCCAATTCCTGTCCAAATCTATGGGCCTGATTACAACTTTGGAGGAGGTGTTAATCCGTCCCAAATGTGACGGATATACCACCAGCCGTATTACGAGTTCCATAGGATATAATGGACTCGTAATACGGCTGGTGGTAAATCCGTCACTTTACCGTCACTTTTGGGACGGATTAACACCTCCTCCAAAGTTGCAATCAGGCCCTATGTGTCTTAATTTGTGTGGACAGTCCTTGTTCCTCAGTGTAGGAACTTGTTTTCGGTTCCGAGGCCGGATGTTTCGGTATCGAAACCTTTTCTGCTGCTTTTTTCGGTTCCAACGAAACCTTCTTTACTTTCGGCATCGTGGTCTCTCGGTGCCGACCTATTTCGGTGCCGCTATCTCAGTGCCGAACCTGTTCGGAGCCACTATCTCGAGCCCGAGATTGCTGTGTGGCGGTATCTCGACCGGAGTCGGATGACTTCGCCACCAGCGTGCCCTTTTTCGGTGCCGATGATCGGTCACCTATTTTTCAGGTTAAGCCATGGCCTGTTGGCGGTGGCGTCCCCTGGGCTTTAGTGGTTTTTTCGTGAGTTTAGTGTTTCGACGTCTTACTCACGGTTTTTGGCGTTTCTTCGGGATCGATCTCATCCGAGTCCGATTCCTGGATGGAGAATGTTTCTTCCTCCTCCTCGAAACGCTCTTGTCCTGTCGGCGCCTACGCCATTTGCAGTCTCCTTGCTCTTTGGTCTCTTAGTGTCTTCCTGGACCAAAACGCTCGACAGGCTTCACAAGTATCTTCCTTGTGTTCCGGCGACAAACACAAGTTACAGACCAGATTCTGATCTGTATATAGATACTTGTTATGGCATTTTGGGCAGAAGCGGAATGGGGTCCGTTCCATCAGCCTTGAAGAGACACATGGCCGGGCCGACCAGGCCCCGACGGGGGATCGAAAAAACCCCGAAGGGCCACCGGAGCTCTTCAAAAGTCGGTGTCGATCTGTTGTAACTAACCCGATACCGAACGCAAACAATACCGACGATTTTTCCGATATTCTAACTAACTTTCCGACCCGAAACACGGAGCGAAAAGGAACACGTCCGAACCCGATGGCGGAAAAAAAACAATCTAAGATGGAGTCGACGCCCATGCGCAATGGAGCCGAAATGGGAGGAGTCCTTCGGTCTCGTGACTCGAAAAGACTTCTTCGAAGAAAAACAACTTGTAACACTCCGAGCCCAACACCAGATGGCGGGATGTGCACAGCATGTGTATCTGCAGCTACACATGCCATCGAACATATATATATATTCAGGCATACTCTCACCTCATGGTTTTGGCTGTTTGGTGCATCGTTCTGTGTCTTAAGGGGTGCTTGCATTAAAATCCATTAGGGACTGTTTATATACCAAATATACTCCGAATCACCAGACATTGAATTCTTTATTTCGTAGATGCATGAAGTACAGAAAACAATAGCTGTAGTTCTGCTTTTACACAACAGCAAACTTTTTAAATGTTTTACCCAGGACTAAAAGGCAAGGCAGGCTTACCGGCTTTGCCAATGCTCGTTAATGGTTCTGTGTGTGTCCCTTGTCGTAATTGCTAGTCTGGTAGAAGAACCACTTCCAGATGTGAGCAGACCAAACTCAATCCACATCTGTTCACAACAGGGATGTCGAACATAGGTCCCAGGATATCCGACGCATGTCAGATTTTCATTATATCCCTGCAAGCGACATTTACAGAAAATTAGTCTAAACTGAATTAATTCACCTAGTCGGTGTTAATCCTGAAACTCTGACAAGGATCCAGTCCTCTTGGTCCACACAAACACTGGGTGCTTAAATAGTGAAAAAAGGAGACGTTCGACTCTTGAGAACACATCACTTCATGGCTCTCCTTTTAACTGACTTTATAGACTTGGACATGCTAATCCATCAACCTGAAAATCAAAACCCTGGACTCACCTAGGACCTGTACATCACACGACCCTTCCAAATTAGTGCTATTTTTAGTGGTGTCAAACATGCAGCTCTACCTCAATGGCCCTTATATTTGCTGTGTAACATTCCATTTGCCACATCATTACTTGGACGAATATACCACTGCTGTTACCAATCTATGGTCTGTTTCTCAATCCCAGAGACCTCCAAATTCCAAAGTCCCCCCCCACCTCCATCCCACCGAACACACCCCCCGGGCACGCACACTCAATGGGGGAGGGCGTGGATTTCTCCCTCTACCTCAACATCTTTTTCCCTGCTCTTACAATAAAAAGTCCCCAGTGACTATTGGCCAAGGTCACCTTATTCCTTTTCTTAACATTCATGTAACACCCTTTCTGGAAAAAAAGACCTGAAGTACCCGCAAAAGCTCGCTACATTCCGGCTAAAAAGAGCTCTGCTCTTCGGCTACCAGCTTCTTTCATCAAGCTCGTTGTAACGGATGAAGCACGGAAGACGCCCGGAGCTGCTTCAACCCCTGCTTCCCATCTGAACCAAAGCACGAGTCTGCGCCTGCGTGAAAGCTGTGTCCCACCAGCCTTCCGCAGGACATCAGCTTCGGGCGCCTACCCTACAGGATGTGCTCTTCCCGTGCATCGATTTTAGGTTTGAATTAACTTAATTGTATTACTCATCTTGCATTCTGAAATAACTGAAAGGATCCACACCCTGCGCTAGAAAACGATAAATAAATACACCCAAGGTTTTATGGGAGTTTTAATTCACGGTTGACCTCTATTGGCCCAATGTTCTACAAATTGCGTCTCATCCGGCTGGCTTCTCTGGCTTCCACCCTCCTCCAAACCACTCTCCCTCCAGCATCATTCTCCTCTCTCGGCTCTCCTAAATATATAATAAACAATCTTTTTTTCTGACAGATTCGGAAGAGGCACCGCCAAAATATGCACAAACCAGTAAAACCTTCTGAGCCCCCGAGCCTGCTCAGTGGGGCTAATATTTTGGAAGACTGCGTGGGGGAAGGAAGCGGCTGTGAATAAAGGAGGGGTCATTCAAAAACATAACTTTCCATTTCCTATGTCGCGTTTATCTGGGGGTTATTTTTGAGACATGGGAGGACGAGAAAACCCTGGATCCACTAGAAAAAAATAGCCACGAAATCTCAGAGAGACCTAAAGGAGAAAAAAACCTCTTGAGCGCCGTAGATGGAAACAATTTTCCTCCAAAAATAAACAGTTGTGGGACTTGGAATATGAGAACTTCCTGGGGGGCGGTGATGGAGGACGGCAGAAGTCGAGGGAGGCGGTGGGAGCCATCTTGGAGTGCCCAAACTTGGATTCCGTGACAAAAACGTACGCTCGACGCCTTTGGCTAGCGATTTATTGCTTAACTGAGCGATCGAGAGATTTCTATATAGTGCCACCAACGGCAATAGGATTATTTGAGTCTAGAGATTACTTTTATTGTGTTATGCTATCAAAGAAGATGTCCAAGTGCTGATCTTTGATTTACACCCCCCCCCCCCCCACCACACACACACACACACGCACACGCCCCCCACCCTCCCTCTCCCCAGCTTTGAGGAAAACAGGAGAATTGTGCTGGAACTGTGTTACAGATACATTTGCACAATTTTGGAACTGGAGAACCAGGTTCGAATCCTAGCCTTGGCTCACCATTCTGTGATCCTGGGCAGATCACTAATCACCTTATACCTATATAAAAAAAGAAAATGTGTAATGTAATCTGGTTCGCATGTAAAGTACTCAAATATTTCCCCGACCCACGTCTGCACTATATGAAATTGCAAAAAAGTAAGTATTACCTTATGTATTGTACACTCACACTGAAAGTTGGCACTAGTCAGGCATCTGTGGGAGAGGATGTGGTATTACGACAGAAGCTGCTGACTTTGGACCCAGAGAACTTGGTTCGAATCTGGGTACCAACATCCTGTGATTCTGGGCAAATCGCTTAGTGTCCCGTGGTTAAAAAATAATGAATGTAACTGGTGTTCACATAAAGTGCTCCAATTTCTTTGGGTCGAGTTTAAAGATCTAGAAAACTAAACTGCAAAGTATATTTAAAGAACAGCAACAAATCTTTGGTTTTCATCGGTCAGATGTAACTATCTCACCCAGTTCTGCTTTTATGTCAGACTTGACGCAAAATATTTGGAAGTCTATTACGGACAATTTGGAGAGACATTTTCAACACTATGAACCATCCATAAAAAAAGTTAATTTTAGCTCAAAAGAGGACCTCGAGTATGAGAAATGTCAGTCTGTCACAGAGATTATTTGCAATAATATTAGTGAGTTGCTGCTATATTTCAGTATTGAAAATACACATCAATATCCCTGAATATTAGACAGAAACATTTAGAAATTGGACCAGCGCGCTGGCCTAACAGGGCCCCAAAATACGTTTGGTCCAGGGCCCCCAAAATCCTTAAGTTGTCCTTTTGTCTGGGTTCCTAAGAGAGCACATTTTTCTTGCTAGATTCCATGCAAGGGGTCGGGAAGAGCCTAAGCAGCCCGAGTAACTGTAGCTGTGTGGCGTCCTTGTAGAGCCGTACTTAACTTATCATGCTCCCAGCACTCAGTCCAGCTTGCCGAGCTGTAATTACAATACATCAGAACCTGGGTCAGATCTAGCCTGTGCTGCAAACACTGACAGCTGCCAGTCCGGCCCGCTCCCTTGAGCCCCACCATTCGTCCTTGCTTTCTGAGGCTTTTGCAGACTGCCCCGTTGCCTGCAAACCGAGGCAGCAATGTAAAATATGCAGGACATTTTCAAAAATTGCAAATATCTGATGGAAATGTATCAAAAGGACTAAACCCCTGTGGCGAATTTCCAAAATATGCAGAAATGTAATAAACCTGTGCCCCCACTCAAAAATCTGTGGTTCGGATTAAGGTCTACCTTTAAGTATTACCCTATCATTCATTTGTAAAGATAAACGCCAAAATAAGAACACAGAATGCAAAAATAAAATAAAGTCGCATGGCATGGAAAGCGGACACGGTCTCCAGCTGATTGCCTCACACCTTGGGACACAATCTTATTTTTGGAGGAGCGTGTCACCTTTTCAAACACAGTAGCAGTAACTGGGTGAGCGTGTCACTCCGAAAACAGTCTCACTTACTGGACGGTCGTGTCACACCTTGGGAGGACAACCTCTCTCACCTAGCTAGCATGTCACCCCTTCGAACGCAGTCTCAGTCATTGTGTAGGCATCTTACACCTTGGAGCACTGTCTCACTCATTGAGTATGAGACTCAGCCCTCGAAGCACGGCCAGGCCCTTTCTATGCAAGTCTCATTCAATGAGAATCTCGCTCATTGGATAGGCGTCCCGCTCATTCGGTGCACGATGCTCCTTCTTTGGGACCAAGTCTCACAACTTGGAGCTTTACCTCACTCATTGAGTCAGAGACTAGTACGCTGGGCCACATTCTCGCTCATTGGGATGTCTCCCACTTGCAGCACAGTCACACATTCAGTGGGTGTCTCACTCCGCGGAGCACAGAGATGCTCAGTCGGAACGAGTTTCAGAGTGGCCCATTTATACTGGGACTCACTAACTGACACCTTGGAACACATATCATCAGAGGCTAGACTACAGGGTTCCAACAGCTATAAATGGGCCTCACATTTTGTAGCATAAGCTCACTCCTGGCCTGTTCCAAATAGGCCCACTTGACATCAATTAACTCACAGCTGGAAATAAGTGTTTTTGCTACAAAGTCAACTTTTGGCACAGAATTCTCTGAACTCTCCCTTGTGGACGCGAGGACTTCACGATCACTGCGGCATTGCTGGGCCAGGTGTCAGAGTGGAGAGGGAACGGGGCAGTGTGCACCGCTGCCAGCTTGCCCTGTCATGTGCCATGAGTGGGACTTTGAGCCAGACCAGGGGTTTCCGACCACAGCACTGGGCATGGGGGTACTTGTCGGGCCATACAGTACAATGAGAAAATAGAAAGTCCAAGTCCTAGCACTCAAGAGCCACTGGCTGAAAAAACACAGGACTGTCCCGCAATCGCACGCATGACATAGACATGAGTGACCTCTAGCGGTCTATGGACACCCTGTCGTGGAAGTGCACCCTTCGGGACAGTTTAGCCCAAGGGGGTCGAAGAGTATCGAGCATTCCGAGGCTATACCGAAGACGAGATTACGCACCGAACATACAGTACGCCCCCAGAGAAGTGTGGCGAACGTGTTCATGTGCCCATGAAGAACTGCACCCTTCAGGTGAGAGCAGCCTGGGCTGGGGCGTGAGCAATTCGTGTGCTCGAGGGAGAATGAAAGCCTACAGAGTGAGGTGCCCCAGGGGGCTAGTGGCAGACTACCGGTGGATGGCGTAGTTCACTGCAGGGAGTGCCTTGCTCCCCCACCCCGGCACTGGGTCGCAAGTCCCACTGGCCGTGCCCAGAAGCTGTAACGGCGAGGAGTCTCCTGGCATGGGAAGCGTCTCCTGCCTAGAGGCGGGGCACTTCAGCTGACACCTTCCCGCCCAGAAGAGCAACTGCAGCGTGTTTGATGACATCACGTCACCTCGACTCCATGACCCCTTAGCTAAGGGGCGACCCGCGATACAGCCCTCGCCATCAGAGACCACCTTGAATAAACAAGACAACGACTGCCCTATACTCCTGTACAGCAATACAGAACAGTAGCACCACACTGCCCAGGAGGGCCCAATCGCTGTAGCACCGCTGTACAAAATAGCATTTGTATAAACACAAAACTCGTCTGTACAATATCGCCAGATCCGGAGTACACTATAATAAGAACATATCTGCCCACGAGGAGACAGTCATTCAAGTCCTCGCAATGCAGGGATGTATCTTACTCAGTGACGTTAGCCTAGTCCTGCAGGAGGTCTCGGAGAAGACAGCCACTCCCGTCCTACACGTACACGCAGAGGAAGGCGTCAGCAGTAAGCTGAGCTAGCGCCTCGAATAACGGCGTAGAGTCAATGGGACAGGAGCTTCCGGCCAAAGAAGGGGTCACTCCACAGGCGAGCGAGGGGCTGTGCAGGGGGCGGCCTCCACGTCCTCCATCGAGGTCAGCCACTGGCCACCACTGATAAGAGGGCCACTGAATTCCGGGAGATTAACATTCCCGAAAAATGTAAAACAGAGCGAATTTATCGTGAAATACCCAGGAGGGGGGTGACAGACAATGAATTAAGCCTCGTGGCTCCAGACCCAGGCCTGGATATGGTGAGACACGTCGTAATTAAGAAATACTCAGAGTAAATGAGCTTGTGCGAGACAGACTACACTAAAGTGTAAACTGCCTGCAAAGAAGAGTGAGTGAACCTCCACTGAGGTCTGCAATGGGGAGCGAGCGAGACTCCCCTAAATGTATGACCGGTAAGCAATGACTGAGATACCGATGTGGTGCTTGAGGCCCGTCATGGCAACTGAGCGAGACTCCACTGAAGTGTCTGATTCTCTTGCGGGTGAGTGAGCGATACTCCACTGAAGTGTCTGATTCTCTTGAGGGAGAATGAGTGAGACCCAACTGAAGTGAATGAGTGAAACCCCACTGAAGTGACTGATTCTCTTGATGGAGAATGAGTGAGACACCACTGAAGTGCCTGATTGTCCTGATGGAAAACGGGCGAGACTCCACTGGAGTGTCTAATTCTCTTGAGGGAGAATGAGTGAGACCCCACTGACGTGTCTGATTCTCTTGATGGAAAATGAGCGAGCCCCCAATGAAGTGTCTGATTGTCTTGATGAAGAATGAGTGAGACCCCACTGAAGTGTCTGATTATCTTGATGAAGAATGAGTGAGACCCCACTGAAGTGTCTGATTCTCTTGATGGAGAATGAGTGAGACTCCACTAAAGGGCAGAAGGCCAGTGACGGAGAGCGAGATCTCCTTTGAAGAGTGGGAGATCAAAAAAAGGAACGACCGAGGCTCCACTCAAGAGTATGAGGCCGCGGATGTAGAACTACAATAAAAGCACAAAGCAAGTGTGTCGGTAAATAAGGGGTACGCCCATAGCAGAGTATGTCATCGGAGGAAGGAATGAGTTAAGATCTATTGACGTCTGATGGAATGACTGGGAATCCAGTGACGTCTGAGGTCATCAATGGAGGGAAGGCGTGACATACAAGTTGAGACTTATGGGAACATCGACCCCTAGAGGTGGTAGGTTATGGCTCCTGGGTGGGTTGTTATACTAGATATCTATGAATCCCTGCTCTCATCTTATCACACTTATCTACCCATCATCATATGTCATGTCTCTATCAATCTATCCTCCATTCCCACTCTGACTCATCCCAAATCCATTCTACTACTTTCATCTCCTAAATAACTTTGCCTAAGCTCTTCCCTCCGCTTCCACATCTAACTCACCAAACCTCACTCTACTACCATGACCTCCCAAACAACCCTACTAAATTTGCCCTCATTTATTTCACCCTGCTACTATGATCTCCCTAACCCTTCCACAGACTCTTCCCTCCTCCATCCCCCTTTACTCCTCCCAAGTCTTTGGGATGAGTAAATGAGGGATATACTCCCAGTTAACACTTCTGGATTTCTTTCCTCCTCCACCCCTCCATTACTCCAGTCAATCTAACTAACAAACACTCATATCCGCGGCTCAAATTAACTTATAATAATACTAAAACTGTACTCATATTTCCCGATACTAATCCATCACTAATTCTTGTTGGGTTCCGGAGTAGCGTGCTACTCGCTGAAAAGCGCTTTGACGCCTCGTCAGGGGTAGTAAGCGCTATATAAATACTATTACAATACAATTACAATACAATAACAGAGACTTAAGTTGTGACCGGCATCTGCTTGTGTAGGCGAAGTTAGCACGACCACTGGCATTGGGAGATCTGGACACCTGCTTGTTTGCTGAACACTGAACCATATTTGGTAAACCTCAAGTGAAAGATGTATGGAGGCCTGGTCAGCAAACACTATGAACCAGAGCACAACATCAGTACTGGGAAATACTTTCTGCCTTCGGTAAATGTGTTTCATGTAGAAGAACAGGAAAAGCCACCTGAAGAAATACACGTGCGCAGATCCTTTAAAAATGCTCATATGACCTTGTGATGCTCCAGGGTTTGAGTTGATGGAAGAGATTCAAAGCTACCAGAAATCTTCCCAATCTAGAATCTTCGAGCCAGGACCTCCTTCCCCAAGATAACTTTGCAGAAATTGATCTGATCTGATAGAACCATTAGACGCAATTGCACCAGAAATCATTCTCCCTTAGAAATGAATGAACAAGACCACCATCAGCTGGAAACCTGGGCACACATATTTTACACAATTCTCAAAGCTTTGGGGGAATTGGCCAGGCAAGATGGCCAAATAGGCGTTCCTTTCCGAGCTCCTGTCTTCACAATTTAAAACCTGCAATAATCCTATGTAGTGTGTGGCCAACCCCGACCCCAGCCTGCCTAAACTGCCTGTGCAGTAGGTAGGCCCTGGGGTATGCTTTCTGTGGCCTTCGCCTGCAGACAATGGACTTATTGCAGCCTGATCAGCATGGGGCTGTTCTGCTCTGGTGGCAGAGTGTTTCGCGGCTGCTGGCTGAGGCACTGGGGCGGCCGTAGTGTCAGCGGCTGTAGTGCCCCCCCTTGGGGGGTGCTCCCCAGAATGGTGGGGCTCTTTCAGTGCCCCGAGTGCCTGGTGGGACTGGAAAACGTCAGAGAGACTTACAGCAGAGCCAGCACCCGGCCTATGAGTGATTCCGCAGGATCGCGTTTGGAGGCGATGTGCTGCACAGCACCGATGCAGGGTGTTCGGGGCCCTGTGATCGAGGACCTGAATCACCTCTGAACTCCTGGAACTGGAAGGACCCCAATCCTGAGAGGCGAACCCCTGCCATAACCTCGGGGTCCTGGCCGACTGGTTTCTTACTGGGGGGGGAGGTGGCAGCTTTCAGCAACCAAGGGCAGCTTGGCGGTGTATGAAAGTCCCCTCTTTCTGGCATGGTTAACCCTACTTTTTGCCCTCTGTCAGTGTGTTTTCACAGAGATCCTGCTAACCAGGACCCCAGTGATTGTGCTCTCTCCTCCAAATTTAGTTGCTTTGGTACTTCATACACCCCACAACTAGTATACTGGTGTACCACTGTAAGTCCCTAGTATATGGTACCTAGTTACCCAGGGCATTGGTACACCGGGGGTCTCCCATGGGCTGCAGCATGTATTTTATGCCACCCATGGAAGCCCATGCAAACTGTGTCTGGATGCCTGCTGTTTGCAGCCTGCGTGAAACAGTACATGCACCTTTTCAGTGCTAGTCACTACTCCAGGTCACTGTAGGTTACCCCCACAGTGGGCCCTTCCATCCCAAAGGGCAGAGTGCAGGTCCCTGTGTGTGTGGGCACCCCTGCATGAGCAGAGGTGCCCCTACGAACTCCAGTTCCAATTCCTTGGACTTCGTAAGTGCGGGGAAGCCATTTTAGCTATGTACAGGCCACAGGTCATTCACTACCTGTGGCCCAGCTACATAATGGTAACTCCGAACCTAGGCGTGTTTGGTATCAAACATGCCAGAATCATACCCCAATACTGATGCCAGTACTGGTGGCATGATTCCATGCACTAAAGGGGCTCCTTAGAGGACCCCCAGTTACTGCTCCTACCAGTCTTTCAGAGTCTGCGAGCAGCCCACGCTGCTGTAGCCCCTCAGACAGGATTTTGCCCTCCTGCTGCTTGACCAGCTCAAGATGGGGAAGGCAGAACAAAGGATTTCCTGTGGGAGAAGGGATGCAACCTCCTCTCCCTTGGAAATAAGTGTTACTGGGCTGGGGAGGGGTAGCCTCCCTACGCCGCCAGACTGCTTTTAAGGGCAAATTCGGTGCCCTCCTTGCATAATCCGGTTTGCACCAGTCCAGGGACCTTCAATCCCCGCTCTGGCGTGAATTGCACAAAGGAAAGGGGAGTGACCACTCCTCTATCTATCACCACCCCAGGGTTGGTGCCCAGAGCTCCTTCGGGTGGCCACTTGGTTCTGCCATCTTAAAAACAAGATGAGAAGAGGCCCCTGGAAGCAACTGACTGGTCAGGTTAGGTAGCAGACGTCAGTGACCCCTCTGATAGGTGGTCACCTCAGAGAGGGACCAAGCCTTTTTTTAGGCTGTTTAGGGACTCCTTTGAGGGTAAGTCCCCAGATTTGTTGAGCAATATTCCACCAGGACTCCCCTGCAAAGTCCTCTTCTGCTCCTGGCCACTGGAACTGCTGATGGACTTCACAGGAACCGAACAAGACTGCAACAACTGAGACAACCTCTCCTTGAAACATTGTTTCTGTAGCTCCTGTCAGCAACCTGCAACATTTCCATGGCTGTGCATCCTCTGGTGTCGGCAAGTCTTCAGCTGCACCAAAGAAGCAAGAAGGAATCTCCCTTGGAGTGGGCGGAGGGGTCCTTCACTGAATTGATAACTACAGCCCTTTTACCCAACAGACTTTCCAAGTCCTCTACGGTGTAACCAGATCACAGAGAGCTGGCTCCTCAGCAAAAACCAGGAGTCCCCCTGAGAGCCATAATTGCCCACCTGTTAATTTTTGTGATTGGATGCCACTCTCCAATGTGTCAGGGTACAGGGCCCTCCACTGTTTCAGGGAAAACCTATTTTCTATATTGCTGGATTATACCCAAAGGGTTCAAGACAGGAGAAAGACTTTTCTTGCAGCTGAAAAGTGAATGAGAAATATGAACCTGAAGTACAGTCTACTTTTCCCAGTGAAGTTCCGAGTCCAACATGAAGGTTCAGTCTTGTTTTTTTCAGCTCCGCAGAAGGTAGTGACTGGCTGGATATCCTACGGCGAATCGCTGGTCAAAGCACAGGTCACCGGGATCGAGGTCTTCCTGAAGCTCAGCAACAGTCTGCCTGTTCCTGGTGGCAAAATGGGCATTGGAAGCATCTGGATAGCAATTGGCCATCAGAAAGGATCTAAGTTTGCTCTGATGACACACTCTGAGCTATAGATGGGAACCCAGATTCAATGGAGTCTTTCCAATGATGCCGCAGTGATCCTAGCACTGTTAGTGACAGTACTGGCATGGGATGATTCCAGGGACTTGCACATCAAACAGTGAGTACTGAGAGCAATGGGGACTGGGGCCCTGCTGGCACAATATTTTCCACTCCCCGAGGTGGAACCGGTTGGAACTGCATCAGTCTCTGGGACAATGATATTTGTGGACAGCAGTTACTACTGAACTAACATTGGGGGGAGGGAATTAGATGGACAATAGTGAGGTATGTTGGTTATTCCTTGTTGTTTAATTCTATAGACAGTAGGCTCTAGGTGAGAGTTAAGAGAAAGACAGCGGGAGCTTGATTGCTTTTTGCCTCGCTCCCTCTCTCGCACCCTCACCTCTAGCATAGAGGATTATTATTTTGCCTGGGTTTTGATATAGTTTGCTTTCTACTTTAGGGTAATGGGGCGTCTGTGTCTGGCCTTTGGCCGACAAAATGCTGGGTGGGAGGACATGGTGCAGCTGCCCATGGGGAAGAGGAGTTGGGAGACAGTTACGGGGTTGATGAGTTTGGGTATTATTTACTTCCTTTGTAATTTGCAGGCCTAATCACGGCTACTGGACCACCTTATCAAGGAGAGGTTGGAGGTGTGGCTGTCCCAGATGGGGGAATGGGAGAGACTAACAAAATTAACAGATGCAGAACACACGGCTAAACCTATGACGTGGAATGTCTGTGGTATTGCCCAGCTGGAGAAGCCTAGGCAGGTGTATGCATATCTCAAGCGTTTTAAGGTCTCCACTGCAGTCTTACGAGACCCCACATTTGGAGGTACTGTTTACAATCTCTCCAGAAACGTTAGAGGGGCAACTATATGCCACCTTCTACTCCAGTTAAGCCCCGGGTGGAGTGTTAATTCGGGTGACTCTGGGGTGCCCTTTCTTCACTTGGGATCACATCCTGAACCCTGAGGGCCAGTGTATAATCCTGTATGGTACCCTGGATGGTCACAATATCTGTTTAATTAATGAAAATGCACTCAATAATGACTGTCCTGATTACTACTCTAATGTGGCGCAGGTTGCCTCCCGCTATCTATCGGTAGATATAGTCATTGGGGGAGACTGTAATTGTGTTCTAAATGGCCAGCAGGACAGGACTCCACCCCGACAGTACACTAATCCCCATATGACAGAGCCACTGAGGGACATGATACATAACTTGCACCCTCAGTGACATTTGGGGGGTCCGACACCCACATATCAAACAATTCTCATGCTACAGTCCAGCTGTGGGCACCCATAGTTGATTTGACTATTGCCTATTCTCCAGTGGCTTTCCACCACAGATGTCCAGCATATCTTATTTGCCTCCATATTTGTTGGACTACTCCCCTGTTCTTTTAATTCTGGGGAGAGCGAATGGTAGGCCAACGATCCAACTCTGGTATCTCTGTGTGAAAGCACTGACGGATCCCCCTTTTGAAAACACTGTTGCAGACACACACTTTATTTTCATGAGAACTGAAGCACCTTAGGAAGTAGACAATGGTGTGGGAGGCGATGAAGTCGGTCCTCCGCATGGTCTGCCTTAAAATGACATACGGGGTCCGGTAACAGCTCAAGAGGGGCATTCAGGTGTGCGAGCAGGGGCTAGACTATAGAGAAAAAGAAGTAGCCATGTATTCCAAAAGGCTGGTGGAATGGTGGGGTACCCGTAAAACCCTGCTAGATGATTGACATGGATTAGAGAAGCACATCTACACAGTGTATCGCCAACAACTCCATGCTGAAGGGGGCAAGACTGGAGTGTTGCTAGCACGCCCGGTCAAAAAGGAGGAATCCTGAACCCCAATTCTGACTTTGAACAATCAAACGAGAAGCCGAGTTTGCATGCAGCAGGCCAGAAATTAGGTTTTCTGTTCTCATCTTAGTGTCATTTACACTGACCGGGCACTGACCCAATCATGCAACATCATGGATTACTTGACGGAGGTTATGCTCCCCTGTCTTGCCTCTGACCACTGAGACAACTTAGATAGACCTATTACACATGAGGAAGTCCTTACCGTGATCCGGGCCTTGATAACAGCTAAAACTCCCTGCTGAGTTCTATTGCAAATATGCAGACACCCTGGCAGATAAACTACTGGAGATCTTAGAGGAGGCCCTCTGGCAGGGTAGCCTTTCACCCATGCTACATGAAGCCCTAATAGTAATGATTAACAAATCCACCAAGGACTCATTAATGCCCTCAGTATTCAGGTCTCTTTCTCTTTCCCTTTCAAATGTTAATGTCAAACTGCTTAGCATTATATTGGCGGCTTTGCTTCTGTGTCTCCCATCCCTTATGCACTCAGACCAATCGGGGTTTATCCCTGGGAGAACCACCTTATATAATTCGAGACGACTTTCCCACATCTACTACTCTTTGCAGTGCCTGAACGATGCATTTGCACTGGCACTTTTAGATATATCGAACAAACGTTTGTTTCTTTGAATTGGACATAGCTTTGGCACGTCCAGAGGAAGTTTAGGATGGGCCCTAAATTATTTCAATGGGTCCAGTTATTATATGTGGACTCGTGCGCTCTGGTGCGCTCGGGTAGGGAGGTATCGGACCTGTTTAGCCTATACAGGGGCACCCAACAGGGGTGCCCTCTCTCACCGCTCCTATTCACGCTTGCGATGGAGCCATTGGCTCAGAGACTTAACCAGACGTTGGGTTCATGGGGAATAACAATAGGAGAGGCCACTCACCTGGTCTCCATTTATGCAGATGGCACGCTGATATATTTTCGTCCCCCAATGTACTCTGCACTGATACTGATGAGCGTGATGCAAGAGTTTGGGGAGGTCTCCGGGCTACAGATGAACCTCTCCAAGTCCAAACTTTACCGTCTGGGGTCCCTGACCGAGATACCGCTTCAAGCTCTACGACCACTGAAACTCCCTTGGGAATTGAGTGACGTCCAATATCTGGGAATTCCACTAGCGCTTACTGAGGAGACATTCTTTAGCCTCAATATCAGTAGAATGGTGCAGGGACTGCGAGCCTCTGTGAGGTTTTGAAGAGACTTACCTTTATCTCTCATGGGAAAAATTCCAGTCGCAAAAATGCTTCCTTGGTGCATCTATATACTATAGGGCACATTCTGTACAAATCCTAAATGGTACTTTAAAACGATCTCCAGTCTTATTGTCAATCTACTGTGGGCGGACAAAGGTAGGGGGGGTGGGACTCTCCACTTTAAAGAGACCATGGACTCGGGGTGGCTTAGAGGTGCCACACTTGCAACACGCCTTTACCTGGCTCAACCCAAGTCCCCCATGATACATGTTACCTGATACGACAGGTGGCAAAGATGTGGGAGAGGGTGGATAAATGGGTGATCTGTTGTGCTTTTTATGCCCCGGACATGCCTCTCTGGATTCTGCAACCTTTTCACAGGATATCGGAGTCCATGTCGATCCAGAGGTGGAAAGATGGGGGTTGCACCACTCTGGGGGGCTCATACCCAGAGAGTCGCTTCATCTCAATAGCCACTGCTGCAGAGTCCTTTGCACTAGGCACAGGTCAATTCTTACAATATATGAAAATCTCTGCTATGGCACGGGGGTCTGGCCTACCTTTCTGACTTCCCCACCCTGCTCTAGCATGTTAACCGCAATGTTGGAAATGGCAGGTGGGCGACGTCCAATTTCACATCTCTAAAGGGCGTTGCGCGAGGACCTACCGGAGGAACCCCTTCCGGTTCAGACTAAATGAGAGTAATGGATAGCAGAGTCAATAACAGGAAGGAACTGGATCCGTATTCATGAGTGGGTTTGCATCGCTAGCTATAATGCTTGATTTTCTATCAATCAAACCTATCTCCAAAGACCTTACATGCTATCTACCCTGCACGTCCCAATACATGTCCCCAATGCAGAGGCATAACCGCAGATTTTATAGATTTATTTTGGGAATGTACAGCCCTCTCGCCCTATTGACGATCAGTCCTGGAACATATAAAAAGAGCTTCTGGGTGGCAGATGCCGTTAGATAGCAGACAAGTGATACTAGGTCCAATCCCCTACCCCTCTGGTAAAAAGCTTAGCAGGAAGGTTTTTCTGTTGGGTCTCACATTACCAAAACGCCAAATAGCAACAAAGTGGGTGTGTTGAACCTCCTAAATATACAGACTGGCTGAGGGATGTCACAGAATGGGCTGTAGAAGAAGAAGTCTGGATGAAGCATATTCGTAATGGTGATAAACTTGAAGACAGTCTCAGAACCTAGGCAGAAATGCTAGCTACCCTCAAAGATCCCTCTACGGACATGTCCACTGGTCATACAATTGGGGGAGGGTCCAACTTAAGACTGGGTCGCAATGTTGTATTATCACCTCCTGTATGTACTCATGATTACACAGTGAAGTATGTTAACTGGGATAATTTGCACAAGCGCTTGGTGGGGGGATGTTAAGCATGTTTGTATGATCTTACTGGTGGGATAATGATCCTGTCCGTGTTTGGACTTTGATATGCAGTGTAGTTACTGCTTATTTCTTTGTAAAAGTCAATAAAGATAATTTAATCTAAAAAAAAACAATTCTCAGAGCTTGTCTCAGGCAGGACTCCGATCTCAGGGCTGGGGTCCAGTCAACATCAGCTGTCCGGAGAGACATTCTTTGGCTTCGACACACCACACAGGCTCTCACACTCCGATCGGTTTTCCAACTTGTTCTGGTCTGCCAGATGGCGCAGCTGTCAGTGCAGCGTTACTACTTCTAAAGCTTACGGGAGTGGAAAGGACATGCTTGATGGAATGTGGAAACCTCAAAGACAGGGGCCCAGCCTGTGAGTATCCCAGAAACAAAATGGCCGCCACCCAGCAAATTGCTTTGTTGCCTCACAGCTCAGTCTGTTAAGAGCCAGGACTTACGTGCTCTTCGTGAGAGTCTCTTGCCCCAATGCTTCTTGGATGTCAAACACTAACTAAAGTCCATTCTGCGAAAAACAACGTAGATAGCCCTGAAGTGGGCAACTGTAAGACAGACCACTACTCCAGATAAAGTCTTATAACAGGCAATAAGAGAAAACGTCAACATCAACAATATTTTTCAATGGGGAAGCCATTGTCCGTTTCCTAACCTAACGCTTACTTGTCATGGCCACATTTTGACTGGGGAGGGCCTTGCATGATTGCCTTAAAATGTTGACTGTGCTGTACTTAAGGGAAAACAAACCAAAAATAAGCTTTATCACATCTGCTGAGGATCAACTTGAAAACTCTTCATTAAAAAGTCAAGTGGAACTTGATGTAGGAGGAATACGCAGAGGGGTGGCATCTGGATGGAAGTGCCAGGACAGGCTGAATTTTATTTGGGCAGCAGATGTTGCTTTTTTGAGGCAGAGAGGGGGCACCGCATTCACTATTCACTTGGATATTAGTTTGACTGACAAAATAAGACAAAAAGTTTGACTGAGAGATTCAAAAGGATCTGTTTGAAGAAAAAATCTGGCTCAGGTGTGTTTCTTGCCTTGGTGGACTACTTTTCAACTTGGTCACAATATCCGCTACATTCTGAGCACATGGCATTTACTTTTTTAGCAAGCGTTAGGGGCAGAGACGGAGAGTTGTTGCTCAGGATTTAGTAAATCCCTCCTGGTCACGTTTCCATTACAAATCAATTTCCTAAACCAGTAGTGGAAAACCACAGTTGCTGTCAATGCTGTAGCTGTCATTACTCTTTGGATGTCAAATAGGATGATCGACTGAACCACAAGACGTCTAACAAGCATTAGCAAAGCCAATCGTTCTCAGCCAGGCTGCACAGCATTCCTGATGCTGTGTAGAATGGCTAACGTAAAACAAATTAAAAACTTTTATGCAGCGGCCCACATTTTTTTTGTAGGTGTGCACATCAAGCATGACAAAATGACACAGTCACTTCTTTTCAGATCAGTAAGTAAAAAAAATGTGCAAAGGCTGTTTTTATTTTTTTAAGCAGATTAAGCAGAAGGAGGAAGCAGAAGTAAAAGGGGTGGAAGCAACAGGGGTTGTTGGTAGCAACACAGGGAGGGAAGGAATGGCAATGGAAACAAAAAGTAGGGTGTGGGATGCAGATGTAACACAGGGGTTGGCAGTGGAGGATGCAACATGGAATAGCACATGGGTGAGTGTAAGAGGGAGGGCGCCGGGGCATAGCTTGCTCAGTGAGATTGGGGGGGGGGGGGGGGTGAGCTTCAGAGTTGCCAACGATCACGCTGGTTTATAATGTCAAAATACATTATACGGCAAGCAGGGCACATGAAAGGGGCTAATGAGCGGTGGAAAGGGAGACGAGTGCGGATTGGTAGGGGTAGTAAGTGAGAGAAAATACAATATTGTGTAAAATAAAAGATGGTTGAAGACTGTCAAAGCAGAGAGGGAGAGAGTGTGTGCGCGTTTTTGTCTGTGTTTATGTAACATTTCCTTGTGAAATCCGACAGACCTCACCATACCCAACTGAAAACACCTGTACCCTACTATTTTCCAGAAAATACATTTATGAGGGGGGTTTAGCACCCCAAACACCCCCCTGAAGCTACGCCCCTGGGAAGGAGGTGATGAGAAGCTCACAAGGATAGGCAGCAGCATGAGTTGGGAGAGAAATACATGAGGGAGACAGCTCAAAAACATGCAATCTCTGTGAATGCTTACACAAAAAGAAAAAAGTAGGTCCCTAACATCGAGAATGGACACCAGGCAAATTCACACATGGTAAAGAGGCAATGGCTCAGGAGAAGAGCACACACAAGGTTGAGAACAAATAAGAAGCAGTCAAATGAAAATGACAAGGAAAGCCAACCAATGGCAAGCAATAAGAGGGTTCAAAGCACCTCGGTGTTTATGGTAAGCCACATATATCACAACAGACAGCACATTTGTTGTCTAGTAGACTCGACCTAACAATCGGATAACCACAGCTTTTGAAACCCTTCCTGAAAATGTGAAATTAAACAAAGTTCAGAATGTCACTTCCCTCATTGGAACAGCCAAAATGAATTAGTAGAATAGCAGAGGGGTAGACTATAGGGGAATCAAGAGTGCACAATTTAGAGGGGTGTTGCCGATATGGTCAATGGGTTAAAATGAGTCAAGACCTCACAGTTAAAGTGGAGCCCCCACAGCCCCAATCCTAAAGAATTGTTTTTTTGTCGGCTGAAGCCATTGAACAAGTTACCGGTAATAATACTTACAGGTAAGTAACTTGGAGCTCATACTCTCGATGGCAGAGTGGTGCATAACGTATGAATCTAGAACAGGTTCACACCACAAAAATCTGTCAATAGACATAGCTTTTAAAAGCCAAGGAAAGCATACTGCCAGACGCCAGCCTCCTGGCAGCAATCACCCGCCGCTTGCAGATGCAATGACGAGCTGTGAACAAAGTGCGAAACACAGAAATACCCTGATAGTCATCCAATCTTGCAGTGAAGCCTGAAGATATGTGTGGCAGTCATTTCCTGGTAATTAACGTACTAGTGGAAGTGTTTATCCCACAACAGGAATTGCGTTGACCCTGGGGCCACCTCACCATTATACATTATTAACAAAAACATGCAAGTACTTGATAAATGTGTTTTAAATGGTTCAAGCGCAGTGATTTGCATTATCAGGCTTTCTTGAGGTTTCAATACCCACAACATTCTGGGCTTGTGGTCTTGTAGCTTCTGAGGACCACTTCAGCACCAGTTTGACACTCTTGTCTTAAGACAGGATGCTGGAGAAAAATTCAAAGGTTACTACTTTTGAAACCAAATACTCGAATTGCGACTTTGGTTTCTAGCTGTGTGATCCTCGGCAGCCCTCTATAGCTTTAGCAGAGTATAGTGGAGAAGTGTGGCACAATGGTTAGAGCGGCAGACCCTGATGCACAGATCTGGTTCTGGACCAGGGTTAAATTCCCACCTTGGTGGGTCTTGGGCTCAATTCCCTTGGAACAGATAATTCTCACCTCGGTGCCTACTCTAATTAATGGGTCCCACTCTGGGCAATAGCTTTCTTAATCTCCACAATGGCCCTCACAGTGCTTGGATGCTTGGCTTCACCCTGGGATTATCCAGGAGTGGGTGCCTCACAGGGAAAAGCCAGGAGGGGTTCTACAGTGGTATGCGTACAGTGCCTTGAGACCCTTACAGGTGAGTAGTGCGCTATACAAGGGCAAAGTTTTTACAGTTTTTAGCCTTCCTTCAATTCAGTTATCTCTCTCACACACACCAAACCTCAGAGGTTGTCACTTTGTTTTATTCTTTTCTTGGAAATGCCTTATCTGACTAACTGAAAGAGAGACTTAACACTTCTATACACGGACACATTAACAATCGGATTTTCATTTTTTTTAAAGTTAGGCTCTACGAATGCCACTTGAAATTCCTCATTCAAGATGTGCTATATGGAATTTCTGGCGTCTTAATTTTGCAGAAGCATGCTTCAGGGACGGAGTTTAGCTCCCTTATCAAGCTGAAATGGTATCTGATGTTTTCACTGAAGCACTGTTAGAAGGAGATCTAGTCTTCACCGACATTGTTCAAGGCAGGTAATGCACTGACTGACAGGAAAAAGAGTCAATGTGCCACCTATAGTCGGCAATCCCATTACAATCATTTATTGCAGGGAACCCCTCGTGCCTGCAATGAAATGTAGCCGTTTGCTATGAAAAAAAAATTTAAGCACAGTAAACGAAAAACACGAACTAGCCACCCAAGGCACACATTTTCTGCTCAGAATGTTGCACAACACAGCCAACAGTTTGAAGCAACAAAACGCCCAACTGTCAATACCGTAAAGAGAAAAGATATGTTTTTTTGATTTTTTTTTTTTAAAAGTCGATTCGTTTGTCTATGTGCATCGATCGCTGCCGAGTGGCCCATGAAATGTGGCACCTTTTGCCAGTTCTGACCTTTGTAACCTACAAACTATGCATTTCACACCTCTTGAGTTTGCTTTCACAATTTTTACGCATAATTTTAATAATCACAGCATACGAAATGCTGCTGGTAAAAAGAAAAAAAACAGACCTAGCTGAAAGTGTCACAACTGGGGCACGTTGACATGTTCCCTCTATTGCACATCATCTATAACCTCAGTTGCACATCACCCTGTGCAGTGCTTGAAATGGAAAAATTAAAGTGCAGGTACTCTGTGACAGGGTACCTGCTTGTTTCCGAGAAGTGCCGGTACTCTCCAATTAAAAGTATTACGTTTTTCTTGAGATGTGCCGGTACTCTCCTTCTCAAAATAAAAAAGTGCCGGTACTCAGTACCGGACAGTACCGGCCCATTTAAAGCACTGACCCTGTGCTTCTGAACTGTACATCATCCCGTGTTTCCATGGCAAATCATTTGCAGCACACAAAGCATCCACGCCTCCTCTGATGGGCATTCATTACTCTTTGATTTCTCTAGGGTCTTAACCTGTGATCCTCTCCTTCACCTGTCTGTGCATACTGTGTTCCCCTATGTGCACGTGCTATACAAAAGACATAGCAATTGGCTTTGTCAGTGGGTGAATTTTAAATGATGCACCATGCTGTACTATTACAACAAAAACAATAATAAAAAGAAATAGGATTTGTCTCCTTACCTAAGTCTGAGACTCTTCTTCTATGAGAAACTGCCCCAGCATACTGATCTAACAGACGAGTCAGTAACTTTCTTCCTTCTTTCCGTTATTCCTCCAAACAACTTCACACTTGCTTTTCACTTTTATTAGCTATATCTGGAAAGAAAAGAACGAAAAAATGATTCGATAATATCTTATATTGGTATATAACATTTTAAATGACTCTTTAGCTGATGGCCTGGTATTTGCAACTATGTCTCTATAGCAGCCAAGTATCGCTAGGCCATATGATACACATCTAGCCAGTCCGGGCTTTTTGGCTAACCACAGATAGCATTCTGGGACTTGGAATTTTTATTCTACATGCACAACATTAAGGCAAAACTACGAGCATGTAAAGTGCTACGTGCACGGGATCAAATCTGGATAGAACCTTTTCTCCTGGACAAACCTCGGAGGGTGCTTTAACGCCCAAAACTTACAAGGTCAGCATGCATTCCAACATCCCTGCTCAAGCAGCTCTGTTGCACAGGTTCAACTTATGACTCATGTGTGAGAGGGTTTCAAGCCCGGATAAAAATACAATGATATCCGAAACAGATAATCGTATATAAAGGTTTTCCACAGAGATTCTATCGAAAAGAAAATACATCCTAGAAAAAAATAGGCAAGTCAAAGTGAAAGTATTTTACTGCGACAACCAAAGTGCTTTAGGATAATTTTCAGGTGACCAAAATTTGATCAGAGAGGCCATCGCCCAAAGAATAAGCATGGTGTGGAATGGGTGGAGACTTTTCCGGCATATGGGTACTGTAAGCAGTAGTGGAGTCTTGCATCCTGTAGGCCAAATTCCTGTGGAATTGGTATATATTTGGGATGTCTCCAAATGGTGATAGCAGAAAGGGTTGCAGGCTGGGAAAAAGTCCTAAAAAATGAATTGGGGGAGACTAACCAAGTTAGACAGCATACAAGGGACATCATGGTGCGTGCTATCACAGCATGGGAAATCATGGCATGTGACATCGCAAGAGTCATCACGCGGAGTGGCATTTCAAGCCATAGCCTCACAGGAAGTGACATCACAAGTCATGACATCTGATCTTAAGTCCTCACACATATTTTCTAGCATCTCTAGCAGGAGAATCTTTGAGTGAATTACCAGATTTAACAAATTCAATTTTGCATTTGGGGTTGTGCCAAAAAAGTGACACAACCCCAGCACAAAATCTGGGCCTCAATTTTAACATTTATTTTTCTAAATCTCTGGAAACAAAGAAATTGACACAAGGAGACACATGGCAATACATCTTTTCTGCTTAATTGTTTGTAAAGACTGCGTTTTAAAAAGTCTTAAGGGGTGAAGGCACGTACTGCGGAGAGATCTTCGTATGACCTGTAAATCTCGGGGAATAATAATAATGGTAAGATAACTCTGTGGCTTAAAACATTTGCTGGAGAGAAGTGTGATGTGTCTAGTACAAATGTTAAATATAAGCAGCATATAGAGTTAACATGTCTTCTGCAAAGCACCTCATGACAGATTTTTTTTTTTAATGCAGATAGGTAAGTGGGCTACTGCTTTTTACACAGAGATCTTATTGTTACTAGCAGTTCATAAATTGTACTCCTTCTCATATAGCGCAGTGAGCTATGAAGGACATGTGACTCCTACACACCCTGTAACCCTCACTATCCTATGTAACGCATCATATACATAGATTTACAGTTACATAATTTACATGCATTTGCAGATAGGTCCCAGCTTGAATTTGAAATAAAAAAGCCCCCTCACTGCTGCCTGCACGTTGCTGCTCAGAAGGAAAGCAGACAAAATGCAGGAGCTGCTGAATGTGTTGCGGTGCTTACACATAAAAACGGGACAAGTTCAGCATATTACAGTGCAGCACAACTACTTGGCAGGGTGGATGGCGTCCACCTTGTGAAAATAGTGGGTGGACACTGTGTACCCGCGTGTACCCCCGACTTGTAACCTGGTTGCAGGCCTTCTATCTACCTAAACCCGAATCTGCTGCATTCTAAAACTGCAGCCCATCCTTTAACATCAAGTTACTTACACTTCTCGAATTTAACTGAGATAGCAGGCAGTGACCTTCAGGCAACAAACTGGCCCATTAGCTCAAAGGGTTAAGCCTCTGTTTCTTCAGATTACGGGGCATATTTAAGAGCCCTTAGCACCACCGGGACGTCATTTTTCATGACGCTCCGGTAGCGCAATGCACTGCGCCGTATTAACAAGGTGGTGTTAAGCCATTTTTTGTGGCTTAATGCCACCTTGTAAATACGTCCCCTTCACACGCAGCACTTTGCGTGGAAGAGGCGTGCAATGGGTTTTGCTGTGGGCATGCCACAGCAACACCGATTGCATTTTGATGCTGCCTCAGATTTAGGAATTTTGGTAAACCTGAGGCAGCGGCAAAATCTAACACAACCCCAGGGGTGGTGTTAGCATGGCGCAACAAGGAGAAGTGCTTTCATGTCTCTTTGTTTTTTTGCTCTTTCTATGTGTGCTGCATTCTACAGCCTATATAGAAAGAGAAAATCGCCATTTAAGATTGCTTTTGTGCAGGAAGGTTCCTGCACAAAACAATCTCCCCCTCAACACAGCTATCCCTTCACTATGGTGCAAGGGTTGCTGCAATAGCGCACGGCAGCAAATTTAGCGCCGGCGCAGGGGGAAATACAGGGGTGCGCCGTATTCTACTAAATACGGCCCATCCCTGTGTTTTGAAAATTACGGTGCAAGATGCTGCTAAATTTGGCGCCACACACCGTCATTTTCTCTTAAATCTGGCGCTAAATGTTTTTTCCTGTAACTAGAGAAACTTGGATTTTCATGTTATTAGAGAGACTTGGAGTAGATGTACCCATTAGTGTGAAAGTCTTCCCAGAAGTTATGAGTGGAGTTATTGTCTCCTCAGCTAGGACTGGAGGTGTTCTCTAGCTGAGAAAGTCATGTTCCTTAAGGGGTAAGGGATGGAGCTTGTGTCACCTGTTGACAATGTAACATCCTTTAATAGATGAGGACGGGAGCAGTTGTCTAGTTAACAAAGCAATTTCCTACAAGCGGTAGAGGGGTGATTGTGTCCTCTTGATAGTATGGTACTCTGTTAAAGGCAAGGGCTGGAGTTGCCTTGAAAATGTGCTTTCCTTCCAGAGGTATACAGCGGAGTAGTTGTCTTCTCTTAATGTGATACTAGCAGAGATGAGCTTGTTGTTGTTCATGTGCTCTTCGAAGTGTTCTATCCTGTGGGCTGTAGTGGCTATCTTGTCAGGACAACAGTGTCTTGCTAACGATGATGGGTGTATACATACGGATATTGAACAACAGGAGTGTTACCCAGTAGCTCAATGTCCAAAATTGAATCTTTCAATCCTGGTCCCAGTCAAGAACGGTGACCCAGATGCCCTCCACCACCACCAGGTCCTAGTAGTGAAGGGCATCATTAGTATCAAAATGCCAAACCCTCAACGATTCTTTACAATGTTTGCTCAAAGCACTGCAATCTCTCTGGACCAACACTCAAGGCCTCCTGGCATATGAAACCTAAAGCTGAAGGAAGGACCTGGGACAAACCTTGATTGGACCAAAAAAACGCACTACACAATTTGTTGGGAGACACAACTAAAAAAAACTGCAACAAGCTAGAATGCCACTGATCACTGGAAAGAAACTTTAGTAGTGCTGAATACCTACCTCTCTGTGGTGGAAATCCATATGCACAAACATTCACCAAATATAGACCGAGTGCCCACAGTCTGGAAATAGAGATTGGCTGACACAGATCAAACCACAAACCCAGCAAGCGTAGAATTTTCCAATAGTGTCACTTGGGAGAAGCAGAGTCTGAGAAACACTTTCTCCTGCCTACAAAGTCACTCAGACACTTACTTCTCCACATTCTGCAACGAAAAGCCAAGTCTTGACTAGTAAAACAAGCATTTGCAATGCAGTGGGTCTCACACTTGCTCGAGTTAGAGCTATTAGCATTGTAAATTCCTAACTTGCCAAAACAGTTGACATAAGCAAGTCAATTCAAAGCGCCACGGCCACAGTGAGCGCAAAGGAGGGACACAAGAGGAAAAAGAAGTTTACTCGCAGTCAAACATATCAGAAAAGATGCAATTATTCATGTAACAGGGTTTGTCCCCAAGGTGGTAAGAAAACCACCCCAAGGTGGGACAAATGTAAAGCATTTACCAATGTCATCAAAGGATTTTTGAAAGGCAAGCCCACGAACGAGTAAAAGTGATGGGCGTGAGGTGGGCATTGTTAAAAGCCCACATAGATACCAACACGTCGGAAAAGCAGCGCTTGCGTGCTGCTATACTCAACTCAATCAAAGGCAACAACAGCGTGTCATCTTAGGAAACCTTTCAGGAAACTGAAAGTCACCACTGGACAGACTGTATTATTTAATACATATATTTGACATCAAAACTTTGGAAACACTTCTTTAATCTGTCATACCAATACAATATATTGTATGTGGAGTGGTTGTCTCTCCAAGCAAGGAATGTGACATTTTCTCCTCAATGATTTCATAACTATATAGTCAAGACATGGTCGTCTCTCACTCCCACTCCTCCTGGCATAGGAGATCCAGATTACGCTCAGAGAAGAGCGCTTGAGTTGTTTCCTCCCTCACAGTGTGGTCCTTGCTTACAATGATGGCTACGTGATTGTGTCCTCCCATGCAACCAGGAAAGGGCAGCAGTTGTCAAGTCTCGCCATGTGAAGTGTTGTCCCATTGCAGCTTAATGCAATGAAATGATGTCTCCCAAAGGGGAGAGGGCTGCTATACACTTACATGACTCACATTCTAAGTCGGAATGTTCATTTAATGCTATCTGCCCTTTTCTCCCACAGAAGCGTTGAATGGACAGTTGAGTGAACCCTAGGAGTAACGAGATCCCAATGACCTCTCTGAGTGATCTCTAAATAAGGAACACATATCCTCCAGGCTCCCCCCGAGTTCATGCAAAAGGACATGTAAACCTTAAGTCCTTCAAGTCTAACACTTTATGCTCTCTCAGAAGCCCTGGATATTGTAAGACAGCATAATGCTGAGCATTATCATTTTTTTATTGAAAAGCCATTTCTCAAACAAAAACATCCAATCTCGCATCTCATTCATTTTAAGATCTGTGGCTGGCAAGCAGAGAGTTTGCTAGAAACAAGCCCACCACTTTTCTTGCCAAAGGCACCACTACAGTTGGTAGTGTAACTAGGGCTCCCATAAGTCTCCAAGTCACCGGAACCTTGTGTTACCTTATGCACTTTAATTCTGCAATCATTTGTAATCTGACACTTCAGTGCATATAGCGAGCCCACGCTCAAATGGCAGAATGTTTTGGGTAATTAAGTGAAAACTGGCTCATTCTTACCCTGGAGATGCATAATAATTATTATCCTGCAAATAAACATTAAATAGCATTAGTAATTACACCAAAACGTGATAAATCATATAACCTCAGTAATGGTGCATCATTTTTCACCTGTGTGTATGCAGTCCCAAAGCACTCCTAAAATGGCCTTTTGTCTATAGTACAATGAAATAAAGTTTTGCTCGATCCCTTTGATCCACCCCAACATTCCCAACTTTCATTATCGGCGCCCAAACGTAGGATCTTTTAGTGATACGTTTGATAGAATAGAAGAGCAACATGTATTGCATTTTACTGCACTTTTCTTTGCATTTCTTGTGTGGTTACCCACTTCCACCCTCCCTCACCACCACCACTCCTTCCTCCCAAGAGCCGTCAACTTTCTCCTCTGCGATCGTCTAAAACTCACCAGCAAACAGATCTTTCTTTCATTCCAGCAGCTGCAGCGCTTGCTTGGACGAAGGGACTGTATTCCCCAGAGAAGACTTGGAATGTATGGATGGATGTGTGTAGATTTCTGCTGCTGGGGTGTACTATTAAAGCCTGCTCGTGCTCAGGACTGGAGTACCAGCAAGCAAAGCGATTGTTGTTTCAGCTACTGGGAATCCCTGGTAACTGCATCCAATATGTGTCCAAATATCCACTACTGCCCTTTGAAGCAATTTCTTGGATCTTCGCAGTCTCTCAGCCAAACCAGCATTCGAAGTGACTCCCTGGTACCTGCTTCCGGAGCACTCACAGTATTACACAACTGTTCCAGTAGAAGTATCCAAATTATTAATTTAGTATACTTCTGTTGTGCTATGTGGCGAAAGTTTGCTATCTCTGCTGTAGGAGGGTCTGACGCAGCTCTCTGGTACCAGAGTCTGAATCAACTTTCTGGGACTGGAGCTTGTAGTAGCTGCCTGGTACCAGCCTCTGCACCTACACCCCGGTACCAGCCTCTGGAAGGACTCCTGCTGCCAGCCTCTGCAACGGAACCCCGGTACCAGCCTCTGGAAGGACTCCTGGTGCCAGCCTCTGCAACGGAACCCCGGTACCAGCCTCTGGAAGGACTCCTGGCACCAGCCTTTGGAAGGACTCCTGGTACCAGCCTCTGCACCTACACCCCGGTACCAGCCTCTGGAAGGACTCCTGCTGCCAGCCTCTGCAACGGAACCCCGGTACCAGCCTCTGGAAGGACTCCTGGTGCCAGCCTCTGCAACGGAACCCCGGTACCAGCCTCTGGAAGGACTCCTGGCACCAGCCTTTGGAAGGACTCCTGGTACCAGCCTCTGCACCTACACCCCGGTACCAGCCTCTGGAAGGACTCCTGCTGCCAGCCTCTGCAACGGAACCCCGGTACCAGCCTCTGGAAGGACTCCTGGTGCCAGCCTCTGCAACGGAACCCCGGTACCAGCCTCTGGAAGGACTCCTGGCACCAGCCTTTGGAAGGACTCCTGGTACCAGCCTCTGCAACGACACCCCGGTGCCAGCTTCTGGAAAGACTCCTGGTACCAGCTTCTCTAAAGGCTCCTGGTGCCAGGCTCTGGATCCAAAGTACAGAATCAGCGTCTCGAGCAACTCCCTGGCACCAGCCTCTGGAGTAATTCCCTGTTACCCGACTCAGGAGCGACTACCCCGTGGCAGCCTCTAAGTAAGCCTTCAAAGCCACCGTCTGCAGCGGTCCGCTTCTGCATTCAGTTCCCGCTGGTTCGTTCCTCTCACCGATGTGCCGCCTCCTTGTGTTTTTTGGGTTCCTCCCGTCTCTCTGGCTGGCTTTTTAATTATTTCAAGACGAAAACATGTGTTTCTCGCAAAGACTGGGCTCTGCGCGGGCTGAATCACAGGGGCCAGCCCCTCCCCACCTCCTCCTCTTTCCATCATCTTTTGGTTATGGAAAATGTCAAATCACGTCACTGCACATGACCCATTTAACAACTGGTGTGAGGGCGTGAGCGCCGTCCCTACCAGCCCCACACAGACTTCTGCGCTTTGGCGCTCTCACTCAGCTGAGAAGTCTTGGGGCGCCGCCTCATCTGGCAGGGGGGGTCACTCCACGAGTGACCCTTGGGGTCTCCTCATCCACAGGCACGTGCCACCAAACGATGAGGTACGGGAATGAGAGAGCGACTGGCTAAATACCAAGGCACCAGGGCATAAATGAAACTCTGCAAAGCTTTTCGAGAAAACCCAGTCAGTGAATGCGCCTGCAGCGCTAAACTGCGTGCATTATGAAGGTTCCAGGCAGGAATTTTGAAAGGATAGCTAAGTTAATGCACTTGCTGCACGATCTGTTTGTTAAGTAGCAGTCTCAAATAGGTCCGGGGCGACCTTCGACTAATGCCACACGCCCATACTGAAATCTCAAATGGGATACTTTGGACCCACTTTATACCCTCCATGCATTATATCCACCCTGGTTCCTCCGTGAGCTGACCACGCACCACCCGCCCAACACCTTCGAGCGATGCAACACTAAACCCACTGGTATGGTACTTTCGTCCTAAACACTGAACTATCTGGCTTGGTGCTTTGCTCCTAAACACTGAACTCTCTGGTATGGTGCTTTGCACCTAAGCACTGAGCTCTGGTATGGTGCTTTGCGCCTAAACACTGAGCTCTCTGACATGGTGCTTTGCACCTCAACACTGAACTCTCTGGTATGGTGCTTTGTGCCTGAACATTGAGCTCTCTGGTATAGAGCTTCGCACCTAAGCAGTGAACTCTGGCAAGGTGCTTTGCGCCTAAACACTGAGCTCTCTGGTATGGTGCTTTGTGCCTAAACATTGAGCTCTCTGTTATGGAGCTTTGCACCTAAGCACTGAACTCTGCTATGGCGCTTTGCTACCAAACAATTAGCTCTCTGGTATGGTGCTTTGCTCCTAAACACTGAACTCTCTGGTATGGTACTTTGCACCTAAGCACTGAGCTCTGGTATGGTGCCTTGCCCCTAAACACCGAGCTCTCTGGTATGGAGCTTCGCACCTAAGCACTGAACTCTGGTATTTTGCTTTGCACCTAAGCACTGAACTCTGCTGTGGTGCTTTGCTACTAAACAATTAGCTCTCTGGTATGGCGCTTTGCACCTAAACACTGAACTCTCTGGTGTGGTGCTTTGCGCCTAAACACTGAGCTCTCTGGTATGGTGCTTCGCACATAAGCACTGAACTCTGCTATGGTGCTTTGCTACTAAACAATTAGCTCCCTGGTATGGCGCTTTGCACCTAAACACTGAAGTCTCTGGTATGGTGCTTTGCGCCTAAACACTGAGCTCTCTGGTATGGTGCTTTGCGCCTAAACACTGAGCTTTCTGGTATGGTGCTTCGCAAACAAGCACTGAACTCTGCTATGGTGCTTTGTTACTAAACAATTAACTCTCTGGTATGGTGCTTTCCACCTACGCTGGTCCCTCAGAAGGATGCCCTTCACCAACAATGAACTCTACGAAAGTTCAGGTGGTGATTGGGAGCTCTGGCGGAAGCGCTGGATTTCGGTTGTGGGTGAGGAGGCGGTGACTGAATTGTAGGTGAAGGTGGTGAAGGAGTTCTACGTCAGGTAGTGGTTGTGGACTTTTATGTAAAGCTGTAGGGCTCCTAGAACATGCTGGCGGCTGAACTCTAGCTTGGGTCACCAGATGGTACACGAGTTCTAGTCAGTGGGTGGATTCTAGATAGGATGCCAATAAGGCTCCTATGAATGAAGACTTTAGGGTTTATATGTCAGGATGTGGCACTGTTCCAGTCAGTGCTTAATTTGAGCCGGTGGTTGCAAGTGGAGCCCACTGGCACTATCTTTTTGGGACCTCAGCTTATTTTTAGTCATCAGACTTTGACCCAGAAAAAGAGAGAAGAAGGCAACAAATGGGTAAAGGAAGAGGAAAAACAGTGACAAACAGAGAAAGGATGGATGAAAAGCAGTCCTCAAAAGTGAGATAAAGGGTCAGGGAGAGTGTGCTGTGGAAATCAGAAGCACGAGGTGACCTACAGCACTGGTACTGGCGGGTAGTACTTGTTGTCCAAGGAGTTTAAGGGGTCCCTGGAGAAAGGCCCGCCCGAGCCGAAGGCACAGGTTTGGTGGCAGGAGGCTGGGAGCGGGTCTGCAGGGAGGTCCATGCCAGTGGAGGGCACGGGTTCTCGGTGACGGGTGCAGGGTCAGCAGTGAGATAGGAGGTTGTCGAGCCCGGTTATTTTTAGTGGGATGTGTGTAGAGTGTTCTGTATCAGAGCAGGGCCCAAGAATGTGAGGCCAGAACAAAGAGACTTTTATAAAGGCTGAACTCCCACAGCTGGACTGCGAGAGAGAGAGGGGGAGGGCTATGAGGAAGAATGAGCGAGAATAGAGGGACAGGGAAAGCCAAGGAGGAGAGGGTAGAATCAGCGAGACCACGGGTCAGAGAGGAGAGAGGCTTGAAGAAAGAGCGAGTAATGACATGAACATCGCATGGGATTTGGTAACAGAGGCGGAGCTTGGCCATTATGATTGGGGGTGGGGATGTGACCTCCAGTTTTCCCAACAAACACGCTGGGACACATTGTTAAAACAAATTATATGAATAAGTGGACATGAGGGGTACTTAAGAAACATTGTAAAGAGAGAAGAGTGCAGATTGTTAGGGGTACTTAAAACCAATATTTTTCAAACTAATCAACATTTCTTAAGGCCTTCAAAACATAGAGGCGAGAGAATGTGTTTTTGTCATTGAGGGCATGTAAAAAAATCACAGATGAAATACCCCACTGAAAGCACTTGTACCCAACTATTTAGTACAGAATGCATTTTTTGGGATGTAACGATATAGGAAAGTAGCCTCTTTTTAGCATGGTTACCCCCACTTTTTGCCTGTCAGTGTGTTTTGACTGTGTTCAAATGGATCCTGCTAGCAGGACCCCAGTGACTGTGCTCTCTCCCTTTAAACTTGGTTGGTTGGACCACAAACATTCCACATTTGGCATACTGTTGCCCCCTTATAAGTCCCCAGTTCATGGTACCCAGGTAGCCAGGGCATTGGGGCACTAGGGTTTCCCCATGGGCTGTAGCATGTATTAAGCCACCCATGGGAGCCCATGTAAAATGTGTCTGCAGGCCTGCCATTGCAACCTGCGTGAAAAGGTGCATGCACCCTTTCACTTTAGGTCACTGCACCAGGTCACTATGAGTCACCCCTGTGGTAGGCCCTCGTAGCCCATAGGGCAGGGTGCAGGTACCTGTGTGTGAGGGCACCCCTGCATGAGCAGTGGTGCCCCCACGAACTCCAGTTCAATTTTCCTGAACTTCGTGAGTGCAGAGACGCCATTTTACATGTGTACTGGACACAGGTCACTACCTATTTCTAGCTACTTAATGGTTACTCCGAACCTGGGCATGTTTGTGATCAAACATGTCAGAATCATACCCCAATACTGTTGCCAGTATTGGTTGTATGGCTCCATGCACTCTGGGTGCTCCTTAGAGGACCCCCAGCATTAATCCTACCAGCTTTCTGGGGTTTTATGGGCAGCCCAAGCTGCTGCCACTTCCCCAAATCTGTTTCTGCCCTCCTGCTGCTTGAGCAGCTCAAGCCCAGGAAGGCAGAACAAAAGATTTCTTCTGGGAGAGGGAAGCAACACCCTCTCCCTTTGGAAATATGTGTTACTAGGCTTGGAAGAGGTAGCCTCCCCAAGCCACTGGTGTGCTATGAAGGGCACATTTGGTACCTTCCTTGCATAAAACAGTCTGCACCGGTTCAGGGAACTTCAGTCCCTGCTCGGACGCGAAACTGGATAATGGAAAGGGGAGTGACCACTGCCCTGTCCATCACCACCCAGGAGTGGTGCCCAGAGCTCCTCCAGATGGCCCCTTGATTCTGCCATCTTGAATCCAAGGTGGGCAGAGGCCTCGGGGAGCATCTGAGTGGCCAGGTCAGGCAGGTGACGTCAGAGCCCCCTCCTAATAGGTGGTCACCTGGCTAGGAGACCAATCTCCCTTACAGGGCTATTTAGGGGCTCCCTCTTGGGTGGGTCCTCAGATTCGGCATGCAAGACTCCAGCAGGAATCCTCTACAACGTTTACTTCGACTTCTTGCCACAGGAACGGCAACTGGACTCCACAGGAACCTACAATCTGCTGCAACACTGATGACTTAAACCTGAAACATTGTTTATCTGGCTCCTTCCAGAAGCTGCAACATTTCGCTGGCTGTGCTTCCTCTGAGGGCAGCAAGTTTTCAGTCTGCACAAGAAGCAAGAAGAAATCTTCCTTGGAGTGATTGAGTCACTTCCCTGCATCCGCAAGCACCAACTGCAATGACGACCGGCTGTGTGGTTCTCTTCTCATCCTGAGCTGTGTGAATCCTGCATCACGGGTGGTGGTCTGGAGTGGTCCCCTTGGTCCTCTTTGCCAGCTGTCCAACTTTGGTGAATGTAGGTCCTTGCCTTCCCACGCAGGACAGTACCCCCGTGCACCGTGTCTCTTGCAGCTTCCAAGGCTTGTTGGTATCTCCTCCAAGGGATCTTCAGGTTCCCTGTAGCCCCTGCCCCCAGTACTCTTCCCTGTGACACACAGCCTACTGCATGCTTCTCCTGCGATGTGGGACTTCTCTTCAGGTGTGCTGAGTGGGCCTCTCTGCCACTCCTGGGCTTCTTGCCTGTGGGTCTTCTGTGGGGGCTTCCTCTTCTTCTTCAGATTCTCTGCCCTGCTGAGGGTTGCCTGGGACTCTCCCCAGGGGTTGAGTCCCCTTGGACCTTGCTGGTCCCCGGCAGCTCCACTTTTCCACCAACCGCGACAGTTGCCTTTGCCAAGGCTTGTTGGTGGTTTTTCCACACCACAGACTGCTGCAATCCTTCATCCAGCATGGGACATCGACTGCATCACCCAAGGACTCCTCCTCTGCTCCAGTGCTGCATTGCTGACCGTCTTAGCCTCACCATTGACCAACACCTGCCTCCACAGACGGGTGGGTGGTGGCTCCTGCCAACACCAGACATTCCAACATGAACTGGACTTGGTCCCTTTTTTTCCAGGTCTTTCTCTTCCAGGATCCACCTTTGGTTTCTTGCAGTTTTGTCTGGGTCTTGCAATATCCTTCTCTGAAATCCTTTGGGTTGGTTTGGGTAGAACCAGTAACTTACCTCTTTCCTCCTGGTTGCTGGGGGGCATTTTCGTACTTACCTTTGGGGTTTCCTAGTACCTCCAGCTCCCCTATACCGATTCCAATTCCCTGGGTGGAGACCCAACCTTTGCATTCCACTTTTTTAGCATATGGTTTGGTGCCTGAGCCTTCAGTATAACCTATTGATTTTCACTGTTTTCTATTGCTTTTTATGCCAATTTCTGATTGCCACTGTACATACAATAGTGTGTTTACTTACTGCCTATTGGAGCGTTGCCTAGCTAGTACTTTGGTATTTGTGTCATTAAAATAAAGTACCTTTATTTTGGTAACACTGTGTGGTTCTTTCATGTGTGTAAGTGCTGTGTGACTACAGTGGTATTGCATATGGTTTGCATGTCTCCTAGATAAGTTTTAGCTGCTCATCCACAGCTACCTCTAGAAAGCCTGGTTTCTAGACACAGCTTACACTTCACTAATAAGGGGACACCTGCACCTGGTATAAGATGATAATGCCATAGGTACCCACCACACACCAGGCCAGCTTCCTACAAACACCCAAAATACCCACCCTGGAGCTACGCCACTTTATATTAAATGGCAACTTGAGCAATGGGTAAGAGGCAAAGAGCAGGGGACATTTTGAGGAAATGGGAGCAAGGGGAACCTTAAGGAGAAAGATGGAGACTACATTGTGGAGATAGGCAAGAAGCCAAAGGGGCATCGAGACACAGACTACAAGGATGGAGGGCAGGGACGGACTGGCCTAAAGGGCAATCAGGTCGTGCTCTAGGAGCTGGTCTAATTGATCTGTGTGGACTGTTTTATTTTAGGTTTGTGGGCTTGTTTTTTGGTCTTGGGGGCCGGTTTTTAGGGCATAGCCTGCGAATGCATGCACAAGCACATGCATCTCGCTTGCAAGACTCTGTTGTGTACAGCAAAGCTCGCTTGTTGCTCATCATTTGTTGCCTTGCGTGGCACTCTTCTTTACAACCTCATAATTTGTCACTGCAGGCCTGACATCATTTCTGTTCCTCTGTTTGGAGCAAGAACCAAGCACTGATTGATTCAACTTAATGTGTGCCCGCCCGCTGCTCCCTCTGTGATTGAGGTACTATGATGTTCTTTTTAATTTCTAGTGCCCTGCAAAAAGAAGGCTTGTGACTGTCAAAAACATGCCCAGCAGGACAAACAAAATTGCAAAGTTTTATTTTTTATAGCTAACTTTCTTTTTTTTGGCCAAGTCATTGTTTCTCACTTAGCACTCCTGTTTTCTTTGGTTTTGGCTCGTGGGTGCTGTTCTCAAAAGATGATGATTATCTTGTACTAAATATTGCAAAGCAGCATAGTTTCTTTATTATGTGTAATTTCTGAAATGACGCTTTAACACATAAAAGTGCAGTACACCCCAATCCATCCCTTTCCAACCCGCTTCACAACAATCCACCCAAATCCACCCCACCTTACCCCCCACACCAATCCACCCCACCCCAATCCACTCCAACCCACCCCAATCCTCTCAACCCAACCAAATCTAATATGTCTCAATCTAGTTTGCCCCACTCAAATCCAAAACAATCTACACCACCCCACTCCAATTCACCCTACGCCACCCCAATCCAATCCACCCAACTCCAATCCTATCCACTCCCTCCAGTCCATCCCACCCCAATTCACCCCACCCCATTTCAATCCACCCGCTCTACTTCAATCCACCCCCTCTACCCTAATCCAATCCACCCCACCCCATCCCAGTTCAGTCCACCGCACTCCAATCCAATCCATCAAGCCTACCCCACTCCAATCTAATCCACCCTGCATCAATCCAATCCACCCATTCCAATCCACCCCAACCAATTCCAATCCACTCACCCTGTCCCAGTTCATTTCACCCCGCACCAATCCAACTTCCCACTTCAGTCCACTCCACCCCACTCCAATCCACCCCGCTTCAACACACCCCAGTCCAACACCCCCCCCACTGCAATCCAATCCATCCCACTGCAGCCCACCACATCCCAATCCAATCCAATCCACCTCAGTCGAATCCACCCCACTCCAATCCAATCTACAACACTCCAACCCAATCTACCCCACTCCAACCCACCCTAATGCACCCCACTCTACTACAATCCACTCCACCCCACTCTATCCCAATCCAATCCACCCCACCTGATCCCTGTTCCGTCCACTCCAATCCAATCCATCCAACCCACCCAACTCCAATCCAATCCACCCCACTCCAATCCAATCCACCCCACTCCAATCCAATCCACCCCATTCCAATCCACCCCACACCAGCCCTATCACTGCAATCCAAACCACCCACTTCAATCCAATCAAATTCATTCAAATCCACCTCACCTCATTTCAGTCCACCCACAAGAATCCAGTCCACCCCATTCTGCTCAATCGACCCCAATCTACCTCAATCCAATCCACCCTACTACCTCAATCTACTCCAACCCACTCCACCCTATTTCACCCCACTCCACTCTGTGATACTCTGCCACTGAAACACTAAGCTCTACTCCCCTCTACTCAGCTCTATTCCCCATACTCCACTCTACTACACTCCATCAAATCCACTCTATGACACTCTTCTCCTCCGCTCCACTCTGGCACTCCACATTACTAACGTTTAGCCATGCTGGACAGCAGCCACACTGGTTTACAACATGGCAAAACACTTTTCCAAAACAATTGCTCTTGTATGGGTGAGACCTATTGGCTTTGCCAATGCATGTTAATGTCGATTTCCTCTATATAACCACAAACATTGCCTGTAGCAAGCACAAATGCATGCATCCTCTCACACCTTGCAAAACACATATACACTGTGTCTTTACAAGTTCAAAACTGGTATATTATCATTTTGCAAAGGTCTGATTCACTAATAGAGGGCACTTTTATTTTGTTTCCCAGGCCTATTTTCTGTCCCAGTCCGACTTTGATGGATAGTGAGGCCTGGAAAGGGCCAACAAGGGCAAGCAGGCATGCAAGAGGTAATGGGGCAAAGAGACAAATATTGGAGAAATGGGGAAAAAGAAGCAAGGGGGAGGGGTGAGGCATGGAAACAGGGCATGAGAGTAGACTAGAGGAATGGGGAGACATCCTGGTTAAAATGAGGTCACCAGATAGAGGGAAAAAAGGCAATAGGTGTAGATGTGAGAGACAAAGACGTGGTGGGGAGAAAGAGGGAGACCCGAAGGGACCACAAGAGGGAGGAAGAGGCTTGGATGAGGCAAGAGAAGGTATATGAAAACAAGTAAAGTGCGGCAATCAGCAGCTAGAAAAAAGAAGTGAGGTTGAAAGGGGCTTTGGAGGCATTGGTTTAGTAAAATACGCCTACATACAAGCCACTAATTCAAACATGCATGTACAGCTATATCAAGCATAAACCTTAAACAAATCCCTCCACCTTACAGTGACTATACTAATGCCAAAGTCAATGCTAATTGTAAACCTAGAACTCATCCCAAACTTTACAATAAGCCTAATCTAAAATCTTAACATTAGACTGAACACTCATTTTTTCCTTACCCAAAATTAAACCTAAACATTTCCCAAGCAGTTATTCTAACCCTAACTGTAACCTTAAATCTAAGCCTGCCCTTACCCTAAACCTAAGGCTACCCCTTGCACCTAATGCTAAGCCCAACCTTATCACGAAGCCTACCTTTACATTAAACCTAACCACAAACCACACTACAACCCAGATCCTATCCTTAATTCAATTTCTTAACCTAACAATGCCTTTTAGCATACCCCTTGCAGTGTAAATGTAGTGTACAGCAATGCACTGGGCCCTTTATCTATAAGACACTTGACTTGAGTAAACCGGCCTTCATTGCCTCTACACCTAGCATGTCTGGTGGTGCCTGCACTAGCAAACGTACCTCTCCGGCAAGGCCAGAAACATAAAGGATGCCACACTTTGTATAGGGACCAGTACTCTAGACCAACCTTCCTCTGCCCCTCAGAATGTTTTCTTCCTTAAATGTTGGACCTGGCCCTTTTTACAGGGTCTTACCCAAACTTTTTGCCTTCCTCCTCCTATTTTTTCTAACCATTTTAGTTGATGTAAGGACCCTGGGCACTTTACCACTGCTGATCAGTGATAAAGTACATGTGCTCTCCCTTCTAAACGTGGTATGATCGGCTTAACACCTAATTGGCACATTTATTTTACCTGTAAAGTCTCTTGTACAGTGGTATCCCTATAGCCAGGGCCTGTAAATTAAATGCTACTAGTGGGTCTGCAGCGCAGCTTGTGGAACCCACAGAGGTAGCCTTTCAAACCTGTCTCAGGCCTGCTACCACAGAGCCTGCATGCGCGGTTTACTGCCACAGGTTCTTGGCATCTAAATTTACTTGCCAGGCATGGAACACCCCTTTTGCTACATATAAGTCACTCCTAAGGTAGGCCCTAGCTAGCTTTATGGGCAGGGTACGGTGTATGTAAAGGTTTGGACAGATGTGTTTATGTACTACATGTCCTAGTGACAAACAGCCTATTTGGTTTCCCACTACTGTGAGTGCTGCCTCTCTCATAGGACTACATTGGAAATGCTTTAACATATGTCTAAGTGGTATTATCCAATCTATGAGGGGTAGGGTAGGCATGTTTGGTACGGTTGTAATGGTAGTGAGAAATACTGCTTACTGGTGTAGTTGGATTTTTATTACCATTATAGAAATGCCACTTTTAGAAATTGGGCATTTCTTTGTGCTTATGGCTCTGGTATTTTGGAGCTTGACTCCAGTCCATGTCTTGGGCAGAGTGACAGCTGGGCTTTGGGCATACTTTTCAGACGGCCTGCATCTGTAAAGGCAGTGCCCTGGCCTCACACAAAGGTCTTACGTACCCCTAACTGATGTCTGGAGCCTGTGCTGGAGGAGAGAGGGGATACTCCTGGAACCAGTTAGTACAGGTTAGAACCCTTTCTCCCCTTTTTGGGGGGGCCGTGCAAAATTAGTATAAGTTCCCCCTTCCACTTCTGGACACACTGAGTGGACCTGCAAGAAGGAGCTGTTATGCTGCAAAAAGAGACCACCATCAGGACTGACCTGTAAAGGTGCTGGCTTGTGACTTGTTAGGACTGCAACATTGCCCCAAGGACCCTGATGTGCTGGGCTGCTGCTTGGGATCCCTGCACCCCAGTGCTCTCCCAGGACTTGCTGCCTGGTACTGGAACTAAAGAGCCTGGGGCGTGCTATACCTCAAACAGAAGCACCTGAAGGGTGCTGGGTAACTTCCTATTACAACGCTTTTCTCATTTTCTCCTCGAGCACATGAAGAGCACTCTCTTCCCACGCTGTCTCATGTTTTCTAGCGCGGGGTAAGCGCTATAACTTCTGGCTGGACCAGGGCCCCCAGTGTACGAGGAGAACTGTGGTGAGGGAAGAGTGTCGGGGAGCTCACCGGCCGCGTCCCCTCCAGCATGATTGCAGCTGTTGGGGGCGCAGCTGCACGTGCTAGAGCACTACCAATGGGCAGGCGACTATGGGGGCCCGTACGGCTAGGTGCACGTTGCCTATTGTTAGGCCGGAGGCCTACAAATGACTCAGACACACGTGTATGGGTTCACAGTTCGACTCTGGCGGACCCCTAGTGACCTCACCGCCCCTTCGGGTCTCGTCTTTATTACCCTGGTCACCTGACCCGGAGTGCCGCTCATATAACACAATAACACAGGGGTGGCTGGTCCAGCACCACTGAAATAATGCCACACAATGTTCTCTTCATGTAGTGCATGTTTGTTGTGTCCCAAAACGTGACACTATAGCAGCATACCCTGCCTGGTGCCCTCGGGGCACACATAGGCATCCACTTGTGAGAAAGCTCACCGCCGGGCCCAGGAGTTCTCTGTTAGATGTTTTTGGCCACCCGAAGGAGCAGAGTAGCCGGCCTGCAGCCAAATACATCAGAGGCCTGCCCCCCCAGCTGTTGCGCAGAGAAGGTTGAGGACTAGGAGGCCCTGGAAGGCCCCGGACACGCTCCCCAGATAAGCTCAGCTGAGAGGAAGTCGCAGCTGCAGATAGCCACCTCCGTGTGGAGGCGGGCGACTGTCGAAAGTTCTGCCCTACGTGGGGGTACCAGAGGGGTCTAACCACCTACAGGGGCACTGTTTGGACCCCCACCTGTGGCAGCATACCTTTGGGGTAATTCTTTTCACACCTCACTATATGTGAGACGAGACGGCAGCTAGCCTTTGTGAGACTGGCAGGGAACCTGGCAAGATCTTCCCCGCAGAGCTCAGCAGTGGGTGTTTGCTTTTCCCCTGTCCTTCCCTTGCCAGGGACACTCCTAGAGTGGGGGGCATAATTTCAGTGGTTAGGGCCCCCATGAGAGGAGCAGGCCACTTTCCTCTGCGTAGATTTCCGTATATACTGTAAGAGAGGCACTGAATGTCTTGTATTCTCAGGGTATATGGTATGCTGCCTTACCTATAGTCGGCTGTGTTTCATGACCTTGAACAATTGGTTATGCTCCTCTGGCAGTGTTGCATTAAGAAGCATTTCAGGGGCTACAATGCAGGCTTGGGGAGTGGGGTTTTTATGATGACCTATACTCAGGGAAGGAAATATTTATGACGTGCATATTGCTCCCTACCTTCAGTGCTGACAATGTTTTGGCATTTATGATAATGTGGTCATTATGACACGTACCTTGTTGGCAACGTTTTTTTAGAACATGTGTCAGAAAGGAATGTCTCATTTTATGTGCGTTCATGAGGATGTCCTGGCATTCCTGATAATGTGTTTATTCTGACATGTGCCTTTTTGCAGATAATGGCAACCTGACTACTGCTTGTTTTGCAGAATACCAGTAACCTATATGTTTACCTGACTACTGCCTATTTTTGCAGAATACTCAATCAATCAATCAATCAATATTTGTAAAGCGTGGCTACTCACCTGTGAGGGTCTCAAGGTACAGGGGGAGGGGCCTCATCCGAAGAGCCATTGTTTGAGGTTCTTCCTGAAGATGGTGAGTGACGGGCTTTGTCTGAGGTGCAGGGGGAGGTTCTTCCAGTTCTTTGCTGCAGTGGTGACAGATCGTCCTCCAGTGGTGGTTTTGTGGATGCGAGGGATGGTGGCCAGGGCCATCTGCGCAGAGCGGAGGGATCTGGCGAGGTGTGGAAGGAGACGCAGTGGTTCAGGTAGGCTGATCCTGCATGGTTTATGGCCTTGTACATGTGGGTGAGAAGCTTGAAGGTGATTCACTTCTCAACCAGTAGCCAGTGGAAGGTCCTCAGGTGTTAAGAGATGTGTTCTCGGTGAGGGAGGTCCAAAATGAATCTGGCTGCAGCGTTCTGGATGAGTTGAAATTTTTTGATGTTCCTAGTTGAGGTGCCGGCGTAGAGGGCGTTGCCGTAGTGGAGCTTGCTAGTGGCTAAGGCATGGGTGACTGTCCTGCGACAGTCTGCTGGGATCCATCTGAAGATCTTTCAGTTCCTTTCTGCAGTGGTGAAAGATCGTTCTCCGGTGGTGGTTTTGAAGATGCGAGGGTTGGTGGCCGGGGCCATCTGGGCAGAGTGAAGGGATCTGGCAGGGTGTGGAAGGAGACGCAGTGGTTCAGGTAGGCTGGTCCTGCATTGTTTATGGCCTTATACATGTGGGTGAGAAGCTTGAAGGTGATTCGCTTCTCGACCAGTAGCCAGTGGACGGTCCTCAGGTGTTGGGAGATGTGTTCTCGATGAGGGAGGTCCAGAATGAGTCTGGCTGCAGCGTTCTGGATGAGCTGGAGTTTTTTGATGTTCCTAGTTGAGGTGCCGGCGTAGAGGGTGTTGCCGTAGTCGAGCCTGCTAGAGACTAAGGCATGGGTGACTGTCCTGCGACAGTCTGCTGGGATCCATCTGAAGATCTTCCAAAGTTTGTGGAGTATGTGCCATCAGGAGGAGGCGACAGAGTTTAACTGGCAGGTCATGGATAGGGAGGAGTCGAGAATGATTCCTAAGTTGCGGGCGTGGTCGGTCAGTGCGGGGGGCGCTGAGGGATTTGGGCTATCAGGAGTCATCCCAAGCTGAGGTGGCGTTTCCGAAGATGATGAGCTCAGTCATGTCGGAGTTGAGCTTGGGGCAGCTTTCTTTCATCCAGGTGGCGACGGCTTCCATTCCTGAGTGGAAGTTCCTTTTGGCCATGTCTGGGTCTTTGGTGAGGGAAATGATGAGTTGTGTGCCATCGGCATATGACACGATGTTCATACAGTGGCTTCTGACAATGGCAGCAAAAGAGGCCATGTATACATTGAACAGTGTGGGACTCAGTGAGGATCCTTGGGGGACTCTGCAGTTGACTCCTGTGGGTCTGGAAGTATAGGGTGGGAGTCTGACCCTCTGCTTCCTCCTGGAGAGGAAGAAGTGGATCCATTCCAGGGTTCTTCGCGGATTCCTATGTCATGGAGTCTGGTGCGCAGAGTGCTGTGGGGGACCGTGTCGAATGCTGCTGAGAGGTCGAGGAGTATGAGTGCTGCGGTGTGGCCGTGGTCTAGGAGTAATCAGATGTTGTCGGTGGCTGCCAGGAGGACTGTCTCCGTGCTGTGGTTGCTGCGGAAGCCAGACTGGGAGCTGTCCAGGGAGTTGTTGGGCTCCATGAAATTCCGTAGTTGTGCATTGATTGCTTTCTCTAGTACTAGTAACCTGTGTAACGTTCTGACAACTGCTTGTGTAGCAGAGTATTACTGATACATGTTGGTTTTTTGGTCTAATGAGGTTTTATGCAATACAATTTATTTTTATGTAACTGGGTTTTGTGTTTCCTTTGTGCTGTATTTATTGCATCACATGTGTTGTGTGTGTTGTGCAATCGCTTTACACATTGCCTCTGGGATAGGCCTGACTGACTGTGCCAAGTTACCAAGGGAGTGAGCAGGGGTTATCTTGGGTGTGTAACTGCCTCGCCCTGACTAGAATACATCGGTTCTGCCTGGCTTAGGTGCATTCCCTAGCCAATTAGAAGCCCCATTACTAACAGTAGATGCCAGGACAAATCTCAAAACCAAACTCTACACATTCTCCATCACCATTCTACCGTAGGTCGCTTCCCGGTCTACCGCTCTTTGCTGTGAAAATGTGGTTCTGGTCTCTTCTGTGCTTTAATAGTCTCTATAAGCTCACATGCTCACTGCTCGCTGCCCTCTCAGGCTGGGTTCGCACTTTGTAAATACTCTCAATCAATAAAACTAGTGGTATGCAGATGTAGTGGTACTACATATAGGTGTAGTTTTCGAAGTGATGGCTTCTCTCTGGTTTTTGATGTAGTGAATTTGGGTGATGGGGGTGCAAATGGTGAGGAGCATACATGAAAGAGGGTTGGCAGTGGAGGGAGAAGTGCTGGGATGAAGTGAGACAAAGGAAGATGTATGATGTGACAACGCATGCAAGGACAGAAACAGTCTTGAGGAGGAAGAGCGGTGAGCTGGGGACAGGGAGCGGTGTGAGCGAAGTGCAGAAGTAGTAAGAGACGGATGAGTCGGGCAGAGTTAAAGAAAAGAGAGTGGCATTAATGAGAGTGAGAGTCGAGGAGCTAGTAAGATGTAGAGAGAGAATACAGATTAACACAAAAGGAGCCTCAATAAGCGATACTTGAGCAGTAAAGGAGAATTAGTAGGAAGAAAAAAAGAGGGAGCCATGGGTTAAGTGATACATTGGAACAAGCAGTGGCAAAATTCCATAGCTTTCTCCTTTGGGCCCTTTTAGCTTTGGCAGTGGGTTTTAGTCATGCTGCACAGCACGTTAACATATTCTTACAGCCAAATGGGTTGCTTTCTTTTAGAGATTTTATTTGTAGGACAGGCGAGAGCGACACACAAAGTCACTCAACTTTTACCAAACATTTCTTGTAACAAAAAGCCAGACCTATTGACTTTGCCCAGGTCTGTTTAATAATTCCATGCCCTCTCTGGTGCTGCAATCCCGAGACCTCCCTACTTTAGAAGAATGTGACGTGTCTGATTGCTTTCAAAGGCAGACTTGGACCTGACAGCTAAGTTTATCAGTGGTGACTTCCACCACTTTCATCTCCTTAATGCCAAGAGAGTAAAAACATTGCTGCAACCATGGTGATGTCACTGACTACCCACACTGCATGAAGAAGCTTCCCGAGATGTCACCCCACAGAGCATCGTTCTGCGTTCTAAAGTCAAGCAAAAGATGTAAGGGTTCGTTAAAAAGAAGACATAGGTATGGGACAGTAACATGCTCATGCTCAGAAAAGGCACAACTTTTATGGACAGTGTGCCAAACATGTGTGCTATTTCTCAGTTTATTACCCCCTTCAGCTTTCATGTGTATTTAAATTGATTGGCACTTTTCCAGCATCTAAGGAACGAGGGCTGAGGTTGGAATATTCAGTTCGGAAAAGCATTTTGCAAAACGTTGGCTATGACAGAAACACCTAAATCAGAAACTGTGTGAGACAGGCGCAAGATTACGGTCTTTTGGAGGAAATGTGAGAACTCGGGCTCTCCCCTCCTTTTGATGGGGCATTGCCCCAAACTTCAAAGATATTAGGGGCAACCCAGATAATACTGACCCGACTTTAACATCACAATGGTTAGACTCCTGCCATGAGTCATAGTGGGGGCTGTGTGGCATTCATATCCCTCTGGATCCCTGGGAGCTATCTGATAACCTTACTGCTATGTGCCACCAAACAGGTGATTCTGGGGCTGTGGGGTAAAAAAGCTGTACCCAGCGACAGGGCATGGCTTTACTGCAAATGGGGAGATGATAAGCATGGAAGCGACATCAATGGTGTTGGCAGGCAGGAGTGAAAAGTTTGATCTGCTAAGTAAAACCATGTTTGTCTTTTCTTGTGTTCGAATTTAGAAAGGTCACTTGTTCCAGGTACCTGAGAGTGTTACAGAACACTGACCCTCCCTGAGGAATGAGATTTGGTTCGGGGAATTAGTCAGTTTCAATGCATTGGTTGCTGGAGGGGGGATAGAGGTTCATGTGCTGGGCCGCATTTCATTATGGCAGACATATGATTTGGCGGGTGGTGATGGATATTAGTTGTTGGATGTGTTATTTCAATCACTCGGCTTGTATGTTAATCTGGAGCATATGGTGGTTTCTCCAAGCAGCAGACAAAGATACTTTTTAGTGTTTAATTAGGTCCAGCCGCAACAGGATTTGGGTTTGTGGATGTGAATTTATATCAAGCCAAGAAACAAGTTGATGCTAAACCAGAAACCTTAAAATTTAACGAAGGCCGCCAGGTTCTCTGCTTTTGAGCTTTGCGAGCAGTTCCTCAGGCAGAGCAGCAAGGGAAACTCTGTTTCTGCAGACTGGCTACTCAAGGTGACATTGCCCCATGGGGGATTATGTAACATTGTAGGTCCCAAGAACGCCTCCGATTTGTTGCCCTGTAGGGTGATTATGTGACATTGCTGGTCCCAAGGACGTCTCTGGTTTGTTACCCTTTAAGGTGCTCAGTTAGAGGAGCCTGCCACTGGTGAACCCTCGCTCTGTAGATTTTTGCCTAGAGGCTTCGCAGGACAATTTGGCATGAGAGATTCAATAGCAAGGCCTTATCAAGCTGTCAAGAGGACACATGATCACAGATTCCAACCTGTAGCCCAGGTGTGGAAATAACTTCTGGGATGTCTCATATAGACACTGCAAAAGATGAGGGGGTTGCTTGTATCCCTTTCTGGAGAGGGCCGGGTCTAGCAGCTCAGGGTGGACTGTTCCTGTGAGGAGCAGGGTCAGCATTGATTTCCATATGGTGGTCCTTTGTCGAGAGAGGCACAATGAATGAAAAACGATGGGTTGGAATGCTTCCCTGAGTGGTTGCCAGTGGCTAGACTATTTGCAAGCATTCCTCACATCACCTTTTGTGTTATCACTGAAGAGGAACACCTACGGGGTAGGAGTAGAAGATTTACCCCAGATGTCGGAGGATGGCCCACCCATACACCACACCCCACCAGCTGGCCCTAATTCTTCATTACCTTATGGATGTTCCATTCCTTCTTCAACCCGCTGCGCCCTCTTCTTCCTCTGCTCCCAGCACACCTCATTCCTTCTCGGGACTGTCTCACCCAAGACCAAAACAAATCACAAACTGACTAAAAACATAGTAAAAAATTAGAGTTCTGCTTGTATATAACCCCTACTCAATGGTGAAATGCAGGTTTGTCCTTTACCCTTTGACCCTCAACCTCGATTTTGGTGTGTTATCAACACTGGCAGTTGTTCTCTATTCAGCTTTACAGCTCTGGGGTCTGGTTTATACACTGTTCTTTTCTCCCTCTCAAAATGTCTAGTTCTGAAAAACCTTCTTTTTTTAATTTAGACCTTTTTAGGCATGGGTAAAACAGGCAAAATTGGAGAATGGAATAGAGCAATTTTTCCTCACAACAGAAGCTATGGGGCAGTGTTTTAAACCTAACGCAGCACACAATATGTCAAATTACACAACTGAAGGTGAATTAGAGTAGTGATAAGGTGTAGCCATACGCCCCCTGCAGGATCGCTCTTTTTGAACATATTTGTATGCGCAGCTGAGATGGTCTTTTTTTGTTTTTATTCCTATTTATTTGTTATGATTTTTTTCGTTTCTTTAAAGCACTTCGAAGTGCAAGCAGCATTTTTGAGAACGCAAGAGCTGCTCATCCTGAAAAGGTCCCACTTCGACCCCAACAACCTCAGTACTTATCATCCAAAATACCCCTTCCTTTATTTGAAATGGTCAATTACAAATAGAAGACCACCCAGCTTCTCAACAAGGTCAAGTGATCCAGCTTCTAATCTCTGGACATCACCAGATCCCAGATAATGACGGTGTGTCCCTCTTTGCTCTAGTTCAGTGGTTCCCAACCTGTGATCCGGGGACCCGTGGGGGTCCGCAAAGCTTCCTCAGGTGGTCCGCGAGAGCTTAGAGTATTAAACAAAATAATATTCATAGATTAGGTCCCAGCTTTCAGTACTGACTCAGTGGGTGGTCCCTGGATTCCAATAAAGATTCAGTGAGGGTCCCCGGGCTCCAGTAATGATAAAGTGGGGGTCCACGGAAGTCAAAAGGTTGGGAACCACTGCTCTAGTTTATATCACAGCATTTGCCACTGTGGCGACCAAGTAGGTGTTTCTCCAGGATCCCACGCAGCCGCACACACAAGGCAGTGAGACAACCAAAAATAAGAGCATCTGTGATCGGCGCCCCTGCTGGGGAGGATGAAACCCTGTGTGGCATGAGGTCAAGGTAGCCCCGCAAGCACCCGTCCTTGCAGATACAGGCCTGCTCGCGGGATCCCAGACTCTATCCCACTTTCTTCATTGACGTCATTTCACCAAAATGCCAGGGGTAGTGGAAGTAACATCACACGCCATTTCATCTTTATTTTCACTCACACACATATGCTTACACAAATACACACTCATGCACGCACTCTCTTTTACATAAGCACACTCTCACCCGCAAGCATGCACACACCATACACATAAAAGTGTTTTGCACTTACCTCAGCCTCGAAGAAGGGTCATAATCAAGCTCATTGTACTCAATTTTTATTACACTAATAGCAAAAAAAATATTATTCACTATTAGTGTAATAAAAAACTGATTTAAAAAAGTGGAGCCCCATCAACGTCCCCAAGGAGGAGCAGCCCCTGTGTTTCTGGCACTGATTTTGTCACCTCCGAGGCTAGGGGCCACAGGGGCAGTGCTAGAAGTCGCAAGGGGCAAGCTGAGGGTCGCAGCTGCGACCCCTGACGACCCCTAAATGACCTCCATTACTTTCTCCCTTACAGCGCGCCCTTAGTGCTGAAGTACGCCTCATCAAGGGGCTCTGGGCGACCCTCCGAGCTTGACATAATGCCTAACAGCGTGACTAGTGCACAGCATTGCCACGGTGCTACGGTGTGACATAACCAGTGAATTTCCACAGGAATACCGCACTGCTGTGTACCAAACTCACAGCATTACAGAAGGAATTCTACGCCAGCGTTCCATAACTCTGCACTGTATTGTGCCTACTCCACAGCATTACCACAGGAATACTGTATTACAGTGTGTCAAAGACACGTCCCCACCCTTGGATACTGCACGACAGAGTGCGAGAACTACGCCATTACCGTACAGTGTGCCAGCGCCACTCCAGCAGGTTCCTGGATTGCACTGCACACCCTGATAATTCACAGAAGAATATCACTTTAAGAAGTATTCCGCGTGCTGTCCTGGCACAGCCTTTACGCATACTACCATATCCCTGCTAAGTATTCTCACAAGCCCACTACTTTATTGCAGCAATGCTGGATGAAATTAAGATTTATATTCCAAGATTTTGTTTCAATTAGATTTCTCTTATTTCTTCACGGCGTTGTGTGCTTTCCATCTATACTCAGTGCGCTAAAGGGCCGGTACTCTCCGGTACTGAGTACCGGCACTTTTTTATTTTGAGAGAGCGAGAGAGTACCGGCACATCTCAATTAAAACGTAATACTTTCAGTTGGAGAGTACCGGCACTTCTCAGAAGCACAGAGTACCTGAACTTTAAATTTTTCCATTTCAAACACTGTCTATACTTTACATAATCTAGATTTCTTACATCACAATCATGAGCTTACTTATTTTTTCTTATGTGTTCATGATTCTTGTTTATTCCCATTCAATTCCATAATACAACGGGAAAAACTACAAATTAACAATTATATGTAATCAGTATGAGAATCCCTACAACATAAATGCAGTTGAAACAAATTCAACACATCTTTAAATTCCATAATAAATCAAAAATGCTAAAAAAAAAAAAGCTCTATAAAGGAGGATAAACATTATTGCATAACTAGCAATGTGAAGTAACTATCAAAATGTACGGTTAGGATATTCATGTGCGGTAATCATTTTCCCATAAATCTTCATATGTGCTTCAAATGTAAGTGGTGCTTGTCACTGTCCAATCAAAGGACTTTAAAATGCCTTGATCTCTGAAACAAACTGCCAGATTTTAAGGGCAAAATGAACTCCGCTGTTAATGTGTGGCAAACCATGAACACAATCTGCAGAGCCAGGACTAGCAAAAATAAAAATGAGTGAGGAACCCATATGTTTAAAGCTCTTAATAGCGTTTGGACCAAAGGGGGCTACTTTCATGGCAGATGTGCACAAGCAAAATGTTGTCACTTAACGTGAGGGAAGCCAGTTGTAGAAGAGAGCTGAGTCACTCCTTTTTGTTGTGCTAAGAAAAATGTGAATGAATATTTAAAAATCAAAGGCCGTTTGTTCCTGTCTATTATATATTATTAGTAGTACTATTGTTGTTGTTTGGAAAACAATAGACTAGCAGGACAAATAAAGGTGCATCAAAGGCCAAACCTAAAAAAAATATGATTTTAGAGGTTACAATTTTATACAATGACTGTAACGTCAGAATACTCCTGAGAGGGAAGATGCACAGACAGATTTAACACACCATTGGTTCACTGATAGTACTCACTAGTAATGGTGGCACATTCGAGGAGTGAATATTCAACAGAAATGTAATTGGAAATGAGATTTCAAGGCCAGACTTGCAAGAGACAGGACAGATAACCAGATTAATCTGAAAATCTGGTATAACAGTAGATTAGAGTTAGCCATCCAGGAATATGCACATTTACACTTCAAATGGAAATTAATTCTTTAAGTTTTAAAGGAGTGATACTGTTCAGAAAAGACCATTATCATTTGAAGAAAGAGGCCAAAACTACATCAACAGTGACAAGACTTTAATCTAATTATTGAGTATCTACTGAAAGAGAGGGAGGGAAGTTAACCGGCAGAGCTGCTGACTAGAACTGGGGGGGCCAGGTTCCAGTCCCAGCATCTGCTTAACATCTTGTGGTTCTGGGTAAATCACTTAATCACTCCATGCTTAAAAAATGTGTAATATGATCGGGTAGTCATGTAAAGCACTCTAGAGCCCTTTTACCAATTTCATGCTAAATAAAAATTGAATAAAAGAGGGATAGCAAATAGGAAATGCAAAATATTGTTCTCCAGAGAGGTTTTCAAAGGAAAGAGATCCCCGTAATTGCTACTTAATCAGCTTTTTCTTGCCACATAATGTGGTCCTCCACTGCCACATAATTCCAATGCCACTAACCATGAGTATATATTTTCCAATTCCACAATACAAGGTTTACTGCTCTGCAGTGTGGCACTTTTAGAGCGGTACAACTTTAAAAACACAAGACAAGACACAGCCTTTGCTGAATCTATGATGTTTGTGAAGGAAGGCGTAAGTCCAGCCCCCGCAAAGACTTGCTTCGTCATCAGCTTCTGTGTTACATTAGAACCCAACATGCTCGGCAGGTCCCTGGCCCGAGTTCACTCCAATGGCGTTCTGGGCCTGTTCTAAGTCGAGGTACCTCGTGTTTTCCAGAGTGTTCCACCCGCTGGCGAGAGAGGCTGAGGGGGCAAGGCGATTCGTGCGCCTCATGCCCAACAGCAAAAAAAGGAGTAGGCTGCCATGAAGGTGCTGCGTTTCTACATTAAAAAATATATATCTTGTGTGCTTAGTCATTTAGATGCATGTAGGTATGCGGTAGCCAAAAGGCCGAGGAGCTCTGTACAGGCTGTGCTAGAAATCACACCAACAATAACGTGTTGTTCCTATAACACGTTCTCCACTGTGAACTAACAGATATTACCCTGATCTAGGCCATGCGCCTCATTTTAGCAACAATGGAAAGGTTGAGTCAATTCTGCTTCACATCTAACAGGAGGCTGCTCACAGATCTCTGCAGTGGGCGCAAAAAAACACTGTGCTGCCACTGAGCTTCTTAAGTGCTTTGAACACATGGTTCAATATAAGTCAGATTAGTCGGACCTGTAGGGCTCGTTTGTGCTAGCACAGCCATAGCTTTTTTTGCTGGTAAAAAGTGTCTAAGCAAGGTCACAAAGAGTTAACTCGGAATATGGGATACACAGCATCTTTGTGGCATGGAAACAGGATATGACAAATGATTGATAGATAAAACATCTATTGAGCAAAAAGTTCTTGCAAAACATTTTCTAGAAGAAACAACAGTCACACACAAATATCCCATCATATCTCTACAGCCTCAGTGTTAAAAACAGGCATGCCCACGGCCGAGGTTAATCATTTTTAGGGTCGAGCCTGCGTAGTATGCGCTTGCCCATGCGTATCGCTTGCGAGACGCTGTAGTAGTTAGAAATGGGCTCGGAGCCCCGCCCATGTCACGTCAGTGTCTTTCATTGGTTCGTGGGCTTGCCTTTTAAAATATGCTTGCTTGCGTCCGGTTTGTGGACTACTTTTTCTCTTTTTTCGCAGCGCGATCACGCTTGGCAGAAGTCGTGCGCTTTGCATGACATCGACCCTGTTACATAGTTAATTGCACTTTTGCCGGTTACGTAGATAATTACACTTTTGCCGATAGGTTTCACTATGAGTGAACTGTTATTTCCGTTTGCGTGTCTGCTTTGCACTGATGGCGGCCATCAGCTCACTTATGTGAAACTTCTACTTTTCAGTTTATATGGCAAATAAAGTCCAGTTAGTTATGTGAAACTGTTTTATTTTTATTTTCATTTTATGTGGCAAGAAAAGTCCGGTTAGGAGTTTACAATGCTAATTGCTCAAGCTCAACCCAGTTTCCATTTCCTTTTTTTAGCAGTGCGATCGTGCTCGTTTTTTCCATTTAATGAGGCAAGAAAAGCCCGGTTGGGAGTTTACAACTGCTAATAGCTCTAACTTGGAGAAATGCGAGACCCGTTGCATTGCAAATGCTTGTTTTCCTGTGAGTTTTCTTTGAAGAATCTACCTTTGTGATCTGAAAAACAAATTATAACCCTTCACCCACTATATTACCATGCACTTTTTTCCATCCCTGTCAAAAAAATGTCATTTACATTACCAAGATGCCTGGAACTAGGCTGCACTCTGCAGTAAGGTATGCTTGTTGACACTATGTCTAGCATACAGTATAGCAGATTTTTTAAAAGAAAAAATAACGAAACTCTACTCAGGAATGAATCCTTCTGCAGATGAGGTTTACCATCTAGGAGAGATGGAGAGGATTAATGATAAAGGAACCCTCAGCTTATTAACCTCCTTCCCTCTTATTACCCACACTCAAAGAAATTCTTAATACAATTGAAAACAGGTTCCCCAGATGACCCTTGCCCTCCGAAAATCCTCCAACTTGCACCGAATTTGGCTGCTATGTGCCTAGTTACAGTCCTCAATCAGGTGATCTGTCCTGGGATCTTTAATCAGTTATGGAACAAGGCTATAGTTATCCCTCTAAAGAAAAAGCCTAACGTAGTGTTTGACGATCTAAAAAATTCAAGACCCATTTCACTCTTGTCTGCCCCAATAAAAATTCTAGAGAAGCATATGAACCAGACTTTAATGGAATTCGCTTCCACACTGAATATCTTAGATGTGTCTCAAAATGGTTTTCGTAATGAACACATTAAGGAATCGGCTATGGTGGTTGTGGCAGATCTTATTCAGACTCAAGTGGACCAGGGAGGAACAGCCATCCTGGTGATGCTTGATCTGTCAGCAGCATTCGACACGGTGTTCCCAAATCACATGCTGCATAGTTTGCACCAGGTGAGGGTAAGGGACACCACACTAGATTTATCGAGTTCTTTTGCTACCATTTAGAACTCATATAGGGCCTGATTCTAACTTTGGAGGACGGTGTTAAACCGTCCCAAAAGTGGCGGATATACCACCTACCGTATTACGAGTTCCATAGGATATAATGGACTCGTAATACGGTAGGTGGTATATCCGCCACTTTTGGGACGGTTTAACACCGTCCTCCAAAGTTAGAATCAGGCCCATAGTCAGTTGTGGCAATTTTAAAGCCCCCCACTTCGACTTCCATGTGAAGTTCCACAAGGGTCTTCAATAAGCCCTACATTATTTAACATCTATGTGGCTCCGTTAGCATCCCTGGTGTGGTCTTTTGGCTTTCAAGTACAGTCGTATGCAGATGATACTCAGATTAATGTTTCAGTACCTGAGGATATTGAGGCTTTTGCTGAAAGGTTTAAGGAATGTATGGTCAATAGTAGTGGTTGGATGCAGGAGAACTGTCTTAAACTAAATGTTGAAAAACAGAGATGCAGAAACTTTAGTGTTCGGTACACAGAATTCCATATGGTCGCGCGTGTGGTGGTCTGAGACATGTAGCCAGCTTCCCGTCCCTGCAGATACTGCGAAGAATTTGGGGGTTATATTTGACAATAGCTGGTCTTTGAGTCCCAAGGGAATAAAACAACAAGCTCCTGCTTTTTCAATATTAAGATGTTGAGGAAAATATTTCCTTACATACCACCCGAATCAAAAGTCGCTGTGGCCCTATCTTTGGTAACTTCTACACTGGATTATTGTAATGCACTGTATCTCAACATCAGTAAATCCCATCTTGAGTGACTTCAACCTATTCAAAATGCCACGGCTCGCTTAGTTTTAAATCTTCCCAAGCGACTCTTAGTAAGGAAGCGCCTTCGCTTTTAGCACTGGCTTCCAATCTCTCAGAGAGTATATTTCCAAGCCCTTTGCATAGTGCATAAGGCATCGCATCAACAAAATTCACATGCTATGAAGTCTGCATTTCATTGGGATCATCCGGTAAAACACTTGAGATCATCCCACATAAAGAAGGTGATCATTCCTAAGTTCAGGAAGGTCAGATGGGGAGGCTGCGCTTTCTCAATAGCAGCACCCAAACTCTGGAATGATTCACACTTGGCCTTTCGTAAACAATTAAAAACAAGGCTGTTTTCTAATTCTTATGTGTGCTTCTTTGGGGGCTCTTTTGTTCCAATAATCAGCCCTTTGACGCCTCAGGGAATAGTGCGCTTTACAAAACATAAAAACAAATAATGTGATCTGAAATCCTATGTAAAGCGCTCACATTTCGGTCGAGGAGACACGGTCATCTCCTCTGACCAAACAGCGAGTCAAGAAGGTAAGCCAAGAATGGGCCAACTCACTATTCCTTACTGAGAAAAACTAAAGAAAGCACTAGGTAAAGTCGTTTCACGCAAAATGTTTGCCTGTGTGTGAAAATATTGCTTGTGTGTGCTGAATTATGGTAAGGGTCAGGAATGTTTAGGCCCAGGTATTTTGTTTCTGTTTTGGGTTCAGAAAATGAGGGTCAAAAGAGTGTCTGCACATTCCCACAGGCCGAAATCATTTGGCACTGGTAGACTGGGGAGGGGGCGGGGTTCGGGTGGGTAAGAGGTATGGAGAGTCCACGAGATTGCCTTTGGATGCTATTCTGGGGTATGACAGGCTTTTTCCTTGGCGGAAACCTACAAAATAACACACGGCTGGCATAACTACAAGCATAATACAAGTCCTCTATCAGCCAGATAAGAGGCGTCAGATTTCTGCTGAGAAGAGAAGGCAGAGAGGGGGCGGGGCCCAGAGGCTAGCGGGAGAGGGGACAGGCTGGGAGGACAGGTGGACGAGGGGGGTCAACGGTTTTCCCGGAGAGGCCAGCGGAGGAGTGGAAAGCAAGCAGGGAACAAGGTTCTCAGGGAGAGGGGACAGTCTTTTGCCAGAGGAGGGAAGAAAAGGTCCAGGCTGGCGGGAGAGGACAGACGGGGGGGATGTGGGGCTAAGGCGGTTGCCAACGGCCTTCGGGGGTGAGGGCAGGCTGAGGGGAGAGGAGGACCAGATGATGTCTCATGGCGTGGAGAGAGGGGCTGAGGAAAGGAGGGCCGTGGTGTCAAGAGAGAAAGGCCGGCTGAGGGGAGAGAAGGAGCGGAGACCGATAACCTTTAGGATGAAGGCAAGCTGAGGGGAAAGAGGGACAGTGGAGGCTCCGCAGAGTGGAGAAAGGGGGCGTGAAGAGAACAGGTCAGGACAGAGAGAAAACCTGAGCGCGACAGGCGGGTGGGCCAGGGAGTCGCGGATATACGAGACAGTTCCAAATGAGGCCACAGTCAGAGAGTGAGTGAGACGGCACTAGAAATAAACTGCGCTGATTTTTACACTCACTCCTTGAAGTGAATACCTATGGTTAGAGGGTGCGGAAGTGAGAGCTCATTTCACTCCACCGCCCGAACGCTTTCTCCCCCACGGCCACCCGACCTTACATTAAAGACCGCACTGTGGAGCGAAAGAAAACATATTTGGAACTCGGGAAGACAGGCGCACAGGAAATGTCTGCCAGAGCCCAGCAGATGCCCTGACCGCCCCCAGCCCAGCAGCTGTTTGTTGATATAACCGGGGCAATGGTGGGGGTTCTTTTGCCGCCCCCAATGACTGAAATCCTTGCACTAAACATGGTCGCCGGCTTCATTCCCCTGTTTTGTGGCAGACCCCAGCATTCAGAGCAGAGAAGCCTGCTTGTCCGGAAAACAGCCGAAGTTTCAGGGATTGGGAGCCTGATTTGAGACTGACTGCCCTAGTGACTCTCCAGACGCGTGACTGACGCCACTTCAGCCCCCGGCCCGATACCGCTCCGCTGCTTAAAGGCCATATCCTACAAGTTCCCCTGATGGGTCATTGACACTGCCCTAGCGACGGACAGAGGCCCCCTCGGAGCACAGAATGACTGCCACAGGGGAGGACCTGACTGACACGACTACGGTTTGAGGCGCTCTCTCCCATGGGGGTGATAGCCCCTGCACAGAGACACATCCGACTGACTATCCCAATGACTGGCAGGACACTAACCTGGAGACTCTTAGGGGCATATTTATACTCTGCTTGCGCCAGATTTGCATAATTTTTTGTACACAAATTCGGTGCAAATCTAAGAACATATTTATACTTTGACGCCCGACCCCGCAAACGTAAAAATTTCTCAGTGTGTGTCATTTTCTGGATGCATGAAACCGCCTTGCGTTCATGACATGCAAGGTAGGCGTTTCAGTCCAAATAATGACTTAAACACCAGTGCGCCATATTTATCCAACCGGGCAAAAATGGAGTACGGCTGGTAGTCGGAGCCGGAAAATGACGTAAACCCTGATTTGCGTCACAAATTAATGCCTGGGTCAGGGCAGGCGTTAAGGGACATGTGGGCTCTTTTCCATGGTGGGTGACCATGGAAGCAGACCACAGGTGCCCTTCCCTGCACCCGGGGACACCCTCTGCCACCCTAGCCCACCCCTGGAGGACACCCATGGAAGGGGGGACCCATCCATGGAGAGTGCAGGTAAGTGCAGGTAAGTATTTTTATTTATTTATTTTAAGTGGCATGGGGGGCCTGACTTGGGCCCCCCTACATGGCACTGTGCCCAATGGCCATGCCCAGGGGGACATAAGTCCCCTGGGCATGGCCATTGGGCAGGGGGGCATGACTCCTGTCTTTGCTAAGACAGGAGTCATTTCCATGGGGGTTGTGCGTAAAAAAATGGCGCAAGTCAGGTTGGAGCCAATATTTTCGACTCTAACCTGACTTGCACCATTCTTTGACGCACAACCCCCAGTCTTCCCTTCGCCTCCGCTGCCAGGTTTGAGTCCTTTATTTTGACGCAAAACAGGCCGCAGCTCCGGCTAACGTTATACCATAAATAAGGCACCCGGCTGGTGCGTTGGAATGGCGTTAGCCGGCGGTAAACTTTTTGACGCAAATCTGGCCTGCCGCTGATTTGCGTCAAAAAGTATAAATATGGGACTTACGGCCTTATTTATACTTTTTGGTGCAAAACTGCGTTAGTGCACCGGCTTGCACCATTTATTAGCACCAGCTGGGCACCATATTTATGGAATGGTGCAAGCCGGTGCAAAGGGTAGACTAGCGTAAAAAAAAATGAAGTTAGGCAGGATAGAGTCAAACTAAATGACTCTAACCAGATTAGCGTAATTTTTTGACGCTAAGGGGCATATTTATACTCTGCACTGAATTTGCGTAATTTTTTTAACTCTAATTCGGTGCAAAACTAACTCCATATTTATACTTTGATGCTAGACACCGAATTAGAGTAAAAATAAAATGACGCTAATTCGGTGCAAACAGAGTATAAGTATGTCCCTTAGAGGCACCCTTGCGACTGCCCCAGTGGCTGGTGAAAGGCATTATCCAGACACTGTCCTCACCCTGCCTTCTCGCATGATGGAACACTTAGGCTGCTTAGCGAGTGACAGGCAGGGGCGTAGTTTGGTCAGTAAGAGCTAGAGGGTGTGAGCTTCCGATTTTCCCAAAATCACGCTGGCCTACAAAGTTACAAATACATTATACGACAAGCAGGGTGCATGAGAGGGGCTTAAGGAGAAATGGAAAGGGAGAGGAGTCGGTATTGTTAGGAGTACTGGGCAAGAGATAACACAATGTTTCGTAATATTAACATTTTTAGGATTTAGAAAGAGGGACAAAATGTGTGTGTGCATTTCTCTGTGTGTATGTAAAAATTCCTGGTGAAATCGGACAGACACTTGACCATACCCGAATGAAAGCCCTTGCACCCAACTATTTATCAGAAATTACATTTTTTGTGTGTGGGTGTGTGTGTGTGTAACACCCTAAACATCCCCCCAAAGCTGCGCCCCTGGCGACAGGCACCCTCGGAGCATACTCTGTCACAGGGACTGACCTGACACTGACCCAATCAAGAGCGTAGCTATCGATAATGCAGCATATGTAGTGGTGCGGGGGTCCTGAGCTGTGAGGGGCAAATCTCACCCAAATTGGTGGCTGATTTTTACTACCAAAATAGGGAATGGAGCAGTTTTATTGCCAGCGTTGGGACCTATGGATCCCTCGTAATGCCAGTGGGCCCAAGGACTCGTATAGGCAGCCTATGAAACGTGGAGCCACCCGGAAGCATCCTCCACACACTTAACTGACTGGCCTGACACTAACCCGGTTTGATGTTAAAGGCACCGTCCAACATGTAACTGCCCCAGTGACGAGGTCCCATCTACTGGTGGCTGTACATTTCAAGGCATGTGAGTGACTCCACCAGAGCGAATGGTTCCACACTGTCAGAGGCAGCCAACCTGACTCTGCCCCATCCCTACAGCCTCACTTCACCTGACGTGACCAACATTGCCCTAGCGACTGCTCATTCTCTGACACGTGGCTACCTACCTATGCTCCAGTGGCTGTCAGAGGCACCCGCTGACATGTGACTGACTGCCCAAACTGCTGAACTGGGCACAGAAGCACCCGCTAGGTCTGGACCGGGAAGCAAAAGCAGCGCTTGCAAAAACATCTGAGCCAGGCCCATGCCGGAGGAGGCCACGACCAGATTGGGAAAATAAGTATTTACAATGCAACAGGTCTCGCATTTGCTCGAGTTTGAGATAATAGCGTTGTAAATTCCTAACTGGACTTTTCTTGCCACATACATTGAAAATGATAAGTAAAAAAATGCTATAAGTGAACCAATTCAAAGCACTATGGCTGCCATTAATGTGAAGCAGAGACACAAAAAGAAAAAGACATTCACTCTCAGTCAAACGTCTCAGCAATTGTGCAATTATCATGCAACAGGAGTAGTCTACAAGGCGGTAACAAAATTGCCAGGGACAAACGTAAAGCATTTACCAATGATGATAAGGAATTTTTTAAAGGCAAGCCCACGAACGAGTGACAGTGATGGGCGTGCGGTTGGTGTTGGTAAAAGCCCAGAATACAACAGGTCAAAGCGCTTGCGCTCTCGACCTAGTGAGGGCTTTCATGGCTGGGTCATGGAAGCCCATCCAGGTGTGAAAGAAGCGCCCCCAGCCTGCAGCCCTCCCGTAAAATACCAGGAAGGGCAGTCCAGCCCCTGGCGCATGCTGAGTTGTGGCTAACTTCATCACAGCACCACCAAGATGTCGCAAAAATGATCTAAAATTGGCATTAGTGACAAACGTCCTGTCTAGGACATCAGGCTAGACAAATTATGTGTCCTTCTTTGTAAGTAATGTAATTATTTTTGAAGTTTTGAAGCTAATGTGCTGTTGGCCCTTCATGACGCAACCCACACATATTTACAATTTTAATTCCATTATGCAATTTAAAACAAATATCCACAGCAGAATATAACAAATAATACAATTCCACGATTGCAGTGGTAATGTAATTGGAATTTTATTGCTACAACTCATTATTTTCTGTTCGGCCCTCGCAGCTCCATGCTGTAGTCCTTGAAAGTCACTACCACGACAGTGACATATTCCCTTTTTAATAGAGCGAACCATGCCAAGGCACCTACACTTGTGAGACTAGAAAGGTTATTGGATATAAAATTCATAGAAAAACGTTGTATCCCAAGGTCCACCAAATGAACTAAACCATGTTGGGGGCAGAACCGAAGGAGCGTGAAAATGGTCACACTATATGGGGACATTTCCACCGCTACAGTAGTCCAGCCCGTAGGGAAGCTTGAGGAAGTTGGGTGCCTAGTCCTCATTTGGATGAACCCATACAGGACCTGGTGACCTAATTCTGAGTGGAGCCCACGGCTGGCTGTAACTGGGTCTCTTGTTCCTCTTGGTACTTCAGCAAGACTAAGATGGTAGTGTCTAGTTACCAAGATTGATATTTGCACCATGCTTTCGTAGGTGGCATAGAGCTGGAGGGGACATAGAGGCCGGGTGAGGGCTGTGATGCCGTTTCATGGACGCTCTGGCATAACTGAGTTGTGGATTGTGGCCCCCCAAACCATGCATATCGAGTTTGCTGCAAGACGAAAGTGAAGGTGGGATGCTAACGACAAGTGGCAGTGGGATTTTGACTCAGATCTGTGCAGAATCTCTTAACGGACTGCTCCATTCAATCCAATTATTTCTGTAGTGATGGAGTGAGGTTGGATATGGAGCAAATCTGCCATCAGCTGAAAAAAGGGCATTTCATATTGCACGTGACACTAGGCACTGCAATGTCGCAGAAGTGACAAACCTCTACTCGGACATAGGGCCTCATTATGAGTGTGGCAGTCTGAGGACCGCAACACTCGCGGGGATGGTCAGACTGTTGCACTCCAGGCAGTCCAAACACCATATTACGAGTAGACTCACCTTAAGGCCGCTGTCCCCACCAGGAACATCGTTCCCAGTGCGGTGATGGCGGTCGGGGTTGTACTCAACCTGGCTGATTACAATCCCACTTTTCACTGCCAGGTTGGTGGTAAGCCAGTGCTGAGGGTCACAGGGGGGCCCCAGCACAGGGCAGTCCAGGCGACCCCTGCCAGCATCGGCGGAATGTGCACTATCTGCTTTGCAGACAGTGTACATTCCGAGGGTGCTGGTGTGCTACGTATTGGCCACGGCTTCCTTAAGGGAGCCACAGCCAGTATCCTAGCACTGTTCCTGCCCTGTAGCCTGGCAGAACACGTATTACAATGTTACCGCAGGTCAGACTGAACTTCTGAGCAGCCACGGGGACTCACAAGTGGCAATGATTGATGGAGCCTTCAGCCTACCTCCAAAGACTGTCCGATAAATAGAAAGGCAGTGCCAGCGTCATACCGATTTTGAAACCCTGTGGAGACCGGGATAGTATTCACTGATTGGTAGCAAAAGGGATAGACCCAGCATCATCTGAAATCCAGATGTACTTGTTTCCGGATCTGTGCCATGAAACAGTACAGGAAAAGAAGTGCTGCTGGGATTTGAAAAAAAGTAAAATAACCAATAGGCACCAGCAACAGCTACCCTGCACAACTCAAGGTGCTATATGAAACAAACAAGAGGTTCTTACTAGGACCTTCCCAGAAGATATTTTAAAAAAACTAAAGGCTGATCCAAGTTCTCGGCCTAATCTAAAAACCAACGTGTACACTGTTGATAGGTGTTGGAAAATGGTCCTCTCTGAAGGGTCACCCCCAAAGTTTTGAATTCCTCCTCCTCTTTTTCTGACCTCATTCTTGTTGGCCTTAGGACTCTGGGCACTTTACCACTGCTTACCAGTGATAAAGTGAAAGTGCTCTCTCCCTAAAACATGATAACATTGGCTCATACCCAATTGGCATATTTAATTTACCTGTAAGTCCATAGTAAAGTGCACTAGATGTGGCCAGGGCCTGTCAGATAAATTCTACTAGTAGGCCTGCAACACTGATTGTGCCATCCAAAAAAGTAGCCCCTTAACCATTTCTCAGGCCTGCCATTGCAAGGTCTGTGTGTGCAGTTTTACTGCCACTTCAACTTGGAATTTAAACCTACTTGCCAAGCCTTAAACTCCCCTTTTTCTACATATTAGTCACCCCTAAGATAGGCCCTGGGTAACCCATTGGGCAGGGTGCTATGTAAGTAAAAGGCAGGACATGTGTGTTTTAAATGTCCTGGTAGTGAAAACTCAGAAATTCATTTCTCACAACTGTGAGGCATGGTCTTCTCATAGGCCAGCATTAGACCTCCCCTTACATACTTTTAGGTGGTAGATTCTGATCTGAAAGAAGTAGCCCTGTCATGTTTAATATGGCCAGAATGGTAATAGAAAATTCTGCTTACTGTTGAAGTTGGATTTAATATCCCTATTTCAGAAATGCCACTTTAAAAAATTGGGTATTTCTTAGCACTTACTGCCTTCTGTGCCTTACAGTCTGTCTCCAATCCACACCTGGACTGTGTGGGTTGACAGCTCCCCTTGTGCATTCCACCCAGTCAGCTATAAACACAGGACACTTGGTCAGATCTGCATTCATCTGCATACTGAATGGGTCCCCTGGGCAGGAAGGGTAGGAAGGGCTCTCTCTTACACTTCAAAGGCCAGTGGCTTTCCCTCACACAAAGGACTGGTAAAACCCACAGGGATCCTGACAGTCAAGGCTGTGTTGAAAGGGGAACTTGTACACTTCAAAACCACTCCGAAGTTTCTCCCACTTCAAAGGCATTTTTGGGTTTCTGACCTGACCAAATCAGACACTACTGGACCTGCAACTGGACTCTGTCAGAGGGACTGCCTGTCTACCCAAAGGACTCATCTGGACTGCTTTGCTGAGAAGGACTGTTGCCCTGTGTGTTGCCCTGCTGCCTGCTGGCCCCTGACTCTGCTGGAAGGACTCTGTTTTCCCTACAAGTGCTCTCCAACGGCTTGGATTGCGTTGCTTCCTGTTCTGAAGTCTCAGGGCCACAAAGACTTCACCAAAGAGAAGAAAATCCAAGTATGTCGGAAAATTGATGCAGCACCTGCAGAAATTGACACAGCACATGCCTTGAGGCTGAAAAATCACCACATCATCTACCGGATCGACGCAGCGCCTGCTCCTTCCTACCAGGGAGTCAAGGATTTTCAGCACATCATTTCTGGGTGTCAAAATATCCCCGCATCGTAGTGAGCTACCAAGGCTGCGCCCCTGGAAATTGACGCATCCCCTTGCAGTGTAGAAGAATGGGACACACGTCAGTGCTGTGTCAGAAAAACCAATGCAGCACCTTATTTTTCAACAAATCTCCACGGAGCCAAGGCCACACTCCTGTAAATCGATGCATCACCTTGTAGCGTGGAAAGAAACAACTCATTGTCTGTGCCAAGCCGAAAAATCCAATGCAAAACCTTATTTTTCAACACATCTCCTCCTCTGCAGCCCTGTGCGTTGTTATTTTTGACGCATCCCAGGTACTGTGTGTTACAAGGATTGAGACTTATTTAAACCTTCAAAAAGTGATATCTTGATGTGTGCATCTTGGATTTTTGATCTTTTGGTCTATTTTTATTCATATAAATATTACCAATTGTCCTAAACTGGTGTGGAGTACTTTTTGTGATGTTTACACTGTGTTACTTTATGAGTTATTGCACAAATACTTTACACATTGCCTTCTAAGATAAGTCTGTCTGCTCTGTGTCAAGATAACAGAGGGTGAGCACAGGATAACTTGGACTGTGTTGTGACTTACCATGACTAGGACTGTGGTCCATACCTGTACAAGGGTGTACACCTCTGCCAACTAGAGACCCAATTTCTAACAATGGGTGATTCTAGGTTGTAGACCCAGACCGTTCAACATAGTTACATAGCCATACCCATCTCTAACCCATTCCATGTGAAAACATACAACGAAAAACACAGAGAATAAAAAAATACTCAAAAGCAGTGCCTACGAAATTATCAACAATTAAAATATCTTCCTGCAAAAATATCATCCTACCAAAATATCGACCTATTGTAGGGCTCAATTTATTATTCAGACTTCAGCCCTAGCACATTTCGCAGCATGGGTTGATAGTGGGATCAGGTACCATACAATTCGGAATTATTGTAGGGAAATATTTAGGCGTGGTAGAACATTTTAAGGCTATTTTTCTTAAGCCTGCATTTTCTTTTACTACTGCTGTAATTGAAGGGCCTACTCTGTCCATTTTTCAATAACTTTGTGGATTTTAACTTTTACTCGTTCAAGCTCAACAAGGAGGCACAAAGAAACACATTCTAGGTCTCACATGAAGGTGTATGGAATCTTGGTTTGATACAAGATTCAAGGCAAGATTTTTTTTTCTTTTTTTTTGCAGTGGCTGGAAAATTAAATTCCATTTCGGCTAGCTAACCCCTAATTCAAAAGACATCTCTAGCGGATGATGAGATTGCCAGGATATGTTTTTGTGAAATGTCGTCCCCGGATATTTATATTATTTTACGACATTACGTTTATCCGCTTGTGTCCATTTGAAATAACTATTTTATTATTTTTCTAAAAAATCATTTGCCACATTTTTTTAGGTGCACTAAAAATAATAGGCGCAACGATACTAGTGCTGTGCTGCAGTGTCTGATGCAACGTCTTCCCCGTTTGGCGTGGTATCCCTGTGTCAAATAGGTATTGGAGGCCCAAATCCGTGCCAATCTATCAGGATATTAGTCTCAGAAAAATGACGTACAATTAATGTAAATGCAAGAGGACAGCCAGAAATTCTGGAATGTATCACTGAGTCGCCTGTTGCTGTGTAAGAAGTAGCAGAAAAGATGGTTCGCGCCGCTGCAGAACTGCACTTTTTAAAACATACACTTAACAGTGCTCGTGGGGTGAAAAACTATAAAATTACCCAAAATACCTTTCTGCGCATAGCAGGCGCTCTCGCACGCCTCTGACGAAGAGCAGGCTTTATAAACAGCAGGGCCTGTCTCGCTCTGGCACCGTTAAGAGCATGTGCCCCCAGACCCGTAGCATGATGGATGGGTCGGAAGGGGTGGGCGGTGCTGATGGCTGGGGATGGAGGGTGTCCGGGAATAGAACGTTCCAGCTGGGCTCTTTCCCCGGGACAGACAGTGCACCCGGCTATGGCAGTGCACTGATGCACACAAAGCTCTGACAGCGCCCTACCCTGCCCCCAGTGCTCACCCGCAGACCCCACCATGGGGCCCACGGTAGGGTGACCAGACGTCCCGGATTTCCCCGGACAGTCCCGGTTTTTAAAAGACTGTCCCGGTGTCCCGACGCTTCTCTTAATTTTAAACAAATGTCCCGTTTTTGGGACAAAAGTCAAATTAGTACATAAATGTCCCTGTTTTTGGGACAAAGGTCAGATTATCTAGGAAAGCATAGATTCAAGGTATTCTCTCCTTTAACAGACCTACAGAGTATGTAATTTATCTGTTACTGTCAGGCAACACAGTTCTCTGTCTGCTCCCAGCAGAGAGACGGAGTGGGGGGCAGAGAGAGGTGGGTGGGGGTGGGTTGGGGTGCAGGGTGGGAGGTCAAGCCATAGCTAATTTTATATGTATAGTGTTGTAAATGTGCGTGTGTGTGTGTGTGTGTGTGTGTGTGTGTGTGTATATATATATATATATATATATATATATATATATATATATACATGCACACACACACATACGTATATGCACACATTCACAAAGCTAAACAAAAAACGGGACAGGCCAGATATAAAAGTGAGTGAAAAGTCGTTAGTCCTTCTTTTATGTCTGACCTGTCCAGTTTTCGCTCCTCAAAATCTGGTCACCCTAGGCCAGGGGCAGCGCTGGCAATGAGCTTCATTCTAAACCTGCACCATCCCCTGCTCTTCTATCGCGGAAGCATACAAACAGCCCAACCTGTGCACCTAGGGCCTCTTGCTGTGCCATTTATGGGGTACGCGCGCAGCTGCCTGCAGGTGGGCCCTCGGCATGAGAAGCAGCAGATACTGTCACTCAAAGACTGAGACCCACGCCCAGCTCAGCCAAAGCATCTCCGTCCAAACATGCGGCACCCGCCACGCAGTAGAGTACCAGAGTCCACCCGGGGCCCTCTCACAGCTCTGCCGATGCTCCTCAGCCCTGGGGACCATAATGGGCACTCGAGACTGGGCTTGGGTTCGTGCCCTGTTATTTCTTCCTTAGCTCACATGCCCACTTCCGCCTTTGGTGAACTATTTCCATGTCTCCGTGTTCCCAAAATAATGTGCCCTGGCCGCCTTGTGCCTGGGATGTTCCGCCAACACTGGACTGCCCTGCCCACTCTACCCTTCCCGTGCCAACACTGCTCCCGGAGCCAGATAACCCTGTTTATTTCACAGGCCCCTGCAGCGAGCAACACCGTTCCGTCACTCGCATCCCTCCCGAGTGAGGGGCTGGCTGCGTGTAAGGGCACACGATGTGTGCTGTGACCCCCAAATTTAAAGTAGTGGTTTTCAAAAGCTTCGGATGGTTAGGGTCGGAAAATTACTTCTGTCAAGGGCAGTAGTATATCTCTAAGTTGGGAACGGAGAGCATCCCTCGCTATAAATGGTAGGATGTGGAAAAGGAGGTCTCCAATGGTTAAAAAAAACAGAAAAAACTGAATAAAGTGCACACTTTTGCTAAGATATTTACATGAATGTATACCAAGTAGAGATGGATTAGAATGGTAAACTAAGAGGCAAGTCAGTTGTCATACATACCCTAAAAGTGGCCAAGATTCTTATTTTAAATGGAGCAACATTATAGTCTATTAAATCAAACACAATTGGATGTTGAACAGCGCACATCCTAAAATCACAAATCTGAAGATGCCCTCATGCGCTGATAGAGAAAAAGGGGGCTCGGTTAAGTAAATATCTGCACAGCGTCACACAAATTGCGAATATGGCAGCGAGATTGATCACTGGCTTTCTTGTGCACATTGTGCAGTTCAGTCCCTAGATGGGTATCTTTTTCCTGTCTAGTGCTTTATATCAACCGTTAATGCTTTGTCTTCAGTTCTCGGTAAACGAGGTTAGTGCCTGGTGGTAGGCAGACGCGACGTGAAAGCTCGGCTTGAGGGCCCAAGGAGACTTCGAGCTCCGCCAGAGCCACGCTTCGGGCTCGAAGTATCAGTGGTTCGCCTACATGCGCTTTTGTGGCCCTGTAACTGGTTGCGGATGTGAGTTCTCCTGACAAGCTGCCATTGTCCCGGCTCCCCAGGGGCACGCCCGGGATTTTTCTTTTTGCACATCTTTTTATTAGAAGAACCGTGCCAACGGGCATAACTTTCCACTGTCTTGCATGTTACATACAGTATTCATGTCATACTTAGTAATCCCGCAGCAGCCTGGTATTTTGTGAGAATTCTAAAGAAACCCTTACATTTATTCCATATCTGTTTAAGTAAAGTTGTGCTGTTTGTTTGAACCAAGTTCAGTTTGTCTGCAGAGACTCCCCCAAGTCCTGAGACAGAGGTCAAATGCAACTTGATTCAGTCTCCTTGTATAATTTCCTAAAGCCTCGCCCTGCCCCTCCCTCCCCCGATCCCGGCTATACAGAGACCATGGGCTGAGCAGAGGCATTACACAGAATGTGGCGCCCTCACTCCCCTGCAGAATGCGCTAAAGAGCCCTGAGCTCCGAGATCTCGGAGACATTCATATACCATAGGCTGAAAAGCAGGGACTTCCGTTATGGCCCTGGGTCTGAGCTGGAGCTCTCTAAGGGGTGAGGCCTAAACGAGACAAAGGCCCTTGATCCGCCTGATACCTGCCTGGGAAGGCCCGACAATGACTGTGGACATTAAAGGAGTGGGTGCACTAGTACTGCTGGATCTGTCTGCCACATTGGCATCCTTGTAGGTATCCAAGACTGGACCTCATTCTGCCTACGTAGAGGTTTAGTATCATTCTGCTGCCCGTTTACTTTACCGCCTTTCATCACTGGTGCTGGAGTACCGCAAGGCTTGGCCATCGCACCACTCCTCGTCAATCTCCATCTCACCCTGCAACTGGACAGCACGCCCTTCAATAGAACTTGCTCCAGCTTCACCAGTGCCCCACGGCTCTGCTAAAACAGAAAAACTGAAGACTCCAGATACTTCTGGACTGGACCACTGCCTCTGACCATCGGCTGATGGATGCTGAGTAACCACCATGGACATAAACCCTCTTTAACAGAGATCTTGACTCGGTAGAGAATGGAAGAGCTGCTAGCCCACAACTATCTGGCCATAGGAACAAGACTCACCCCCAGCATCATAAACTGAAATCAAAAATCTTTGAGTATTCACGGACTCCAACATTTGCCTTGTTCCAGAAGTAAATTTAGTTACAAGAAACACATTCTACACTATGCAAGCTCTTCAACACGTCTTGCTTCATCAAGGCACCCACATAAAAAGCCTTAAGCCACCTTCACCCAGCCTATTTTAGATGACAAAATGGTTACTACATCGAGGCCACATTCTTCCTACTCCAAAAACTGGAAAGGATCAAATTCATGGCAGCAAGGCAACATATAAACCTTCACCCAGGAAGGCAATACGGCAGTGATCCAGATTCTCTGCATTGACACAAGAACCCTCATTGGTAAGGTCCCTCCATCAACCGAGTAAAGCTCCAAAGATACTCACAGAACAGAACGCTCCACAGTAGACTGGCCCCTCAGCTGATCATGCCCCATGCATGAAGAAGAGCAATGGCAGAATCTCCCACGCCATCCAAGCAGCAAATCATGCAGCCCACCTACTCCAGCAAGGACAAAAGTATATCTTGACTCACTTGAAATTCAGGGAAGCTTGGCTACTTCAAGACAGGGGCATCAAGTTCGCACTGACCAATAAACAGATCTATTTGTGCACACACAAGTCCCACCGACATCACATGACCCTGGACTATAAAGATGCAAGACTACACTTTACACAAAGAACTGGAACCTATTCTCCCACAAAGATGGCAGTTTCTCAGATAGGCCACACCCGACTCAAAGATTATACGGCTCACTCCTATCCACTCTACCACATGCTTAAGCATAGAGACAGACGACAGGATAAGAGCAGCACTCTCGCCTTCTTCACTCACAAAACCAAATCCTCCCTCCATTAACCTCGCTGCAATGTGCAATTCAGCAGTCTTCCAATGTGTTGTACGCCTATTCCTCGAAAGTATAACCTGAGGAATCATTTGTGTCTAACCAGTATTAATTATTTTTTTTCATCTAAAACGGCTATCCTCAAGCTAACAAAGCCTACTACCGAATCCACTTACCAGGAAAAATATATATATAAGGTAATATTTTGTTTGCTTTACTTTTTTTAAAGTGGGTTCTCAACCTACTTTTCACCCTCTGAAACGCCTCCCTTTACCCAACCCCCTCCCCGCAATCGGTGCCCCCTTTGGGGTTACTATTAACTATTTTTGTTGGAGAAGAGCTCCTAGCAACTGTCCCCTACTTCACCTAAACAACCCCACCACCATCCTCAATGTTCACCCCTTTTATCCCTTTACTCTTGTTACCTTTGTTTTGGTCTCCTCTCCTCAATTCTCTGTGTCGTCATCTTTTTCACTTCCTAAGTCACGTTAGACAAAAAAAGTATTTTTCACAATTCTTAATGTTTAAGGAATTGTAATAAACCTTTTAATGCCTGAGCCAGGATTTAAAGCTGGAACCCAGGATTCAGACCCAGGTCCTGGGATTCACACTGAGTTCCTGCATACTTTTTTTCACCAAAATATTTGCATTTTCCAAAAAATTTAGGGGCATATTTATACTCCGTTTGCGCCGAATTTGCCTCGTTTTTTTCGACGCAAATTCGACGCAAAACTAACTCCATATTTATACTTTGGCGTGAACACCTTCCTTGCGTTAATGATATGCAAGGTAGGCGTTCCCGTCTTAAAAAATGACTGCGATGCATATGCGTCGTATTTATACTCCCGGGCAAAAATGACGCCCGGGAGTGGGCGGGTGTAAAAAACCCGCATTTGCGCCGGATTTTAGCGCCTGGGTCAGGGCAGGCGTTAAGGGACCTGTGGGCTCAGAATGAGCCCAGAGGTGCCCTCCCCTGCCCCCAGGGACACTCCCTGCCACCCTTGCCCACCCCAGGAGGACACCCAAGGATGGAGGGACCCACCCCAGGGACATTAAGGTAAGTCCAGGTAAGTATTTTTTTTTGTGGCATAGGGGGGCCTGATTTGTGCCCCCCTACATGCCACTATGCCCAATGACCATGCCCAGGGGACAGAAGTCCCCTGGGCATGGCCATTGGGCAAGGGGGCATGACTCCTGTCTTTGCTAAGACAGGAGTCATTTCAATGGGGGATGGGCGTCGTAAAAAAATGGCGCAAATCGGGTTGTGGCGATTTTTTTGCCTCAGCCTGACTTGCACCATTTCTGGACACCCATACGCCATTTTCCCCCTACGCCGGCGCTGCCTGGTGTACGTCGTTTTTTTTAACGCACACCAGACAGCGCCGGCGGCTAACGCCGGCTAACGTCATTCATTAAATACGGCGCCCGCATGGCGCTTCAGAATGGCGTTAGCCGGCGCTAATTTTTTTGACGCAAAACTGCGTTGGCGCAGTTTTGCGTCAAAAAGTATAAATATGGGCCTTAATTTCATCATTATGATGTTTCCCCAAAAGGAGTGTTTTTTGTCAGGCTGCTTTTCTCCATTTTGGGACTGTGACAGAATGATTGAATACCCTTCCACTTAAGCTCTCACTTCAGTGTTGCATTCTATCCACCCAATGTCTTTGAGCACCTCGATTGGAGGATGACGTACTATGTAATTTTAATATGATAAAATCTGCATGCGGGGCAGGTCCCTGTCATTCATCCAAGCACCTAAGGACAGGGGCTGCCATGGCACCTGAGCGCTGGTACAGGAAGTGCTCATTTGCCATAATCCTTGTGGGACCCTTGTCCTTGTTGTTCTGCCTTTAACAAACGTGAGCACGTATTGGTAAGCCCCGGCCTTTTATTTCACAACATAATGCATTCTGGGTGTAGTAGTCTTAGCTTGTTTCCATTGAACCAACTGAAGGGAAAGACCAGATAACGACTGCACTGGAAAACTCAAGAGCTGAAACGTGGTGTCCGGATCAACGGCCCTATCACGAGTGGTTGTTGTATTTATGGTGTTTATCCAGCTTTAGCCCACTGGTGAAAGTACTTTCACCAGACTGTAGGCTGATTTGGGTCGGGTAAAGTTCAGAGCTCATGGACAGGACATTTATAAAGAGTTTTGACTCTTGGCGGGGGCAGCCTTCCTCTGCACCCCTCCCATTACCTGTTCAGATGATCCTGTATGATTTGTGTTACTGTAAGCTCTACAGGGAGTGCTCTCTTTCCCCTGTGCACACCCTGGGCTACTGCAGTGCAGTGGGCTCCTTCCCACATCTCCCCAGGAAGGGGTGAGTGGGCACTGTTTAGTGTAAGCTTTGATGGAAGAGACACTCCCATGCACATATGCAGCTTACACGACTAAACTCACACTCGCTGAGCTCGTATTGTGTTAAGAAACTGTGAAGGCAACTCCCCATCACTCTGTGTCTGTGTGTGCAGCTAAGCTCACGCCCTCTGAGCCTGAAACGTTTTACTGCCAGGAAGAGCCCTAGCACTTTGTGCCTCTATAACTTGTGCAGCCAGACTCTCGCCTCTGCAGTTGTGCGACTTGTATTACTGCAAGCTCTGCAAGACGACCCCTCTCACACCCTGCACCTCAATATTGCGTGAGCTAAGCTTTCACCCCAGCATTTACGCTCCTCATCTCTTGCCTCCAGTAAGGTAGTTGTTTTTCACTTTTCGGTCTCAAGCTGCTGCTTTGGAAAAAAAGTGAGGGACTTCATGCTAAATTTACAAGATGTTTGGCCAAAGTTAGAAGGGAAGGCCTGACTCACCGATGATACACCAACCTCAGCTGCGCCCCCAGGGGCGCAGAGTTAAAGACCGTGTCACGCCCTGGCAAGGAAAGATCCATCAGCAGACCGGACCATAATCCACCGGTAAGGCCCTGCTCTCTGGAGGGTCTCTTTGCTCCAAGCCCCATTTCACGGAGAAGGAAACCAAGAACTTTCAACTAATGTGAAACAGACCGATCCAAACTTTCCCGCGTTTTTTGGCAGCAGCATGCAAACACGATCCTCTCAGCCAGACCAGCTGACTCAGCGGCTTGTCGAGCGCCAAGAGGCGGGCCCGCAGGGCTTTGGGACCAGACCATGTGCGGGAACCTCTCCCTTGTCTCCCGCCCACTCTCTAGACCCTTCTTGAATCCTAGGAAAGAACGGGCGGTGGCTATGTGTGGGAGAACTGAAGGATGGAACAGGAGACCAACACGTGGGTTTGAGATTGTAATTGTATTTATCTAGCGCTTACTACCCCTGACGAGGCATCAAAGTGCTTTCCCACGCACGCTACTCTGGTACCCAGGGAAATATGAGTTCATTTGAGTGGAGGACGTGAGTTTGTTGGTTGGATTTAAAAAAATAATGGAGGTATAGAGGAAGGAAGAATGTAAAAAGTCTTAATTGGCGGATCATAGTAGAAGAATGAGATAGAGAATAGATTGAGAGAGATATAGGGTGAGACAGTAGTGCATTGGAGACAGCAAACTTTTTCTTCTTCTAATATAGGAGTAAAGTAATAAATATATAGATACATGACTACATGGAAAGGTTATATATGTACAAGGAAGATAATATATTGATTTAAAGTTGTATAAACACAGGCTTTCAAGTGTTGTAGTACATGAAGGTAAATTATTTGTGTATTTTTATAACTCAATTTTATTTTAAATTTGATCTTTTCCTCAATATTTCAATAGTGAAGTGTCCGTAGATAGTTATGATAATATTTCCCTATTGTGATAGATAAATAAAGCAGAGACCCATAGGCATCTACTCAAACAACAGACATAAACAACTATGCAATTATCTATAAAAATGTTAAGCATAGAATTATATCTACATATATATGGAAAATGTTATTTACCCATAAGCATCTGTTTGTGACATGTAATGCTGTAGATTCACATGCTCTGCATACTTCTGCCATGTAGTATTGTGTCCGGAAGGTTGCAAGTTGTTTTTGTACGAAAAGTCTTTTGAGTCATGGGACATAGTGACTCCTCCTCTTGCTTGCAATGCGCATGATGCTCGACTCCATGTTCAGATTGTTTTCCAGTAGGCAGTGATTGATGGCGTGTAATTCATAAGTAGATAAACTAAATGATGGTGCGTGATAATGTGCATTTATGTACTGTAACAACCATAAGTGACCGGGGAGACGGGTGGGAGCATGTGAATTGACAGAACTACAAGTCACAAACAGATGCTTACTGGGTAACATCTTCCGTTTGATAGCATGTGTAGCTGTAGATACACATGTTCTGAATAGACTGAACAGCAATGCTCCATAAAAGCAGTGGCTAACCAGTGTGTGTTACAGTATTCTGGAATAGAGTACGTAGTACTGCCTGTACTACGTTGGCTTGTTGGCATGCTAAAACGTCCACAGAATATTGTTTAGTGAAAGTGTGTGGTGTTGGCCATGTAGCTGCCTTACAATTCTCAGCTATAGGTATGTTACCTAGAAATGCCATAGATACACCTTTTTACGTGTTGAATGTGCTCTACGAGTAATAGGTAGTTGCCTTTTAGTTTTTGCACCCTCACCCTATACCTCTATCAATCAATCCTCTATCTCCACTCTCTGACTCATCATAAACCCATTCTACTACTATCATCCCCAAAATAACCCTTCCTAGACTCTTCCGCCCTCTACCCCTCCTGGCTCACCTCAAATCTTAGTTTACTACTATGATCTCCCAAACAACCCTCATGAATCTCTCATGTGACATGTCACAAACCTCAGTTTACTACTATGATCTCCCTAATCCCTTTCTACAGACTCTTCCCTCCTCCACCTCTCGTTTACTCATTCCAAACCTCATCTTACTACTATGATCTCCCAATTAACAGCTCTGGATTTTTCCTTTTTCTATCACTACACTATTCTATTCAATCCAGCTAACTGACTCACATGCCCGCCACTCAAATTATCTCATAACTCCCTTACTAATACTATACTCCTATTTCACTATACTAATCCAGCACTAATCCTTTTGGATTCTGGAATAGTGTGCTACTCGCTGAAAAGTGCTTCAGAGCCTCGTCAGGGGTAGTAAGCGCTACATAAATACAATTACAAATTGCACATTTAACAAGCCATCTTGCTATAGTAGATTTAGTAATAGGTTTACCTTTATGCGGTGGACAAAAAGCAACAAAAAGATGTTTTGTCTTCCTAAATTTTTTAGTTCTATCAATATATAACATAAGCGCACTTTTCACGTCTAATGTGTGTAGGGCTCTCTCAGCAACTAAATCATGTTTTGGAAAAGAAACCTGGCAATTCAGTAGTATGATTTATATGAAACTAAGACACAGCCTTAGGTAGAAAGGTTGGGTTAGTATGAAGAACCACTTTATTTTTATGTACCTGTAATGTTAATGCCTAAAGCTCACTTACACATCTCAGGGAAGTGACTGCAACTAAAAAGGCTACATTCCACAAGATAAATTATAAAAGACATGAATGCATTGGTTCAAAGGGTGGTCCCATAAGTATAGTGAGTACTATATTCAGATTTCAAGAAGGAACTGGAAGTAGTCTTGGTGGTATTACCCATTTTAGTCCTTTCATAAAAGCCTTTCCGACATGGATTCTAAAAAGAGAACAACATTGACTGTTCTGTAGATAAGCCGCTATGTCTGCAAAATGTAACCTTATAGAGGTATATGCTAAATTTGCTTTTTGCAAATGAAGAAGGTACAAAATATTATTTTGTGTAGACACTTGGAAAGGGTTCCAGTTTTGAGAAATACAGTAGTGAATAAAACGCTTCCACTTGGCTGCATAACAAGATCTAGTGGATGGTTTGCTTCTTTAAGAATGTTAATCCATTCTTGAAGTAAATTTAAATACCCAAATTCTATGACTTCAGGAGCCAAATTGTAAGATTCGAATCCTAGGGGTTTGAGTGTCTGATTTGGCATTTGCTTTGAGTGAGAAGTTCCACCTGTAGAAGAAGCTACTTGTGTGGTACTACTGAAAGATCTAGTAGCGTGGTGATCTATGGTTGTCTTGCCCATGAGGGTGCCACCAGCATCATTGTGAGAGAGGTTTGTCCGAGTTTCCGAACCACATATGGAAGAAGAGGGAGAGGTGGAACAGAGTAGGCAAATATCCCTGACCAGTTTATCCATAGAACATTGCCCTTGGACTGATGGTGTGGAAACCTGGAGGCGAAGTTTGGGAATTTTGTGTTTTCTCTTGTTGCGAATAGATCTATGTTTGGAAAACCCCATTTTTGGAAGTAAGGTTAGAGGCCTCTGGGGTGGAGTTCCTATGCATAGACTTGTTGCTGCATCCTGTTGAGGAGGTCGACAAAAGTGTTGTGTGACTCTGGTTGTGACGAATGGCCAGTGCCAAATTGTTTGTGCAAGGCGAGGCAACTGTAGTGAATGTGTCCTCCCAGTTTCTACAGATAAAACATATGGTTGTCATGTTGTCTGTGCGGATGAGGACTACTTTGTTTTTGAGATGTGTGAAAAAGGCTTTGAGTGAACTGCTAGCATATCCAGATAGGTGATGTGCAAAAGTTTGTGCACATGATTCCAACGACCCTGTGTTGTAAGGTTGTGGAGAAGAGCACCCCATCCCATCTGAGAAGCGTCTGTTGTCAGAATGACTTGCAGAATAGGATCTAATAATGTCCGCCTTTTGAAAAGATTGGTTATGTTCCACCACTGCAGAGAGCGAAAGGTGCGGTTATCTACCAACACTAGATCCTCCAAATGACCCTGTGCTTGAGACCATTGGCGTGAGAGACATTCTTGCAACAGATGCATGTGAAGGCGTGAATGTTGCACGATTGCAATGCAAGAGGCCATCATTCCTAGAAGTTTCATGATTGATCTGACTGTAACCCATTGATTGGGGCGAAAGTGAATAAGTTGTGTTTGGAAGTTTTGTATCCTTGCTGCATTTGGATAGGCTGCTCCCATCTGTGTATTGATTATGGCCCATAGGTAATGTTGTCCCTGTAGTGGGGTGAGATGGTACTTCTGGAAATTCATTGTGAATCTTAACTGGTGAAGCAGGTCTATCGTGGGTTGAATGTGGTTGCGACATTGTGGAAGAGAGGTGGTTTTGATCAGCTAGTCGTCTAGGTATGGATATGCCTTAATGTTTTGCCTGGGTAGGTGAGCTGCTACAACCGCTGGGCATTTTTTAAACACTCTTGGTGCTGTGGTGACCCCGAATGGAAGCACTTTGAACTGATAATGTCATCCTTGAATGACAAATCTGATGCATTTGTGATGCACTGGATGCATAGGAATATGGAAGTAGGTGTCCTTTAGATCTAATGCTGATATAAAGTCACCTTGTTGTATAGAGGTAGCACATGCTGTAGTGTGACCATATGAAAATGTTCTAATAAGATGTCATTGTTTAAGGGTCTGAGATCTAGTATGAGTCTTAGTGAGCGGTCCTTTTTGGATATGAAAAAGTAAAGGGAGTACACTCCAGTTCCCTGGTGTTGAATAGGAACTAGTTCTATTGTCCCTTTGAGAAGCAAATAGTGTACCCCTTTTTGAAGAAGAACTATGTGATCCTATGAAAGATTGTGACGATGAGGTGGTATGTTTGGATGCGTGGAAATGAGCTCCAGGCAATAGCCATGTTGGATAATATCCAACACCCATTGATCTGTTATAATTTGTTGCCAGTTTTATAGAAAGAACTGAAGGTGCCCTCCTACTGTTGTTAAATGATCTGTGGGAAGCTGTAGAGAGTCACAGGTTGGGGACAGTGGTAGATGCAAGAAGGGAAAATGTTTTGTCTCTACCGCTATATTCATTTCCCCTACAAGATCCTCTGTAGAATCCTCTGTTGGAGGATGTCTGTGATTGACTTTTGTTATTTGAGGGCGATGGCTCACCTGCCGCAGTCTTAGAGGGTGGCTCATACTGTGTTTTGCGAAAAATACCACGAGGAAGGAAGTTGAAGTGCCCCCATAGACTTCGCCACCTCGTTGTCCTTTTTCATCTTTTCTAAGGCCTGATCTACTTGTGTCCCGAAAAGTGTTCCTTGTCAAATGGGACATTTAGGATTGTATGCTGTACCTCTTGTTTAAAGCCAGAAATAGGCAGCCATGCATGGTGTCGTAGTAAAACACTAGTATTAATCCCTCTGACTGCTGTATCAGCAGCGTCTAGCACACAGCGAATGGCATTATTTGGAATGAGCTGAACCTCATTAACGATTTCCTGTCCCTTTTTCCTATGCTCCTCTGGGAGATATTGGAGTAACTGCTCCATTTCGTCCCAGTGGGAACGATTGTATCTGGCTAGAAGTCCCTGCATATTAGCCATACACTAGTGATTTGCTGCTTGAGCAGCAACATTCTTACCAGATGCTTCAATAAGCTTACTCTCCTTGTCAGAGGTGGTGCATCCTGAGAAGCTTGCGAATCAGCTCTTTTTCTAGCATTGGAGACAACCAAAGAGTCTGCTGGAATTTGACTTTTGATGTATATTGGATCTGAAGGAGAAGCTTTGTATTTCTTCTCCACTCTTGGAGTAATTATGCAAGCCCTAGCTGGATCTTGGAAAATATCATCTGCATGTCTGAGCATTCCCTTCAGCATAGGGAGATATTGTGTGGATTTATAAGAGTCTGTTAGTGTCTCAAATAAAAAAGTCATCCTGTATAGGGTCTTTGTGGAGGGGTACCTGATGATATATAGCAGCCCACCCCAGTAACTCCTATAAAGATGTTGTGTCCTCGGGTGGTGAAGGTCCAACTGGGTATGGTGTATGTGTCAACATCATACTGTGACCACAGATCTATGTCCTCAGGCTCATGTGATGTGTCATCACTAGTGTCATGAATATTGTGACCTGAGTGTGGATACCCTTGGGGAGATATGTCTAATGGGTCTTCTGTAGAGTTGTGTGGAGAAGGGGTTTGTGGCAGTGGAGGGGTAATTGGTGGGGTTGTAGGCAGAGGTGGATGAGTCTCCTGCAGTTCCTTGCCTACTCTTTTCTGTTTTGTTTGAGGTTCATTTGTGTCTAAAGCCTCCTCAAAAGTGAGCTGTCTCTTAGAAGGAGTAGTTTTAACCAGTACTCTTTTGGTATGATGCTTGATGTTTAATCGAGACTGTTTGGCTTGGAACTGTTGCTTCATCTTGTGAAGAATTGGCTCTGGCAGATTTTTTGGCTCTGAAAGTGATTTCGGATCAGGTTTTCACAGTACCAAAGCAGGTTTGCTTTTTGCTTTGGGCCTCTGAATCTGAATCTTGGACTGAAAATGCCTCTTCTTCAGCGGCTGATGCCTCTTGAATCTCCTGCTCTGTGTCTGACCTGATGTCTTGAATGCCTAAAATATCAAATAAAATAAAAAATGTGGCATTTTCCCCAATTCCTTCCTCTGCATTTCACGTCAACTAGCTCTTTGGTCTCACAGAGTTTTCTTCGACTGGAACGACTGGCAGGCCTCAAAGTCTTCTTCTCAGTATTGCGGTGACAGGCAGAGGTTAAAGACCTGATACTTCGGACAGAAAGAGAATGGCATCCTTTCCATCAGTTTTACATTCTACAGTATGTCGAATAGAGAAAAATGACTGCCCTAAGAGTACGGCCCGAAGTGCCTCGATCGAAAAAGTCACTTAAATATAGTTCCTTCAATCCAAGGACGCAATGTAACAAAGCACATTCTGATCGAAAACAATACCAACAGGTTTGGAGAGGTTTTCCCGAACAAAATAGGCCTGTGACGTTCTCAGACAGGAGCTCCGAGAGAACACGATCGGACCCGACAGCGGAAGAAAACAATCTGAACATGAAGGCAAGGATCATCATCATTGCAAGCAAGAGGAGGGGTCACTATGTCCTGTAACTTGAAAGACTTTTCAAACAAAAACAACTTGCAACCTTCCGGACCCAACACTAGATGGCGGAAGTATGCAGAACATGTGTACCTACAGTATACATGCCATCAAACATATATTTAACCATAAGTAATATATACCTTTGTTTAGCAGACCTAAAGAGTATCTACATATTTTAAAAAAACATAGTTATTATACTTATTTGTACAAACAAGTACACATATCTAGATATATACATATAATCAAATTATAAATGCTTATATGCACAAGGATATGCTGTACATTAGAGTTTGAGTATGGTGGTTCTGTAGGAAAGACCCAACTCTTGAGTAGTCTTCTGAAGATAATATATTTATCTGTGGATCTTATATTTGGGACTGCATAGTTTGGCTGCTTGAACAGAGAAAGATCTACCACTTATTGTCTTTTTCTTGTATGGTAGGGTTTTAAGGCGAGGTGCCAATTTTGAGCAGAGATTCCTTTGTTGAATGTATTTGGCGATTTTATTCCTGGTGAATATTGGTCCTGTTCCTTAAATTGATTTGTGGGTGATACAATGTAGCTTGTAGGTTGATCTTCTGGCAACCAGTAACCAATGTAGGGACCTCAAGGCAGATGACATGTGGGCTTGTGGCTTTACATGTAGGAGTGGTTTGCCTGCAGAGTTCTGAATTCGCTGTAGTCTTTTCCTAGTTGTTAGAGATGATCCATGGTAGAGGCCATTGGCGTAATCTAATTTAGACAGTACAAGAGAAATAGTAGCCTGGACCTTGTGTGGAAACCTGAGGTGGGGTAAGAAGTGTTGCAGAGTTTTTATGGTGATGAAGCTTGTGATGAAGCTTGATCTTGCTAATTTGTCCACTTGGGCATTCATTGTTAACTTGGAGTCCATGGTAATTTCAAGGTTTCTTACTTCCTTAAGATACTTTAGGAGGTGCTCTCAGAACATCAGGCCAGTCGCAAAGTGGGTCAATTTTTCCAATCACCACATGTGGGTATTTCTGTATTTGAAGCATTCAAATTGAGATGGCTCCATGCCATCCACTGATCAACGGCTCTGAGGCAACTGAAGATTATTTAGTTTCCAATATCTTTGGGGCTATCCAGTTAAAGGAATATTTGTGTGTCAGCTGCATAGTTGTAGTATGTGTGCTGAAATTCATTGATCATTGCTTGTAATGACTTCATGTAGATGTTGAAAAGCATGGGAGAGATGACTGTGCCTCGAGGAACCCCTGCTTTTGTGAAGTACAGTTTGAATAAGAAAGGGGAAGTAGGGATGATTTGTTTTGGTTTTGAAAGTAGGATGTGAGCCAGTGGAGAGTAGTCCCCTCTATGCTGGCTTCGTAGAGTCTTTGTATTAGGGTGTCTTAGTCAACTGTGTGAAAGGCAGATGAGAGGTCCAAGAGAAGTAGTGCAGCAACCCTATATCTGTCTACTGTGATGATGGGAACCAGATCTGGAACAAAACCTTTCCAGGTGATGCAACACGGGAGAACAGAAGGGCCACAGCCGAGACATGTGGGGTCTCATCGAGGCTATCACTGCTCCATAAACCAGAGATGATTTAAGGCATGGGCAAAGTGGGCTTGGACCCAGGGCCCCTGTGTTTCAGGTCAGGGGGGGGCCTGATAGAGCCAGCTCTGTTCTGCAGAGAGTCTTACCTCGATTATCTTGAATAATTCTAAACAGATTGTTTTAAATGCTTTCCTTTAACTTATTTTAATGAGGGTGATGCATGAGTCTATTACACACATTTTGCAGCAAAATGTTGTGTTCATGTTTCATGCAACATCCATAAAGAGTTTCTTTTAGATCAGGACAGGACATCACATATGAGAAATGGGATGGTGTCATGGTGATTATTTGCAGTAATATTAGTGAGCTGCTGCTGTGTTAAAATATTGAACACACACTTCAGTATCCCTGAATATTAGATGTAAACACATTTAGAATTTGAAATAGTGACCTGACTAAAGAGGGCATAAAAGAGCTGAAACTGGATCATAACTTCAAAGCTGTTCCACAAAGGGGCCCCCAAAATACTTTTGGCCCAGGGCCTCTAAAATCCTTAAAATGTCCCTGCCCTTAACAACGTTCCCTGCTGTATCTAAAACAATGATAACCGGGCCAGGAGGAGTTATCAACATCTGGAGGGTTGTATCAAAACAAGAAAATTAACCACTACCTTGGGTCCCATAGTAGCAGATTACTCGCCATAAATCGCTTCAGTGCCTTGTCACTGGGACAACAAGTATTACATACATGCAATTCCAAAACCATATCACTCCCAGAGGTAAGTTGCCCCGTCCATATTTGAGTAAAAAAACAGTCACTGGCACCAATTGCATGGTTAACCTAGGATGACAGTCTACGGTGTCCTTAACCTATGCAGGGGCATAACACAAGCCCCAGCAGATGAAGGGGCGGGGCTTCAGTGGCACCCCAATCCCTCAGGGTGCCCATTCAGACTATAGTCAGTGAATATCTGTGAGACAATGGAGCCTTAGGAGGCTCTCACCGCGCTCTGCAGGGCAGCCACATCATTTTGCATCATGCAACTATACCCATGGTGTGTTTAGCATGAGTGATGGATGTATGAATGAAAATAATACTTATAAAACGAGCATGCAACTCACAATTAGGCCAAAGAGGTGAACCAGTGCAAAACAGATCTCTCACAGAAGGGTAAAGCAAGACTACCCATTAATCTGAGAATGTCGCAATTTAAACACAAACAAGCATTGGCACAGCTAAAAGGTTTGAGAGTCACACTCAAGCACTGACAAAAACAATAAAAGAATGCTTAAATAAATAAAAACAAGCATTAGAAATACCAACAAAAACAAGTGTAAGCAATGCTCTTACTCGAAGGCCTATAAAAGTGCCTCTTCAGTCCATGATGAGCTTGACACTCAATAACTCATTATACATGCACTCTGTCACGCATCTTTGCACTCAGGCATTCATTCACCCACTCACACTCCTTTCACAATGAAACACACACGTACACACAAACTCAACAAACATATGCAAGATAAATTAAAACAATTAAAAAAGAAAACACGTCTAATAATTAATACTGGTGGGCATGTGGTTGAAATGAAAAGTAAGGAAAAAATTAAACGCAGAAGCAGACAGCCATCTTGAAAATAGTAATGTGCATGGTGTGTAATGGTTTTACAGGTCCAACATGACTGCTTTCTTTAGAAACAGTGGCCCAAATGTATGAGAGCCTTGCAACATGTTTTCACAACGTAAAGTAGTACATGCATGATGCAAGGCTCTCAGTCAGATTTATGAGGTTACGCAAAGCCACTATGCCTGGCTTTGAGTGGCCTCCTAAATCTGGGGTAGCTTGCGCTACTCTGCCCTAGGTAGGGGTTCGATAGGCATTGGGGTGGGTGTTCCAACACAACTCCCATGGATTTTGATGCATCACCAGATTTACAAGACCGTGTAAGCCTGGGGATGTGCCAAAACTCTACGCCTTCCCAGGGGAGGCGCAACAAGGAGAAATAGCTTTATTTTTCCTAGTTTTTAGGTCAAGCGTGCAAGCGCTTTGACCTGTTGTAAGTATTGAGGGCTTTTAACTACTCCCATGTCACGCACATCATTTTCACTCGTACGCGGGCTTGCCTTTCAAAAATCACTAGATGTCATTGGTAAATCCTTTATGTTTGTCCCACCTTGAGGCTGTTTTTGTCACACCATGCAGACTGGCCGTTTCATGGATTATTGCAGCATTGCTGATATACTTCAAAGTGGGCAAACTATATCTTTTGTCTCTCTCCTTCATGCTGTATGGCAGTCAAGGCGCTCACAGCATGAACAGGCTCAACAGCGTGAACTCAAGCAGCTGTATTTTTAACGCTGGTCACATTGTTCACAGTTACCTAATCATTTCTAATTGCTCTCCCCTTAAAACACTTGAAAATCGTGAATGCTTTACGTAAAACAGAAATCCTCAAAGTGAAAGTTGCTGTCCCGGCACAACAAGAGAGCCAATATTACAATATTCGCTGCACTCGGAAAAACTCGACCCAGAATGCTTTCCAAGGCATTATTTTTACAAAATATTTTTGCTCATAACTCAGCCTGTGGTGGTCCTATGACAATGGCACCACCACCAAAATGTTTACGACAGCGCACTGTTTCTGTTGACATCATCTTTGGGTCCCCACACTAGGCTAGTGAGGACCCCAAACCAATAACACCTCCCACCATTCAGTGTCTATTTAAGCTCTTTCATGGCTGGGACTTTTGTTTTACAGCTGGGAGTTGTTTCTGTTTTGAAGGCTTTGTTTGTAATATTATTATTATAAGCCTGCTATCCCTGAATGTATGTAATGCACTATGCCTTACAGGGGCTAAATATATGGTTACACTGCTTTATTTATTGTCATTTTCTTTGTGTGTAGTTATTCCTTCTAGAGGCTAACTATATAGTTACATGACCCTGTTTCTTACAAATGTTATTTTTATTGTGGTGTTCTCTAGGGGCTGTTCTGAGCACTGTAGTCAACATATTTGCATAATCTCTCAGTCCACATACTATGATAGTGGGGACTCCAAAATAATTACATCTACCACCGTTCATTATAATTTTAAGCTTTCTTGCAGCTGGAACTTTTGTTTTATAGCTGAAAGAAGTTATGTTTTATGGGTCTTGTTTGTAGTATCATTTTATTAGTCCTGCTACTTCTCACAGGGTGTAATGCACTATGCCCTCTGGGTGCTAAATATATGGCTACACTGCATTATATTTTTCCATTATTTTTTCATATGGTTATGCTCTCTAAGTGCTGACTTTATGGTTATATGACCATGTTTTCTCCAAACACTATTTTATTGTGGTCTTCTCTAGGGACTCTTCTGAGCATTGTAGTCAACATACTATAATATATGTGGCACGAAACCCCACCCCATAATGCTTTGCTTTCTTTTACAAAACATTTTTGCTCATCACTCAGCCTGTAGTAGTCCTAGGACAATGGGACCACCTTCAAAACACTCTTTATGTCTGCATCATCTCTGAGTACCCACACTAGAATAGTGGGGACCCCAAAATAATAACTCTTCCCACTATTCAGTGTCTTTTAAGCTTTCTCATGGCTACAACTTTTGTTTTACAGCTGGGAGAAGTTTTGTTTTAAAGGCCTCGTTTGTAATATCATTACAGTAGGCCTGCTAGTCCTAAAATTTTCCTCTTGGGGCTAACTATATAGTTAACCTGCATTAATTTCTCCTTTTTATGGTGTTATCCCCACCAGAGGCTAACAATATGTTTACATGACCATGTTTCTTACAAATGATATTTCTGTTATGGTGCTCTCCAGGGGCAGTTTTGAGCATTACAGTTTATTGGCAAAAGGTTATTTATGATAAAGGTTTATATGATAATTGTGTATGCTTTAATAATCTCTCCTTATTAAAATTACGATCATAATTCAGGCCAACTTAACATCCTTATTACACTACGACTGTTTGAACACTCTTGATACGTTTGGGTGACCCTTCTAGTTTATTTCTCCTGTGTGGCTATCTTGTGTCTTTTTTGATGAATTGGGTTAGCCAGCAACTCTGATGGTGGGGTGGTGAAAGTGGTATTCTATTGGAATTAGCATGGTCAATTTAAATTAAGATGCTTAATGGCAACATTTTCATTTTTTGTTGCAGATAGAGGAAGAAGGTAAATGGAAGTGCTTTTGTTATATGCAGGGACACTGGAATTATATAGCAGGAAAAGACAAAATTATGAGATAGGGTTGACCAATTTATGTGTCAAGAAAAGTCCAGTTATGAATTTACAGTTCCAATAGCTCTAACTCAAGCAAATGCGAGACCTATTGAATTGCAAATGCATGTTTCCTCTTTTTATGTGCGCTGCATTTTGCATCACACATAGAAAGAGCAAAATGCCCCAGGGGATTGCTTTTGTGCAGGAAGTTGTCCCTTCCTGCATAAACAATTCTGCATGCAATGCAAGCACCCTTGCAGCATGGTGCAAACTGGCAAACTGGCTTTCTGCAAGCCTTTTCATGGCGGGGACCTCAACATTAAAAAGGCTGGCAGAAAGTGGATTCATGATCAGCACGGCGGCGCTGAACTCAGCGCCGCTGTGGCTGAGCACAATTCCGACCACTGTCACCCCGTCGGGAACCACGTTCCTGGCAGTGACAGTGGTCCCCTGGTCGGCCCACTGCCAGGGTTGTAATCAGGCAGTCAGACCGCCTGCCGTGCTGTGGCCTGACCGCCACTGCCAGTTTGGTGGTCTTAAGACCGCCAGACTTGTAATGAGGCCCTAAGACACAAATAATGAATGGGGTTTGGACATAAAAGGAAATCCTGAGCTCTGGTTCCAGGTTTTGAGGTAGTCTCAGTTGTACTTAGGCCATATTTATGGATGAGTAAGGTGGACTGACAACTCAGATAAGTCAAGAGTGGAACACACAACTCCACACATGCATCAAGAAAGGATATGGTTAGGTTAAAAAAACTTTGACAAAAAATAGATGAGAAAGTCAATAGTTATTTCATCAGTTGCTAAAGTGTGGTTTAATGTGCTAACACATTTAAAGACAGGCATACACAGGTATCCATTTCTGTATGCATTAGCAGCGAGGGGGTGATGGAAGAAGAGAGATGTAAAATACTCCTTAATACATTGCAAAGCATACCTTCTATTGGAGGTGGGAGAATACATCCAAACAGCTAATGTCATTAGGGGAGTGAGAAATATTGCTCTTGAAAGGCTGAGTGAAAAAAGCCAATGGTTGAAACGAGTGGTGCCAAAGCCCACTCTGCATATTAAAAACAAAAAGTGTATTTAGAGAGGTGCATTGTCAAACCCATGCCTAGAAATAGCCTTTAAGGTTAAAAACAATCATAGTGATGCAGGTTGCCAAATGGACACCAAATATAACTGTATAAACTGACTGGACACTGCGGTCAGAAGCCAGGCTCCAGGCTGGACTCCAACGGGCTGTCCAAGTGCAGGCACCAGGGGAGCCTGGAATGGCTATTATTGAAAGTATCTGTAAAATCTACTGAGATTTAAGGTGAGTGTGATATTCTGGCAATATATATATGTCAATTTTTACAATGAGCACTAGAAACTAGGGGCCAGATTTTGATCCTGGCGGAGGAAATACTCCATCACAAATGTGGCGGACATCAAGTCTGCGTATTACGATCCCCATAGGTTATAATAGGATCGTAATATGGAGGATGGGATACCCGTCACATTTATGATGGAGTAACCCCCTCCTCCAGGATCTAAATCAGGCCCTAACTTTGGGCTCCACGAAGAGCGCTTCAATCGTTCCCAGGGGTAGTCGCACCCATATCCAGGCAATAGTTCAATAACATAAGCTGGGGGGGTGGTTGACACCTAGGCCCATATTTATATTTTTTTTAGCGCTGCATTTGCATCATTTTCTGACGCAAAACCGGCGCAAACTTACAAAATACAATTGTATTTTGCAAGTTTGCGCCGCTTTTGTGTCAAAAAAATGACACAAATGCGGCGCTAAAAAAGTATAAATATGGGCCATAATCTTTTATTTAGCAGTCTGTTGTTTTTTTTTTGTTAATTGCTCAGTTTATACCATTTTTGTTTTATACAAACAAATAACAGCACTTGCTGTGAAGGACCAGTTTTACTGCATGTCGGTTGCTTTGTGTTTGTAATACTTAATATTATTGTTGTTGCAGTGTTGAACGTCATTTTCCACTATTTAATCGAACTATTTTCTAGGTGGCCCTTTGTCAGCTGACACTCGTTTCATGTGGCAACACCACGTCCATCCAGCAATCTACATCCTGCATGGCTCCTTTACTTTGTTTCCTGTCGAGTAAATGCAGTAAAAAGCTGATTGCAGGCGTAGCATCTCTAAAGCTGGCAGTGCTCGCGTTAGTCTTGTGAGCTGAGACTGACAGTACCCGCAGACCGGAAGTCAAGCTCATAGGATATCCAGCTTTGGAGAGGCTTTACTCGGTCGTAAGTGTTTCAACTGAATGACGAACAAGGAGCGATGAACGCGAAAGATTAAATGGTTGTAGCAACGCGAGCAAACATGTGTTTGCTGTCACTGTTGATAATATATTCAGAAGAACTGGAATCAAGTATTAAGGGAACCGTTTCGCTAAACAGCACTAGACGAATAATGTTGAAAACTGCAATGTCACTACTACTCACCATAAGAAAAACGAAGCACTGAATAAGCAACGAAACCGGTCCATCACAGCAAGTATTACAACAATGGAGAAACAGAGCAAGTTATAAAAATGTGAAAAGTGCCATTTTGGTGTCAACTGCTGTCCCAGGGAACAAACTAAAGGAGCCATGCAGGATGAAGATTGCAGCAACAGGACGAACAATTTCGGGTATCCCAGGCCTGTGTTACAAATTAGCATCAACACAAATAGAGTAAACAAGTGGTTCCTACCCTTTTGACTTCCGTCAACTCCTACTTTATCATTGCTGGAACCCAGGGACCCCCAATGAATCATTATTGGAATCCAGGGACCCCCCCCCCCCCCCACTGTGAGTCATTACAGAAAGGTGGAGACCGCGGCCTAAAGATTGTTGATGATTTGAACTGCAAAAACAATACACACATAATAAAGAAGCAGGCATTCATCAAACACATACATAAATGACAACACATTTTATTTAATTTGCAAACAAATTAAAATAAAAAAAATAAGGGGCATATTTATACTCCGTTTGCGCCGAATTTGCGTCGTTTTTTTCGACGCAAATTCGACGCAAAACTAACTCCATATTTATACTTTGGCGCTAGACGCGTCTAGCGCCAAAGTTCATGGAATTAGCGTCATTTTTTTGCGTGAACACCTTCCTTGTGTTAATGATATGCAAGGTAGGCGTTCCCATCTTAAAAAATGACTCCGATGCTATTGCGTCGGATTTATACTCCCGGGCAAAAATGACGCCCGGGAGTGGGCGGGACTAAAAAACCTGCATTTGCGCCGGATTTTAGCGCCTGGGTCAGGGCAGGCGTTAAGGCCCATATTTATACTTTTTGACGCAAAACTGCGCTAACGCAGTTTTGCGCCAAAAAAATTAGCACCGGCTGGTGCCGTATTTATTGAATGGCGTTAGTCGACCGGCGCTGCCTGGTGTGCGTGAAAAAAAACAACGTACACCAGGCAGCGCCGGCGTAGGGAAAAATGGCGTTTGGGCGTCCAAAGATGGGGCAAGTCAGGCTGAGGCAAAAAAATCATCTTAACCCGATTTGCGCCATTTTTTTTTGGCGCCCAGACGCCATTAACATGACTCCTGTCTTAGCAAAGACAGGAGTCATGCCCCCTTGCCCAATGGCCATGCCCAGGGGACTTCTGTCCCCTGGCATGGTCATTGGGCATAGTGGCATGTAGGGGGGGCACAAATCAGGCCCCCCTATGCCACAATAAAAACTTTAAAAAAAAACTTACCTCAACTTACCTTTTCTTCCCTGGGATGGGTCCCTCCATCCTTGGGTGTCCTCCTGGGGTGGGCAAGGGTGGCAGGGGGTGTCCCTGGGGGCTTGGGAGGGCACCTCTGGGCTCATTCTGAGCCCACAGGTCCCTTAACGCCTGCCCTGACCCAGGCGCTAAAATCCGGCGCAAATGCGGGTTTTTTAGTCCCGCCCACTCCCGGGCGTCATTTTTGCCCGGGAGTATAAATCCGACGCAATAGCATCGGAGTCATTTTTTAAGACGGGAACGCCTACCTTGCATATCATTAACGCAAGGAAGGTGTTCACGCAAAAAAATGACGCTAACTCCATGAACTTTGGCGCTAGACGCGTCTAACGCCAAAGTATAAATATGGAGTTAGTTTTGCGTCGAAAAAAACGACGCAAATTCGGCGCAAACGGAGTATAAATATGGCCCTGAGGGACCTGTGGGCTCAGAATGAGCCCAGAGGTGCCCTCCCAAGCCCCCAGGGACACCCCCTGCCACTCTTGCCCACCCCAGGAGGACACCCAAGGATGGAGGGACCCATCCCAGGGAAGAAAAGGTAAGTTGTGGTAAGTTTAAAAAAAAAAAAAAATGTGGCATAGGGGGGCCTGATTTGTGCCCCCCTACATGCCACTATGCCCAATGACCATGCCAGGGGACAGAATTCCCCTGGGCATGGCCATTGGGCAAGGGGGCATGACTCCTGTCTTTGCTAAGACAGGAGTCATGTTAATGGCGTCTGGGCGCCCCAAAAAAATGGCGCAAATCGGGTTAAGACGATTTTTTTGCCTCAGCCTGACTTGCCCCATCTTTGGACGCCCAAACGCCATTTTTCCCTACGCCGGCGCTGCCTGGTGTACGTTGTTTTTTTTCACGCACACCAGGCAGCGCCGGTCGACTAACGCCGGCTAACGCCATTCAATAAATACGGCGCCCGCATGGCGCTTCAGAATGGCGTTAGCCGGCGCTAATTTTTTTGGCGCAAAACTGCGTTAGCGCAGTTTTGCGTCAAAAAGTATAAATATGGGCCTAAACATTCTAATTGTAATAGGAAGGTTGGAGCTTTTCTACGTTCAATATTTTGTTTGATGGACCTGCACTGCTTCCATAAATCAATCCTAGGATACTAATTTAAGTTTAAGCCTCCAATTCAAATTCCTTGACATTTACGGTACATTTTAAAATGTTCAGTTCTACATTTAGCAACTTTATTTATATACTCTTTATTAATCTGTTAATATTATTTAATATTCTAAGCAGTCGCGGAACTCATAAGGAGGCTTCACGGACCTCCAGGTGTCCCTAGACCAAAGGTTGGGAACCAATGGAGTAAAACAAAAGCTTCCAACAACTTGTGAATATTTACTTCTGAACATGTTTTACTGGAGGTGCCTGGCCTATGGAGAAATAAAAAATACTGCTACTTCTCCTACAAGAGAACAGTGCTGAACGTGTCCCAGTAAAGTGTTGCAAGAACCATGGACGGCACTGAGGTGCTTTTATAGAAGTCACTCAACATTCATGCTAATGCTCTGCAATAGGTTTAAAGCGTAATGGCGTTTGAGCCTTTCACAGCCAGTATATTGTATTCTATGCCTTCTCTAACTGACTCCGGTTTAGCCTCCTTAAACTGCTGGTTTCCTTGGCTGAGGAACACCCCCACCACTGGTTTGCGACATTTTCAAGCACATCTTGGATCTGCCAATAGCAGTATTTTAGTTCTGCGGTATTTCTACTGGATTTTTAGATGTATCCTTCCTTTTCCAATTGATATGCACGAGGAACTACCTTCAATCTGAAAAGTGCAGTCTGACATTATACATTTAATTATCCTATCCATACATTGTGTAACAAAGCAATTCTTTTTAGGTCTGGGTTTGCCAGTGCAGTTGTCTAAAAAGGTCTATTCTTTTCAATATACGTAGAGTGGGCTTTGTGTTTGCTGTCTTTTAATAACCATCCCTTTCAGCAATTGGCGTGAAACTCGTCTATTACATCTCAGCCCAAAGAGGTAAAACCTCTCCCTCTGATACCATTAATTGTCTGGGTGTACTGCAGTGCACAAGGGAATATTTTACACCTCCCCACCACTCTCTCTCTCTGGCGGCTCCTTGTCCTGAAGCAATGCACACTTGTGCATGCTTGCCTAGACATTTGTCATCAAATTATTTCCAGACTTGGCTTTACAAATCTTTGTTTTCATCGTTTTGTACTGCAGCAGGCATTTTGTTATTGCTTTTGTCAGTGTTTAGGGTGCGAATATCAAACCTATTGGCTTTGCCAATGCTTGGTTTACCTACAACTAACTGTCAAGTAACACTCTACACTGAATCCTTTCAAACAGAGGAAGTGAGCACACTGCCTGGCACAGCAGCACAATATTGCAGATGCATTATGGTAAATGCAGTGAACAGATAAGTCACTTTACTTTGCTCACAAGGATAGAAGTGTTCGCCAGTGCTGAGTATTTCCGGACACAGGTTTTTGAACTTAGTTCATCAACAGAGAGTACAATGAATGGTACCTTGATTTGAACCAGGGTCACACCGAGTCTTCTCCAACCTTAACAGTGCCATACACGTGTTGTGCCTTTTACAGTGCTTTAATGTTTAAATGTATGGAGTCTGTCCTCAAAAACCTCTGACAGCAGCGTGAGTCATAACTGGGCCTTCAGGTGTTATGGTATTTCGGAGCACTTCCATCTCTATTTATCCATATTTATTTTCCACTCATCTTTTCAATATTTAACTGTATTTAGTTGACAGTGAGTGAAAAAAAAGAAGTTCGAGTAGTTCCACATTCCATTGAACAGCTAAATGTGCATCCATGCTTGCATCCCTGTTGGGTATTATCATTATAAGCAGCCACATATAATGTAATGAAACACCTGTTGTTTGCAGACATCTAGGGCAATGGTTCCCAACCTTTTGATTTCTGTGGACCCCCACTTTAACATTAATGGAACCCAGGGACCCCCACTATATCATCATTGGATTCCGGGGACCCCCGTCTGAATCATTACCGGAAGCTGGGGACCTAATTTGTCAATATTTGTTAATATTTTTTAATTTTCTAAGCAGTCGTGGACCCTCTGAGAAGGCTTTGCGGACCCCGGGGGTCCTCGGACCACAGGTTGGGAACTACTGATCTAGGGAAATCTCATCTCTTCTTAGGTGGAAACCTGCCAGACAGAGCAGCTTTCTGCCTGTGAAATACTTTTTGGGGACGTGTTGCTAGCTGACATAGGAAGTAACCCCACTCACTGCTTTTCATTTGCCTTTTTCTATCACTTTTATTTTCTATTCTATTTTCTAGCTTTATATTTGATGGGGGTATTTGATGTAGCCCGTCCATCTCCTGCTCATTCCTGCTGTGAAGCATATCTTGTTCACCATTCGTCTGACTGGCTCCTTTTATCCGCCCACAAGTGTCTGCTTTCCAGTAACTTTTTTTTCAGTAAAATCACTCTTTTAAAGTGCATGCATTTCTCTATTTCTCAGGTTTTATCACTACAGCCACCACAAACATTCATGTTAAAAAACATCAGCCTCACTCTTCCTAACATTTTCTCCTACGTCCTTTCCGCTACTTTGTAACAGTCCTAGCGTACAGTTTTTATTTGCTCAGATGGAGCGCAGAAATGCTTACAAACACTGTAATTCTTGTTTACAAACAGTGCGTGTTGCCTACCAGTTTACATTCAGCACGTAGGTTTCCCGTGCTTACAAGCAGTACAAGTAGACATCCGGTGATTATACCTGTTTATAAACTGCGGGTGTAGTCTGTCACTGCTAAGTGCTACAGGTTGTGACAGGTTGTACGCTACTTCCGGCGAGGGTGTGCCTCCAATCTACTTCTTGGCCCACCTTCCACTGATACAAATGAACACGTCCCGGCTTTACACAGCACATGCACATACGCTTTACATACTCATTTCCAGCACTTTCCATGATCGCTGACTGGTTTGTGCAGTTTTTGGCAGGGCTTGCTGGTCTTGATTAGTTTATTGGTTTTTCAGGTTTTCCTTACCTTACCTTTCCTTTCCAACTTCAAGTGTAGGAAAGAAGCATCTTTCTGACATAGTTACCCCCTCTTTTTGTCTAGTGTCAGTGTGTTTAGACTGTAGTACACCGGGCTCCTGGTAATCAGGACCCCAGGGTTTGTGCTCTCTCCATTAAATCTGGTTGCTGGTAAACGTTGTACACCCATAATTGGCATACTGGTGCACCAATGTAAGTCCCTAGTATATGATACTTCGGTACCCAGGGCCTTGGTGCACCAGAGGTCTCCCATGGGCTGCAGCATGTATTATGCTACCAATGTGAGCCTATGCAAACTGTGTCTGCAGGCCAGCCATTGCAGCCTGCGTGAAATGGTGCATGCACCTCTCACTCCAGATTTAAGGCTTATCTTATATCGCGGTCACTGCACTTGGATACTGTAAGTCACCCCTCTGGTAGGCCCTTCAGCCCAAGGGCAGGGTGCATGTCCCTAAGTGTTAGGGTACCCTTACCCAAGTGGGGTACCCATACAAACCCAAGAGTCTAGTCCCTGGGTTTGTAAGTACGGAGAACCCATTGTAAGGTATGTAGTGAACACTGGTCAACATAAGTGGTCCAACTACCTAATGGCTTCGCCAAACCTAGGCATGTTTGGCATCAAACATGTTGGAATCATGCAACTACACAGATTCCAGTGCTAGATGATGATCCCATGTACTCTGGAGGTTCCTTAGAGGATCTCCCAGTTCTTCCTGTGAAGCCTTACGGGGTCTGGCTGCCAGCCAATTCTGCTGACGACCCCAAACACTGTTCTGCCCTTCTGCTGTTGAGTCTAACTCAAGCAGGGAACGGCAGAACAAAGGATTTCCTGCAATGGAGAGATGTGACCATCTCTCCTTTTGAAATAGGTGTCTCTGGGTGGGTCCACTGGAACAGAACTCCTGTGCAACTGTTGCTCTTGCCAAGACTTGTTGGCTCTGCCTCCAAGAGATCTACAAGCTCCTAGAAGCCCCAGCCTCCAGCACTCTATAATTCCAGATTCAGCTTCCACTCTGCAGCTCCTGCAATGTGGGACTCCTGTTTTTTGTGATGCTGAGGCTTCCCTGCGACTCCTTGTACCTACTGCCAATGGGTCTCTCCTGGGGGCTCCTCTGACTCCGTCTGGTTTTCCTAGCTGCTGAAGGGATGCCCTGTCTTCCCTCCAAGGGTTGAAACACTAGAACCTTGTTGATCCTCCAAAACCTGCAATCTTCCTTGCACTAGCTATCTGCATTTGCCAAGGTTTGTTGGTAGTCCTGCTAGCAACTGACCCTTCTGTAATCTGGCAGCCGACGTGGGACAGCTCATGGGCAACTCCAAGGATCTCTTGCATCCCCCTAGACTTCGCAGCTGGACTTCTTCCTTCACTGTCCTGCAGGAACTTCACCTCCAAGAGGGTGGGCATTCCCTGCCTGCACCGCCTGTTCATCCCCGAGTGGACTGGACGCTGTCCCCTTCTTTTTTAAGCTCTGCACATTTGGAATTCACCTCCTGGTTCCACTGGCCTGGTCCACAGCTCACCACAGCAGCTGGTCAAAGCAAGGCTTCCATTGACTTCAACAAGGGTTTCCAACACTATTTCACCCCTATGCACGAGGGCTCCCTGGTGTAGGTACTCTGGTCTTCTAGATATCCACAGGTGGGAGCACTCTCCAACCTTCTTTGTGCAAACTGGCTTCTTTGGGGTCCACTGGGAAGGGTCCAGAATCCATAAAATTCCAACTGTGATGGTCCTGTGTTAGCCTATGGGAGACCTGGCTCGATAACAGCTCTGCACTCGGGCTAGGGTGACCAACTGACTGTGATTTTCATGCACTGCTGGCAATTTTGCCCTGCCGTCTGTTGTCCGTGATGAAAGGCTTAACAGACGGCATTTGTCCTTAATTTTAGCCTTTCACCTAAAGGACAAAATGTAATTAGGACAGATCAGTTTTCCCAGCTGGAGTGTAAGGCAGGGAGTCTCATGTGCTCTGAAGAAGGGAGGGGCAGACAGATACGAAAAGGCCTTCTTGCCAGGGTGTTGCCTTCCCTAATGAAATGCAAATGTGCGCAACTGATAAATCTGCAAATGTAAAGGGGGTTGGAAACCTGCATTGACTTTAATCAAAGGAGTCACTTAAAGCTTTCTGATGTCAAGGACATTTTCTTTTAGAGAGATACTGTAAGGGTGTTCCTAGATGAGCTAAGGAGTGTGTGGTTTTATTGGACTGTTATTAAAAAAATATTAGTACTAGGTATAAACTGTATATTATTCAATCTGTATTTTAGAAGGATTTTTTATTTATTTAGCCGAAATGTATTTGTGCATTTTGTAGCAGCCTATCTTATGATGTGTGTAATGCTGGTTAAAAATAAGGACTTACACATTCACAGTTCTTTCAGGGACCTCGGTACCTCATAGTACTAACAAGCATTGGCAAAGCCAATAGGTCTCGTCTATGCAAAAGTTATTGGCTCTGCCAATGTGTTTTTGCCATGTTATACACCAGAGTGGCTGCTGTTCAGCATGGCTAAAAGTGGTACAGTGGAGTATAGTGGCATAGGAGCAGTGGCGTAGAGCACAGTTGTGCAGAGTAGAGTGCAGTGTGGTACAGTGCAGTTGTTTAGAGTGCATTGGTGTAGAGTGCAGTGGCATGGAGTGGGGTGGAACAGAGTAGATTGGTATAGAGTGCAATGGAGTAGAGTGGCATACAATAGAGTGGCAGAGAGTGCAGTAGTGCAGAGTGGTGCAGTGGCACAGAGTGCAGAGTAGACTCACGTGGCATAGAGTGCAGTGGCGTAGCATGGTGTAAAGTGGTGCAGTGCAGAGTAGAGTATAGTGCTGTAGAGTGCAGTGGCATGGAGTGCAGTGGCATAGAATGCAGTAGTACAGAGTTGTGTGGTGTAGACTACAATGGCGGAGAGTGCAATGCTGCAGAGTAGAGTGTCAGTGCAGTGGTGTAGAGTGGGACAGAGTGGAGTAGTGTAGCATGGTGCAGTGCAGAGCAGAGTATAGTACTGTAAAGTGCAGTGACGTAGAGTGGAGTTATGCAGAGCAGAGTGATATAGAGTGCAGTGGAATGGAGTGTACTGGTGCAGAATGCAGTAGTACAGAGTAGAGTGGTGTAGAGTATAGTGGCGGCCAGTGCAGTGTTAGCAAACAGAGTGTCAGAGTACAGTGGTGTATAATGCAGGTGTTTAGAGTGCATTGGCGTAGAGTGCACTGAAGTAGAATGCAGTGGTTTAGAGGGCAGTGCTGTAGAGTAGATTGTTTCAGAGTAGAGTGCAGTGGCATAGAGTAGAGAGGTGTAGGGTAGAGTGCAGTGGCATAGAATGCAGTGGTGCAGAGTGCAGTGCCGTAAACTGGATTGTTTCACAGTAGAGTGAAGTGGAGTAGAGTGGAGAGGTGCAGGGTAGACTGGAGTTGCATAGAGTGGCACAGTATGTGATGGCATAGAGTAAAGTGGTGTAGAGTGCAGTGGCATAGAGTAGATTAGAGTGGCGTACAGTGTGTTGATGTAGAGTGCAGGGGCATAGAGTTGAGTGTTACAGAGTAAAGTGCACTAGCATAGAGTGCAGTGGCATACAGTGCAGTGTTGCAGCGTGGCATAGAGTGGGGTTGTGCGGACTAGATTGGTGTTGCCTAGACTTGAGTGGTATAGCATGCAGAGGCGCAGAGCACAGTGGTGTAGAGAGGCATGAGGTGCACTGGCATAGAGTGGTACAGAGTAGAGTAGAGAGGCATAGTGTGAAGTAGCATAGAGGTCAGTGGCATAGAGTGGAGTGGAGAAGAGTGGAGAAGAGTGCAGTGTCCCACAGTGCAGTGGCATGGAGTGGTGTAAAGTGGAGTGATGCAGAGTAGGGTGCCGTGGTGTGGAGTGGTGCAGGGCAGAGTGGAGTGGAATGGAGTATGCATGGTGTGGTAACACACTGCCGTTACAGACAACACGTTTTTGATTGAAATGACCATTACATTGCACAGACATACCGTTTTTCAAGTACACCTATACAGTGCACAGATGATTATGTGTGGAAATTGCATCACATTATGCAATGATCTGTTTTATTCATATAAAGGTATTTGTTTCCAGCACAGTTCAGAATTAACAAAAATGGCCTTCATTTGTACTCCTTATTCTGATATATTCTTAAGTGTATTTAAATGTTGTCATGTGATAGAAAAAACTCTTTCCTAACCCCAGTATCCAGCAAGATTGTAGCATAAATCCTCTCACTTTGAAGTCAGAGAAAAAAAAGTAAACACTAAGTTCCCATCAAAAACAGCACAGCAGATGTGATGAGATACCAACAAGATTTGCAGGCCTGTTTACAGAAAGGGAGCATTCAGAAGGATACTGTAAATAAGGTTTGGGCAAGGGAGGGGACAAACGCAAGCTGCATAGCCTAAAACAAATAAAGCCAGCAAATTGAAAGCAACGAAATGTGAGTTACAAACGACAAAGTCAACGGCAAGCAACAGGCGGAAAGCATACCTGAGGAAGCTCCATGAATGTACTTATAGTGGCAGCCGTGGGATACTTTGTGGGGAAGGTCAAGTATTTTAGTCCAGTCCGTATCTTGCAGAGGTTTGGCCACATCAATCACCCAGGTAGTATGACGAGAAGACCTGGAGTGGTCACAATGTTGCAGGAAAGGTCTGTACACCCATTCTATCAGTTTCCCACCAGTCCCTAAGGTGTAGAGCTTCTGGCACACCTCATGTAGGTTTAGTGCTAGGTGGCAGACATGAAATAGGGCATTTAATGATTGTTTAAGGTGGGTGTAAGTAAGGAGTTGACCGGGGTGAAGATGGTAGTCTGCCACAAGGGTTTGGAAATTTAGTAGCTCGCCACCCAAAAACAAATCCCCCAATTTTGAGACACCTGCAGCATGCCACTGATGGAGATGCTCTGAGCACAGCTGTCCTGTGCTAGTGGGAAGGCTTAGCAAAGGTAGTGCAGGAGCACAGGGTTTCTTCTTGTCAGTGAGTTTACACGTTCTAGCAAGGCAAGAGAATGCTGTCCACGATATGATGATCCGTAGAATGGTCAGAAGGAAACAATGAGCAGTGCAGTAAGCCTTCCTTAAAAGTCTTTACGGACAAACCCCATCTCATGCGGGGGCAGGAAGCCAGCGAGCCACCAATTGGACCTGTGCAGCTGAATCATTGAGTTCTATGTTCAGAAGGCCTAATCCACCCGCAGTCATGGCTAGCTTTAGAGTAGAAAGAGCTACCCTACAGTGCCCAGCGACCAAATCAGATGTGTGGCATGTCTGAAGAGGGAAAGAAGGACGAGCAGGGGAAGGATTGCAAAATAATACTATCATCATGGTAGCACACCATCTTCACTAGTGCCACGTGGCCCAGTACAGAAAGCAGAAGAGAAGACCAAAAAGCAAACTGGGCTCAGAGGGACCATGACACCCTGCCCAGATTTCCATCCTGCAAATCAGTGGGAGAATGGTAGATATTAATCACTAGGTATCGAAAGGTAAATGGTTCCCAGTTTGATCTGATGTCTAATTGTATATAAAGGGAAAACAGTGCCATATGTTAAAGAAACACTAATTACATTTTAACATTTGTATTCTTTGTTTGTGCAATTTACATCCCAAATATTTTGAAATTTGTATGTGTACTTGACACTTAGGGATAACCCAGATCACTAGTTTGGCTTTTGCTCAATTTCAAAACCATTTGAAGACATGGACAAAGCGGGCTATTGCCTTGCCCAACCTTGCAACAGGTCTGGCCCCTGCTCACCCTTCACAAGCATGTACAGCGAACCATTGCACCAGAGGAGTTTGCCAATGTGGATGGGTGCTGTTTGTTCACCCACTTTACAGTGCCTCTTCTGTTTCTCTCCGGTCTGCAGAGACAACTCCCAGGTCCCCAATACCTTCTGATAGTCTTGGTGCACCCATCTTGTCTGATTTTAGCAATTGACCCACCTTGTTATTCTCTTCCCTATCTATCCGGTTCTTAGCAACAACCTCCCTTTTGATCTCAATTTCGTCCTCCTCTTTTATCATCTTTGATTGGTAGCCTGGGCTCCCAGTTCTGAGATAAATGTAGAGTCCTCACTCTAGTGCTGTGAGACTACGGACACGTTGTGGGTACCTCACATCCTGACATTAGGTGTGAGACTGTTGCCCACACCATCTGCCCTGTCTCATTACATTTTTTTAGGTTGACAGTACATGGGCGGTTGGGGTGAGCCAGATGTTTTTGTTCAATTTGTTTAAGCTAGCATAAGGTTAATTACCATAATACTTCCCAAACTGTTTGCCAGATTCAGCTTCCACTCTGCAGCTCCTGCAACGTGGGACTCCTGATTTTTTGTGATGCTGAGGCCTCACTGCGACTCCTTGTGCCTGCTGCCAGTGGGTCTCTCGTGGGGGCTCCTCTGATTTTCCTAGCTGCTGAAGGGCTGCCCTGTCTTCCCTCCAAGGTTTGAGACACTAGAACCTTGTTGGTCTTCCAAAACGTGCAATCTTCCTTGCATTAGCTATCTGCATTTGCCAAGGCTTGTTGGTGGTCCTGCTAGCCACTGGCCTTCCTGTAATCCGGCGGCCGACGTGGGACAGCTCATGAGCAACTACATGGACCTCCTGCGTCCCCTTAGACTTCGCAGCTGGACTTCTACCTTCACTGTCACCAGGCAGGTCGCTCCCCCCACCTGCCACGCAGCCCCCTGTGGGTTGAACCTCCATTGCCACTTTTGCCGTCTGACTACTCGCTCCCTTTTTTTCTGTACCCCTGCGCTTGGCTTCTGTGCCACTTCGTTTTTTCATTCTGTGCCCCTGTGTTTTGCTTTCTGTACCCCTGTGCTCTGTTGTCCCTCTCCCGCCGTCTTTTCTTGCTTTCTTTTCCCGCCGTTTTTTCCCCGGGTTTTTCCCTCGCCGCTGAGCCACTGCTGCCCCGCCCCCTTCACTCCCATTGGCCGCCCCGCTCCCACCTCCCAGCTGCTCCTCCCTCCCTCTGCCCTCATATGGAGGCCATCCCACAGGGCTACAAGATCTCCCGCAGAGACCGCACCAACGGAGTGGGAGGAGGAATCGCCATCATCCACAAAGACTCCATCAAAATCTCAACAAACACCGATGACACCCTCACCACCGCCGAGCACATGCACTTCCAGATCCACACCGACCCCAACACCACCCTCAGAGGAACTCTCATCTACAGACCTCCCGGACCCCACCCACAGTTCAGTGACACCATCGCCGACCTCATCAGCACCCACGCCCTCGCTTCCACGGACTACATCCTCCTCGGGACCTGAACTTCCACCTTGAGAACAACACCGACGCCAACTCCACCGCCCTGATCGACAACCTCGCCAACCTCAGACTCAAACAGCTCGTAACGACACCTACTCACGCCGCTGGACACACGCTCGACCCCATCTTTTCCGCAAGCCCCCACGTCTCCTTCAACCACACCACCGAACCACACTGGACCGACTACAGATGCGTCCACTTCACCTTCAGAAAACCCACCACACACCACCGCACCCAACAGCTACCACGCCGCTGCTGGGGCAAGGCCACCGGGGACCAACTGACTGCCACCCTCGCCCTGAGACCACCCACCGACCCCACCGACCCAGACACCGCCGCGACCAACCTCACACAGTGGATCAACGACGGCGCCAACACCCTCACCCCTCTCAAGACCTCTACAACCAACCACACCAACAAGAAAGCCGCCTGGTTCAACGAGGACCTCCGAATCTCCAAGCACACCTGTCGGAAGCTGGAGAAGAAATGGCTCCACGACCGAACATCAGACAGCCACACAGCCCTCAAGAGCGCCACTCGCAGACACCACCAACTCATCAGGACCACCAAGAAGACCGCCTTCAAGGACTGCCTAGACAACAACGCACACAACGCCAAAGAGCTCTTCACCATCGTGAAAGAACTCTCCAACCCCAGCTCCATCACCAACGACATCCTGCCATCTCAAGACCTGGGCGACTCCCTGGCCACCTTCTTCCACCGCAAGATCACCGACATCCACGACAGCTTCAACCCCGACCCCCCCGCACCCACCACCGAGTCCACCACCCCTGCGACTACCACTCACACCAGTCGCCTGACCGTCTGGTCCAGCGTCAGCGACGAAGACACCATCAAAACCATGAACTCCATCCACTCTGGATCCCCATCGGACCCCTGCCCTCACCACGACTTCAACAAAGCCAGCGCAGCCATCGCGCGCCACCTCCGGAAAACAATCAACTGTTCCTTCGAGACAGCAACCTTCCCAGAAAGCTGGAAGCACGCCGAGATCAACGCCCTTCTGAAGAAGCCCAAGGCGGACCCCAAGGACCTTAAGAACTTCTGGCCCATCTCCCTGCTCCCTTTCCCGGCAAAAGTGACCGAGAAGATTGTCAACAAACAGCTGACCCGCTACCTCAAAGTCAACAACATCCTGGACCCTTCCCAATCCGGTTTTCGCAGTAACCACAGCACCGAGACCGCCCTCATCGCCGCCACTGATGACATCCGGACCCTGATGGACAAAGGAGAAACAGCCGCCCTCATCCTCCTGGACCTATCAGCAGCCTTTGACACGGTCTGCCACCGCACCCTATCAGCACGCCTCCATGACGCCGGTATCCAAGAGAAGGCCCTGGCCTGGACCAAATCCTTCCTCTCCAGCAGAACCCAGAGCGTCCGCCTCCCACCCTTCCGCTCCAAAACGACGAGATCATCTGCGGCGTCCCACAGGGATCCTCCCTCAGCCCGACACTGTTCAATATCTACATGGCCCCCCTCGCCCACGTCGCACGACAACACAACCTCAACATCATTTCCTACGCCGACGACACCCAGCTGATCATATCCCTCACCGAAGATCCCCACACCGCCAAAGCTAACCTCCACCGAGGAATGAAGGCCGCAGCCGACTGGATGAAGGACAGCAAACTGAAGCTGAACTCAGAAAAGACGGAGGTCCTCATTCTCGGACCCACCCCATCAGCCTGGGACGACTCTTGGTGGCCCACGTCACTAGGCACAGCCCCGGAACCCACGGACCACGCACGCAACCTGGGGGTCATCCTCGACTCCACTCTCTCCATGACCAGGCAAGTCAACGCCGTCTCCGCGTCCTGCTTCAACACCTTCCGTATGCTCAGCAGGATCTTCAAATGGATCCCCCTCGACACGAGAAAAACCGTTACCCAGGCCCTCGTCACCAACAGACTCAACTACGGGAACGCCCTCTACTCAGGAACTACAAGGAGTGTAGGAGTTTGCTAAGGAGTGTGTGGTTTTATTGGACTGTTATTAAAAAAATGTTAGTACTAGGTATAAACTGTATATTATTCAATCTGTATTTTAGAAGGACTTTTTATTTATTTAGCCAAAATGTATTTGCTCATTTAACATTAGTATAACTCCACCTGGAGCTATCAACACACAGAAATATACCCTTAGTAATAATCAGTAAAATCATAAAAATACCTGGGGTCCTATTGGGAGGGGGGGCAAACCGTATACTTAGAAAGTGGTATAAGAATGGAGTTGTCCAATGAAGGTAAGTGTGTTAGGATCCCAGGAGCTGGGGAAGTAGGAAACTACCAGAGGAAAGTGCTAGAAATCCCACAGGTGCCCAAGTTAGGGTGACCACCTGGCATTGAGGCAAATTCTGGACAGGACTGTAATAAATTCAAGACAAAGGGTCAAAATTCAGGACAAAAATTCAGGAGGAAGGGTCAAAATTCAGGACAAAAATTCAAGAACAAACATCAGTTTTACAGACACACCCACAAGAGACCATGCCCCATTATGTTACATCAGCACATTTTTTTTACTCTTTTTTAACATAGCACTATTTATTCACTGTGGTCTTTTTGTGATGGCCTCCTGGTATGCTACATTCAGGTGTCACATTAGGTCCTTGTTCAGTAGTAAATTAATGCCCTTCAGCACAGTGTCAAGGCCATCACCCCTACCCAAATCTACCCAATCTTTCTTAAAGAGAAAGTAACAACAACATTTTGATTATGTTTCTGAACATTTTAAAACCCATGGTAAACAGTTTGGGAAGCATTATGGTAATTGACCTTATGCTAGTTTAAACAAACTGAACAAAAACATCTGGCTCACCCCAACCGCCCATGTACTGTCAACCTAAAAAAATGTAATGAAGCAGGGCAGATTGTGTGGGCAACAGTCTCATACCTTATGGCAGAATGTGAGGTACCCACAACTTGTCTGTAGTCTCACAGCACTAGAGTGTATGTCTGGGACTCTCCATTTATCTCTTAGAACCGGGAGCACAGACTACCAATCAAAGATGATAAAAGAGGAGGATGAAATTGAGATCAAATGGGAGGCTGTTGCTAAGAACCATATAAAAAGGAAGAGAACAACAAGGTCGGTCAATTGCTAAAATCAGACAAAATGGGTGCACCATGACTCTCGGAAGATATTGGCTACCTGGGAGTTGTCCTTGCAGACCGTAGAGAAACAGAAGAGGCATTGTCAAGTGGTAATGGGATGTAAATTTCAAAAACAAAATATAAAAATGTTAAAATGTAATTAGTGTTTCTTTAACATATGGCACTGTTTTTCCCTTTATATACAATTAGACATCTGATTAAACTGGGAACCAGTTACCTTTCGATACCTAGTGATTAATAACTACCATTCTCCCACTGATTTGCAGGATGGAAATCTCGGCAGAGTGTCATGGTCCCTCCGAGCCCAGTTTGCTTTTTGGTCTTCTCTTCTGCTTTCTGTAGTGGGCGACGTGGCACTAGTGAAGATGGTGTGCTACCATGGTGATAGTATTATTTTGCAATCCTTCCCCTGCTCGTCATTCTTTCCTTCTTCAGACATGCCACACATCTGATTTGGTTGCTGGGTACCTCTACACAATAGGGACTGGTGGCAAACTGATAGAATGGGTGTACAGACCTTTCCTGCAACATTGTGACCACTCCAGGTCTTCTCGTCATACTACCTGTGTGATGGATGTGGCCAAACCTCTGCAAGATACGGACCGGACAAAAATACTGGACTTTCCCCACAAAGTATCCCACGGCTGTCACTTTAAGTACATTCATGGAGCTTCCTCTGGAATGCATTCCGCTTTTTGCTTGCCATTGACTTTGTCATTTGTAACTCACATTTTGTTGCTTTCAATTGCTGGCTTTATTTGTTTTAGGCTATGCAGCTTGAGTTTGTCCCCTCCCTTGCCCAAACCTTATTTACAGTATCCTTCTGAATGCACCCTTTCTGTAAACAGGCCTTTAAATCTTGTTGGTATCTCATCACATCTACTGTGCTGTCTTTGATGGGAACTTAGTGTTTACTTTTTTTTCTCTGACTTCAAAGTGAGAGGATTTATGCGACAGTCTTGCTGGATACTGGGATTAGGAAAGAGTCTTTTCTATCACAAGACAACATTTAAATAAACTTCAGAATATATCAGAATCAGGAGTACAAATGAAGGCCGTTTTTGTTAATTTTGAACGGTGCTGGAAACAAATACCTTTATATGATTAAAACAAATCATTGTATTGTGTGATGCAATTTCCACACATCATCATCTGTGCACTGTATAGTTTTATTTGAAAAACTGTATGTCTGTGCAATGTAATGGTCATTTCAATAAAAAATGTGTTGTCTGTAATGGCAGTGTGTTACCACACCATGCATACTCCACTCCACTCTGTCCTGCACCACTCCACACCACTGCACCCTACTCTGCATCACTCCACTTTACATCACTCCATGCCACTGCACTGTGGGACACTGCACTCTTCTCCTCTCTGAACGACTCCACTCTATGCCACTGACCTCAATGCTACTTCACACTATGCCTCTCTACTCTACTCTGTACCACTGTACTCTATGCCAGTGCACCTTATGCCTCTCTACACCACTGTGCTTTGCGCCTCTGCATGCTATACCACTCAAGACTAGGCAACACCAATCTAGTCCACACAACTCCACTCTTTGCCACTCTGCAACACTACACTGTATGCCACTGCACTCTATGCTGGTGCACTTTACTCTGTAACACTCAGCTCTATGCCCCTGCACTCTACATCAATACACTGTACGTCACTCTAATCTTCTCTATGCCACGGCACTCTACACCACTTTACTCCATGCCCTCACATACTATGCCACTCTATGCAACTCCAGTCTACCCCGCAGCTCTCCACTCTGCTCCACTTTACTCTGCTGTGAAACAATCGAGTTTACGGCACTGCACTCTGCGCCACTGCATTCTATGCCACTTGACTCTACCCTAAACCTCTCTACTCTATGCCTCTGCACTCTACTCTGAAACAATCTATTCTACACCACTGCAATCTAAACCACTGCATTCTACTTCAATGCACTCTACGCCAATGCACTCTAAACACCTGCATTATACACCACAGCACTCTGACACTCTGCTCTCCAATACTGCACTGGCCGCCACTATACTCTACACCACTCTACTCTGTACTACTGCATTCTGCACTAATACATTCTATTTCACTGCACTCAATATCACTCTACTCTGCATAACTCCACTCTACTTACTGCACTTTACAGCACTATACTCTGCTCTGCACCATGCTACACTACTCCACTCTGCACCACTCTACGCCACTGCACTCTACAGCACTATACTCTACTCTGCATTGCACCACTCTACACCACTCCACTCTGCACCATTTGTCGCTACTGCACTCTCTGCCACTCTATTGTATGCCTCTCTACTCCATTGCACTCTATACCAATCGACTCTGTTCCACCCCACTCCATGCCACTGCACTCTAAACCACTGCACTCTACACCAATGCACTCTAAACAACTACACTGTACCCCACTGCACTCTACTCTGCACCACTGTGCTCTACGACACTGCTCCTATGCCACTGTACTCCACTCTACACCATTTTACCACTTTTAGCCATGCTGAACAGCAGCCACTCTGTTGTATAACATGGCAAAAACACTTGGCAAATCCAATAACTTTTACGTAGACGAGACCTATTGGCTTTGCCAATGCTTGTTAGTAGTATGAGGTACTGAGGTCCCTGAAAGAACAGTGAATGTGTAAGTCCTTATTTTAAGCATGCATTACACACATCATAATATAGGCAGCTAAGGGTATATTTCTGTGTGTTGATAGCTCCAGGTGGAGTTATACTAATGTTAGAGTAAGTTTAGTGTTGTAATAAAGACATTTATCCAACACCTGGTGTGGTTCTTTCTGGCAAACAGTTACTGACTGACTATTGTGGTATTGCACGTGCTTTACACTCCTCCTAGATAAGCTTTAGCTGCTCACCACAGCTATCCCTAAAGAGTTTTTGCCATCCAGACACCTAAACCTCAGTATAGGGTGCCACACCACAGGTGTACTCCATAAATTGAGCCAACCTCCCACACCAGGGTCCTAGTCAGCAGCCTTGCCTTTGAGCATCGCCTCACTAACAAGCAGACCCTGCCAACCCCCATTCCACTCCCCAGACACAACACCCAGTCAAGATTTCCACCCTCAACTACCAGTACCGGTCCAACCGGCCTTACACTGCCAGTCACAACATGTATCGGGCCATAGGGCCTGGTGGTGTAATGCTAGGCCGAACTGCTCTGCAGTCCTTAGCCACCAGGAGAATGCCAGCCTCACAGAGTGGCAGAATAGCAACTCAAGCCCTATCAGCTCACAGTTTTCAAACGCATACGAATGCTGAAAAAGTTTGGAAGAAATGCTCCCATACGACCAGGCTTCCCCTCCTCTCAGACATATATGTAAGAAATTCGACATTCTATCTAAATTCAAAATTCCCGACTATCAAAGCATATCTACATTAAAGTGACGAAGGATAAACAGGATATATCTTGATTCTGATTTTTGATCATGCCTAAAGGGTTTGTGTCTCTGACTGATAAAGTCAAATTTAAAACAAAAGCCTCCGCCTACGGTCCATGGTATTAATACTAATTCTGCCAGAGAATGCCCGAGGCACAAAGCAGCTATTCTTCCTTGACTCGGGTGACATTAATCAATAGAACACGTTAAACTGGATGTGTTGTTCTCATTTTTGTTACCATACCATAGGAGTTCATATGCCGAAAACTGCAGTGTTTTGTTCATTTATGCAAAATCCTCCAAGACTGACTTTTACACTGGGTGTCCGTGCATACAACATTATCACTAGGAGCAGCTGGGATTTAGGAAACCACTAGGTGTTTCGTTAAAAAGTATTTAAAGACATATTAGAACATTGGAATGTTGGCATGTCCATTGAAGACAATAGACTGCTGCGGGCTTTTACTGGCCGGTAAAAGCCCGCAGCGCCAACATTCCAATGTTCGCTTTGTTCACAGCAACAGCTGTGAACAAAGCCTCACGGAGCCCGAGGGGATTTAAATCCCCTCGGGCTCCGTGAATTTTTTTTTTTTTTTAATAGAACATTCTGCCCTGTGTGGCAGAATGTTCTAATAGCCTTAGAACCCGCCGTAGCGGGCTCTACCGGCTATTAAAGTCCCTCTCCCTTGTTAAATGCCCTCGCCTTCGGCTCGGGCATTTAACGCGGGGAGCGGGCCTTTAATAGCCGGTTGAGCCCGCTACGGCGGGTTCTAAGGCTATTTGAGTGTTTGCTTAGTGTTCTTACCGAGTTATGTTGGTTGACAGCCCTGAGATGAGAGGCTATGATGACAAAGAAAAGCGCAAAGCAACTGGAAAAGTTATGGTGCTCAGAATCTGATTGGTAGGTGGAGAATTATTATCTCACAAGGATCACAACTCTAGAAACAAGTGTTTTATCAGTAATTAGAGACCTCTCTGTAAGCATTCTGATTGGTCAATTCAAGAGCTGCTTGCTCTGATTGGTGATAGATCTTTCAGGATGCAGCATTCTTTTCAAACGTTAACACCTCTACTTCAAGAAGCTGCTGACCTCATAAAACCAAGAAGATGAGCACCAGGTCCACCTTTTCCAGGGTAGTTGAAAGCTTTATACATTTATTTAATTGATTCGTAAAGTTGACCGCCAGAAGCCCACTCTTACTTCACCTGCTGGCGTTCAATTTTGTTTTCCTTTTTTGGTCTCCCTTAAGAGAGCACATGGGCTGTCTATTGCAAGGCAATTTGTTATCGTACAGTGGGATTAGAGCCCACCCATTGCTTGCCACTGGGCGGCTTTATTGTCACGCTAATCTGCGTGCTTCTTATTTGTCGGCGTCCATGGGCTTTCCTTCCTCTCCTGGGGTTTGTCCCGCTCCTCCACCATGGAACCTTTACTTGGTTTCTTACACTGCTCCCTTTTAGGATGTTACTATGTTTTTTTGGTCAAGCATGCTACGAGAGTGCTTTGTGTTCCTCTTTCTCACTTGTGCGTTTCTCACTGTGCCCTTCCTTCCTTACGCAGTTGCCGTCTTGCTTCCTCCCTACCAGCCTTTTACCATTCTTGCTTCCCCACCACCATTGGTTGTCCACATTCTTCCCCGTCTATACCCGCCCTCTGTTCTCCATGAGCTTCCCTATTCCCTCCCTCCCACAGCTCTGCTGTCCGGTGTGTCTCCCCGACCATCACCCTCTGTTGTCAGTTTGCTGCCTCATTGTTGTCTCTCGCTTGTCCTACTCTTCTCCCACCTGTATTGTTCTCACCTTCCTTCCTTCTATGTTGCCTCGTCCGCAGCCCGCTTTCCACCCAAACCCATTCCTTCTTTTAAAAAAAAACAGCTCATTAGCGCGGTTTCAAAAATGTGCATTTTGCTTTTTTATTTACAAATCCATCTCAAATTCATGAAGAAATGCTCACCTCATTTTTTTAGGCCTTCATATACAAAAAAATACGTGACGGCTATGTTATGGTTTTCTTTTTTACATTCTTTTCAGTGATCCCTGTAGTCTCCGAAGCTAGTTTAGGGGGCAGCGGCCACACTGTGCTGGCCTTCTGTTTGAAGAGCACAAAGCTCTTGTGGAATGGCCGTGTGTAGCCTCTAGATCGCGTGGGTGTTTCTGGGTGAGACGGTTGTGCATAAAGCAGTCACATTTTAATTTTACCCTTCATTTGACTTGGAGTCAATCAATGGCACGCCCATATAGCCTCCAAAATATGATGTCGTCTCCTCAGCGGGGCCGGACTGAGACAGAAGACAGTCCCAGGCACCAAATTAAAAGTGACCCACCTCCCTTAGCAAATCAGATAGCTCAAACACTGGCCCATAGTTGCTGTTTTAAACTTGCGAAGACAAACTGTGTGTGTCTGCAAGTAAGGGAGACTGCATTAATTTGTGCTTTCTGCAGACAATGTTTGTGGTCATATCAGAGAAATCAATGGTAAAAACCAGCCCACAAATAGCCCAAAAACCGGCCTACATTCTGATCTGTCAAACCAGCCCTTTGGTCACTGCCTAACTGCCGGATAGGCCAGTCTTACCCTGCTCCTCAGCTGTGCACAGAGGCCAAACACCATCTACTGAGTAGCGTCTTCTTCCCTCCTAGCAACCAAAGGCTCCATAATACTACTGTGAGCTCACAACAAAGCTGGTAACACCTTTGTGTAGGTGGATGGCCATGGAAAGAATGCTCGCCTACATTCCTAGCAGCCCACAGCATATATTCGCCCTTTTGTACTCAAAATGGGTGATCATGGTCAAAGGTTCATTAAGGCACATACTGTGGCTCTCGGACTTATGAGCGGAACAAAAGGTGATGTCTGTCATCAGACTTGAGTTTTCAATTTGGATGCTGAGTCATAATTTCGGTCTTGGTTGCTTTGCATTTTGCAGTGTGGACTATTCTAGATTCACAGTATTCCGCAATCTAATGATTGTGCTTGAAAAACAAACTATTTGTGTATTTTTTTGGGGGGGCAATGATCAGTCTGGTTACGGTTTAGAGCAGTGGTTCTCAACCTTTTGACTTCTACGGACGCCCACTTACTCTTTACTGGAACCCGGGGACCCCCACTGAATCATTATTGGAATCTGGACCCCCCCAATGAATCATTACTGAGAGCCAAGCCCCCGGCGTAAGCATTTTCGATGATTTTAATCACAAAGCAATACACTAAGAGTAAAGAAACAAGATTTCATCAAACAAATATACAAACATAGAAAATTCACAAACAAATTAAAAACAAATAGCAATTTTAATAGGAAGGTTGGAGCTTTCCTAAATTCAATTGAGGCCACGCATCGTCCATACTATTTCCATTTGATGCACTTGCAAGACCGACATCCCCGCCCAGATTTCACAGATTCTAACGGGGTGACGGCGGTCGGGCTCGTAATCAGCCATGGCGGTGCTGAACTCAGCACCGCCAGGCTACTTACAACCCCACTCTATGCCAGCCTTTTTATGCAGTGGACACCGCAATGAAAAGGCTGCCGGAAATTATGTTTCAAAAAAACATTTGTTTTTACATTAAGTAAAGTTATTACAGTATTTTATCATAATGAAATTATTTATTTATATTTATAGATTTTTTTAAACATTAAATTAAATGTATATATGCTTCAGAAAAGAGTAAATGAATTAATATATTTCTTAATTATTTCCTTTGGGGGTTCTTTCTTAAGGCCCTGTATGCATTATTTTCTATTGCAAAATGTTGGTTGGCAGAGCTAACTGAGTTTTTGGAGCGCAGAGTTCAGCCATAAACTCTGCTAGCCGGCAGTGGAGCGGAGTGCATTGCCCTTGCGCTGTGTGGGCTGTGTTTTACACTCTGCACAAAATGAAGACATTTGCCCTACGACAGGCAAGAAGACTGCTTGCTAAGGCTTTGCTTTCTGGCGGCGGTGTGGAGCTGCTGCAAGCTGCTGCTTAGGGGCTGCACCAGCTCCGGTTCTAGGCTTCCCTCTTTTCACTGTCCTCAGCAGCCTGGGAGCAGGGGGCAAAGGGAGGCAGAGAGCCAGGCCGGTGGCAACGGGGACCCTGGACCCAGACACCACTCAGGTCAGATGTCCCTCATTTTGCTTTCTCTTCTATCTGTGCACACGGGGGCCAGCACTGGGCATGAACAGGATTTGCATATGAAGGGGGTCTGTGCTTGGAAAAAAGTTAACTTGCAGTCAGAGCTTCACTTGAAAAGAACCTGTCACCCCAGAGCCCCTGGGAAAGAAAGTGGTGTTATGGGGTACTATGCTGAGGCCAGCACAAAGAGCTTGAGACTAGGGAAGCATCAGCTACTGAGTGGTAGTCCGGCAGTCCCCACCAGATGGAGATGTGTGTGGCTTGAAAGAGTGCCTTAGAGCCCTGTGGCAAGCAAGACTAGGCACTTTGTGAAAATACCAGGCTGCTGGTAGTGAGCTGAGCTGTTTTGCAGCTGCTAGTGCTGGGCCCTAAAGGGTGGTCTGAGGCTGTGTGTACTTGCAGAGGAAGTGATTGCAAGGCTGGTGCAAGACAGGGGTGTGCTTGGTCCTCTGTAGCAAGTTTGTGAAGGAGGGCAGTTGGTGAAGGGAAGTGTGCAGGTGCGGTTGACAACCGCAGGCTCCAGGTCGGTGGGCTGTGTCAGCACAAAAGGCCTGAGACAGCAGCTTTTGCTGCCTACGGCATACCAAAATGGCCTGTATTTGCCCGATCTCGGAAGCGCATAGCAGGGTCGGCCTCGTTAGTACTATTGAATGCGCCTGATCTCAGAAGCGCTAAGCAGGGTCAGGCCTGCTTAGCGCTTCTGAGGTCGGGCACATTCAGGCCAGAGTGGTAGGGCAGGTGGCATTCCACTGCACGCGGAACTCAGTGGAATTTCACAGAGCTTTACGCTAGCTCCACTGATTTCTTCGGACTAGAGCTCAGAGAGCTATGCCCACCCTTTGTTGCTATACCAGTGGTGGTCTATGTGTGGTAGTGGACTGTGCTGGAATACATTTACTATTGTTTTGGGCCCTTTTTTTCTGAATTAACTTCAGACAGTCAGTTTGTGAATAGCAATGGGCTTACTCTTCTGTGGGTGGGTATCTGTCCCTTCCTAAGTGCATATGCTTGCCCATCCTAACCCTCCCCCCCATTAAAGATTAAGGGCCTGATTACAAGTTTAGTGGTCAGACCGCATACAGCCAAGGTAACAGTCCCAAACAGACCACTGAGGTGACGGTCTCCCGCCCCAGTATTACAATGTTACCGCTGGCCTAGCGGCAGTGTTCCTGACAAATGTGGAATGGCGGGGGACGCGGTCAGCAATACAAGGTATATTTTTCCATTTGTATCGATGCAGGTATGCACATTTTGACAAAAATGTACACATATGCATGACTCATGTGTAACAATACTTTGTACATGTATCAATCCGTTGTTGGAGATTGGGCCATACATGCCCAGTTCAGTCAATGGCAGAAAATGCATAAGGTACTTACCTGGATATTTTTATTTTGTTTTTGGGGGTGGAGTTTCTGATGTGAAGGGGAGGCCCTGGAAGAAGGGATCCAGGTCAGAGACTGACAGAAAAAGAAGGGAATGGTGGGGGGCTAGCACCCCATGTAATTATTCTCCCATTTTAAAGCAGGGGGTTCCCGCCGCAGTCAGCTTGACAGGAAAGCACATTGTGATCTGGACAGTGGTCCCCTTGTTAGCACCGCCCTCTGACAGCTGCTATTCCCCAGCCGCCGATAAGGCGGTTGGGAACTGGCTGGCGGTACATTTACTAATAAGTAGTAAATTCACATTTCTTAGGATTTACCCGTAGAAAAGAAAAGAGGGGCAGATTTCCACTCGTAGGTTTGTAAATTGAATTTTGTGGCAACTAAGTAGTACCACTGTAGTGCTACTTTACGTACTGCAAAATGCATTTAAATGTTTGCCCTTATTGTCAAAAATAAAAATGATATCACTTTTCTTCTATTTTTACCCTTCTTATGCATTTCTTTATTTTCTCATCATGCTATGAGTATCACACAAACACAGTCATAGTATTGTGCAAGCACAAAATCATTCTTGTATGGGCCTATTCATATAGGTCATATTATACATGAGTAAATCTACACGTATAAATTCACTGTTATGTTTTGTAGTAAATGTACTACTTTTGCCTCTTCACCATTTCAAAGTATACATATTCTACAAAGTGTAGACTTAGATGTTTTAACTTAGATATCACCATTCCCTGAAACAGGGGATGGAGCCAAATTTATGAGAGTAATGTTAGTAGATCCAAAAATGACCCAAAAAAGTAGTATCCTTGGCCTGGAATATGAAGCACGTCTGCTGTGCAGCATGGCAAATAAATAAATAAAGCAACCCCACAAAAGTTCTAAGATGTGCCCAGCACAAACGTGCTTTTTTCTAAAAAAAAAATAATAATAAATAAATTGAGGAGTGAGTTGGGGGCTGAGGCTACATAGGAGGGGGCGGCTGGGCGACAATGATGCAGGTGAGGGAAAGAACAAACAATAGAGACAATAAGGATGCACATGGACAGAGGAGGGGTGGGCAGGTGGGGCTGTGGAGGCAACTGGATAAAGGAGGGTGGGCTAGAGGGGCTAGGAAAACAAACGCACAACAAAGGGTATGTGAGAGGGACTGGGAAAGCAAGCTAGCAACAGAGGATGAGCAGGAGGGGCAACTGGACAATGGAGGATGCACGGGAGAGGATGGGGACTCACGCTGACAAGGAAGGCAGAAGAAAGTATACAAAAGGTGATAGAAGGAACAACTGAATTAATCTTAGCCACTAGTAATACTTGGGGCCGCATTCCAATCCATCATTATTTTGCACACCATGCGAACTCAGTTTCGACCCAGCTACATGTAAATCAGTCTTGACCCTGCTCCAGTGGGAACAGTCCAGCCCAAACTGCCAAGCCAGGTCCTTCCTGAACCAGAATACAAGCAACCCAAGACCATTTTCGCTACAGTGTGCACTGGACCCAGGTCTGGGCATCCCCGTCCCACTTAGGGCAACAAACTAAAGTATACAAAAGATGATGGACTGAAGGCTTGAATTAATCTCAGCCACTGAATTACTCAAGGCCACATCCCAGTCCATCATTATTTCGCACTTTTTGTATACTTTAGAAAGGCAAGCAGGACAGGATGGAGCAGCAAGCTCACAACGAAGGGCACGCAGGAGGGGTTGGGGAAGCAAAAAGACCACTGAGGGCAAAATAAGGGGTCTGAGGAAGGAAGCTGACAGTGGAGAGTGGGTGGGTCTGGGGCAGCACACGGAAAATGGCAGGCTGGGTATGTGGAAGCACACAGACAATGGAGGGCAGGTGGGAGGGGATTGGGACGCATGCAAACAACAGACAGGAGGGAATGAGAAAACAAGGACAACTGAAGGTGCGTGGGCCGGGCTTGAGAAGCAAATGGACATAGGGGTGGTAGGGAAAGAAATCCAACAAGAAAAGGAGAAAGGGAAGGAAGCAGGAAGAGCAACCAAGGAAGAGCAAAAAAGAGGAAGTACACAAGGGAGTCAGGTGGAAAACACACGCATCCTCAGAGTCCTTAAACAAAAAGAAAAAAGTAGCGCTTGAAAACTTTTACAGTGGAAATCAATTATTTTGACTTCTTAAAAATAGATGTAAATTGTATTTTATGGCAATACAATTATATATAAATGAATAACAATAATTATGAACATATTTGAATATTTATTCAAACAAATCTTTAAAATTTAATATATTTAAATTAATTAACAATTTCACTCAAAATTAAGTTATTAGTGTAAAGTTACTTCTACTAACTTTTAACATGTGGGCAGAGTTCTGAGTCACCAGAGCAAAGGTCTCTCTAGGGTAAAGAGAACATTTTAAAATTGTATTAACCTTTAAATGGTAAAAATGTTATGTTAAATATTAAAGTAAATTAATGTAACATATTTATAATAAAATCATACTGCAATAATTATTTAATTTTGAACTACATAAACATATCTAATAAGCTAATTTTTCAAAGATTTGTTAAAAAAAAACACACCTAAAATAAAATGTTTATATTTACTTATGTGTTGAAAATTAAAAAAAATAACAAATATCTAGAAATGTTTGAAATTAATTTATTTTTCTAAAAAGTATAAATTACATTTATTTTTAAATGTAAAAAGTTATCAAAATATTTTACAATAAAATATTTTATATACAATTGTTTTCATCAAATTCAATTTATACATATTTTTAAAAAAAATCTAAATAAAATTATTTATTTTAACATTATTTCCTATGGGGTTCCTGAGTCCAGTATTTTCTATGGAAGAGTGCTGCAGTGCCAGTGGCTGGCCATGTGTGGTGCTAGACTTACTCCAAGGCTCTGAGATGGGATACATTTAATATTGTTTTTTGGGTTCCTTTTGGCTGTATTATTAACTCTAGAAGTGCAATTTGTGCATAGCAACAGGTTTATATCTTTGTGGTTGAGTGTCTGTCTCTCCCTAAAACCTCCTTAGTCCTTCCTAAATTCCTCCGTGCTCCTCAATAAACCACTTTCATTTACTAGTAAATATTCCCATTTTTCCCGCCACTCTCCCCAGTCCCTCCCACATTTACCATGATGTAGTAAACTTCCATGTGTGAAGCTCTCTCCATAGAAAAGATAGGGCAGGTGAAAGTGGAGATTTATGGTGAGGTTTGTGAATTGCATTTTGCAGTATGTAGTAGTAGTGAAGCCTTAACAGAAATAGGTGCACTTTCCCTGTTTGCGCCACAGCACAACTTTAAGCAGGTGCACCAGGGGCAAACGTGTATAGTGCACCCTATTATAATAAATGCCTTGCCCCCACGGCCACCGTGAACTTAGTGAAATACAGTTTGGCTGCTTCAAAGCCAGTCCGTGTTTCTCTCTGCAGGGGGCAACCAGTCTGCGCTTTAGAGGAGGGTCAGAGATCCCCTGCAGGCGAGCGCAGTCAGTGACTGCACCCGCCTGCAAGGGGATGTCTTCGGGGGCCATAGGATTCCCTTTTCCTCCTCCAGGTAGCTACCCTCAAGGGGCACACTGACAGTGTGCCATCTTTTTTCGAGGCACTTTGTGTCCCTCCTAAGATCCTGTTTGTCTCTGTAATACAGCACAGGCACAGAGGCATTGAGATTTCCCTCATTTGCATACGGCCGTGCCCCCATACAAATAAGGGTACACCGTCTGAAGACAGCACGGGCACTACATGTGCGCCAGGGATAGCAGTATTACAGAAGGGGCTGACAAGCATCTGTGGCTCCTTTTGCAATACCAAAGTGCCAGCGGGACACACAAAGCCCTGGGCCAGTTACCGTGATACGCCCCCTGCAGTACTACTTTATGTACTACAAAAGGCAGTTTGGGAATAGGGCCCACGCTGTTACCAGTACCATTTCGATTTTTCTTTAATTGCGACTGTTTCTAAGAGGCCATCTGTTTAGAGTCTGTCCTGTGGATATTTTGTATCTGTTTTGTGTGTCAATGTCAGGCAACTGGAGCTATGGGTCCTGGCAGTGCTGCCTGGATCCCCATTCACACCCTTTGACAGTATGGGAGCCAGCGCCGCCCCGTGGCTACATAGGCCATAAAACTGCTGCCTGAGGCAGCTGAGCTATGATGATCTGGTCCTAAACAACCAGGCCCTTGCAGCTCTGGGCCGGGCGCCGTCCCTTTAAGAGCCACGTTTTTAACAATGGAATATTCAGAAGAGAAAACAGAGAAACAAGAGCCGAGACAAACCGAAGCCATGCGTGCAGCGCTAGGCCAGGGAATGTGGGCAGGGCGCCAGGCAACCCGAGCCTCCTAGAGCGCCCGGACACTGGCCTCGCCTACGGGACAGATGGGGAGAATGAAGACTGGGCGGGCCCATGCACCATCACCTGCACACGGCTTAGGATCCCTAAAACCCAAGGGCGCAGCCACCCCTGGAGCTCTGCTAGTAATCGGAGGACGCAAGAGGAAGAGGTGAGAGCTGGCGCAGTGATAGTTGGCCTGGCTGCTTGGTGCTGAGGCAGACTGCTGGAGTCTGCTCCAGCGCAGAGAGGACCTCTCCGGTAGAAGGTGGGGGTACAAAGGAAGACCCTGCTAATAGATGCTGTAGTTGCCCACCACCTAGAATCTTAAGCTTTCTCTCTTTTAGAACCTCTGGCGTTCTGATGGTCCAAGGAGGTCAATTTGGTTACAACCCTGGTCTGGCCTTTGGTCCGTCTTGTGCTGCCCATCAGTGGAGTAGCAGGGATATCATGGGCCGTTGCGCAAGCACAGAAAATGCAGAAAATGGGCCAGCCATACACTAGTTCTTTAGAAAAAGCCAGTCAATATTTGCGTGCTATAGCCCTATATTAATCTTGAGCCCTGGTGCCAAAGCACCAGCTGCACGATGCATAACTGCACCTCTGCACTCTCCCGCCTCCCAAGCTTATCTCTTCTTTCTCCCTCTCTTCTCTTCTTCAGACCTTCTCTCACTCCAACAATTAATTGCCCCCTCTCTTTTTTCTGCATTCTTGCATTCTCTTTCACTCTCTAGCATCCCCCAGCCCTCTGGATAGAGAGCTCAACTTTTAGAAAGCTAGCACACTTTTCTCTGTAGCACATGCTAAAGCCAGAATGGGGATGTGGTTGGCTTTTTTCACAGGAGAATTCTCTGTTTACCCCTTCACTGCCAGGACTACCTCCTCCCCCCGTCCCAAATAGCAGTTTTTGGGCTATTTGGGGTAGTTTGCGCTTAGGCCTTCATAACTTTTTGACCACATAAGATACCCAGGCCAAATTTGTGTCCTTTTTTCCAACGTCCTAGGGATTCTAGAGGTACCCAGTGTTTGTGTGTTCCCCTGGAGGAGACCAAGAAATTAGCCAAAATGCAACTACAATTTTGTATTTAAAAAAACGGTAAAAAAGGACTGCAGAAGAAAGCTTGTGTTTTTTCCCCCTGAAAATGGCATCAACAAAGGGTTTGCAGTGCTAAAATCACCATCTTCCCAGCTTTCAGGAACAGGCAGACTTGAATCAGAAAACTACATTTTTCAACACAATTTTGGGATTTTACTGGGACATACCCCATTTTTACTATTTTCGTGCCTTCAGCCTCCTTCCAGTTAGTGCCAGAAATGGGTGTGAAACCAGTGCTGGATCCCTGACAGCTCAAAATGCCAGAAAAGTATACAAAATTCTGCATTCAGCAAGGGGTCATTTGTGTAGATTTTTCAAGGTTTTCCTACAAGTAACAGCTAAAATAAAAAAAAATGAAATTGAGGTAAAAAAAAAGCCATTTCTGTCCATGTTTTCTTCTACAACTTTGTCCAGCTATGGCAGATTTTTACGTTACTTCTGCTGGACTCTTTTGATTGCAGGGATATATAGGGATTGTAGGTTCATTAAGAACCCTTGGTACCCAGGGCCAATAAAGGAGCTGCACCTTGCAATGGGTTTTCATTGTATACTGGGTATACAGTAATTCATTTGGTGAAATATAAAGAGTGAAAAATAGGTATCAAGGAAACCTTTGTATTTCCAAAATGGGCACAAGATAAGGTGTTGAGAAGCAGTGGTTATTTGCACATGTCTGAATTCTGGGGTCCTCATACTAGCATGTGAATTACAGGGCATTTCTCAAATAGATGTCTTTTTTATACAGTCTCACATTTGGAAGGAAATAATCTAGAGAAAGGCAAGGCGCAATAACACTTGGTCCTCTATTCTCTGTTACCCCAAGTCTTCTGATAAAACCAGTACCTCACTTGTGTGTGTAGGCCTAATGCCGGCGGCAGGAAACGCGAGAAGGACACATCAGATTTTTACATTGAAATCTGACATGTTTTTTTTTTAAGTGCTTAGCTGTGGATTTTGACCTCTAGCTCAGCCGGCACCCAGGGAAACCAACCAAACCTGTGCATTTTTTAAAACTAGACACTTTTGGGGCTCTCACCAGGTTCTGTTACCCTGAATCCTTTGCAAGCCACAAAATTTGGCAAAAGAAATACTTTTTCCTCACATTTCAGTGATAGAAAGTTATTGAATCTGAGAGGAGACACAAATTTAATTCCGCTCAGCATTCCCCCAGGTCTCCCAATAAAATGTTGACTCACCTGTGTTGGTAGGCCTAGTGCCTACGACAGGAAATGCCCCAAAACACTACGTGGACCCATCAAAATTATCAAATACAAATCTACCTGTTTTTGCGGTGGAAGGGGCACCTGCGTTTTTGGTCCTGGCCTCAGCAACCGTCTAGGGAAACCTACCAAACCCAGACATTTCTGAAAACTAGACAGACAAGGGAATCCAGGGAGGTGTGACTTGTGTGGATCCCCCAGTGTTTTCTTACCCAGAATCCTCAGCAAACCTCAAATCTAGCTAGAAAAATCACACTTTCCCCACATTTCTGTGTGGGATCACCACACTGGCACAAATTTCCTACCACCCAACGTTCCCCTCAGCCTCCTGATAAAAACGATAACTCACTTGTGTAGGTGGGCCAAGTGCCTGTGACAGGGAAGAGATAAAAACATGTTAAAATTGAGGGGGAACCAAAGTGGTTCCAAAAGGGCAGTTTGAAAAAAAACATCTTTAGGCTGACAAGTTGGGCATTATTTTTTCAGTAAATATGCGACTATGCTGGGTAGTAGGAATTTTTTGGATATTCTGCAGATTCTGTAAGGTTCCATCACAAACATGTGGGAGAAATGTGTGATTTCATGCAGTGTTGGAACTTTACAGGGCATTGTGGGTAAGAAAATGGTGTGGGGTGCATGTGAAGCACACCACCCTGGACTCACCCAGATGTTTTGTTTTCAGATGTGTCTAGGTCTCGTAGATTTTTCTGCATTGCAGCGTCCCAAAGTTCAATAAGTGCAGCCCTCACCATTCCAAGTGGGATGATTTTGAGAGTTAAACAATCTCTCATGGCCCAAATGTAAAACCAAAACACAAAATGATCAAATGTCTTCTTGCTTGCTGTTGGGATAAGATCTTTTAGTGTGAGGGGAGAGCCGATAGACTGTTACCCCCTTCAGTTGGGGTGGGGGCATAACCATGTCCATACTAGTTGGTAGCCACCACCCCACTATTTTTTGATTTTTAATTCTCTTGCATCTAGTAGGCTTTCTGCCCCCTGGGGAGTGGATTGGGGTAATTGCCCCATCTGCCTAGCGGTGGGCAGAGCAACTTTGTCCCCATTTCTTTGAGGCGGGTGTATGGCCATACCCCACCCTCTTTTTTGGAAAAAGAATTCCTTCTTCGTGTCTGGTGGGCTTTCTGCTCCCTTGGGGGAAGATGGGCCTTACAAAAATAGGCAGATCTGCCCCTAATGGGGGTAGAAATGGGCAACAGTAATATGCCCCCAGGGGGAGCGACCCTTCCCCAAGGGGCTGCTCTCCAAATAAAAGACACACACACACACACCAATCACTGGTGCCTAAGTGGTTTCTGTCCCCCGGGGGCAGACTGGCCTAAGAAAAATAGAAGGATCTGCCCCCCAGGTGGGCAGAAATGCCTAAAATAAAATTGCCCTCAGGGGAGCAACCCTTGCCTAAGGGGTCACTTCCCATCTGTAAAAAAAAAAAAAAAAAACTGGTACCCAGTGGTTTCTAGCCCCCTTGGGGGCAGATAGGCCTAATTAAAATAGGCCAATCTGCCCCTCAGGGGGGAAGAAATGGCCTAAATTCCCTCTCAGGGGAGCAACCCTTGCTAAGGGGTCGCTCCCCTTGCGTGAAATTGTGATTAAAAAAGGCCCTGGTGACTAGTGGTTTCTGCCCTAGGGGGCAGATTGGCCTAATAAAAATAGGCCGATCTGCCCTCAAGGAGGGCAGAAATGGCCTAAAAACAAGTTGCCCCTAAGAGGAGCGACCCTTGCCTAAGGGGTCACTTCCCACATCTAAAAAATATATATTTTTAAATGATCCCTGGTGTCTAGTGGCTTCTGCCCCCCGTCCCTCAAGGGCAGATCGGCCTATTTAAAATCGGCCGACCTGCCCTCAGAGGGGGAAGAAAAGGCCTAATAAAAAATGCCCCTCTCCCCCCCAAGGAGCGACCCTTGTCCAAGGGGGTCGCTCCCCTTCAATGTTTATTTACAAAAAAACAAACTCCCTGGTGTCTAGTGGGCATTTCTGCATCCCGATCGCTTTAAGATTGGACTGCAGAAATGCTCAGAAAGACATGAAAGGAAAGGCCTTTCCTTTCATGTCTCTCTGCCTTCCCCATCCCCCGATCAGAAGAGAAATGCAAGCATTTCTCTTCCAATCAGGCTAGAAGCTGAGCAATCCCTCGCTGAAGTCATCAGATGTCATGGGGGCGGAGGGGGCTGGGGGTGGAAGGGGAAGCAATTCCCCTTCCATCCCTGCCCAAGGGATGGGGTGGGAGGCCCACGGAGGGAGCGCTAGCGCTCCCCCGTGGGCCGGTACCAGAATGTAATGGTTACGGCCCTGGGGAACCAGCACAGCGTCACCGGACATAACCATTATGTCCTTGGTGCCAAAGGGGTTCAAGTATCAAAAGTAGAGGGGTACGAAAGCGCAGCTACAAAGACATTTTTCATAATTGCCAAATCAAAAGGCGGAATGTTTAGAATTGTACTACTGAATATCAAACTTAGAAATATAGTCATATACAACTATGCAGACAAATACATTAAAAGGTGAGTGCCTATACAGAAAGTATAATAATCAAGGTACATATATGCAGGTGTGTGGAATTCCTATTATCTGACACACAGGACACATTGTTTGAGGTCAACAACAGCAAGATTTTATATTTACTTTGTCCTTGGGTCAAGTAAGCACAATCCCATGCAGCACAAACCCTTTGTTTGTCAACCTAAAGTACCACATTAAACAACACAGAAAGGAATTGTTTGCAAAGAGCTGCTCAAATTGGTATTTAAGGTTCCTTAATGCAAAGCCTTTATTATTAGGATGATTGCTCTAAATAAATGTTGTAAGCTCGGGTTGCACTACTGACTGGTTCCAGTACAAAAAAAAAAGTGTACACACGTTTGCAAAGTGCAACAAGAGGGTACATATAAAACTCCCAGAATGCTCTCTGATTAAATGCAAATATTCGCAGGAGCTTGAAACCAAGATTGATGATTCACTGCTTTCAAAACAAAAAGTTCACAGAAAAATGCAACTAGGAAAAAAATGTTTTGCTAAACTACTGTAAAATTTTAGGCACCATTTCTTTGAAGCATCATTTAGTAAACAGTATTGATGCATGCTGGTATTTCCAGAAAGTATTCATAGTGGAAAATCAGTGTACCTAGTTTCTACAAGATGATGGGAAACAGGAGAATAAACAAGCATTGGCAAAGCCAATAGGACCGACATTGGTGGTCAGTTTTTTAGTTTTGTCAATGTGTGTCTAATTTTTACATAGCTTTAACAAAACTATATTGTTGTGTGAGCTGGCAAGCCCTCACCACTTTAATAAACATTAGCAAAAATCAAAAATATTTTTGGTCTCAAAAAACACATATTAATACAGTAATTCCTGCCACTGAACAAAATTACTTTGTGTGCTGATATGATCCTTCTGAATGAGGAGATTTCAATCACTTTCAGTGAAACCAGCTGATAGATGGATAGAGAGAGAGAGAGAGAGAATTTTAATAAAAACAAAATGTCTTGGTTAACGCCAGACCTAAGTAGGGGCCACATTCTTAAAGAAAGTCACAAAAGTACACCCATGGTATGTGTCTTTGCATTAGTGCAGATTTACTTATTTCATTAATTCAAAGGTATTTACATAAGTAGACAGAAAATTGTACTACTAAAAAACTTTGTGGGCTGCATTTTAGCACAAGCAAATATGCATGTGTAGATTTACTCATGCGAAAATCTATTGAGCGTGTACAAGTTCACTTTCCCTCCAACTACTTTTTCCCTACCATGGAGTAAATTTCTAAACATGCAAGTTAGTAGGAAAGGGCATTCCAACCTTTGAACTACTGCTTATTGCTACCTCCAACCCCAGTATGTAGATCTGTGGAAAGGTGGCAAAATAAGGAAAATGCTAGTATTAAAGCCCTACAATGTTATTAGTCATGGCATAATCTGAGATGCTATTGTCAGAGATCTTATTAATGAGATTGCTGCCATAATTGATCGCTGCGCTAGAAGGCACCAAAGGGACACATAGATTAATTTACAGGACAAGTTTTATGAAGCAACCTGATCGATGGGCAAATAGATATTTCATTAAATTCCACAACCCTGTATATGTGAAGTTACGTTGATAAAAAGTAATACTTACTTGATATTTCAGTTTTGATAATTTGTTCTTGATATTTCTTACCATGATATTTTGTCTTTGATATTCAGGTGGCACACCAATGTTTAACCTTCTGCATCAGACCCCACACAACCATGCCTTACCGACCGACGTGCACCCCTGCACCAGAGTCACATGAAGTTCTTTTTAAACCAGGTCCACTAATAAAGGTACTCTGCAGCAGGGATCACAAGCAGTACTCGACATGGCAGACAGCCTGCTGCGCATGCACACAATGACATGGCTCATGCATGTTTACTGGCTGCAAGGCTGCAGCTACTCTATAAAAAACATTTGAAGAAATGGCCTTTGCAGTTTAGCAGTTGGGCCTCTTACACCTCTGGAACCCGATGCCACTGTACCAGCTGCATGCATCACAAATAGCTACACCCCTCTTACCCATGATTTAAGGAGTCAAAGAGGCCTCGGTAGGAAGAGAAAACTTCAGCTCATCACTCACCTACTATTAATTTGCAACATCATTACTAAAGCAGTCTGCATGCAGCTGGAAGATCACATCAATGCTTTCCTGACCACAAGTAATGGGGACCTCTGTCTCTGATTCTGCAGGACCTCTCAGCCACCTTCAACACAGTCAGTTCCCCTTCCATCATCCACACCCTGGAGCCTGAAATGGGATTCACTGGCATCATCCTTCCCTGGTTTTCCTCCTGGTTATCCAACCAACACCAGTTCGTTCACATGCACCCCTCCAGGCCCCAGCAAGCTCCCATCACTAGTGGAGTCCCTCAAGGTTCCATTTGTATTCTGTCAAATTCAACCTTTATATGGAGCCCCTTAGGGACCATCTCACTGATCACAGCATAAAAAATAAATATGCTGAGATACACAACAGTACATTAATCTATCCTACGTGCCTGGCATCCAATACCTCAAACACAGCCTGACCCTCATCCAGACCTGGATGGGACACAGCTACCTGAAGCTCAACCACACTAAGGCAGAGAGAAGTTAAGAAAGAGGAGGAAGGGCATGTTTGAACATTTCTACCTGAGCTACGTTTGGTTCCCAGTCAGGCCCTGGCTCCTTTTCCAAAGTATGGAAGAGGAGAAGATGCACTTCTTTAGAGAGTGCCACGTCAACATCATGATGCAGTAACAGTCTACCTCTACCTTCTGAGCCCAGCTATCTCAATCATTTGTTGACTTTATCTTTACCCGTACAGCGCACTGCTAACTTTTAGCTGATGTGCTACCACTTACATACATGCAAAGTAAGGAGGGCTCCAAGCGCTACAGTATGTTTCGTTTCTGTAGTTTCTACTTATTGTCCTTCTCCATGTGTCCAAGAAACAAACAGGAGGCAGTTGAGGGGGCTTAACAGGGGGTTTGCTGTGGGAGATCAAGATCGTTTAAAATGCTCAAAACATGATAATATTGAGTGATGTCTCTTTGAGGTTGAGGTGAGCCATATGATTCTGCACTTGAAGCTTTGCCTTCATTGCCCTCACAAGTGGAGATTCCTTGAGTGAGTAGCTCAATCCCTTAACTCCCGCTTTTCTCTTTGCATTCTGGTACTTGTAGTTCAGAATTTGTAATAAAGTTAACAAGAGTACAAGTATCTAAAGCAAAATCTTAGACTGGATAAGGCACAGACCCTTCTCATCACGATAGTAAAGAGCTGTGGGTCTTTGGCTTGGAAGCTGCAGGTTTGAGCTGACAGTGGACATTTCAGTGTCAAAAACTTCGAGGAGGGGTTGCTATACTCTGAGGTAAGAGGCGCAGAACAGAACTCCTTGAGTATTTCACAAGTGGTAGATCACATTTCTAAAGTTGTAACGCAGGGCATCGATGTCTATTGGTGGTTAGAAGACTTTGAAATCACAAATCCAACACTCAACTGGAATCAATTCTCCTTGAAAAACAAACCATGGCATGTCAGAATGGAAGTTCACTCCTGGACCACCCGTGCACTTGAGAGCCCCCCAGGGACCCTTCATCCCTTGCTGCTCCTCATACCAACCTGTTCTGTAAACACCAGCCCCCGCTCAGGAATTATGAGTCCAGCCTCCAACTTAGCATTTTACTAAGCAAAATTCCTGCCACTGACCTCATGGCGCAAGGCCCAGCAGATGCCTTTTCAGCTCCACCACCAACATTCATACTTGAATGTTCTCACGCTGCTTTGTCCTCCCGGACTTGAAACAAGAAACTTTGGACGCTCTAACTCAGAGGTGTCCAATGTGGCTCCACAGCAGATTTTCTGGATATCCACCTGGGATGCACACACTTATCATGACTTTAAATGGCAATCACTTACACAGTAGTTATTCTGAAAAAAATGACATGGATCTGGCCCTCCTGGACATGCCTTAGACAACCATGCACCATCCAATGTGGTACAAAGTTTATTGTATATGAATAAAATCATAAAACAATATTAAATACCAAACAAAGCAACCAAACGAGCATACATTACAACGAAATTGAAGCCGGATCTACATGCAAGATAAACAAAATGGATGTTAATCGGAGTGACCAACCAATAAAAGATTACAAAGAGGACAGAGTTACTAAAATTAATTTGTGAGAAGAGAAATAAGAACCACGAAAAGTTAAAAACACAGCCTACTGGTTAAAACTCATGGGTTTCACTTTCATCGCTTTCCATGACTGTCTCCGAGGGGGTGCGTATCTTTGACTATCCCAACGGTTGCCTGTCTCGGGGCATCTCTCTCCCTGACTGCCGGACAGTCTCTGAACATCTATCTATATGACTGACTGGGCTCCTTGTTCTGTGACTGTCTCGAAGGTGTCTTTTCTGAGTGACTGTCTCTATGCGTCTCTCTGGTAGACCCTCCCATAAGGACTACCTCAGGGTACCTCCCTCTGTAGGTGTCTAACTGATTTGTGACTGTTCCCAAGATGCGGTCTCTCTCCGTGCATTCTCTGTGTAATGGGGACAGGGTCGCTCTTTCTGGGGCTATCTCGCACATATTGTGCCTGTGTCTCTAAAGGTTAAGGCGTCTCTTTGACTGCCTCGGTGTGTCTGCGACTATATGATTTCCTGATGGTCGCTGCGTCTCACTGTTGCTCTAGTAGTATGTGTCTCGTTGCTGGTGTCTGTGCACATATCTCGCGTGATAATCTTCAAATGCATTTGTCACTGACCTCCCAAGCGTGTGTCCTTTGGTGCGACGGTTAGTGCGTGGCTTTGTGGGAGTAGTGGAAGATGAGTCCACGTGCGCGTGGGTCTCTAAATGTTCATTCCCGTCCACACCCAAAAACCATCAGTAACATGCCTTGTCCAGGTTTGAGATGTCAGTGAAGAGGGTTAGCGTTAGGGGTGTAAAAATAAGGGAGCAAGGAAACAAAAATAAATAAGTAAATCAATGAAATGTTGTCAAAGCCAGTAAGTCTCAGCTTTGAGACCTACTGTGGTTGACAATGATTTCTGCGATTGGTGTACAGCATCGGTTAAAAAGAAAATGCTTTTTTTCAATGCTGTTCAGCATTGGCAAAAGAAAGAAAAATATGCATAGGGTTTTCATGTCATGATGCTATTGGCACCCGCATCATTTAGTAGGTGTGAACATGCGTGCTGTGCATGAATGCGTCACCATACAAACGTGCACCTACATAATGATGCAAGTCCCATTTTCATTATTTTTTAAATTTACTGATCCAAGACAGTGGATGCTGTTTGACGCTGCAAATAAAAAAATAAATTTTCAATTGAGTCATGGAGCATTTCTGCAAGTGGAGGACCCAGCAGCAATTCGGAGGTGCGGGCCCACTAAGAAAGTAATTAAAATATATATATTGAAAAGACCATGGAGGCAATGAGCAACAGAGGAGTGGCTGAGGGAAGCAATTGGAAGTGTGGAGGGAGATTACATTAAAATAACTGTTAGACCCGTCTGCTCTTGACGTGGTTTCCCTGTACTTTTTTTTTTTGCTTCTGACCCATTGTTTTTGGATCCTGCGCTGTAATTCGATTTTGCTGGTTTTGATATTCTGGGCACTTTACCACTGCTAACAAGTGCTAAAGTGCAAGTGTCCATGTCTAAAATATATTGGTAATTGGTTTACCATTATTGGCACATTTGATTTACTGGTAAGTCCCTAGTAGAGTGCAGTATGTGTGCCCAGAGCCTGTAAATCAAATGCTACTAGTGGGCCTCCAGCACTGATTGTGCCACCCACACGAGTAGCCCTGGAAACATGTCTCAGACTTGCCACTGCAATGTCTGTGTGTGCAGGTTTGCACTGCCAATTCACAAGTGTACCCACTTGCCAGGCCCTAACCTTCCCTTTTACTACATATAAGTCACCCATAAGACAGGCCCAAGGAAATCATATGGGCGGGGTGCAGTGTATTTAAAAGGTAGAACATGCACTGTTGTGTTTTACCTGCCCTGATAGTGAAATACTGCCAAATTCATTTTTCACTATGCAAGACCTATCCCTACCATGGGGTAACATGAGGATTGCCTTTAATTATATTTTAAGTTCTGTTTCCTACTGGGAGCAGATAGAGATAAGGAGTTTGGGGTCTCTGAACTCACAATTAAAAAATACATTTTTTAGTGAAGTTGGTTATTAGATTGTTTGAAAATGCCACTTTTAGAAGGTGGGCATTTTCTTGCTTAACCATTCTGTGCCTCTGCCTGGCTGCTGAAAGCATGTCTGGGTTAGACTGAAAGTTGGGCTGTTTGTGAATTCACTCTAGACAGTGACCCTTCATACACTGATGAGTTTTCCTGAGCTACAGTAGGAGGGAGGAGCTGACACCTGCACTTGAAAGGGCTGTGCCTGCCATCACACAATACAGTCTCCAACCCCCTAGTGTGTTTGGGGCAGGGCAAGGAAGAGGCAGGGTCTTGTGAACTACAAATACTTTCCATTGAAATTTGCCTACTTCAATGGCAGAAATGAGTATAAGTAGTGGGCCCAAAACCCCAGACTTTTAGATTACTTCTGGATCAAGAGGAACCTCTGCCAAGGAGAACAGCTTGATGCTTGAGGAGGACCTGCCACTCTGCCTGTTGCTTTGTTGTGCTGGCCTGCTGCTGCTACATCTACCTGAAAAGGGAAAGGACTGAACTTTTCTTTCTGAAAACCGCTTGTGAAGTTTCTCCAAGGACTTGGACTGAGCTTGTCCCCTGTTCTGAAGTCTCAGAGACATCAAAGACTTCATCTCCCAGTGCCTGGGTTCTTCTGCTGAGAGTCTTGACTTGCTAAGTGGAGCCAAATCCAGTGCCTGGCCTTAAGAAGTGGAAGCTGGTAACCTGCAAGGGAAATTCCGTGCACCACTGTGTGTGCATCAGAAAAATCGACACAGCGCGTGTCCAGTGGCTGAAAATTGCAATGCAGCGCCTGCCTCGCGGCTGGAGAATCGACGCAGCGCCTGTTCTCAACGCAGACCCTTTACACAGCGCGTTGGAATTTTCCACGCATCGACCCTGGGTGTCAACATTTTCCACATCACCGCACAGACCTGCAGCTGCGTGTCTGGAAATCGACTCGTCCCTTCCCTGCGTGAAAAGAATCGACGCTCTGCCTCACTTGCGAGTAAGGAATCAACTGTTTGCTTGCTTTTCCAATGCACGTTCGCCCGTGCAGCTTTATTTTTGACACATACCAAGTACTTTATGCTAATATAACATATGTTAAGACTCTTTTTACTTTAAAAATTCATATCTTGGCTTGTGTATGTTGGATTTTTGTCGTTCTGGTCTTGTTTGATTTAGATAAATAATGGCTATTTTTCTAAACTGGTGTGGAGTTCTTTTGTGGTGTTTTCACTGTGTTACTGTGTGTGTTTGTACAAATACTTTATACATTGCCTCTGAGATAAGCCTGACTACTTGTGCCAAGCTACCAAGTGGGTGAGCAGGGGTTATCTGAGCTGTGTATCTCCCTTACCCTGACTAGAGTGAGGGTCCCTACTTGGACAAGGTGTAAACGGACTGCCAACTAGAGACCCCATTTCTAACAATACCAGTAAAGCAGATTAGGGGGAAAAGAGGTAAATAAGCAGAGTCAAAAGCAGCACATGCAGGATAGAGCGATGTGGAGCTTGGTGGGAGGTGTATCTATTGCTGTGGCAGCACAAGACAGAGAGAGCTGCAAAAACATGTACTCATGGAGTGCTTAACAAAAAAAAAAAGTTGTTCCCTAGAAGTGACCAGTGGAAAGATACAAGTCAGTGAATCAAAAGGCTGGTAAAGAGAAATATTATGCACAACAAGCATTGGCAAAGCAATGGCAAAGCATTGGCAAAGCCAATAGGTCTCACCTATGCAAGAGCTATTGGCTTTGCAAATGTGTTTTAGCCATGTTGTTTACTAGCGTGGCTGCTGTTCAGCATGGTTAAAAGTTAGTGGTATACAAGAGAGGGGCATGGAGTGTCGCAGAGTGGAATGGCGAAGAGTGTGGTGGACTGTTGTACAGTGCACTGGTGTAGAGTGTTACAGAGTATAGTGGCATAGAGTGCAGTGGCATTGAGTGTATTGGCATTTAATTCAGCTGTGTACAATGAAACGTCATATAGGATGGAGTGTATAAATAAGAGTGGTGCAGAGTAGGATGCAGTGGTGCAGAGCGGAATGGTGCAGAGTAGAGTGGAGCAGAGTAGAGTGGTGGAGTGCCATAAACTTGAGTGATGAAGTGGGCAGTGTGCAGCGTAGAATTGAGTGTCACTGAGTGCTGTGGTGTAGAATGGTGCCGAGCAAAGTAGCACAGAGTGGAGTAGAGTACAGTGCCATACAGTGTAGTGGCATAGAGTGCATTGGCGTAAAGGAGTATAAAATGGAGCAGTGAAGATTAGAGTGGAATAGAGTTCAGTGTCGGAAAGAGCAGTGTTGCAGAGTAGAGTGTCAGAGTGCAGTGGAGAACAGTGGAGTGGTGTACAGAGAAGTGGCGCAGAGTACAGTGATGCAGAGTAGAGTGCAGTGGAGTAAACTGCAGTGACAGAGTGCAGTTTTGGAGAGTGCACTGACGTAGAATGCAGTGGTTATGAGTAGTGTGTAGAGGTATAGAGTGGAGTGGCACAGAGTGGGTAGAGTGCAGATTGTTTCAAAATAGAATGAAGTGGCATTGAGTGGAGTGGTTAAGGGTACAGTGCAGTTCTGCAGAGTGGCATAGAGTGTAATGGCATAGAGTACAGTGGTGTAGATTGCAGTGATGCAAAGTAGATTGGAGTGCCGTAGAGTAGAATGGTTTAGAGTGAAGGGGCATAGAGTTGAGTGTTACAGAGTAAAGTGCATTGGTGAGGAGTGTACTGGCATAGAGTGCAGTGGCACAGATTGCAGTGTTGCAGAGTGTTGTAGAGTACAGTGGTGTAGAGTGGAGTTGTGCAGAGTAGATTGGTGTGGCCTGGACTGGAGTGGTGTGGTGTAAATTGCAGTGGTGAAAAGTATTTTTAAAGTGGAGTGGTGTAGAGAAGAGTGGTGCAGAGTAGAGTGGCACAGAGTAGAGTAGTCCAGATTAGAGTAGAATGGCAGAGAGTGCAGTGGTGTAGAGTAGACTGGTGCAGAGTGAAGTGGCAAGGAATTGAGTAATGCAGTGGGCAGTGTGCAGAGTACAGTCGAGTGGCACAGAATGCTGTGGTGTAGAGTGGTTCCAAGCAGAGTAGCATGGAGTGGTGTAGAGCGGCATAGAGTTCAATGGTGGAGAGCACGGTGTTGCAGAGTAGAGTGTCAGAATGCAGAGGAGAAGAGTGGAGTGGTGTAGAGAGCAGTGGCATAGAGTAAAGTGGTGCAGAGTAAAGTGAAGGGGCACAGACTGCAGTGACAGGGCAGTTTTGGAGAGTGCATTGGTGTAGAGTGCACTGGTCTAGAGTAGAGTGTAGAGGCACACAGTGGAGTGGCACAAAGTGAAGTAGAGTTGCATAGAGTGCAGATTGTTTCAGAGTAGAATGAAGTAGCGTAGAGTGGAGTGGCGCAGGGTAGACTTCAGTCACGTAGTGGCAAGGAGTGTAATGGTATGGAGTAAAGGGAGTAAAGTGGTGTAGAGTGCAGTGGCATAGAGTGCAGTGGTGCAGAGTATAGTGGCGTACAGCAGATTGGTGTACAGTGCAGGGGCATTATGTTGAGTGTTACAGAGTGAATTGCATTGGCGTAGAATGTATTGGCATAGAGTGCAGTGGCATAGTGTGCTGTTGCAGAGTGTTGAGTACAGTGGCGTAGAGTGGAGTTGTGCAGAGTAGAGTGGTGAAGAGTAGTGGCATTGAGTAGAGTGGCATTGAGCAGAGTGGCACAGATTAGAGTAGAAAGGTGCAGAGTGGAGTGGCATAGAGTAGAGTGGTGCAGAGTGGAGTGGCATAGAGTTGAGTAATGCACAGGGCAGTGCACAGAGTAGAGTCGAGTGGCATAGAGTGCTGTAGCGTAGAGTTATGCCGAGCAGAGTAGCATGGAGTGATGTACAGCATAGGTCCATCAGTGGTATAGAGCACAGTGATGTAGAGTAGCGTACGGTGAAGCAGTGCACAGTAGAGAGGAGCAGAGTTCATTGGCGGAGACCGCAGTGTTGCAGAGTAGAGTGTCAGATTCAGTGGAGAAGAGTGGAGTGGCGTAGGATACACTGACGCAGAGTAGTTAGCAGTGGCATAGACTGCTGTGACAGAGTGCAGTTTTGGAGAGCGCATTGGGGTTGAGCGCAGTGGTTAAGAGAAGAGTGACAGAGTGTAGTGGCATAAAATAGAGTGGCACAAAGTACAGGAGAGTGGCATAGAGTGCAGTGGTGTAGAATAGATTGTTTCAGAATAGACTGAAGGGGCGTAGAGTGGAGTGGTGCAGAGTAGCGTACAGTTGCGTAGAATGGCATAATGTAATGGCATACAGCAAAGTGGTGTAGAGTGCAGTGGCATAGAGTGCAGTGGTGCAGAGTAGATTAGAGTGGCCTACAGTAGACTGGTGTAGAATGCAGGGGCATAGAGATGAGTGTTACAAAGTAAAATGCATTGGTATAAAGTGTATTGGCATAGTGCAGTGGTTCTCAACCTTTTGACTTCTGTAGACACCCACTTTATCAATACTGGAACCCGGGGACCCCCGCTGAATCATTATTGGAATCTGGGGATCCCCCACTGAGTCATTACTGAAAGCTGGGTACCTAATCTGTTAATATTATTTAATTTTCTAAGCAGTCACAGACCCCCTGAGGAGGCTTTGCGGACCCCTTGAGGAGGCTTTGCGGACCCCCATGGTCCACGGACCACAGGTTGAGAACCACTGGCATAAAGTTCAGTGTTGCAGAGTGTCATAGAGTACAGTGCCGTAGAGTGGATTTGTACAGAGTAGATTGGTGTGCCCTACACTGGAGTGGTGTGGTGTAGAATGCAGTGGTGAAAAATGCAGTGGTGTAGAGCTGAGTGGTAAAGAGTGCATTGGCATAGAATGGTACTGGGTAGAGTAGAGGTGTAGAGTGAAGTGACGGTTGGAAGGGGTGGAGAGTGCAATGGTGTGGTGCAGAGTACAGTAGAGTGCATCGGTGTGGAGTGGTGTAGAGTGGTGCGGAGTACAGTGGAGTGGCATAGAGTGGAGTATTCATGGTGTGGTAGCACAATGCCATTACATACAAAATATTTTCAATTGAAACAGACATACAGTTTTACTAGCAAGACTATACAGTGAACAAATGAAAATTTGTGGACATTGCATTACCTAGTGTAATGATTTGTTTTGATCATATTAAAGAATTTGTTTCCAACACACTTCAGAAATAACAAGAAATGTGCTTCACCTGTGTTCCTAATTCTGATATATTCTGAAATTCTTACACCGTTCATTTAAATCTTGTTGTGTGCTAGAACAAAACCTTCCCTACCCCTAGTATCCAGCAAGATTGTCACATAAATATTCTCACTTTGAAGCCAGAGAAAGAAAAGTAAACAAGCACCCTCAAAAGACAGCGCCTGGCATTTGACCTCAGTCTCTTAATGTGCCGCATATGTGAAGAGATAAGAACAAGATTTGCAGGCCTGTTTACAGAAAGGGAGTACTTGGAAGGATTGTGTAAAGTAGGTTTGGTCAAGGGAAGGTACGAACTCAAGCTGGATAGTCTAAAAAGCCAGCAATTGGAAAGCAAAAAAAATTGAGATACAACCCACAAAGCCAAAAGCAAGCAATGGGCAGAATGCATTCTTAGGTCAACTTTCTGAATGTCCCCGAGATGTATTTAGCAAAATAGCTGTCTAGTAGGCTGTATCCTAAAAAGGGGGCAGCTCAAGCAGGGTCAATAAACAAAATGAATATACCAAAATAACCTATTTGGTATTCGTAGGAGAATCTCAATAGGTTTCTTGAACACTTTCACAAGTAACAATATTTTTTATATGTTGACCAAGACATTTTGTATTGTACAGTGAGGCAATGCACATAGACGTAACAAAGTTTTTTTTCCTTTGATCTTAAATTTAAACAAAAAAGAGAGCAAAAAAGTTTACATCAAGATTTTTGTTCAAGTAAAAACAATTTCACAATAACATAATACTGTTCAAAATGTGTGTACAAACTTTGCTAAATGCACTATATTAGAAAGGTGACAGTCGTGTCCATTATTTGGGCTTTGTTACTGTCATCTGCTGCCCAGAAACAAAGACTAGCTCATAGAGTTATATATCAAATGTCTCTGGTCGGTTGGAGCAATGATCTTCACTAGAACTGTGTTTTTAGAGATCTTGTCAGGCGGGCCCCTGAGATTTGTAGTAAACATGTTTCAGCCTGATGATTCTAGGCCTCTTCAGGATTGGGCAAAGGTGTGTACCAATGCATGTGGTGTTTGAAACTCTGGCTTACCAGACTGATTCCACAAGAACGCCAGGCAGCTCTCTTGAGTATATGAGAAGAGACCACTAGTTGAGGCTGAAGCAGAAGGTCCCATGGGGGGCTTTTACCTCTTAGAAGCTTGTTCAGTGTTTTTTAGCCATGCTGTACAACATCCCAGTTTCTTTGTATCACGTCTGAAGTTTAAAAAAAAAAAAATCCTGAAATGTGGCAGCCTGCGTCGTTTTGTAGGCGTGCACACAATGCATGCACGCATCTTCCAAACTATGCAGGTGCATACAAGTGATCGCAATAGGGAGAGGGGCGGGTGGCAGAGCAGCACAGAGAGTGAAGTACACGAGAGATGCAGCTTGAAAACATGCACTCACATGGAGGGATGGAGTGCTCAGCAGAAAAGAAAAAAGTAGTGCTTGTAAAGCAAGCAATGGAAGTAGAGAAGTCAGCCAATCAAAGCGCTGCTAAAGAGACAATGCCCATGGGAGGTACAAACACAAAGTTGACAAACTGGGGCCTAAAAAAGATGCAAGCCAATGCGAGCGGCAAGGAAAGCTAACCAACGGTAATTACTGGGCCGGCTCTAGGCTGTTGGCAAGGTACAATATGCCTCACAACAGACAGTACAAGTGCTGTTTAATAGGCTCGACCTAAAGAGGAAGCTAAGCCATAGAAAAAGCAAGCAAATGAGAGCGGCAATAAAGTCAGTGAATAGTAAGTAACGGACGGGCTCCAGGTCCAGTATAAGTTTTTTGTATCGTCCACAAGTATGGTCCACAAGACTCTTTACACCTACAAACAGCTAAAAGCTGTCTGGTTGGCAAGATTTAACAATCAAAAGTGCTAAAGGACAGAAGGCAAGGAATGGACAAATAAGGGAATAAATAAAATGGGGAAATAAGCATGAAAACGAAGTAGAGCTGAAACAGAAGAATTAAAATGCATAGACATTTAAAAGTGTACATGTAGGCAAGCAAAAGAAACATGGGCAGAACTGGTAGTGAACGTGAACTCTGCACAAATTAATTGTAATTGTAATTGTAATTGTAATCGTATTTATATAGCGCTTACTACCCCTGACGAGGCGTCGAAGCGCTTTTCGATGAGTAGCACGCTACTCCGGTACCCAACAAGAATTAGTGATGGATTAGTATAATTTAAATAAGGAGTACAGTTTTAGTATTCTTATGAGTTAATTTGAGTTGCGGATATGAGAGTTTGTTAGTTAGATTGACTGGAGTAATGGAGGGGTGGAGGAGGAAAGAAATCCAGAAGTGTTAGTTGGGAGTTTATCCTTCATTTACTCAATCCAAAGGCTTGAGATGAATAAAAGGGGAGCGGAGGAGAAAGAGGATGTGGAAGGGTTAGGGAGAGCATAGTAGCAGGGTGAGATGAATGCAGGAGAATTTAGTAGGGTTGTGTGGGAGGTCACAGAGGTAGAGTGAGGTTTGGTGAGTTAGATGTGGAGGTGGAGGGAAGAGCTTAGGCAGAGATATTTAGGAGATGAAAGTGGTCGAAGGAATTTGGGATGAGTCCGAGTGAGAATGGAGGATAGTTTGATAGAGACATGACATAAGAGTGATGAGTAGATAAGTGTGATAAAAAGAGAGCAGAAATTCATAGATATCTAGTATAACAACCCATGCAATGATCCACAAACATGCCAGGCACAGAAACAACATATACACATACATACACATATATATATATATTTATACACACACACACATGAATACACACACATATGCACATACAATACATAATTAGAATCATGGGTAAAAAATACTTAGTCAGACAGGTTTAAAAGAGTGTGTGTGTATTTTATTGTTATTGGTTTAGTTTCTGTAAAATGAGCATCGTGGCCTACCCAACCGGAGTATTTTCTACGAGTATGTCAGTAAGCGTTACCTAGCATGTTGTATATGCCCCGTTTATATTGTACACTAAGGGTACATGATGGGCCACGGGGTAAGCGTCTCCAGCAACCTTGTGTGCCTTTGGCAATGTGATTGTTACTAGTGCGTCTTTGTGGAGATGTCCTTGTGCTTCTGAGCATCAACAACGCACCACCGGAATCGGCGGTAAACGCATTGGGGTCGTTTTGGAAAGCTGTCCATCATCCTGGTAAAAGGCGGGAATTCCTTTACCTACTTCGAGGGTGGACGGGGCGTGGCTCAGCGGGCGGAGCTTACAGGTGCTTTATAAAGGGAGAACCTTCTACTCTGTGTCTCCAGCAGAGGAAGATAGAACCCGAGCGTCACAGTCAGATACAGATTACGCTCCAGTACATCATCAGTTCACCTCCAGGAAGGATTCTAGATCTTTTCTGCTATGGGATCTCTGAGCGTACAGCCTTGCTTTTATCTTTGCCAAGCCCAAGAGTTAGGGTGGCTTGTCCTTTCCAGAGGCTGAGCTTCAACTGCGGCACCTGCTACGTTTATATTTCTAAGTGCTTCCTGTTGAGGTTTAGTTTCTGTAAAATGAGCATCGTGGTCTACCCAACCGGAGTATTTTCTACGAGTATGTCAGTAATCGTTACCTATCATGTTTTATACGCCCTGTTTATATTGTACACTAGGGGTACGTGATGGGCCACGGGGTAAACGTCTCCAGCAACCTTGTGTGCCTTTGGCAATGTTATTGTTACTAGTGCGTCTTTGTGGCGATGTCCTCGTGCTTCTGAGCATCAACAACGCACCACCGGAGTCGGCGGTAAACGCATTGGGGTCGTTTTGGAAAGCTGTCCATCATCCTGGTAAAAGGCGGGAATTCCTTTACCTACTTCGAGGGTGGACGGGGCGTGGCTCAGCGGGCGGAGCTTACAGGTGCTTTATAAAGGGAGAACCTTCTACTCTGTGTCTCCAGGAGAGGAAGATAGAAACCGCGCATCACAGTCAGATACAGATTATGCTCCAGTACATCATTAGTTCACCTCCAGGAAGGATTCTAGATCTTTTTCTGCTATGGGATCTCTGAGCGCACAGCCTTGCTTTATCTTTGCCAAGCCCAAGAGTTAGGGTGGCTTGTCCTTTCCAGAAGCTGAGCTTCAATTGCGGCATCTGCTACGTTTATATTTCTAAGTGCTTCCTTTGAGGTTTAGTTTCTGTAAAATGAGCATCGTGGCCTACCCAACCGGAGTATTTTCTACGAGAATGTCAGTAGGCGTTACCTAGCATGTTTTATACGCCCCGTTTATATTGTACACTAAGGGTATGTAATGGGCCACGGGGTAAACGTCTCCAGCAACCTTGTGTGCCTTTGGCTATGTGATTGTTACTAGTGCGTCTTTGTGGAGATGTCCTCATGCTTCTGAGCATCAACAACGCACCACCGGAAATCGGCGGTAAACGCAGTGGGGTCGTTTTGGAAAGCTGTCCATCATCGTGGTAAAAGGTGGGAATTCCTTTACCTACTTCGAGGGTGGACGGGGCGTGGCTCAGCGGGCGGAGCTTACAGGTGCTTTATAAAGGGAGAACCTTCTACTCTGTGTCTCCAGCAGAGGAAGATAGAACCCGCGCGTCACAGTCAGATACAGATTACGCTCCAGTACATCATCAGTTCACCTCCAGGATGGATTCTAGATCTTTTCTGCTATGGGATCTCTGAGCGCACAGCCTTGCTTTATCTTTGCCAAGCCCAAGAGTTAGGGTGGCTTGTCCTTTCCAGAAGCTGAGCTTCAACTGCGGCACCTGCTACGATTATATTTGTAAGTGTTTCCTTTGAGGTTTAGTTTCTGTAAAATGAGCATCGTGGCCTACCCAACCGGAGTATTTTCTACGAGTATGTAAGTAAGCGTAACCTAGCATGTTTTTATACGCCCCGTTTATATTGTACACTAAGGGTACTTGATGGGCCACGGGGTAAACGTCTCCAGCAACCTTGTGTGCCTTTGGCAATGTGATTGTTACTAGTGTGTCTTTGTGGAGATGTCCTCGTGCTTCTGAGCATCAACAACGCACCACCGGAAATCGGCGGTAAACGCAGTGGGGTTGTTTTGGAAAGCTGTCCATCATCGTGGTAAAAGGCAGGAATTCCTTTACCTACTTCGAGGGTGGACCGGGCGTGGCTCAGCGGGCGGAGCTTACAGGTGCTTTATAAAGGGAGAACCTTCTACTCTGTGTCTCCAGCAGAGGAAGATAGAACCTGCGCGTCACAGTCAGATACAGATTACGCTCCAGTACATCATCAGTTCACCTCCAGGATGGATTCTAGATCTTTTCTGCTATGGGATCTCTGAGCGCACAGCCTTGCTTTATCTTTGCCAAGCCCAAGAGTTAGGGTGGCTTGTCCTTTTCAGAAGCTGAGCTTCAACTGCGGCACCTGCTACGATTATATTTGTAAGTGCTTCCTTTGAGGTTTAGTTTCTGTAAAATGAGCATCGTGGCTTACCCAACCGGAGTATTTTCTACGAGTATGTCAGTAAGCGTAACCTAGCATGTTTTTATACGCCCCGTTTATATTGTACACTAAGGGTACGTGATGGGCCACGGGGTAAACGTCTCCAGCAACCTTGTGTTCCTTTGGCAATATGTTTGTTACTAGTGCGTCTTTGTGGAGATGTCCTCGTGTTTCTGAGCATCAACAACGCACCACCGGAATCGGCGGTAAAACGCATTGGGGTCGTTTTGGAAAGCTGTCCATCATCCTGGTAAAAGGCGGGAATTCATTTACCTACTTCGAGGGTGGACGGGGCGTGGTTCAGCGGGCGGAGCTTACAGGTGCTTTATAAAGGGAGAACCTTCTACTCTGTGTCTCCAGCAGAGGAAGATAGAACCCGCGCGTCACAGTCAGATACAGATTACGCTCCAGTACATCATCAGTTCACCTCCAGGTAGGATTCTAGATCTTTTTCTGCTATGGGATCTCTGATTAACATTAGTGTAACGTTTAAAAAGGGTCTGAAACTTTACTCGCACCTTCTTGTTTTCATAGAGCTTGCTGCCACCACATTCTTGACACTTCAAAGCACTGTACAGCAGCTGATGTTGTTACATTGCTCAGTGCCATATCTTTTATCTGCTTCTGACTCCTCAAATGCAGAGACTGTATTGCATGGTTTAAAACCTGCAACCTGGATGTTACAGACCAACATCTCTACAGCAAGCTCATTAACCTGCTGCGGCATCTTAGCAGTGGGCAGGTGCGGCCCGTCCTTGAGGGCGGAGGGGCCGCGCACCTCCCCACCTTTTTCCCCTCATGAAGAGTGTCTGTCAGGCTGAACAAAGGTCAGCCTGACAGACACTCTTCATGTTCAGGTCAGGCAGCCAGGAGCAGACATGCGTGATTTGCGCAGACTCCTGGCTGCCTGAGCTGAACTTTGCTGGGCTGAGGAGGTCACAGCTCCTATAGGTGTGACCTCCTCAGCTCAGCAAAGGTGCCTCGAGGCCCTCCTCTAGGTGACGAGGAAAGCGTCACCCACTAACTTCGACCTGGGAGCTTCAGGTTTAAGCCCTGAAGCGCCCACGGCGAATGTCAATCAGTGACATTTCATCACAGAGTGGGGTGGGATCAGCAGTCTCACTGACCCCATCCCACTCTGTGACGAGGCTGGAACTGCTGCAGCCAATGAGGGAAGGCAGCCCTCCCAACCCTCCTGGGACCTCCGAGGCTGAAGATAAGTGTGTGTGTGTGATCATTTAAAATTAATGTTTGGTGCATGCGTGCATATTTGAATGTTATGACTGTTGTTAATGGATGTGCGTGCCTGTGTGAAAGAATGAGTGTGTGTGTGATCTTTTAAAATGAATGTTTGGTGCGTGCGTGCATGTTTGAATGTTATGAGTGTTGTTAATGGGCGTGCATGTGTCAAGGAATGAGTGTGTGTGTATGATCTTTTAAAATGAATGTTTGGTGTGAGAGTGCTTGTTTGAATGTTATGAGTGTTCTTAATGGATGTGCGTGCGTGTGTGTGTGAAAGAATGAGTGTGTGAACTTTTAAAATAAATGTTTTGTGCGTTCGTGCGTGCATGTTTGAATGTTATGAGTGTTGTTAATGGATGTGCGTGCATGCGTGAAAGAATGAGTGTGTGTGTATGTGATCTTTTAAAAGGAATGTTTGGTGCGTGCCTGCGTGCATGTTTGAATGTTATGAGTGTTGTTAATGGATGTGCGTGTGTGTGAAAGAATGAGTGTGTGTGTGCTTCCCACCTGCCCCACTCCGTCCTAAAGCTACTGGCAGTGGAGCCCGTAAACTGCAGTTCATTATGAACTTGGAGCGTAAACCCACAGCACTAGTTTATTGGCACATATTTATGCCATTACTGACCGAACAGGCAACCCTGTTAATCAATTATAAGCAGCGTTTCCAGGCGCAAACAGCCAGTAGGCACAAGAACATGCGTAGGCCCTTGTGCACGTGCCTGCCTAATTTCGAAACACAACCTGAAACCAAATTACGTTTCTTCGAACCAAAAGGTCTTTACCACAAGGCCAAAGCGAGTTCCCAGAATCCTCCACATCTTTCCTGTGCTGCCGGCTGCCCATCCCTAGCGCCCTGCCGTCAGCCACGCATCGATATCAACATTTTCCTAATCTTGGTCACCAGACATCTGCGCTTTAACGGCTCCCCGCTGCCAAAACGCTTTAAAAACAAGCCGTTTTGGGTGGGGCGCGCGCAGGATAACAAAAACACAGTGGGTGGTTCAAGGGTGGGTGGGCCATTGAGAACTGATGGCTACAAATAATAAACAGATTTGTTCTCGTTCTCCAAAGGCCACAAGGCTCCTGACAATCCTTAACTCCACTGCCAACTATTCAGGAGTGCTGATCGATTTTCGCGTTGGCTTCTATCCACCAACTAGAGGACGGACTTTGCTAAAGCATTTTTGTTGTTGCAAAAATAGAAGAAATAACATTTGAAGCGCCCATGAAATAAACACATGAAATACGTTTTTTTAAACCGATGGCGGGTGACCCCCGCTTGCCTTTCACTTTGCACATCAAAACAGGGACCTAGGGAGTCAGTCCAGTAGATAAACATTGCACTTATAAAAACCCTGCAATTTACCTTGCATTGAATCCAGTGGTCGAGGTGGGAGCGATCGGAGGGACCCGACCTGTCCCCTACTTTTCTGCTTTATGAAAAATCGTTCCCCAACTTTTTGTAAAAAAAAAAAAAAAAAAGCAACTGTTCCCGGATGGTTAATTCTTATATTTTAAATGCTTCAGCTGGTGCACCATGCAGTGTCTCTCCTGTGCTGTGAAAGGAAGCTGAACAGACAGCTAAACAAGCCTTTCCGCCAGGGAGCCTGCTTCGCTGAAATAAATGCAAATGTGAGCCACCAGTTAATCGCCAGGTATATACGGTAATCTGCAAATGTAGAGGAAGCTTAGGTGCAGGACTGGTTTTAATTGATGGACTCACTCAAAGTTTTGTGATGACAAAAAGTTATTTTTGAGTGGTAGTGCGAAGAGTTAACAACTGAGCTGTGAAGTGTGTACTTTTAATTGAAACTGTATTTATATAGCGCTTGCTATCCCCGAAGAGGTGTCGAAGTATGTCAAAAATTGCATTACGTACAGTCTGGGTATTACTAAAATCCATATTTTGGAAGCACCATTTTCTCTTAAACCTTTTTGTGAATTTTGTAGCAGTCTATATTATACCGTGTGTAATGCAAGTTGAAAATGATGACTTGCATATTCACACAGGCTCTGACCTCGTAGCACTAAAAATACACATCACTATTCTCCACTGCACCAATCTAGATTTAGGCCCAAATTTATACTTTTTTTGCGCCGCACTTGCGTCATTTTTTGACGCGAAAGCAGCGCAAACTTACAAAATATAATTGTATTTTCTAAGATTGCGCTGTTTTTGCATAAAAAAATAATGCAAATGCGGTGCAAAAAAGGTATAAATATGGGCCTTGATTCTGTGGCTCTCTTGTTGCACACAGGCCTCTGCAGCGCATCAACTAATAGAGGTGTCATAATGTATTATAGTGCATTTTCCACTGAGAAACAACTTTTTAAAATGTATTTTTCATTTAAGCTGCATGTTATTTTATATGTGGCTACCTGATGGCAAAAGACCAAAAAAACGAATAGAATATTTTCTTTGAGCCACATCTTTGACCCCACCCTCAGACTCACTGACCCCACCCAACTACATGTAGCATCACTGTTTCCATACCTTTTTTAATTGCACTTTGACCACTGATTGAATCACAACACATCCACCATTCCCACACCTTTGAAAAAAGATTCTGGGGTACACATAACACAGTGTCAAAAAATAAGTTTTAAGGTGCTGCATGAGAAGCAAGATAAAGTCTCAAAAACATACTGACACACCAGGTTTTCGTGGTACTCCAGTTCTGCAACTACACAGATGGGGAATGTATTTGTGCAGTCTGAAAAGCACCTCTGTTTAGACATTGACACAACAATCAAACTGTGGTGTCATTTTCTAGAGGGTCTTTAAACCTCACTAATGTTCTAACCCAGAAACACATTCGAGCCATCTCAAGAGTTAATCACTGAGGGATAAAAAGAGCACACGTTTAACTCAGAGAGAAAGAAAGCAGGGTAATACAGAACATGGTTGTAGCAAACTGAAAAAAATGCTGGCAGGCTCAGGTGCTACATTGGGTGAAAATGAGTTGGCGGTTAAAGCCACGGCATTTTATATGTGCAATGGTAAGAGGCTCAGTACACAGTCATATCACTGCGCCACACCTGGCCTGGTGTGTGATGACATTACCAGGAGAGAACAACTGCCCCTTCTCTCCCCAGTGTGAGAAAATCCCCACCCAGAGCCCAGGAGGAGCCCATTTGCCTCCAGGACTCAGATGTTGCTCCCAATTCACATTCTTCACCCTTTCGGTTGATGAGACTCAAAGCATTTGACTTTTTAGGTCGAGAGGCCAAGTGCTTTGACCTGTTATAAGTATTGTGGGCTTTCAACCACACCCACCTCACGCCCATCACTTTAACTCGTTCATGGGTTTGCCTTTCGAAAATTACTTGATGTCATTGGTAATTGCTTGATGTTTGTCCCACCTTGAGGCTGTTTTTGTCACGCCTTGCAGACTGCCCCTGTTACATGGATTATTGAACGATTGCCGATATACGTTAGCGTTGGAGAACTATTTCTTTTGTCTTTCCCCTTCATGCTGCATGGTAGCGATGTCGCTCACAGTGCATACAGGCACAAGAGCGTGAACTCGATTGGCGGTATTAGAGCGCTGGTCATATTGTTCACAGTTACTTAATCAGAGACATTTCTTGTAGCTCTCTCCTAAAAACACTTGAAATTGGTGAATGCTTTACTAAAACAGAAATCCTCAAAGGGAAAGTGGCTCTCCCAGCACAGCAGGCGAGCCAATACGACAATATTCACTGCACTCGTGAAAGTCATCCCATAATGCTTTGCAAGCATTCTTTTAAAAAACAGTTTGCTCATAACTCAGCCTGTGGTGGTCTAGGGCAATGGGACACCACTAAAGCGTTTACAACAACATGCTCTTTCTGTCTATGGCATCTTTGTGTACCCAAGCTAGGTTAGTAGGGAACCCAAAATAATAACTCCTCCTATATAGCTGCACTGGATTATTTTCTGTCACTTTTTGTATGGTTATGTCTTCCAGGGGCTAACTATGCAGTCAGATAATCATGTTTCTTACAAATGATACTTTCGTTGTAGGGTTCTCTAGGGGATGTTCTAAGCATTACAGTCATATCAACATATTAAAATATTTGTGGCATGGAAAATTGTCTCATAATGCTTTGCAGGGCATTACTTTTACAAAACATTTTTGCTCATAACTCAGCCTGTGGTGGTCCTAGGACACGGGACCACCACCAAAACGTTCACAACAACCTGCTCTTTCCGTCACCCTAGGTTAGTGGGGACCCCACAATAATAACCTGCTCCCACCATTCAGCATCTGTTTAACCTTTCATATGGTTGGAACTTTTGTTTTACAGTTGAGAGTAGTTTGTGTTTTAAGGTCTTTCTTTGTAATATCATTGCTTATAGAACTGTTAGCACTGAATATGTGTAATCTACTATGTCCTTACAGTATTACCTTCTGCTATGTTTTGTGTGGTTATGCTCTCTAAAGGCTAACTATACAGTTACATGACTATGGCCCTGATTTATGTCAAAGTGGTGCAGCGTGATGCTGCACCACAAATAGCAGCACCGGGCTGTACCACTTTTGAAATGCAGGGATGCTCCATATTTACAGGAATACGGCACACCCCTGCGTTTCCCCCTGCACCGGCACTGAATTAAGCTGCCTGCGCCAAAGCAGGCATCATTGCACCATAGTGCAAGGGTGTCTGCATCGAGAGGATTGATTATTTATGGGCAGGAATGTGTCCCTTCCTGCACATAAACAATCTATAATGGTGATTTGGCACTTCTTTGTGTGCTGCAAAATGCAGCACACATAGAAGTACCAAAGTGTCATTTTGGAATGGTTGTTTATGTTAAGGTTATGACACCTTATTGCACATAAACAATCATCCATGGCATTTTGCTTCTTTTATGTGTGCTGCAGAATGCAGCACACATAGAAAAAGCAAAAAAATGAGGATGAATAAAAGCATTCCTCCTCGTTTTTCCATACTAACGCCACCCCTGGGGTGGCGTTTGTTTGTAGCCCTGCCACAGATTTACAATTACTCATAAATCTGGGGCAACATCAAAAGCAACAAGTGTTGTGATGGAAAACAAAAATGCTGAAGACATGGCTGTTTGAGGAAAGTAGTTGAAGAACCACTGCACTGATGGATGCTCCACTCCCCCCCACACCTCAGCACCTTGAGACCCTCACGAGTGAGTAGCTGTGCTTAACAAACGATGATTGATTGATAGTAACACTGCACGAGTGCCCTGGCCTTCCGTAGCTCACAATGATTTTCACTGATCAGAAGTAGCTCTCACTACAGAAAAGGTTGGAGACCCCTGTCCTAGGACAATGGGACCACCTTCAAAACATTGACCACAATGTACTCTTTCTGTCTACAACATCTCTGGGTCCCCACACTATGTTAGTGGGGACTACAAATTAATAACCCCTACCACCATTCATTATCTTTTTAAGCTCTCTTATGGCTGTAACGTTTGTTTTACAGCTGAAAGAAGGTATGTTTTATGGGCCTTGTTTGTAATATTGCAATAGTTCTGGTATCCTTGAAAATGTGTAATGCGCTATGGCCCTGATTTAAGAGGGCCTAGCGCCACTTTAGCACTGCCTTGGTGTCATTTTTTTTACGCTGAGGAAGCCTTGTCCCCGCACCATATTTACAAAGTGGCGAAGCGCAATGCATGCATTGTGCCACTTTGTAGCCCTTTGCACTACATTATGCCTGTGCTAGGCATAATGTATGCAAAGGGGGCGTTCCCCCCATTAGGGGTGCGAAAAAATGGCGCAAATAAATCTAAGAGGTTTCTTTGCGTCATTTTGTGCTGCACTTTTAACGCCTGCTCAGAGCAGGTGTTAAAAGGGGGGACACCATTGTTTACAATGGGCCACTATTGACTGTTCATGGTAAGCACCAAAATGTTGGCGCTAACCCTGAACAGTACTTTAAAAGCGTCATAAATACTGATGCTATTGCCCCCTGCCCTGGAACATGGTGCACCGTATTTTAAATACAGCGCACACATGGTGGCAGTAGGGGGGCGCAAGGGGCCACGAGAAAAGTGGCGCTACATATAATGTAGTGCCAATTTTCATTAGTCTGGCCCTATGCCCTCTAGGGGCTTAAATATATAGTTATACTGCATTACTTTCTCCCATTCTTTTTTCATGTGGTTATGCTCCCCAAGGGCTGACTGCATGGTTACATGACCATGTTTCTTCCAAATGATATTTTTATGGTGCCCCTTCAGGGCTGTTTTGAGCATTACAGTCTAATGCCAAAAGTTGATTTCTGATAAAGATTTATATTATAAATATATATGTTTTAATAATCTCTCTTTATTACAATTATGACCATAATTGTTATACTATGACTGTTTGAATACTCTTGATATGTTTGGGTGACCCTTCTGGTTTATTTATCTCGTTACTCCTCCGTGGCTGTCTTGTTTCTTTTTTAGGGAATTGTGTTGGACAGCCAGCAACTCTGATGGTGAGGTGGTGAAAGTGGTATTCTATTGGAATTAGCATGATGGATTTAAATTAGGATGCTAAATGGCAACATTTTAATTTTTTGATGCAGACAGAGGAAGAAGGTAAATGGAAGTGCTTTAGTTGTATGCAGGGCCACTGGAATTATATGGCAGAAAAAAAACGAAATTATGAGGCAGGGCTGACCAATTTATGTGGCAAGAAAAGTCCAGTTATGAATTTACAATGCCAATAGCTCTAACTCAAGCAAATGTGAGACCTATTGCATTGCAAATGCTTGCTTCTTCATGCTCCCTTAACCAAATTTATCATTTGTGCTTAACTGAAAGGGAGGGGGTCGAAAGGATCCAAACCACACACTCTTCAAGCCGTAAACTTCAAGACACACTGCCCAGAGGTGGAGGGCCTGCAAATAGTGTAGCTAGTGTGAGAGTGGCATGAAGAGAGAGTCCCAGATCCACATAAGCTGGTTAGTTAGATCAGTGTATTGTATATTTCAAACAGCTGTTGAACTGCATAAAAAAACGTAACTGTGATCCACAGCATAATGGAGGTGACTCAGTGAGTGTGGCGCCGGGGTCAGACACTTAGTTAAAATAACTCTTAATAACTCTTACTTATTGGTACCAGTATATGATATGTAAAGTACACACCATAAAAAACAAGCATTGGCAACATCCATAGCTCTCATCTTTTGGCTTTGTCTTTGCTGTTTGCCGATGCTCTGCAGCTTTGGCAAAAAAAATTGCCAATGCTGCATAGCATCAGACTTTTTTTTAAAAGGGCACCATGATGCAGCTGCTCTCATTTAATAGGTGTGCACATGTATGCAGCTGTACGCATGGTCATGCGTCATCGTGCATGTGTAAATACAAAATGACTTGGGCACCCTTTATTTATTTGCCAATCTGAGATGGATAAGTAAACAAAAAGAATGACATTCAACTAAGGTGAGAGGCTGGCAGAAGTATCCTGTTTCTCCTTCTTTTCTCCTCTTTGCATGTGTGCTGCATCCTCCAGCACACATTCACTGAATAAACGGAGCATAGGTTTTGTGCAGGAAGGGACTCCTTTCTGCACAAAAGCTACCCTGATCACAATGCAGATATTCTTGCAGTATGGGGCAAGAGTGCCTGCATTAGCACGTGGCTTCACAAAGTGCGACAGCATATGGAGAGACAAGAACTGCACCAATGTTTTGTAGATATGGCTCAGTTCTCGCAACGCAGAAACTTTACCTGCTGCCCTGGGTTGTTTTAACTCTTACTAATCCTGGGCAAAATCTCAGTAAAGCGTGCAACTAAATCCACCAGCATATGGAGTGAATCCTGGACCTGCTTAATTGAGCTTTAGTGACATTTCCCCTTGGGATTTTTATACAGTTGTGGGCCATACTAGCTTTTATTTCTCAGGATTTTTGTTACCCAGGGGAACTTCTTACAAGCCAGTTGGGAACGCTTTCAGTTTGTGACTTCTGTTCCATGCTAGTCTTGCCCAACTTGCTCTTTTGTGGTTATTTTAGTTCTAGGGTGCTGATCCTGTGGGTATTTCATGCCAACCCTCAGCATAAGCACACACAGACACAGAGAACCCCCCACCCCAACATTCCCCAAACGAAGCTGTACCAATACTGTGACCAGCCACTGCTGCACAGGTGTCTGTTCCCTTCAGACCTCAAACACTGCAATACCATAACTGACCACTGGGAGTCTCTTTTTCTCCAGAACCTCAACCAATTGCATGTTGTGAGTGGCCACTGGTTGTCACAGATGTACAAATGAGGACTTTCTCAATGAGACTGTCACTGCAATGCCATGACTAAACACTCGGTGTCATAACAAATACCACTCCCTTCTATGTCTGAAAACTGGGTGTCACTGCTGCATATGTGTCCCCTTCCTAAAGACCACAGGTGGTGCCAAACTGCCACTGGGAGTCACTACTGCACTAGTGTCTGTATGCTACCTACAGGACTTCAGCTCTCACCATACAGCAACTGGCCATTGGGTTTCACAACTACAGAGATGCCTACTTCCTCCAGAACTCAGGCAGTGCCAAAATATGACTTTTCAGTAGATTAGGCGGATCAAACATCTGGATTAGGTAGGACTGACCTAGCATCCGACACATTTGACAAAACCCAATAGATGCCCAGGTTTTGAAAGAGGGTCTGATGGGCACGCACATTTATCACTGTGCTGTGAAGGCTTCCCTTCACACCGGCCCTTTCGTTACACCAGGAGAGAGCTTTGTTTAGGAGTCTCCTTCTGTGCTGCCTGACTTCCCTCAGGCAGCACAGCAAGAATGAATCAACACCTGCAGAGCCCCTTTACCTGAGGCCAGACTCACAAAGCTGCCATTACAACACACCCCAGCACAGCTGAAGGAGTTTTTAGGTCGAGTATGCAAGCGCTTTGACCTGTTGTAAGAAGTGTGGGCTTTTAACCACACCCATGTCATGCCCATCACTTTCACTCGTTCATTGGCTTGCCTTTCAAAAAAAAAACTTGATGCCATTGTTAAATGCTTTACGTTTGTCCCGGCTTGAGGCTGATTTTGTCACGCCTTGCAGACTGCCCCTGTTATGTGGATTATTGCACGATTGTCGATATATTTCAGCATGGACTAACTATTTCTTTCGTCTCTCCCCTTCGTGTTGCATGGCAGCCGTGGCGCTCACAGTGAAAACAGGCACAACAGCGTGAACTCAATTGGCGATATTGGAACGCTGGTCACATTGTTCACAGTTACCTAATCAGAGTAATTTCATGTGGCTCTCCCCTTAAAACACTTGAAATTGGTGAATGCTTACGTAAAACAGAAATCCTCAAAGTGAAATCGGCTCTCCTAGCACAGCAGGAGAGTCGATACTACAATACTCACTGCACTTGGGAAAACTCAACCCATAATGCTTGCAGGGCATTACCTTTAGAAAACATTTTTGCTCATAACTCAGCTGGTGGTGGTCCTAAGACAATGGGACCATCTTCAAAACATTGACCACACTCTGCTCTCTCTGTCTACATCATCTCTGCAAATTGAAGACTCCCTTGGCCATTCGATCTATATCTCTATAAATACATACATATATGTTGATTGGATTAGTGACCAGTTCCATCCTTCGGCCCTATTTGTATGCCAACCGCTGTCCTGTTTCTTTGTTATGTAAATCTGGTCACCCTACACTAGATGTCACTACTGCACCAGTGGCTCTGTGCTGCCTCCAGGATCTCAGTCACTTCTACACTGTGAATGACCACTGGGGGACACTACTACCAAGCTGTCTACTCCTTGTGGACTTCAAGTGTTGCCAAACAGTGAATGGCCACTGGGTGTCACTGATGCACCACTATCTGTATGGTAACTCCAAAAACTCAGCAAGTGCCCTACAGTGGCCAGTTTCTGCTGCAAAAGTGACTGCAAAGGGATGCTTGAATGTTTAAATAGGAGCACAACACCCACACTGCTTAAGATGCTGGGGGAGACTGGCTCCATCTTTCATACGATCTGGGAGTGTGTGAAGATCCAGAATTACTGGATGGAAATTGTGGAAGAGCTTTGGGGGGCAGGGGTGAGTACTGTCAGAACAAATTCTGTTGGGTTCGAAATGTATTCTCCTAGGCATCCCTATTGACATAGACTTGCCCCATTTCCCCCATACTAAGCTGCCCGGTAGGGGCCAAAAGAGACAATGTTCGACATTGGGGTGCCATTGGGTGCCCGACGATGTTCAGATGGAGACGGGGCATGGACACATATACAGGGAGTGCAGAATTATTAGGCAAGTTGTATTTTTGAGGATTAATTTTATTATTGAACAACAACCATGTTCTCAATGAACCCAAAAAACTCATTAATATCAAAACTGAATATCTTTGGAAGTAGTTTTTAGTTTGTTTTTAGTTTTAGCTATGTTAGGGGGATATCTGTGTGTGCAGGTGACTATCACTGTGCATAATTATTAGGCAACTTAACAAAAAAAAATATATACCCATTTCAATTATTTATCATTACCAGTGAAACCAATATAACATCTCAACAATCACAAATATACATTTCTGACATTCAAAAACAAATCAAAAACAAATCAGTGACCAATATAGCCACCTTTCTTTGCAAGGACACTCAAAAGCCTGCCATCCATGGATTCTGTCAGTGTTTTGATCTGTTCACCATCAACATTGCGTGCAGCAGCAACCACAGCCTCCCAGACACTGTTCAGAGAGGTGTACTGTTTTCCCTCCTTGTAAATCTCACATTTGATGATGGACCACAGGTTCTCAATGGGGTTCAGATCAGGTGAACAAGGAGGCCATGTCATTAGATTTCCTTCTTTTATACCCTTTCTTGCCAGCCACGCTGTGGAGTACTTGGACGCGTGTGATGGAGCATTGTCCTGCATGAAAATCATGTTTTTCTTGAAGGATGCAGACTTCTTCCTGTACCACTGCTTGAAGAAGGTGTCTTCCAGGAACTGGCAGTAGGACTGGGAGTTGAGCTTGACTCCATCCTCAACCCGAAAAGGCCCCACAAGCTCATCTTTGATGATACCAGCCCAAACCAGTACTCCACCTCCACCTTGCTGGCGTCTGAGTCAGACTGGAGCTCTCTGCCCTTTACCAATCCAGCCACGGGCCCATCCATCTGGCCCATCAAGACTCACTCTCATTTCATCAGTCCATAAAACCTTAGAAAAATCAGTCTTGAGATATTTCTTGGCCCAGTCTTGACGTTTCAGCTTGTGTGTCTTGTTCAGTGGTGGTCGTCTTTCAGCCTTTCTTACCTTGGCCATGTCTCTGAGTATTGCACACCTTGTGCTTTTGGGCACTCCAGTGATGTTGCAGCTCTGAAATATGGCCAAACTGGTGGCAAGTGGCATCGTGGCAACTGCACGCTTGACTTTTCTCAGTTCATGGGCAGTTATTTTGCGCCTTGGTTTTTCCACACGCTTCTTGCGACCCTGTTGACTATTTTGAATGAAACGCTTGATTGTTCGATGATCACGCTTCAGAAGCTTTGCAATTTTAAGAGTGCTGCATCCCTCTGCAAGATATCTCACTATTTTTGACTTTTCTGAGCCTGTCAAGTCCTTCTTTTGACCCATTTTGCCAAAGGAAAGGAAGTTGCCTAATAATTATGCACACCTGATATAGGGTGTTGATGTCATTAGACCACACCCCTTCTCATTACAGAGATGCACATCACCTAATATGCTTAATTGGTAGTAGGCTTTCGAGCCTATACAGCTTGGAGTAAGACAACATGCATAAAGAGGATGATGTGGTCAAAATACTCATTTGCCTAATAATTCTGCACTCCCTGTATGATGGCTGAGAAGGTTACCTATACTAGCAGGAGTTGTCCTGGAAAATTCGGTAGCGTTTGAGGAGCCTTGATGCAATTCCATTCCCTGGAAACATAGATCGAGGACTCACAAAATGAGGGAGTACACGGACAGGGGAGGGAGTAAATTATGGCTTAAACGGATGGGATTCATGGAGATGGCGAGATTCTGTACCTGATTTGGTCCTTGAGTATTTGGGGGATGTTCGGAGGGGGTGCTTTTTAGTACTGTTCTCTCTATTACGGGCGCTGAATGTATACTACAGAAATACTGTATGGTGTATACTTGGTTGTTTGCTGCGCTTCGTTAAAAAAATAAACATATTTAAAAATAAAAAAAGAATGTTTAAATAAGAGTCAGTGACTGATTTTATTTTTAGTTGAAAATCAGATTCCCAGGCACTTAATCCTTTCAGTTCCAAAACAGACATAAAGCAGGTTCCACCTGTAGAAAACACTTTAATGGATTCAATGAAGAAAAGATGTAGCAGGAATGCGACTCTTAAGAATGCCTGTGGTAGGCTCCTGCCCAGTCTGGCGCTCAGCCCAAGCACACGGCCCCTGATTAGAAAACTGTGTCTTGGCACTGAGTGCCGCACAAGCCCTGCCTATGGCACACATCTTATGTCTTGCGCACCATCTCTTCCCCAGCACACGGCTCATGTACTTACACAGAAGCGCCTGCTTGCCACAGCGTGGTCAAGCAAATTAGCATGGAATACACCCGTGATTCGGCACACAGCCCTTGTACTGGCACGTGGTCGCATGCTATGGCACACTGTGGGTACACGGTACACGCTTGGCAAACAGCCCGTGTCACTGAACACAGTCGCTTGCCCTGCCACACTGCCTAGTGGCCAGAGCAGTGTTTCCCGCGTATAACCTAGTGGATCTATCTCAAGTCCTCAACCCCTACATACAACTGAACTACCATGCCCCTCCCACGCACACACGACCATGTCCTAACTGCCATGCACACAGCTCAGTTCCATAGCCTTGTCAGGCAGCAGGTTGCCCTCCCATACAGCTAGTTGCCCTGGCACAGAACCCATGTCCCAACACCCAGGTGTGCCTTAGCTGGTCTAAATCCCTTGAACACAGATCTACACGCAGCTGCCATGGTACTTAAGCTTTCACCTGGCGCAGAACCCAATGCCGCACAGAGCTGTGCCCTCAGTCACCAGCACTTACACACTACCACAGCAAGCTCTTCCCAAAGTCTCAGCCCCACGCTGACGGGCCACTTGGTGTCAGTTCTATACAACGGCCAGATTTACAAGGTCTTAGCGCCACACTAGCGTAATTGTTTTACGTTAATATGGCGTTAAGAAGGCCATTCTCCTTCACCATATCTACAAAGTGTCGCAATGCGAGCACTGCAACACTCAGGGTCAGATTTACAAAAAAGTGCTGCATCAGCACTGATGCACCAGTATTCTTGCAGCATCCCTGCCCCACCTAACGATACCATGTCTGTGCCATAGTTAGAATACGGCGCACCATGGCGATCGCTAGGCCAATAGCATCAGAATTTTTGCTACTATTGTGGCGCTTTGCTCCACTAGCGTCAAAAAGTTTGACTCTAGTGGAGCAAAGTGCAAGGAGGCCCATATGTTAATATGGATGCGTCATTTTAACACCTGCTCTGAGCAGGCATTAAATATGATGCCAAAAATGGCACAGTGAAATCTTGTAGATTTCACTGCGCCATTTTTGCAGATGTCCTAATGCCAGAACGCCTCCCCTTGCACACATCATGTCCGATGCAGGCATAATGTGGCGCAAGGGGTCGCATAGTGGCGCAATGCCTGCATTGCGCCACTTTGTAAATATGGTGCAGCGAAAATTGTTTCCTTCAGCCACAGTAGCATACAAAAAAAATTATGCTAGTGTGGTGCAAGGAGGCGCTAGTGCTTTGTAAATCTGGCCCTTTGTAACCCATTGAGCCACATTATACCTGTGCCAGGTATAATGTATGCAAGGGGGGTGTTCTCAGGCATGAAGGCCTCAGAAAATGGCACAGTGAAATCCACAAGATTTCACTGCGACATTTTTTCTGTCATTTTTAAAGCCTGCTCAGGGCAGGCATTAACGTGACAGGCTCACAGTAGTCTATAGGCATTCCTACTGCTTTGCTGCACTAGGGCAGTGCCACAATAGCGTCATAAATTATGATGCTATTGTGGAAACAAGCGCCGTGGGACGCCACATTGTAAATAGGACGCAACCATGGTGTTGTTAGGTGGAGCAGAGCCAGCGCAAGAAACGTGGCGCATCGGGACCGATGCACCACTTTCTTGTAGATGTAATTCAACATTTCTTGTCTACCTCACACGGGTGCGTGCGGGTGCTATTCAATGACTCGCCTCTAGGGAGCAGAGCTGCACAGAGTACTGCATAGCGGCCACATTTAAGAAACACGCTTCTTTTTAATGAAAACCCATCTGTTAGAAGTAAGAGCCGCTTTCACGCTCAAGGAGGCACGCATTTTTTATGCTGAAAAATAGTTTTCCACATACCAAACCCTCAAATGTCAAAAACAGTCTGAAAGCAGTTTACCACCTGTAAAAACGACTTCGATGAATAACAGTCAAAGCATGCGGCGGAGTTACGAAGCAATGTGACTCTGAGGACTTGGGGGGCTAGGCATCTCTCCTCGCTGCACAACTTCTCAGGGGCGTAGCTATCAAGGGTGTAGCAGGTGCAGTGGCACCCGGGCACAGTGGCCAAAGGGGCCGAGTGAATTTAGGGTTTTTCAGTCTGTTACTATCCATCCTGCAGTATTGGGAGGGGCTCTTCCTTGCATGCACTAAGCACCCTTGCCTTGCGCCCTTGCTACGCCGCCTTGCCTTGGCACCCTTGGTACGTCACTGCAACCCCTTGCACAGAAACACAGCCCAGGAGCTCGACTTCTTCATACATTTGCCATGAGAGATAGCCTTTGTAATGGCACACAGTCCGCTACCCTGGCACACAATTCCACGCAGTGTACAAGCTCCCAAGCTTGGCAGACACCTCCGGGGCACGGCACGCGGCCACACCCCACAGCACAGAAGCACCTGCCATCACCCTGCGCACCCAGCTGATATGGGCCCCTCTACCCTCTCGCCCCAACACAGCTCACAGAATGCAGAGTCCCTGCCGTGGGAGACACTGCATTGCCCGTGAGGACACTGCTCCCTGCCTTGATAGCCCCGTAGAACTTTCACATTAAACTAACTCTCTGCCATGGCGTATGCATATAACTGCCTCGCACGTCCCCATGTCGTCACACCGCATGGGGAAAGGCCCTTTATAAACACGTGGACAGTGGACACGTCTCCCCACTCACCCTGGCACACCCGTCAGTACCTCTCTGTTAAGGGGGCGCACTGTTTATTCCACATCTAGAACACCACACTTTGTGCAAAGAACATTAAGCTCAGAAATGACAAGAACCGTGAACATTGTGCCCCAAAATGTTAACTCGGCGGTTAACAGACGCCCATGAGTTCATAATTACATCACCTGTGACGTGACAGGCTCAGTATAGCAAAGAAATTGGAATTTGGGGAGGGAAAAAGGACTGTCCGTTTCCCATAATTCTCTTTCCCATAAGTCTTCTCGCGAAAGTAAAATACTATAATTCACGACTATTCACTTAAGAACTTAATTATAGAAGAGCTAACGTTGAATTGGAAGCTGTCGGCCATTGATTTCTCAGCATGGGAGCCTCTGAAAATCCCTGAAAAGCCTCCCTGTGAACTGGTGTTAGGCCACTGGGTGCCCTCAATATTTTGAACAGGTGCAGAAACCGAGGCTGGGATTGCACAGCACCTTGTGAGCTGTGCACCCAGTACCTGGTGCACAGCTAGATGGTGCCAGGCTTTAGTCAGGCACAAAGGTGCCAGCATTTAGCAACCGTGTGCCTGACGAGAGCATAGATCTTAGGATGTTGCCTGGCTAGTCCAAATAATGATGAAGAATATGTGGGAAAGCATGGAATCAACACAAACCCAAGTAATTTGTAAATGCCCCCAAACTTTCATCTTGCTCCAGTTTACCAACTAGGTGTCCATCTTGCATCATGAAATCATCACTGCGTTGATTTAAGTCTTCAACCCTGCATGGGATTTTCTCTTCAGATTTGACCAGGAGGGACTTTGAGTCAGTACTGCCAAACTGTAAAACACAGCTTTGTTTTCGTCACAGTGATTTTCAAAAAGCCACCGTTAAGTGCGCGCCTCTGCAGAAGACAGACTGAAAAGTGAAAGTGCCTGTGAGAAACGAGCTGAGGAACAGCAACAAAGGCCTCATTTTAAGCAGTGGAAACGGGACAGTTTCCACAGTGGGGGTGCTGCCATCAATATTATGTCAGTAAATCCGTCGGAGTTGTGAAAAATCAAAGTGTTTCGTAAAGTAAAACAAATCAGCAGAATAATGGTGGGTGAAAAGTGTGAATGTAGTGGTGTAGTTTGACCACGTTGCCCTAAATGTATAAATAAAGCATGTTGTGCTGGGTTACTGCTTTTAACAGAGAGCACATTTCCCATTGAAATATTATTAAATTTGCATGCATCACTCAGGTTTGTTGCTATACTTAGGTAGCACACAAACAATACCATGCTAAAATCTAATTCCAGTGTATACTCATAATTTGCCCATTATACAAGTAAAGTGTCTTGTTTTTTACGTCTGCCAATCTTTGTTTCCATCACACCTCATAATAAACCAAATAACTATATGCTTCATTTGAAGGTTTCTTGCTGCTGATGTACTTCGAATTATTGCTGCATTTACAAGTATTTACATTTTGTCTTGTGTTAGAAACCATTTGATATCCTGTAGCCTATTCTTTCAAACTTCTAGTCACCAGCAATACTGCCAGGTCGTTCACATTACAACATCCCATCACTTTGCAGTAAAAGAAAGGAAAAGTAAACACCAATCTTCATGTTAAACAGGAGGCAGTTTGTCAGAAAATACTGCAGGAATCTTGGCCTCTGTATTGGAACGCACAGAAAACTCAACTCATCCCAAATGTCTCTTACTGCTCATTCCCCTTCTGACCTTCAGCGCGGTTATTTGGGGGTGTTGCAGCACCCAAGCAGCCTTCCTTCCAGCACCCCTGAGTGCAAGGGGTAATAAGAGTGTGAAAGCAGGATTGGAATGTGTGCATGGCTCTTTGACAGAGTGGCAGAGTGGAAATGGGACGTCCTGAGGATTGTGTGGTACAGGAAAGAGCCTTTCAGAGAAGGGTGGGAGGAGAAAGTGAAACTAGCGGCAGTGTGAAAGAAGGCGTGAGAAAGGAGTGTATGAGATACAATAGCGAGAAGGCTGCCAGAGGAGGAGTGTGTGGTTGGTTTGAAGGAAATGATAAGGACAGAGACAGCAGGGTGTCCGGTGATGGACAGAAATTGGCACGTGATCCTAAAGGGTGAAAGAGGACGGAATGTGCGACAGGAAAAGGGAAGTGGGGTGTTGAGAAGAAAAAGTCAGGCTCATGCATTTAAGGAAAGGAAGGGGTGTAGGATGAAAAAAAGAGTTCTTAGAAATAGCTGTGAAGAAAGAGGGAAGTGAGAGACACGAGAGCAGGGGGATTTTTCGGGGAAGGGAGTACTAGGAGGATGACTAGGCAAGAGAGCGGCGGCTGTGAATGAAGAGTGTGAGGGTGCTGAGGGTAAGAGAAAACGGTGAAAAGACAAATGATGGTGAAACATGAGAGAATGAGAAGAGACTGAGAAGAGGTAGAAAAGTAAGCCACAAAGACGGACATAAGAGAGAGGGTGGAAAAGAGAATGAGAAAGATGGAAAATGTAGGACAGGAGAGAACGAATAGAGGTAGTGGCTGGATAAAAAGCAAGTGAGTGAGAGAAAGGAATATCTAATAGGAAATATGTGAGCGGAATTTGCTTTTGGTTTTGTGTGTGAAAGAAGCATTTTTTCCCAAACAAAACAGATAACTTTAAAAATGTAAAAAATGGCTGACTAGTGGCTTAATGTGATACATACCATCTTAGGCCAGTTTTGGTATTTAGCCCATGGCACTATCCATACATGCTGGGGTTTTGAGACAATAATGACACCATTCACAGCAAAACTATAAACTCCACGTGCAACATGATGTTGGCTGAAAAGCAGGATTGGCTGATGGTATTATATGCATGGCTGCAGGAACTATGCAGCAGTGGACGGCCAAATTGTGTGATAGGACTAACAAAATCATGCAGCTAGGAAAGGTGAACTATGAGGCATAATGCAACAAAATCTGCAGCAGGATTATTTCTTTATTTTGACCTTCTGGCAACAATTACAAGTGACTGGACAAAGCTGAACCACATTAGTACCAGTTTAACACATACAGCAATCAGAAACTGAATGGTGACTGGTTAAACTTTGCAAAGAATCTGTCAATGCTCAGAATTACTACTGGGCCCGTCTGAGCTAGAAACTAAATTTATTTTGCAGATCGCTTACCATTTGTTGGCTTGTGTGACAGTCTGCTTTGAAGCCTCATAATTCGTCACTGCAGGCCTGGCATCATTTCCGTTCCACTGTGTGGAGCAGGAACCAAGCACTGATGGATTCAACTTAATCAGTGGCCATTAGCTGCTCCCTAGGTGATTGAGGTACTATTTTGTCCTTTTTAACTCTTATGCCCTGCAAAAAGAAGGTGGGTGACTGGCAAAAAATGCCCAGCAGCTCTAACAAAATTGCAGAGTTTTATTTTTTATAGCAAACTTTCTTGTAGTATGCCAAGTTGTCTTTTCTCACTTTGCACTCATGTTTTTGCTTGTGGGCGCTGTTCTCAAAAGATGAAGATTTTCTTGTTCTGAATATTGTAAAGTGGCATTGTTACTTTATTATGTGAAATTTCTGAAATTATGCTTTAAAACATAATAGTGCAGTACACCCCGATCCACCCCACTCCAATCCACCCCAATCCACCTCACCTCACCCCATACCAATATACCCCACCACAACCCACCCAAATCTATTCATCCCCATTCAAGTTCACCCCATTCAATCCAAAACAATCTACTTCACTCTAAATAGTCTGCCTCACTCCAATCCAAAACAATATGCCCCACTCCAATCCAAAATATTACACCCCACTCTCATCTACCCCACTCCCACCTGCCCCACTTCAATCCAAAACAGTCTGCCCTACTCCAATCTTCCCAATCCAAAACAATCTGCTCCATTGCAATCTGGTGCACCCCAATCCAAAACAATCTGTCCCACTGCCAACCAAAACAATCTTCCCCACACCGATTCAAAAAATCTGCCCCACTGCAATCTGCCCAACTCCAATCCAAAACAATCCGATCCACTCTAATTCGCCCCTCTCCAGTCAGCCCCACTCCAATCCAAAACAATCTGTCCCAATTCAATCCACCCTACTCCAATCTGCCCTCCTCCAATCCAAAAGAATATGCCCTACTCCAATCCAATTCACCTGACCCTAATCCAATCCACCCCACTCAATCCCAATTCACCCCACTCTAATATACCCCACTCCCTTCTAATCAACCCCACACTACTCCACCCCAATCCAATCCACCTCACTCCAAACCGATCCACCCCCCCAGGATACCCTAATACAATCTGCTCCAATCCAAACCGCCCCACTCCAACCCATTTAAATCTGCCGCACTTCAATCTGCCCCGGTTTAATCCAAAACAATCTACCGCACTCCAACCTGCCCCACTCCAATCCCAAGGAAGCCACTCCAATCCAAAACAATCTGCCCCACTCCAATCCAGTCCACCCACTCTATCCCAATCACCCCAGTACAATCCAGTCCACTACAATCCAGTCCACCCCACCCCAAACCACCCAAGCCCAGTCTACCCCACTCCAAACCAATACACCTCACCCCAATCCAATCCAGCCCATCCCACCCCAATCCACTCCAGTCCAATCCATCCCACTCTAATCCAACCCACTCCAATCCATCTCATCCATTTTAATCCAACCAACGCTACTCTAATACAATGTACACTATATAAATCCAATACAACCAATCCACCCACGCCAATCCACCCCACTCCAATCAAGTTCACTGCTACCCAATCCCTTCACTCCAGTCCAATCCACCCATACCACTCCAATCCACCCCACTCCAATACAATCCACTTTAATCCACCCCACTGCAGTCCAATATAGTCCACATTAATCCACCCTACTCCAGTCCAAGCCGCCCCACTCCAAACCACCTAAATCTACCCCACCCAATCTACCCCACTCCAAATCAATCCAATCCTACCACTCTAATCCAATCCACTCCACCTCACTCTAATTCAATCCACCCCACTCCAATCCATCCACCCTAATCTAATCCACCCCAATCCATCCCAATCCACTCCAGACTAAACCCCCACAATCAGTCCAATCCACCCACTCAATCTTATTCACCCCACTCAAATCCACCTCACTCTGATCCACTCCTATCCACCCCAATCTGATCCACCCTAATCCGATCCACTGCAATCCAGTTCACTCCACTCCAGTTCACCCCACTCTAATCCAGTTCACCCTACGCCCCCAATCCAATCAACCTCCCCCAGCATCCCCAACCCATTTCAATCCACTCCACCCCACTCCAATCCACTCCAAACCACCCCACTCTACTGCAATCCATCCCACTCTACCCCAATCCAATTTACCCCACCCCATCCCATCCCAGTTCAGTTCACCGCACTCAAATCTGATCGATCCAGCCTACCCATCTCCACCCTTCTCCAATCCCATCTACAGCAATCCGCTCCACCCCACGCTAATTAAATCCACCCCAGTCCAACCCACTCCAATCCACCCCAGCCCAGTTCAGTCCACCCAACCCACTCCAATCCACCCCACCTCAATGCAACCTACCCCACTCCAATCCACCCCGCTCCACCTCAATCCAGTACAACACACCCCAGTCCAGTCCACACCACCCCACCCGGTGCAATCCAATCCATTCCACTGCAGGCCACCAAACCCCAATCCAATCCACCTCACTCAATTTCAATCCACCCTGCTCCAATCCTATCCATTCCACTCCACTGCAACCCCACTCGAATCCACCCCACTCACTCCAATCCAACACCACACTACTCCAAGTCACCACACTCTATGACGGTCCAATTCACTCCACACCAGTTCAGTCCACCCCACTCCAATTCACTCCACCCCACTCACTCCAATCCATCACACTCTACTCCAATCCACTCCACTCTATTCCAATCCTATCCCAGACCAGTCCACCCCACTCCAATCCTAACCCATCCCGCCCACTCCAATCCAATCCACCTCACTTCAATCCATCCACCCCACCCCAATCCACCCCACTCCAGTCCAACCCACCCCACTCCAATCCAGAGAATCCAATCCACCACACTCCAGTCCAATATGACCCACCCACTCTAATCCACCCAACCCTAGCCCTATCACTCAGTCAACACCACCCACCCAAATCCAATCCAATACACCCCTTTTTAATCCACCCCAATCAATCTACCCCACACAAATCCAACCCACTCCACTCAATCCACCCCACTCCAGTCCAACTCCCTCACTACTATAATCCACTCCAAACCACTCCACCCTATTCCACCCCACTCTCCGACACTCTCTGCCACTAAACCACTGAACTCTACTCCCCTCTACTCAACTCTGCAACACTCATCTCCCTGTACTCCATTATCCAACAATCCCATAAATCCACTCTACGACACTCTACTCCCCTACTCCACTCTGACACTCCACACCAATTTCACCCATGCTAGACAGCAGCTACACTGGTGTACAACATGGCAAAACACATTGCCTAAGCCAATAGCTCTTGTATAGGCGAGACCTGTTGGCTTTGCCAATGCTTGTTTAATTTGTAGACAACCTAGGGTTACAGAGCCCAGTGGGTTAGAGGGCAGAGGCAATGTTTTAGATGAGGTTAGCAAGAATCCCACTCCAAATGGGCTAATGTTAATGCTCTTTCAATAAACAAATGCCTGTGTCAAAAAGATATTTACCAGAACAATGTGAGAAGAGGCTAAAGTGTATGAAGAGACACTGAGAATAAATCCACAATGAGTTAGCAGCCCCCTTCTTGAGCCCATCTTTAGCCTAGAAGCATTGGCGAAACAGAACAATGATGGGGCCCTTCTACGGAATTTGAGGAGGTTTCCTCTAAGTCTCCAGTATTTCACAGATATTCATTGGCCTTGGGCTGAATAGACCCTTTGAAGGGTGAGGGGCAGGGCCCCTATAGGTTAAGGGGACTCCCGTCCCACCTTTGCTTCCTGCCTAGAGGTTGGAGTGATTTAGGTGGAGTGCAGCACTGCTGCCAGCAAGGGCCGCCAGAGTGTTACGTTGTGACCTTGAAACAGAGATCCTGTGAAAATGACCAGTTTAGACAGCTTTGAAGTCTACCTTCTGTCACTGCTATACACTGCTTGTCAACCCACGTGTGACATCATCAGTAACATCACTAATGTGGCACAAGATTGTAATTTTCATCACATGACGACACATTTCAGGATTGTAATGGGAGAAAAATACAGCAGACATATTTGAGGGCGGAGACACTTTCTGGAATGTTTGGGACATTGGTTATATGGGGCCACATTTTTGTGCAGCTCTTGTCTCAATCTAAACTAGAGATGTGTAAACTCTTTCTCTCTGTTGTACATACATATACACACACACGCAGTCACAGTTATTTCCTAAAGCTACTAAGACCCTTCAAACTCGCGGAGCCTTGGACTTTTGTTTTTGTTGCATGGAATAATGGCTCCGTGAGCTCAACGTTTGCCGCTGAAATATGCGGTTAGCTGCATGTTACTAGTTCAAATCTAGGTAAGGCCAACTAAGCCTGCCATTTTCAAGAGTTGTCTGAACTGATTACCATTAAAGTGCGACCCTCCTACTTTAAATGCGACTAACCGATGTAAAGAAAATTCTACAGTGAAACGTAAAAGTAAATTTAACTGAGGAGCCTGGTTGCAACTGTGTGCATTAAGTCACTTGGGATAAATATGAGACCATACATAGACACGTTTTGAAGACACAGGCAGGGTCAGCCATAGACTGAGTCGATATACATATGTTATATGTACACACAGTGCTAAATTTGTAAATAAAAAGGTGCCGGTGCCCAAAGCCCTCCTCTTAAACACGCGGCTGCTGCAATTAAATCTGCGGACAGGGAATGCTGAGGCAGCGTAAACCGGAAGCTATCTCGGATCTCTTCAATCCATTTACGGCAACTCCCTGCCCCTTCAGCTCACACCTGCAACGTTCTGCTTTCTCTCATTGTGACGCCTTTTCGTTTTTCTCTTCCTCCGTCTTTCCCAAACGTGTCTTTTGCTCGCAGCAAATGCTTGAGGCAGGAGAATAAGCCCCGGCCCTCAAAAATAAATGCCGGTGCTCAGCACCGGAAACAACAAGCACAAATTAAGCACTGTATACACATGGATTATAAAAGCAGCACCTCCTATGTCCTGAATGGTTTGCCATGTGTATATTGTTAGATTTCAGTACAGCCCACTGAGGGAGCATGCCACGGATATGGTGTTAAGTGTGCTTCCAAAATGTGGTTCAGTTTTTGCTTAACATTTTAATTTGTTTACTTTTTCGTTTTTAATTCTATGCTTTAAGTTACTTTTTATGCAGATGTTTTCAATATCGTGTGTATAGTTACCTTATTTGATTTTCAATACTTTGCTCGTACTTCTTGATAGCCACTTTAGAGTGACTGAAAGAGGGTTAGGAGGGATTCAAGGTTCATATGGCGGATGCCTGGGGTTCTGGTCCCTACGGGGGTGGGACCAGTGCCAGATCTTGGGATTATCTCATGGTGAGCAGAGCCCTAGCTAGTCAAGAGTAGGTATGTTTCAGGCGTTTCCTATGTCTTAGTAATTCTTCTTAAAATCTTAGACGGAAGGGAATTCCAGAGAAGAGAGCCTTGAGAATAGGGGGTTCTTCTTCTGGAAAGCTTGTATCTCGCAGGCTGGAAGTCAAGCAGGCTCAGAGAAGCCAACTCAGAGCTTCTGGTTACCTGGTCATTTCTGAAGGCCTTGACTGGACGAGAAAAGGTCCTTCCGTATTACACTTTGAGGATGACGCAGAAGATATTTAAGTGGTATTTTTCCTTATCCCTACCATGTCTGCACCTTTAATGCTAAAATCGTGGTTGAGTGAGAAGTGTTCCTTCCCTCATCACCTTGTGGATGATATACATTGGTCTGAAGCAGTTTCTCTTAATTAACGATGAATTGTGCTGGGCCTTTAGCACTGGTCCAAGATGGCTCTGGTTACGCAGTTTCTAGGTGAAAGCTGTAGGATCATCCTTGGCCCCTCTGTTCTGTCAATGATTTTGGGCAGAAGTCCTGTGTAGATTGGAGTAGCCCAGTCTAGCTGTGACCACCGTGAGAAGCAGGGCACTCTGAGGAGGTAGAGTGAGCATGGGCAGGATTCCTCAAAGAAGGTACAGATGCTGGAGGACGCTCTTCATGACCCTGTAGTCTTGGGAGTGAAAACGAGCTTGGAGGAGGAGATTTTTAGAGCTTTTGTCACCTATCTCTCCTGGGTGGCACATCATAGGCCATTTGCGGAGGTGACTGCGGGCTGGGCATCCACTGCTTTTGAGTGCCCTACCAGACCCTCTACTGCGGTGCCTGGATATCCGAGGCTTTGCAACTTCACGGCATCTGGGTGGACTTGACAGACCTTCCACCTGGTTAGTTAATTATAGTAAGTATATACAATAACTTTGTTCTAGCTCTATTTGGTCCTCTTAACATACATTGACACAAAAGGCATTCCAACCAGTATATAAAATATAAACGGTTATTAAGAACGAAAAATATACACATTCAAAAGAGCGAATCGAACCTTTTATTCACCAACAAATAAGATGTTATCTTGAATGGAAGCTCAGGACCACTCCTTGGTTTATACAGCCCTTTAGACTCCCAGAGTATAGCGGTGTGTATTAAAAGAAGTGTGCACGTGTAATCTTGTTTACCAGTGAGTGCTGCACTACTCTAGCACTCAGCAGAAAACAAGCCTTCACGCGCCTACTTCTTGTAATAAAATGAGTGACTCTTCTATTCTGTGGGCCCAGCTTATAGTTTAGGGCTGGGCTTATGTTCAGGGCAGTGCTTTAAATGGGCCAGTGCTGTCCGGCACTTTTTTATTTTGAGAGGTAGAGTACCTGCACTTCTCAAGAAAAACGTAACACTTTAATTCGGAGAGTGCCGGCACTTCTCATTTCAAGCACTGGTTCAGGGCATATTCTGCGTCCACACTAGCAGCTTTCGAAGCAACTCATTCCATTTAGAAAGAGCACTGTGGAACATCATTGCACAATGAAAGTTTCTGGCTGGGAGGTACTGTAAGATTCAACTAAATTAGACATCAAAAACATAAGAAACATGGTTGAGATTTTTCTGGGCTCTTAGTGTCCTCTTGAAATAACTGCTGTTCTAAAAACTGGGTCTCTGGAGTAACATACATTTCCAAGAACAATGAAACAAAACGTTTTCATGAGAATGAGGGAATCGTTCACAGAACGTTCAAATTACTTTTAAATATGTCAGGATTTTTGAAGATGCAGACAAAGGTCATTCTCCAATCCACCAACTTGGGACATTAATGCAATCTGGGCACAAGTTTTATCTCATTGCTATCAGTTCCGTAACTGAATGCAGCAATCAATAACTGTTGCAAAGTGTCTGCCCCTGAACTGCACCACAAGTTCGTTCTTTCTTTTAGATTCTTTTTATAATTTATGCAAAAAACTATTTTTCTTGAAATCTGGAAATTATGCAGGAGATGGTTGAATGTGTACCATGTGCAGTAAATCCGTTTTTAAGAGGAAAACGAGCGGGTGCCCACAGCCACAATCCTGGGGCCCTGCCTCTGACCCCCATTATGCACCCTTAAAAGTAAATCTGAGTTAAAAAAAAATTGGATCAATAACATCAGATTAAATCGAAATCGAAAAAAGAAAAAGGCGTTTTTCCCCACATAATGGGCCAGCCACTTATCCACTGTGTAGGAGCATCTCGGGGGTTTTTCAGCAGAGTGAAAACGCAGGAGGAAGGGAAGCAAACATTTAGGAAACGGGCTTTGCAATGATATCCAGCAAATGCCGCACTCTAGAGGAAAGAGGGGTGAGGGCGTGTGGGGAACTTCTCATTCCCGGGGGTAGGTGAACAGGCAGGGAACGTGCAGCACACCAAATTCGCCGCTGTGGAGGTTTTGCAAGGCATCCCAGGGCTAAGACTTAATGACAAACATCTGTACTGGTGGAGGAGGGTGGGGGAGCCAGGTCAGCAGAAAAAAATGGGGCCAGCCAGACCTGCCCCCCACCCCTTCCTCCAAACCTTCCCTTCTTCCTCAAGAGAGAGCCCAGAACCAGGAAAGGAGCCAAGCTCGCATTGAAAACATATCAAATTGCCTCTTGCATGGGCTGAGCGGCCCCCTCCCAAAAAAACCTCAGGCCAGCTACATCCCACAAAAGTCCGCGCCACCAACCAACCGCCTCACCCGGCCAGGAGGATGCCTCTCCGTGTCTGCAAAAGTAATAAATCAGCGCTTAGAAACGGCAAATCTGTGACAGAAAGCCACCTTTTCTGTATTCTTCGCCCACTCCCTCAAGAACTCCGCACACACCCCGTCTTAAGTACGTCACCCTTTAATGAGGCAAAACAACATGATGCTTTCTGACTGAGGTTTCAGGCAGCATGTGTCAGGTTGTTTAACATCATTTAGTGGTGAAAACATGAAGCTGTGGTATGTGTGGCGTACTCGAGGCAGTGGGTGAAGACTATATATAATAAATATGTTACATGTTTATGTGATTTTATTGCATACATAGTGCAGGGGCAAAAAATCTTATATTTCACGGGGAACCGTGGAATATGGAAAAAATGTCATGGTTTGCTACAGAATATGGGTTTCATCGCCAGGGCATCCCCAACCCACTCCGGAGAACTTTGCTACTGATAGCTAGGGCTACTGGAAGTATGTGACATAGAAGGCCAAAATCATGTGGCAAGGTTATCTAAATTACATGGCAAAAAAACACAAACTATGCACCTTGATTTTTTATAGTAGTATTTTCGACCAGTTGTGCCACAAACATATTATTTTGTGAAATCTGCAATTGATGGAAAATAAGTAACACATGGCTAAACCCATAATTATGCGGTAAACATTACAGCAACAGAATCACATAAATCCACTGGCCCTCACCATTCTTTTATTTTACATTTATTTATGAAAGGTTAAAAAAAATCTAATGCCAATCAGTGCCATTGTTAGCTCTCCTTTGAAGAAAGCAGCTTTCTCAAGCTAAGCATCATGAGAGCCATGTAATATTAAAAAAATACATAACGGGTAACGTGTCATAGGGTCCTATATTTCCATCCCGGGCTTCTGGAGACATTTACAATCCACTCGGCCTTAGGGTGAGTGGTTTATGACGTACCCAATAGCCCCTCGCGGGCAATATTGAATGTTATTACACAGTCAACCCTTGTGTCAATATTAAATGTATTTACAGAGTCAGCCATTGTGTATCATATGAACATAACTTGAACTTGTAAACTACAACCTCTCATTCATTGCTTCAAAGTCAGATTATAAATTATTGCCAAAGTAAATCTCAACTACTGTGAAAAGACACTCTTAACTACAACACGGACGGCTGTTTAATGTGATTTTCTCACAGCACGAAATTAAACTCTTGGGCCCTGACTCTACTAAAATATCTTGGCATATAAGGTCTACGCAGACTCATTAAGGGTAAAATGAGTCATTAGCGATGTTGCGATAAAAGGATTTTCTAAATTGCTGCTTTGAGAGGCTACTGTCTTAAATATACATATGAACTTAATCTCAAGATTTATTCAGCGATGAACGTTGTGGCAAAGCGCATTTTCGAATTCCAGTGCAAAGTGCAATGTACCATTAAATATGTAAAGAGAGCTATCCACTTCTTTCAACTGCCTCAAAAGATGACGTACATTAAATTATACATGAACACATTTTCATACATACACAGGCAACTACGGTTATGAGCGTTGTAGAAACAAAACGCCACCTAAATATTGTGCATTTGCACACTGCTTACCCGCCGACGTGCCGTGTGCCCTCCAGCAGCAGCTGCCCTGCACAGTGCAGATGTGCTCGTGTATTTCTGCCCCTAGTCTCGTCGGTGGAACTCCCTGAAAGTGAAGAGAAACGGCGAAGGCGGAGAGTTTAGCACTGAAATCTGGGACTTGGGCATGCGAACGGATGTGATATGGGGTAGGACAGTGGGGGGTCTGGGTGGTTTGTGCATTTGTAGTATTTACAATACACTGTTGATGGACAACAGCACAGCAGCATTCTTCCGTCCTCCGTCTCCCTTCTGTAATATCTCATCAGCAGATCCCTGCCTATTGCTCACTTTTGATGGCGAACAGCTCAGCAGCTCCCTGCCTCTCCTGCGGCCACGCTGACGACCATCAGCTCTACGGCTTTCTGGGCCGCCCCATTGCCCATCCTGCTGCACAGCAGAACCTCGCCGCTGCTTATCGCCACGTTGGTGAATGTTAACTCCACGTCATTTTAGACGGATGTCTAACAGCTCAGAAGCACATCACTGACGGTCAGCAGCTACACAGCACCCTGGCTCGTGCCGTCACTCGCCCCATGCGAAATACCTCAATACTACTGCCCGTATTCATACCTCCCGCGACTGGCCCTGGAGCTCCTGGCCCTTCGCTAACTTCTGATGACAAACAGAGCAGCAGAATCGACTCACTCCCTGTGTTCACTGCTCACGGCTAGCAGCCCAGCAGCACACCGACACTCTCTCACTACTACTGGCAACCAGCTCCGCACTGCCCTGCACCTCTCCTCCCTCTTGCCAGGCGCCTCCAGCTCGGTCCTGTCTTACCTACGCGACTGATGGCAAACACACCAGCAGCACCGTGAACTCGCTTACCTCGTTTGCTGCTGCTGGTCCAGAGGTCCCCCCAGCTCTGGCGGCTCATCACAGCCAAGCTAATCCTCCAAAACTGGGCTGGGAGAGCCAGGGACCCTCCCCGCCCCTTTTAAAGGGCCAGCTTCAAGGCACGGTTCAATGTGCAAGTGAAGATTCCAAAGTTTGTTTTCTCATCTTCTCCACAGAGCGGGGTCTCAAACAGATGCGTTTTACTCTTGAAATGCCATAGTTTTACGAGGAACGGGAGTTTATATTGTTTAAATATATGTTCATGTCTTCGCCCATAGACCAGACCCGGAGTTCAATTAATATTCTTTGGGTGAGTTCAGGGAGTGCTCTGTAGGATACAGCGCATCGAAACAGGCATGGGCGAGGGCTATCGCATCTCTGGCATTTCATATTGTTTAAATCTATTTCAGTGACATTTTGGGTGACATGTGTGGGTTTCAGGAACATCCGGCCACTACATCCGTTTCAGGGAGATGCCGAGGACCTGGTGGGAGGTGAGGGGGGGGGGGGGGGGGGGGGAGGTGGGTAAGGATGTGCTCTGGAACCAGATGTCAACCCCCCACCCCCCCACAGAAAAGAGAAACCGTACTCCTCCATTGGGAGCCAACGATAGCTCTAAGAAGTGTTTACATTAACGATAGAAGGCTGAGCACCGCAGACCCCATCAGGGGAAGCAAGAAACAGTAAAACTCTCATTTAATGGAACAGCAAAACGAGAGGAAACGGGAAGTATTAACTTTCTAAACTGGGAATTCGCCCAACTTTGCCCTAGAAAGATTGCACTGTAAACAAAACTGTGACTTTGATATCACGTGGATTGACAAAACTGTAAGAAAGAAAAGTGAGGAAAACTCTAAAAGTCTGGACCCTACCCTCAAAAGGGGCCATGGGGATGCAAAAGGACTATCAGGTCATGACCACTACATACTACGGCGCTCACAATTATATTTATTACTCAAATCAAACACGGGAACCTTTTATTTCTAAATCAAAATAGAGACAAACATGGGGTCATAGAAGCAAAAAATGAAGGTTAAATATGTCGCATGGTTGTTTTTACAGGGACACCAAGTGGACGGTCAGAGTAAGACATTTAAATAAGCAGGTTCTGTGGGGAGCGGGCACTGGTACAGCAGTGACACCTAGTGGTCAGAGACACTCCGGCAGCAGAAGGGTTCTTAGAGGAGACACCGAGCAGCAGCGCCTCTGTGGCGAGGGGCAGTATTGCAGTGCCAGAGATATTAGAGGGGATGAACTGGGCCAGCAGTGATACCCAGCTGACAGTTTTGTACACAAAAGAACACTGAACAAATCCCGACCTCTGGGCTCAGCTAGAGGAGACCACCGTAACCCCCACTGGCATAGGGCCACAAATAGTTACTCTCAGTTGTTTGATAGCCAGAGTTGTGATATACATCCCAGTACATACATGTGGCACCACCTGAGGTTCTGGAAGGAGAAGACACTGGTGCAGCACCAACAGCCACTGCAGTCACATGCTGATGTCCAGTTAGTAGTAGGTAGCCCTGGCACCTAGTGACCAACCAGCCCTGGCACCTAGTGACCAACCACAGTGTGGCAACTGCTACGGTCTTAAGTTAGCAGAAACTGGGACAGTAGTGATACCCAGAGGCCAGTTACAATATGCAACTGGCTTACATTGTGGAGAGAGTAGGCATAGTGCTGCAGTGACTTCTAGCTGTGAGGCATGGTAGGTCATTGGTTGAAGGACAGGAGGGACAAAACTGACTTATTTTCTTCCCATTTTACCATCCAACCTGCAGTCCTGTGTTCAGGTGATCCAATGTCTGGCCCCTTCTTGTCAACTGCAATCAGTTCTCTTGTCACTAAGGCCTGACCATCTAGTTGCTGAGTGCAGGTTCTCCATTCTTAAGACACCTGAAGGGACAATGGCAGCCATGTGGAAAATGGCCTTAGGGATTCCCTTGCTGCATTTGGTTGTTTGTATATTCATAAGGGATAGAGCAGAAAAGACTGGAGGTCAAGTAATGCTCACTGCCCTATAAAGGCACTAGGACCCATAGAAGTGAATAGAGGCTGGGGGTGTGTGTTGAGGTCAATGCGCACCAAGCAGCACTTAATCTGAGCCAGTGGTTTCTGGTGCTCAGCACCAGCACTTAATTGTCAACATTGGCACTTATCACAGTCACTGTTTGTCTAATTTAGAGATGAGCACAACAGGTGTTTATTAATTCAATATACATTAAAAACAACTAATACATGCAGCCCAAACCAGTCTTATAGATTTGGTGGCCTGGAACTGTCTGATTTGTCATACTTGTATGTGTGTGATGACTGGAAGGTATGGTGGTACTGTCACTGGTAGCGCTGGCAGGGGAAAAGGGTGATGGAAGCTGCAGTAACCTCCTGACAAGGTGCCCTGGCAGCAACTTTTTTTTTTAAAACAAATTAAGCACTGGCACCAAGTTTGTGCCACCTATCATCATACCACCCACCATAAGACGCCCATAGGAGGCACTGCTTTCCTAGTACAAGCCACTAACCTCTGGAAGTCACTACCAACCAACATTCGAAGCATCCAGGAGCATAAATACTTTAGAAGACAGAAACATGGCTATTTAAAAGATAACAACTTCATCCCGCATTAACGGGGCTAGGACACAGAAAGATGATCACATCTTCAAGCTCAATCTTCAGCTTACAACTCACAGGTAACAACCCAACCAGCAAACTCTATTCTATATGCAGGTAAGCTAAAAAAGGGCTCACCTATGGATCGCCTGGGTATGTCAATATCTATATAACATTTCTGCCCAACACGAATATAATAACATGCAGCAGTCCACAGCCAACTGTAACTTACACCCCTAACACTCATATAATTCATATTTGCTACAGGGGTTGTCCATCGCCAGTACCTTGCCAGACAAAAAATCAACCATAACCAAACAGGAATGGAATAACTGAAAATATCTGACATACACTGCCAGTCAATCAGAGATCTTTAATCTAGTCCAGCATTGCAGGTCCAAATACCAATACACTACGACTGCTTGTTTACATCTCACAGTGACACTTACATATGAGATGACAGTATCAATACCTATCCCAAAAGATCTCTCCACTTTTTCTCTCTCACTAAACATTCCAGCACAGGAGCACAACTATAAACAAAATTTCATGTTAGACATCCCAGTGCAATAACCACCTAATCAGGATATAATCATAAGCGGAAACGGGCGTTTACAACAAGGGCGGAGCCACGCAGGCCGAAAGCACACAAGCATTACCACGGTTGCATTGAACCATGCATGCGCCTGAACCATGCAAATGCTTGGTTAAGGCACCATGCATTTACATAGTTCAGGCACACAGGAGGAACATCCGTAAGAGGAACGCAGCGGCTGGGTAAGTGGGGCTGGGGCAGGTGGGGGCATTTCTAAGGACAGGGTGGGGTAGGTTTTTGAGTTCAGGGCAGGGGTTGGGAGGTCAGTGTAGTTTTTAGGACAGGATGGTTTAGGGTTTAGGGTTCAGGGTGGGGCAGGGGGTCAGGGTAGTTTTTAGGACAGGGTAGGATAGGTTTTAGGGTTAAGGCAGGGGTGGGGAGATGGGGTTGTTTTTAGGACAGGGCGGGATAGTTTTTAGAACAGGGTGTGGTAGGTTTTAGGGTATAGGAAAGGGCAGGGGGTCAGGGTAGTTTTTGGGACAGGGCAGGGTAGGTGTTAGGATTCAGGGTGGGGGAAGGGGGTTGGAGTAGTTTTTAGGACAGGGTGGGGTAGTTTATAGAATAGGGTAGGTTTTAGGGTTTGGGGTGGGGGTCAGGTAGTTTTTAGGACAGGGTGGGGTATTTTTTAAAATAGGGTAGGCTTTAGGGTTTAGGGCAGGACGGGGGTCGTTTTTAGGACTGGGTAGGGTAGTTTTTAGGACAGGGTAGGTTTTAGGATTTGAGGCTGGGGTCGGGGTAGTTTTTAGGACAGGGTAGGTTTTAGGGTTTGATGAGGGATCAGGATAGTTTTTAGGACAGTGTGGGGTCGTTTTTAAGACAGGTAGGTTTTAGGGTTTAGGGAAGGGCGGGGGCATGGTCGTTTTTATGACAGGCCAGAGTAGAGTTTAGGGTGGGGGTTCAGAGTTGTGGTAGTTTTCAGGACAGAGTAGGGTAGGTTTTAGAGTTCAGCGCGAGGTCGGGTCATATTTAGGACATGGGTTTAGGGCGGGGATCGGGTAGTTTTAGGACAGTGTAGGGTAGTTCGTAGGACAGGGTACGTTTTAGGTTTTAGGGTGGGGGTGGGGTTTTAAGGACATGGCGGGGAAGTTTTCAGGACAGGGTATGTTTTAGTGTTTAAGGCAGGGGTGGGAGGTTGGGTAGTTTTTAGGACAGGGTGGGGGAGTTTTTAGGACAGGGTAGGTTGTAGGGTTTAGGGTGGGGTGGAGGGGTAAAGTATTTTTTAGGATAGGGAGGGGTAGGTTTTAGAGTTCAGTGCAAGGTCGGGTCATATTTAGGACATGGTGGGGGAGTTTTTAGGACAAGGTAGGTTTTAGGGTTTAGGGCAGGGGCAGAGGGTCAGGGTAGATTTTAGGGCAGGGTGGGGAAAGTTTTGGGACAGGGCAGGATAGCTTTTAGGTGTTAGGGCTGGGGTCGGGGTAATTTTTAGGACAGGGGAGGGTGGCTTTTAGGGTTTTGGGCAGGGTCACTTTTAGGGATTAGGGCAGGGGTGGGGTAGTTTTTAGGACAGGGTAGGGTAGGTTATAGAACAGGGCATGGTAGGTTTTAGGGTTTAGGGCGGGGGTTGGGGTAGTTTTTAGGACAGGGTAGGGTAGGTTTTAGGGTTTAGGGTGGGGGCTGGGGTAGTTTTTAGGACAGGGTAGGGAAAAGGACCGGAGTGTGGGGGGTCAGGGTAGTTTTTAGGACAGGGTATGGTAGCTTTAAGGGTTTAGGGTCAGGGTAGTTTTTAGGACAGGGCAGGGTAGGTTTTAGGGTTTAGGGCTGGGGCGAGGGGGTCAGGGTGGTTGTATCATACAACCACACATGGCATTACCACATATACTTTTACTAAGCGTGCTTTTACAACAAAATTCGTAGTGAAGGCATGCACAGTAAAGGAAAGGCATGCGTGGTTAAGACGCGACCATGGTTCTGACCGTGGAGAAGTGTGGCTCAATGAGTGGAGAAGTGTGGCTCAATGGTTAGAGCGGCAGACCATGATGCAGAAATCTGGCCCGGGACCAGGGTTCAATTCCCGCCTCGGCGGGTCTTGGGCTCAATTTCCTCAGACCTGATAATTCTCGCATCGGTGCCTAATCTAATTCATGGGTCCCACTCTGGGCAACAACTTGCTTAATCTCCACAACGGCCCCAACAGCGCTGGGATGCCTGGCTTCACCTTGGAGGTTGCCCAGGAGTGGGCACCTCACAGGGAAAAGCCAGGAGGGGTTCCACAGCGGTATGCGTACAGCGCCTTGAGACCCTAACGGGTGAGTAGTGTGCTATACAAGTGCGAAGTTTACAGTTTACCGCGTTGTTAAGCCATGCATGGTTCTGCCATGCGTATTTCTGTCATACAACCACCAATCATAAGAAGTACCATATAGAGGTTTGCAGAGCTGTTCAAAACTGCCAGCTTACTGAAAACCATAAACTGTATGTCTTCTCTCTCACACCTCATCATCCACCATACTGCTAGGTGCTGCATACCATAGCACAATGACAGCTCCTCTGTGGTCATCACGCACAATATGGAAACAATCACCACAAAGGATCAACACCCTTCCAACCACACACCCCACATGCTTGCTGCCCATTTGGTGCCCCAATATGGGTAAAAAGCGCTATATAAATGCTACAACACAATAGACTCAGGACTTCAGACCTGGCTGTCATCCTTGGGTGCCCCCACCCCCGCCCACTCCTCCCTTACTGCTCACAAATTGGCTGAAAGTAGCTAAAAATAGAAGCCACTTCAAGGGAAGTAAGTGTCTTAGAGCTGGAGTCTGGCAATGTGTTGAGACAGCTGGAAGAATGCAAGAGAGGGTGAGGCAGTAAGGAGGAGGGTGGAAAGGGGAAGATCGTGAAAAAGGAGAAGCAATTAGAAGGAGGTGTGAGGGATCTACAAACTCGCCGAGGAAGGGTGAAAGAAATAAGGGATAAGATGGCGAACAGAGGCAGTACAAAGCGAAGACATGGCTGGGGGCGGGGCGTAAGAGGACGTAAACATTCAGAAGGTGAGAGGTAGGAACTACAGAGTGGGAGAAGAGGGTGAGATAAATTAAGGAGTGAGATGGAGGGAAGTGGCAAAAACGGAGACACGGGGAGGAGAGGGTGGAAAGGAGAGGCACAATAGGGAGGGGCAGACAGGGAACGAATGAGATAGATCGGGAAGTGGGGAGCGGGCGTGGGTGATAATATGGAGGAGAGTTATAAGGGGGAGTGCGGCCGATGATACAGTAAGTGGGGGGAGATAAGTGGGCAAGGGGGGCCTGGAGGGATGAGTGAGAAAGAGAAGAATATTAAGAAGGGGAGACTGGTGAGTTTACAGAGTGACACGGGGGAAATAGAGCTTAAGAGGGGATGAGAGACAGATATGGGAACCTGGAGTGAGACAGAGGAAAGAAGAACGAGAGCGGCGCGACGGAGGGGCAGAAAGGACAGTGAGAGGTAAAATACATGTAAAGGGGTATGGAGGGCGTACAAAGTGATAGAGGGAGAAACAAAGAGACAGGAGAGACGACTGTGAGAGATAAGACGAGAAAGAGGGTTAATTATAGACAAAGAGCAGAGGGAGAGAATGAGAGAAACAAGAAAGGAAAGAGAAGGGGAACTAAGAGCGAGTCGCGGGCGGGGAAGAGGAGAATGTGAGGCAAGGAGTGAGTACGAAAGAGATGGAAGAGGAAAGTGACAGTAAGAAGCACAGAGGACAGAGTGAGACGAAAATAAATGGAGCGGGAGAGAAGTGAACCCAGAGGATCAAAAAGAAACGCGAGGAGGTCGTAAGAGAGGCAGGTGTGAAGAATAGGCTAGAGAAAGACAGAAGAGAAAGGGAGGTGAAATGAGAGAATAAGAAAGGCAGGGGACAGGGACGTCAGGGAGATAGAGGCATGACAAGTGAGGAGGTAAAATGTAGAGAGAGACAGAGACAAAAGAAGACAACGATGAAGTAAGGGGAAGGGAGTGTGAGACGCGGAATGACAAATGCTACGGAATAGACATGTGTGGGAACATTCAGTAAGGGGCTGGAAGAGAGGAGGGTCGGGGAAGCAGTTATAATGGGCTAAGCGAGGGAAGGGCGGTCCGCAAGAAGCGAGAGAGGGAACAGACGCTGAGGGAACAAGAAGCCTGTCCGAGGGCACCGCTTGTAAAAGTGTTTAAAAGGCAGTGATGAGTAGAATTAGGAGAAAAATGCAAGATTATGCGATGGCGAGGGCTTCACGCCAGTGTTCGAACCTAGCCTTGAGCCCCAAACACACCTTCATCCTTCCCAGGTCAAGAAACTCGATAGTTATGCACAAAGATTTGATTACTATGTTTAATATGTATTTGAAAGGGTTGGTTTTAACTCCACGAGTGTGTTACACTTGAAAGACCACAACTATTTGAGATGACGTAACCCGTGCAGCAGTTCATTTGTTCTGTCCCCGGACAACCAAAAGCGCTGAGGTACCGTACTGATGCAGTGCTATGGCTCTATCACAAATATATATATATATATATATATATATATATATATTTTACTCTATAGCATCAACGCTTAATAAAGCTGTCCGTGGCCGCAGCAGCACCGGAGCGCTTCGCGCACCCATCGACAAGACAGGATTAACCCCGGCTAACAATATAAATAGCTCATTTTAGAGCGCTCAAGCGCGGCAGGATGCGACTCCCTCGCCCCCCGTGCGCTTCGCCGCGCCATTAGCTGCCCACGCGCCGTGCTTACGCTTGGGATTCATCGCTGCTCGAGCGGCAGCTGAGTCTGAAACTCCAAGTCCATCCGCGCTGTGTCATGCGAGCGTCACTGCACGTGGAACAGCACCATCTGCTGGGGATAAGCCACGGGGCAGTTGTCGAGCACCAGCACGCATGCGCATTGCTTGGTCTATGAAGCAGTGTGGGGGGGAGTGGGTGGGGTCCAATGTTGTTCATCTAGTGTAGGTAGTGCTGCAAGCTTCCTTTGCACCCAAGCAAGTATATGCTTCCAATTCACACACCTCCCAGGGCTATAGCACTAACTAAGCAGAACAGAACTGAAATTTCCCCCCGAAACAGAATGGGTGGCAAAAACGTACATACATGCCAACAACTAGGAGAGGTAAGTGGGAGATAAAAAAAAAATCTGGATAATGTATTTGCCCCTTTGACTTCTATTGAAGCAGAGTCAATTTCATGTAGGAGGACACCAACATAAAGCCATTTATGGCTTCAAAAACCCGGAGTCACCCGCCTGAATCAGGTTTATGTATGCGCATAGGACCAGTGCTAGCTTTTCTCACGCACCAAACAAGGTCAGCAACAGTGCAGGCGTCCCTCACACGTAGCAGAATCACTGGAAGCTTTAGGCACAGAACATGATGCAGGAGTGCACACCACCCCTGCACCGTTATAAAAGGGGCAGCACGTACATGACAGCTTATTTTGCACTTAACCACAGTCCAACAGCAGCATTGTTTTCCACAACATGCACATAACAGGTACCATACAGGTAGCACAATTTAACAAGAGAGGGGATTGAGAAGGAATCTTTAATGCAGTCAAGCACCCGTCCTCCCCAAAAGATAATCTGTAAATATTCTGGTGTGCTGTTCTGATTCACCATCAAAAGGCAGAATCGACTCACCGTGGAGGATCTTGTGTAAAGGATGGAATTGCCCTCACGCACCTAGGTGGTTTGCTTCATCAACCGGCTAGCTCCTCGCTGGGTGGACGTTGTAATACCAAGCAGACTCCCAAAAATTGCAACTCTTTCATGGAGATCTTTTCTTCTCTTGGCCTGGTAGTTACCAGAGCTCATGTCACTGCCCTATTTGAGTGGGTTAAGAGGGACAGATAGAATGCTCCTCTTGCAACACCATTTTCAGGTCAAGCATATCTATGTGAACTTTTAACTACGCCCACATCATGCCCATCATTTTCACTTGTTCGGGAACTTGCCTTTCACAACTCCTTTATTGACATTGGTGAATGCTTTACGTTTGTCCCGCTTTGGGGCGGTTTTGTTACCGCTTTCAGGACCGTGTTACATGAATAATTGCATGTTTGGCGATACGTTTGACTGCAAGCAAACTTCTTTTTCCTTTTGTGTCTCTCCTTTATGCTCACAGTGGCCGTGGCGCTTTAAATTGACTTGCTTATGTCAACTGTTTTATTTTTGATTTTCAATTTATGTGATAAGAAAAGTCCAGTTAGGAATTTACAATGCTAATAGCTCTAACTCGAGCAAACGCGAGACCCATTGCATTGCAAATGCTTGTTTACCAGTGCCACTCTCCCCTACACCCACTCCTCTCTTCCCGGTACTTGCACATCTCCCATGCATGACACTCACCATAGATATCAAGCAGCCCTTTTATGTGTTTTATCATCAGCCAGTCTTTGCTTTTTGGCCAACTGATCTTGAATTCTGAGACTTGTCTTATCATCTCATTATAAGAATGCTCTTAAACATTTCAGCATACAAAGAGCCATGACTGGCAAAATATGTCGCGTCATGCAGTCTTTTGGCAGCCACCGTTCTCTCATCCTTTCATCACCCCTCCTCTGCATCTCTCACTTATCTTCTGCATTGTTCCCTTGCCCTATCTACAATAAACCCTGAACACATCTCCATATCTAATCCTCAGCATAATGATGGTCAAAGTTAGTGAAAGCACGCGCTCCTTCTTCTCTGTGCCCGGTAGTGATGAGCTGCCCTATGCCACTATGGTCATCTTCAGCCAAGCTTGGCTTTTTAGCCACAAACATTTGAGATCCTTGGACTTGTAGTTTGACACTCTCCATTAGACGGAAGTAAATGTCCCAGCTTGTGGAATACTGATAGCAACAAAAGGATGTTTCAAGACACCCCTCCCCGAGCTTAACCACAGACACCAATCTCATTTAAACATCCCCACTAGTTAGAGATTCATGCATAGTATGCAAGTTTCTCCACACTGCCCGCTTGGCTTTTAATAATTGGCTGTCCCATTAATCATCTCAACTGTTTTCTTTAATGATTCCACCATTTCCAGGAACGTATTTTGTTTTATTGTGTATATTGTCGTTGATTCAATGAACTTGAATTTTTATTATATGCTAATTTTATCTAAATATATACATTTTAAATATTTAAAATTTGATAAATAGTTGTATTCAATCAATTTCATTTTATTTAACTAATTTTTATGTACATAAATAATATTTTATTTATATACTGTCTCCGTTTCAAGTTGTGTACTTATTTCTATCCTGTCTCCATGTGTAATCTTACCCAGTCTCTGCTGATTATTTCCCAAACAGAACCAGACACATCTTGATCTCCAGCTATTTTAGCCAGTGGCATTTCAAGAGTGCCAGAAATCTTGAATGTTTAATATTGTAATTGTAATTGTAACTGTATTTATATAGTGCTTACTACTCCAGACGAGGTGTCAAAGCACTTTTTAGCAAGTAGCACACTATTCCAGAACCCAAAAAGGATTACTGGTGCATTAGTATAGGGAAATATAAGTAGTTAATTTGAGCAGTGGACATGTGAGCCTGTTAGCTGGATTGAACAGGACACAGGAGGGATAGAGGAGGGAAGAGTATAGAAGTTGTAATCTGGGAGATCATAGTAGTAAAATGAGGTTTGGGAAGAGTCAAAGGAGGGATAGAGGAGGAATGAGTCAAGAAAGTGTTATTAGGGAAATCACAGTATTAAAATGAGGTGCGTAAGAAAACAAAGGGTGCCTTTGAACTGAATAATGGTTTGGTATAACCAAATTACAACAAATACGTTGCATTGTCAATGTGCTGATCTCCCACACGGTGTAAGCTGCCACTTCTTTTTGCTTCTTGGTGATGATAGAGAATTAGGTGTAGGGAACCTTGGCATTAAACTCACATCCCATTAATGAGGCTCCTTCATAATCCTTGATGTAACCAACATATCTTCCTTCTGGTACTATGATGTCTTTGGAGAAGCCCTGCTTCTTGAAATAACTGATGGCCTGGCTTGTCAAGTCACTATGTAGTGCTGGTGAAACAGGTGAAGCTATGGTGACCACCTCCCTCCAGAACATTACAGGCACTGTTTTCAGCCATGGACATTTTGTATGATAGCCTAATGCATTTTGGTGTTGTAGTCTTGTTTGCGTTAATTGAACTCATAAGACTAACACACCTGAAATTAATGATTTGTAGTTGAAATGTTCAGGACAGAAGACAGCATCCTTATGGGCCTTAGGCAAGGCATTTACTCAATAACGCAATCCTCTCGTAAGCATTTCAGTGTCCATGTTTCTATCAGCTGATTTCATGATAATTACTCAACTATGGGCAACTTAGAGGGGCACTTTATACTTACAGGGGCCCTGTTGCTTCTTGACAAGAGTATGGACCTAGTGATTTCGAAGAAGTATGGGAAGGTCGCTTTAAAAAGTTTTATTTTCACCAACATTTTCACCACCAGATTATGAACATTCATAAGGTTCTGGCAAAAAGATTTGACTCTGGATACTTACACACATCTCTGCCAGTGAGGCTCAATAACAATAACACCCTTTTTATTGTTATTCAGCAGTAACACCCTCGCTACAAAGAGCCCACACACACCTTTCCTTATGAGAGGATAAAGTAGGCAGGATCTATTTGGAACAATGTTCTCAAGCTTTTTAATTTTTTTTATCAAAAGTGTTCCCATAGTTTTTGACAAAGAATACCTGTTACTGCATGATTATAGACAACTCTGAATTGCCTCAGATTAAAAGAAGGGGGTATCTAGCACTGTGAAGATCAGTTTAAGTTGCATTTGGTTTTTATACTTGGTGGTTGTTTTTTATTTTATATGCAGTTACATGCAGGTGAAAGTCCAATAATATAAATATAGAAAATGTTGTTCTTTTTAGTTCTGCGTTTTACCTCACCCCCACTGCGCTCAGAATCACAGTTTCCATACTGTCTATGTATTGTAAGCCTCTGCTCCTTGTATCACTTATCCCCTGGTGCAGAAGCCACTCTAACTCAGTCTCAACCTCCATTACCCCAGGGTATTCCACTAGTGAATACTATAAGAAATTGGATTGTTATTTGGGGTGGGTGACTTACCACCTCAAGGAATAATTTCCACCCTTACCAGGGTGAACCCTCAAAGTCACTAAATTGACCAGAGCTCAACCCCCAGGTAGCTATAGCACAGAGCAGGCAGGCTTAACTTAAGGCAATGCGTAAAGTATTTATGCAGTACCAAACAATAAGAAAGTCAAAATACAACACAATAACATTCCCAAACTGGATTAGAAAACTAGTGTAAAAATTAATAAACAAAATGATAACAATATGATAAGTGGAACCAGAGATATTATTTTTAAAGGTTTTAGGTAGCAATAGAATGATAAAGCACAAAGTGAAGCTGGCCACAATGGAGCACAGATCAGCTACACCAGCCAGGTTCATCCTGGCAAACATTTAACCTTCTGACTTAAGTCTTTTATGTCTCAAAACACCATAGAAGTACACTTCTAAAGTCTCCCAGAACCTCATGGGAGGCACTCATGGACTCATAGAATGTCAGGCAAAGGCCAACAGCAAGGATCCAGTTGCCACTGATCAGCTGGGCAGTTACAGGAAAGACCCCTTTTAGCTTGTTGTATACCTGTAGCTTGAACAGCAGGTCAAACATATAACCCATGGAGTCTGCTTCTTTGACCTGGGTATAACAGAGATGTATTGCAGTCCTTCAGGGTTCTTCTCAAATCCCAGAAAGCGGGTTCAGTCCCCTAATGATCATCCTTAAGTCCAATAAAGTTCTGTAGTCAGAGTCGGGAGGTGCCACATCTATGGCTAGCATGAGCTAATGGGTGAGAATGACTCCTTAACATGCCTGCATCAATGGGGTAAAAGTTGCCAGAGCCAAACCTACCCACATTGGGCATTTTCAAGATGGCAAAAAGCTTTGTCCACACTAAGCTTGGACTCTGAGGGGTGGCAGATCTATGGGGGTATAATATGTAATCCTAGTGTCCTCCCACATTAACAATAAACTCTGGTTTGGAGCAGTCCCTATACACAAAATGAACCCAGAGACAGAAGTTTGGTAGAATAAAACAGGGTTTCCTAGCAACCAGACAATGGATACGCAAGATTTGTCTTCACATTGTGTTTCCCCTCCTTTCCAGTGCACCCTTATTTTTTATATGTAAAACCCAGCAGATCTGCCAAACAGGATTTGACACCCTAGCAGGATTGGACTCTGGGATGTCAAAAAGTCATTGGTGCCTGCCTCTCTGGGAGAACAAAGGAAGGGCCCTGCCTGGGTATTAGCGAACATTTGCCATCATTGAAGTTAATCCAGTTCCTGTGCCCAATTCCACTGGTCATCCTGTCAAGAGAAAACCAGCACCTCCCCACACCCAAGCCTTTGTTCTGTGCCCTGGGAGCAGTTTTGACACCTCTTTAATAGCTAATTACTGGCTCATAGAAGTGGGGAAGCAGAGGCAAATTTAGCTTCCGGGTAGGGAAAAGATAGCTTTCTAAAAGATACATTTTCTTAATATTTATTAAAAATTCAACATCACCATTGAATTGATTTTTTAATAACTGTTAAAAATAGACATATAACTATTTTTCTAGATTGTCACATTCCTATTAGTATTTTACATCTGTACTCTGATCTTCTGCATAGGACAGCTAGGCCTGACACAGTGAAAAATAGCTTTTGGGTGCTAGTCACTGTAAGGACGGGAAACATCCTTTATTACGAAGTCTTTTTAACGAAGTCGTGGTTAACGAAAGCGCAACAACGCTTTTTTTAACCACGACTCCGTTATTTTGTGCCTTAACTACGTATGTTCTGAACTACAAACATGCGTGGTTAAGGTACAAAGAAGGGAGTTGGCGAAGGAGGAGGACGCAGGTGACAAGGGGTCGACTAAGGTAAGTGGGGGGTTTTTGGTTTTGGGGAGTAGGTGGGGGGTCAGGGGGTTTTAGGTTTTGGGGCGGGGTTGGGGCGTTTTTGGTTTTGGGGAGGGGGTGGGGGGTCAGGGGGTTTTAGGTTTTGGGGCGGGGTTGGGGGGTGGGGCGTTTTTGGTTTTGGGGAGGGGTGGGGGGTCAGGGGGTTTTAGGTTTTGGGGTGGGGTTGGGGGGGTGGGGCGTTTTTGGTTTTGGGGAGGGGGTGGGGGGTCAGGGGGTTTTAGGTTTTGGGGCGGGATTGGGGGGTGGGGTGTTTTTGGTTTTGGGGAGGGGGTGGGAGGTCAGGGGGTTTTAGGTTTTGGGGCGGGGTTGGGGGGTGGGGCGTTTTTGGTTTTGGGGAGGGGGTGGGGGGTCAGGGGGTTTTAGGTTTTGGGGTGGGGTTGGGGGGTGGGGCGTTTTTGGTTATGGGGAGGGGGTGGGGTGAGGGATGAAGGGTCAATGGTGCCTATTAGTAATGCTTTTATCAGGAATGCCTTTACAACGAAAATCGTTGTTAAGGCATTTGTGGTAAAATCATTAGTAGTAGCAACGAGGTCGGTGTTCTGACCTCGTTGATACGGCACTAGTTGTTTAGGAAATCGGTATTCCGTCGTACAACCTGTAAGGACATGTTCATATTAAATTTCTACATCTCTTACTTTTTAATACCATACACCTTGCTTTGAGAGTGACAAGACATATAGAGGGGTGACATAATAGGGGGTGACATTAAATATTTTAATTGTAGGTTTTGACCTGTCAAGAGAGTGTATTTTGACAGGCTGAATTTAAGTGTTTCAACTGTCTCATTCAGGCTACAATGGTAGGCCTAAAGTCATGTTTTAGGCCTGCAGTCCATTAGTGGCATTTCACTTCCAGACCCTGGGTACACATTGTACCATATGCTAGGGACTCATAGGTAAGTTAAACATACCAAGTAGGGTTATGCCAATTTGACCATGTTTAAAGGGTGCACAAAGGCTCTTTCCCCTGTTTAGCAGGGTTAAAATTCAAAAGCCAGCAAAAAACAGGGTCCTGTAAAAGGTGAAAAAGCTCATTTCCTATGTTTGGTAATTGGAGCAACCAAACTTGGCAGTCAGTCCTTCTATACACATCCATTTGACCACTGGGTGCCTGCCCACTAGTATCTTTGTTGAAATGCATGTGAAGATAAATGCAGCACTCCTCTGCTAGCACTCTGATATACCAAAATAACACATCTTTCTATTGGCCTTGGCTTCCCAAAAGTGCCACCCAGAAGTGGATAAGACTGTCCAGTGCCTTGTGAAACAGAGGAGAAAAGTCGGCACACATTTACCTGCCTCTTTATCCTTTAATTGTGAAATGTATATGGTTTTGTAAGGACCAGGATGTAATAAAACATTTTCCCCTCTGGTTTATCTAAAAAAAGCACAGATTACTTTCATTCTAAAATAAAGGAGATATTCTGTGGGGTGCAAGAAGCCTGAAGCAGTTATTTAGCTGCACAGGATACAAAGTGTGACAATTCCTGAACATGTAATAACATTGTCCAAGCTGTTACCTCTCACCCCTCCCCTATTCACAACCACAAGTCCTTTTTGTTACATTGTTATTCCAGTAATCTACATTCCCTTAACATTCTTTATTTTTCTTTGTTATTGCAATTCTTCTTTATGATATTTCTTAATTTTGTGTTGGGATTATTGTACTTCTTCATTTCATTTCAACACAATGCCAGAAAGAGATCATGATGTAATGTAGTAAAGTGGCCTCAATTTTCCATTCTTATCTACAGATTTTAGCTGTCTGTTCTCTAAAACCTATTGTGTACATTATCAAAGAAGTCATTGGGTCAGCCCACTGGTTTTCATTGGTTGAATTTCTTCTCAAGCTCATTTGCCTGCTTCATATTTGATGGCATAACGTCCTCCTCTTACGTTTGTCCCTCCCCTGGATCACAGCTTCCTTACAATCCCTTTGCTTCATGACTTGTATCCTTAAGCAGTTTACATCAAGGAAGTACTTTTTATCTTTATCTTTCAGGACTCTATGGGAATATTTGTGTTTTTGATCACTGTCCTGTATTCTGTTTCCATCTCACATCCTGTGATCTCCATGTAGCTTCCACCCGGCTTGTCCTTTGCTTCCCCCCTATCTTCCTGTTCCACCCTGTTTTTTTCCTGCATTATTCTTCCCACCCCTACATTCTCTCCCGACCCCCGTTCACTATTTCACTGTGGTGCTGCTTGGCAATGTATACTTGCTCTCATCTTACATTCAAGCTCCTCCATCACTCTCTGCCCCTCCACATCCCATTTTATTAAGGAGGGGCTGCTGCCAGCTGCAGTTTGCTACCAAGTCATTCCTCATGCCACAATGTGCTTTTGTGGTTATTTTATATTTTTTAGTTAGACTTACCAATTCAATATGTGCACCTGCCATCTTGGAGAAGTAAGTTAAGAAACAAAAGCCAAAATGACCACCGTAGAATCGTCATGTCGTATGTGTGCACATGTACAATTACACGTGCATGTGCCTACCAGGAACACAACACCCATTGGGCTGAAGGGCTCTAAGGCCTCCCACACACCTGTCAGCAGCAGTAAGATGGTCTGGCTGGGCTCGGACAGACTGATCAAAGTTTCAATCTCATCCTGCTAGGATTTGAAGAGCCATTTATAGCTTTATTGGCCTCTGTTTCTTTTATGTTTTCTTTTTTCATTGCTCTCAAAGTTTCACTTATATCATAATAAATACTGACCTAGCTAAATAAGGTGCCTGGGATAGATGCAAAGAAACAATGACCCCAATTATCAAATAAACATCAGATGTATTGCACAATGCTCCCCTTACAACTAGGCCCAGGCAGAATGTATTTTACGCTAGCGTAATCTCATGTAGATTTGAGTCCGCTTGTTACGAGTAATTCCTGTGATGAAGCTATTACACCATGGGGCTTATTTACAAGCCCCTTGCCCCACCGGAGCATCACTCTCAGTGACGCTCCGGTGGTGCAATGCCCTGTGCCATATTTACAAGGCAGCGTTAAGCCAATTTTTGTGGCATAATGTCACCTTGTAAATATGGGCCCCCCGGCGAAGTGTTCTGCAGCAGAGAGGTGTGCAATAGGTGTTGCTGTGGGTGTACCCACGCAACACCAATTGCTTTTTGATGCTGCCCCAGATTTACGAGGATTAGTAAACCCGAGGCAGCGCAAAAAGCTAACACCACCCCCAAAACCATAGACGCCTGCCTGAAAGACCATGAAGGCAGGTCTAGGTGCGATAATGTGCATATCCCGGGAGTCCCAGAGCGCACGGAGCGGCCGGCCAAAGACCTCTTTGTCGAGGAACTGGTACTCAAGGTATTGCAATCCCATGGGCTGTCCAAGTATTTCTCAGTGGAATGGGCCCATCAAGTCCCTGATGGACGCCTGCAGCCAGGAGCCCCTTCGTGACCAATAATTGCCAGTTCTTCAACTTCAGCGATAAAGATGTGATACTCCAAATAGCTCGCAGTCCTCCCCCAACAAAATATGAGAATGCAAAGATCACCTTTTCGCCCAGACTTTAGCCTCAAGGTCTAGAGACAACGTTACAGCTTCCAGGCGGTAAAAAGCAAACTGAGGAATAAAGGAGTGAAATATTGCATGCTCCTTCCCGCCAGGCTGAGAGTGGAGTCTTGGGGTAAAATCCTGTTCTTCTCCACTCAGGAGGAGACTTGGGAATGGCTGGAAGGCTGGACAATGGTAGGCAAGAAGTACAAAGTGAAGAGGCAACAGCGGTGACAATGTCCCTCTCACAAATCAGGCGTATTCCAAGGCCACAAATTGGAGCCTGATGAAACAAAATATCATCACTGCAAGCCCTGTAGAACTCTTGCTGTGACAGAAACTGCTACTGGGTGGTTAGCTTGGGGTCGTAAGTAGCAATGGAAGGGAGAGGAATTGTCTATTCCTGATGGGAACAAATAATGTAAGTGGTTTTGGAGACCATCCGTATCCAAAAGTACTCACACAGCGTATATGTGCCGAGTCAAGGAATACACCATAGTCTGATGCTCCCCAAAACAAGCAGATAAACATATTCAGGTGTGGGGGGACTGGGTTCTACTTAAGTTTTACAGTGGGGGGCGGAGGGTTGACCAGAGTGATCCACAATCCTTTTCAAGTTTGTGTTGGGATGGGGCAACAAGCACTCTGCAGAGTTTGGGTAAGTAGACAGTTCCAATGTTCATCATGCAGGGTGGCAGGGTGGGGGGATTTCTTCAAGGACATAGTTTTGTTTTGTTTACTCTGGCAGGGTTTGAGAGTGGGTTTACTTAATCGTTGCAGTCTTTCTGGTTAACACATTGGAAGGGTACTAGGGTTTGATTACCACGCCACCCACTCCTGCCTGGTTGGGGGTGGGCGAACCTTGCTGAAATGGGTGGCTCGTGTTGATCTCCTCAGTGGACATACACCTCATGGGGCTACATCACGATTGAATAATGGCTAAAGAACATGCTTCAGAGTTCCAACTCCTTTCTGGGAATGTCAATGGATTAGGGGACAGAATTAAATGTGGGGTGGTGCTCCAGTATATTAAACAACACTCCCCTGATGTGATCATCCTAAGGAAGACACACCTCAGGGGCAATGCTTGCAAGGCCATGGATCAATGGGGGTACAAAATGGTGGTCCATGCTGGGTTCACCACGAGCCGTAGCAGGATGGGAATATTACTTAAAAAACAGCTACCTCTAACTATATGTCAAACTTTGACAGATTTACTGGGTAGATATGCAGCCTTAGCAGGGACATGGGAGGGTGAAGCTGTGAATGTCCTGTCCATATATGTCTTACCAACCATGCATGGTGTCACCTTCCCAGAGCATAAACTCCTACTTGAACTCCCAGAGGGGGCATTGGTAATGTGAGGAAATTTCAACATGGCACTCTGTAATCACAGAGATCGTTTGCCTCTGCCACAGGTGAAGCCTTCCCACACCTAGTTGGCAGACTTTCTCTTGGCCATGGGACTAGCAGACATCAGGCGGACCCACAACCCAGTGATGCAACACTTCACTTTCCATTCAGGAGCCCACAGTAGCCTTTCTCGTATCGACCTTGTCCTAACGTTGGCAGACCGTGTCAGCCACTTTCAAGATGTGCGTCATCTGGCTAGGGGAAATAGCATAATCACTCACAGTGGGGCACAAAAAAGAGACACAGGCTGCAGTAGAGAAAATCGAAAGTGGTGAGAGAGAACAAGTTTTAATAATAAACTAGTGGCATAGAAGTAGCATATGGCAGCTAATAAATCTGTAGTTTCAAAGGTCTAACAGAGAAATGAAAATGTTCACATCTAAACTGTGGTGGACATTTGTACCTAGCATTCATATTTTGACATCATGTTTAACATGAAGTCATGCATTTGTATGCATTTGTATTTTGAGTGAATTATTAATAAATATTAACTTGGAAGTATTGTTTTCAAGTAGAAATAAAAATGTATTATGAGTATTAAATGAAGATGAATTAAACACACTAGTATTGAACCAAATAAATTCCATTAATATGCAAAGAGAAATAAATATATTTTTAAAATTGCTTTGATATAACCTGAATAATATTTGCAATTAAATAATTTGTGTTTGCATAATAGATTTGAATTGTAAGGTGTGCAATAGATTTATTAATGTATTAAATGTATTAATGTGTATTAAGGCTTCCTTGGCTTGACTGGGCCTGAAAAATACAAATCATTTTGCTACAGTAATGGAAATTTACTTGTTTATTCTGTCCTCTCTGACCTGAATTCTTTTTCCAGGTGGCTAACGTAATGTTGAATGTTCTTTTGTATTGCAGGAGAAGCGCATGTTTCAAGTTAAAGTTAATGTAACAGTATTTGTTCTAGCTGTTTAACCGGACAGGAAATTCACAGTGTTCATGTGAAAGACTATTAGCTTAGTTCATTGCGGATCGTGTGAAAGGAACTGTAAGTTGAAAATGATTAGTAACAAATAATGCACTTTGCGAGAAGATTCTTAAAGGTATCAGAAGTTGGTGGTGCCATCTGCAATGATCGGATTTTGAAACTGACACGCAGAATGTGTCCACCTGAAGAACCAATGAATTAATTTTGCATATTTTAATTAGTGAAGAACTTTGGAATGGAAATCAGTCCCCTTCGGAATCCTCTTGAAGAAAGTTCGTCTGCAGTCCGTCTTGAGATCTCCTTAGAAGCAGTTCCATGTTTGATTAAGTCTGCTTTTACATTCTCTTCTCAGAATTTCCTGGTGAGTTTCCTCATCATAGTCTTAACTGCCCTATTCTGTTATATGATTCAGTACTAATAAGACCAGCTAATTTCAAACTGCTGATCTGTCCTATGTGCAGCTCATGTTCTGCACCATCTTGATGCTGCTATCAACTGATGCTGGAAGAAGGTGACCATTTCAGTGGAATCATCCTCTCTGCTGTCTCATGAGGAGAGGTATAACTAATGTGGTTTCTTATTTTTTCTTTTTTAGCTTAGTCACTTATACCAGCATATTATTTTAGTGAGTTGCAATAGTAAGATGTTTTTCAAATTATTTTTGTCTTCTTTTATTCTTACTTTTGCCCGCATGTGTTAGCCCGTTCCCACACTTGCAAGTCCCAAATCTGTTTAGTGTTAGGAATGGCCCAGCTTTGGAATTAATTGTTAAAACTGTAGTTTGATGATTTACTGATGTCACCATCATTTGCATTGAATTCTAATAATAATATGCATAGTGTATGGTTGCTAATCTATATCATTCTTTTGGAGTGTCTAACAGTATTGATAATTGGTAGATTGAATCTTTTCAGACGTTTCAGTCAGCCTATGGTTCTCATCTATGTCTATAATTTAGTTTTGTGCACCATTTATGTGGCAATGGTTTTGGGATTGTAATAAAGATTTGAAACTTTATTCACTTTGGAGTTTTGATTTAGTGTTTAAATTGTTATGGTGTTTAGTATTGTTTATGGTTTCATGTCAATGATTTGGGATTGTATGATTCTGACTACTGCCTCTGCCACCAAATCCAAAGATTTAGTCGACCTCTGAGCGTGAGCTTTCTGATTGTGTGTCAGCCCCCCACTGAGCGTTGGTGGTAGTTGAGCCCGGTGCTGTAGAGTAGGAATTTTCTGGGGCTCCAGCAGTTTTTGGTAGCAGAGATATGGTTTCACCTTGTGAGGAGGAGAGTCAGAATTTGCCCACATGGTGAGTAGTTTTTGGTGTAGTGTAAGGGTTGATGAAATCTCAGCACTGCATTAGAAGTGTACGGTTTGTGTTTTGAGTAGGGTTTGCACTTGCAATGCTTTGCCAAATTGCGGTGAAGTGTGATGTATGAGTGAAGTACGGAGTTTGTGTACTCCAAGGTAATTGAGTAAGGAGTTTGGTATTCCAAGAGAGTGAGGAGTTGACATACTCCAAGTGAATGCTGCTCTCTGTGCTAAAAAAACTGTCCACATGCTTGTTGTTGTGGTTGGTATTAGGTGAATCCTGAGTGCACATGGAGGATCCGTACTAATTGGAGTGAGGTTGCAGGTCAAATCTTGCATCTACGAGAAAGCCACAGCCGGAAGAGTAGCTGTTTGTGCAAAAGGACACAGTCTAAATTTCTGTAAGCTTCTGAAGTGTTTGCTTTCTACCTATAGCTTTAAGGAGTACACTGATAGAAGATGTCTTTATCCCATTTAGGGAGGGTGAGCCTACTCCACCTGAGGGTACACCAGCATTCAAGGTAATAGAAAAGAGAGGAGTTTCAGCAGGTCTTTGGAAAAATCAATGGTGTAAATTAACTGAGAATGAAGCACCTAAGCTTTTCCTAGTTATGGAACCTTTAATTTGAGAATTTTGGAGAATCCGAGGGTGGTGTTGTAGGAGTCAAAACCCCTTCCTAGTCCTACACAATTTGAAGCACATGCTTTTTGGGAATTAGTTGCAAGACAAAAAGAGGCTCAGAAATTTGAAAGGAGAACAAAGAAAGCAGAGAAAACACTAGCAGATGCTAGATGAGATGCAGAGCAGAGAATATGGAGAGCAGATACATTACATGCAGTGAAGCTATTTCCAGCAGTTACTCTGGAAGGTGATGGAAGTGTTAAATCTAAAGCCAAAAAGAGACCTTAGGAAGTTACAGCACAGAAATTGGATACAAATAAAAGAGTAGTGCATCCAGAGAATGATTCAGATGATGAATTTATAACTCAGTTGCTGCAGAATCCTCCCCCAACGTATAATGTAGTAGTCCCGAGTGTTGCCACAGCTCCAGTTGCACAAAGTCAGGTTCAGATAATTCCAAATGTGCCTATTGCTAAAGTCGCACAGTTGCCATTGATTTATCCATCAGTTCCAAATGTTACCACAGTTCAGCATGTCCCAGTTCCAGTTATGCCACAGCCAATTCAGAATGCAGGAATGACTCAGTTTGAGTCCACACCGAATGGACAGACACCTGCACAATTTGTAATCAGAGACAGACCATGCCATTGTATTCCCCAGTGATGACACTGCAGAATGTTGCCCCGAATCAACCAAATCAGAATTTTGGTACAGTATTGACTAGCCAAAGTAAAGAGTTAATGTTTCCACAAAATCAGTCAAATTTGTCAGGTCCAGAAGCTTTAACAGTCCACATAACCATAGGTCCAGTAATCCCATTGTATGCCCAGGGTAATAATGAGAATGGAACCCAGATTTCAAATCCAGTATCAGCAACAAATTAACTTTTTGGAACGAATGCAGGAATGAAGTGACTAAGCACAACTGTGCCAGCCATGACCCCTATGAATTCTTTCGGCTCGAACCAGACACACAATGGAGTTGGTCTGCTAAATGATGTGACATGTCCCCCATGTTCCGTGGGATCATCTGTGATGATGCAAGAGCCGGTCATGAGAGCCCCATGTAATATACCACTGCTTGTGCCCCGTAACAATGGTAATAACATTAGCTTACAAGGATTGATAGCCCAACAACTGACTGAATGGTTAGATAATTTGAGCGGGGCATCAGTTCCAAGAAACACACCAAAGGGAGAGAGGGCATTAAACATGGCTAGATTAAAATTGGAATTAAATGAAACGATTGAGGGAACACTAGAATTGAATGGATTAGATTCTTACAATGAAAATGAATTGCCCTTCATGTGCAAAGATGTCACTCTTCGTGCAGGACACGCTTACGAGAAATTGGCTAATTTGGCTGAGAAATATGAATTCGAAATGAATAAATCCAAGCAGCTGAAGAAGAGCTACAAATTAGAATTTGATACAGGAGACATTGCAAACATGAGATAGCCTGGAATGAAATTCACATTAGGGAGTTTATGCAAAAAATTCAAACATGAGGAGCATTAGATAAATGGGAAGGCAGATGGGCAAAGAAAAGAGATCAGAATAAGAAGTCAGCTGCATCTTTAAGTGATGTATAGCAGGCTGAAGGAGCTGTAAAAATGATGCCAATGAGAGAGATTCTTGGAGGAACTTTTGTTCATGTCCCTTGGAGTAGAAGCGACATACTGTAAGTTCCAAATGCTTACCCAAAGTTAAGGGAGAAACCAGTCGTAAGGTACTAGTGAACAGAGAGGTTTGTCAAGCTTGCGAAGTGTTTGTGGGAAGTTCTGAACATTTTGTTTGACATTGTGGTTCTGGCAGATTTGTGGGCTGAGTGTAAGAGGAGTGTTGATTGGCTAACCCGTGAGCCGTCAAGAAATGCAGTAGCAGGTGGGCCGTCTGAAGAGGTGATGAAGAACTATTGCAAAGTGATTGAGTTTTTGAAGGTTAGAGTTTCCCCTAAAGACAATGATTGGCAAAGAATTGACGGGACATCTCAGGAGGCAAAGGAGTCTGTTCATGCTTATTATGAGAGGCTGCTGAAAGCATTCAGACAATACAGTGGCACAAAAATTATTGGGCCGAGAGACATGATTCATTTTGTGTTTAGGTTTTCATCAAGGATTAAAGCCTGAAATAGCAATATGATTAAGAATCATTTGATTTGCTGGCAAGGAAAGCTGATTGATGAAGTGCTGCAATACGCAACATACTGTAGTGATTAGATCGATATGGACGAGAAAAGGTTGAAGGAAAAGGTAATGGTGATGCAGATTAAATCTTCCCAAGCTGCAGGTATGCAGAGGTCGCAAGGTATGGTGAATACAGGAGGAATGCAACAGCAGGGCAATATAGTGCCTCAGTTCAGAGGTAGAGGTCGTGGAGTTCGAGTAGATCCAAATGCAAATGTGGCTGATGTTCAGAACATGAAAAAAATGCTGCCTTGTCATGCTTGCAGCGGCGTCAGGCATTGGAAATGGGAGTGTCCTTTTAGTAATGTAAATAATTTGGTGCAAGGTGGTGGGGTTGCGCAGATGGTTGACAAAAGTCAATTTCAAAATCAGAAAGTTCAAAGACCCCAAAATCAAAGCATGAATATCCCTAATGGAACAGTCCAAATGCAGGTTCCACAGCAACAAGTACAATTCCCCAACAGCAAATTCATGTCCCACAACAGATGCAGATTCCCCAAGCTCAGATGGCACAGCAACAGGTGACGGTTCCTCAGCAGAATGCGAACCAGAGAGTAAATGCAAATGCAAATCAGTTAATCACACAATACCCATTGATTGATTTCAGTGATGATGAAGTGAGTGAAGAAGGCATGATTGAGAGTTCAGATGAGGAAGAATTTGTGTTAGCTGCCTCAGTGGAGGTAGATCAGTGTGGTTCTTATGTGAATGTGAGTGTTATGGGTCATGATGTTTCATTCTTGGTTGACACAGGAGCAACACGTTCCACTGTCAGATCTGCAGAAATCCCTAATGTGCTCCTTTCAGGAAGAACAATTCAGGTTGTAGGAGTAGAAATCCAGCATTTGGTAAATCCCATCATAGGTCCCACTCCAGTTAAGATAGGTACATTTGAAGGTTTACATCGATTTGTAGTTTGTGATTCGAGTCCTGTGAGTCTGTTAGGAAGAGACTTGCTATGCAAATTAAAATGTTACATTACATGTATACAAGAAGGAATAGAAATTCAAACCAATAGCGATAATGAAACTTCCAGTCAAACTGATGAGATGTATCCTCTCATTACAATGTTTCCTGTTGTGACAGTTAAAGACTTGCCTGATGAACTACAAGAGACAGTAACGTTGAGAGTACGGAATCTGTCAGGAAAAGGTTTTGGACTTATTCAAGGTGTTGAACCAGTCAAAGTGACTGTAAAGACAAAATGCAGTTTTCCCCAGATCACCATGGTATCACATGACCTTGAGAAGTGATTGAAGGTATTAATCCACTAATTGCAGATTTTGTTGAACAGTGAGTTTTAAAAGAAGTGATGAACAGCGCAGGCAATTCACCAATTATGGGTCTACGGAAGCCCTGTGGGAAATATCGCATAGTTCAGGATTTGAGCAAAGTGAACAAAATTGTAGTATCCTGTTGTCCCGTAGTACCAAACCCAGCAGTGATTTTATTCCAGATTCAATGTGAAGCAGAATGGTTTTCAGTCATTGATTTGTCACAAGCATTTTTCTCAGTGCCATTGCATGAGGATAGTCAGTTCCTCTTTTGTTTCTAATTCAGCAACCATGTGTATTCATGGTGTTGTACTCCACAGGGGTTTTCAGAACCACCGTCCATCTTTAATCAGACCCTGAAGAAGAACTTAGAGTCCTTGAACATGCCATTACAGTCTGTTTTAGTGCAGTACATTGATGATCTGATGGTTGCGTCCAATACACATGAAGCTTGCAGGCAAGATACCACAGCGTTATTGAATCACTTGGGTGAGAACTGACACTAACTTTCCCCAGCTAAGTTACAGTATTGTCAGAAAGAAGTGAGGTACTTGGGACACCAAATTGAGAAAGGTGCGAGGAAAGTGTCTTGAGAGCAAGTTGCAGCAATTTTTCAAATGAATCCCCCAGTTAGACAGAGAGATGTTAGAATGTTGTTGGGCATAGTGAGCTATTGCTTCCAATGGACCACAAATATTTCCATAAGTTCCAAACCGTTGCAGAAGTTAACACATAAGGAAATCACAGAACCTGTCCCGTTTAATGAAGAGTGCATGAAAGCTTTCACTGAGTTGAAAGAGAGTATGTGCCGAGCTCCAGCTTTGGGAATGCCTGATTACGCAAAAGGTTTTGTCATGAACATGATGGCTGTGCTCTTTCTGTTTTGTTGCAGTCACATGGAGGAACAAACAGGCCAGTGGCATATTTTTCTGCCACACTGGATCCTGTCGCTGCTGCTTTGCCTGGCTGTCTGAAAGCCGTGGCTTCGGCTGGTGTAAATATCAGCCAATGTGAAGGCATTGTAATGGGACACCCTTTAAATATTTATGTCCCACACTCAGTTGAAATTATTTTTACCAGGTTTAAGACCGAATATTTGACCAGTGCCTTACCTATTATGAGTTATTAATTCTTGGATTCCCCCAATGTTGTGCTCAAGAGATGTTCCACTTTGAATCCAGCCACATTAATGCCCGTAAATGTTGATTAGTCAATTAATGTTAATGAAATGGAACATGACTGCCTCGATGTCACTGAACTGTGACCAAACCCAGACCTGATATTTAGGATACTCCTTTAGAGGAGAATGACCAAGTTGTCTTTGTTTATGGCTCCTGCTTACCAGACAGTGAAGGTACTCAGAGAGCTTGTTATGCAGGTTGCACCCTCTCAGGAGTGATCAAAGCCTCATGGCTTCAAGGAGTCATTTCTGCCCAAGTAGTCTAATTGGTTGCTCTTACAAGAGCATGCTGCGTATCAGAGCAGCTCAAAGTGACAATATTCACAGATAGTCAATATGGATTTGGATGGGGTGCAAGATTTCAGGTAGTTATGGCACCAGAGGGGTTTTATGACCTCTACTGGATCACCTATTCGAAATGGTGAAAGAATTCATGATTTTTGAAAATGCTTTACTATTAGCTGAGAAGACTGCGGTTGTAAAATTTACTGCACATGTAAGGTCAAATGACTATGTATCATTGGGTAATGCCTATGTTGACCAAATTGCCAGATATTGGGCACTTCATTGCGTCACCTTCTATAAAGAGTGGAGTAATGAAAGTGAAACCAGTGAGATAGATCAAAATTTCTTGATGTCAGTGGTTGATACATGAAATGAAATTAAGAGATTGCAGGAAGCGGCAACAGAGGAAGAACAAGGTACTTGGATAAAAGCAGGTTGCGCTGAAACAGATGGAGATGGTGTTTGGATTTCAAATGAAGGGAAAGTTGTGTTACCAGACTGTTTGCTGAACTCAATGGCTAGGTATTATCATGGTCAGGTTCATCTTAGCAGAGATGCAATGATTCGCACATTTGAACAGACATGGTACAACCCCAGATTTAGATTGGCTGCAGAAGCGTTTTGTCACAGATGTGTTACATGCCAAAAAATTAACATAGGGAAGCGCACAGTGGTTAATATATGAACCACATCGGCAGATCAGGAGGTCTATTTAACAGAATGCAACTTGGTTTCATTTAGATGCCTGCCTGCAATGGATTGAAGTATGTGTTGGTCATCATGTGTGTGTTTTCCAAGTGAATTGAGGCTTATCCAACATGTAGGGATGATAGTCTCACTGTAGCTAAACTGCTGCTCTAGGAACTAATGCCTAGGTATGGATTCCTGACTTCTTTGGAATCAGATTGAGGAACTCATTTTAATAATGAGATCATAAAGTTGTTGTGTGCGGCACTGAACATTGAGCAAAAATTTATCTGCAGTTACAGACCAGAGGCATCTGGATTAGTACAGCAAATTAATGGACCACTGAAAGCATGACTGGCAAAGTTTTGTGCCTCAACAGCATTGAAATGGCCTGATGCATTGTCACTTGTCCTGATGAGCATGCGTAGCACCCCTGACAGGAAGATAGGACTGTCTTCACATGAAATCTTGATGGGTCGTGCAATGAGGCTACCAGCAGTACCTGCAAATGCACTTTTGAACATAACAGATGACTTACTGCTGGATTATTGCAAAGGTTCAATCGATGTGGTTGGCTCTTTGTCTCATCAGGTTGAAGCAGCAACAGATCAACCAGCTCAAAAACAGTGCCACAGCCTGAAGGCTGGTGAGTGGGTGCTGGTTTTGAAACATGTGAGGAAGACTTGCCTGGAACCAAGGTGGAAAGTCCCATTTAAAGTCACCTTGGTGACGAGGACAGCTGTAAAGTGTGCTGGTCTCCCGAACTGGGTACATGCAAGCCACACACAAAGTTTTGTGTTCTCTCGAAAACACAGAGTCTGATCCTGCAAGAGTAGATGCTGATGAAGAAGGGCTTCGACTTAACCAAGCTGCAAGGACGGAACCTGTGGTGGAACTAGAAAACGTGCAAAGTGGTGAAGGCACAAGCAGTCTGCATGCAGATAAAGGCGCAGATAAACGTGCAGATAAACGTGCAGATAAAAGTTCAAATAAAGGAGCAGACAAAGGTGCAAGCAGCCTGCAAACAGGCAAACGTGCAGGAAAGCAATGTCAACTGATTCCTGCCAATGCAGCAAATGTTGCACCTGGAAAAAGAACTGTAAAAGGAGACGAATGGCCTACAGCTGCACATGAACTGGTTGCTGATAAACTCCCATCAGTAACAAAAGGGGTCGAAGAGTCAAATCAGAGTGAAGATGAAGATATACTATAAGGAGAACGAAAAAGAAAAGAGTGCCAAGTCACTAATCTATTTGACCACAAATGAATGAGAGAACGAGTTTATGGCCTTTTGTTTTGACAGTGAGAATTCAGTTGAACATTCTGGAACTTCAAATTGCATTTGAACTGAGCTTTGAAATATCCTTGCCAATTGATCAACAAAGACATTAAACTCTGGAAGTAATAATTAGCGACCAACAGACTGTGTTCTATTGAAAACGGACATTTGAACTGATCTTTGACGACTTTTTGCTGAGCTCAAGAACTTTCTTGAAGATCAAGAACTGCTGTAAATAGTGCAAAGAGACTGTGAAAAGAAATTTTTGTTTTGATTTTGCTCACTTTTTGCCTTTTTATATTTTTCTTTCCTTTTCTGATTCTACAGAAGCCATGGTTCCTGGACAGTGCAAACACAGTAAATGTAAATATGTGTGTATTGGTTTGATTGCAGTATGTATGACTGCGTGCATTTTATTGACTGCAGGAATGAGTGTTTCATTGAAAGGAGACGTTAAAAAAACAGCATCTCTAGTACAGAGAATGACAACATCTAAGCAGGATAAGTTTTATAAGGATGAGGGATTGCTTCATTTAGATGACGCAAAGGGAGATTTATTTTCCAATGTGTATTATAGTTTGCTGTATGAGTATGTGGACACAATGAATGTGCATGATTGTTACGTGTGTACACAAATTCCTTCATCAGTACAAAAAGGAATCACAGCTTGCCACTAACCTATGGGATTAGTTGCTGTCTATTATTAACACTTTTGTACAACCAAGAGTACATCCAGTATTTTTATTCTAATTTTGATGTAGTTTTATCTTTTGTTCCCATTAATCGGCATTTGAGCAGCACTGCAAAAGCTAGAAGAATAGACATAGTAGGAGGATTCTTTGAGCCTACATTGACTTTTGGCATATGCACACAAGAATAACCTGACATGTATTCTCACCCAGGTAGAAAAGGAGTTAACTAACCAAGTAGATGATAGAAGAAAAGCAATGAAAGCAAGGATAGATAAAGGTATAGGTAGTAAGAGGAAATCAGTTCACATAACACCTGAGGCACATGGACACTCAGCTCTAGATTGGCAACATGTAGGAAAGCTTTGTGTATATATAGACTGCAGTCAAAGGCTAACAACAAGTTTGTATGAACGAGTGAATCCAGACATGTGTTTCTGTTCAAGAGTGTATGGGATTTTATATTAAATGGACAAGACCCCGCTGTACCTGGTGTCTGTGGTAAGAACGCTTATTATCAGCTGCCGAAAGGCTGGTATGGTACATGGTATTTGAAAGTGGGTTTCCTGAAATTTTACCAAGTGGATAACATTGATAATTCAGAAGGGATTTTAACACCTAAAATAAGGTTTAAAAGAGGAGCAAGTGGTTCAAAGATTACAGAAGATATTTTTTGAGCTATTATTCCATCAGTGGGTGTGATATTGAATGACATAAAGATAAGGAAGTTATCAATGATTATAGATAAGATGTCAACTGATTTTTCAGATGCAATGCTCCTAATTGACACAGAAATGGTTGCAGCAAGGTCTATGAAATCACAACACTGATGCACCGACATACCTAATAACAGTAAAGAGATAAGGAGATACTTATCTAATCTGACGAGTCTGAAAAATAACTTCAGTGACCTAAAAGAGATACATGTTTGGGAAACAATAGGTGAAGGATTCTCTAAGATAGGATCTTGGTTTGGAAGCTTGGGAAATGGTTTTGTGAAGATGATCCTGAAAACTGTATTGATTGTGGCAGTGTGCACAGTATGTGCACATGGATTTTACAAAGCTTGCAATTTCTGGAAAAGACAAAAGGCAAAGAATAAACAGGAGGGAAGAAATGGAAATGGAGAATATGAGAAACAGGTATTATCAGACGATGAAGAGAATTGACAATTATCGCAAACCTAGACCAATTCCTTATCAAACTACAAGGTTTTGACTTGTCTCATTGTAAATGAGACTAGTTTTCTAGTGTCGGCATAGATTGCCATGAAAGGAGGGACTGAGAGAGAGCTAGTTTTATTAAAAAACTAGTGGCATGGAAGTAGCATATGGCAGCTAATAAATCTGTATTTTCAAAGGTCTAACAGAGAAAATAACATAGAAATGAAAATGTCACATTTGTGGTGGATATTTGTGCCTACCATTCGTATTTTGACATCACATTTAACATGAAGACATGCATTTGTTTTTTGAGTGAATTATTAATAAATATTAACCTGGAAGTATTGTTTTCAAGTAGAAATAGTAGAAATAAAAAATGTATTATGAGTATTAAATTAATATATGTTTAAAATTGCTTTGATATAACATGAATAATATTTGCATTTAAATAATTTGCTTTGCATAATTGATTTGAATTGTAAGATGTGCAATAGGTTTATTAATGCATTCAATGTATTAATGTGTATTAAGGCTTCCTCGGCTTGACTAAGCCTGAAGCAGAAAATTCATTTGTTTATTCTGTCCCCTCTGACCTGAATTTTTTCTTAGGCAGCTGACCTAATGTTGAATGTTCTATTGTGTTGCAGGAGAAGAGCATGTCTCAAGTTAAAGCTAATGTAACAGCATTTGTTCTAGCTGTTGAACTGGACAGGAAATACACAGTGTTCATGTGAAAAAATACTAGCCTTGTTTATTGTAGATCGTGTGAAAGGAGCTGTAAGTTGCAAATGATTAGAAAATGTAATATTTCGGCAGCTTTGTAAGCAAACAACACACTTTTACTGGGAATATTCTTAAAAGTATCAGAAATTGGGAATGCCATCTGCAATATTTGGACTCTGAAACTGATGCCCAGAATGTGTCCACCTGAAGAACCAATGAATGAATTTTGTGTATTTTAATTAGTGAAGAACTTTTGAATGGAAATTAGTTGCCCTCTTGAAGTCAGTTCGTCTGTAGTTCGTCTTGAAATCACCTTAGAATGAGTTCCACGCTTGCTAAAGTTTGCTATTACATTCTCTTCTCTGAGTTTCCTGTTGAGTTTCCTCATCATAGTCTTAACTACCCTATTCTGTTATGTGGTTCAGTACTAATAAGGCCAACTAATTCTGAACTGCTGACCTGTCCTATGTGCAGCTCGTGTTCTGTTCCATCTTGATGCTGCTTTCAACTGATGCTGGAAGAAAGTGACTGTTCCTGTGGAATCATCCTGTCTGCTGTCTTATGAGGAGAGGTATAACCAATGTGGTTTTTTGGTTCCTTTTTAGCTTAGCCACCTACACCAGCATATTTTGTAGGGAGTTGCACTAGTAAGGTGTTTTCCAAATTATTTTTGTCTTCATTTATTTTTGCTTTTGCCTGCATGTGTTAGCCTGTTCCCAGACATGCAAGTCCCAATTTAAGTTATTGCTAGGAATGGCCCAGCTTTGAAATTAATTGTTAAAACTGTATTTTGATGACTTACTGCTGTCACCATCATCTGCATTGAACTCTAATAATAATATGCATATTGTATTGTTGCTAATCAATACCATTCTTTTGGAGTGTCTAACAGTATTGATGTTTGGTAGGTTGAATCTTTTCAGATGTTTTGGTCAGCCTGTGGTTCTCCTGTTTGTCTATAATTTATTTTTGTGCACCATTAATGTGACATTGATTTTGGGATTGTAATAACGGTTTGAAACTTTATTCAGTTTGGAGTTTTGATTTAGTGTTTAAATTGTTACGGTGTATAGCATTGTTTATGGTTTCATGTCAATGATTTCAGATTGTATGATTCTGACTACTGCCACCATCACCAAGTCCAAAGATTTAATGGACCTCTCAGAGTGAGCTTTGTGATAGTGTCTCACCACCCCTCCCCGAGCGCTGGTGGTAGTTGAGCCAGGAACTGGAGAGTAGGAATTTTACGGGACCCCAGCGCTCCAGCAATGGTAGCCTCGCTTTAGAGATACAGCTTGGAGTAGACACCACAGAGACACTAGACGTACATTGGGCCTCAAACAATAAGAGTGCAGAGACTTAGTGACAAATACAGCCAAAAACAGCCACCACGCAACATAACATCGAGTGTATGAGGCAGGGGATAAGGCGGGGAAATTTCGCTTACGTGGTTTGACAAAAGAGAGAGGGCAAGCCAATGAGTTCCGAGTCTCTGCCCAGATGGGAGTGGCTTTGTAACCTACAAGAAATCGTGAACACTTTTGCAGACTACTATCCCCATCTCTACTACCCGGTTTGTACCACTACAGCAGACGACTCCCGTGGTCTCCTCTGAGACTTACAACTCCTGACCCTCTCAGATGAAGATAGGTCCTTCATGGATAATGACCTCAAACAAGAGAAAATAGCCTCAGAGATTTGTACAAAAAAGTCAGGCAGAGCAATGGGGCCCAACGGTTTCCCCATTGAGATGTTTAAACTTACAGTACCCCTGGAAGCACCGTATCTCTTAGAGATGTATAAGGAGAGTTTTGAAAAGGGTATTCTCCCCCAGAGACTGGCTTTAATAGTTGTTATACACAAGGAAGGTAGGCTGCCAGAACACTGCTTTTCCTCCAAACCAGTCTCCCTCATCAATGCAGAGGGCAAAATTCTGGCCAAAATACTGGATCTGTGACTCATACAGATAATCACTAAATTAATCCATCCTGGTTATTCCGGCTTCATGCCGGGCAGAAACACGGCCCTGAATCTGCGTCAACTCCATGGAGTATTGGGGTGTGCAGGAAGAGTCCGAGTGGATGCAGTAATCCTGTCACTGGACGCCCACATGGCCTTTGACACTGTTGAATGGACATACCTTTTGCAGTATTAGAACGTATGGGCTTCGGCCCCAAAGTTCTGGCTTCTGTGCGGCTGCTGTATGCCGAACCCCTGGGGCAAGTAGTTGTAAATGCCAGAACCTCTCACGTATTCCTCTTCAGGCAAGGGACCAAGACAGGGTTGCCCGCTATCACTACTCATATTTGCCCTAATATTGGAACCACTAGCATCCTATGTCTGTGGAGACCCCTTGATCGGCAGACTGCGCTGGACAGAAGAGTGGGAAGATAGAATATCTTTATATGCTGATTACATTATTTTATACATGTAATCGCCGGGCAACTCATTTTGTAGACTACTGGATATCCTCAATAGTTTTACTAAATGATCACGGTATATGATCAACTGGTCTAAATCCACTGTATATGTCCTTTATGGGCAAGCTCCAAACCTGCCATCGAGTTTCAAGGCGTGGGTAGCGTTTGATCGGTTCCACTATCTTGGGATCTATGCTACTACTGATCCCAACTTATTCTACACAGCTAACTTACAGGGCCCTTTACACAGCCTCATGGGAGATGTATAGCACTCGAGATCACTCCCGCTCTCCCTGCTCAGGCGAGCGCCATTGTTTAAAATGATGGCACTACCAAGATTCCTTTATGTGTTGCAAAGTGTTTTCAGTACCTGCAGGTCCAACATGCCCTCCAGGAGATGATCCCTAAAGGGGAGAAACTTCCAGAAACATCACCACTGGAAGACAGATTGTTAGACAATCACATAAGCAGGAAGGCAATCTCCTTGACAGATAAGAAATTAATTAACAATTCCCCAGATACTTTGCTTCATTTACACCATCGGTTGGAGTCCAACCTGTGGGATCTAACACTTGAGGAATGGTCGGAAGCACTTGCCTCCCCGAAAGAGGTAGCAATCCAAGCAAGATTTAGATTGGTGCAGGTTAAAATTCTAAACCAAGCGTACCTTTTTTCTTTAACTCCCTGGTCAAAATGGGCAAGAGATCAGACACAGCTTGTAGTCGGCAGTGTGGGAATGAGGGGTCCTTCTTCCACATCATATGTGACTGTCCCATGATCCAGACCTTCTGAATGGCAGTGGTCGCATGCATTAGTAGTGTTTGTGGTGGAGATATGATTCCTTGGCCAAAATGGTGTCTTCTGAATATGTGGGAGGCCACAGACTTGGGTCACATGGAGCAGATTTGAGTCATCTTGGGACTCATTATCACAAAACGAAATATATTCCTCATTGAATGGAAGCGTGACATGGATTGATGTAGGGCGGCAGAGAAAGTGGTGTATGAGAATAGAGCCTGCTCTGGCAAATGGGGTAAGATCTGGGGCAGTGGAATACTTATAGGGGCAGTCCATGGGTTGCTATCCTGACAATGGTTCCGGATGCATAATGTACTTCTATACACCAAATACATCGAAGAAATGGATAGTTGTTATGTTACAACTGTACCTCTAAGGGGCTGGTGCCCAGGGAATAGACCGCTATACCTGTTTTACTACCTTGATATGGCTTTGGTAACTGTAATGCTTTCTGATGATAACTATGTACCCAATAAAGAGATGTTTAAAAAAAAAGAAATAACGCTACCCCAGGGGTGGGGTTAGCATGGCACAATGAGGAGAAATACTTTTAGTTTACCTCGTTTTTGCTTTTTCAATTTGTGCTTTATTCTGCAGCACCCACAGAAAGAAAAAAATGCCATGAATGATTGTTTATGTGCAGGAAGGCGTACTTTCCTGCACATAAACAATCATTAAATAATGATGATTTGCTACTCCTATGTGTGCTTCATTCTGCAGCACACATAGGAGTAACAAATCGCCATTATTGATTGTTTATGTGCATGAAGGGACAAATTGCTACACATAAACAATCAATCCCTGCAATGCAGGCACCCTTGAACTATGGTGCAACTGTGCTTGTGTTGGCACTAGGCAGCTAAATTTAGCACCAGCGCTATAGGAAACACAGGGGTGTGCCTTATTTTCGTAAGTAAGGTGCATCCCTGCGTTTCTGAAGTGACGCAGCGCGGCGTTGGCAATTTTGGCACAGCTCCGCACTGCGACACTTTCTTGTAAATCTGGCCCCATGTTCTGTAACTACACGCTGTACGTGGTAAAAAACTTAGGGAGAGCACAGAGAAACAATGAAACAACAGCTAGCAAGCGGCTACAGTTTGTGGCACCAGTGCTTTTCTGTGCTATATGTTTGGCTCACAGACAAAATTATGTGAAATTTTGTACTGGTTAAACGTTAAGCAATTTTGCAAATTTTGTCAGCATAGAATTTGTGAATTTTACAAGATGTCTTTTATGTAATGAACATTTTGCCCATGTCTAATGTGGGTATATGTGCCAGTATTATGATTTTTTTTAAATCTGTGTCTTCCCTACAGGGCACAACTATGAATTCTAGCAGGGGACCCACAGCCTTTCCTCCTTCGTAGATTTATAAAACGTATCAATGAGCTGGCTGAGGCAATCTCCTGTACGAAGTGCTATATAAAGCAAAAGTCACCGTACATTTGTGCTATCAACAACCAGTTTCCGTTGTTGTCAAGGTTACAACACGAACAAAGTACAGAAAAGGCCATATGTAGAAACATATTTTCCCATTGACACAGAATGGGAAAAACTCTTTGCTACATCTGGCCCTAATAAGAAACAAGAATTGGCAAAACCAGTACACCTGGCGCTGGCTGCCGGCCTTATGACTTTGTCAATGCTGTTTTGTTTTGTCATCCTTTTTATTAAACCTTTTACTGGGGGAGCTATTCAACCATCATCAATAGGGCAAAAAATTGGTTAATAGCACAAATATTTTTTGGTCTCAAAAACACACAATTCGATAGCAGTCCCTGGCACTAAACATTACTACATTATATACAAATATGCTTCTTGAGAAACAGAGCTGAACAAATGGCCCAAGCTGCATGCTGTAGGAAGCGGACGAAATGTGAATGACAGAACAGACGGAAAGAACAATGAAGAGGGCTGGCAGACAATCCACTACAAATAAATACATTCTATATGTTGTATTATAGTGGGTGTTCGTTAAGATTCTATGAGTGCTTAGCAATTTGTGGAATGTGGAATAGAATGTGAGGCGGACTCAGTTTGTTGCTGTGATCTGCCAGGGTTGGATGTATACATCTGGACTGGAATAAAGAAGATATAATTAAGGAATGCTGCGTTGTTGGCTCCTTTAGTGGCGACGAGGATGGGATGTCATGTATAAGGATCAACCCTGGCAGAGCATCTGGTTTTGATGGATGACGTATTTTTTTTTCCTTCTGCTTATTTGCTGAACACGTTTTTGTTAGTTAAAGACCAGTGAGCTGTTTGATTTTTTTTTAAAATGCTACTTAATGGAAGATTCATGGCGTGGAATTGGGATTCGTCAATTCAAAGTCTTGAAATTGGAGGCAGTGGACAAGCCTGGTGAGGAGCGGAAGGAGCTGTTTGAGCGGCCGTGTGAGGAGAGCAGAGGAGACTGTTGACACTAGCCATATTTGATTGACGCGATATTTTCTGAAAACCGGCAGCGTAGTGTGGAAAGAAGTATTCATTTTTAACTTTTAAGCTTGCGCGTTTGCCGTTACAGAGCTCACGCGCATTTGCAGTTAAAGAGTCGCGCGTCTGCCGCGTGTCTCTTACCGCGCGTGTTGATTCACCGGGTCCGCGTGGAAAGTGCAGATCGGTGAGGCTGCGTCACTACGCCGCGTCTGTGAATAATTAAGGGAAACCACCCATAGAAACAAACCTATTGGTTTGTTTTCTTACAAAGACATGGATCGGTTGTTCTAAGTGGAAGAGCATTGTTTTTGTTTGCGATATTGTCTAAAGTTATTTTATGCTGATCGCGCATTGAACTACAAGACTTGGGTGTTATTGAACATTTATTTTATTACAGTTCCATGTGGATTTATCAAAAGACAACAGTGACTACATTTTTTGTGTTGGTTTATTGTTTTGTGTATACTAAGTGAGTCATTAAATTCATCACTTTACATGACAGACTTCATAATATAATATACTGTATAAGTAGAAAAATGCAGTCTATTGCACCTCCACCTATATTTTTAGGCACTCCAGGTGAACCAAGCATGTCATGGGAGGATTGGAGGGAGACTTTTGAAACTTATTTGGAAGCATTAGGAGGGGCGATTTTTACTGATAAGAGGAAGCTTGCTTTATTAAAGCACAACTTGGGGGTGGAAGGTAGGAAAATTTTGAAAACATTACCTTCTGCAGGTTCATCAACTAGCGAAGGTAGGGGTTCAGATGAGGATGAGAGTAGTGATGTTGACGATGTGTATACTAGGGCATTAGAAGCTTTAGAAGAACATTTTGGTCGGAAACTGAACATCGTTGTTGAGCGACATCGTTTTTTTTCCAGAACTCAAGCTGCGCATGAATCTGTGGATCAGTTTGTAAGTGCATTACGCACATTAGCGAATACTTGTAAATTCAGAGATTTACATGAGGAAATCATTAGAGATCAATTGATTAATCGTACAAAGTGTTCGAAGATTCAGGAAAAGTTATTACATTTGAAGAATCCATCTTTGGATGAGACAATAAGGGTTGCAAAACGGGTAGAAAGTACATCGAAGTATGTAAGAGAATTGAATATGAAAGATGATGAGAATACATTAGTACAAGCTGTGAATTCTGTTAAAATTTCTAGGAATCTGAATAAGTTGGATGGAAAAAAAAATGTTATAAATGTGGAAGCACAAGACATTTGGCATCTTCAACAAGTTGTCCTGCGAAAGATGTCAAATGTTTCTCATGCGACAAGAAGGGGCATTTTTCAAAAATGTGCAATCAAAAGAAAGGGTCATACAAAAAGAGAAGTGTGAATTATCTATGTGATAGTACACAAACAAAATGTGAACATGGAAGTTCCGGCAGTGGTGATGAGTTAAATGATGACCATATTGAAATATTGATGCTTGATGTTATGTCTGTGTGTGAGGAAAAAAATATTTCTGCATTGGAACTGAGTAGGTATTCACCCCCCAAGTGTGAAGTCTGTGTAAATGGTGTAATGGTATGCATGTGGGCTGATTCCTGTTCACCATATACTCGTATTGATAAAACTACATGGGAGAAAGTAGGTGGTCAAGAGTTGGTTAAGGCCGATGTGGATTTGGTGGGTTATAGAGGTAACAAAATTCCTGTTTTGGGGTATTTCCAAGGAAATTTGATGTTCAATCATAGACAAGTGGTTTGTGATGTGTATGTAGTGGAGTGTGGGCGATGTCTATTGGGCTGGGGTGAACAGAGGAGTTTAAAGGTAGTGTTGGACCCTAACGGTAAAGAACAAGTTGTATTGGTTATACAAGAGGATACTGAGAAGTGGAGAAAGAGATTTCCAAATCTTTTTAGTAGTAAGTTAGGATGCCTAAAAAAAATTCAACACTTCATTGTGTTAAAGGATGGGGCGGTTCCTAGCAGGTGCATAAGGTGAGGAGTGTGCCGGTGGTTCTGAAAGAGGCACTGAGAGAGGAGTTATCAAGATTATTAAACTTAGGTGTAATTGAGAGAATAGAAGCATCGGAGTGGTTAAGCCTGGTTGTTTTGGCCCGCAAACCGAATGGAAAAATAAGAATGTGTGTGGATTTGAGAGATCTAAATGAAAATATATGGATTGATGGGCATCCAATTCCAAACATTAATGAATTGTTGTGTGGAATTCAAGGGGGTGAAGTGTTTTCAACATTGGACCTTTCAAATGCGTACCACCAGATCATGCTACATCCGAATTCTCGTCATCTCACGTCATTTGTTACCCCTGAAGGGGCCTTTAGGTTTGTACGCATGCCATTTGGACTTGCATCTGCCTCTGCAGTTTTTCAGAGAGTTATGCAAGAGCTGTTGGGAGACATGAAATGTGTGAGGTTCTTTCAGGATGATGTTTTGGTTTGGGCAGAAAATATGTATATGCATGATCGTGTGTTGAACAAGGTATGTCGTGTTTTAGAGGATGCTGGTTTAACAGTCGAACCGGATAAATGTAAATTTGCACGTCAGAGCGTGGAATATTTAGGACATACGATTTCTGGGAGAGTTGTTAGGCCTAAGGTCAGCTTAATGGAAGCAATTGAAGGAGCACCTAGGCCGACAAATAAAGATCAACTAAGGTCTTTCCTTGGACTGGCTGAATACTATGCTAAGTTTGTAAGGAACTTTGCCGATATTGCACAACCTTTGAGGATGTTGACGAAAAAAAATCAAAGGTATGTATGGTCTGAGGATTGTCAACGAGCATTTTCCAAGTTGAAAAAAAACATTGTTGATGCTGTTGAATTAAATCCATTTGTGTCACATTACCACACGATTGTAGCAACCAATGCTAGCATGTATGGACTAGGTGCTGTGTTGAAGCAAGTGCATGATGGAAAAGAGCGTGTGATAGCTTTTGCTTCACGTACGCTGAAGGGAGCTGAAGCAACATACTCGGCTGTAGAGAGAGAGGCTCTTGCTTGTTGGTGGGGCATACAGCATTTTAGAAATGATGTTTGGGGAAGGAAATTTGAGTTGCATACTGATCATAAACCGTTAGTAGATATTTTCACTACTTCAGGAGCGAGTCGTGCGTCTTCAAGGATTGCAAAATGGTTATATAGATTGCAAGAATACACATTCACTGTGAAATATGTTCCTGGTGTAATGAATGTCAATGCTGACTGTCTTTCTAGATTGCCATTAGAAAGTATGTATGTAGACGAAGAAGAAGACTGGATTGTGGCGAGTATTCAGGACATGAAGATAAATGCTATAAATGAAGAGGAGTGGGTGAAGGCAGAAATGGAAGATGTAGAGTTACAGGCAGTGAAAAAGTATTTGAACAGATGCTGGTCTGATATAGGTGATGATGTAGATTCGGTAAGGAATTACAAGAATGTATGGTCGGAATTGTCGATTCAGAATAACCTGGTTAGAAGAGGCGACAAATTAATTGTACCTCATGATTTGAGACAGAGAGTGCTGGAAATATTACACAATGGGCATGGAGGCATGTCAGGTATGAAAAGGAAAGCCAGGGAGGATTTTTGGTGGCTGGGTATGGACAGGGAAGTTGAAAGATTTGTCAGAAACTGCATGAGTTGTGCTTTCAGTGACAAAACACATTTGTGTGAAAAAACACCTGTGGTACCAATACCTTTTCCTAAGAAACCATGGCAAAAAGTGGGAATGGATATGTGTGGGCCATTTGTATTTAGTGATGGAGTAAAACAATTTGCTTTAGTCATGATAGATTATCACTCAAAGTGGCCAGAGGTTAGTATGGTGAGGAACACAAGGTCTGATATAGTGATTGAATTCTGTGAAGAAATTTGGAAAAGGAAGGGTTATCCAGAAGAGATAGTGACGGATAATGGCACACAGTTTACGTCACAGGAATTTGAAAGTTATTTAGTGGAGTGTGGTGTCAAGCATGTTAGGACTGCTGTAGCACATCCTAGAGAAAATGGATTGGTTGAAAGATTTAATAGAGTTTTAGGTGATAATATTCAACTTTCACTACAGAATAATTTGAACTGGAGGTCTGAAATAAAAAAAATGTTGTGTTTTATTATATTGATAAGAAGAGCGACCCCTTAAGCAAGGGTCGCTCCCCAAGGGTCAATTTGCTTATTAGGCCTTATCTGCCCCCTGGGGGCAGATATGCTTATATTAATTAGGCTGATCTGCCCCAGGGGAGGGGGGGCAAAAACCACTAGACACCAGAGGTTTTTTTTTTTACATTGATAAGGGGAGCGACCCCTTAGACAAGGGTTGCTACCATGGGGGCAATTTTTTATTAGGCCTTTTCTGCCACCCCCCCCGCACCCTCTCGGGGGGGGGGTAGATCAGCCTATATTAATTAGGGGGCAGAAATCATCAGACATCAGGGATTTTTTCTTTTTGTTTTTTACAGATAGGGAGCGACCCCTTAGGCAAGGGTCGCTCCCCTGGAGGGCAATGTTATTTTAGGCCATTTCTGCCCGCCTTGGGGGTGGGTCAGCCTATTTTTCTTAGGCCAATCTGCCCCCTAACTAGGATAGAAACCACTAGACACCAGGGATTTGTTTTGTGGCACCAATTTCACGCAACAGGAGTGACCCCTTAGGCAAGGGTCGCTCCCTGGGGGAAAAAAAATATTTTAGGCCATTTCTGCCCCCCTTGGGGGAAGATCAGACTATTTTTATAAGGCCCATCTGCCCCGAAGGGGTGCCAGAAAGCCCATCAGAGACCAGGGATTTTTTTTTTTTTTTTTTTAAAGAGGGTGGTGGTATGGCCATACCCCCACCCCAAATAAATGGGGACAAAGTTGTTCTGCCCACTGGTAGGCAGATGGGGCAATTACCCCCGATCCACTCCCCAGGGGGGCAGAAAGCCTACAAGATGCCAGGGAATTCAAAAAAACATTGTGGGGTGGTGGCCAATGTTCCCTCTAATTTTTTTCCACTGTGTGCAGCAGTGTGAGGTCTCTGTGTGCTGCAGCCAAGGATACATGCACCAAGAAATTGACCATTCACGTGAGCGCAGCGCATAACTACCACGACCATTAGCCTCTCCATACCACTAAAGCAAAAAAGGGATATTTGTATAAACATTGCTCCATGCAATAGGGCATTAACGCAGTTTTGTGACCTGGTTGCACACCCCAAGGACATGACCGGTTAAGTGCCACCTACACCCCAGTTATTAAAAACAGAAATCAGGAGGATGAACCATTATGAAACTTTAATGAATACTCTCAGAGTGCTGCAGAGGGCCCTGCACATCAACTACAGAAAGTTGTACAATTAGTTAACATTTACAATTTGATGAACACACTGCTGATAAATGCCATGATGCCCCTGCCAAGATACAGGCTGAGAAATGATCCTTCCCCACCCTCACATGGACTGTAGGAGGAGCCGCATCAGAGTTTAGACAAGTCAGGTGCCAACATTCAATGTGTGACATTTTTGTTTTTCTCACCGGCCCTTGCCATTTTTCCAGTGCTGCTAAACTCGGTCTAAGTCAACTTTCCCATTTGAGAGGTCAGCCTTTGTCCCCATCAGCATATCGAGGTGACTCTCCTCTAGTCTGTTTCTTAACTTGGACTTGATTGAGTTCATGAGGATGAATCCTCGTTCGCGGTGTTGATGGCCTCCAAAAACTCAAAGGCATAGTTCTTGCTCCTCCAGCTGTCTGGTATCTTCACATACAATGCGACGTGGTCATGAATGTCTTGAACAGATAACATTGACGTGTTCATTTTGACTGCTAGCAACACATTGTTGATGAGAATCTTTATCTCCTCAGGCAGGGATCTTTGCCATTCAACCACTTCTAATCTGTTTGCTCTGTCACTGGCGGTTTCCGTTAGCTTGGGGCACACTCCAAAACCCAGCCTGGCAGCAGCACTTTTATTTCTCAGTGACACCAAAGCAGATTCATGAACTTTCAAATCAAATCAAATCATTAACATTTATAAAGCGCGCTACTCACCCGTGCGGGTCTCAAGGCGCTAGGGGAAAGGGGGGGTTACTGCTGCTCGAATAGCCAGGTTTTTAGGAGTCTCCGGAAAGCGGAGTGGTCCTGGGTGGTCCTGAGGCTGGTGGGGAGGGAGTTCCAGGTCTTGGCCGCCAGGAAGGAAAAAGATCTCCCACCCGCCGTGGAGCGGCGGATGCGAGGGACGGCAGCGAGTGCGAGACCAGAGGAACGGAGGAGGCGGGTGGGGACGTAGAAGCTGAGGCGTCGGTTGAGGTATTCCGGTCCCTTGTTGTGGAGGGCTTTGTGTGTGTGGGTGAGAAGTCGAAAGGTGATCCTTTTGCTGACTGGGAGCCAATGCAGGTGTCTCAGGTGTGCGGAGATGTGGCTGTTGCGGGGTACGTTGAGGATGAGGCATGCCGATGTGTTTTGAATGCGTTGCAGGCGATTTTGGAGTTTGGCTGTGGTCCCGGCGTAGAGGGTGTTGCCGTAGTCCAGGCGGCTCGTGACGAGGGCGTGGGTCACGGTTTTTCTAGTGTTGGCTGGGATCCAGCGGAAGATCTTGCGGAGCATGCGGAGGGTGAGGAAGCAGGCGGAGGACACGGCGTTGACTTGCTTGGTCATGGTGAGAAGAGGGTCCAAGATGAAGCCGAGGTTGCGGGCGTGGTCTGTGGGGGTCGGTGCGGTGCCGAGGGCCGTGGGCCACCAGGAGTCGTCCCAGGCGGACGGAGTGTTGCCGAGGATGAGGACTTCCGTTTTTTCAGAGTTCAGCTTTAGGCGGCTGAGCCTCATCCAATCTGCGACGTCCTTCATACCCTCTTGTAGGTTGGTCTTGGCGCTGGCGTTGTCCTTGGTGAGGGAGAGTATAAGTTGGGTGTCGTCGGCGTAGGAGGTGATGATGATGTCGTGCTTGCGAACGATGTTGGCGAGGGGGCTCATGTAGACATTGAAGAGTGTCGGGCTGAGCGATGAGCCTTGAGGTACGCCGCAGATGATCTCGGTGGGTTCTGAGCGAAACGGAGGGTGGTAAACTCTTTGGGAACGGTTTGAGAGAAAGGAGGCGATCCAGTCCAGGGCCTGGCCTTGGATCCCAGTGGAGCGGAGGCGGGTGATTAGGGTGCGGTGACAGACGGTGTCGAAGGCAGCCGAGAGGTCGAGGACAATGAGGGCGACTGTTTCACCGTTGTCCATCAGGGTTCTGATGTCGTCAGTGACTGAGATGAGGGCGGTTTCCGTGCTGTGGTTGGTTCGGAATCCGGTTTGTGAAGGGTCGAGCAGGTTGTTGTTTTCCAGGAAGGTGGTCAGCTGTTTGTTGACGGTCTTCTCTATTACCTTGGCTGGGAAAGGCAGAAGAGAGATGGGGCGGAAGTTTTTCAGGTCGCTCTGGTCAGCCGTAGGTTTCTTTAGTAGGGCGTTGACTTCGGCGTGTTTCCAGCATTCGGGGAAGGTAGCAGAAGAAAAAGAAGAGTTGATGACGGTCTGGAGGTGCGGGGCAATGATGTCGTCGGCTTTGTTAAAGATGAAGTGAGGGCAGGGGTCCGAAGGGGCGCCGGAGTGGATAGAGTTCATGATGGATTTGGTTTCTTCAGTATTGATGTGGGTCCAGTTGTTGAGGGTAATGGCCGGGGGTGCGGGTTCGGGGGGTTATGTTGGGTCTGGTGTCCGAAGCTGTCGTGGAGGTCGCTGATCTTGCGATGGAAGAAAGTGGCGAGGGAATCGCACAAATCCTGTGAGGGCGTTGGTGTTGGCGTTGGCGTTGGGGTTGGAGAACTCCTTGACGATGCTGAAGAGTTCTCTGCTGTTGTGGCTGTTTTTGTCCAGTCTGTCGGTGAAAAAGTTATTTTTAGCAGCGCGGATCAGGCGGTGGTGTTCGCGGGTAGCGTTCTTGAGGGCGGTCATGTTGTCAGCGGTGTGGTCCTTGCGCCAGGCCTTCTCGAGGGCGCGACAAGTTTTCTTTGATTCTTTGAGGGCGTCAGAGAACCAGAGAGGTTTTTTGGTGTTGGTCTGTCGATGCGTGCGTTTGAGGGGAGCAAGGTTGTCTGCGCAGTTGGAGATCCAGTTTGTGAGGCTGAGGGCTGCGTCGTTGGGGTCGGTGGTGAGGGTGGGTTGGTTGGCGGCGAGTGCTGAGAAGAGTTGCTCTTCGGGGATCTTGTTCCACTGTCGACGAGGGATGGGTTGAGTGCGGAGGTGGCGGGTCTCGCGTCGGAATGTGAAGTGGACACAGCTGTGGTCGGTCCAGTGTAGAGCGGAGGTGTGGCTGAAGAAGACGTGTTTGCTGGCGGAGAAGATAGGGTCAAGCGTGTGTCCGGCGATGTGGGTGGCGGTGTTCACCAGATGTTTGAGGCCGAGGTTGGCGAGGTTGTCGAGCAGGGTGGTGGTGTTGGGGTCATTGTTTTGTTCCAGATGGAAGTTGAGGTCGCCTAGGAGGATGTAGTCCGGTGAAGCGAGGGCGTGCGGGGAGATGAAGTCGGCGATGGCGTCGCTGAAGGGGGCGTGCGGTCCGGGAGGACGTAGACGAGGGATCCTCTGAGGGTGGTCCTCGGGTCGGTGTGAATCTGAAAATGCAGGTGTTCAGCGGCGAGAGGGGTGTCTTCGGTGGAGGTGGTGACGCTGATGGAGTCTTTGAAGACGATGGCGATACCTCCTCCTACTTGGTTGGTGCGGTCTTTTCTGGAGATCTTGTAGCCTTCGGGGATGGCGGTGGCGATGTCTGGAGCAGAGGAGGCGTTCATCCAGGTCTCCGTGATGAAGGCGACGTCCGGTGCTGTGGAGTCCAGGAGGTCCCAGAGTTCAACGGCGTGCTTGTGGACGGATCGAGCGTTGACCAGGATGCACTTGAGGTGGTTAATGGCGCGTGGGCTTGTGGTCGTGGTAGTTGAGTGGTGGAAGATGCGTTTGCAGGAGTTGCAGGCGAAGGGTCCATGGGTGCATTTGGGGTGAGCTTGGAAGCAGGTGTTGGAGCGTCCTGGGTTGAGGGCGAGGAGGGCGGTGGGGTCGTAGCGGATCAGCGGGGCTTGGGAGAGCTGGGGACCAGGGGTCGTGGCGCTGGGCGCGGGCCAGGCGCGGACGGGCGCAGACGGGCTTGCCTCTGGCGCGCCAGCGGCGCGGACGCGCAGCAGCCGCCATATGAGGTAGGAGGGGGGGAGGGGTCAGCTGGGGGCGAATGGGAGCTGGGGGGGCGGGGCGTGCAGGAGGTCGCGGCGGGAAAGCGTGAGGGAGGGTGGGGGACAGGTAGAGTGAGAAGAGCTGGGGGAGGGGGGTTTAAGGGTGGAGGGGGGAGAGTGTTAGGAGGTTTGGGAGATTAGGAAGAGAGATAGGAGTAGGGTTGTGAAGATAGGGGAGGGGGGTTGTAGAGGTGGGTGAGGGTGAGAGGTAGAGTGAGAGGATAGGAAGAATAGGTAATAGAGGGGGTGGCGGGAAGGGGGGGAGAGATAGAGAAATAGATAGAGAAAATGGCTAGATAGAGAAATCGATAGAAGATAGAAGACAGAAGAACAGAAGACCGAAGAACAGAAGACAGAAGAACAGAAGACCGAAAGACCGGAAGAACAGAAGAACAGAAGAACAGAAGAACAGAAGAACAGAAGAACAGAAGACCGGAAGAACAGAAGAACAGAAGAACAGAAGAACAGAAGACCGGAAGAACAGAAGAACAGAAGACCGGAAGAAACAGGAGTCCAGAAGAACTCAGAAGAGCAGAAGTTCACAGAAGAGCAGAAGATCACAGATGAAGATACGAAGAACAGAAGGCAGAAGACAGGCAGAAGACCTCAGAAGAAGATGAAGAAGAAGAGAGGCGACGGGAGAGGCAGAGAAGCACACAGAAGAAGAGAGAAGACGGGGAGAAGAAGAGTACAGAAGAAGATTACAGGCGAGGAGCGAGGAGGAAGAACAGAGAAGAAGAAAAGAAGAAAAGAAGCAGGAGCAGGAGAGAGGGTGAGTAGCGCGGGGCAGGGCGAGGGGCTGGGAGGTGGGGGGTATTTACTGTGAGGTGGGTCTCAGGAACTCAGGAACCTGGAGGAGCTGGAGGAGCTGCAGCGGCAGGGGGAGCGACCTACCCTTGGGTCAAGGGTGGCTACCACTGTCGCGCAGCGGCCGCCATGTGAGGTAGGGGGGGGGAGGGGTCAGCTGGGGGCGAATGGGAGCTGGTGGGGCGGGGGCGTGCAGGAGGTCGCGGCGGGAAAGCGCGAGGGAGGGGGGGGACAGGTAGAGTGAGAAGAGCTGGGGGAGGGGGGTTTAAGGGTGGAGGGGGGAGAGTGTTAGGAGTGTTAGGAGTGTTAGGAGTAACTTTGCTACATAGATGGCGTTTCAAGTAGTCCAGCTTCTAGCCATCACTCCATTTCTTCCCAGTAGAAAAGTCCCCTGCGGTCGTTGCTTCTGCACATACTTTGCAAACAAGGCCTACTTCTGGATTGCATAGAAATAGCTCTCCCAGTTGTACGTGAACCTTGCTCCGGGACTTCTGTGTCTCAGTCTCCACAATTCCTTTCAGCCATTCTTCTTTGAACACAAGACAGCATTTCTTCCTTTGTGGTGAAGCACTGCTCTCTGCAGAAGTCACAGCTTTGCACTTGAACATTTTGGTGGCAACCAGTCTGAGCCTACTGTGCTGCAAAGACTGCAAAAAAAAGAGGGACATTATTTAAAGTGAGGAACATTATTTAAAGTTGATTTTTATGCTATTGAATGTAATCTACCAGACAAGACTGAGCTATCTTTTGGAAAATGTAGCAAGTAATTACCTGGGCCTTTCTGTTTGATCTCACACCTGCGTGTAGATGTAACACTGTCTAAGATGTCTGCAATAGAAGAAAACTAAAAATGGTTACAGCACATGCTTGTGTTTCAGTGTTTCAGATGTACTAGACGGAAAAACTACTAAATAATTACCTGGTCTTTCTGCTTGTAGTCACATCTGTCTTTTATAACCAATATTAGCACTGTCTAAGAAGCCTGCAAAAGAACAAAAAAAGGGTTGACGAATGTTGTCATTTTATAATGTACTAGGTGCATCACAAGTGAAATCTACCAAATAGTTACCTTGTCTTTCTGCTTCTACTCACATGCGCCTTTTTGTAATATATGAGTAGTGCTGTCGGAGATGCCTCTAACAGAAGAAAAGGTGGGTAAGGTGGTTAAAGTAGGTTGTCATATTCCACTGTACTAGGTGCACCACAATGAAAATCTGCTACATTATTACCTTGTCTTTCTGCTTCTACTCAGGTGTGCCTGTTCAAATTTGTGTAGCAGGGTCTAAGATGCCTGTACAAGAGGAAAAAAGGATTAAAGCACCTGAACGTTTCCATGTCTCAGATGCACCATAACAAAAAACTATCAAATAATAACCTGCTCTTTCTGCTGCTACTCCGGTCTGCCCGTCCTCATCTATGACCAGTACTGTCTGAGATGCCTGCAGCAAAAAAAAAGATGGTTAACAGCTGGTTGTCATATTATAATGTGCCAGTTGACCCAGATGGGATACCTACCAAATAAGTACCTGGTCCTAATGCTTCTACACATGTTGGTCCATTCAAATCTATAACTTTCTCGGTCCGACAAACCTGTAATAGAAGCAAAGGTGTGGCTCATGAACGTGATTTATGTAGAGACCCTTAGTCCCACCTGGAACGTCTACAGAATTACCTGGTCTTCCTTGGTACTCACGCCTGGCCGTTCAAATCCAAATGTTGACCGGCTGTAATTGGAAAGAAGATATTTAGCATAGGTTATAGGAGTTACAAAAACATTATGCATGACAGTTCCAGACCAATTGAGTAGTTACCTGGGCTTTCAGTTTAGATGAACTCTGGTTCCATATTATCATCCGTTTGGAAACCTACATCACACGTTGGACCTTCGATGATGCAGCCTTTACAGGCCTCAAGTAATCTGCTCAGCCACTTGCGATGACTAATTGGATTTATAAGGGTGAGACATTTTTAGGCCTACTGGCTCGTTCTGGCAAGCTGACAAAAAATAGTGTTCTGTTCATTCAGACAGTGAATGAGCAATGAAGGTGCCTTCAAGTCTTGTTGTCTTGTCACATTTGCTCTTGGTTCAACGACAGAAGTCCAGTGCCAGCTTATTTCTCCTTACAATTTGCTGCTTATTTTATCCTGGAGATTAATGGTTACTTTTCTGCTCTGACTGCAAAGTTAGAGGATTTAATAAAGTGTGCTGTGGAGTTCAGTTTGCGATGAATTAGCGTAAAAACAATCACGCTAATTCGGCGCAGACAGAGTCCTGCCTTTTACTTTTTTAATTTATTGGCCCTGGACACATGTACTGCACTTCACTAGGGACTTATAGGTAAATAGATTATGCCAATTGGGAATGAACCAAAGATACCATGATTAAGGGAGAGAGCATATGAACTTTAGCACTGGTTCGCAGTGGTACTGTGCGCAAAGTCCTAAAACCTACAAAAACAGTGTCAAAGAAGTGGAGGGAGGCAGGCAAAACGTTTTGGGATGACCACCCCAAGGATGTCAGGTCTAACATGTGCACCCCCCACCCCCCAGCTGAAAGTGGGGAGAGCTATCCAGCCCCCTGGGAGATCTCATCACTAAGGCGGAAGAATCTAATGGAACCATGAGCATTCACATTCTACATCCGTAAAGCTCTGACGTGAGTGACACTGCCTTCAGTTACATACCCGCAATAACACACCACCTTCTTTTTTTTTTTGCATTGATGAGACACACAACAATGTGATATAAAACACTGCAGTAATTAATGCTATTTCGCTATACATTGCTTCCAGATTCAATGTGCCTGGGCGGTAGAAGGTTAAAAACACAAATCTGGTTTCATTCTGAACAAATTGTCCCCCATAAAACCAGTGAAAAAAAGGTTAAATTCACATTACTCTACTTCTGCATCCTCCACAGAACAATTACATGAAGCAGTGGTACTAATTAAATTGAGCTAGAGGGCGTGGCCATTGGGTGGAGTTAGAGACATGATGATACAGACATTTCTATAGAGTATTAATTTTGCCCTTGCATTGCCCTTGACCTGTGGGTATAATTTTTGCTATATCTTAAAGCTTAGTTTGCTAAAATGTGACCGGCGTCAAAGTATGAGGGCATGTTTATCCCTTAAATATATATGGGAATATAATATTTTATGACTCCATTTATTCTCAAAACACAAAATAAATATGGATAAATACCAATAAGATGGCCAAAAACAAATATGTGAGTGTACCTATCTGAGTGTCATATGCCTTCACAGTTAGAAAGCAGTGCTTAATTTGTGCTTGTTGTTTCCGGTGCTGAGCACCGGCACTTATTTTTGAGGGCCGGGGCTTATTCTTCTGCCTCAAGCATTTGCTAGCGAGCAAAAGACACATATGGGACAGATGGAGGAAGGGAAAAAAACAATAAAGCGTCACAAAGGAAGAAAGTAGAAAGCTGCTAGAGTGAGCACAGGTTTAAGTGCAGTGGACTACAGTGGACTACAGTAGACATGCATCCAATGCTGGGGCTACAATACTATAATAATTACAAGGTGTGCTGGTAGGATGACCAGCTCAGGCTCTGAATCATCAGATAATCTATAAAATATCTTCTGTCTTACTGGAATAAAGACAAGTCAAAGTTAAAGGCTGAGTGTTCTGATGTGCTCAAACTAAAATAGAATTGACAGGTGTCATTTGGGACCTAGACTCAATTTAGGAGGACACCAAATGAGACAGATCTTGAGACCTTTTTTGCATGAAAAATAGAAAGACAGGGAGAAATTTCCTGTAAGGGGTGGGCAACCTCGCGGATTATGATTGGAGAAAAAACCTATCTTATGCTTTGATCATCTACTCTGTACCTTGACCTCCTACACTTCACATTGTCACCCCTTAAACACATGCTACACCCCAGAGAGTGTCTCATCCAGGGCTCAAAGAATAGGACCACATCAATGCCATATTGATAGAACACTGTTGGTTTCCGCTACCTGACACACCATTTTTTAAACTAGCTACATCAGTCGTTCCCAACCTTTTGATTTCTGTGGACCCCCACTTTAACATTAATGGAATCCAGGGACTCACACTGAATCATCATTGGAATCCGGGGACCCCCGCCTGAGTCATTACTGGAAGCTGGGGACCTAATTTGTCAATATTTGTTAATATTTTTTTATTTTTTAGGCTCTTGCGGACCCCCTGAGAAGGCTTCGGGGAACCCCAGGGGTCCCCGGACCACAGGTTGGGAACCACCGAGCTACATCATTTATAAAGCAATCCTGACCAGCACTCCTGTATATCTAGCGGAGATGCTTAACATCGCTGGTGAGTCTCTGCTCATCCGAAGCCAGTGTGCCTTTACACTGGTGCTTAACAAGTGAAAAAAAGAAATAACAAGGCAATAGGCCTTCTCAATATGTGCACCCACGATCTAGCTCAACCTATATATCTGAGTCCATCAGGATCACCCTGGGGTTCAAATTAGATAAGACCTGAAGACACATCTCTGTAAAGGAAATGCATCCCAATACATTAACGGTCCTCCTCTTCACCTAAAATTCAGCTACCTCGTTGACTATATCTTTGCCTGTAGCTCTTCCTTTTAGCTGAGTTTGCACTAAAATATTTAGATATTTAGATGTATTGAACAGTGTTGTCAAATAGATGTGTTGCAAATTCTGGTTGCTAATGAATATATTTCTTCAAGCCGCCATGCATGTTTGAGTTAATTTGTTCTTTCTAAGTATTTTGAGGTCCAATTATGTTTGATTCTTCAAATTGTACTTATATGGATGTCTCCTCTGACAAACGTTTCAACTGTTACACATTTAATACTAGAAGTATTGTCATGTCTTATGATACTTCAAATCTAGATTCCTACCTTTTATAATATTCCACACCCTAAAAGCTATAACCCAGTGCCAGATTGGACCAGAGATTTTCAAGCAATAGCTTCTGAGTGCCACTGTCTCTACGGTGCCCACACACTGCCCTGGAAGTGACGGAGCAGAGCTGCATATAGGCACCACCACTGTGTGCTGATCTCAGTTACTTTCCATGCAGAATCAGTGCTCTGCCCAGAACTAGTTCTCAGACAGTGTGCCATAGAAAATGCCTCCTCCAAAAATTACATTATTTAAGCTTTTCAGTTATGGATCCCCACTACTTGTGTCTAAGGTGCTTGGCCCCGAGCACAAATCAGTCATGTACAAAGTGTCGCATGATGATCCTGAAAGCGATTAGAGAGTTGGAATTGAAGTTAGTTGTCACTGGACATAGGAAGAGGTCAAGGGCCACCTCCACTACAGATTTTGAGTATGGTCCAGTGCTAAACTCTGGTACTGCTTAAAGTCCTCAGGTAATTCAAAATCGGAAAGGCATCACAAATGCAAGAAGGCCAAGCTGTATTTGCCTCCTTCTTGCCTCTTGAAGTCCAGTGAGAAGCCAGGTAACCAGCACTCTAAGAGGCTTTCTGTTCCAACACGAACCTCTACCACACCATTTCAAAATTGGTTCCAGGGTGCCAGGAATTTCCTGAGCCATTGTTGACCACGAAGCAGATGGAGGTCATGCTTCAGATTTTGAAGATGCTACCAGCTTCCTCTGGAGTGCCTTGTGCTCCATTGAGCCACAGGGTCTTCCAGTGGTATCTGTCGCAGTATGACCCTTCACCGACCCTGTGCTGACACCAGTCTTTACATCCAGCACAGCCCCAACGCCCATGTCAGTCCCTTCCGTTCCGGTGCTGCTAAGTGGGGAGTTTGCAGGTAGGGACATGTGCAACTCCAAGAGCGCCTATAATTCAAGTTTCGCAGCATTGTAACGGAATTCATAATTTTCAGCACCCTGCCTTACAGTCAAATTATTTCCCCACTTCTCTTTCTCTGATGGAAAAGGCACAAATGAAAGGAGGCTACGATTGCTTAGCTTTCCATCACTTTTAAATATCTTATTGTATTTTTCACACTGTCTTTATTTTTATTTCCATCCAACCTCACACCCACCAAACAATTTCTAAATAGTTGAAATCAATTACGACAATTGAACATGACACAGTGGGAAGAATAGTCCGAAGTAGCAAGCTAAAAACTAATTTATAATTTGGGAACCTGTGTATATCTATGTGGCATTTGCATTGCATGATTATACATACTACACTACCTCTCTTGTTTTGGGCCCTGCTCTTATTTTCGCAGGACACTTTTTTCTCTGTACTGTATTTCTACTCTATGCTTCACTGCATCCAGGTTCATGATGGCTCTTAGTTCTGTACTGGTTATCCGTGCTGCGAATCTTCACAGTGCAGTATTTGTTCTTGCCACTGCCCTCTTTTGCTGCCTTGAACGTGTTCTCCCGACAGCACTTGGGTCTGGAGTTGTACACGGTATCTGATCTACACTAGTTTTTGGTGCTGTAATTGATATTCATGTTCTCGGACGCACTTGTTTCTCATACACTACATGTTCTTGGGCCTGCACTGTGTGGTTTCTGTGGTTGGCCTATGTGCTGCTGTAAGGTGTCTCTGGGCTGCAGTCGTGCACCAGTTCTCAGTGATGTACACGCTCTTGGTGCTGTAGCTGGTCCAGTCCAGTTCTGCGTGCGCTCTTGCTCTCAGTCTTGCATCTCTTCTCACTCAGTGTGTTTGCACTTGGTGCAGTACTTACTTCCAGTGCTTTACGCTCCTGTTCTCAGTGCTGCACACGCCCCGCCCTCTTCCACTCACACTGAGTGGTAGACTCCTTTGTCAGTCCCTTGTGTTATACTGGCAGCACGCGCGCACGAGTTCTCCAGCGCTGTCACACATGACATGTATTAAAGCGGTGGATTTGGGCCAAGTACATACAATGGGGCATCTGCACTGTCCGTACATTGTTACTCCTGCTTGGGGTATCTGTTGGGCTCATAGTTGGCGTAGGTGTGCGGCCATCACTCAGTGTCTGTCGGTCACTCTGTGTCCTCATCGTCTCTTCTCTCCATTCCTACCGTTTCCTCCTCTTGTGCCCCACTAGCTCCTCACTCGATGGGGCCTTCCGATGCCTCTTCTCTTCTCCACCCCCTTCCATGTACAGTCACTCTCTTTCCCATCCTATCTCTCCCACCTGCACCATCCTCCCAGTCCTCCGGCCTGCCCTTCCCTGCTCTCCGCGCCCTCTCCTTCTCGGTCACCCCTCCACCCAAGACACATACCCACCCACACCGAGGCCCTCTAAATACACGTACCTCCTTTAATTAGGTGCTCCCTTTGTGCAGTGATCTGTCCTCGGGTGGCTGCACTGTCGTTTTTTGTCCTGGTCGGCCACGAAGAGTGACCCTGTTTTCGCTTTGTTTCTATTTTTTAAGCGCAGCGCTGACGTCCTCTCTCCCACATGATGCAGGCAGCGATGTGACGTTGCAAAAATGTGCGTGCTTGGCAAAGGGCCCTGCGCGGTTGGGGAAGGAAGGATGCGCGCACACCTTACAGGAAACATTGGTGGTGGCTACCAACTAGTATGGGCATGGTTATGCCACCACCCCAAGTGAAGGGGGTAACAGTCTTTCATCTCTACCCCCCCAATACTAAAATATCTTATCCCAACGGCAAGCAAGAGGATATTTGATTATTTTGGGTTTTGGTTTTACATTTGGGCCATGGGAGCTTGTCTAAATCTCAAAATGGTCCCACTTGGAAGGGTGAGGGCTGCACTTTTTGGATTTTGTGACGCTGCCATGTAGAAAAATCTACAAGACCTAGACACATCTGAAAACTAAACATTTGGGTGAGTCCAGGGTGGTGTGATTCACATGTACCCTGCACCATTTCCTTACCCACAATGCCCTGCAAACCTCCAACTTTGCTTGAAATCACACATTTTTCTCACATTTTTGTGATGGACAAAATCCACAGCTAGGCACTTTGCAAAAAAAACAGGTCAGTTTTCTTTGGGAGAATGTGATGTATCCATGTTGTGTTTTGTGGCCTTACCTGTTGCGGGCACTAGGTCTTCCCACACAAATGAGGTACCATTTGTATCAGGAGACTTAGGGGAATGCTGGGTGGAAGGACATTTGTGGCTCCTCTCAGATTCCAGAACTTTGTGTAACCGATATATGAAGAAAAAGTGTTTTTTTCCAAATTTTGAGGTTTGCTAAGGATTTTGGGTAACTGAACCTGGTGAGTCACCCCAGTCTGAATTCCCCTTGGTGACTAGTTTTCAAAAATGTATAGGCTTGCTAGGTTTCCCTAGGTGCCGGCTGAGCTAGAGGCCAAAATCCATAGCTAGCCTCTTTCCAAAAAACATGCCCGATTTCAGGGTAAAAATGTGATGTGTCCATGTTGCGTTTCCTGTTGCGGCAATCAGGCCTACCCACACAAGTGAGGTATCATTTTATCGTGAGACTTGGGAGAACACAGAATAGCAGAACAAGTGTTATTGCCCCTTGTCTTTCTCTACATCTTTTCCTTCAAAATGTAAAACAGTGTGTATAAAAGACATCTATTTGTGAAATGCCCTGTAATTCACATGCTAGTGTGGGGACCCCCATATTCAGAGATGTGCAAATAACCACTGCTTCTCAATACCTTATCTTGTGCCCATTTTGGAAGTAAAAAGGTCTCCTCAATATCTATTTTTCACTCTATATTTCACCAAATGAATTGCAGTATACACGGAATATAATGAAAACCCATTGCAAGGTGCAGCTCCTTTATTGGCTCTGGATACCTAGGGTTCTTGATGAACCTACAAGCCCTTTATATCCCTGCAACAAGAAGAGTCCAGCAGACATAACGGTATATTACTTTTTAAAAAATTTGACATTGCAAGAAAAAGTAACAGAGTAAAATGTAAGGAAAAATGTATGTTTTTTTTACCTCAATGTCAATATTATTTTTATTACAGCTGTTATTTTCTGTAGGAAAACCTTGTAGGATCTACACAAATGACCCCTTGCTGAATTCAGAATTTTGTCTATTTTTTAGAAATGTTTAGCTGTCTGGGATCCACCATTGGTTTCACACCCATTTCTGTCACTAACTGCAAGGAGGCTAAAAGCACAAAAATAGTAAAAATTGGATAAGTCCCAGTAAGATGCTAAAATTGTGTTGAAAAATTTGGTTTTCTGATTCAAGTCTACCTGTTCCTGAATGCTGGGAAGATGGTGATTTTAGCATCACAAGCCTTTTGTTGATGCCATTTTCATGGGAAAAAAACACAAGCTTTCTTCTGCAGCCCTTTTTTCTATTTTTTTTTTAAAAAACGAAAATGTTGCTCTATTTTGGCTAATTTCTTGGTTTCCTCCAGGGGAACCCACAAACTCTGGGTACCTCTAGAAACCCTAGGATGTTGGAGAAAAAGGACACAAATTTGGCGTGGGTAGCTTATGTGGACAAAAATGTATGTGAGCCTAAGCGCAAACTGCCCTAAATAGCCAAAAAAAAGGCCTGCCACTTGAGGGGGAAAGGCCTGGCAGGGAAGGGGTTAATAACGAATGAAATTATGGTTCATTTTCCTTGCTGGTCCCAAACCCAAGATAGCATTGTCAAAAAATGTTTTGTAGGCCCACTCTGTGGATCGCACAATTGTTGTTGCAATCCACATGTGCCATTTACCTTCTAGGCCCTATGTGCATTTTCTAGACCATATACTAGAGACTTATATTCAAGTTAAATATGCTTTTTAAAAATAAGCCAATTTAAACATGTTTAAAGGAGAGAATTGGCACTTCACCAATGCTTACCGGGGGTAAAGTGTGTAGAAAAGGGCGAACAAATCTTGGGTGACCATGCAGAAAAAGCAGATTCCTTTCTGTATCCTTTTTTTCAGAAATGAAAGGCTGATTACCAAGATTTTAACCTGTGAAGCAGCAGATTGTAGGACCATTTCTGCAGCAAGTGCATTAGCGCATAATATTATTTTATCAGTTTAGGACCAAGGAGTAACATTAGCACTACAAGTAGGGCAACTGGAATAATGCAATAAGAGGTACAAATTATGCAGCAGGGTTGACAATTATGCAGTGTAATGTGGGTTAGTATTGCTTTTTACACATGTTAACACTGTCTGGAAAAAAGTTTCACCTCATTAGTACCAGTTTAAAACACAACTACAGCAATAAGAATCTGAAAAGTGATCAGTAAACATTTGCAAAGGGTCTTTCACTGTGCAGCAATACTTCACTGTCTATTCATGACGTAAAGTGAGAGAATTTGTTGGAAGACAATAAATGCAGTCACTGGTGCCTCAAAGTGGAGTATGTGCTCTTTAAATTCCTTCTAATCATATTAGCAAACTCCACCTTCCGAGAGCACCTCGGGAGATTGAGGGTAGGAAGGGCAGCGGCAGCACATGTATAATGGACACTTGCACTGCCTCTTCCCATACTGTATCTGAGTTGCATTAGCGAAACTTGACACGTTTTTTCACGTGGCCAATGTCAGTCTTTCTTGCTTAATATAATGTCACAAGCAGGGCCACCATATTTATGCGATCCTGCAGCTACAGTGTATTCCGCATAATTATGGATTTGCCACATTTGTCTCAAATTATCATCTGCTGTATAATTTGCAGATTTCAACATAAAAAATGTTTCTACCTCGAATGGATGAGCAGCAGAAGGCCCTGTAGAACGGTTAACTGCTTCACCTTCCAGTTGCTTATAACTGTAGTCCGGTGTTAAACTGGTACTAGTGTGGCATAACCTTTCCAGGTAAGTGTAAAAATGTAAAGATGATAAAGTAATACTATCATAAAGTGTCCCACATTACACTGGGTAATGTACCTTTTCTTGCCACCTAATTTAGGCAACACTGATATATAATTTGGCTTTCTCCAGCCGCATAATTCCACTGGTCCTAGCACTGTTTCTACCACATAACAGTTTTCATCTCTTAATTACTGTGTCACAGAAGCTTGCGGTCTCAATATAGTGGGGTGTCTCGGGTACCCCTTCTGACTATAAGTGCACAGCAGTAACTGCCACCCACAGTGACTTTACCCATGTCCCCAGGCACTTAAAGTAGCCCAAGGAGTGGCGTTATAGATTAAAGTTGCACAATTAGGCTTTGATTGTAAAGCCCGCGCGCGTGTGATCGTTTTCATTAGGAAAAAGAACAAAACATGTTTTTCTGCTTGCTAACGCCGACTTGTAGTCAATACTATCCTTACACGTAACGAAGTTCACGCCTGTATGAAAACGGCACATTCTTTTCCTATGCAGCGAGGTGCATATGGTGTGAAGTGAAGCTGGTTATGCGTGCAGCTGGCAGGCGTCTGAGTGAGAAGTCTCGCAGGAAACATGCAAATGAGCAGAGGAGGTGAGAATCGGTAGCAGCGGACGTACCGGGGTGCATGAGTCTGGGTAATGTCACGTGCAGAGCCTGGCGCCTCAGTGGCTGGGGCTTCTGTCACTGGTGCAGGGTTACAGGGCCTTTCATCTCTAGGGTTAGCAGTTTATGGGAGTGGTGCAGGGCTACAGAGCCTCCCATCTCTATGGTTAGGTGCCTAAAAGAGTGATGTAGGGCTACAGAGCCTTCCATCTCAAGGATTAGCGGTTTATGGGAGTGGTGCAGGGCTACAGTGCCTCCCATCTCTATGGGAGACGTGGGCTACAGAGCCTCCCATCTCTATGGTTAGGTGCCTAAAAGAGTGGTTCAGGGCTGAAGAGCCTTCCATCTCTATGGTTAGGAGCTCATGGGAGTGGTTCGGAGCTACAGAGCCTGTCACTTCCACGGCTGAGTGGCCCCATAGGATTGGTACAAATCAACAGACCCTTCTGTCTCTAAGGTTGGGTGAACCGGCCTGTTGCAGGGTTATAAAGCCTGTCACATCAAGGGCTGCGTGACCTCATGTGGCTGCCATTCTGACTTCATGGGTGAGGGACGTCTTGGGACCAGTGCAGGGCTACATAGCCTTGAACCTCAAGGGCTCTGGTGGGTGCGGGGCAGCTGGTGCAGAGCAAAAGATCTTCTATGCCTGGCATCCTTATGGAACTGGAGCAGAGCTACGGAGCCTTCCATCTCTATAGCTAAGGGGACTTCATTGGACCAGTCTAGGGATACCGAGTCTTCCAGCTCTATGTAAGATAAGGAACACAGATTCTCTTATCCGCAGAACCCAGCAGGTTATGACACCGGGATTCCCCCTGGGAAGAGTGCAGGGATAATGAGCCCGTTGCCTCAAGGATTGGAAGGACTCAGAGGACTGGCATTCTGGTACAGAGTGCCAGTTCACGTCCAGGTCTAGGTGCGTAGGGCTTATTGAATAGAGTCACCTAGACGCGATTTCTGTGCTCATTGTGCCAAAGGGCTCAAGCTCTGCCACACTGAGGAATCCTAAGTGGGCTAGTTTGGGCTCGGCTAGGGCGGTCTTTTGCTTTTGGAGCAGGATCACTGTTGATTTGCGTATAACTGGGCTATGTGGTATTTTGGGTAAAAATCGATGGACTTGGCGAAGACTGGTCTCACTTTTAGAAAACCATCCAGCCATCACAGTTGTGTTTTCAAAAGAGAAAGAACTTCATCATAACGGACTGGAAGTCTTTTGACTTTTGATACATACTGTGATAGGGAACCCGTCACAAAATACATATTTACGGAATGGTATAGAGATACAAAGTCTGTCACCTTGGCAGAGCTAACCGAAGATCTTCCAACCGAGATCCTGGCAGAGGTAGGGACTGGCATAGCAATACTGAGCCTGTCTGCCACAAGGCCACACGGCTGTTGAACAGTGCTAAACAAGAGTTCCCGTGCAGGATACGTCTCAGTGCCCCCGACGACTCCAGGACCACAATAAAAAAAAGCAAAAAAATGGGCTAAGGAGACTAAGATAGAGGAAACACAAAGAAGACCTGGGGCTTAAGAGCTAAGGAACTGGTACAGATGTCCTGAGCCTGTCGCCCCTGGAACTTAATAGGAGATCATGTGATGCGCTCAGACGTGTACAAACTTATCACCTGTACACGGCTAAGATTTTTAGGTTGCACTGGTCCTGGGTGCCTTGTTCATTTAAGCAAATTCGAATTCTAAGCGAATTCTAAGAAGCTGTTCTGTATTTCACTGAAAGTGCTGCCCCCAGGCAGCAGCAAGTTTATGGCAGCCCTGGGAGCAAAGCATTTGCAATAGGGTGCAATATCCCAGTCTGCTCCAAGGACACCTTTTGAAAGGTATGCCCCATGTACAATACGGGTTCTGAGCAACTATGGAATGTGCCTACCAGGAACAATGAAAACAGTACCACAAGCCATACTTAGCTGCCACATGTACCCGTGCTGGATGCTGAAGTCTGGCATGGGGGGGCTGTACATAGTAGTGGTGCTGGGGAATCCCTGCTATTTTCCGTTCCATCCTCCCCAACCAGGCGGCAGTCTGGCTGCTTGGCAGTGGGCGGGCATATTGGTGGTGTTGTGGGTCTAAATGCTGGCAGCATGTGCAAGCAGGGCTGTGGCCTGAAAGTAGAGGCACCTAAGCAGGTGTATGGGCTGTTGGCCTTGCAACACCCATTATCACTTTGAGCTTCTTGGTGTTCAAGACTGACCCTGGAGGTTAGTGTAAACGGTGCATACAAGTATGGGGCTGGGGGAGGCAAATTTGAGTTCTTGGGCAGGTGGTACAGCCAAGGGGATTGTGTGATTTCTGTGCTGGACTAGGCAGTGCGGTACGGTGAAAGTAAGGAAATGCCTCATTTTGTTTGATCACCCCAAAGTTTTGGACTGATGCTGCTGGTTTTTTGACTCGGAGTGCACTGAGGCCTGCTAACCACATCTCAGTGCTAGAGATTTGACCCCTACAAGTGTATGTTTGTTTAGCTTATGTCCAATTGGTATAAGTTTACTTACTCATAACTTCCTAGTATATGTTAATAGGTGTACCCAGGGCCTGTACCTTAAAGTGTTCCTCAGGGACAGCAGCATTTATTGTGCCACCCTGAGTGTGACAAAGTAAAACATGTTTCCACACTCATACTACATACTGGTAGAGCAGCTGTAAACTGCTAACTTGACTTTGTCATTTAAACTAATATATATGGCACTCCTACAGCAGGCCTATCTAGTCCTAGGGCAGTGTGCCATTTTAAAGTTTGACGTATATTTGTATATGTCATAACAGTAAAAAACCCAACTTGTCGTTTTTGCTGTGAAAAGGATGGTCGCCCCACTGGTGAGTGCAGGGTTGCCTGCTGATAACTCAGCTGTGCTAACTCCTGAATTAAACTACTGAAGTTGGTACTTCAAGGTATCAAAACACTCATTACATTAAAACTGAGTTGATGCCCAAGCATGAACGTCAATTTATCAAAATGTGGGGGGTTTTGGAAGCCACATCACATGCCATTTGACGTTTGCTTTCACTCACACACATATGCTTACACAGACACGCACACTCTCACATAAACACTCTCACCCACAATAATGCACACAACACACATTTAAAAACACTATTTACTTACCTCTGCTACCAGAGAGAGTTATATTCCCACTAATTGTACTCCAATCTTTATTACACCAATAGTGAATAACATATTATTCACTATTAGTGTAATATAACATTTCCAGAAAATAAGGAAACTGGAGCCCCAAACAACATCCATAAGGATGAGTTGCCTCCTGTCTTCCTGATGTTGATTTTGCCACCTCAGAGGCCAGAGGCTGCATAGGCGGTGCCAGGGGTTGCAAGGGGCAAGCCAGGGGCTGCAACTGCTCCCCGGGCGACCCCTATATGACGTCCATGTGCCCAAGTCGAATTTATTGTAACTTGTGAGTAAAAGGCAACATGAGAAAGTTGCCACCCTGTTGGCCATGTTTTCTAGTGGCCATTTGCAGATGTTGGACACAAGACAGCCTTCTGCCCTACTGGATAAAAGTCTCAAAGACTTCCAGGAAAGGAAACAATAGAAGCCAGCCGTTGGAAGAGGTGTCACCTCTCCCGGGCAGGAAGCCTCACATGGTGTGAGCCCAATATGTGATTTCAAAGGAGCAGTTGCCTTTGAAGGGCAAATGATGGACGCACACAAGAAGGACGGCTGCTCTTTTGTTCTGTTAACATCAGGAAAATAGAGGGGTAAACAGTGGTGCAAAGTCCCAAGGTAGCCATACCTCTAGGATGGGCTACCAAGCTTCACACACAAAGGGAGGGATTCTGCCATCTTGGGAGTGGGCAGGATATTGCATTCTAGGATAGATAGATGCCACACATCATAGGAACTCGTCATCAGGCAGGAAGGGACAAAGTAGCCCAATGGCTAGTAACTGCTGCATCGCATGAGGGCACTGTCTGGGCATAAATGTGGCGCCCTGGGCACCCAGACCTCAGATCATGTCTGCACTGGAGAGAGGACCAAAGAAAAACTCTCCTGCTGTTCCTCGGCCCTGGCAAAGAGAGGCTGCACCTAAGACTGGACTGCACCTGCTGCTCGCAAAGGCAGAACTGTGCCTGTGGTGCCCTGCTAGAGGAAACATTGTCCCTGAGCCCAGAAAAAAAGAGGTAAATTCCAAGAGTTAGTTAGCTGACTTCCCATTCAGCACCAGGACACAAAAGCTGAAGAAGCTCACCTTGTTTAGACAGTAGCCACAACTGACTGAACACCACTGACTGGCACACCAAATAATAAACCACTTTCCTTGAAGTGAGCTGGGGTCAGGAAGTTAGTGGTCTCTTTCCTGGTATGTAGGCACATTAGTCACTGGTCATGTAGGGGTAGTTATTACGTTTGTCTCAGTGGTAGTAGCATAAGGGACTCTACATGGGAAATGGTGGGCAAGGTCATGAAAGCAGCTTGGGTACTGCAAGAGGCAGGGAGATAGGGTCTTTTAAGACCTTGGTTACTTTTGTGGATAAAGGTGGGGCAGAGGGAGCAGCCCTGTGTAGGTCTGCAGAGGGCATTTTGGTGGTAAGTTTGGCTTTTTTGTCACCATAGACGGAAGACGAGGGAGGCAGAAGTTGGGTGGGACACAAGAGGTGGAGGAGGCAGAGCTAGGTCAACATCTGGGTCGCTCTTCCTGGGCTGATCAGCTTCGTTACTTGGCATTAACAAATGCAGGTGACATGGAGAAGGCTTCCAGGGTGGCCGTATCTGAGGCCTACCTGTGGGCGTGTCTCCATGTAAACTGGTGTCAGCAGGGATGTGGTGGGCCGCAGGGAGGAGTCACAGTCTGTTGACCAAAGTCTGTGACTGTGTTGCCTGTCAGGAGGCAATAACGTGGTGCTGCAACTCAAGCTCGCCTAATGTGTTGATTGCGTGCATAATGACATCAGCACATGGCCATCAGGAGAGTGGCTGAAAGATAGGAAGGACTCTTTGAAGGGCCAAAATGAATGAGTGTGTGCCAGATAGTGACATTTCTCATATGGAGCATACAGGAGGAAGGAGATTGAGTGGGGGCAGGAAGCGGAGGGGAAGGAAAGTGGGGATGAAGGGTTAAGAGGAAGAGAGTACATGGATATATGGTGGCAAAGAATTGATGAGGTCGTGGAAGGTGGCAGGTTAGCAGGCAGTGGGATTAGGAGAAAGTGTGGGCTGACGGCAAAGGGAAGGAAGCGCTTGTGGAGGGCTTGAAGGCGGTAATAAGGATTTTGGGTAAGATATTTAAAAAAAAATTGTTTTAGGAAGGAAAGGGGCAGCACAATGACAAATGGAGGGGGCAGGGTAAAGGTGAAAAGTGGGTATGCATGGAAGACAGATCAGATGGGGAGGAAGAGCAAAGTAGGTGGCAAGGGGATGGCGACCAGACAAGTTTTGGAGAATGGTCAAAGGCAGTACAAAGCGGTACACTACATTGAGTGGCACAGCTGGGAAAATCTGGTGTGGCTCAAGCACCCCGGAGCACGGACAGGATGAATCTGATGTGGTTAACCCAGTGGCAGCAAAGGTCCTGTATCGAAGCAGACAAGGGAAGTTTAGTGCAGTCTCCTTTTTTTCAACGGCTAAACAAAGGACTTTGAAAGGTGTGGATGTCCGGGTTGATGACTGACAGCTGCTTGGCCCAACGGGTGGTGTTGTGATCGGTCAATTAGGCGAAGCTGTATGAGCCAGAATTGGATTATGATGAAGGGGACAGTAAAATGGAAGAATGATAAATTGTGGAGGAGATGCTTCATGAAAAAGGGAGTAAGCATGATGAGTGGTTTGGTAGAAGACCTGAAAGCGAGCAGGGGTTAATAAAAATCTGGAGGAGCTTTTTGTTTACTGGTTCAGAACTTGGTGGAAAAGAATTTGGCAGCAGCTAATGTGGAGCCTCAATCAATTGGTGTGGGCAGTGACAATAAGGAGCCAGAGAAAAAACTGAATTTTGTCAAAGGAAGTATGTGTTAGGTCAAGAGACAACCATAAAGTCTAAACAGGGCACTAAGAGTAAGGTGGAGAGCGGGTGGTGGGGTGGTAGATAGTAAAAGGATTGGTGAGCGGGACAACGGGGATGAAGAAAGAGAGTAAAGAGATTAAGCACAAGAAGTTGTCTTACATGGGAACTACTAAACCTTTGGGGCACATTTGAGGGAGTTAACAAAAAAGAAGATATGGAAGGAAGAGTATATAGATGTGTTCAAGTTACTTCACAGGACACAGGAAGGTGAGAGCTATACGATTCAAAGGAGGAGCAGTTCAAGTTGCCCAAGAAGCCAAAGGTCCCAGTTGCCATTCAAAATTGGACAACGGCACATTCAATACATGCCAGATTGTACTGCGAGAAGGTCCCTGAATGCCTTTTCGTGTTATTTAAGTACATCAGTGTAGTATGGAAGGTACAAGTCAACATTTGGGGGTTACTCCTGTATTTGTTGTGTCAAAGATATGCAGGCATATCCTTCTGAAGACAGGGAAGGGGGAGATTTTTATTTACTTATGGATGGCGCCATCCTGGACGGCCCCAACAATGTATACAGCCAGTGGCCTTCCATTGCTTCATCGACAGTTTGAGGGAGATGGCGCTCAAACAGGGGTGGAGGAAAGATCAAACAGAGCAGTCAGGGACTTATTGGGTTAACAACAAACTCTTTCGTAATAGGACATGTTGCAGGTTCCTGCAGTGTTCAAAATGTGGCAGTAAAAACCCTCTCACACACTTCGGTACTCAATCCAGAGGAGGTCAAAGGTTGCTAATTGGAGTTTAGCAGCAGCCCCTCAGGGGAGGCAGTAGGGGCAATTAGGGGTCTTTAGGAAAGAGCAAGTACACCAGTTACAAAGGAGCAGCTGCATTTTAATTATACTATGTCAAGAAAGAGGATGGACAGTTATTCATACAGAGTTCCGATGTGTGGTTTCGTTTGGGGTATGACAGGCCAAAGGAGAAGAGACGGGCAGACAATTTATGATCATTCATAGAGAATGTGGAAGTTGTTCGACTGAAGTTGGAAAAAGAGATGGGGAAATGTAGGGTGAAGGGCCCGTTTGAGCAATGGCTGTTGGATTGATGACCTCACGAATGAGAGAGGTGAATACAGACTGATTCAACATTTGTCATGGCCCGAGGACCTTCAGTTAAAGACTTCATACTGGAAGAGCTGAGTTCTGTGAGTTATTCCTCAGTGGATGTGGGCATGCAATTAGTGCAAGAGGTTGGAACAGGAGTGTGTATGGCAAAGGGTAACAAAGTCAGCGTTCAGACTTTTCCAAGTGCATCCAGAAGATTTTGAGTTGTTCGGGATGCAGTTTGCCAGTCACCTCTTTGTAGATAAATGATTGCCCCTGGGCTGTTCTAGATCCTGTGTGTTATTTGAGAAG